>NC_072429.2:147397500-148647500 GCF_028878055.3 Symphalangus syndactylus
ATACTTTCTGTTCTGTGCATTCAACTAACAGAGTTGAACCTTACTTTTGATTGAGCCGTTCTGAAACACTCTTTCTGTAGAAACTGCAATTGGACATGCTAAGCGCTAAGAGGCCTACATTGGGAAAAAGAATATCTTCAAATAAAAACTACACAGATGCATTCTGTGAAACTTATTTCTGATCTGTAAATTCAGTTAACAGAGATAAAACTTATTTTTGATTGAGCAGTTATGAAACACTCTTTTTGTAGAACTTGCAAGTGGAGATTCGGAGCGCTAAGTGGGTAATAGTGGAAAAAGGAATGTCTTCAAATATAAACTACACAGAATCATTCGGTGAAACTTCTTTCTGATCTGTGCATTCAGCTAACAGAGTTAAACCATACTTTTGATTGAGCAGATCTGAACACACTTTCTGTAGAAAATGCAACTGGACATTTGGAGCGCTAAGAGCGTAGTAGTGGAAAAAGGAATATATTCAAATATAAACTACACAGAAGCATTCTGTGAAACTTCTTTCTGATCTGAGCATTCAGCTAACAGAGTTAAACCATACTTTTGATTGAGCAGTTTTGAAACACTCTGTCTGTAGAAAATGCCACTGGACATTCGTAGCGCTAAGTGGGTAATAGTGGAAAAAATAATGTGTTCAAATATAAACTACACAGAAGCATTGTATGAAACTTCTTTCTGTTCTGTGCATTCAACTAACAGAGTTGAACCTTACTTTTGATTGAGCCGTTCTGAAACACTCTTTCTGTAGAAACTGCAATTGGACATTCTGAGCGCTAAGAGGCCTATATTGGGAAAAAGAATGTCTACAAATAAAAACTACACAGAAGAATTGTGTGAAACTTCTTTCTGTTCTGTTTGTTCAACTAAAAGAGTTGAACCTTAGTTTTGATTGAGCCGTTCTGAAACACTCTTTCTGTAGAAAATGCAAGTGGATATTCGGAGCGCTAAGAGGGTAATAGTGGAAAAAGGAATGTCTCCAAATATAAACTACACAGAATCATTCTGTGAAACTTCTTTCTGATCTGTGCATTCAGCTAACAGAGTAAAAGCATACTTTTGATTGAGCAGATCTGAACACTCTTTCTGTAGAAAATGCAACTGGACATTTGGAGCGCTAAGAGAGTAGTAGTGGAAAAAGGAATATATTCAAATATAAACTACACAGAAGCATTCTGTGAAACTTCTTTCTGATCTGAGCATTCAGCTAACAGAGTTAAACCATACTTTTGATTGAGCAGTTTTGAAACACTCTGTCTGTAGAAAATGCAACTGGACATTCGTAGCGCCGAGTTGGTAATAGTGGAAAAAAGTATATGTTCAAATATAAACTACACAGAAGCATTGTATGAAATTACTTTCTGTTCTGTGCATTCAACTAACAGAGTTGAACCTTACTTTTGATTGAGCCGTTCTGAAACACTCTTTCTGTAGAAACTGCAATTGGACATGCTAAGCGCTAAGAGGCCTACATTGGGAAAAAGAATATCTTCAAATAAAAACTACACAGATGCATTCTGTGAAACTTATTTCTGATCTGTAAATTCAGTTAACAGAGATAAAACATATTTTTGATTGAGCAGTTATGAAACACTCTTTTTGTAGAAAATGCAAGTGGAGATTCGGAGCGCTAAGAGGGAAATAGTGGAAAAAGGAATGTCTTCAAATATAAACTACACAGAATAATTCGGTGAAACTTCTTTCTGATCTGTGCATTCAGCTAACAGAGTTAAAACATACTTTTGATTGAGCAGATCTGAACACTCTTTCTGTAGAAAATGCAACTGGACATTTGGAGCGCTAAGAGCGTAGTAGTGGAAAAAGGAATATATTCAAATATAAACTACACAGAAGCATTCTGTGAAACTTCTTTCTGATCTGAGCATTCAGCTAACAGAGTTAAACCATACTTTTGATTGAGCAGTTTTGAAACACTCTGTCTGTAGAAAATGCAACTGGACATTCGTAGCGCTAAGTGGGTAATAGTGGAAAAAAGAATATGTTCAAATATAAACTACACAGAAGCATTGTATGAAACTTCTTTCTGTTCTGTGCATTCAACTAACAGAGTTGAACCTTACTTTTGATTGAGCCGTTCTGAAACACTCTTTCTGTAGAAACTGCAATTGGACATTCTGAGCGCTAAGAGGCCTATATTGGGAAAAAGAATGTCTACTAATAAAAACTACACAGATGAATTGTGTGAAAATTCTTTCTGTTCTGTTTGTTCAACTAAAAGAGTTGAACCTTAGTTTTGATTGAGCCGTTCTGAAACACTCTTTCTGTAGAAAATGCAAGTGGAGATTCGGAGCGCTATGAGGGTAATAGTGGAAAAAGGAATGCCTCCAAATATAAACTACACAGAATCATTCTGTGAAACTTCTTTCTGATCTGTGCATTCAGCTAACAGAGTTAAAACATACTTTTTATTGAGCAGATCTGAACACTCTTTCTGTAGAAAATGCAACCGGACATTTGGAGCGCTAAGAGACTAGTAGTGGAAAAAGGAATATATTCAAATATAAACTACACAGAAGCATTCTGTGAAACTTCTTTCTGATCTGAGCATTCAGCTAACAGAGTTAAACCATACTTTTGATTGAGCAGTTTTGAAACTCTCTGTCTGTAGAAAATGCAACTGGACATTCGTAGCGCTAAGTGGGTAATAGTGGAAAAAAGAATATGTTCAAATATAAACTACACAGAAGCATTGTATGAAATTTCTTTCTGTTCTGTGCATTCAACTAACAGAGATGAACCTTACTTTTGATTGAGCCTTTCTGAAACACTCTTTCTGTAGTAACTGCAATTGGACATTCTGAGCGCTAAGAGGCCTATATTGGGAAAAATAATATCTTCAAATAAAAACTACACAGAAGCATTGTGTGAAACTTATTTCTGATATGTTCATTAAGCTAACAGAGTTAAACCATACTTTTGATTGTGCAGTTCTGAACACTCTTTGTGTAGAAAATGCAAGTGGACATTCGGAGCGCTAAGAGGGTAATAGTGGAGAAAGGAATATATTCAAATATAAACTACACAGTAGCATTCTGTGAAAATTCTTTCTGTTCTGTGCATTCAACTAACAGAGTTGAACCTTACTTTTGATTGAGCCGTTCTGAAACACTCTTTCTGTAGAAACTGCAATTGGACATGCTAAGCGCTAAGAGGCCTACATTGGGAAAAAGAATATCTTCAAATAAAAACTACACAGATGCATTCTGTGAAACTTATTTCTGATCTGTAAATTCAGTTAACAGAGATAAAACTTATTTTTGATTGAGCAGTTATGAAACACTCTTTTTGTAGAAAATGCAAGTGGAGATTCGGAGCGCTAAGTGGGTAATAGTGGAAAAAGGAATGTCTTCAAATATAAACTACACAGAATCATTCGGTGAAACTTCTTTCTGATCTGTGCATTCAGCTAACAGAGTTAAACCATACTTTTGATTGAGCAGATCTGAACACACTTTCTGTAGAAAATGCAACTGGACATTTGGAGCGCTAAGAGCGTAGTAGTGGAAAAAGGAATATATTCAAATATAAACTACACAGAAGCATTCTGTGAAACTTCTTTCTGATCTGAGCATTCAGCTAACAGAGTTAAAACATACTTTTGATTGAGCAGTTTTGAAACACTCTGTCTGTAGAAAATGCCACTGGACATTCGTAGCGCTAAGTGGGTAATAATGGAAAAAATAATGTGTTCAAATATAAACTACACAGAAGCATTGTATGAAACTTCTTTCTGTTCTGTGCATTCAACTAACAGAGTTGAACCTTACTTTTCATTGAGCCGTTCTGAAACACTCTTTCTGTAGAAACTGCAATTGGACATTCTGAGCGCTAAGAGGCCTATATGGGGAAAAAGAATGTCTACAAATAAAAACTACACAGAAGAATTGTGTGAAACTTCTTTCTGTTCTGTTTGTTCAACTAAAAGAGTTGAACCTTAGTTTTGATTGAGCCGTTCTGAAACACTCTTTCTGTAGAAAATGCAAGTGGAGATTCGGAGCGCTAAGAGGGTAATAGTGGAAAAAGGAATGTCTCCAAATATAAACTACACAGAATCATTCTGTGAAACTTCTTTCTGATCTGTGCATTCAGCTAACAGAGTAAAAGCATACTTTTGATTGAGCAGATCTGAACACTCTTTCTGTAGAAAATGCAACTGGACATTTGGAGCGCTAAGAGAGTAGTAGTGGAAAAAGGAATATATTCAAATATAAACTACACAGAAGCATTCTGTGAAACTTCTTTCTGATCTGAGCATTCAGCTAACAGAGTTAAACCATACTTTTGATTGAGCAGTTTTGAAACACTCTGTCTGTAGAAAATGCAACTGGACATTCGTAGCGCCGAGTCGGTAATAGTGGAAAAAAGAATATGTTCAAATATAAACTACACAGAAGCATTGTATGAAATTACTTTCTGTTCTGTGCATTCAACTAACAGAGTTGAACCTTACTTTTGATTGAGCCTTTCTGAAACACTCTTTCTGTAGAAACTGCAATTGGACATTCTGAGCGCTAAGAGGCCTATATTGGGAAAAATAATATCTTCAAATAAAAACTACACAGAAGCATTGTGTGAAACTTATTTCTGATATGTTCATTAAGCTAACAGAGTTAAACCATACTTTTGATTGCGCAGTTCTGAACACTCTTTCTGTAGAAAATGCAAGTGGACATTCGGAGCGCTAAGAGGGTAATAGTGGAGAAAGGAATATATTCAAATATAAACTACACAGTAGCATTCTGTGAAAATACTTTCTGTTCTGTGCATTCAACTAACAGAGTTGAACCTTACTTTTGATTGAGCCGTTCTGAAACACTCTTTCTGTAGAAACTGCAATTGGACATGCTAAGCGCTAAGAGGCCTACATTGGGAAAAAGAATATCTTCAAATAAAAACTACACAGATGCATTCTGTGAAACTTATTTCTGATCTGTAAATTCAGTTAACAGAGATAAAACATATTTTTGATTGAGCAGTTATGAAACACTCTTTTTGTAGAAAATGCAAGTGGAGATTCGGAGCGCTAAGAGGGAAATAGTGGAAAAAGGAATGTCTTCAAATATAAACTACACAGAATAATTCGGTGAAACTTCTTTCTGATCTGTGCATTCAGCTAACAGAGTTAAAACATACTTTTGATTGAGCAGATCTGAACACTCTTTCTGTAGAAAATGCAACTGGACATTTGGAGCGCTAAGAGCGTAGTAGTGGAAAAAGGAATATATTCAAATATAAACTACACAGAAGCATTCTGTGAAACTTCTTTCTGATCTGAGCATTCAGCTAACAGAGTTAAACCATACTTTTGATTGAGCAGTTTTGAAACACTCTGTCTGTAGAAAATGCAACTGGACATTCGTAGCGCTAAGTGGGTAATAGTGGAAAAAAGAATATGTTCAAATATAAACTACACAGAAGCATTGTATGAAACTTCTTTCTGTTCTGTGCATTCAACTAACAGAGTTGAACCTTACTTTTGATTGAGCCGTTCTGAAACACTCTTTCTGTAGAAACTGCAATTGGACATTCTGAGCGCTAAGAGGCCTATATTGGGAAAAAGAATGTCTACTAATAAAAACTACACAGATGAATTGTGTGAAAATTCTTTCTGTTCTGTTTGTTCAACTAAAAGAGTTGAACCTTAGTTTTGATTGAGCCGTTCTGAAACACTCTTTCTGTAGAAAATGCAAGTGGAGATTCGGAGCGCTATGAGGGTAATAGTGGAAAAAGGAATGCCTCCAAATATAAACTACACAGAATCATTCTGTGAAACTTCTTTCTGATCTGTGCATTCAGCTAACAGAGTTAAAACATACTTTTTATTGAGCAGATCTGAACACTCTTTCTGTAGAAAATGCAACCGGACATTTGGAGCGCTAAGAGACTAGTAGTGGAAAAAGGAATATATTCAAATATAAACTACACAGAAGCATTCTGTGAAACTTCTTTCTGATCTGAGCATTCAGCTAACAGAGTTAAACCATACTTTTGATTGAGCAGTTTTGAAACTCTCTGTCTGTAGAAAATGCAACTGGACATTCGTAGCGCTAAGTGGGTAATAGTGGAAAAAAGAATATGTTCAAATATAAACTACACAGAAGCATTGTATGAAATTTCTTTCTGTTCTGTGCATTCAACTAACAGAGATGAACCTTACTTTTGATTGAGCCTTTCTGAAACACTCTTTCTGTAGTAACTGCAATTGGACATTCTGAGCGCTAAGAGGCCTATATTGGGAAAAATAATATCTTCAAATAAAAACTACACAGAAGCATTGTGTGAAACTTATTTCTGATATGTTCATTAAGCTAACAGAGTTAAACCATACTTTTGATTGTGCAGTTCTGAACACTCTTTGTGTAGAAAATGCAAGTGGACATTCGGAGCGCTAAGAGGGTAATAGTGGAGAAAGGAATATATTCAAATATAAACTACACAGTAGCATTCTGTGAAAATTCTTTCTGTTCTGTGCATTCAACTAACAGAGTTGAACCTTACTTTTGATTGAGCCGTTCTGAAACACTCTTTCTGTAGAAACTGCAATTGGACATGCTAAGCGCTAAGAGGCCTACATTGGGAAAAAGAATATCTTCAAATAAAAACTACACAGATGCATTCTGTGAAACTTATTTCTGATCTGTAAATTCAGTTAACAGAGATAAAACTTATTTTTGATTGAGCAGTTATGAAACACTCTTTTTGTAGAAAATGCAAGTGGAGATTCGGAGCGCTAAGTGGGTAATAGTGGAAAAAGGAATGTCTTCAAATATAAACTACACAGAATCATTCGGTGAAACTTCTTTCTGATCTGTGCATTCAGCTAACAGAGTTAAACCATACTTTTGATTGAGCAGATCTGAACACACTTTCTGTAGAAAATGCAACTGGACATTTGGAGCGCTAAGAGCGTAGTAGTGGAAAAAGGAATATATTCAAATATAAACTACACAGAAGCATTCTGTGAAACTTCTTTCTGATCTGAGCATTCAGCTAACAGAGTTAAAACATACTTTTGATTGAGCAGTTTTGAAACACTCTGTCTGTAGAAAATGCCACTGGACATTCGTAGCGCTAAGTGGGTAATAATGGAAAAAATAATGTGTTCAAATATAAACTACACAGAAGCATTGTATGAAACTTCTTTCTGTTCTGTGCATTCAACTAACAGAGTTGAACCTTACTTTTCATTGAGCCGTTCTGAAACACTCTTTCTGTAGAAACTGCAATTGGACATTCTGAGCGCTAAGAGGCCTATATGGGGAAAAAGAATGTCTACAAATAAAAACTACACAGAAGAATTGTGTGAAACTTCTTTCTGTTCTGTTTGTTCAACTAAAAGAGTTGAACCTTAGTTTTGATTGAGCCGTTCTGAAACACTCTTTCTGTAGAAAATGCAAGTGGAGATTCGGAGCGCTAAGAGGGTAATAGTGGAAAAAGGAATGTCTCCAAATATAAACTACACAGAATCATTCTGTGAAACTTCTTTCTGATCTGTGCATTCAGCTAACAGAGTAAAAGCATACTTTTGATTGAGCAGATCTGAACACTCTTTCTGTAGAAAATGCAACTGGACATTTGGAGCGCTAAGAGAGTAGTAGTGGAAAAAGGAATATATTCAAATATAAACTACACAGAAGCATTCTGTGAAACTTCTTTCTGATCTGAGCATTCAGCTAACAGAGTTAAACCATACTTTTGATTGAGCAGTTTTGAAACACTCTGTCTGTAGAAAATGCAACTGGACATTCGTAGCGCCGAGTCGGTAATAGTGGAAAAAAGAATATGTTCAAATATAAACTACACAGAAGCATTGTATGAAATTACTTTCTGTTCTGTGCATTCAACTAACAGAGTTGAACCTTACTTTTGATTGAGCCTTTCTGAAACACTCTTTCTGTAGAAACTGCAATTGGACATTCTGAGCGCTAAGAGGCCTATATTGGGAAAAATAATATCTTCAAATAAAAACTACACAGAAGCATTGTGTGAAACTTATTTCTGATATGTTCATTAAGCTAACAGAGTTAAACCATACTTTTGATTGCGCAGTTCTGAACACTCTTTCTGTAGAAAATGCAAGTGGACATTCGGAGCGCTAAGAGGGTAATAGTGGAGAAAGGAATATATTCAAATATAAACTACACAGTAGCATTCTGTGAAAATACTTTCTGTTCTGTGCATTCAACTAACAGAGTTGAACCTTACTTTTGATTGAGCCGTTCTGAAACACTCTTTCTGTAGAAACTGCAATTGGACATGCTAAGCGCTAAGAGGCCTACATTGGGAAAAAGAATATCTTCAAATAAAAACTACACAGATGCATTCTGTGAAACTTATTTCTGATCTGTAAATTCAGTTAACAGAGATAAAACATATTTTTGATTGAGCAGTTATGAAACACTCTTTTTGTAGAAAATGCAAGTGGAGATTCGGAGCGCTAAGAGGGAAATAGTGGAAAAAGGAATGTCTTCAAATATAAACTACACAGAATAATTCGGTGAAACTTCTTTCTGATCTGTGCATTCAGCTAACAGAGTTAAAACATACTTTTGATTGAGCAGATCTGAACACTCTTTCTGTAGAAAATGCAACTGGACATTTGGAGCGCTAAGAGCGTAGTAGTGGAAAAAGGAATATATTCAAATATAAACTACACAGAAGCATTCTGTGAAACTTCTTTCTGATCTGAGCATTCAGCTAACAGAGTTAAACCATACTTTTGATTGAGCAGTTTTGAAACACTCTGTCTGTAGAAAATGCAACTGGACATTCGTAGCGCTAAGTGGGTAATAGTGGAAAAAAGAATATGTTCAAATATAAACTACACAGAAGCATTGTATGAAACTTCTTTCTGTTCTGTGCATTCAACTAACAGAGTTGAACCTTACTTTTGATTGAGCTGTTCTGAAACACTCTTTCTGTAGAAACTGCAATTGGACATTCTGAGCGCTAAGAGGCCTATATTGGGAAAAAGAATGTCTACTAATAAAAACTACACAGATGAATTGTGTGAAAATTCTTTCTGTTCTGTTTGTTCAACTAAAAGAGTTGAACCTTAGTTTTGATTGAGCCGTTCTGAAACACTCTTTCTGTAGAAAATGCAAGTGGAGATTCGGAGCGCTATGAGGGTAATAGTGGAAAAAGGAATGCCTCCAAATATAAACTACACAGAATCATTCTGTGAAACTTCTTTCTGATCTGTGCATTCAGCTAACAGAGTTAAAACATACTTTTTATTGAGCAGATCTGAACACTCTTTCTGTAGAAAATGCAACCGGACATTTGGAGCGCTAAGAGACTAGTAGTGGAAAAAGGAATATATTCAAATATAAACTACACAGAAGCATTCTGTGAAACTTCTTTCTGATCTGAGCATTCAGCTAACAGAGTTAAACCATACTTTTGATTGAGCAGTTTTGAAACTCTCTGTCTGTAGAAAATGCAACTGGACATTCGTAGCGCTAAGTGGGTAATAGTGGAAAAAAGAATATGTTCAAATATAAACTACACAGAAGCATTGTATGAAATTTCTTTCTGTTCTGTGCATTCAACTAACAGAGATGAACCTTACTTTTGATTGAGCCTTTCTGAAACACTCTTTCTGTAGTAACTGCAATTGGACATTCTGAGCGCTAAGAGGCCTATATTGGGAAAAATAATATCTTCAAATAAAAACTACACAGAAGCATTGTGTGAAACTTATTTCTGATATGTTCATTAAGCTAACAGAGTTAAACCATACTTTTGATTGTGCAGTTCTGAACACTCTTTGTGTAGAAAATGCAAGTGGACATTCGGAGCGCTAAGAGGGTAATAGTGGAGAAAGGAATATATTCAAATATAAACTACACAGTAGCATTCTGTGAAAATTCTTTCTGTTCTGTGCATTCAACTAACAGAGTTGAACCTTACTTTTGATTGAGCCGTTCTGAAACACTCTTTCTGTAGAAACTGCAATTGGACATGCTAAGCGCTAAGAGGCCTACATTGGGAAAAAGAATATCTTCAAATAAAAACTACACAGATGCATTCTGTGAAACTTATTTCTGATCTGTAAATTCAGTTAACAGAGATAAAACTTATTTTTGATTGAGCAGTTATGAAACACTCTTTTTGTAGAAAATGCAAGTGGAGATTCGGAGCGCTAAGTGGGTAATAGTGGAAAAAGGAATGTCTTCAAATATAAACTACACAGAATCATTCGGTGAAACTTCTTTCTGATCTGTGCATTCAGCTAACAGAGTTAAACCATACTTTTGATTGAGCAGATCTGAACACACTTTCTGTAGAAAATGCAACTGGACATTTGGAGCGCTAAGAGCGTAGTAGTGGAAAAAGGAATATATTCAAATATAAACTACACAGAAGCATTCTGTGAAACTTCTTTCTGATCTGAGCATTCAGCTAACAGAGTTAAAACATACTTTTGATTGAGCAGTTTTGAAACACTCTGTCTGTAGAAAATGCCACTGGACATTCGTAGCGCTAAGTGGGTAATAATGGAAAAAATAATGTGTTCAAATATAAACTACACAGAAGCATTGTATGAAACTTCTTTCTGTTCTGTGCATTCAACTAACAGAGTTGAACCTTACTTTTCATTGAGCCGTTCTGAAACACTCTTTCTGTAGAAACTGCAATTGGACATTCTGAGCGCTAAGAGGCCTATATGGGGAAAAAGAATGTCTACAAATAAAAACTACACAGAAGAATTGTGTGAAACTTCTTTCTGTTCTGTTTGTTCAACTAAAAGAGTTGAACCTTAGTTTTGATTGAGCCGTTCTGAAACACTCTTTCTGTAGAAAATGCAAGTGGAGATTCGGAGCGCTAAGAGGGTAATAGTGGAAAAAGGAATGTCTCCAAATATAAACTACACAGAATCATTCTGTGAAACTTCTTTCTGATCTGTGCATTCAGCTAACAGAGTAAAAGCATACTTTTGATTGAGCAGATCTGAACACTCTTTCTGTAGAAAATGCAACTGGACATTTGGAGCGCTAAGAGAGTAGTAGTGGAAAAAGGAATATATTCAAATATAAACTACACAGAAGCATTCTGTGAAACTTCTTTCTGATCTGAGCATTCAGCTAACAGAGTTAAACCATACTTTTGATTGAGCAGTTTTGAAACACTCTGTCTGTAGAAAATGCAACTGGACATTCGTAGCGCCGAGTCGGTAATAGTGGAAAAAAGAATATGTTCAAATATAAACTACACAGAAGCATTGTATGAAATTACTTTCTGTTCTGTGCATTCAACTAACAGAGTTGAACCTTACTTTTGATTGAGCCTTTCTGAAACACTCTTTCTGTAGAAACTGCAATTGGACATTCTGAGCGCTAAGAGGCCTATATTGGGAAAAATAATATCTTCAAATAAAAACTACACAGAAGCATTGTGTGAAACTTATTTCTGATATGTTCATTAAGCTAACAGAGTTAAACCATACTTTTGATTGCGCAGTTCTGAACACTCTTTCTGTAGAAAATGCAAGTGGACATTCGGAGCGCTAAGAGGGTAATAGTGGAGAAAGGAATATATTCAAATATAAACTACACAGTAGCATTCTGTGAAAATACTTTCTGTTCTGTGCATTCAACTAACAGAGTTGAACCTTACTTTTGATTGAGCCGTTCTGAAACACTCTTTCTGTAGAAACTGCAATTGGACATGCTAAGCGCTAAGAGGCCTACATTGGGAAAAAGAATATCTTCAAATAAAAACTACACAGATGCATTCTGTGAAACTTATTTCTGATCTGTAAATTCAGTTAACAGAGATAAAACTTATTTTTGATTGAGCAGTTATGAAACACTCTTTTTGTAGAAAATGCAAGTGGAGATTCGGAGCGCTAAGTGGGTAATAGTGGAAAAAGGAATGTCTTCAAATATAAACTACACAGAATCATTCGGTGAAACTTCTTTCTGATCTGTGCATTCAGCTAACAGAGTTAAACCATACTTTTGATTGAGCAGATCTGAACACACTTTCTGTAGAAAATGCAACTGGACATTTGGAGCGCTAAGAGCGTAGTAGTGGAAAAAGGAATATATTCAAATATAAACTACACAGAAGCATTCTGTGAAACTTCTTTCTGATCTGAGCATTCAGCTAACAGAGTTAAACCATACTTTTGATTGAGCAGTTTTGAAACACTCTGTCTGTAGAAAATGCCACTGGACATTCGTAGCGCTAAGTGGGTAATAGTGGAAAAAATAATGTGTTCAAATATAAACTACACAGAAGCATTGTATGAAACTTCTTTCTGTTCTGTGCATTCAACTAACAGAGTTGAACCTTACTTTTGATTGAGCCGTTCTGAAACACTCTTTCTGTAGAAACTGCAATTGGACATTCTGAGCGCTAAGAGGCCTATATTGGGAAAAAGAATGTCTACAAATAAAAACTACACAGAAGAATTGTGTGAAACTTCTTTCTGTTCTGTTTGTTCAACTAAAAGAGTTGAACCTTAGTTTTGATTGAGCCGTTCTGAAACACTCTTTCTGTAGAAAATGCAAGTGGATATTCGGAGCGCTAAGAGGGTAATAGTGGAAAAAGGAATGTCTCCAAATATAAACTACACAGAATCATTCTGTGAAACTTCTTTCTGATCTGTGCATTCAGCTAACAGAGTAAAAGCATACTTTTGATTGAGCAGATCTGAACACTCTTTCTGTAGAAAATGCAACTGGACATTTGGAGCGCTAAGAGAGTAGTAGTGGAAAAAGGAATATATTCAAATATAAACTACACAGAAGCATTCTGTGAAACTTCTTTCTGATCTGAGCATTCAGCTAACAGAGTTAAACCATACTTTTGATTGAGCAGTTTTGAAACACTCTGTCTGTAGAAAATGCAACTGGACATTCGTAGCGCCGAGTTGGTAATAGTGGAAAAAAGTATATGTTCAAATATAAACTACACAGAAGCATTGTATGAAATTTCTTTCTGTTCTGTGCATTCAACTAACAGAGATGAACCTTACTTTTGATTGAGCCTTTCTGAAACACTCTTTCTGTAGTAACTGCAATTGGACATTCTGAGCGCTAAGAGGCCTATATTGGGAAAAATAATATCTTCAAATAAAAACTACACAGAAGCATTGTGTGAAACTTATTTATGATATGTTCATTAAGCTAACAGAGTTAAACCATACTTTTGATTGTGCAGTTCTGAACACTCTTTCTGTAGAAAATGCAAGTGGACATTCGGAGCGCTAAGAGGGTAATAGTGGAGAAAGGAATATATTCAAATATAAACTACACAGTAGCATTCTGTGAAAATTCTTTCTGTTCTGTGCTTTCAACTAACAGAGTTGAACCTTACTTTTGATTGAGCCGTTCTGAAACACTCTTTCTGTAGAAACTGCAATTGGACATGCTAAGCGCTAAGAGGCCTACATTGGGAAAAGGAATATCTTCAAATATAAACTACACAGATGCATTCTGTGAAACTTATTTCTGATCTGTAAATTCAGTTAACAGAGATAAAACTTATTTTTGATTGAGCAGTTATGAAACACTCTTTTTGTAGAAAATGCAAGTGGAGATTCGGAGCGCTAAGTGGGTAATAGTGGAAAAAGGAATGTCTTCAAATATAAACTACACAGAATCATTCGGTGAAACTTCTTTCTGATCTGTGCATTCAGCTAACAGAGTTAAACCATACTTTTGATTGAGCAGATCTGAACACACTTTCTGTAGAAAATGCAACTGGACATTTGGAGCGCTAAGAGCGTAGTAGTGGAAAAAGGAATATATTCAAATATAAACTACACAGAAGCATTCTGTGAAACTTCTTTCTGATCTGAGCATTCAGCTAACAGAGTTAAACCATACTTTTGATTGAGCAGTTTTGAAACACTCTGTCTGTAGAAAATGCCACTGGACATTCGTAGCGCTAAGTGGGTTATAGTGGAAAAAATAATGTGTTCAAATATAAACTACACAGAAGCATTGTATGAAACTTCTTTCTGTTCTGTGCATTCAACTAACAGAGTTGAACCTTACTTTTGATTGAGCCGTTCTGAAACACTCTTTCTGTAGAAACTGCAATTGGACATTCTGAGCGCTAAGAGGCCTATATTGGGAAAAAGAATGTCTACAAATAAAAACTACACAGAAGAATTGTGTGAAACTTCTTTCTGTTCTGTTTGTTCAACTAAAAGATTTGAACCTTAGTTTTGATTGAGCCGTTCTGAAACACTCTTTCTGTAGAAAATGCAAGTGGAGATTCGGAGCGCTAAGAGGGTAATAGTGGAAAAAGGAATGTCTCCAAATATAAACTACACAGAATCATTCTGTGAAACTTCTTTCTGATCTGTGCATTCAGCTAACAGAGTAAAAGCATACTTTTGATTGAGCAGATCTGAACACTCTTTCTGTAGAAAATGCAACCGGACATTTGGAGCGCTAAGAGAGTAGTAGTGGAAAAAGGAATATATTCAAATATAAACTACACAGAAGCATTCTGTGAAACTTCTTTCTGATCTGAGCATTCAGCTAACAGAGTTAAACCATACTTTTGATTGAGCAGTTTTGAAACACTTTGTCTGTAGAAAATGCAACTGGACATTCGTAGCGCCGAGTCGGTAATAGTGGAAAAAAGAATATGTTCAAATATAAACTACACAGAAACATTGTATGAAATTACTTTCTGTTCTGTGCATTCAACTAACAGAGTTGAACCTTACTTTTGATTGAGCCTTTCTGAAACACTCTTTCTGTAGAAACTGCAATTGGACATTCTGAGCGCTAAGAGGCCTATATTGGGAAAAATAATATCTTCAAATAAAAACTACACAGAAGCATTGTGTGAAACTTATTTCTGATATGTTCATTAAGCTAACAGAGTTAAACCATACTTCTGATTGCGCAGTTCTGAACACTCTTTCTGTAGAAAATGCAAGTGGACATTCGGAGCGCTAAGAGGGTAATAGTGGAGAAAGGAATATATTCAAATATAAACTACACAGTAGCATTCTGTGAAAATACTTTCTGTTCTGTGCATTCAACTAACAGAGTTGAACCTTACTTTTGATTGAGCCGTTCTGAAACACTCTTTCTGTAGAAACTGCAATTGGACATGCTAAGCGCTAAGAGGCCTACATTGGGAAAAGAATATCTTCAAATAAAAACTACACAGATGCATTCTGTGAAACTTATTTCTGATCTGTAAATTCAGTTAACAGAGATAAAACTTATTTTTGATTGAGCAGTTATGAAACATTCTTTTTGTAGAAAATGCAAGTGGAGATTCGGAGCGCTAAGTGGGTAATAGTGGAAAAAGGAATGTCTTCAAATATAAACTACAAAGAATCATTCGGTGAAACTTCTTTCTGATCTGTGCATTCAGCTAACAGAGTTAAACCATACTTTTAATTGAGCAGATCTGAACACACTTTCTGTAGAAAATGCAACTGGACATTTGGAGCGCTAAGAGCGTAGTAGTGGAAAAAGGAATATATTCAAATATTAACTACACAGAAGCATTCTGTGAAACTTCTTTCTGATCTGAGCATTCAGCTAACAGAGTTAAACCATACTTTTGATTGAGCAGTTTTGAAACACTCTGTCTGTAGAAAATGCCACTGGACATTCGTAGCGCTAAGTGGGTAATAGTGGAAAAAATAATGTGTTCAAATATAAACTACACAGAAGCATTGTATGAAACTTCTTTCTGTTCTGTGCATTCAACTAACAGAGTTGAACCTTACTTTTCATTGAGCCGTTCTGAAACACTCTTTCTGTAGAAACTGCAATTGGACATTCTGAGCGCTAAGAGGCCTATATTGGGAAAAAGAATGTCTACAAATAAAAACTACACAGAAGAATTGTGTGAAACTTCTTTCTGTTCTGTTTGTTCAACTAAAAGAGTTGAACCTTAGTTTTGATTGAGCCGTTCTGAAACACTCTTTCTGTAGAAAATGCAAGTGGAGATTCGGAGCGCTAAGAGGGTAATAGTGGAAAAAGGAATGTCTCCAAATATAAACTACACAGAATCATTCTGTGAAACTTCTTTCTGATCTGTGCATTCAGCTAACAGAGTAAAAGCATACTTTTGATTGAGCAGATCTGAACACTCTTTCTGTAGAAAATGCAACCGGACATTTGGAGCGCTAAGAGAGTAGTAGTGGAAAAAGGAATATATTCAAATATAAACTACACAGAAGCATTCTGTGAAACTTCTTTCTGATCTGAGCATTCAGCTAACAGAGTTAAACCATACTTTTGATTGAGCAGTTTTGAAACACTCTGTCTGTAGAAAATGCAACTGGACATTCGTAGCGCTAAGTGGGTAATAGTGGAAAAAAGAATATGTTCAAATATAAACTACACAGAAGCATTGTATGAAATTTCTTTCTGTTCTGTGCATTCAACTAACAGAGATGAACCTTACTTTTGATTGAGCCTTTCTGAAACACTCTTTCTGTAGTAACTGCAATTGGACATTCTGAGCGCTAAGAGGCCTATATTGGGAAAAATAATATCTTCAAATAAAAACTACACAGAAGCATTGTGTGAAACTTATTTCTGATATGTTCATTAAGCTAACAGAGTTAAACCATACTTTTGATTGTGCAGTTCTGAACACTCTTTCTGTAGAAAATGCAAGTGGACATTCGGAGCGCTAAGAGGGTAATAGTGGAGAAAGGAATATATTCAAATATAAACTACACAGTAGCATTCTGTGAAAATTCTTTCTGTTCTGTGCATTCAACTAACAGAGTTGAACCTTACTTTTGATTGAGCCGTTCTGAAACACTCTTTCTGTAGAAACTGCAATTGGACATGCTAAGCGCTAAGAGGCCTACATTGGGAAAAGGAATATCTTCAAATAAAAACTACACAGATGCATTCTGTGAAACTTATTTCTGATCTGTAAATTCAGTTAACAGAGATAAAACTTATTTTTGATTGAGCAGTTATGAAACACTCTTTTTGTAGAAAATGCAAGTGGAGATTCGGAGCGCTAAGTGGGTAATAGTGGAAAAAGAATGTCTTCAAATATAAACTACACAGAATCATTCGGTGAAACTTCTTTCTGATCTGTGCATTCAGCTAACAGAGTTAAACCATACTTTTGATTGAGCAGATCTGAACACACTTTCTGTAGAAAATGCAACTGGACATTTGGAGCGCTAAGAGCGTAGTAGTGGAAAAAGGAATATATTCAAATATAAACTACACAGAAGCATTCTGTGAAACTTCTTTCTGATCTGAGCATTCAGCTAACAGAGTTAAACCATACTTTTGATTGAGCAGTTGTGAAACACTCTGTCTGTAGAAAATGCCACTGGACATTCGTAGCGCTAAGTGGGTAATAGTGGAAAAAATAATGTGTTCAAATATAAACTACACAGAAGCATTGTATGAAACTTCTTTCTCTTCTGTGCATTCAACTAACAGAGTTGAACCTTAATTTTGATTGAGCCGTTCTGAAACACTCTTTCTGTAGAAACTGCAATTGGACATTCTGAGCGCTAAGAGGCCTATATTGGGAAAAAGAATGTCTACAAATAAAAACTACACAGAAGAATTGTGTGAAACTTCTTTCTGTTCTGTTTGTTCAACTAAAAGAGTTGAACCTTAGTTTTGATTGAGCCGTTCTGAAACACTCTTTCTGTAGAAAATGCAAGTGGAGATTCGGAGCGCTAAGAGGGTAATAGTGGAAAAAGGAATGCCTCCAAATATAAACTACACAGAATCATACTGTGAAACTTCTTTCTGATCTGTGCATTCAGCTAACAGAGTTAAACCATACTTTTGATTGAGCAGATCTGAACACTCTTTCTGTAGAAAATGCAACCGGACATTTGGAGCGCTAAGAGAGTAGTAGTGGAAAAAGGAATATATTCAAATATAAACTACACAGAAGCATTCTGTGAAACTTCTTTCTGATCTGAGCATTCAGCTAACAGAGTTAAACCATACTTTTGATTGAGCAGTTTTGAAACTCTCTGTCTGTAGAAAATGCAACTGGACATTCGTAGCGCTAAGTGGGTAATAGTGGGAAAAAGAATATGTTCAAATATAAACTACACAGAAGCATTGTATGAAATTTCTTTCTGTTCTGTGCATTCAACTAACAGAGATGAACCTTACTTTTGATTGAGCCTTTCTGAAACACTCTTTCTGTAGAAACTGCAATAGGACATTCTGAGCGCTAAGAGGCCTATATTGGGAAAAATAATATCTTCAAATAAAAACTACACAGAAGCATTGTGTGAAACTTATTTCTGATATGTTCATTAAGCTAACAGAGTTAAACCATACTTTTGATTGCGCAGTTCTGAACACTCTTTCTGTAGAAAATGCAAGTGGACATTCGGAGCGATAAGAGGGTAATATTGGAGAAAGGAATATATTCAAATATAAACTACACAGTAGCATTCTGTGAAAATCCTTTCTGTTCTGTGCATTCAACTAACAGAGTTGAACCTTACTTTTGATTGAGCCGTTCTGAAACACTCTTTCTGTAGAAACTGCAATTGGACATGCTAAGCGCTAAGAGGCCTACATTGGGAAAAAGAATATCTTCAAATAAAAACTACACAGATGCATTCTGTGAAACTTATTTCTGATCTGTAAATTCAGTTAACAGAGATAAAACATATTTTTGATTGAGCAGTTATGAAACACTCTTTTTGTAGAAAATGCAAGTGGAGATTCGGAGCGCTAAGAGGGTAATAGTGAAAAATGGAATGTCTTCAAATATAAACTACACAGAATCATTCGGTGAAACTTCTTTCTGATCTGTGCATTCAGCTAACAGAGTTAAACCATACTTTTGATTGAGCAGATCTGAACACTCTTTCTGTAGAAAATGCAACTGGACATTTGGAGCGCTAAGAGCGTAGTAGTGGAAAAAGGAATATATTCAAATATAAACTACACAGAAGCATTCTGTGAAACTTCTTTCTGATCTGAGCATTCAGCTAACAGAGTTAAACCATACTTTTGATTGAGCAGTTTTGAAACACTCTGTCTGTAGAAAATGCAACTGGACATTCGTAGCGCTAAGTGGGTAATAGTGGAAAAAAGAATATGTTCAAATATAAACTACACAGAAGCATTGTATGAAACTTCTTTCTGTTCTGTGCATTCAACTAACAGAGTTGAACCTTACTTTTGATTGAGCCGTTCTGAAACACTCTTTCTGTAGAAATTGCAATTGGACATTCTGAGCGCTAAGAGGCCTATATTGGGAAAAAGAATGTCTACAAATAAAAACTACACAGAAGAATTGTGTGAAACTTCTTTCTGTTCTGTTTGTTCAACTAAAAGAGTTGAACCTTAGTTTTGATTGAGCCGTTCTGAAACACACTTTCTGTAGAAAATGCAAGTGGAGATTCGGAGCGCTAAGAGGGTAATAGTGGTAAAAGGAATGCCTCCAAATATAAACTTCACAGAATCATTCTGTGAAAGTTCTTTCTGATCTGTGCATTCAGCTAACAGAGTTAAACCATACTTTTGATTGAGCAGATCTGAACATTCTTTCTGTAGAAAATGCAACCGGACATTTGGAGCGCTAAGAGAGTAGTAGTGGAAAAAGGAATATATTCAAATATAAACTACACAGAAGCATTCTGTGAAACTTCTTTCTGATCTGAGCATTCAGCTAACAGATTTAGACGATACTTTTGATTGAGTAGTTTTGAAACTCTCTGTCTGTAGAAAATGCAACTGGACATTCGTAGCGCTAAGTGGGTAATAGTGGGAAAAAGGAATATGTTCAAATATAAACTACACAGAAGCATTGTATGAAATTTCTTTCTGTTCTGTGCATTCAACTAACAGAGATGAACCTTACATTTGATTGAGCCTTTCTGAAACACTCTTTCTGTAGAAAATGCAATTGGACATTCTGAGCGCTAAGAGGCCTATATTGGGAAAAATAATATCTTCAAATAAAAACTACACAGAAGCATTGTGTGAAACTTATTTCTGATATGTTCATTAAGCTAACAGAGTTAAACCATACTTTTGATTGCGCAGTTCTGAACACTCTTTCTGTAGAAAATGCAAGTGGACATTCGGAGCGCTAAGAGGGTAATAGTGGAGAGAGGAATATATTCAAATATAAACTACACAGTAGCATTCTGTGAAAATACTTTCTGTTCTGTGCATTCAACTAACAGAGTTGAACCTTACTTTTGATTGAGCCGTTCTGAAACACTCTTTCTGTAGAAACTGCAATTGGACATGCTAAGCGCTAAGAGGCCTACATTGGGAAAAAGAATATCTTCAAATAAAAACTACACAGATGCATTCTGTGAAACTTATTTCTGATCTGTAAATTCAGTTAACAGAGATAAAACATATTTTTGATTGAGCAGTTATGAAACACTCTTTTTGTAGAAAATGCAAGTGGAGATTTGGAGCGCTAAGAGGGTAATAGTGGAAATAGGGATGTCTTCAAATATAAACTACACAGAATCATTCGGTGAAACTTCTTTCTGATCTGTGCATTCAGCTAAGAGAGTTAAACCATACTTTTGATTGAGCAGATCTGAACACTCTTTCTGTAGAAAATGCAACTGGACATTTGGAGCGCTAAGAGCGTAGTAGTGGAAAAAGGAATATATTCAAATATAAACTACACAGAAGCATTCTGTGAAACTTATTTCTGATCTGAGCATTCAGCTAACAGAGTTAAACCATACTTTTGATTGAGCAGTTTTGAAACACTCTGTCTGTAGAAAATGCCACTGGACATTCGTAGCGCTAAGTGGGTAATAGTGGAAAAAATAATGTGTTCAAATATAAACTACACAGAAGCATTGTATGAAACTTCTTTCTGTTCTGTGCATTCAACTAACAGAGTTGAACCTTACTTTTGATTGAGCCGTTCTGAAACACTCTTTCTGTAGAAACTGCAATTGGACATTCTGAGCGCTAAGAGGCCTATATTGGGAAAAAGAATGTCTACAAATAAAAACTACACAGAAGAATTGTGTGAAACTTCTTTCTCTTCTGTTTGTTCAACTAAAAGAGTTGAACCTTAGTTTTGATTGAGCCGTTCTGAAACACTCTTTCTGTAGAAAATGCAAGTGGAGATTCGGAGCGCTAAGAGGGTAATAGTGGAAAAAGGAATGTCTCCAAATATAAACTACACAGAATCATTCGGTGAAACTTCTTTCTGATCTGTGCATTCAGCTAACAGAGTTAAACCATACTTTTGATTGAGCAGATCTGAACACTCTTTCTGTAGAAAATGCAACTGGACATTTGGAGCGCTAAGAGAGTAGTAGTGGAAAAAGGAATATATTCAAATATAAACTACACAGAAGCATTCTGTGAAACTTCTTTCTGATCTGAGCATTCAGCTAACAGAGTTAAACCATACTTTTGATTGAGCAGTTTTGAAACACTCTGTCTGTAGAAAATGCAACTGGACATTCGTAGCGCCAAGTGGGTAATGGTGGAAAAAAGAATATCTCCAAATATAACCTACACAGAAGCATTGTATGAAATTTCTTTCTGTTCTGTGCATTCAACTAACAGAGTTGAACCTTACTTTTGATTGAGCCTTTCTGAAACACTCTTTCTGTAGAAACTGCAATTGGACATTCTGAGCGCTAAGAGGCCTATATTGGGAAAAAGAATGTCTACAAATAAAAACTACATAGAAGAATTGTGTGAAACTTCTTTCTGTTCTGTTTGTTCAACTAAAAGAGTTGAACCTTAGTTTTGATTGAGCCGTTCTGAAACACACTTTCTGTAGAAAATGCAAGTGGAGATTCGGAGCGCTAAGAGGGTAATAGTGGAAAAAGGAATGCCTCCAAATATAAACTTCACAGAATCATTCTGTGAAAGTTCTTTCTGATCTGTGCATTCAGCTAACAGAGTTAAATCATACTTTTGATTGAGCAGATCTGAACATTCTTTCTGTAGAAAATGCAACTGGACATTTGGAGCGCTAAGAGCGTAGTAGTGGAAAAAGGAATATATTCAAATATAAACTACACAGAAGCATTCTGTGAAACTTCTTTCTGATCTGAGCATTCAGCTAACAGAGTTAAACCATACTTTTGATTGAGCAGTTTTGAAACACTCTGTCTGTAGAAAATGCAACTGGACATTCGTAGCGCTAAGTTTGTAATAGTGGAAAAAAGAATATGTTCAAATATAAACTACACAGAAGCATTGTATGAAACTTCTTTCTGTTCTGTGCATTCAACTAACAGAGTTGAACCTTACTTTTGATTGAGCCGTTCTGAAACACTCTTTCTGTAGAAACTGCAATTGGACATTCTGAGCGCTAAGAGGCCTATATTGGGAAAAAGAATGTCTACAAATAAAAACTACACAGAAGAATTGTGTGAAACTTCTTTCTGTTGTATTTGTTCAACTAAAAGAGTTGAACCTTAGTTTTGATTGAGCCGTTCTGAAACACTCTTTCTGTAGAAAATGCAAGTGGAGATTCGGAGCGCTAAGGGGGTAATAGTGGAAAAAGGAATGCCTCCAAATATAAACTACACAGAATCATTCTGTGAAACTTCTTTCTGATCTGTGCATTCAGCTAACAGAGTTAAACCATACTTTTGATTCAGCAGATCTGAACACTCTTTCTGTAGAAAATGCAACTGGACATTTGGAGCACTAGGAGAGTAGTAGTGGAAAAAGGAATATATTCAAATATAAACTACACAGAAGCATTCTCTGAAACTTCTTTCTGATCTGAGCATTCAGCTAACAGAGTTAAACCATACTTTTGATTGAGCAGTTTTGAAACACACTGTCTGTAGGAAATGCAACTGGGCATTCGTAGCGCCAAGTGGGTAATAGTGGAAAAAAGAATATCTTCAAATATAAACTACACAGAAGCATTGTATGAAATTTCTTTCTGTTCTGTGCATTCAACTAACAGACATGAACCTTACTTTTGATTGAGCCTTTCTGAAACTCTCTTTCTGTAGAAACTGCAATTGGACATTCTGAGCGCTAAGAGGCCTATATTGGGAAAAATAATATCTTCAAATAAAAACTACACAGAAGCATTGTGTGAAACTTATTTCTGATATGTTCATTAAGCTAACAGAGTTAAACCATACTTTTGATTGCGCAGTTCTGAACACTCTTTCTGTAGAAAATGCAAGTGGACATTCGGAGCGCTAAGAGGGTAATAGTGGAGAAAGGAATATATTCAAATATAAACTACACAGTAGCATTCTGTGAAAATTCTTTCTGTTCTGTGCATTCAACTAACAGAGTTGAACCTTACTTTTGATTGAGCCGTTCTGAAACACTCTTTCTGTAGAAACTGCAATTGGACATGCTAAGCGCTAAGAGGCCTACATTGGGAAAAAGAATATCTTCAAATAAAAACTACACAGATGCATTCTGTGAAACTTATTTCTGATCTGTAAATTCAGATAACAGAGATAAAACATATTTTTGATTGAGCAGTTATGAAACACTCTTTTTGTAGAAAATGCAAGTGGATATTCGGAGCGCTAAGTGGGTAATAGTGGAAAAAGGAATGTCTTCAAATATAAACTACACAGAATCATTCGGTGAAACTTCTTTCTGATCTGTGCATTCAGCTAACAGAGTTAAACCATACTTTTGATTGAGCAGATCTGAACACTCTTTCTGTAGGAAATGTAACTGGACATTTGGAGCGCTAAGAGCGTAGTAGTGGAAAAAGGAATATATTCAAATATAAACTACACAGAAGCATTCTGTGAAACTTCTTTCTGATCTGAGCATTCAGCTAACAGAGTTAAACCATACTTTTGATTGAGCAGTTTTGAAACACTCTGTCTGTAGAAAATGCAACTGGACAGTCGTAGCGCTAAGTGGATAATAGTGGAAAAAAAATATGTTCAAATATGAACTACACAGAAGCATTGTATGAAACTTCTTTCTGTTCTGTGCATTCTACTAACAGAGTTGAACCTTACTTTTGATTGAGCCGTTCTGAAACACTCTTTCTGTAGAAACTGCAATTGGACATTCTGAGCGCTAAGAGGCCTATATTGGGAAAAAGAATGTCTACAAATAAAAGCTACACAGAAGAATTGTGTGAAACTTCTTTCTGTTCTGTTTGTTCAACAAAAAGAGTTGAACCTTAGTTTTGATTGAGCCGTTCTGAAACACTCTTTCTGTAGAAAATGCAAGTGGAGATTCTTAGCGCAAAGAGGGTAATAGTGGAAAAAGGAATGTCTCCAAATATAAACTACACAGAATCATTCTGTGAAACTTCTTTCCGATCTGTGCATTCAGCTAACAGACTTAAACCATACTTTTGATTGAGCAGATCTGAACACTCTTTCTGTAGAAAATGCAACTGGACATTTGGAGCGCTAAGAGAGTAGTAGTGGAAAAAGGAATATATTCAAATATAAACTACACAGAAGCATTCTGTGAAACTTCTTTCTGATCTGAGCATTCAGCTAACAGAGTTAAACCATACTTTGATTGAGCAGTTTTGAAACACTCTGTCTGTAGAAAAGGCAACTGGACATTCGTAGCGCTAAGTGGGTAATAGTGGAAAAAAGAATATGTTCAAATATAAACTACACAGTAGCATTCTGTGAAAATTCTTTCTGTTTTGTGCATTCAACTAACAGAGTTGAACCTTACTTTTGATTGAGCCTTCCTGAAACACTCTTTCTGTAGAAACTGCAATTGGACATTCTGAGCGCTAAGAGGCCTCTATTGGGAAAAATAATACCTTCAAATAAAAACTACACAGAAGCATTGTGTGAAACTTATTTCTGATATGTTCATTAAGCTAACAGAGTTAAACCATACTTTGGATTGCGCAGTTCTGAACACTCTTTCTGTAGAAAATGGAAGTGGACATTCGGAGCGCTAAGAGGGTAATAGTGGATAAAGGAATATATCCAAATATAAACTACACAGTAGCATTCTGTGAAAATTCTTTCTGTTCTGTGCATTCAACTAACAGAGTTGAACCTTACTTTTGATTGAGCCGTTCTGAAACACTCTTTCTGTAGAAACTGCAATTGGACATGCTAAGCGCTAAGAGGCCTACATTGGGAAAAAGAATATCTTCAAATAAAAACTACACAGATGCATTCTGTGAAACTTATTTCTGATCTGTAAATTCAGTTAACAGAGATAAAACATATTTTTGATTGAGCAGTTATGAAACACTCTTTTTGTAGAAAATGCAAGTGGAGATTCGGAGCGCTAAGAGGGTAATAGTGGAACAAGGAATGTCTTCAAATATAAACTACACAGAATCATTCGGTGAAACTTCTTTCTGATCTGTGCATTCAGCTAACAGAGTTAAACCATACTTTTGATTGAGCAGATCTGAACACTCTTTCTGTAGAAAATGCAACTGGACATTTGGAGCGCTAAGAGCGTAGTAGTGGAAAAAGGAATATATTCAAATATAAACTACACAGAAGCATTCTGTGAAACTTCTTTCGGATCTGAGCATTCAGCTAACAGAGTTAAACCATACTTTTGATTGAGCAGTTTTGAAACACTGTGTCTGTAGAAAATGCAACTGGACATTCGTAGCGCTAAGTGAGTAATAGTGGAAAAAAGAATATGTTCAAATATAAACTACACAGAAGCATTGTATGAAACTTCTTTCTGTTCTGTGCATTCAACTAACAGAGTTGAACCTTACTTTTGATTGAGCCGTTCTGAAACACTCTTTCTGTAGAAAATGCAATTAGACATTCTGAGCGCTAAGAGGCCTATACTGGGAAAAATAATGTCTACAAATAAGAACTACACAGAAGAATTTTGTGAAACATCTTTCTGTTCTGTTTGTTCAACTAAAAGAGTTGAACCTTAGTTTTGATTGAGCCGTTCTGAAACACTCTTTCTGTAGAAAATGCAAGTGGAGTTTCGGAGCGCTAAGAGGGAAATAGTGGAAAAAGGAATGTCTCCAAATATAAACTACACAGAATCATTCTGTGAAACTTATTTCTGATCTGTGAATTCAGCTAACAGAGTTAAACCATACTTTTGATTGAGCAGATCTGAACACTCTTTCTGTATAAAATGCAACTGGACATTTGGAGCGCTAAGAGAATAGTAGTGGAAAAAGCAATATATTCAGATATAAACTACACAGAAGCATTCTGTGAAACTTCTTTCTGATCTGAGCATTCAGCTAACAGAGTTAAACCATACTTTTGATTGAGCAGTTTTGAAACACTCTGTCTGTAGAAAATGCAACTGGACATTCGTAGCGCTAAGTGGGTAATAGTGGAAAAAAGAATATGTTCAAATATAAACTACACAGTAGCATTCTGTGAAAATTCTTTCTGTTTTGTGCATTCAACTAACAGAGTTGAACCTTACTTTTGATTGAGCCTTTCTGAAACACTCTTTCTGTAGAAACTGCAATTGGACATTCTGAGAACTAAGAGGCCTATATTGGGAAAAATAATACCTTCTAATAAAAACTACACAGAAGCATTGTGTGAAATTTCTGATATGTTCATTAAGCTAACAGAGTTAAACCATACTTTGGATTGCGCAGTTCTGAACACTCTTTCTGTAGAAAATGCAAGTGGACATTCGGAGCGCTAAGAGGGTAATAGTGGAAAAAGGAATATATTCAAATATGAACTACACAGTAGCATTCTGTGAAAATTCTTTCTGTTCTGTGCATGCAACTAACAGAGTTGAACCTTACTTTTGATTGAGCCGTTCTGAAACACTCTTTCTGTAGAAACTGCAATTGGACATGCTAAGCGCTAAGAGGCCTACATTGGGAAAAAGAATATCTTCAAATAAAAACTACACAGATGCATTCTGTGAAACTTATTTCTGATCTGTAAATTCAGTTAACAGAGATAAAACATATTTTTGATTGAGCAGTTATGAAACACTCTTTTTGTAGAAAATGCAAGTGGAGATTCGGAGCGCTAAGAGGGTAATAGTGGAAAAAGGAATGTCTTCAAATATAAACTACACAGAATCATTCGGTGAAACTTCTTTCTGATCTGTGCATTCAGCTAACAGAGTTAAACCATACTTTTGATTGAGCAGATCTGAACACTCTTTCTGTAGAAAATGCAACTGGACGTTTGGAGCGCTAAGAGCGTAGTAGTGGAAAAAGGAATATATTCAAATATAAACTACACAGAAGCATTCTGTGAAACTTCTTTCTGATCTGAGCATTCAGCTAACAGAGTTAAACCATACTTTTGATTGAGCAGTTTTGAAACACTCTGTCTGTAGAAAATGCAACTGGACATTCGTAGCGCTAAGTGGGTAATAGTGGAAAAAAGAATATGTTCAAATATGAACTACACAGAAGCATTGTATGAAACTTCTTTCTGTTCTGTGCATTCAACTAACAGAGTTGAACCTTACTTTTGATTGAGCCGTTCTGAAACACTCTTTCTGTAGAAACTGCAATTGGACATGTTAAGCGCTAAGAGGTCTACATTGGGAAAAAGAATATCTTCAAATAAAAACTACACAGATGCATTCTGTGAAACTAATTTCTGACCTGTAAATTCAGTTAACAGAGATAAAACATATTTTTGATTGAGCAGTTATGAAACACTCTTTTTGTAGATAATGCAAGTGGAGATTCGGAGCGCTAAGAGGGTAATAGTGGAAAAAGGAATGTCTTCAAATATAAACTACACAGAATCATTCGGTGAAACTTCTTTCTGATCTGTGCATTCAGCTAACAGAGTTAAACCATACTTTTGATTGAGCAGATCTGAACACTCTTTCTGTAGAAAATGCAACTGGACATTTGGAGCGCTAAGAGCGTAGTAGTGGAAAAAGGAATATATTCAAATATAAACTACACAGAAGCATTCTGTGAAACTTCTTTCTGATCTGAGCATTCAGCTAACAGAGTTAAACCATACTTTTGATTGAGCAGTTTTGAAACACTCTGTCTGTAGAAAATGCAACTGGACATTCGTAGCGCTAAGTGGGTAATAGTGGAAAAAAGAATATGTTCAAATATAAACTACACAGAAGCATTGAATGAAACTTCTTTCTGTTCTGTGCATTCAACTAACAGAGTTGAACCTTACTTTTGATTGAGCCATTCTGAAACACTCTTTCTGTAGTAAATGCAATTAGACATTCTGAGCGCTAAGAGGCCTATATTGGGAAAAAGAATGTCTACAAATAAAAACTACACAGAAGAATTGTGTGAAACTTCTTTCTGTTCTGTTTGTTCAACTAAAAGAGTTGAACCTTAGTTTTGATTGAGCCGTTCTGAAACACTCTTTCTGTAGAAAATGCAAGTGGAGATTCGGAGCGCTAAGAGGGTAATAGTGGAAAAAGGAATGTCTCCAAATATAAACTACACAGAATCATTCTGTGAAACTTCTTTCTGATCTGTGAATTCAGCTAACAGAGTTAAACCATACTTTTGATTGAGCAGATCTGAACACTCTTTCTGTAGAAAATGCAACTGGACATTTGGAGCGCTAAGAGAGTAGTAGTGGAAAAAGGAATATATTCAAATATAAACTACACAGAAGCATTCTGTGAAACTTCTTTCTGATCTGAGCATTCAGCTAACAGAGTTAAACCATACTTTTGATTGAGCAGTTTTGAAACACTCTGTCTGTAGAAAATGCAACTGGACATTTGTAGCGCTAAGTGGGTAATAGTGGAAAAAAGAATATGTTCAAATATAAACTACACAGTAGCATTCTGTGAAAATTCTTTCTGTTTTGTGCATTCAACTAACAGAGTTGAACCTTACTTTTGATTGAGCCTTTCTGAAACACTCTTTCTGTAGAAACTGCAATTGGACATTCTGAGCGCTAAGAGGCCTATATTGGGAAAAATAATACCTTCAAATAAAAACTACACAGAAGCATTGTGTGAAACTTATTTCTGATATGTTCATTAAGCTAACAGAGTTAAACCATACTTTTGATTGCGCAGTTCTGAACACTCTTTCTGTAGAAAATGCAAGTGGACATTCGGAGGGCTAAGAGGGTAATAGTGGAAAAAGGAATATATTCAAATATAAACTACACAGTAGCATTCTGTGAAAATCCTTTCTGTTCTGTGCATTCAACTAACAGAGTTGAACCTTACTTTTGATTGAGCCGTTCTGAAACACTCTTTCTGTAGAAACTGCAATTGGACATGCTAAGCGCTAAGAGGCCTACATTGGGAAAAAGAATATCTTCAAATAAAAACTACACAGATGCATTCTGTGAAACTTATTTCCGATCTGTAAATTCAGTTAACAGAGATAAAACATATTTTTGATTGAGCAGTTATGAAACACTCTTTTTGTAGAAAATGCAAGTGGAGATTCGGAGCGCTAAGAGGGTAATAGTGGAAAAAGGAATGTCTTCAAATATAAACTACACAGAATCATTCGGTGAAACTTCTTTCTGATCTGTGCATTCAGCTAACAGAGTTAAACCATACTTTTGATTGAGCAGATCTGAACACTCTTTCTGTAGAAAATGCAACTGGACATTTGGAGCGCTAAGAGCGTCGTAGTGGAAAAAGGAATATATTCAAATATAAACTACACAGAAGCATTCTGTGAAACTTCTTTCTGATCTGAGCATTCAGCTAACAGAGTTAAACCATACTTTTGATTGAGCAGTTTTGAAACACTCTGTCTGTAGAAAATGCAACTGGACATTCGTAGCGCTAAGTGGGTAATAGTGGAAAAAAGAATATGTTCAAATATGAACTACACAGAAGCATTGTATGAAACTTCTTTCTGTTCTGTGCATTCAACTAACAGAGTTGTACCTTACTTTTGATTGAGCCGTTCTGAAACACTCTTTTAGTAGAAACTGCAATTGGACATTCTGAGCGCTAAGAGGCCTATATTGGGAAAAAGAATGTCTACAAATAAAAACTACACAGAAGAATTGTGTGAAACTTCTTTCTGTTCTGTTTGTTCAACTAAAGAGTTGAACCTTAGTTTTGATTGAGCCGTTCTGAAACACTCTTTCTGTAGAAAATGCAAGTGGAGATTCGGAGCGCTAAGAGGGTAATAGTGGAAAAAGGAATGTCTCCAAATATAAACTACACAGAATCATTCTGTGAAACTTCTTTCTGATCTGTGCATTCAGCTAACAGAGTTAAACCATACTTTTCATTGAGCAGATCTGAACACTCTTTCTGTAGAAAATGCAACTGGACATTTGGAGCGCTAAGAGAGTAGTAGTGGAAAAAGGAATATATTCAAATATAAACTACACAGAAGCATTCTGTGAAACTTCTTTCTGATCTGAGCATTCAGCTAACAGAGTTAAACCATACTTTTGATTGAGCAGTTTTGAAACACTCTGTCTGTAGAAAATGCAACTGGACATTCGTAGCGCTAAGTGGGTAATAGTGGAAAAAAGAATATGTTCAAATATAAACTACACAGAAGCATTGTATGAAACTTCTTTCTGTTCTGTGCATTCAACTAACAGAGTTGAACCTTACTTTTGATTGAGCCTTTCTGAAACACTCTTTCTGTAGAAACTGCAATTGGACATTCTGAGCGCTTAGAGGCCTCTATTGGGAAAAATAATATCTTCAAATAAAAACTACACAGAAGCATTGTGTGAAACTTATTTCTGATATGTTCATTAAGCAAACAGAGTTAAACCATACTTTTGATTGCGCAGTTCTGAACACTCTTTCCGTAGAAAATGCAAGTGCACATTCGGAGCGCTAAGAGGGTAATAGTGGAAAAAGGAATATATTCAAATATAAACTACACAGTAGCATTCTGTGAAAATTCTTTCTGTTCTGTGCATTCAACTAACAGAGTTGAACCTTACTTTTGATTGAGCCGTTCTGAAACACTCTTTCTGTAGAAACTGCAATTGGACATGCTAAGCGCTAAGAGGTCTACATTGGGAAAAAGAATATCTTCAAATAAAAACTACACAGATGCATTCTGTGAAACTAATTTCTGATCTGTAAATTCAGTTAACAGAGATAAAACATATTTTTGATTGAGCAGTTATGAAACACTCTTTTTGTAGAAAATGCAAGTGGAGATTCGGAGCGCTAAGAGGGTAATAGTGGAAAAAGGAATGTCTTCAAATATAAACTACACAGAATCATTCGGTGAAACTTCTTTCTGATCTGTGCATTCAGCTAACAGACTTAAACCATACTTTTGATTGAGCAGATCTGAACACTCTTTCTGTAGAAAATGCAACTGGACATTTGGAGCGCTAAGAGCGTAGTAGTGGAAAAAGGAATATATTCAAATATAAACTACACAGAAGCATTCTGTGAAACTTCTTTCTGATCTGAGCATTCAGCTAACAGAGTTAAACCATACTTTTGATTGAGCAGTTTTGAAACACTCTGTCTGTAGAAAATGCAACTGGACATTCGTAGCGCTAAGTGGGTAATAGTGGAAAAAAGAATATGTTCAAATATGAACTACACAGAAGCATTGTATGAAATTTCTTTCTGTTCTGTGCATTCAACTAACAGAGTTGAACCTTACTTTTGATTGAGCCGTTCTGAAACACTCTTTCTGTAGAAACTGCAATTGGACATTCTGAGCGCTAAGAGGCCTATATTGGGAAAAAGAATGTCTACAAATAAAAACTACACAGAAGAATTGTGTGAAACTTCTTTCTGTTCTGTTTGTTCAACTAAAAGAGTTGAACCTTAGTTTTGATTGAGCCGTTCTGAAACACTCTTTCTGTAGAAAATGCAAGTGGAGATTCGGAGCGCTAAGAGGGTTATAGTGGAAAAAGGAATGTCTCCAAATATAAACTACACAGAATCATTCTGTGAAACTTCTTTCTGATCTGTGCATTCAGCTAACAGAGTTAAACCATACTTTTGATTGAGCAGTTTTGAAACACTCTGTCTGTAGAAAATGCAACTGGACATTCGTAGCGCTAAGTGGGTAATAGTGGAAAAAAGAATATGTTCAAATATGAACTACACAGAAGCATTGTATGAAACTTCTTTCTGTTCTGTGCATTCAACTCACAGAGTTGAACCTTACTTTTGATTGAGCCGTTCTGAAACACTCTTTCTGTAGAAACTGCAATTGGACATGCTAAGCGCTAAGAGGCCTACATTGGGAAAAAGAATATCTTCAAATAAAAACTACACAGATGCATTCTGTGAAACTTATTTCTGATCTGTAAATTCAGTTAACAGAGATAAAACATATTTTTGATTGAGCAGTTATGAAACACTCTTTTTGTAGAAAATGCAAGTGGAGATTCGGAGCGCTAAGAGGGTAATAGTGGAAAAAGGAATGTCTTCAAATATAAACTACACGGAATCATTCGGTGAAACTTCTTTCTGATCTGTGCATTCAGCTAACAGAGTTAAACCATACTTTTGATTGAGCAGATCTGAACACTCTTTCTGTAGAAAATGCAACTGGACATTTGGAGCGCTAAGAGCGTCGTAGTGGAAAAAGGAATATATTCAAATATAAACTACACAGAAGCATTCTGTGAAACTTCTTTCTGATCTGAGCATTCAGCTAACAGAGTTAAAACATACTTTTGATTGAGCAGTTTTGAAACACTCTGTCTGTAGAAAATGCAACTGGACATTCGTAGCGCTAAGTGGGTAATAGTGGAAAAAAGAATATGTTCAAATATGAACTACACAGAAGCATTGTATGAAACTTCTTTCTGTTCTGTGCATTCTACTAACAGAGTTGAACCTTACTTTTGATTGAGCCGTTCTGAAACACTCTTTCTGTAGAAACTGCAATTGGACATTCTGAGCGCTAAGAGGCCTATATTGGGAAAAAGAATGTCTACAAATGAAAGCTACACAGAAGAATTGTGTGAAACATCTTTCTGTTCTGTTTGTTCAACTAAAAGAGTTGAACCTTAGTTTTGATTGAGCCGTTCTGAAACACTCTTTCTGTAGAAAATGCAAGTGGAGATTCGGAGCGCTAAGAGGGTAATAGTGGAAAAAGGAATGTCTCCAAATATAAACTACACAGAATCATTCTGTGAAATTCTTTCTGATCTGTGCATTCAGCTAACAGAGTTAAACCATACTTTTGATTGAGCAGATCTGAACACTCTTTCTGTAGAAAATGCAACTGGACATTTGGAGCGCTAAGAGAGTAGTAATGGAAAAAGGAATATATTCAAATATAAACTACACAGAAGCATTCTGTGAAACTTCTTTCTGATCTGAGCTTTCAGCTAACAGAGTTAAACCATACTTTTGATTGAGCAGTTTTGAAACACTCTGTCTGTAGAAAATGCAACTGGACATTCGTAGCACTAAGTGGGTAATAGTGGAAAAAAGAATATGTTCAAATATAAACTACACAGAAGCATTGTATGAAACTTCTTTCTGTTCTGTGCATTCAACTAACAGATTTGAACCTTACTTTTGATTGAGCCTTTCTGAAACACTCTTTCTGTAGAAACTGCAATTGGACATTCTGAGCGCTAAGAGGCCTCTATTGGGAAAAATAATATCTTCAAATAAAAACTACACAGAAGCATTGTGTGAAACTTATTTCTGATATGTTCATTAAGCTAACAGAGTTAAACCATACTTTTGATTGCGCAGTTCTGAACACTCTTTCTGTAGAAAATGCAAGTGGACATTCAGAGCGCTAAGAGGGTAATAGTGGAGAAAGGAATATATTCAAATATAAACTACACAGTAGCATTCTGTGAAAATTATTTCTGTTCTGTGCATTCAACTAACAGAGTTGAACCTTACTTTTGATTGAGCCGTTCTGAAACACTCTTTCTGTAGAAACTGCAATTGGACATTCTGAGCGCTAAGAGGCCTATATTGGGAAAAAGAATGTCTACAAATAAAAACTACACAGAAGAATTGTGTGAAACTTCTTTCTGTTCTGTTTGTTCAACTAAAAGAGTTGAACCTTAGTTTTGATTGAGCCGTTCTGAAACACTCTTTCTGTAGAAAATGCAAGTGGAGATTCGGAGCGCTAAGAGGGTTATAGTGGAAAAAGGAATGTCTCCAAATATAAACTACACAGAATCATTCTGTGAAACTTCTTTCTGATCTGTGCATTCAGCTAACAGAGTTAAACCATACTTTTGATTGAGCAGTTTTGAAACACTCTGTCTGTAGAAAATGCAACTGGACATTCGTAGCGCTAAGTGGGTAATAGTGGAAAAAAGAATATGTTCAAATATGAACTACACAGAAGCATTGTATGAAACTTCTTTCTGTTCTGTGCATTCAACTCACAGAGTTGAACCTTACTTTTGATTGAGCCGTTCTGAAACACTCTTTCTGTAGAAACTGCAATTGGACATGCTAAGCGCTAAGAGGCCTACATTGGGAAAAAGAATATCTTCAAATAAAAACTACACAGATGCATTCTGTGAAACTTATTTCTGATCTGTAAATTCAGTTAACAGAGATAAAACATATTTTTGATTGAGCAGTTATGAAACACTCTTTTTGTAGAAAATGCAAGTGGAGATTCGGAGCGCTAAGAGGGTAATAGTGGAAAAAGGAATGTCTTCAAATATAAACTACACGGAATCATTCGGTGAAACTTCTTTCTGATCTGTGTATTCAGCTAACAGAGTTAAACCATACTTTTGATTGAGCAGATCTGAACACTCTTTCTGTAGAAAATGCAACTGGACATTTGGAGCGCTAAGAGCGTCGTAGTGGAAAAAGGAATATATTCAAATATAAACTACACAGAAGCATTCTGTGAAACTTCTTTCTGATCTGAGCATTCAGCTAACAGAGTTAAAACATACTTTTGATTGAGCAGTTTTGAAACACTCTGTCTGTAGAAAATGCAACTGGACATTCGTAGCGCTAAGTGGGTAATAGTGGAAAAAAGAATATGTTCAAATATGAACTACACAGAAGCATTGTATGAAACTTCTTTCTGTTCTGTGCATTCTACTAACAGAGTTGAACCTTACTTTTGATTGAGCCGTTCTGAAACACTCTTTCTGTAGAAACTGCAATTGGACATTCTGATTGCTAAGAGGCCTATATTGGGAAAAAGAATGTCTACAAATGAAAGCTACACAGAAGAATTGTGTGAAACATCTTTCTGTTCTGTTTGTTCAACTAAAAGAGTTGAACCTTAGTTTTGATTGAGCCGTTCTGAAACACTCTTTCTGTAGAAAATGCAAGTGGAGATTCGGAGCGCTAAGAGGGTAATAGTGGAAAAAGGAATGTCTCCAAATATAAACTACACAGAATCATTCTGTGAAATTCTTTCTGATCTGTGCATTCAGCTAACAGAGTTAAACCATACTTTTGATTGAGCAGATCTGAACACTCTTTCTGTAGAAAATGCAACTGGACATTTGGAGCGCTAAGAGAGTAGTAATGGAAAAAGGAATATATTCAAATATAAACTACACAGAAGCATTCTGTGAAACTTCTTTCTGATCTGAGCTTTCAGCTAACAGAGTTAAACCATACTTTTGATTGAGCAGTTTTGAAACACTCTGTCTGTAGAAAATGCAACTGGACATTCGTAGCACTAAGTGGGTAATAGTGGAAAAAAGAATATGTTCAAATATAAACTACACAGAAGCATTGTATGAAACTTCTTTCTGTTCTGTGCATTCAACTAACAGATTTGAACCTTACTTTTGATTGAGCCTTTCTGAAACACTCTTTCTGTAGAAACTGCAATTGGACATTCTGAGTGCTAAGAGGCCTCTATTGGGAAAAATAATATCTTCAAATAAAAACTACACAGAAGCATTGTGTGAAACTTATTTCTGATATGTTCATTAAGCTAACAGAGTTAAACCATACTTTTGATTGCGCAGTTCTGAACACTCTTTCTGTAGAAAATGCAAGTGGACATTCAGAGCGCTAAGAGGGTAATAGTGGAGAAAGGAATATATTCAAATATAAACTACACAGTAGCATTCTGTGAAAATTATTTCTGTTCTGTGCATTCAACTAACAGAGTTGAACCTTACTTTTGATTGAGCCGTTCTGAAACACTCTTTCTGTAGAAACTGCAATTGGACATGCTAAGCGCTAAGAGGTCTACATTGGGAAAAAGAATATCTTCAAATAAAAACTACACAGATGCATTCTGTGAAACTAATTTCTGATCTGTAAATTCAGTTAACAGAGATAAAACATATTTTTGATTGAGCAGTTATGAAACACTCTTTTTGTAGAAAATGCAAGTGGAGATTCGGAGCGCTAAGAGGGTAATAGTGGAAAAAGGAATGTCTTCAAATATAAACTACACAGAATCATGCGGTGAAACTTCTTTCTGATCTCTGCATTCAGCTAACAGAGTTAAACCATACTTTTGATTGAGCAGATCTGAACACTCTTTCTGTAGAAAATGCAACTGGACATTTGGAGCGCTAAGAGCGTAGTAGTGGAAAAAGGAATATATTCAAATATAAACTACACAGAAGCATTCTGTGAAACTTCTTTCTGATCTGAGCATTCAGCTAACAGAGTTAAACCATACTTTTGATTGAGCAGTTTTGAAACACTCTGTCTGTAGAAAATGCAACTGGACATTCGTAGCGCTAAGTGGGTAATAGTGGAAAAAAGAATATGTTCAAATATAAACTACACAGAAGCATTGTATGAAACTTCTTTCTGTTCTGTGCATTCAACTAACAGAGTTGAACCTTACTTTTGATTGAGCCTTTCTGAAACACTCTTTCTGTAGAAACTGCAATTGGACATTCTGAGCGCTTAGAGGCCTCTATTGGGAAAAATAATATCTTCAAATAAAAACTACACAGAAGCATTGTGTGAAACTTATTTCTGATATGTTCATTAAGCAAACAGAGTTAAACCATACTTTTGATTGCGCAGTTCTGAACACTCTTTCCGTAGAAAATGCAAGTGCACATTCGGAGCGCTAAGAGGGTAATAGTGGAAAAAGGAATATATTCAAATATAAACTACACAGTAGCATTCTGTGAAAATTCTTTCTGTTCTGTGCATTCAACTAACAGAGTTGAACCTTAGTTTTGATTGAGCCGTTCTGAAACACTCTTTCTGTAGAAACTGCAATTGGACATGCTAAGCGCTAAGAGGCCTACATTGGGAAAAAGAATATCTTCAAATAAAAACTACACAGATGCATTTTGTGAAACTTATTTCTGATCTGTAAATTCAGTTAACAGAGATAAAACATATTTTTGATTGAGCAGTTATGAAACACACTTTTTGTAGAAAATGCAAGTGGAGATTCGGAGCGCTAAGTGTGTAATAGTGGAAAAAGGAATGTCTTCAAATATAAACTACACAGAATCATTCGGTGAAACTTCTTTCTGATCTGTGCATTCAGCTAACAGACTTAAACCATAATTTTGATTGAGCAGATCTGAACACTCTTTCTGTAGAAAATGCAACTGGACATTTGGAGCGCTAAGAGCGTAGTAGTGGAAAAAGGAATATATTCAAATATAAACTACACAGAAGCATTCTGTGAAACTTCTTTCTGATCTGAGCATTCAGCTAACAGAGTTAAACCATACTTTTGATTGAGCAGTTTTGAAACACTCTGTCTGTAGGAAATGCAACTGGACATTCGTAGCGCTAAGTGGGTAATAGTGGAAAAAAGAATATGTTCAAATATGAACTACACAGAAGCATTGTATGAAATTTCTTTCTGTTCTGTGCATTCAACTAACAGAGTTGAACCTTACTTTTGATTGAGCCGTTCTGAAACACTCTTTCTGTAGAAACTGCAATTGGACATTCTGAGCGCTAAGAGGCCTATATTGGGAAAAAGAATGTCTACAAATAAAAACTACACAGAAGAATTGTGTGAAACTTCTTTCTGTTCTGTTTGTTCAACTAAAAGAGTTGAACCTTAGTTTTGATTGAGCCGTTCTGAAACACTCTTTCTGTAGAAAATGCAAGTGGAGATTCGGAGCGCTAAGAGGGTTATAGTGGAAAAAGGAATGTCTCCAAATATAAACTACACAGAATCATTCTGTGAAACTTCTTTCTGATCTGTGCATTCAGCTAACAGAGTTAAACCATACTTTTGATTGAGCAGTTTTGAAACACTCTGTCTGTAGAAAATGCAACTGGACATTCGTAGCGCTAAGTGGGTAATAGTGGAAAAAAGAATATGTTCAAATATGAACTACACAGAAGCATTGTATGAAACTTCTTTCTGTTCTGTGCATTCAACTCACAGAGTTGAACCTTACTTTTGATTGAGCCGTTCTGAAACACTGTTTCTGTAGAAACTGCAATTGGACATGCTAAGCGCTAAGAGGCCTACATTGGGAAAAAGAATATCTTCAAATAAAAACTACACAGATGCATTCTGTGAAACTTATTTCTGATCTGTAAATTCAGTTAACAGAGATAAAACATATTTTTGATTGAGCAGTTATGAAACACTCTTTTTGTAGAAAATGCAAGTGGAGATTCGGAGCGCTAAGAGGGTAATAGTGGAAAAAGGAATGTCTTCAAATATAAACTACACGGAATCATTCGGTGAAACTTCTTTCTGATCTGTGCATTCAGCTAACAGAGTTAAACCATACTTTTGATTGAGCAGATCTGAACACTCTTTCTGTAGAAAATGCAACTGGACATTTGGAGCGCTAAGAGCGTCGTAGTGGAAAAAGGAATATATTCAAATATAAACTACACAGAAGCATTCTGTGAAACTTCTTTCTGATCTGAGCATTCAGCTAACAGAGTTAAAACATACTTTTGATTGAGCAGTTTTGAAACACTCTGTCTGTAGAAAATGCAACTGGACATTCGTAGCGCTAAGTGGGTAATAGTGGAAAAAAGAATATGTTCAAATATGAACTACACAGAAGCATTGTATGAAACTTCTTTCTGTTCTGTGCATTCTACTAACAGAGTTGAACCTTACTTTTGATTGAGCCGTTCTGAAACACTCTTTCTGTAGAAACTGCAATTGGACATTCTGAGCGCTAAGAGGCCTATATTGGGAAAAAGAATGTCTACAAATGAAAGCTACACAGAAGAATTGTGTGAAACATCTTTCTGTTCTGTTTGTTCAACTAAAAGAGTTGAACCTTAGTTTTGATTGAGCCGTTCTGAAACACTCTTTCTGTAGAAAATGCAAGTGGAGATTCGGAGCGCTAAGAGGGTAATAGTGGAAAAAGGAATGTCTCCAAATATAAACTACACAGAATCATTCTGTGAAATTCTTTCTGATCTGTGCATTCAGCTAACAGAGTTAAACCATACTTTTGATTGAGCAGATCTGAACACTCTTTCTGTAGAAAATGCAACTGGACATTTGGAGCGCTAAGAGAGTAGTAATGGAAAAAGGAATATATTCAAATATAAACTACACAGAAGCATTCTGTGAAACTTCTTTCTGATCTGAGCTTTCAGCTAACAGAGTTAAACCATACTTTTGATTGAGCAGTTTTGAAACACTCTGTCTGTAGAAAATGCAACTGGACATTCGTAGCACTAAGTGGGTAATAGTGGAAAAAAGAATATGTTCAAATATAAACTACACAGAAGCATTGTATGAAACTTCTTTCTGTTCTGTGCATTCAACTAACAGATTTGAACCTTACTTTTGATTGAGCCTTTCTGAAACACTCTTTCTGTAGAAACTGCAATTGGACATTCTGAGTGCTAAGAGGCCTCTATTGGGAAAAATAATATCTTCAAATAAAAACTACACAGAAGCATTGTGTGAAACTTATTTCTGATATGTTCATTAAGCTAACAGAGTTAAACCATACTTTTGATTGCGCAGTTCTGAACACTCTTTCTGTAGAAAATGCAAGTGGACATTCAGAGCGCTAAGAGGGTAATAGTGGAGAAAGGAATATATTCAAATATAAACTACACAGTAGCATTCTGTGAAAATTATTTCTGTTCTGTGCATTCAACTAACAGAGTTGAACCTTACTTTTGATTGAGCCGTTCTGAAACACTCTTTCTGTAGAAACTGCAATTGGACATGCTAAGCGCTAAGAGGTCTACATTGGGAAAAAGAATATCTTCAAATAAAAACTACACAGATGCATTCTGTGAAACTAATTTCTGATCTGTAAATTCAGTTAACAGAGATAAAACATATTTTTGATTGAGCAGTTATGAAACACTCTTTTTGTAGAAAATGCAAGTGGAGATTCGGAGCGCTAAGAGGGTAATAGTGGAAAAAGGAATGTCTTCAAATATAAACTACACAGAATCATTCGGTGAAACTTCTTTCTGATCTCTGCATTCAGCTAACAGAGTTAAACCATACTTTTGATTGAGCAGATCTGAACACTCTTTCTGTAGAAAATGCAACTGGACATTTGGAGCGCTAAGAGCGTAGTAGTGGAAAAAGGAATATATTCAAATATAAACTACACAGAAGCATTCTGTGAAACTTCTTTCTGATCTGAGCATTCAGCTAACAGAGTTAAACCATACTTTTGATTGAGCAGTTTTGAAACACTCTGTCTGTAGAAAATGCAACTGGACATTCGTAGCGCTAAGTGGGTAATAGTGGAAAAAAGAATATGTTCAAATATAAACTACACAGAAGCATTGTATGAAACTTCTTTCTGTTCTGTGCATTCAACTAACAGAGTTGAACCTTACTTTTGATTGAGCCTTTCTGAAACACTCTTTCTGTAGAAACTGCAATTGGACATTCTGAGCGCTTAGAGGCCTCTATTGGGAAAAATAATATCTTCAAATAAAAACTACACAGAAGCATTGTGTGAAACTTATTTCTGATATGTTCATTAAGCAAACAGAGTTAAACCATACTTTTGATTGCGCAGTTCTGAACACTCTTTCCGTAGAAAATGCAAGTGCACATTCGGAGCGCTAAGAGGGTAATAGTGGAAAAAGGAATATATTCAAATATAAACTACACAGTAGCATTCTGTGAAAATTCTTTCTGTTCTGTGCATTCAACTAACAGAGTTGAACCTTAGTTTTGATTGAGCCGTTCTGAAACACTCTTTCTGTAGAAACTGCAATTGGACATGCTAAGCGCTAAGAGGCCTACATTGGGAAAAAGAATATCTTCAAATAAAAACTACACAGATGCATTTTGTGAAACTTATTTCTGATCTGTAAATTCAGTTAACAGAGATAAAACATATTTTTGATTGAGCAGTTATGAAACACACTTTTTGTAGAAAATGCAAGTGGAGATTCGGAGCGCTAAGTGTGTAATAGTGGAAAAAGGAATGTCTTCAAATATAAACTACACAGAATCATTCGGTGAAACTTCTTTCTGATCTGTGCATTCAGCTAACAGACTTAAACCATAATTTTGATTGAGCAGATCTGAACACTCTTTCTGTAGAAAATGCAACTGGACATTTGGAGCGCTAAGAGCGTAGTAGTGGAAAAAGGAATATATTCAAATATAAACTACACAGAAGCATTCTGTGAAACTTCTTTCTGATCTGAGCATTCAGCTAACAGAGTTAAACCATACTTTTGATTGAGCAGTTTTGAAACACTCTGTCTGTAGGAAATGCAACTGGACATTCGTAGCGCTAAGTGGGTAATAGTGGAAAAAAGAATATGTTCAAATATGAACTACACAGAAGCATTGTATGAAATTTCTTTCTGTTCTGTGCATTCAACTAACAGAGTTGAACCTTACTTTTGATTGAGCCGTTCTGAAACACTCTTTCTGTAGAAACTGCAATTGGACATTCTGAGCGCTAAGAGGCCTATATTGGGAAAAAGAATGTCTACAAATAAAAACTACACAGAAGAATTGTGTGAAACTTCTTTCTGTTCTGTTTGTTCAACTAAAAGAGTTGAACCTTAGTTTTGATTGAGCCGTTCTGAAACACTCTTTCTGTAGAAAATGCAAGTGGAGATTCGGAGCGCTAAGAGGGTTATAGTGGAAAAAGGAATGTCTCCAAATATAAACTACACAGAATCATTCTGTGAAACTTCTTTCTGATCTGTGCATTCAGCTAACAGAGTTAAACCATACTTTTGATTGAGCAGTTTTGAAACACTCTGTCTGTAGAAAATGCAACTGGACATTCGTAGCGCTAAGTGGGTAATAGTGGAAAAAAGAATATGTTCAAATATGAACTACACAGAAGCATTGTATGAAACTTCTTTCTGTTCTGTGCATTCAACTCACAGAGTTGAACCTTACTTTTGATTGAGCCGTTCTGAAACACTCTTTCTGTAGAAACTGCAATTGGACATGCTAAGCGCTAAGAGGCCTACATTGGGAAAAAGAATATCTTCAAATAAAAACTACACAGATGCATTCTGTGAAACTTATTTCTGATCTGTAAATTCAGTTAACAGAGATAAAACATATTTTTGATTGAGCAGTTATGAAACACTCTTTTTGTAGAAAATGCAAGTGGAGATTCGGAGCGCTAAGAGAGTAATAGTGGAAAAAGGAATGTCTTCAAATATAAACTACATAGAATCATTCGGTGAAACTTCTTTCTGATCTGTGCATTCAGCTAACAAAGTTAAACCATACTTTTGATTGAGCAGATCTGAACACTCTTTCTGTAGAAAATGCAACTGGACATTTGGAGCGCTAAGATCGTAGTAGTGGAAAAAGGAATATATTCAAATATAAACTACACAGAAGCATTCTGTGAAACTTCTTTCTGATCTGAGCATTCAGCTAACAGAGTTAAACCATACTTTTGATTGAGCAGTTTTGAAACACTCTGTCTGTAGAAAATGCAACTGGACATTCGTAGCGCTAAGTGGGTAATAGTGGAAAAAAGAATATGTTCAAATATGAACTACACAGAAGCATTGTATGAAACTTCTTTCTGTTCTGTGCATTCAACTAACAGAGTTGAACCTTACTTTTGATTGAGCCGTTCTGAAACACTCTTTCTGTAGAAACTGCAATTGGACATTCTGAGCGCTAAGAGGCCTATATTGGGAAAAAGAATGTCTACAAATAAAAACTACACAGAAGAATTGTGTGAAACTTCTTTCTGTTCTGTTTGTTCAACTAAAAGAGTTGAACCTTAGTTTTGATTAAGCCGTTCTGAAACACTCTTTCTGTAGAAAATGCAAGTGGACATTCGGAGCGCTAAGAGGGTAATAGTGGAAAAAGGAATGTCTCCAAATATAAACTACACAGAATCATTCTGTGAAACTTCTTTCTGATCTTTGCATTCAGCTAACAGAGTTAAACCATACTTTTGATTGAGCAGATCTGATCACTCTATCTGTAGAAAATGCAACTGGACATTTGGAGCGCTAAGAGAGTAGTAGTGGAAAAAGGAATATATTCAAATATAAACTACACAGAAGCATTCTGTGAAACTTCTTTCTGATCTGAGCATTCAGCTAACAGAGTTAAACCATACTTTTGATTGAGCAGTTTGAAACACTCTGTCTGTAGAAAATGCAACTGGACATTCGTAGCGCTAAGTGGGTAATAGTGGAAAAAAGAATATGTTCAAATATAAACTACACAGAAGCATTGTATGAAACTTCTTTCTGTTCTGTGCATTCAACTAACAGAGTTGAACCTTACTTTTGATTGAGCCTTTCTGAAACACTCTTTCTGTAGAAACTGCAATTGGACATTCTGAGCGCTAAGAGGCCTCTATTGGGAAAAATAATATCTTCAAATAAAAACTACACAGAAGCATTTTGTGAAACTTATTTCTGATATGTTCATTAAGCTAACAGAGTTAAACCATACTTTTGATTGCGCAGTTCTGAACACTCTTTCTGTAGAAAATGCAAGTGGACATTCGGAGCGCTAAGAGGGTAAGAGTGGAGAAAGGAATATATTCAAATATAAACTACACAGTAGCATTCAGTGAAAATTCTTTCTGTTCTGTGCATTCAACTAACAGAGTTGAACCTTACTTTTGATTGAGCCGTTCTGAAACACTCTTTCTGTAGAAACTGCAATTGGGCATGCTAAGCGCTAAGAGGCCTACATTGGGAAAAAGAATATCTTCAAATAAAAACTACACAGATGCATTCTGTGAAACTTATTTCTGATCTGTAAATTCAGTTAACAGAGATAAAACATATTTTTGATTGAGCAGTTATGAAACACTCTTTTTGTAGAAAATGCAAGTGGAGATTCGGAGCGCTAAGAGAGTAATAGTGGAAAAAGGAATGTCTTCAAATATAAACTACATAGAATCATTCGGTGAAACTTCTTTCTGATCTGTGCATTCAGCTAACAGAGTTAAACCATACTTTTGATTGAACAGATCTGAACACTCTTTCTGTAGAAAATGCAACTGGACATTTGGAGCGCTAAGAGCGTAGTAGTGGAAAAAGGAATATATTCAAATATAAACTACACAGAAGCATTCTGTGAAACTTCTTTCTGATCTGAGCATTCAGCTAACAGAGTTAAACCATACTTTTGATTGAGCAGTTTTGAAACACTCTGTCTGTAGAAAATGCAACTGGACATTCGTAGCGCAAAGTGGGTAATAGTGGAAAAAAGAATATGTTCAAATATAAACTACACAGAAGCATTGTATGAAACTACTTTCTGTTCTGTGCATTCAACTAACAGAGTTGAACCTTACTTTTGATTGAGCCGTTCTGAAACACTCTTTCTGTAGAAACTGCAATTGGACATTCTGAGCGCTAAGAGGCCTGTATTGGGAAAAAGAATGTCTACAAATAAAAACTACACAGAAGAATTGTGTGAAACTTCTTTCTGTTCTGTTTGTTCAACTAAAAGAGTTGAACCTTAGTTTAGATTGAGCCGTTCTGAAACACTCTTTCTGTAGAAAATGCAAGTGGAGATTCGGAGCGCTAAGAGGGTAATAGTGGAAAAAGGAATGCCTCCAAATATAAACTACACAGAATCATTCTGTGAAACTTCTTTCTGATCTGTGCATTCAGCTAACAGAGTTAAAACATACTTTTGATTGAGCAGATCTGAACACTCTTTCTGTAGAAAATGCAACCGGACATTTGGAGCGCTAAGAGAGTAGTAGTGGAAAAAGGAATATATTCAAATATAAACTACACAGAAGCATTCTGTGAAACTTCTTTCTGATCTGAGCATTCAGCTAACAGAGTTAAACCATACTTTTGATTGAGCAGTTTTGAAACTCTCTGTCTGTAGAAAATGCAACTGGACATTCGTAGCGCTAAGTGGGAAATAGTGGGAAAAAGAATATGTTCAAATATAAACTACACAGAAGCATTGTATGAAATTTCTTTCTGTTCTGTGCATTCAACTAACAGAGATGAACCTTACTTTTGATTGAGCCTTTCTGAAACACTCTTTCTGTATAAACTGCAATTGGACATTCTGAGCGCTAAGAGGCCTATATTGGGAAAAATAATATCTTCAAATAAAAACTACACAGAAGCATTGTGTGAAACTTATTTCTGATATGTTCATTAAGCTAACAGAGTTAAACCATACTTTTGATTGCGCAGTTCTGAACACTCTTTCTGTAGAAAATGCAAGTGGGCATTCGGAGCGCTAAGAGGGTAATAGTGGAGAAAGGAATATATTCAAATATAAACTACACAGTAGCATTCTGTGAAAATTCTTTCTGTTCTGTGCATTCAACTAACAGAGTTGAACCTTAATTTTGATTGAGCCGTTCTGAAACACTCTTTCTGTAGAAACTGCAATTGGGCATGCTAAGCGCTAAGAGGCCTACATTGGGAAAAAGAATATCTTCAAATAAAAACTACACAGATGCATTCTGTGAAACTTATTTCTGATCTGTAAATTCAGTTAACAGAGATAAAACATATTTTTGATTGAGCAGTTATGAAACACTCTTTTTGTAGAAAATGCAAGTGGAGATTCGGAGCGCTAAGAGAGTAATAGTGGAAAAAGGAATGTCTTCAAATATAAACTACATAGAATCATTCGGTGAAACTTCTTTCTGATCTGTGCATTCAGCTAACAAAGTTAAACCATACTTTTGATTGAGCAGATCTGAACACTCTTTCTGTAGAAAATGCAACTGGACATTTGGAGCGCTAAGATCGTAGTAGTGGAAAAAGGAATATATTCAAATATAAACTACACAGAAGCATTCTGTGAAACTTCTTTCTGATCTGAGCATTCAGCTAACAGAGTTAAACCATACTTTTGATTGAGCAGTTTTGAAACACTCTGTCTGTAGAAAATGCAACTGGACATTCGTAGCGCTAAGTGGGTAATAGTGGAAAAAAAATATGTTCAAATATGAACTACACAGAAGCATTGTATGAAACTTCTTTCTGTTCTGTGCATTCAACTAACAGAGTTGAACCTTACTTTTGATTGAGCCGTTCTGAAACACTCTTTCTGTAGAAACTGCAATTGGACATTCTGAGCGCTAAGAGGCCTATATTGGGAAAAAGAATGTCTACAAATAAAAACTACACAGAAGAATTGTGTGAAACTTCTTTCTGTTCTGTTTGTTCAACTAAAAGAGTTGAACCTTAGTTTTGATTAAGCCGTTCTGAAACACTCTTTCTGTAGAAAATGCAAGTGGACATTCGGAGCGCTAAGAGGGTAATAGTGGAAAAAGGAATGTCTCCAAATATAAACTACACAGAATCATTCTGTGAAACTTCTTTCTGATCTTTGCATTCAGCTAACAGAGTTAAACCATACTTTTGATTGAGCAGATCTGATCACTCTATCTGTAGAAAATGCAACTGGACATTTGGAGCGCTAAGAGAGTAGTAGTGGAAAAAGGAATATATTCAAATATAAACTACACAGAAGCATTCTGTGAAACTTCTTTCTGATCTGAGCATTCAGCTAACAGAGTTAAACCATACTTTTGATTGAGCAGTTTTGAAACACTCTGTCTGTAGAAAATGCAACTGGACATTCGTAGCGCAAAGTGGGTAATAGTGGAAAAAAGAATATGTTCAAATATAAACTACACAGAAGCATTGTATGAAACTACTTTCTGTTCTGTGCATTCAACTAACAGAGTTGAACCTTACTTTTGATTGAGCCGTTCTGAAACACTCTTTCTGTAGAAAATGCAATTGGACATTCTGAGCGCTAAGAGGCCTGTATTGGGAAAAAGAATGTCTACAAATAAAAACTACACAGAAGAATTGTGTGAAACTTATTTCTGATATGTTCATTAAGCTAACAGAGTTAAACCATACTTTTGATTGCGCAGTTCTGAACACTCTTTCTGTAGAAAATGCAAGTGGACATTCGGAGCGCTAAGAGGGTAATAGTGGAGAAAGGAATATATTCAAATATAAACTACACAGTAGCATTCAGTGAAAATTCTTTCTGTTCTGTGCATTCAACTAACAGAGTTGAACCTTACTTTTGATTGAGCCGTTCTGAAACACTCTTTCTGTAGAAACTGCAATTGGACATGCTAAGCGCTAAGAGGCCTACATTGGGAAAAAGAATATCATCAAATAAAAACTACACAGATGCATTCTGTGAAACTTATTTCTGATCTGTAAATTCAGTTAACAGAGATAAAACATATTTTTGATTGAGCAGTTATGAAACACTCTTTTTGTAGAAAATGCAAGTGGAGATTCGGAGCGCTAAGAGGGAAATAGTGGAAAAAGGAATGTCTTCAAATATAAACTACACAGAATCATTCGGTGAAACTTCTTTCTGATCTGTGCATTCAGCTAACAGAGTTAAACCATACTTTTGATTGAACAGATCTGAACACTCTTTCTGTAGAAAATGCAACTGGACATTTGGAGCGCTAAGAGCGTAGTAGTGGAAAAAGGAATATATTCAAATATAAACTACACAGAAGCATTCTGTGAAACTTCTTTCTGATCTGAGCATTCAGCTAACAGAGTTAAACCATACTTTTGATTGAGCAGTTTTGAAACACTCTGTCTGTAGAAAATGCAACTGGACATTCGTAGCGCAAAGTGGGTAATAGTGGAAAAAAGAATATGTTCAAATATAAACTACACAGAAGCATTGTATGAAACTACTTTCTGTTCTGTGCATTCAACTAACAGAGTTGAACCTTACTTTTGATTGAGCCGTTCTGAAACACTCTTTCTGTAGAAACTGCAATTGGACATTCTGAGCGCTAAGAGGCCTGTATTGGGAAAAAGAATGTCTACAAATAAAAACTACACAGAAGAATTGTGTGAAACTTCTTTCTGTTCTGTTTGTTCAACTAAAAGAGTTGAACCTTAGTTTAGATTGAGCCGTTCTGAAACACTCTTTCTGTAGAAAATGCAAGTGGAGATTCGGAGCGCTAAGAGGGTAATAGTGGAAAAAGGAATGCCTCCAAATATAAACTACACAGAATCATTCTGTGAAACTTCTTTCTGATCTGTGCATTCAGCTAACAGAGTTAAAACATACTTTTGATTGAGCAGATCTGAACACTCTTTCTGTAGAAAATGCAACCGGACATTTGGAGCGCTAAGAGAGTAGTAGTGGAAAAAGGAATATATTCAAATATAAACTACACAGAAGCATTCTGTGAAACTTCTTTCTGATCTGAGCATTCAGCTAACAGAGTTAAACCATACTTTTGATTGAGCAGTTTTGAAACTCTCTGTCTGTAGAAAATGCAACTGGACATTCGTAGCGCTAAGTGGGAAATAGTGGGAAAAAGAATATGTTCAAATATAAACTACACAGAAGCATTGTATGAAATTTCTTTCTGTTCTGTGCATTCAACTAACAGAGATGAACCTTACTTTTGATTGAGCCTTTCTGAAACACTCTTTCTGTATAAACTGCAATTGGACATTCTGAGCGCTAAGAGGCCTATATTGGGAAAAATAATATCTTCAAATAAAAACTACACAGAAGCATTGTGTGAAACTTATTTCTGATATGTTCATTAAGCTAACAGAGTTAAACCATACTTTTGATTGCGCAGTTCTGAACACTCTTTCTGTAGAAAATGCAAGTGGGCATTCGGAGCGCTAAGAGGGTAATAGTGGAGAAAGGAATATATTCAAATATAAACTACACAGTAGCATTCTGTGAAAATTCTTTCTGTTCTGTGCATTCAACTAACAGAGTTGAACCTTAATTTTGATTGAGCCGTTCTGAAACACTCTTTCTGTAGAAACTGCAATTGGGCATGCTAAGCGCTAAGAGGCCTACATTGGGAAAAAGAATATCTTCAAATAAAAACTACACAGATGCATTCTGTGAAACTTATTTCTGATCTGTAAATTCAGTTAACAGAGATAAAACATATTTTTGATTGAGCAGTTATGAAACACTCTTTTTGTAGAAAATGCAAGTGGAGATTCGGAGCGCTAAGAGAGTAATAGTGGAAAAAGGAATGTCTTCAAATATAAACTACATAGAATCATTCGGTGAAACTTCTTTCTGATCTGTGCATTCAGCTAACAAAGTTAAACCATACTTTTGATTGAGCAGATCTGAACACTCTTTCTGTAGAAAATGCAACTGGACATTTGGAGCGCTAAGATCGTAGTAGTGGAAAAAGGAATATATTCAAATATAAACTACACAGAAGCATTCTGTGAAACTTCTTTCTGATCTGAGCATTCAGCTAACAGAGTTAAACCATACTTTTGATTGAGCAGTTTTGAAACACTCTGTCTGTAGAAAATGCAACTGGACATTCGTAGCGCTAAGTGGGTAATAGTGGAAAAAAGAATATGTTCAAATATGAACTACACAGAAGCATTGTATGAAACTTCTTTCTGTTCTGTGCATTCAACTAACAGAGTTGAACCTTACTTTTGATTGAGCCGTTCTGAAACACTCTTTCTGTAGAAACTGCAATTGGACATTCTGAGCGCTAACAGGCCTATATTGGGAAAAAGAATGTCTACAAATAAAAACTACACAGAAGAATTGTGTGAAACTTCTTTCTGTTCTGTTTGTTCAACTAAAAGAGTTGAACCTTAGTTTTGATTAAGCCGTTCTGAAACACTCTTTCTGTAGAAAATGCAAGTGGACATTCGGAGCGCTAAGAGGGTAATAGTGGAAAAAGGAATGTCTCCAAATATAAACTACACAGAATCATTCTGTGAAACTTCTTTCTGATCTTTGCATTCAGCTAACAGAGTTAAACCATACTTTTGATTGAGCAGATCTGATCACTCTATCTGTAGAAAATGCAACTGGACATTTGGAGCGCTAAGAGAGTAGTAGTGGAAAAAGGAATATATTCAAATATAAACTACACAGAAGCATTCTGTGAAACTTCTTTCTGATCTGAGCATTCAGCTAAAAGAGTTAAACCATACTTTTGATTGAGCAGTTTGAAACACTCTGTCTGTAGAAAATGCAACTGGACATTCGTAGCGCTAAGTGGGTAATAGTGGAAAAAAGAATATGTTCAAATATAAACTACACAGAAGCATTGTATGAAACTTCTTTCTGTTCTGTGCATTCAACTAACAGAGTTGAACCTTACTTTTGATTGAGCCTTTCTGAAACACTCTTTCTGTAGAAACTGCAATTGGACATTCTGAGCGCTAAGAGGCCTCTATTGGGAAAAATAATATCTTCAAATAAAAACTACACAGAAGCATTTTGTGAAACTTATTTCTGATATGTTCATTAAGCTAACAGAGTTAAACCATACTTTTGATTGCGCAGTTCTGAACACTCTTTCTGTAGAAAATGCAAGTGGACATTCGGAGCGCTAAGAGGGTAATAGTGGAGAAAGGAATATATTCAAATATAAACTACACAGTAGCATTCAGTGAAAATTCTTTCTGTTCTGTGCATTCAACTAACAGAGTTGAACCTTACTTTTGATTGAGCCGTTCTGAAACACTCTTTCTGTAGAAACTGCAATTGGACATGCTAAGCGCTAAGAGGCCTACATTGGGAAAAAGAATATCATCAAATAAAAACTACACAGATGCATTCTGTGAAACTTATTTCTGATCTGTAAATTCAGTTAACAGAGATAAAACATATTTTTGATTGAGCAGTTATGAAACACTCTTTTTGTAGAAAATGCAAGTGGAGATTCGGAGCGCTAAGAGGGAAATAGTGGAAAAAGGAATGTCTTCAAATATAAACTACACAGAATCATTCGGTGAAACTTCTTTCTGATCTGTGCATTCAGCTAACAGAGTTAAACCATACTTTTGATTGAACAGATCTGAACACTCTTTCTGTAGAAAATGCAACTGGACATTTGGAGCGCTAAGAGCGTAGTAGTGGAAAAAGGAATATATTCAAATATAAACTACACAGAAGCATTCTGTGAAACTTCTTTCTGATCTGAGCATTCAGCTAACAGAGTTAAACCATACTTTTGATTGAGCAGTTTTGAAACACTCTGTCTGTAGAAAATGCAACTGGACATTCGTAGCGCAAAGTGGGTAATAGTGGAAAAAAGAATATGTTCAAATATAAACTACACAGAAGCATTGTATGAAACTACTTTCTGTTCTGTGCATTCAACTAACAGAGTTGAACCTTACTTTTGATTGAGCCGTTCTGAAACACTCTTTCTGTAGAAACTGCAATTGGACATTCTGAGCGCTAAGAGGCCTGTATTGGGAAAAAGAATGTCTACAAATAAAAACTACACAGAAGAATTGTGTGAAACTTCTTTCTGTTCTGTTTGTTCAACTAAAAGAGTTGAACCTTAGTTTAGATTGAGCCGTTCTGAAACACTCTTTCTGTAGAAAATGCAAGTGGAGATTCGGAGCGCTAAGAGGGTAATAGTGGAAAAAGGAATGCCTCCAAATATAAACTACACAGAATCATTCTGTGAAACTTCTTTCTGATCTGTGCATTCAGCTAACAGAGTTAAAACATACTTTTGATTGAGCAGATCTGAACACTCTTTCTGTAGAAAATGCAACCGGACATTTGGAGCGCTAAGAGAGTAGTAGTGGAAAAAGGAATATATTCAAATATAAACTACACAGAAGCATTCTGTGAAACTTCTTTCTGATCTGAGCATTCAGCTAACAGAGTTAAACCATACTTTTGATTGAGCAGTTTTGAAACTCTCTGTCTGTAGAAAATGCAACTGGACATTCGTAGCGCTAAGTGGGAAATAGTGGGAAAAAGAATATGTTCAAATATAAACTACACAGAAGCATTGTATGAAATTTCTTTCTGTTCTGTGCATTCAACTAACAGAGATGAACCTTACTTTTGATTGAGCCTTTCTGAAACACTCTTTCTGTATAAACTGCAATTGGACATTCTGAGCGCTAAGAGGCCTATATTGGGAAAAATAATATCTTCAAATAAAAACTACACAGAAGCATTGTGTGAAACTTATTTCTGATATGTTCATTAAGCTAACAGAGTTAAACCATACTTTTGATTGCGCAGTTCTGAACACTCTTTCTGTAGAAAATGCAAGTGGGCATTCGGAGCGCTAAGAGGGTAATAGTGGAGAAAGGAATATATTCAAATATAAACTACACAGTAGCATTCTGTGAAAATTCTTTCTGTTCTGTGCATTCAACTAACAGAGTTGAACCTTAATTTTGATTGAGCCGTTCTGAAACACTCTTTCTGTAGAAACTGCAATTGGGCATGCTAAGCGCTAAGAGGCCTACATTGGGAAAAAGAATATCTTCAAATAAAAACTACACAGATGCATTCTGTGAAACTTATTTCTGATCTGTAAATTCAGTTAACAGAGATAAAACATATTTTTGATTGAGCAGTTATGAAACACTCTTTTTGTAGAAAATGCAAGTGGAGATTCGGAGCGCTAAGAGAGTAATAGTGGAAAAAGGAATGTCTTCAAATATAAACTACATAGAATCATTCGGTGAAACTTCCTTCTGATCTGTGCATTCAGCTAACAAAGTTAAACCATACTTTTGATTGAGCAGATCTGAACACTCTTTCTGTAGAAAATGCAACTGGACATTTGGAGCGCTAAGATCGTAGTAGTGGAAAAAGGAATATATTCAAATATAAACTACACAGAAGCATTCTGTGAAACTTCTTTCTGATCTGAGCATTCAGCTAACAGAGTTAAACCATACTTTTGATTGAGCAGTTTTGAAACACTCTGTCTGTAGAAAATGCAACTGGACATTCGTAGCGCTAAGTGGGTAATAGTGGAAAAAAGAATATGTTCAAATATGAACTACACAGAAGCATTGTATGAAACTTCTTTCTGTTCTGTGCATTCAACTAACAGAGTTGAACCTTACTTTTGATTGAGCCGTTCTGAAACACTCTTTCTGTAGAAACTGCAATTGGACATTCTGAGCGCTAAGAGGCCTATATTGGGAAAAAGAATGTCTACAAATAAAAACTACACAGAAGAATTGTGTGAAACTTCTTTCTGTTCTGTTTGTTCAACTAAAAGAGTTGAACCTTAGTTTTGATTAAGCCGTTCTGAAACACTCTTTCTGTAGAAAATGCAAGTGGACATTCGGAGCGCTAAGAGGGTAATAGTGGAAAAAGGAATGTCTCCAAATATAAACTACACAGAATCATTCTGTGAAACTTCTTTCTGATCTTTGCATTCAGCTAACAGAGTTAAACCATACTTTTGATTGAGCAGATCTGATCACTCTATCTGTAGAAAATGCAACTGGACATTTGGAGCGCTAAGAGAGTAGTAGTGGAAAAAGGAATATATTCAAATATAAACTACACAGAAGCATTCTGTGAAACTTCTTTCTGATCTGAGCATTCAGCTAACAGAGTTAAACCATACTTTTGATTGAGCAGTTTGAAACACTCTGTCTGTAGAAAATGCAACTGGACATTCGTAGCGCTAAGTGGGTAATAGTGGAAAAAAGAATATGTTCAAATATAAACTACACAGAAGCATTGTATGAAACTTCTTTCTGTTCTGTGCATTCAACTAACAGAGTTGAACCTTACTTTTGATTGAGCCTTTCTGAAACACTCTTTCTGTAGAAACTGCAATTGGACATTCTGAGCGCTAAGAGGCCTCTATTGGGAAAAATAATATCTTCAAATAAAAACTACACAGAAGCATTTTGTGAAACTTATTTCTGATATGTTCATTAAGCTAACAGAGTTAAACCATACTTTTGATTGCGCAGTTCTGAACACTCTTTCTGTAGAAAATGCAAGTGGACATTCGGAGCGCTAAGAGGGTAATAGTGGAGAAAGGAATATATTCAAATATAAACTACACAGTAGCATTCAGTGAAAATTCTTTCTGTTCTGTGCATTCAACTAACAGAGTTGAACCTTACTTTTGATTGAGCCGTTCTGAAACACTCTTTCTGTAGAAACTGCAATTGGACATGCTAAGCGCTAAGAGGCCTACATTGGGAAAAAGAATATCATCAAATAAAAACTACACAGATGCATTCTGTGAAACTTATTTCTGATCTGTAAATTCAGTTAACAGAGATAAAACATATTTTTGATTGAGCAGTTATGAAACACTCTTTTTGTAGAAAATGCAAGTGGAGATTCGGAGCGCTAAGAGGGAAATAGTGGAAAAAGGAATGTCTTCAAATATAAACTACACAGAATCATTCGGTGAAACTTCTTTCTGATCTGTGCATTCAGCTAACAGAGTTAAACCATACTTTTGATTGAACAGATCTGAACACTCTTTCTGTAGAAAATGCAACTGGACATTTGGAGCGCTAAGAGCGTAGTAGTGGAAAAAGGAATATATTCAAATATAAACTACACAGAAGCATTCTGTGAAACTTCTTTCTGATCTGAGCATTCAGCTAACAGAGTTAAACCATACTTTTGATTGAGCAGTTTTGAAACACTCTGTCTGTAGAAAATGCAACTGGACATTCGTAGCGCAAAGTGGGTAATAGTGGAAAAAAGAATATGTTCAAATATAAACTACACAGAAGCATTGTATGAAACTACTTTCTGTTCTGTGCATTCAACTAACAGAGTTGAACCTTACTTTTGATTGAGCCGTTCTGAAACACTCTTTCTGTAGAAACTGCAATTGGACATTCTGAGCGCTAAGAGGCCTGTATTGGGAAAAAGAATGTCTACAAATAAAAACTACACAGAAGAATTGTGTGAAACTTCTTTCTGTTCTGTTTGTTCAACTAAAAGAGTTGAACCTTAGTTTAGATTGAGCCGTTCTGAAACACTCTTTCTGTAGAAAATGCAAGTGGAGATTCGGAGCGCTAAGAGGGTAATAGTGGAAAAAGGAATGCCTCCAAATATAAACTACACAGAATCATTCTGTGAAACTTCTTTCTGATCTGTGCATTCAGCTAACAGAGTTAAAACATACTTTTGATTGAGCAGATCTGAACACTCTTTCTGTAGAAAATGCAACCGGACATTTGGAGCGCTAAGAGAGTAGTAGTGGAAAAAGGAATATATTCAAATATAAACTACACAGAAGCATTCTGTGAAACTTCTTTCTGATCTGAGCATTCAGCTAACAGAGTTAAACCATACTTTTGATTGAGCAGTTTTGAAACTCTCTGTCTGTAGAAAATGCAACTGGACATTCGTAGCGCTAAGTGGGAAATAGTGGGAAAAAGAATATGTTCAAATATAAACTACACAGAAGCATTGTATGAAATTTCTTTCTGTTCTGTGCATTCAACTAACAGAGATGAACCTTACTTTTGATTGAGCCTTTCTGAAACACTCTTTCTGTATAAACTGCAATTGGACATTCTGAGCGCTAAGAGGCCTATATTGGGAAAAATAATGTCTACAAATAAAAACTACACAGAAGAATTGTGTGAAACTTCTTTCTGTTCTGTTTGTTCAACTAAAAGAGTTGAACCTTAGTTTTGATTAAGCCGTTCTGAAACACTCTTTCTGTAGAAAATGCAAGTGGACATTCGGAGCGCTAAGAGGGTAATAGTGGAAAAAGGAATGTCTCCAAATATAAACTACACAGAATCATTCTGTGAAACTTCTTTCTGATCTTTGCATTCAGCTAACAGAGTTAAACCATACTTTTGATTGAGCAGATCTGATCACTCTATCTGTAGAAAATGCAACTGGACATTTGGAGCGCTAAGAGAGTAGTAGTGGAAAAAGGAATATATTCAAATATAAACTACACAGAAGCATTCTGTGAAACTTCTTTCTGATCTGAGCATTCAGCTAACAGAGTTAAACCATACTTTTGATTGAGCAGTTTGAAACACTCTGTCTGTAGAAAATGCAACTGGACATTCGTAGCGCTAAGTGGGTAATAGTGGAAAAAAGAATATGTTCAAATATAAACTACACAGAAGCATTGTATGAAACTTCTTTCTGTTCTGTGCATTCAACTAACAGAGTTGAACCTTACTTTTGATTGAGCCTTTCTGAAACACTCTTTCTGTAGAAACTGCAATTGGACATTCTGAGCGCTAAGAGGCCTCTATTGGGAAAAATAATATCTTCAAATAAAAACTACACAGAAGCATTTTGTGAAACTTATTTCTGATATGTTCATTAAGCTAACAGAGTTAAACCATACTTTTGATTGCGCAGTTCTGAACACTCTTTCTGTAGAAAATGCAAGTGGACATTCGGAGCGCTAAGAGGGTAATAGTGGAGAAAGGAATATATTCAAATATAAACTACACAGTAGCATTCAGTGAAAATTCTTTCTGTTCTGTGCATTCAACTAACAGAGTTGAACCTTACTTTTGATTGAGCCGTTCTGAAACACTCTTTCTGTAGAAACTGCAATTGGACATGCTAAGCGCTAAGAGGCCTACATTGGGAAAAAGAATATCATCAAATAAAAACTACACAGATGCATTCTGTGAAACTTATTTCTGATCTGTAAATTCAGTTAACAGAGATAAAACATATTTTTGATTGAGCAGTTATGAAACACTCTTTTTGTAGAAAATGCAAGTGGAGATTCGGAGCGCTAAGAGGGAAATAGTGGAAAAAGGAATGTCTTCAAATATAAACTACACAGAATCATTCGGTGAAACTTCTTTCTGATCTGTGCATTCAGCTAACAGAGTTAAACCATACTTTTGATTGAACAGATCTGAACACTCTTTCTGTAGAAAATGCAACTGGACATTTGGAGCGCTAAGAGCGTAGTAGTGGAAAAAGGAATATATTCAAATATAAACTACACAGAAGCATTCTGTGAAACTTCTTTCTGATCTGAGCATTCAGCTAACAGAGTTAAACCATACTTTTGATTGAGCAGTTTTGAAACACTCTGTCTGTAGAAAATGCAACTGGACATTCGTAGCGCAAAGTGGGTAATAGTGGAAAAAAGAATATGTTCAAATATAAACTACACAGAAGCATTGTATGAAACTACTTTCTGTTCTGTGCATTCAACTAACAGAGTTGAACCTTACTTTTGATTGAGCCGTTCTGAAACACTCTTTCTGTAGAAACTGCAATTGGACATTCTGAGCGCTAAGAGGCCTGTATTGGGAAAAAGAATGTCTACAAATAAAAACTACACAGCAGAATTGTGTGAAACTTCTTTCTGTTCTGTTTGTTCAACTAAAAGAGTTGAACCTTAGTTTAGATTGAGCCGTTCTGAAACACTCTTTCTGTAGAAAATGCAAGTGGAGATTCGGAGCGCTAAGAGGGTAATAGTGGAAAAGGAATGCCTCCAAATATAAACTACACAGAATCATTCTGTGAAACTTCTTTCTGATCTGTGCATTCAGCTAACAGAGTTAAAACATACTTTTGATTGAGCAGATCTGAACACTCTTTCTGTAGAAAATGCAACTGGACATTTGGAGCGCTAAGAGAGTAGTAGTGGAAAAAGGAATATATTCAAATATAAACTACACAGAAGCATTCTGTGAAACTTCTTTCTGATCTGAGCATTCAGCTAACAGAGTTAAACCATACTTATGATTGAGCAGTTTGAAACACTCTGTCTGTAGAAAATGCAACTGGACATTCGTAGCGCTAAGTGGGTAATAGTGGAAAAAAGAATATGTTCAAATATAAACTACACAGAAGCATTGTATGAAACTTCTTTCTGTTCTGTGCATTCAACTAACAGAGTTGAACCTTACTTTTGATTGAGCCTTTCTGAAACACTCTTTCTGTAGAAACTGCAATTGGACATTCTGAGCGCTAAGAGGCCTCTATTGGGAAAAATAATATCTTCAAATAAAAACTACACAGAAGCATTTTGTGAAACTTATTTCTGATATGTTCATTAAGCTAACAGAGTTAAACCATACTTTTGATTGCGCAGTTCTGAACACTCTTTCTGTAGAAAATGCAAGTGGACATTCGGAGCGCTAAGAGGGTAATAGTGGAGAAAGGAATATATTCAAATATAAACTACACAGTAGCATTCAGTGAAAATTCTTTCTGTTCTGTGCATTCAACTAACAGAGTTGAACCTTACTTTTGATTGAGCCGTTCTGAAACACTCTTTCTGTAGAAACTGCAATTGGACATGCTAAGCGCTAAGAGGCCTACATTGGGAAAAAGAATATCATCAAATAAAAACTACACAGATGCATTCTGTGAAACTTATTTCTGATCTGTAAATTCAGTTAACAGAGATAAAACATATTTTTGATTGAGCAGTTATGAAACACTCTTTTTGTAGAAAATGCAAGTGGAGATTCGGAGCGCTAAGAGGGAAATAGTGGAAAAAGGAATGTCTTCAAATATAAACTACACAGAATCATTCGGTGAAACTTCTTTCTGATCTGTGCATTCAGCTAACAGAGTTAAACCATACTTTTGATTGAACAGATCTGAACACTCTTTCTGTAGAAAATGCAACTGGACATTTGGAGCGCTAAGAGCGTAGTAGTGGAAAAAGGAATATATTCAAATATAAACTACACAGAAGCATTCTGTGAAACTTCTTTCTGATCTGAGCATTCAGCTAACAGAGTTAAACCATACTTTTGATTGAGCAGTTTTGAAACACTCTGTCTGTAGAAAATGTAACTGGACATTCGTAGCGCAAAGTGGGTAATAGTGGAAAAAAGAATATGTTCAAATATAAACTACACAGAAGCATTGTATGAAACTGCTTTCTGTTCTGTGCATTCAACTAACAGAGTTGAACCTTACTTTTGATTGAGCCGTTCTGAAACACTCTTTCTGTAGAAACTGCAATTGGACATTCTGAGCGCTAAGAGGCCTGTATTGGGAAAAAGAATGTCTACAAATAAAAACTACACAGAAGAATTGTGTGAAACTTCTTTCTGTTCTGTTTGTTCAACTAAAAGAGTTGAACCTTAGTTTAGATTGAGCCGTTCTGAAACACTCTTTCTGTAGAAAATGCAAGTGGAGATTCGGAGCGCTAAGAGGGTAATAGTGGAAAAAGGAATGCCTCCAAATATAAACTACACAGAATCATTCTGTGAAACTTCTTTCTGATCTGTGCATTCAGCTAACAGAGTTAAAACATACTTTTGATTGAGCAGATCTGAACACTCTTTCTGTAGAAAATGCAACCGGACATTTGGAGCGCTAAGAGAGTAGTAGTGGAAAAAGGAATATATTCAAATATAAACTACACAGAAGCATTCTGTGAAACTTCTTTCTGATCTGAGCATTCAGCTAACAGAGTTAAACCATACTTTTGATTGAGCAGTTTTGAAACTCTCTGTCTGTAGAAAATGCAACTGGACATTCGTAGCGCTAAGTGGGAAATAGTGGGAAAAAGAATATGTTCAAATATAAACTACACAGAAGCATTGTATGAAATTTCTTTCTGTTCTGTGCATTCAACTAACAGAGATGAACCTTACTTTTGATTGAGCCTTTCTGAAACACTCTTTCTGTATAAACTGCAATTGGACATTCTGAGCGCTAAGAGGCCTATATTGGGAAAAATAATATCTTCAAATAAAAACTACACAGAAGCATTGTGTGAAACTTATTTCTGATATGTTCATTAAGCTAACAGAGTTAAACCATACTTTTGATTGCGCAGTTCTGAACACTCTTTCTGTAGAAAATGCAAGTGGGCATTCGGAGCGCTAAGAGGGTAATAGTGGAGAAAGGAATATATTCAAATATAAACTACACAGTAGCATTCTGTGAAAATTCTTTCTGTTCTGTGCATTCAACTAACAGAGTTGAACCTTAATTTTGATTGAGCCGTTCTGAAACACTCTTTCTGTAGAAACTGCAATTGGGCATGCTAAGCGCTAAGAGGCCTACATTGGGAAAAAGAATATCTTCAAATAAAAACTACACAGATGCATTCTGTGAAACTTATTTCTGATCTGTAAATTCAGTTAACAGAGATAAAACATATTTTTGATTGAGCAGTTATGAAACACTCTTTTTGTAGAAAATGCAAGTGGAGATTCGGAGCGCTAAGAGAGTAATAGTGGAAAAAGGAATGTCTTCAAATATAAACTACATAGAATCATTCGGTGAAACTTCTTTCTGATCTGTGCATTCAGCTAACAAAGTTAAACCATACTTTTGATTGAGCAGATCTGAACACTCTTTCTGTAGAAAATGCAACTGGACATTTGGAGCGCTAAGATCGTAGTAGTGGAAAAAGGAATATATTCAAATATAAACTACACAGAAGCATTCTGTGAAACTTCTTTCTGATCTGAGCATTCAGCTAACAGAGTTAAACCATACTTTTGATTGAGCAGTTTTGAAACACTCTGTCTGTAGAAAATGCAACTGGACATTCGTAGCGCTAAGTGGGTAATAGTGGAAAAAAGAATATGTTCAAATATGAACTACACAGAAGCATTGTATGAAACTTCTTTCTGTTCTGTGCATTCAACTAACAGAGTTGAACCTTACTTTTGATTGAGCCGTTCTGAAACACTCTTTCTGTAGAAACTGCAATTGGACATTCTGAGCGCTAAGAGGCCTATATTGGGAAAAAGAATGTCTACAAATAAAAACTACACAGAAGAATTGTGTGAAACTTCTTTCTGTTCTGTTTGTTCAACTAAAAGAGTTGAACCTTAGTTTTGATTAAGCCGTTCTTAAACACTCTTTCTGTAGAAAATGCAAGTGGACATTCGGAGCGCTAAGAGGGTAATAGTGGAAAAAGGAATGTCTCCAAATATAAACTACACAGAATCATTCTGTGAAACTTCTTTCTGATCTTTGCATTCAGCTAACAGAGTTAAACCATACTTTTGATTGAGCAGATCTGATCACTCTATCTGTAGAAAATGCAACTGGACATTTGGAGCGCTAAGAGAGTAGTAGTGGAAAAAGGAATATATTCAAATATAAACTACACAGAAGCATTCTGTGAAACTTCTTTCTGATCTGAGCATTCAGCTAACAGAGTTAAACCATACTTTTGATTGAGCAGTTTGAAACACTCTGTCTGTAGAAAATGCAACTGGACATTCGTAGCGCTAAGTGGGTAATAGTGGAAAAAAGAATATGTTCAAATATAAACTACACAGAAGCATTGTATGAAACTTCTTTCTGTTCTGTGCATTCAACTAACAGAGTTGAACCTTACTTTTGATTGAGCCTTTCTGAAACACTCTTTCTGTAGAAACTGCAATTGGACATTCTGAGCGCTAAGAGGCCTCTATTGGGAAAAATAATATCTTCAAATAAAAACTACACAGAAGCATTTTGTGAAACTTATTTCTGATATGTTCATTAAGCTAACAGAGTTAAACCATACTTTTGATTGCGCAGTTCTGAACACTCTTTCTGTAGAAAATGCAAGTGGACATTCGGAGCGCTAAGAGGGTAATAGTGGAGAAAGGAATATATTCAAATATAAACTACACAGTAGCATTCAGTGAAAATTCTTTCTGTTCTGTGCATTCAACTAACAGAGTTGAACCTTACTTTTGATTGAGCCGTTCTGAAACACTCTTTCTGTAGAAACTGCAATTGGACATGCTAAGCGCTAAGAGGCCTACATTGGGAAAAAGAATATCATCAAATAAAAACTACACAGATGCATTCTGTGAAACTTATTTCTGATCTGTAAATTCAGTTAACAGAGATAAAACATATTTTTGATTGAGCAGTTATGAAACACTCTTTTTGTAGAAAATGCAAGTGGAGATTCGGAGCGCTAAGAGGGAAATAGTGGAAAAAGGAATGTCTTCAAATATAAACTACACAGAATCATTCGGTGAAACTTCTTTCTGATCTGTGCATTCAGCTAACAGAGTTAAACCATACTTTTGATTGAACAGATCTGAACACTCTTTCTGTAGAAAATGCAACTGGACATTTGGAGCGCTAAGAGCGTAGTAGTGGAAAAAGGAATATATTCAAATATAAACTACACAGAAGCATTCTGTGAAACTTCTTTCTGATCTGAGCATTCAGCTAACAGAGTTAAACCATACTTTTGATTGAGCAGTTTTGAAACACTCTGTCTGTAGAAAATGCAACTGGACATTCGTAGCGCAAAGTGGGTAATAGTGGAAAAAAGAATATGTTCAAATATAAACTACACAGAAGCATTGTATGAAACTACTTTCTGTTCTGTGCATTCAACTAACAGAGTTGAACCTTACTTTTGATTGAGCCGTTCTGAAACACTCTTTCTGTAGAAACTGCAATTGGACATTCTGAGCGCTAAGAGGCCTGTATTGGGAAAAAGAATGTCTACAAATAAAAACTACACAGCAGAATTGTGTGAAACTTCTTTCTGTTCTGTTTGTTCAACTAAAAGAGTTGAACCTTAGTTTAGATTGAGCCGTTCTGAAACACTCTTTCTGTAGAAAATGCAAGTGGAGATTCGGAGCGCTAAGAGGGTAATAGTGGAAAAGGAATGCCTCCAAATATAAACTACACAGAATCATTCTGTGAAACTTCTTTCTGATCTGTGCATTCAGCTAACAGAGTTAAAACATACTTTTGATTGAGCAGATCTGAACACTCTTTCTGTAGAAAATGCAACTGGACATTTGGAGCGCTAAGAGAGTAGTAGTGGAAAAAGGAATATATTCAAATATAAACTACACAGAAGCATTCTGTGAAACTTCTTTCTGATCTGAGCATTCAGCTAACAGAGTTAAACCATACTTATGATTGAGCAGTTTGAAACACTCTGTCTGTAGAAAATGCAACTGGACATTCGTAGCGCTAAGTGGGTAATAGTGGAAAAAAGAATATGTTCAAATATAAACTACACAGAAGCATTGTATGAAACTTCTTTCTGTTCTGTGCATTCAACTAACAGAGTTGAACCTTACTTTTGATTGAGCCTTTCTGAAACACTCTTTCTGTAGAAACTGCAATTGGACATTCTGAGCGCTAAGAGGCCTCTATTGGGAAAAATAATATCTTCAAATAAAAACTACACAGAAGCATTTTGTGAAACTTATTTCTGATATGTTCATTAAGCTAACAGAGTTAAACCATACTTTTGATTGCGCAGTTCTGAACACTCTTTCTGTAGAAAATGCAAGTGGACATTCGGAGCGCTAAGAGGGTAATAGTGGAGAAAGGAATATATTCAAATATAAACTACACAGTAGCATTCAGTGAAAATTCTTTCTGTTCTGTGCATTCAACTAACAGAGTTGAACCTTACTTTTGATTGAGCCGTTCTGAAACACTCTTTCTGTAGAAACTGCAATTGGACATGCTAAGCGCTAAGAGGCCTACATTGGGAAAAAGAATATCATCAAATAAAAACTACACAGATGCATTCTGTGAAACTTATTTCTGATCTGTAAATTCAGTTAACAGAGATAAAACATATTTTTGATTGAGCAGTTATGAAACACTCTTTTTGTAGAAAATGCAAGTGGAGATTCGGAGCGCTAAGAGGGAAATAGTGGAAAAAGGAATGTCTTCAAATATAAACTACACAGAATCATTCGGTGAAACTTCTTTCTGATCTGTGCATTCAGCTAACAGAGTTAAACCATACTTTTGATTGAACAGATCTGAACACTCTTTCTGTAGAAAATGCAACTGGACATTTGGAGCGCTAAGAGCGTAGTAGTGGAAAAAGGAATATATTCAAATATAAACTACACAGAAGCATTCTGTGAAACTTCTTTCTGATCTGAGCATTCAGCTAACAGAGTTAAACCATACTTTTGATTGAGCAGTTTTGAAACACTCTGTCTGTAGAAAATGTAACTGGACATTCGTAGCGCAAAGTGGGTAATAGTGGAAAAAAGAATATGTTCAAATATAAACTACACAGAAGCATTGTATGAAACTACTTTCTGTTCTGTGCATTCAACTAACAGAGTTGAACCTTACTTTTGATTGAGCCGTTCTGAAACACTCTTTCTGTAGAAACTGCAATTGGACATTCTGAGCGCTAAGAGGCCTGTATTGGGAAAAAGAATGTCTACAAATAAAAACTACACAGAAGAATTGTGTGAAACTTCTTTCTGTTCTGTTTGTTCAACTAAAAGAGTTGAACCTTAGTTTAGATTGAGCCGTTCTGAAACACTCTTTCTGTAGAAAATGCAAGTGGAGATTCGGAGCGCTAAGAGGGTAATAGTGGAAAAAGGAATGCCTCCAAATATAAACTACACAGAATCATTCTGTGAAACTTCTTTCTGATCTGTGCATTCAGCTAACAGAGTTAAAACATACTTTTGATTGAGCAGATCTGAACACTCTTTCTGTAGAAAATGCAACCGGACATTTGGAGCGCTAAGAGAGTAGTAGTGGAAAAAGGAATATATTCAAATATAAACTACACAGAAGCATTCTGTGAAACTTCTTTCTGATCTGAGCATTCAGCTAACAGAGTTAAACCATACTTTTGATTGAGCAGTTTTGAAACTCTCTGTCTGTAGAAAATGCAACTGGACATTCGTAGCGCTAAGTGGGAAATAGTGGGAAAAAGAATATGTTCAAATATAAACTACACAGAAGCATTGTATGAAATTTCTTTCTGTTCTGTGCATTCAACTAACAGAGATGAACCTTACTTTTGATTGAGCCTTTCTGAAACACTCTTTCTGTATAAACTGCAATTGGACATTCTGAGCGCTAAGAGGCCTATATTGGGAAAAATAATATCTTCAAATAAAAACTACACAGAAGCATTGTGTGAAACTTATTTCTGATATGTTCATTAAGCTAACAGAGTTAAACCATACTTTTGATTGCGCAGTTCTGAACACTCTTTCTGTAGAAAATGCAAGTGGGCATTCGGAGCGCTAAGAGGGTAATAGTGGAGAAAGGAATATATTCAAATATAAACTACACAGTAGCATTCTGTGAAAATTCTTTCTGTTCTGTGCATTCAACTAACAGAGTTGAACCTTAATTTTGATTGAGCCGTTCTGAAACACTCTTTCTGTAGAAACTGCAATTGGGCATGCTAAGCGCTAAGAGGCCTACATTGGGAAAAAGAATATCTTCAAATAAAAACTACACAGATGCATTCTGTGAAACTTATTTCTGATCTGTAAATTCAGTTAACAGAGATAAAACATATTTTTGATTGAGCAGTTATGAAACACTCTTTTTGTAGAAAATGCAAGTGGAGATTCGGAGCGCTAAGAGAGTAATAGTGGAAAAAGGAATGTCTTCAAATATAAACTACATAGAATCATTCGGTGAAACTTCTTTCTGATCTGTGCATTCAGCTAACAAAGTTAAACCATACTTTTGATTGAGCAGATCTGAACACTCTTTCTGTAGAAAATGCAACTGGACATTTGGAGCGCTAAGATCGTAGTAGTGGAAAAAGGAATATATTCAAATATAAACTACACAGAAGCATTCTGTGAAACTTCTTTCTGATCTGAGCATTCAGCTAACAGAGTTAAACCATACTTTTGATTGAGCAGTTTTGAAACACTCTGTCTGTAGAAAATGCAACTGGACATTCGTAGCGCTAAGTGGGTAATAGTGGAAAAAAGAATATGTTCAAATATGAACTACACAGAAGCATTGTATGAAACTTCTTTCTGTTCTGTGCATTCAACTAACAGAGTTGAACCTTACTTTTGATTGAGCCGTTCTGAAACACTCTTTCTGTAGAAACTGCAATTGGACATTCTGAGCGCTAAGAGGCCTATATTGGGAAAAAGAATGTCTACAAATAAAAACTACACAGAAGAATTGTGTGAAACTTCTTTCTGTTCTGTTTGTTCAACTAAAAGAGTTGAACCTTAGTTTTGATTAAGCCGTTCTGAAACACTCTTTCTGTAGAAAATGCAAGTGGACATTCGGAGCGCTAAGAGGGTAATAGTGGAAAAAGGAATGTCTCCAAATATAAACTACACAGAATCATTCTGTGAAACTTCTTTCTGATCTTTGCATTCAGCTAACAGAGTTAAACCATACTTTTGATTGAGCAGATCTGATCACTCTATCTGTAGAAAATGCAACTGGACATTTGGAGCGCTAAGAGAGTAGTAGTGGAAAAAGGAATATATTCAAATATAAACTACACAGAAGCATTCTGTGAAACTTCTTTCTGATCTGAGCATTCAGCTAACAGAGTTAAACCATACTTTTGATTGAGCAGTTTGAAACACTCTGTCTGTAGAAAATGCAACTGGACATTCGTAGCGCTAAGTGGGTAATAGTGGAAAAAAGAATATGTTCAAATATAAACTACACAGAAGCATTGTATGAAACTTCTTTCTGTTCTGTGCATTCAACTAACAGAGTTGAACCTTACTTTTGATTGAGCCTTTCTGAAACACTCTTTCTGTAGAAACTGCAATTGGACATTCTGAGCGCTAAGAGGCCTCTATTGGGAAAAATAATATCTTCAAATAAAAACTACACAGAAGCATTTTGTGAAACTTATTTCTGATATGTTCATTAAGCTAACAGAGTTAAACCATACTTTTGATTGCGCAGTTCTGAACACTCTTTCTGTAGAAAATGCAAGTGGACATTCGGAGCGCTAAGAGGGTAATAGTGGAGAAAGGAATATATTCAAATATAAACTACACAGTAGCATTCAGTGAAAATTCTTTCTGTTCTGTGCATTCAACTAACAGAGTTGAACCTTACTTTTGATTGAGCCGTTCTGAAACACTCTTTCTGTAGAAACTGCAATTGGACATGCTAAGCGCTAAGAGGCCTACATTGGGAAAAAGAATATCATCAAATAAAAACTACACAGATGCATTCTGTGAAACTTATTTCTGATCTGTAAATTCAGTTAACAGAGATAAAACATATTTTTGATTGAGCAGTTATGAAACACTCTTTTTGTAGAAAATGCAAGTGGAGATTCGGAGCGCTAAGAGGGAAATAGTGGAAAAAGGAATGTCTTCAAATATAAACTACACAGAATCATTCGGTGAAACTTCTTTCTGATCTGTGCATTCAGCTAACAGAGTTAAACCATACTTTTGATTGAACAGATCTGAACACTCTTTCTGTAGAAAATGCAACTGGACATTTGGAGCGCTAAGAGCGTAGTAGTGGAAAAAGGAATATATTCAAATATAAACTACACAGAAGCATTCTGTGAAACTTCTTTCTGATCTGAGCATTCAGCTAACAGAGTTAAACCATACTTTTGATTGAGCAGTTTTGAAACACTCTGTCTGTAGAAAATGCAACTGGACATTCGTAGCGCAAAGTGGGTAATAGTGGAAAAAAGAATATGTTCAAATATAAACTACACAGAAGCATTGTATGAAACTACTTTCTGTTCTGTGCATTCAACTAACAGAGTTGAACCTTACTTTTGATTGAGCCGTTCTGAAACACTCTTTCTGTAGAAACTGCAATTGGACATTCTGAGCGCTAAGAGGCCTGTATTGGGAAAAAGAATGTCTACAAATAAAAACTACACAGAAGAATTGTGTGAAACTTCTTTCTGTTCTGTTTGTTCAACTAAAAGAGTTGAACCTTAGTTTAGATTGAGCCGTTCTGAAACACTCTTTCTGTAGAAAATGCAAGTGGAGATTCGGAGCGCTAAGAGGGTAATAGTGGAAAAAGGAATGCCTCCAAATATAAACTACACAGAATCATTCTGTGAAACTTCTTTCTGATCTGTGCATTCAGCTAACAGAGTTAAAACATACTTTTGATTGAGCAGATCTGAACACTCTTTCTGTAGAAAATGCAACCGGACATTTGGAGCGCTAAGAGAGTAGTAGTGGAAAAAGGAATATATTCAAATATAAACTACACAGAAGCATTCTGTGAAACTTCTTTCTGATCTGAGCATTCAGCTAACAGAGTTAAACCATACTTTTGATTGAGCAGTTTTGAAACTCTCTGTCTGTAGAAAATGCAACTGGACATTCGTAGCGCTAAGTGGGAAATAGTGGGAAAAAGAATATGTTCAAATATAAACTACACAGAAGCATTGTATGAAATTTCTTTCTGTTCTGTGCATTCAACTAACAGAGATGAACCTTACTTTTGATTGAGCCTTTCTGAAACACTCTTTCTGTATAAACTGCAATTGGACATTCTGAGCGCTAAGAGGCCTATATTGGGAAAAATAATATCTTCAAATAAAAACTACACAGAAGCATTGTGTGAAACTTATTTCTGATATGTTCATTAAGCTAACAGAGTTAAACCATACTTTTGATTGCGCAGTTCTGAACACTCTTTCTGTAGAAAATGCAAGTGGGCATTCGGAGCGCTAAGAGGGTAATAGTGGAGAAAGGAATATATTCAAATATAAACTACACAGTAGCATTCTGTGAAAATTCTTTCTGTTCTGTGCATTCAACTAACAGAGTTGAACCTTAATTTTGATTGAGCCGTTCTGAAACACTCTTTCTGTAGAAACTGCAATTGGGCATGCTAAGCGCTAAGAGGCCTACATTGGGAAAAAGAATATCTTCAAATAAAAACTACACAGATGCATTCTGTGAAACTTATTTCTGATCAGTAAATTCAGTTAACAGAGATAAAACATATTTTTGATTGAGCAGTTATGAAACACTCTTTTTGTAGAAAATGCAAGTGGAGATTCGGAGCGCTAAGAGAGTAATAGTGGAAAAAGGAATGTCTTCAAATATAAACTACATAGAATCATTCGGTGAAACTTCTTTCTGATCTGTGCATTCAGCTAACAAAGTTAAACCATACTTTTGATTGAGCAGATCTGAACACTCTTTCTGTAGAAAATGCAACTGGACATTTGGAGCGCTAAGATCGTAGTAGTGGAAAAAGGAATATATTCAAATATAAACTACACAGAAGCATTCTGTGAAACTTCTTTCTGATCTGAGCATTCAGCTAACAGAGTTAAACCATACTTTTGATTGAGCAGTTTTGAAACACTCTGTCTGTAGAAAATGCAACTGGACATTCGTAGCGCTAAGTGGGTAATAGTGGAAAAAAGAATATGTTCAAATATGAACTACACAGAAGCATTGTATGAAACTTCTTTCTGTTCTGTGCATTCAACTAACAGAGTTGAACCTTACTTTTGATTGAGCCGTTCTGAAACACTCTTTCTGTAGAAACTGCAATTGGACATTCTGAGCGCTAAGAGGCCTATATTGGGAAAAAGAATGTCTACAAATAAAAACTACACAGAAGAATTGTGTGAAACTTCTTTCTGTTCTGTTTGTTCAACTAAAAGAGTTGAACCTTAGTTTTGATTAAGCCGTTCTGAAACACTCTTTCTGTAGAAAATGCAAGTGGACATTCGGAGCGCTAAGAGGGTAATAGTGGAAAAAGGAATGTCTCCAAATATAAACTACACAGAATCATTCTGTGAAACTTCTTTCTGATCTTTGCATTCAGCTAACAGAGTTAAACCATACTTTTGATTGAGCAGATCTGATCACTCTATCTGTAGAAAATGCAACTGGACATTTGGAGCGCTAAGAGAGTAGTAGTGGAAAAAGGAATATATTCAAATATAAACTACACAGAAGCATTCTGTGAAACTTCTTTCTGATCTGAGCATTCAGCTAACAGAGTTAAACCATACTTTTGATTGAGCAGTTTGAAACACTCTGTCTGTAGAAAATGCAACTGGACATTCGTAGCGCTAAGTGGGTAATAGTGGAAAAAAGAATATGTTCAAATATAAACTACACAGAAGCATTGTATGAAACTTCTTTCTGTTCTGTGCATTCAACTAACAGAGTTGAACCTTACTTTTGATTGAGCCTTTCTGAAACCCTCTTTCTGTAGAAACTGCAATTGGACATTCTGAGCGCTAAGAGGCCTCTATTGGGAAAAATAATATCTTCAAATAAAAACTACACAGAAGCATTTTGTGAAACTTATTTCTGATATGTTCATTAAGCTAACAGAGTTAAACCATACTTTTGATTGCGCAGTTCTGAACACTCTTTCTGTAGAAAATGCAAGTGGACATTCGGAGCGCTAAGAGGGTAATAGTGGAGAAAGGAATATATTCAAATATAAACTACACAGTAGCATTCAGTGAAAATTCTTTCTGTTCTGTGCATTCAACTAACAGAGTTGAACCTTACTTTTGATTGAGCCGTTCTGAAACACTCTTTCTGTAGAAACTGCAATTGGACATGCTAAGCGCTAAGAGGCCTACATTGGGAAAAAGAATATCATCAAATAAAAACTACACAGATGCATTCTGTGAAACTTATTTCTGATCTGTAAATTCAGTTAACAGAGATAAAACATATTTTTGATTGAGCAGTTATGAAACACTCTTTTTGTAGAAAATGCAAGTGGAGATTCGGAGCGCTAAGAGGGAAATAGTGGAAAAAGGAATGTCTTCAAATATAAACTACACAGAATCATTCGGTGAAACTTCTTTCTGATCTGTGCATTCAGCTAACAGAGTTAAACCATACTTTTGATTGAACAGATCTGAACACTCTTTCTGTAGAAAATGCAACTGGACATTTGGAGCGCTAAGAGCGTAGTAGTGGAAAAAGGAATATATTCAAATATAAACTACACAGAAGCATTCTGTGAAACTTCTTTCTGATCTGAGCATTCAGCTAACAGAGTTAAACCATACTTTTGATTGAGCAGTTTTGAAACACTCTGTCTGTAGAAAATGCAACTGGACATTCGTAGCGCAAAGTGGGTAATAGTGGAAAAAAGAATATGTTCAAATATAAACTACACAGAAGCATTGTATGAAACTACTTTCTGTTCTGTGCATTCAACTAACAGAGTTGAACCTTACTTTTGATTGAGCCGTTCTGAAACACTCTTTCTGTAGAAACTGCAATTGGACATTCTGAGCGCTAAGAGGCCTGTATTGGGAAAAAGAATGTCTACAAATAAAAACTACACAGAAGAATTGTGTGAAACTTCTTTCTGTTCTGTTTGTTCAACTAAAAGAGTTGAACCTTAGTTTAGATTGAGCCGTTCTGAAACACTCTTTCTGTAGAAAATGCAAGTGGAGATTCGGAGTGCTAAGAGGGTAATAGTGGAAAAAGGAATGCCTCCAAATATAAACTACACAGAATCATTCTGTGAAACTTCTTTCTGATCTGTGCATTCAGCTAACAGAGTTAAAACATACTTTTGATTGAGCAGATCTGAACACTCTTTCTGTAGAAAATGCAACCGGACATTTGGAGCGCTAAGAGAGTAGTAGTGGAAAAAGGAATATATTCAAATATAAACTACACAGAAGCATTCTGTGAAACTTCTTTCTGATCTGAGCATTCAGCTAACAGAGTTAAACCATACTTTTGATTGAGCAGTTTTGAAACTCTCTGTCTGTAGAAAATGCAACTGGACATTCGTAGCGCTAAGTGGGAAATAGTGGGAAAAAGAATATGTTCAAATATAAACTACACAGAAGCATTGTATGAAATTTCTTTCTGTTCTGTGCATTCAACTAACAGAGATGAACCTTACTTTTGATTGAGCCTTTCTGAAACACTCTTTCTGTATAAACTGCAATTGGACATTCTGAGCGCTAAGAGGCCTATATTGGGAAAAATAATATCTTCAAATAAAAACTACACAGAAGCATTGTGTGAAACTTATTTCTGATATGTTCATTAAGCTAACAGAGTTAAACCATACTTTTGATTGCGCAGTTCTGAACACTCTTTCTGTAGAAAATGCAAGTGGGCATTCGGAGCGCTAAGAGGGTAATAGTGGAGAAAGGAATATATTCAAATATAAACTACACAGTAGCATTCTGTGAAAATTCTTTCTGTTCTGTGCATTCAACTAACAGAGTTGAACCTTAATTTTGATTGAGCCGTTCTGAAACACTCTTTCTGTAGAAACTGCAATTGGGCATGCTAAGCGCTAAGAGGCCTACATTGGGAAAAAGAATATCTTCAAATAAAAACTACACAGATGCATTCTGTGAAACTTATTTCTGATCTGTAAATTCAGTTAACAGAGATAAAACATATTTTTGATTGAGCAGTTATGAAACACTCTTTTTGTAGAAAATGCAAGTGGAGATTCGGAGCGCTAAGAGAGTAATAGTGGAAAAAGGAATGTCTTCAAATATAAACTACATAGAATCATTCGGTGAAACTTCTTTCTGATCTGTGCATTCACCTAACAAAGTTAAACCATACTTTTGATTGAGCAGATCTGAACACTCTTTCTGTAGAAAATGCAACTGGACATTTGGAGCGCTAAGATCGTAGTAGTGGAAAAAGGAATATATTCAAATATAAACTACACAGAAGCATTCTGTGAAACTTCTTTCTGATCTGAGCATTCAGCTAACAGAGTTAAACCATACTTTTGATTGAGCAGTTTTGAAACACTCTGTCTGTAGAAAATGCAACTGGACATTCGTAGCGCTAAGTGGGTAATAGTGGAAAAAAGAATATGTTCAAATATGAACTACACAGAAGCATTGTATGAAACTTCTTTCTGTTCTGTGCATTCAACTAACAGAGTTGAACCTTACTTTTGATTGAGCCGTTCTGAAACACTCTTTCTGTAGAAACTGCAATTGGACATTCTGAGCGCTAAGAGGCCTATATTGGGAAAAAGAATGTCTACAAATAAAAACTACACAGAAGAATTGTGTGAAACTTCTTTCTGTTCTGTTTGTTCAACTAAAAGAGTTGAACCTTAGTTTTGATTAAGCCGTTCTGAAACACTCTTTCTGTAGAAAATGCAAGTGGACATTCGGAGCGCTAAGAGGGTAATAGTGGAAAAAGGAATGTCTCCAAATATAAACTACACAGAATCATTCTGTGAAACTTCTTTCTGATCTTTGCATTCAGCTAACAGAGTTAAACCATACTTTTGATTGAGCAGATCTGATCACTCTATCTGTAGAAAATGCAACTGGACATTTGGAGCGCTAAGAGAGTAGTAGTGGAAAAAGGAATATATTCAAATATAAACTACACAGAAGCATTCTGTGAAACTTCTTTCTGATCTGAGCATTCAGCTAACAGAGTTAAACCATACTTTTGATTGAGCAGTTTGAAACACTCTGTCTGTAGAAAATGCAACTGGACATTCGTAGCGCTAAGTGGGTAATAGTGGAAAAAAGAATATGTTCAAATATAAACTACACAGAAGCATTGTATGAAACTTCTTTCTGTTCTGTGCATTCAACTAACAGAGTTGAACCTTACTTTTGATTGAGCCTTTCTGAAACACTCTTTCTGTAGAAACTGCAATTGGACATTCTGAGCGCTAAGAGGCCTCTATTGGGAAAAATAATATCTTCAAATAAAAACTACACAGAAGCATTTTGTGAAACTTATTTCTGATATGTTCATTAAGCTAACAGAGTTAAACCATACTTTTGATTGCGCAGTTCTGAACACTCTTTCTGTAGAAAATGCAAGTGGACATTCGGAGCGCTAAGAGGGTAATAGTGGAGAAAGGAATATATTCAAATATAAACTACACAGTAGCATTCAGTGAAAATTCTTTCTGTTCTGTGCATTCAACTAACAGAGTTGAACCTTACTTTTGATTGAGCCGTTCTGAAACACTCTTTCTGTAGAAACTGCAATTGGACATGCTAAGCGCTAAGAGGCCTACATTGGGAAAAAGAATATCATCAAATAAAAACTACACAGATGCATTCTGTGAAACTTATTTCTGATCTGTAAATTCAGTTAACAGAGATAAAACATATTTTTGATTGAGCAGTTATGAAACACTCTTTTTGTAGAAAATGCAAGTGGAGATTCGGAGCGCTAAGAGGGAAATAGTGGAAAAAGGAATGTCTTCAAATATAAACTACACAGAATCATTCGGTGAAACTTCTTTCTGATCTGTGCATTCAGCTAACAGAGTTAAACCATACTTTTGATTGAACAGATCTGAACACTCTTTCTGTAGAAAATGCAACTGGACATTTGGAGCGCTAAGAGCGTAGTAGTGGAAAAAGGAATATATTCAAATATAAACTACACAGAAGCATTCTGTGAAACTTCTTTCTGATCTGAGCATTCAGCTAACAGAGTTAAACCATACTTTTGATTGAGCAGTTTTGAAACACTCTGTCTGTAGAAAATGCAACTGGACATTCGTAGCGCAAAGTGGGTAATAGTGGAAAAAAGAATATGTTCAAATATAAACTACACAGAAGCATTGTATGAAACTACTTTCTGTTCTGTGCATTCAACTAACAGAGTTGAACCTTACTTTTGATTGAGCCGTTCTGAAACACTCTTTCTGTAGAAACTGCAATTGGACATTCTGAGCGCTAAGAGGCCTGTATTGGGAAAAAGAATGTCTACAAATAAAAACTACACAGAAGAATTGTGTGAAACTTCTTTCTGTTCTGTTTGTTCAACTAAAAGAGTTGAACCTTAGTTTAGATTGAGCCGTTCTGAAACACTCTTTCTGTAGAAAATGCAAGTGGAGATTCGGAGCGCTAAGAGGGTAATAGTGGAAAAAGGAATGCCTCCAAATATAAACTACACAGAATCATTCTGTGAAACTTCTTTCTGATCTGTGCATTCAGCTAACAGAGTTAAAACATACTTTTAATTGAGCAGATCTGAACACTCTTTCTGTAGAAAATGCAACCGGACATTTGGAGCGCTAAGAGAGTAGTAGTGGAAAAAGGAATATATTCAAATATAAACTACACAGAAGCATTCTGTGAAACTTCTTTCTGATCTGAGCATTCAGCTAACAGAGTTAAACCATACTTTTGATTGAGCAGTTTTGAAACTCTCTGTCTGTAGAAAATGCAACTGGACATTCGTAGCGCTAAGTGGGAAATAGTGGGAAAAAGAATATGTTCAAATATAAACTACACAGAAGCATTGTATGAAATTTCTTTCTGTTCTGTGCATTCAACTAACAGAGATGAACCTTACTTTTGATTGAGCCTTTCTGAAACACTCTTTCTGTATAAACTGCAATTGGACATTCTGAGCGCTAAGAGGCCTATATTGGGAAAAATAATATCTTCAAATAAAAACTACACAGAAGCATTGTGTGAAACTTATTTCTGATATGTTCATTAAGCTAACAGAGTTAAACCATACTTTTGATTGCGCAGTTCTGAACACTCTTTCTGTAGAAAATGCAAGTGGGCATTCGGAGCGCTAAGAGGGTAATAGTGGAGAAAGGAATATATTCAAATATAAACTACACAGTAGCATTCTGTGAAAATTCTTTCTGTTCTGTGCATTCAACTAACAGAGTTGAACCTTAATTTTGATTGAGCCGTTCTGAAACACTCTTTCTGTAGAAACTGCAATTGGGCATGCTAAGCGCTAAGAGGCCTACATTGGGAAAAAGAATATCTTCAAATAAAAACTACACAGATGCATTCTGTGAAACTTATTTCTGATCAGTAAATTCAGTTAACAGAGATAAAACATATTTTTGATTGAGCAGTTATGAAACACTCTTTTTGTAGAAAATGCAAGTGGAGATTCGGAGCGCTAAGAGAGTAATAGTGGAAAAAGGAATGTCTTCAAATATAAACTACATAGAATCATTCGGTGAAACTTCTTTCTGATCTGTGCATTCAGCTAACAAAGTTAAACCATACTTTTGATTGAGCAGATCTGAACACTCTTTCTGTAGAAAATGCAACTGGACATTTGGAGCGCTAAGATCGTAGTAGTGGAAAAAGGAATATATTCAAATATAAACTACACAGAAGCATTCTGTGAAACTTCTTTCTGATCTGAGCATTCAGCTAACAGAGTTAAACCATACTTTTGATTGAGCAGTTTTGAAACACTCTGTCTGTAGAAAATGCAACTGGACATTCGTAGCGCTAAGTGGGTAATAGTGGAAAAAAGAATATGTTCAAATATGAACTACACAGAAGCATTGTATGAAACTTCTTTCTGTTCTGTGCATTCAACTAACAGAGTTGAACCTTACTTTTGATTGAGCCGTTCTGAAACACTCTTTCTGTAGAAACTGCAATTGGACATTCTGAGCGCTAAGAGGCCTATATTGGGAAAAAGAATGTCTACAAATAAAAACTACACAGAAGAATTGTGTGAAACTTCTTTCTGTTCTGTTTGTTCAACTAAAAGAGTTGAACCTTAGTTTTGATTAAGCCGTTCTGAAACACTCTTTCTGTAGAAAATGCAAGTGGACATTCGGAGCGCTAAGAGGGTAATAGTGGAAAAAGGAATGTCTCCAAATATAAACTACACAGAATCATTCTGTGAAACTTCTTTCTGATCTTTGCATTCAGCTAACAGAGTTAAACCATACTTTTGATTGAGCAGATCTGATCACTCTATCTGTAGAAAATGCAACTGGACATTTGGAGCGCTAAGAGAGTAGTAGTGGAAAAAGGAATATATTCAAATATAAACTACACAGAAGCATTCTGTGAAACTTCTTTCTGATCTGAGCATTCAGCTAACAGAGTTAAACCATACTTTTGATTGAGCAGTTTGAAACACTCTGTCTGTAGAAAATGCAACTGGACATTCGTAGCGCTAAGTGGGTAATAGTGGAAAAAAGAATATGTTCAAATATAAACTACACAGAAGCATTGTATGAAACTTCTTTCTGTTCTGTGCATTCAACTAACAGAGTTGAACCTTACTTTTGATTGAGCCTTTCTGAAACACTCTTTCTGTAGAAACTGCAATTGGACATTCTGAGCGCTAAGAGGCCTCTATTGGGAAAAATAATATCTTCAAATAAAAACTACACAGAAGCATTTTGTGAAACTTATTTCTGATATGTTCATTAAGCTAACAGAGTTAAACCATACTTTTGATTGCGCAGTTCTGAACACTCTTTCTGTAGAAAATGCAAGTGGACATTCGGAGCGCTAAGAGGGTAATAGTGGAGAAAGGAATATATTCAAATATAAACTACACAGTAGCATTCAGTGAAAATTCTTTCTGTTCTGTGCATTCAACTAACAGAGTTGAACCTTACTTTTGATTGAGCCGTTCTGAAACACTCTTTCTGTAGAAACTGCAATTGGACATGCTAAGCGCTAAGAGGCCTACATTGGGAAAAAGAATATCATCAAATAAAAACTACACAGATGCATTCTGTGAAACTTATTTCTGATCTGTAAATTCAGTTAACAGAGATAAAACATATTTTTGATTGAGCAGTTATGAAACACTCTTTTTGTAGAAAATGCAAGTGGAGATTCGGAGCGCTAAGAGGGAAATAGTGGAAAAAGGAATGTCTTCAAATATAAACTACACAGAATCATTCGGTGAAACTTCTTTCTGATCTGTGCATTCAGCTAACAGAGTTAAACCATACTTTTGATTGAACAGATCTGAACACTCTTTCTGTAGAAAATGCAACTGGACATTTGGAGCGCTAAGAGCGTAGTAGTGGAAAAAGGAATATATTCAAATATAAACTACACAGAAGCATTCTGTGAAACTTCTTTCTGATCTGAGCATTCAGCTAACAGAGTTAAACCATACTTTTGATTGAGCAGTTTTGAAACACTCTGTCTGTAGAAAATGCAACTGGACATTCGTAGCGCAAAGTGGGTAATAGTGGAAAAAAGAATATGTTCAAATATAAACTACACAGAAGCATTGTATGAAACTACTTTCTGTTCTGTGCATTCAACTAACAGAGTTGAACCTTACTTTTGATTGAGCCGTTCTGAAACACTCTTTCTGTAGAAACTGCAATTGGACATTCTGAGCGCTAAGAGGCCTGTATTGGGAAAAAGAATGTCTACAAATAAAAACTACACAGAAGAATTGTGTGAAACTTCTTTCTGTTCTGTTTGTTCAACTAAAAGAGTTGAACCTTAGTTTAGATTGAGCCGTTCTGAAACACTCTTTCTGTAGAAAATGCAAGTGGAGATTCGGAGTGCTAAGAGGGTAATAGTGGAAAAAGGAATGCCTCCAAATATAAACTACACAGAATCATTCTGTGAAACTTCTTTCTGATCTGTGCATTCAGCTAACAGAGTTAAAACATACTTTTGATTGAGCAGATCTGAACACTCTTTCTGTAGAAAATGCAACCGGACATTTGGAGCGCTAAGAGAGTAGTAGTGGAAAAAGGAATATATTCAAATATAAACTACACAGAAGCATTCTGTGAAACTTCTTTCTGATCTGAGCATTCAGCTAACAGAGTTAAACCATACTTTTGATTGAGCAGTTTTGAAACTCTCTGTCTGTAGAAAATGCAACTGGACATTCGTAGCGCTAAGTGGGAAATAGTGGGAAAAAGAATATGTTCAAATATAAACTACACAGAAGCATTGTATGAAATTTCTTTCTGTTCTGTGCATTCAACTAACAGAGATGAACCTTACTTTTGATTGAGCCTTTCTGAAACACTCTTTCTGTATAAACTGCAATTGGACATTCTGAGCGCTAAGAGGCCTATATTGGGAAAAATAATATCTTCAAATAAAAACTACACAGAAGCATTGTGTGAAACTTATTTCTGATATGTTCATTAAGCTAACAGAGTTAAACCATACTTTTGATTGCGCAGTTCTGAACACTCTTTCTGTAGAAAATGCAAGTGGGCATTCGGAGCGCTAAGAGGGTAATAGTGGAGAAAGGAATATATTCAAATATAAACTACACAGTAGCATTCTGTGAAAATTCTTTCTGTTCTGTGCATTCAACTAACAGAGTTGAACCTTAATTTTGATTGAGCCGTTCTGAAACACTCTTTCTGTAGAAACTGCAATTGGGCATGCTAAGCGCTAAGAGGCCTACATTGGGAAAAAGAATATCTTCAAATAAAAACTACACAGATGCATTCTGTGAAACTTATTTCTGATCTGTAAATTCAGTTAACAGAGATAAAACATATTTTTGATTGAGCAGTTATGAAACACTCTTTTTGTAGAAAATGCAAGTGGAGATTCGGAGCGCTAAGAGAGTAATAGTGGAAAAAGGAATGTCTTCAAATATAAACTACATAGAATCATTCGGTGAAACTTCTTTCTGATCTGTGCATTCAGCTAACAAAGTTAAACCATACTTTTGATTGAGCAGATCTGAACACTCTTTCTGTAGAAAATGCAACTGGACATTTGGAGCGCTAAGATCGTAGTAGTGGAAAAAGGAATATATTCAAATATAAACTACACAGAAGCATTCTGTGAAACTTCTTTCTGATCTGAGCATTCAGCTAACAGAGTTAAACCATACTTTTGATTGAGCAGTTTTGAAACACTCTGTCTGTAGAAAATGCAACTGGACATTCGTAGCGCTAAGTGGGTAATAGTGGAAAAAAGAATATGTTCAAATATGAACTACACAGAAGCATTGTATGAAACTTCTTTCTGTTCTGTGCATTCAACTAACAGAGTTGAACCTTACTTTTGATTGAGCCGTTCTGAAACACTCTTTCTGTAGAAACTGCAATTGGACATTCTGAGCGCTAAGAGGCCTATATTGGGAAAAAGAATGTCTACAAATAAAAACTACACAGAAGAATTGTGTGAAACTTCTTTCTGTTCTGTTTGTTCAACTAAAAGAGTTGAACCTTAGTTTTGATTAAGCCGTTCTTAAACACTCTTTCTGTAGAAAATGCAAGTGGACATTCGGAGCGCTAAGAGGGTAATAGTGGAAAAAGGAATGTCTCCAAATATAAACTACACAGAATCATTCTGTGAAACTTCTTTCTGATCTTTGCATTCAGCTAACAGAGTTAAACCATACTTTTGATTGAGCAGATCTGATCACTCTATCTGTAGAAAATGCAACTGGACATTTGGAGCGCTAAGAGAGTAGTAGTGGAAAAAGGAATATATTCAAATATAAACTACACAGAAGCATTCTGTGAAACTTCTTTCTGATCTGAGCATTCAGCTAACAGAGTTAAACCATACTTTTGATTGAGCAGTTTGAAACACTCTGTCTGTAGAAAATGCAACTGGACATTCGTAGCGCTAAGTGGGTAATAGTGGAAAAAAGAATATGTTCAAATATAAACTACACAGAAGCATTGTATGAAACTTCTTTCTGTTCTGTGCATTCAACTAACAGAGTTGAACCTTACTTTTGATTGAGCCTTTCTGAAACACTCTTTCTGTAGAAACTGCAATTGGACATTCTGAGCGCTAAGAGGCCTCTATTGGGAAAAATAATATCTTCAAATAAAAACTACACAGAAGCATTTTGTGAAACTTATTTCTGATATGTTCATTAAGCTAACAGAGTTAAACCATACTTTTGATTGCGCAGTTCTGAACACTCTTTCTGTAGAAAATGCAAGTGGACATTCGGAGCGCTAAGAGGGTAATAGTGGAGAAAGGAATATATTCAAATATAAACTACACAGTAGCATTCAGTGAAAATTCTTTCTGTTCTGTGCATTCAACTAACAGAGTTGAACCTTACTTTTGATTGAGCCGTTCTGAAACACTCTTTCTGTAGAAACTGCAATTGGACATGCTAAGCGCTAAGAGGCCTACATTGGGAAAAAGAATATCATCAAATAAAAACTACACAGATGCATTCTGTGAAACTTATTTCTGATCTGTAAATTCAGTTAACAGAGATAAAACATATTTTTGATTGAGCAGTTATGAAACACTCTTTTTGTAGAAAATGCAAGTGGAGATTCGGAGCGCTAAGAGGGAAATAGTGGAAAAAGGAATGTCTTCAAATATAAACTACACAGAATCATTCGGTGAAACTTCTTTCTGATCTGTGCATTCAGCTAACAGAGTTAAACCATACTTTTGATTGAACAGATCTGAACACTCTTTCTGTAGAAAATGCAACTGGACATTTGGAGCGCTAAGAGCGTAGTAGTGGAAAAAGGAATATATTCAAATATAAACTACACAGAAGCATTCTGTGAAACTTCTTTCTGATCTGAGCATTCAGCTAACAGAGTTAAACCATACTTTTGATTGAGCAGTTTTGAAACACTCTGTCTGTAGAAAATGCAACTGGACATTCGTAGCGCAAAGTGGGTAATAGTGGAAAAAAGAATATGTTCAAATATAAACTACACAGAAGCATTGTATGAAACTACTTTCTGTTCTGTGCATTCAACTAACAGAGTTGAACCTTACTTTTGATTGAGCCGTTCTGAAACACTCTTTCTGTAGAAACTGCAATTGGACATTCTGAGCGCTAAGAGGCCTGTATTGGGAAAAAGAATGTCTACAAATAAAAACTACACAGAAGAATTGTGTGAAACTTCTTTCTGTTCTGTTTGTTCAACTAAAAGAGTTGAACCTTAGTTTAGATTGAGCCGTTCTGAAACACTCTTTCTGTAGAAAATGCAAGTGGAGATTCGGAGCGCTAAGAGGGTAATAGTGGAAAAAGGAATGCCTCCAAATATAAACTACACAGAATCATTCTGTGAAACTTCTTTCTGATCTGTGCATTCAGCTAACAGAGTTAAAACATACTTTTGATTGAGCAGATCTGAACACTCTTTCTGTAGAAAATGCAACCGGACATTTGGAGCGCTAAGAGAGTAGTAGTGGAAAAAGGAATATATTCAAATATAAACTACACAGAAGCATTCTGTGAAACTTCTTTCTGATCTGAGCATTCAGCTAACAGAGTTAAACCATACTTTTGATTGAGCAGTTTTGAAACTCTCTGTCTGTAGAAAATGCAACTGGACATTCGTAGCGCTAAGTGGGAAATAGTGGGAAAAAGAATATGTTCAAATATAAACTACACAGAAGCATTGTATGAAATTTCTTTCTGTTCTGTGCATTCAACTAACAGAGATGAACCTTACTTTTGATTGAGCCTTTCTGAAACACTCTTTCTGTATAAACTGCAATTGGACATTCTGAGCGCTAAGAGGCCTATATTGGGAAAAATAATATCTTCAAATAAAAACTACACAGAAGCATTGTGTGAAACTTATTTCTGATATGTTCATTAAGCTAACAGAGTTAAACCATACTTTTGATTGCGCAGTTCTGAACACTCTTTCTGTAGAAAATGCAAGTGGGCATTCGGAGCGCTAAGAGGGTAATAGTGGAGAAAGGAATATATTCAAATATAAACTACACAGTAGCATTCTGTGAAAATTCTTTCTGTTCTGTGCATTCAACTAACAGAGTTGAACCTTAATTTTGATTGAGCCGTTCTGAAACACTCTTTCTGTAGAAACTGCAATTGGGCATGCTAAGCGCTAAGAGGCCTACATTGGGAAAAAGAATATCTTCAAATAAAAACTACACAGATGCATTCTGTGAAACTTATTTCTGATCTGTAAATTCAGTTAACAGAGATAAAACATATTTTTGATTGAGCAGTTATGAAACACTCTTTTTGTAGAAAATGCAAGTGGAGATTCGGAGCGCTAAGAGAGTAATAGTGGAAAAAGGAATGTCTTCAAATATAAACTACATAGAATCATTCGGTGAAACTTCTTTCTGATCTGTGCATTCAGCTAACAAAGTTAAACCATACTTTTGATTGAGCAGATCTGAACACTCTTTCTGTAGAAAATGCAACTGGACATTTGGAGCGCTAAGATCGTAGTAGTGGAAAAAGGAATATATTCAAATATAAACTACACAGAAGCATTCTGTGAAACTTCTTTCTGATCTGAGCATTCAGCTAACAGAGTTAAACCATACTTTTGATTGAGCAGTTTTGAAACACTCTGTCTGTAGAAAATGCAACTGGACATTCGTAGCGCTAAGTGGGTAATAGTGGAAAAAAGAATATGTTCAAATATGAACTACACAGAAGCATTGTATGAAACTTCTTTCTGTTCTGTGCATTCAACTAACAGAGTTGAACCTTACTTTTGATTGAGCCGTTCTGAAACACTCTTTCTGTAGAAACTGCAATTGGACATTCTGAGCGCTAAGAGGCCTATATTGGGAAAAAGAATGTCTACAAATAAAAACTACACAGAAGAATTGTGTGAAACTTCTTTCTGTTCTGTTTGTTCAACTAAAAGAGTTGAACCTTAGTTTTGATTAAGCCGTTCTGAAACACTCTTTCTGTAGAAAATGCAAGTGGACATTCGGAGCGCTAAGAGGGTAATAGTGGAAAAAGGAATGTCTCCAAATATAAACTACACAGAATCATTCTGTGAAACTTCTTTCTGATCTTTGCATTCAGCTAACAGAGTTAAACCATACTTTTGATTGAGCAGATCTGATCACTCTATCTGTAGAAAATGCAACTGGACATTTGGAGCGCTAAGAGAGTAGTAGTGGAAAAAGGAATATATTCAAATATAAACTACACAGAAGCATTCTGTGAAACTTCTTTCTGATCTGAGCATTCAGCTAACAGAGTTAAACCATACTTTTGATTGAGCAGTTTGAAACACTCTGTCTGTAGAAAATGCAACTGGACATTCGTAGCGCTAAGTGGGTAATAGTGGAAAAAAGAATATGTTCAAATATAAACTACACAGAAGCATTGTATGAAACTTCTTTCTGTTCTGTGCATTCAACTAACAGAGTTGAACCTTACTTTTGATTGAGCCTTTCTGAAACACTCTTTCTGTAGAAACTGCAATTGGACATTCTGAGCGCTAAGAGGCCTCTATTGGGAAAAATAATATCTTCAAATAAAAACTACACAGAAGCATTTTGTGAAACTTATTTCTGATATGTTCATTAAGCTAACAGAGTTAAACCATACTTTTGATTGCGCAGTTCTGAACACTCTTTCTGTAGAAAATGCAAGTGGACATTCGGAGCGCTAAGAGGGTAATAGTGGAGAAAGGAATATATTCAAATATAAACTACACAGTAGCATTCAGTGAAAATTCTTTCTGTTCTGTGCATTCAACTAACAGAGTTGAACCTTACTTTTGATTGAGCCGTTCTGAAACACTCTTTCTGTAGAAACTGCAATTGGACATGCTAAGCGCTAAGAGGCCTACATTGGGAAAAAGAATATCATCAAATAAAAACTACACAGATGCATTCTGTGAAACTTATTTCTGATCTGTAAATTCAGTTAACAGAGATAAAACATATTTTTGATTGAGCAGTTATGAAACACTCTTTTTGTAGAAAATGCAAGTGGAGATTCGGAGCGCTAAGAGGGAAATAGTGGAAAAAGGAATGTCTTCAAATATAAACTACACAGAATCATTCGGTGAAACTTCTTTCTGATCTGTGCATTCAGCTAACAGAGTTAAACCATACTTTTGATTGAACAGATCTGAACACTCTTTCTGTAGAAAATGCAACTGGACATTTGGAGCGCTAAGAGCGTAGTAGTGGAAAAAGGAATATATTCAAATATAAACTACACAGAAGCATTCTGTGAAACTTCTTTCTGATCTGAGCATTCAGCTAACAGAGTTAAACCATACTTTTGATTGAGCAGTTTTGAAACACTCTGTCTGTAGAAAATGCAACTGGACATTCGTAGCGCAAAGTGGGTAATAGTGGAAAAAAGAATATGTTCAAATATAAACTACACAGAAGCATTGTATGAAACTACTTTCTGTTCTGTGCATTCAACTAACAGAGTTGAACCTTACTTTTGATTGAGCCGTTCTGAAACACTCTTTCTGTAGAAACTGCAATTGGACATTCTGAGCGCTAAGAGGCCTGTATTGGGAAAAAGAATGTCTACAAATAAAAACTACACAGAAGAATTGTGTGAAACTTCTTTCTGTTCTGTTTGTTCAACTAAAAGAGTTGAACCTTAGTTTAGATTGAGCCGTTCTGAAACACTCTTTCTGTAGAAAATGCAAGTGGAGATTCGGAGCGCTAAGAGGGTAATAGTGGAAAAAGGAATGCCTCCAAATATAAACTACACAGAATCATTCTGTGAAACTTCTTTCTGATCTGTGCATTCAGCTAACAGAGTTAAAACATACTTTTGATTGAGCAGATCTGAACACTCTTTCTGTAGAAAATGCAACCGGACATTTGGAGCGCTAAGAGAGTAGTAGTGGAAAAAGGAATATATTCAAATATAAACTACACAGAAGCATTCTGTGAAACTTCTTTCTGATCTGAGCATTCAGCTAACAGAGTTAAACCATACTTTTGATTGAGCAGTTTTGAAACTCTCTGTCTGTAGAAAATGCAACTGGACATTCGTAGCGCTAAGTGGGAAATAGTGGGAAAAAGAATATGTTCAAATATAAACTACACAGAAGCATTGTATGAAATTTCTTTCTGTTCTGTGCATTCAACTAACAGAGATGAACCTTACTTTTGATTGAGCCTTTCTGAAACACTCTTTCTGTATAAACTGCAATTGGACATTCTGAGCGCTAAGAGGCCTATATTGGGAAAAATAATATCTTCAAATAAAAACTACACAGAAGCATTGTGTGAAACTTATTTCTGATATGTTCATTAAGCTAACAGAGTTAAACCATACTTTTGATTGCGCAGTTCTGAACACTCTTTCTGTAGAAAATGCAAGTGGGCATTCGGAGCGCTAAGAGGGTAATAGTGGAGAAAGGAATATATTCAAATATAAACTACACAGTAGCATTCTGTGAAAATTCTTTCTGTTCTGTGCATTCAACTAACAGAGTTGAACCTTAATTTTGATTGAGCCGTTCTGAAACACTCTTTCTGTAGAAACTGCAATTGGGCATGCTAAGCGCTAAGAGGCCTACATTGGGAAAAAGAATATCTTCAAATAAAAACTACACAGATGCATTCTGTGAAACTTATTTCTGATCTGTAAATTCAGTTAACAGAGATAAAACATATTTTTGATTGAGCAGTTATGAAACACTCTTTTTGTAGAAAATGCAAGTGGAGATTCGGAGCGCTAAGAGAGTAATAGTGGAAAAAGGAATGTCTTCAAATATAAACTACATAGAATCATTCGGTGAAACTTCTTTCTGATCTGTGCATTCAGCTAACAAAGTTAAACCATACTTTTGATTGAGCAGATCTGAACACTCTTTCTGTAGAAAATGCAACTGGACATTTGGAGCGCTAAGATCGTAGTAGTGGAAAAAGGAATATATTCAAATATAAACTACACAGAAGCATTCTGTGAAACTTCTTTCTGATCTGAGCATTCAGCTAACAGAGTTAAACCATACTTTTGATTGAGCAGTTTTGAAACACTCTGTCTGTAGAAAATGCAACTGGACATTCGTAGCGCTAAGTGGGTAATAGTGGAAAAAATAATATGTTCAAATATGAACTACACAGAAGCATTGTATGAAACTTCTTTCTGTTCTGTGCATTCAACTAACAGAGTTGAACCTTACTTTTGATTGAGCCGTTCTGAAACACTCTTTCTGTAGAAACTGCAATTGGACATTCTGAGCGCTAAGAGGCCTATATTGGGAAAAAGAATGTCTACAAATAAAAACTACACAGAAGAATTGTGTGAAACTTCTTTCTGTTCTGTTTGTTCAACTAAAAGAGTTGAACCTTAGTTTTGATTAAGCCGTTCTGAAACACTCTTTCTGTAGAAAATGCAAGTGGACATTCGGAGCGCTAAGAGGGTAATAGTGGAAAAAGGAATGTCTCCAAATATAAACTACACAGAATCATTCTGTGAAACTTCTTTCTGATCTTTGCATTCAGCTAACAGAGTTAAACCATACTTTTGATTGAGCAGATCTGATCACTCTATCTGTAGAAAATGCAACTGGACATTTGGAGCGCTAAGAGAGTAGTAGTGGAAAAAGGAATATATTCAAATATAAACTACACAGAAGCATTCTGTGAAACTTCTTTCTGATCTGAGCATTCAGCTAACAGAGTTAAACCATACTTTTGATTGAGCAGTTTGAAACACTCTGTCTGTAGAAAATGCAACTGGACATTCGTAGCGCTAAGTGGGTAATAGTGGAAAAAAGAATATGTTCAAATATAAACTACACAGAAGCATTGTATGAAACTTCTTTCTGTTCTGTGCATTCAACTAACAGAGTTGAACCTTACTTTTGATTGAGCCTTTCTGAAACACTCTTTCTGTAGAAACTGCAATTGGACATTCTGAGCGCTAAGAGGCCTCTATTGGGAAAAATAATATCTTCAAATAAAAACTACACAGAAGCATTTTGTGAAACTTATTTCTGATATGTTCATTAAGCTAACAGAGTTAAACCATACTTTTGATTGCGCAGTTCTGAACACTCTTTCTGTAGAAAATGCAAGTGGACATTCGGAGCGCTAAGAGGGTAATAGTGGAGAAAGGAATATATTCAAATATAAACTACACAGTAGCATTCAGTGAAAATTCTTTCTGTTCTGTGCATTCAACTAACAGAGTTGAACCTTACTTTTGATTGAGCCGTTCTGAAACACTCTTTCTGTAGAAACTGCAATTGGACATGCTAAGCGCTAAGAGGCCTACATTGGGAAAAAGAATATCATCAAATAAAAACTACACAGATGCATTCTGTGAAACTTATTTCTGATCTGTAAATTCAGTTAACAGAGATAAAACATATTTTTGATTGAGCAGTTATGAAACACTCTTTTTGTAGAAAATGCAAGTGGAGATTCGGAGCGCTAAGAGGGAAATAGTGGAAAAAGGAATGTCTTCAAATATAAACTACACAGAATCATTCGGTGAAACTTCTTTCTGATCTGTGCATTCAGCTAACAGAGTTAAACCATACTTTTGATTGAACAGATCTGAACACTCTTTCTGTAGAAAATGCAACTGGACATTTGGAGCGCTAAGAGCGTAGTAGTGGAAAAAGGAATATATTCAAATATAAACTACACAGAAGCATTCTGTGAAACTTCTTTCTGATCTGAGCATTCAGCTAACAGAGTTAAACCATACTTTTGATTGAGCAGTTTTGAAACACTCTGTCTGTAGAAAATGCAACTGGACATTCGTAGCGCAAAGTGGGTAATAGTGGAAAAAAGAATATGTTCAAATATAAACTACACAGAAGCATTGTATGAAACTACTTTCTGTTCTGTGCATTCAACTAACAGAGTTGAACCTTACTTTTGATTGAGCCGTTCTGAAACACTCTTTCTGTAGAAACTGCAATTGGACATTCTGAGCGCTAAGAGGCCTGTATTGGGAAAAAGAATGTCTACAAATAAAAACTACACAGAAGAATTGTGTGAAACTTCTTTCTGTTCTGTTTGTTCAACTAAAAGAGTTGAACCTTAGTTTAGATTGAGCCGTTCTGAAACACTCTTTCTGTAGAAAATGCAAGTGGAGATTCGGAGCGCTAAGAGGGTAATAGTGGAAAAAGGAATGCCTCCAAATATAAACTACACAGAATCATTCTGTGAAACTTCTTTCTGATCTGTGCATTCAGCTAACAGAGTTAAAACATACTTTTGATTGAGCAGATCTGAACACTCTTTCTGTAGAAAATGCAACCGGACATTTGGAGCGCTAAGAGAGTAGTAGTGGAAAAAGGAATATATTCAAATATAAACTACACAGAAGCATTCTGTGAAACTTCTTTCTGATCTGAGCATTCAGCTAACAGAGTTAAACCATACTTTTGATTGAGCAGTTTTGAAACTCTCTGTCTGTAGAAAATGCAACTGGACATTCGTAGCGCTAAGTGGGAAATAGTGGGAAAAAGAATATGTTCAAATATAAACTACACAGAAGCATTGTATGAAATTTCTTTCTGTTCTGTGCATTCAACTAACAGAGATGAACCTTACTTTTGATTGAGCCTTTCTGAAACACTCTTTCCGTATAAACTGCAATTGGACATTCTGAGCGCTAAGAGGCCTATATTGGGAAAAATAATATCTTCAAATAAAAACTACACAGAAGCATTGTGTGAAACTTATTTCTGATATGTTCATTAAGCTAACAGAGTTAAACCATACTTTTGATTGCGCAGTTCTGAACACTCTTTCTGTAGAAAATGCAAGTGGGCATTCGGAGCGCTAAGAGGGTAATAGTGGAGAAAGGAATATATTCAAATATAAACTACACAGTAGCATTCTGTGAAAATTCTTTCTGTTCTGTGCATTCAACTAACAGAGTTGAACCTTAATTTTGATTGAGCCGTTCTGAAACACTCTTTCTGTAGAAACTGCAATTGGGCATGCTAAGCGCTAAGAGGCCTACATTGGGAAAAAGAATATCTTCAAATAAAAACTACACAGATGCATTCTGTGAAACTTATTTCTGATCTGTAAATTCAGTTAACAGAGATAAAACATATTTTTGATTGAGCAGTTATGAAACACTCTTTTTGTAGAAAATGCAAGTGGAGATTCGGAGCGCTAAGAGAGTAATAGTGGAAAAAGGAATGTCTTCAAATATAAACTACATAGAATCATTCGGTGAAACTTCTTTCTGATCTGTGCATTCAGCTAACAAAGTTAAACCATACTTTTGATTGAGCAGATCTGAACACTCTTTCTGTAGAAAATGCAACTGGACATTTGGAGCGCTAAGATCGTAGTAGTGGAAAAAGGAATATATTCAAATATAAACTACACAGAAGCATTCTGTGAAACTTCTTTCTGATCTGAGCATTCAGCTAACAGAGTTAAACCATACTTTTGATTGAGCAGTTTTGAAACACTCTGTCTGTAGAAAATGCAACTGGACATTCGTAGCGCTAAGTGGGTAATAGTGGAAAAAAGAATATGTTCAAATATGAACTACACAGAAGCATTGTATGAAACTTCTTTCTGTTCTGTGCATTCAACTAACAGAGTTGAACCTTACTTTTGATTGAGCCGTTCTGAAACACTCTTTCTGTAGAAACTGCAATTGGACATTCTGAGCGCTAAGAGGCCTATATTGGGAAAAAGAATGTCTACAAATAAAAACTACACAGAAGAATTGTGTGAAACTTCTTTCTGTTCTGTTTGTTCAACTAAAAGAGTTGAACCTTAGTTTTGATTAAGCCGTTCTGAAACACTCTTTCTGTAGAAAATGCAAGTGGACATTCGGAGCGCTAAGAGGGTAATAGTGGAAAAAGGAATGTCTCCAAATATAAACTACACAGAATCATTCTGTGAAACTTCTTTCTGATCTTTGCATTCAGCTAACAGAGTTAAACCATACTTTTGATTGAGCAGATCTGATCACTCTATCTGTAGAAAATGCAACTGGACATTTGGAGCGCTAAGAGAGTAGTAGTGGAAAAAGGAATATATTCAAATATAAACTACACAGAAGCATTCTGTGAAACTTCTTTCTGATCTGAGCATTCAGCTAACAGAGTTAAACCACACTTTTGATTGAGCAGTTTGAAACACTCTGTCTGTAGAAAATGCAACTGGACATTCGTAGCGCTAAGTGGGTAATAGTGGAAAAAAGAATATGTTCAAATATAAACTACACAGAAGCATTGTATGAAACTTCTTTCTGTTCTGTGCATTCAACTAACAGAGTTGAACCTTACTTTTGATTGAGCCTTTCTGAAACACTCTTTCTGTAGAAACTGCAATTGGACATTCTGAGCGCTAAGAGGCCTCTATTGGGAAAAATAATATCTTCAAATAAAAACTACACAGAAGCATTTTGTGAAACTTATTTCTGATATGTTCATTAAGCTAACAGAGTTAAACCATACTTTTGATTGCGCAGTTCTGAACACTCTTTCTGTAGAAAATGCAAGTGGACATTCGGAGCGCTAAGAGGGTAATAGTGGAGAAAGGAATATATTCAAATATAAACTACACAGTAGCATTCAGTGAAAATTCTTTCTGTTCTGTGCATTCAACTAACAGAGTTGAACCTTACTTTTGATTGAGCCGTTCTGAAACACTCTTTCTGTAGAAACTGCAATTGGACATGCTAAGCGCTAAGAGGCCTACATTGGGAAAAAGAATATCATCAAATAAAAACTACACAGATGCATTCTGTGAAACTTATTTCTGATCTGTAAATTCAGTTAACAGAGATAAAACATATTTTTGATTGAGCAGTTATGAAACACTCTTTTTGTAGAAAATGCAAGTGGAGATTCGGAGCGCTAAGAGGGAAATAGTGGAAAAAGGAATGTCTTCAAATATAAACTACACAGAATCATTCGGTGAAACTTCTTTCTGATCTGTGCATTCAGCTAACATAGTTAAACCATACTTTTGATTGAACAGATCTGAACACTCTTTCTGTAGAAAATGCAACTGGACATTTGGAGCGCTAAGAGCGTAGTAGTGGAAAAAGGAATATATTCAAATATAAACTACACAGAAGCATTCTGTGAAACTTCTTTCTGATCTGAGCATTCAGCTAACAGAGTTAAACCATACTTTTGATTGAGCAGTTTTGAAACACTCTGTCTGTAGAAAATGCAACTGGACATTCGTAGCGCAAAGTGGGTAATAGTGGAAAAAAGAATATGTTCAAATATAAACTACACAGAAGCATTGTATGAAACTACTTTCTGTTCTGTGCATTCAACTAACAGAGTTGAACCTTACTTTTGATTGAGCCGTTCTGAAACACTCTTTCTGTAGAAACTGCAATTGGACATTCTGAGCGCTAAGAGGCCTGTATTGGGAAAAAGAATGTCTACAAATAAAAACTACACAGAAGAATTGTGTGAAACTTCTTTCTGTTCTGTTTGTTCAACTAAAAGAGTTGAACCTTAGTTTAGATTGAGCCGTTCTGAAACACTCTTTCTGTAGAAAATGCAAGTGGAGATTCGGAGCGCTAAGAGGGTAATAGTGGAAAAAGGAATGCCTCCAAATATAAACTACACAGAATCATTCTGTGAAACTTCTTTCTGATCTGTGCATTCAGCTAACAGAGTTAAAACATACTTTTGATTGAGCAGATCTGAACACTCTTTCTGTAGAAAATGCAACCGGACATTTGGAGCGCTAAGAGAGTAGTAGTGGAAAAAGGAATATATTCAAATATAAACTACACAGAAGCATTCTGTGAAACTTCTTTCTGATCTGAGCATTCAGCTAACAGAGTTAAACCATACTTTTGATTGAGCAGTTTTGAAACTCTCTGTCTGTAGAAAATGCAACTGGACATTCGTAGCGCTAAGTGGGATATAGTGGGAAAAAGAATATGTTCAAATATAAACTACACAGAAGCATTGTATGAAATTTCTTTCTGTTCTGTGCATTCAACTAACAGAGATGAACCTTACTTTTGATTGAGCCTTTCTGAAACACACTTTCCGTATAAACTGCAATTGGACATTCTGAGCGCTAAGAGGCCTATATTGGGAAAAATAATATCTTCAAATAAAAACTACACAGAAGCATTGTGTGAAACTTATTTCTGATATGTTCATTAAGCTAACAGAGTTAAACCATACTTTTGATTGCGCAGTTCTGAACACTCTTTCTGTAGAAAATGCAAGTGGGCATTCGGAGCGCTAAGAGGGTAATAGTGGAGAAAGGAATATATTCAAATATAAACTACACAGTAGCATTCTGTGAAAATTCTTTCTGTTCTGTGCATTCAACTAACAGAGTTGAACCTTAATTTTGATTGAGCCGTTCTGAAACACTCTTTCTGTAGAAACTGCAATTGGGCATGCTAAGCGCTAAGAGGCCTACATTGGGAAAAAGAATATCTTCAAATAAAAACTACACAGATGCATTCTGTGAAACTTATTTCTGATCTGTAAATTCAGTTAACAGAGATAAAACATATTTTTGATTGAGCAGTTATGAAACACTCTTTTTGTAGAAAATGCAAGTGGAGATTCGGAGCGCTAAGAGAGTAATAGTGGAAAAAGGAATGTCTTCAAATATAAACTACATAGAATCATTCGGTGAAACTTCTTTCTGATCTGTGCATTCAGCTAACAAAGTTAAACCATACTTTTGATTGAGCAGATCTGAACACTCTTTCTGTAGAAAATGCAACTGGACATTTGGAGCGCTAAGATCGTAGTAGTGGAAAAAGGAATATATTCAAATATAAACTACACAGAAGCATTCTGTGAAACTTCTTTCTGATCTGAGCATTCAGCTAACAGAGTTAAACCATACTTTTGATTGAGCAGTTTTGAAACACTCTGTCTGTAGAAAATGCAACTGGACATTCGTAGCGCTAAGTGGGTAATAGTGGAAAAAAGAATATGTTCAAATATGAACTACACAGAAGCATTGTATGAAACTTCTTTCTGTTCTGTGCATTCAACTAACAGAGTTGAACCTTACTTTTGATTGAGCCGTTCTGAAACACTCTTTCTGTAGAAACTGCAATTGGACATTCTGAGCGCTAAGAGGCCTATATTGGGAAAAAGAATGTCTACAAATAAAAACTACACAGAAGAATTGTGTGAAACTTCTTTCTGTTCTGTTTGTTCAACTAAAAGAGTTGAACCTTAGTTTTGATTAAGCCGTTCTGAAACACTCTTTCTGTAGAAAATGCAAGTGGACATTCGGAGCGCTAAGAGGGTAATAGTGGAAAAAGGAATGTCTCCAAATATAAACTACACAGAATCATTCTGTGAAACTTCTTTCTGATCTTTGCATTCAGCTAACAGAGTTAAACCATACTTTTGATTGAGCAGATCTGATCACTCTATCTGTAGAAAATGCAACTGGACATTTGGAGCGCTAAGAGAGTAGTAGTGGAAAAAGGAATATATTCAAATATAAACTACACAGAAGCATTCTGTGAAACTTCTTTCTGATCTGAGCATTCAGCTAACAGAGTTAAACCACACTTTTGATTGAGCAGTTTGAAACACTCTGTCTGTAGAAAATGCAACTGGACATTCGTAGCGCTAAGTGGGTAATAGTGGAAAAAAGAATATGTTCAAATATAAACTACACAGAAGCATTGTATGAAACTTCTTTCTGTTCTGTGCATTCAACTAACAGAGTTGAACCTTACTTTTGATTGAGCCTTTCTGAAACACTCTTTCTGTAGAAACTGCAATTGGACATTCTGAGCGCTAAGAGGCCTCTATTGGGAAAAATAATATCTTCAAATAAAAACTACACAGAAGCATTTTGTGAAACTTATTTCTGATATGTTCATTAAGCTAACAGAGTTAAACCATACTTTTGATTGCGCAGTTCTGAACACTCTTTCTGTAGAAAATGCAAGTGGACATTCGGAGCGCTAAGAGGGTAATAGTGGAGAAAGGAATATATTCAAATATAAACTACACAGTAGCATTCAGTGAAAATTCTTTCTGTTCTGTGCATTCAACTAACAGAGTTGAACCTTACTTTTGATTGAGCCGTTCTGAAACACTCTTTCTGTAGAAACTGCAATTGGACATGCTAAGCGCTAAGAGGCCTACATTGGGAAAAAGAATATCATCAAATAAAAACTACACAGATGCATTCTGTGAAACTTATTTCTGATCTGTAAATTCAGTTAACAGAGATAAAACATATTTTTGATTGAGCAGTTATGAAACACTCTTTTTGTAGAAAATGCAAGTGGAGATTCGGAGCGCTAAGAGGGAAATAGTGGAAAAAGGAATGTCTTCAAATATAAACTACACAGAATCATTCGGTGAAACTTCTTTCTGATCTGTGCATTCAGCTAACAGAGTTAAACCATACTTTTGATTGAACAGATCTGAACACTCTTTCTGTAGAAAATGCAACTGGACATTTGGAGCGCTAAGAGCGTAGTAGTGGAAAAAGGAATATATTCAAATATAAACTACACAGAAGCATTCTGTGAAACTTCTTTCTGATCTGAGCATTCAGCTAACAGAGTTAAACCATACTTTTGATTGAGCAGTTTTGAAACACTCTGTCTGTAGAAAATGCAACTGGACATTCGTAGCGCAAAGTGGGTAATAGTGGAAAAAAGAATATGTTCAAATATAAACTACACAGAAGCATTGTATGAAACTACTTTCTGTTCTGTGCATTCAACTAACAGAGTTGAACCTTACTTTTGATTGAGCCGTTCTGAAACACTCTTTCTGTAGAAACTGCAATTGGACATTCTGAGCGCTAAGAGGCCTGTATTGGGAAAAAGAATGTCTACAAATAAAAACTACACAGAAGAATTGTGTGAAACTTCTTTCTGTTCTGTTTGTTCAACTAAAAGAGTTGAACCTTAGTTTAGATTGAGCCGTTCTGAAACACTCTTTCTGTAGAAAATGCAAGTGGAGATTCGGAGCGCTAAGAGGGTAATAGTGGAAAAAGGAATGCCTCCAAATATAAACTACACAGAATCATTCTGTGAAACTTCTTTCTGATCTGTGCATTCAGCTAACAGAGTTAAAACATACTTTTGATTGAGCAGATCTGAACACTCTTTCTGTAGAAAATGCAACCGGACATTTGGAGCGCTAAGAGAGTAGTAGTGGAAAAAGGAATATATTCAAATATAAACTACACAGAAGCATTCTGTGAAACTTCTTTCTGATCTGAGCATTCAGCTAACAGAGTTAAACCATACTTTTGATTGAGCAGTTTTGAAACTCTCTGTCTGTAGAAAATGCAACTGGACATTCGTAGCGCTAAGTGGGAAATAGTGGGAAAAAGAATATGTTCAAATATAAACTACACAGAAGCATTGTATGAAATTTCTTTCTGTTCTGTGCATTCAACTAACAGAGATGAACCTTACTTTTGATTGAGCCTTTCTGAAACACTCTTTCTGTATAAACTGCAATTGGACATTCTGAGCGCTAAGAGGCCTATATTGGGAAAAATAATATCTTCAAATAAAAACTACACAGAAGCATTGTGTGAAACTTATTTCTGATATGTTCATTAAGCTAACAGAGTTAAACCATACTTTTGATTGCGCAGTTCTGAACACTCTTTCTGTAGAAAATGCAAGTGGGCATTCGGAGCGCTAAGAGGGTAATAGTGGAGAAAGGAATATATTCAAATATAAACTACACAGTAGCATTCTGTGAAAATTCTTTCTGTTCTGTGCATTCAACTAACAGAGTTGAACCTTAATTTTGATTGAGCCGTTCTGAAACACTCTTTCTGTAGAAACTGCAATTGGGCATGCTAAGCGCTAAGAGGCCTACATTGGGAAAAAGAATATCTTCAAATAAAAACTACACAGATGCATTCTGTGAAACTTATTTCTGATCTGTAAATTCAGTTAACAGAGATAAAACATATTTTTGATTGAGCAGTTATGAAACACTCTTTTTGTAGAAAATGCAAGTGGAGATTCGGAGCGCTAAGAGAGTAATAGTGGAAAAAGGAATGTCTTCAAATATAAACTACATAGAATCATTCGGTGAAACTTCTTTCTGATCTGTGCATTCAGCTAACAAAGTTAAACCATACTTTTGATTGAGCAGATCTGAACACTCTTTCTGTAGAAAATGCAACTGGACATTTGGAGCGCTAAGATCGTAGTAGTGGAAAAAGGAATATATTCAAATATAAACTACACAGAAGCATTCTGTGAAACTTCTTTCTGATCTGAGCATTCAGCTAACAGAGTTAAACCATACTTTTGATTGAGCAGTTTTGAAACACTCTGTCTGTAGAAAATGCAACTGGACATTCGTAGCGCTAAGTGGGTAATAGTGGAAAAAAGAATATGTTCAAATATGAACTACACAGAAGCATTGTATGAAACTTCTTTCTGTTCTGTGCATTCAACTAACAGAGTTGAACCTTACTTTTGATTGAGCCGTTCTGAAACACTCTTTCTGTAGAAACTGCAATTGGACATTCTGAGCGCTAAGAGGCCTATATTGGGAAAAAGAATGTCTACAAATAAAAACTACACAGAAGAATTGTGTGAAACTTCTTTCTGTTCTGTTTGTTCAACTAAAAGAGTTGAACCTTAGTTTTGATTAAGCCGTTCTGAAACACTCTTTCTGTAGAAAATGCAAGTGGACATTCGGAGCGCTAAGAGGGTAATAGTGGAAAAAGGAATGTCTCCAAATATAAACTACACAGAATCATTCTGTGAAACTTCTTTCTGATCTTTGCATTCAGCTAACAGAGTTAAACCATACTTTTGATTGAGCAGATCTGATCACTCTATCTGTAGAAAATGCAACTGGACATTTGGAGCGCTAAGAGAGTAGTAGTGGAAAAAGGAATATATTCAAATATAAACTACACAGAAGCATTCTGTGAAACTTCTTTCTGATCTGAGCATTCAGCTAACAGAGTTAAACCATACTTTTGATTGAGCAGTTTGAAACACTCTGTCTGTAGAAAATGCAACTGGACATTCGTAGCGCTAAGTGGGTAATAGTGGAAAAAAGAATATGTTCAAATATAAACTACACAGAAGCATTGTATGAAACTTCTTTCTGTTCTGTGCATTCAACTAACAGAGTTGAACCTTACTTTTGATTGAGCCTTTCTGAAACACTCTTTCTGTAGAAACTGCAATTGGACATTCTGAGCGCTAAGAGGCCTCTATTGGGAAAAATAATATCTTCAAATAAAAACTACACAGAAGCATTTTGTGAAACTTATTTCTGATATGTTCATTAAGCTAACAGAGTTAAACCATACTTTTGATTGCGCAGTTCTGAACACTCTTTCTGTAGAAAATGCAAGTGGACATTCGGAGCGCTAAGAGGGTAATAGTGGAGAAAGGAATATATTCAAATATAAACTACACAGTAGCATTCAGTGAAAATTCTTTCTGTTCTGTGCATTCAACTAACAGAGTTGAACCTTACTTTTGATTGAGCCGTTCTGAAACACTCTTTCTGTAGAAACTGCAATTGGACATGCTAAGCGCTAAGAGGCCTACATTGGGAAAAAGAATATCATCAAATAAAAACTACACAGATGCATTCTGTGAAACTTATTTCTGATCTGTAAATTCAGTTAACAGAGATAAAACATATTTTTGATTGAGCAGTTATGAAACACTCTTTTTGTAGAAAATGCAAGTGGAGATTCGGAGCGCTAAGAGGGAAATAGTGGAAAAAGGAATGTCTTCAAATATAAACTACACAGAATCATTCGGTGAAACTTCTTTCTGATCTGTGCATTCAGCTAACAGAGTTAAACCATACTTTTGATTGAACAGATCTGAACACTCTTTCTGTAGAAAATGCAACTGGACATTTGGAGCGCTAAGAGCGTAGTAGTGGAAAAAGGAATATATTCAAATATAAACTACACAGAAGCATTCTGTGAAACTTCTTTCTGATCTGAGCATTCAGCTAACAGAGTTAAACCATACTTTTGATTGAGCAGTTTTGAAACACTCTGTCTGTAGAAAATGCAACTGGACATTCGTAGCGCAAAGTGGGTAATAGTGGAAAAAAGAATATGCTCAAATATAAACTACACAGAAGCATTGTATGAAACTACTTTCTGTTCTGTGCATTCAACTAACAGAGTTGAACCTTACTTTTGATTGAGCCGTTCTGAAACACTCTTTCTGTAGAAACTGCAATTGGACATTCTGAGCGCTAAGAGGCCTGTATTGGGAAAAAGAATGTCTACAAATAAAAACTACACAGAAGAATTGTGTGAAACTTCTTTCTGTTCTGTTTGTTCAACTAAAAGAGTTGAACCTTAGTTTAGATTGAGCCGTTCTGAAACACTCTTTCTGTAGAAAATGCAAGTGGAGATTCGGAGCGCTAAGAGGGTAATAGTGGAAAAAGGAATGCCTCCAAATATAAACTACACAGAATCATTCTGTGAAACTTCTTTCTGATCTGTGCATTCAGCTAACAGAGTTAAAACATACTTTTGATTGAGCAGATCTGAACACTCTTTCTGTAGAAAATGCAACCGGACATTTGGAGCGCTAAGAGAGTAGTAGTGGAAAAAGGAATATATTCAAATATAAACTACACAGAAGCATTCTGTGAAACTTCTTTCTGATCTGAGCATTCAGCTAACAGAGTTAAACCATACTTTTGATTGAGCAGTTTTGAAACTCTCTGTCTGTAGAAAATGCAACTGGACATTCGTAGCGCTAAGTGGGAAATAGTGGGAAAAAGAATATGTTCAAATATAAACTACACAGAAGCATTGTATGAAATTTCTTTCTGTTCTGTGCATTCAACTAACAGAGATGAACCTTACTTTTGATTGAGCCTTTCTGAAACACTCTTTCTGTATAAACTGCAATTGGACATTCTGAGCGCTAAGAGGCCTATATTGGGAAAAATAATATCTTCAAATAAAAACTACACAGAAGCATTGTGTGAAACTTATTTCTGATATGTTCATTAAGCTAACAGAGTTAAACCATACTTTTGATTGCGCAGTTCTGAACACTCTTTCTGTAGAAAATGCAAGTGGGCATTCGGAGCGCTAAGAGGGTAATAGTGGAGAAAGGAATATATTCAAATATAAACTACACAGTAGCATTCTGTGAAAATTCTTTCTGTTCTGTGCATTCAACTAACAGAGTTGAACCTTAATTTTGATTGAGCCGTTCTGAAACACTCTTTCTGTAGAAACTGCAATTGGGCATGCTAAGCGCTAAGAGGCCTACATTGGGAAAAAGAATATCTTCAAATAAAAACTACACAGATGCATTCTGTGAAACTTATTTCTGATCTGTAAATTCAGTTAACAGAGATAAAACATATTTTTGATTGAGCAGTTATGAAACACTCTTTTTGTAGAAAATGCAAGTGGAGATTCGGAGCGCTAAGAGAGTAATAGTGGAAAAAGGAATGTCTTCAAATATAAACTACATAGAATCATTCGGTGAAACTTCTTTCTGATCTGTGCATTCAGCTAACAAAGTTAAACCATACTTTTGATTGAGCAGATCTGAACACTCTTTCTGTAGAAAATGCAACTGGACATTTGGAGCGCTAAGATCGTAGTAGTGGAAAAAGGAATATATTCAAATATAAACTACACAGAAGCATTCTGTGAAACTTCTTTCTGATCTGAGCATTCAGCTAACAGAGTTAAACCATACTTTTGATTGAGCAGTTTTGAAACACTCTGTCTGTAGAAAATGCAACTGGACATTCGTAGCGCTAAGTGGGTAATAGTGGAAAAAAGAATATGTTCAAATATGAACTACACAGAAGCATTGTATGAAACTTCTTTCTGTTCTGTGCATTCAACTAACAGAGTTGAACCTTACTTTTGATTGAGCCGTTCTGAAACACTCTTTCTGTAGAAACTGCAATTGGACATTCTGAGCGCTAAGAGGCCTATATTGGGAAAAAGAATGTCTACAAATAAAAACTACACAGAAGAATTGTGTGAAACTTCTTTCTGTTCTGTTTGTTCAACTAAAAGAGTTGAACCTTAGTTTTGATTAAGCCGTTCTGAAACACTCTTTCTGTAGAAAATGCAAGTGGACATTCGGAGCGCTAAGAGGGTAATAGTGGAAAAAGGAATGTCTCCAAATATAAACTACACAGAATCATTCTGTGAAACTTCTTTCTGATCTTTGCATTCAGCTAACAGAGTTAAACCATACTTTTGATTGAGCAGATCTGATCACTCTATCTGTAGAAAATGCAACTGGACATTTGGAGCGCTAAGAGAGTAGTAGTGGAAAAAGGAATATATTCAAATATAAACTACACAGAAGCATTCTGTGAAACTTCTTTCTGATCTGAGCATTCAGCTAACAGAGTTAAACCATACTTTTGATTGAGCAGTTTGAAACACTCTGTCTGTAGAAAATGCAACTGGACATTCGTAGCGCTAAGTGGGTAATAGTGGAAAAAAGAATATGTTCAAATATAAACTACACAGAAGCATTGTATGAAACTTCTTTCTGTTCTGTGCATTCAACTAACAGAGTTGAACCTTACTTTTGATTGAGCCTTTCTGAAACACTCTTTCTGTAGAAACTGCAATTGGACATTCTGAGCGCTAAGAGGCCTCTATTGGGAAAAATAATATCTTCAAATAAAAACTACACAGAAGCATTTTGTGAAACTTATTTCTGATATGTTCATTAAGCTAACAGAGTTAAACCGTACTTTTGATTGCGCAGTTCTGAACACTCTTTCTGTAGAAAATGCAAGTGGACATTCGGAGCGCTAAGAGGGTAATAGTGGAGAAAGGAATATATTCAAATATAAACTACACAGTAGCATTCAGTGAAAATTCTTTCTGTTCTGTGCATTCAACTAACAGAGTTGAACCTTACTTTTGATTGAGCCGTTCTGAAACACTCTTTCTGTAGAAACTGCAATTGGACATGCTAAGCGCTAAGAGGCCTACATTGGGAAAAAGAATATCATCAAATAAAAACTACACAGATGCATTCTGTGAAACTTATTTCTGATCTGTAAATTCAGTTAACAGAGATAAAACATATTTTTGATTGAGCAGTTATGAAACACTCTTTTTGTAGAAAATGCAAGTGGAGATTCGGAGCGCTAAGAGGGAAATAGTGGAAAAAGGAATGTCTTCAAATATAAACTACACAGAATCATTCGGTGAAACTTCTTTCTGATCTGTGCATTCAGCTAACAGAGTTAAACCATACTTTTGATTGAACAGATCTGAACACTCTTTCTGTAGAAAATGCAACTGGACATTTGGAGCGCTAAGAGCGTAGTAGTGGAAAAAGGAATATATTCAAATATAAACTACACAGAAGCATTCTGTGAAACTTCTTTCTGATCTGAGCATTCAGCTAACAGAGTTAAACCATACTTTTGATTGAGCAGTTTTGAAACACTCTGTCTGTAGAAAATGCAACTGGACATTCGTAGCGCAAAGTGGGTAATAGTGGAAAAAAGAATATGTTCAAATATAAACTACACAGAAGCATTGTATGAAACTACTTTCTGTTCTGTGCATTCAACTAACAGAGTTGAACCTTACTTTTGATTGAGCCGTTCTGAAACACTCTTTCTGTAGAAACTGCAATTGGACATTCTGAGCGCTAAGAGGCCTGTATTGGGAAAAAGAATGTCTACAAATAAAAACTACACAGAAGAATTGTGTGAAACTTCTTTCTGTTCTGTTTGTTCAACTAAAAGAGTTGAACCTTAGTTTAGATTGAGCCGTTCTGAAACACTCTTTCTGTAGAAAATGCAAGTGGAGATTCGGAGCGCTAAGAGGGTAATAGTGGAAAAAGGAATGCCTCCAAATATAAACTACACAGAATCATTCTGTGAAACTTCTTTCTGATCTGTGCATTCAGCTAACAGAGTTAAAACATACTTTTGATTGAGCAGATCTGAACACTCTTTCTGTAGAAAATGCAACCGGACATTTGGAGCGCTAAGAGAGTAGTAGTGGAAAAAGGAATATATTCAAATATAAACTACACAGAAGCATTCTGTGAAACTTCTTTCTGATCTGAGCATTCAGCTAACAGAGTTAAACCATACTTTTGATTGAGCAGTTTTGAAACTCTCTGTCTGTAGAAAATGCAACTGGACATTCGTAGCGCTAAGTGGGAAATAGTGGGAAAAAGAATATGTTCAAATATAAACTACACAGAAGCATTGTATGAAATTTCTTTCTGTTCTGTGCATTCAACTAACAGAGATGAACCTTACTTTTGATTGAGCCTTTCTGAAACACTCTTTCTGTATAAACTGCAATTGGACATTCTGAGCGCTAAGAGGCCTATATTGGGAAAAATAATATCTTCAAATAAAAACTACACAGAAGCATTGTGTGAAACTTATTTCTGATATGTTCATTAAGCTAACAGAGTTAAACCATACATTTGATTGCGCAGTTCTGAACACTCTTTCTGTAGAAAATGCAAGTGGGCATTCGGAGCGCTAAGAGGGTAATAGTGGAGAAAGGAATATATTCAAATATAAACTACACAGTAGCATTCTGTGAAAATTCTTTCTGTTCTGTGCATTCAACTAACAGAGTTGAACCTTAATTTTGATTGAGCCGTTCTGAAACACTCTTTCTGTAGAAACTGCAATTGGGCATGCTAAGCGCTAAGAGGCCTACATTGGGAAAAAGAATATCTTCAAATAAAAACTACACAGATGCATTCTGTGAAACTTATTTCTGATCTGTAAATTCAGTTAACAGAGATAAAACATATTTTTGATTGAGCAGTTATGAAACACTCTTTTTGTAGAAAATGCAAGTGGAGATTCGGAGCGCTAAGAGAGTAATAGTGGAAAAAGGAATGTCTTCAAATATAAACTACATAGAATCATTCGGTGAAACTTCTTTCTGATCTGTGCATTCAGCTAACAAAGTTAAACCATACTTTTGATTGAGCAGATCTGAACACTCTTTCTGTAGAAAATGCAACTGGACATTTGGAGCGCTAAGATCGTAGTAGTGGAAAAAGGAATATATTCAAATATAAACTACACAGAAGCATTCTGTGAAACTTCTTTCTGATCTGAGCATTCAGCTAACAGAGTTAAACCATACTTTTGATTGAGCAGTTTTGAAACACTCTGTCTGTAGAAAATGCAACTGGACATTCGTAGCGCTAAGTGGGTAATAGTGGAAAAAAGAATATGTTCAAATATGAACTACACAGAAGCATTGTATGAAACTTCTTTCTGTTCTGTGCATTCAACTAACAGAGTTGAACCTTACTTTTGATTGAGCCGTTCTGAAACACTCTTTCTGTAGAAACTGCAATTGGACATTCTGAGCGCTAAGAGGCCTATATTGGGAAAAAGAATGTCTACAAATAAAAACTACACAGAAGAATTGTGTGAAACTTCTTTCTGTTCTGTTTGTTCAACTAAAAGAGTTGAACCTTAGTTTTGATTAAGCCGTTCTGAAACACTCTTTCTGTAGAAAATGCAAGTGGACATTCGGAGCGCTAAGAGGGTAATAGTGGAAAAAGGAATGTCTCCAAATATAAACTACACAGAATCATTCTGTGAAACTTCTTTCTGATCTTTGCATTCAGCTAACAGAGTTAAACCATACTTTTGATTGAGCAGATCTGATCACTCTATCTGTAGAAAATGCAACTGGACATTTGGAGCGCTAAGAGAGTAGTAGTGGAAAAAGGAATATATTCAAATATAAACTACACAGAAGCATTCTGTGAAACTTCTTTCTGATCTGAGCATTCAGCTAACAGAGTTAAACCATACTTTTGATTGAGCAGTTTGAAACACTCTGTCTGTAGAAAATGCAACTGGACATTCGTAGCGCTAAGTGGGTAATAGTGGAAAAAAGAATATGTTCAAATATAAACTACACAGAAGCATTGTATGAAACTTCTTTCTGTTCTGTGCATTCAACTAACAGAGTTGAACCTTACTTTTGATTGAGCCTTTCTGAAACACTCTTTCTGTAGAAACTGCAATTGGACATTCTGAGCGCTAAGAGGCCTCTACTGGGAAAAATAATATCTTCAAATAAAAACTACACAGAAGCATTTTGTGAAACTTATTTCTGATATGTTCATTAAGCTAACAGAGTTAAACCATACTTTTGATTGCGCAGTTCTGAACACTCTTTCTGTAGAAAATGCAAGTGGACATTCGGAGCGCTAAGAGGGTAATAGTGGAGAAAGGAATATATTCAAATATAAACTACACAGTAGCATTCAGTGAAAATTCTTTCTGTTCTGTGCATTCAACTAACAGAGTTGAACCTTACTTTTGATTGAGCCGTTCTGAAACACTCTTTCTGTAGAAACTGCAATTGGACATGCTAAGCGCTAAGAGGCCTACATTGGGAAAAAGAATATCATCAAATAAAAACTACACAGATGCATTCTGTGAAACTTATTTCTGATCTGTAAATTCAGTTAACAGAGATAAAACATATTTTTGATTGAGCAGTTATGAAACACTCTTTTTGTAGAAAATGCAAGTGGAGATTCGGAGCGCTAAGAGGGAAATAGTGGAAAAAGGAATGTCTTCAAATATAAACTACACAGAATCATTCGGTGAAACTTCTTTCTGATCTGTGCATTCAGCTAACAGAGTTAAACCATACTTTTGATTGAACAGATCTGAACACTCTTTCTGTAGAAAATGCAACTGGACATTTGGAGCGCTAAGAGCGTAGTAGTGGAAAAAGGAATATATTCAAATATAAACTACACAGAAGCATTCTGTGAAACTTCTTTCTGATCTGAGCATTCAGCTAACAGAGTTAAACCATACTTTTGATTGAGCAGTTTTGAAACACTCTGTCTGTAGAAAATGCAACTGGACATTCGTAGCGCAAAGTGGGTAATAGTGGAAAAAAGAATATGTTCAAATATAAACTACACAGAAGCATTGTATGAAACTACTTTCTGTTCTGTGCATTCAACTAACAGAGTTGAACCTTACTTTTGATTGAGCCGTTCTGAAACACTCTTTCTGTAGAAACTGCAATTGGACATTCTGAGCGCTAAGAGGCCTGTATTGGGAAAAAGAATGTCTACAAATAAAAACTACACAGAAGAATTGTGTGAAACTTCTTTCTGTTCTGTTTGTTCAACTAAAAGAGTTGAACCTTAGTTTAGATTGAGCCGTTCTGAAACACTCTTTCTGTAGAAAATGCAAGTGGAGATTCGGAGCGCTAAGAGGGTAATAGTGGAAAAAGGAATGCCTCCAAATATAAACTACACAGAATCATTCTGTGAAACTTCTTTCTGATCTGTGCATTCAGCTAACAGAGTTAAAACATACTTTTGATTGAGCAGATCTGAACACTCTTTCTGTAGAAAATGCAACCGGACATTTGGAGCGCTAAGAGAGTAGTAGTGGAAAAAGGAATATATTCAAATATAAACTACACAGAAGCATTCTGTGAAACTTCTTTCTGATCTGAGCATTCAGCTAACAGAGTTAAACCATACTTTTGATTGAGCAGTTTTGAAACTCTCTGTCTGTAGAAAATGCAACTGGACATTCGTAGCGCTAAGTGGGAAATAGTGGGAAAAAGAATATGTTCAAATATAAACTACACAGAAGCATTGTATGAAATTTCTTTCTGTTCTGTGCATTCAACTAACAGAGATGAACCTTACTTTTGATTGAGCCTTTCTGAAACACTCTTTCTGTATAAACTGCAATTGGACATTCTGAGCGCTAAGAGGCCTATATTGGGAAAAATAATATCTTCAAATAAAAACTACACAGAAGCATTGTGTGAAACTTATTTCTGATATGTTCATTAAGCTAACAGAGTTAAACCATACTTTTGATTGCGCAGTTCTGAACACTCTTTCTGTAGAAAATGCAAGTGGGCATTCGGAGCGCTAAGAGGGTAATAGTGGAGAAAGGAATATATTCAAATATAAACTACACAGTAGCATTCTGTGAAAATTCTTTCTGTTCTGTGCATTCAACTAACAGAGTTGAACCTTAATTTTGATTGAGCCGTTCTGAAACACTCTTTCTGTAGAAACTGCAATTGGGCATGCTAAGCGCTAAGAGGCCTACATTGGGAAAAAGAATATCTTCAAATAAAAACTACACAGATGCATTCTGTGAAACTTATTTCTGATCTGTAAATTCAGTTAACAGAGATAAAACATATTTTTGATTGAGCAGTTATGAAACACTCTTTTTGTAGAAAATGCAAGTGGAGATTCGGAGCGCTAAGAGAGTAATAGTGGAAAAAGGAATGTCTTCAAATATAAACTACATAGAATCATTCGGTGAAACTTCTTTCTGATCTGTGCATTCAGCTAACAAAGTTAAACCATACTTTTGATTGAGCAGATCTGAACACTCTTTCTGTAGAAAATGCAACTGGACATTTGGAGCGCTAAGATCGTAGTAGTGGAAAAAGGAATATATTCAAATATAAACTACACAGAAGCATTCTGTGAAACTTCTTTCTGATCTGAGCATTCAGCTAACAGAGTTAAACCATACTTTTGATTGAGCAGTTTTGAAACACTCTGTCTGTAGAAAATGCAACTGGACATTCGTAGCGCTAAGTGGGTAATAGTGGAAAAAAGAATATGTTCAAATATGAACTACACAGAAGCATTGTATGAAACTTCTTTCTGTTCTGTGCATTCAACTAACAGAGTTGAACCTTACTTTTGATTGAGCCGTTCTGAAACACTCTTTCTGTAGAAACTGCAATTGGACATTCTGAGCGCTAAGAGGCCTATATTTTGAAAAAGAATGTCTACAAATAAAAACTACACAGAAGAATTGTGTGAAACTTCTTTCTGTTCTGTTTGTTCAACTAAAAGAGTTGAACCTTAGTTTTGATTAAGCCGTTCTGAAACACTCTTTCTGTAGAAAATGCAAGTGGACATTCGGAGCGCTAAGAGGGTAATAGTGGAAAAAGGAATGTCTCCAAATATAAACTACACAGAATCATTCTGTGAAACTTCTTTCTGATCTTTGCATTCAGCTAACAGAGTTAAACCATACTTTTGATTGAGCAGATCTGATCACTCTATCTGTAGAAAATGCAACTGGACATTTGGAGCGCTAAGAGAGTAGTAGTGGAAAAAGGAATATATTCAAATATAAACTACACAGAAGCATTCTGTGAAACTTCTTTCTGATCTGAGCATTCAGCTAACAGAGTTAAACCATACTTTTGATTGAGCAGTTTGAAACACTCTGTCTGTAGAAAATGCAACTGGACATTCGTAGCGCTAAGTGGGTAATAGTGGAAAAAAGAATATGTTCAAATATAAACTACACAGAAGCATTGTATGAAACTTCTTTCTGTTCTGTGCATTCAACTAACAGAGTTGAACCTTACTTTGGATTGAGCCTTTCTGAAACACTCTTTCTGTAGAAACTGCAATTGGACATTCTGAGCGCTAAGAGGCCTCTATTGGGAAAAATAATATCTTCAAATAAAAACTACACAGAAGAATTTTGTGAAACTTATTTCTGATATGTTCATTAAGCTAACAGAGTTAAACCATACTTTTGATTGCGCAGTTCTGAACACTCTTTCTGTAGAAAATGCAAGTGGACATTCGGAGCGCTAAGAGGGTAATAGTGGAGAAAGGAATATATTCAAATATAAACTACACAGTAGCATTCAGTGAAAATTCTTTCTGTTCTGTGCATTCAACTAACAGAGTTGAACCTTACTTTTGATTGAGCCGTTCTGAAACACTCTTTCTGTAGAAACTGCAATTGGACATGCTAAGCGCTAAGAGGCCTACATTGGGAAAAAGAATATCATCAAATAAAAACTACACAGATGCATTCTGTGAAACTTATTTCTGATCTGTAAATTCAGTTAACAGAGATAAAACATATTTTTGATTGAGCAGTTATGAAACACTCTTTTTGTAGAAAATGCAAGTGGAGATTCGGAGCGCTAAGAGGGAAATAGTGGAAAAAGGAATGTCTTCAAATATAAACTACACAGAATCATTCGGTGAAACTTCTTTCTGATCTGTGCATTCAGCTAACAGAGTTAAACCATACTTTTGATTGAACAGATCTGAACACTCTTTCTGTAGAAAATGCAACTGGACATTTGGAGCGCTAAGAGCGTAGTAGTGGAAAAAGGAATATATTCAAATATAAACTACACAGAAGCATTCTGTGAAACTTCTTTCTGATCTGAGCATTCAGCTAACAGAGTTAAACCATACTTTTGATTGAGCAGTTTTGAAACACTCTGTCTGTAGAAAATGCAACTGGACATTCGTAGCGCAAAGTGGGTAATAGTGGAAAAAAGAATATGTTCAAATATAAACTACACAGAAGCATTGTATGAAACTACTTTCTGTTCTGTGCATTCAACTAACAGAGTTGAACCTTACTTTTGATTGAGCCGTTCTGAAACACTCTTTCTGTAGAAACTGCAATTGGACATTCTGAGCGCTAAGAGGCCTGTATTGGGAAAAAGAATGTCTACAAATAAAAACTACACAGAAGAATTGTGTGAAACTTCTTTCTGTTCTGTTTGTTCAACTAAAAGAGTTGAACCTTAGTTTAGATTGAGCCGTTCTGAAACACTCTTTCTGTAGAAAATGCAAGTGGAGATTCGGAGCGCTAAGAGGGTAATAGTGGAAAAAGGAATGCCTCCAAATATAAACTACACAGAATCATTCTGTGAAACTTCTTTCTGATCTGTGCATTCAGCTAACAGAGTTAAAACATACTTTTGATTGAGCAGATCTGAACACTCTTTCTGTAGAAAATGCAACCGGACATTTGGAGCGCTAAGAGAGTAGTAGTGGAAAAAGGAATATATTCAAATATAAACTACACAGAAGCATTCTGTGAAACTTCTTTCTGATCTGAGCATTCAGCTAACAGAGTTAAACCATACTTTTGATTGAGCAGTTTTGAAACTCTCTGTCTGTAGAAAATGCAACTGGACATTCGTAGCGCTAAGTGGGAAATAGTGGGAAAAAGAATATGTTCAAATATAAACTACACAGAAGCATTGTATGAAATTTCTTTCTGTTCTGTGCATTCAACTAACAGAGATGAACCTTACTTTTGATTGAGCCTTTCTGAAACACTCCTTCTGTATAAACTGCAATTGGACATTCTGAGCGCTAAGAGGCCTATATTGGGAAAAATAATATCTTCAAATAAAAACTACACAGAAGCATTGTGTGAAACTTATTTCTGATATGTTCATTAAGCTAACAGAGTTAAACCATACTTTTGATTGCGCAGTTCTGAACACTCTTTCTGTAGAAAATGCAAGTGGGCATTCGGAGCGCTAAGAGGGTAATAGTGGAGAAAGGAATATATTCAAATATAAACTACACAGTAGCATTCTGTGAAAATTCTTTCTGTTCTGTGCATTCAACTAACAGAGTTGAACCTTAATTTTGATTGAGCCGTTCTGAAACACTCTTTCTGTAGAAACTGCAATTGGGCATGCTAAGCGCTAAGAGGCCTACATTGGGAAAAAGAATATCTTCAAATAAAAACTACACAGATGCATTCTGTGAAACTTATTTCTGATCTGTAAATTCAGTTAACAGAGATAAAACATATTTTTGATTGAGCAGTTATGAAACACTCTTTTTGTAGAAAATGCAAGTGGAGATTCGGAGCGCTAAGAGAGTAATAGTGGAAAAAGGAATGTCTTCAAATATAAACTACATAGAATCATTCGGTGAAACTTCTTTCTGATCTGTGCATTCAGCTAACAAAGTTAAACCATACTTTTGATTGAGCAGATCTGAACACTCTTTCTGTAGAAAATGCAACTGGACATTTGGAGCGCTAAGATCGTAGTAGTGGAAAAAGGAATATATTCAAATATAAACTACACAGAAGCATTCTGTGAAACTTCTTTCTGATCTGAGCATTCAGCTAACAGAGTTAAACCATACTTTTGATTGAGCAGTTTTGAAACACTCTGTCTGTAGAAAATGCAACTGGACATTCGTAGCGCTAAGTGGGTAATAGTGGAAAAAAGAATATGTTCAAATATGAACTACACAGAAGCATTGTATGAAACTTCTTTCTGTTCTGTGCATTCAACTAACAGAGTTGAACCTTACTTTTGATTGAGCCGTTCTGAAACACTCTTTCTGTAGAAACTGCAATTGGACATTCTGAGCGCTAAGAGGCCTATATTGGGAAAAAGAATGTCTACAAATAAAAACTACACAGAAGAATTGTGTGAAACTTCTTTCTGTTCTGTTTGTTCAACTAAAAGAGTTGAACCTTAGTTTTGATTAAGCCGTTCTGAAACACTCTTTCTGTAGAAAATGCAAGTGGACATTCGGAGCGCTAAGAGGGTAATAGTGGAAAAAGGAATGTCTCCAAATATAAACTACACAGAATCATTCTGTGAAACTTCTTTCTGATCTTTGCATTCAGCTAACAGAGTTAAACCATACTTTTGATTGAGCAGATCTGATCACTCTATCTGTAGAAAATGCAACTGGACATTTGGAGCGCTAAGAGAGTAGTAGTGGAAAAAGGAATATATTCAAATATAAACTACACAGAAGCATTCTGTGAAACTTCTTTCTGATCTGAGCATTCAGCTAACAGAGTTAAACCATACTTTTGATTGAGCAGTTTGAAACACTCTGTCTGTAGAAAATGCAACTGGACATTCGTAGCGCTAAGTGGGTAATAGTGGAAAAAAGAATATGTTCAAATATAAACTACACAGAAGCATTGTATGAAACTTCTTTCTGTTCTGTGCATTCAACTAACAGAGTTGAACCTTACTTTTGATTGAGCCTTTCTGAAACACTCTTTCTGTAGAAACTGCAATTGGACATTCTGAGCGCTAAGAGGCCTCTATTGGGAAAAATAATATCTTCAAATAAAAACTACACAGAAGCATTTTGTGAAACTTATTTCTGATATGTTCATTAAGCTAACAGAGTTAAACCATACTTTTGATTGCGCAGTTCTGAACACTCTTTCTGTAGAAAATGCAAGTGGACATTCGGAGCGCTAAGAGGGTAATAGTGGAGAAAGGAATATATTCAAATATAAACTACACAGTAGCATTCAGTGAAAATTCTTTCTGTTCTGTGCATTCAACTAACAGAGTTGAACCTTACTTTTGATTGAGCCGTTCTGAAACACTCTTTCTGTAGAAACTGCAATTGGACATGCTAAGCGCTAAGAGGCCTACATTGGGAAAAAGAATATCATCAAATAAAAACTACACAGATGCATTCTGTGAAACTTATTTCTGATCTGTAAATTCAGTTAACAGAGATAAAACATATTTTTGATTGAGCAGATATGAAACACTCTTTTTGTAGAAAATGCAAGTGGAGATTCGGAGCGCTAAGAGGGAAATAGTGGAAAAAGGAATGTCTTCAAATATAAACTACACAGAATCATTCGGTGAAACTTCTTTCTGATCTGTGCATTCAGCTAACAGAGTTAAACCATACTTTTGATTGAACAGATCTGAACACTCTTTCTGTAGAAAATGCAACTGGACATTTGGAGCGCTAAGAGCGTAGTAGTGGAAAAAGGAATATATTCAAATATAAACTACACAGAAGCATTCTGTGAAACTTCTTTCTGATCTGAGCATTCAGCTAACAGAGTTAAACCATACTTTTGATTGAGCAGTTTTGAAACACTCTGTCTGTAGAAAATGCAACTGGACATTCGTAGCGCAAAGTGGGTAATAGTGGAAAAAAGAATATGTTCAAATATAAACTACACAGAAGCATTGTATGAAACTACTTTCTGTTCTGTGCATTCAACTAACAGAGTTGAACCTTACTTTTGATTGAGCCGTTCTGAAACACTCTTTCTGTAGAAACTGCAATTGGACATTCTGAGCGCTAAGAGGCCTGTATTGGGAAAAAGAATGTCTACAAATAAAAACTACACAGAAGAATTGTGTGAAACTTCTTTCTGTTCTGTTTGTTCAACTAAAAGAGTTGAACCTTAGTTTAGATTGAGCCGTTCTGAAACACTCTTTCTGTAGAAAATGCAAGTGGAGATTCGGAGCGCTAAGAGGGTAATAGTGGAAAAAGGAATGCCTCCAAATATAAACTACACAGAATCATTCTGTGAAACTTCTTTCTGATCTGTGCATTCAGCTAACAGAGTTAAAACATACTTTTGATTGAGCAGATCTGAACACTCTTTCTGTAGAAAATGCAACCGGACATTTGGAGCGCTAAGAGAGTAGTAGTGGAAAAAGGAATATATTCAAATATAAACTACACAGAAGCATTCTGTGAAACTTCTTTCTGATCTGAGCATTCAGCTAACAGAGTTAAACCATACTTTTGATTGAGCAGTTTTGAAACTCTCTGTCTGTAGAAAATGCAACTGGACATTCGTAGCGCTAAGTGGGAAATAGTGGGAAAAAGAATATGTTCAAATATAAACTACACAGAAGCATTGTATGAAATTTCTTTCTGTTCTGTGCATTCAACTAACAGAGATGAACCTTACTTTTGATTGAGCCTTTCTGAAACACTCTTTCTGTATAAACTGCAATTGGACATTCTGAGCGCTAAGAGGCCTATATTGGGAAAAATAATATCTTCAAATAAAAACTACACAGAAGCATTGTGTGAAACTTATTTCTGATATGTTCATTAAGCTAACAGAGTTAAACCATACTTTTGATTGCGCAGTTCTGAACACTCTTTCTGTAGAAAATGCAAGTGGGCATTCGGAGCGCTAAGAGGGTAATAGTGGAGAAAGGAATATATTCAAATATAAACTACACAGTAGCATTCTGTGAAAATTCTTTCTGTTCTGTGCATTCAACTAACAGAGTTGAACCTTAATTTTGATTGAGCCGTTCTGAAACACTCTTTCTGTAGAAACTGCAATTGGGCATGCTAAGCGCTAAGAGGCCTACATTGGGAAAAAGAATATCTTCAAATAAAAACTACACAGATGCATTCTGTGAAACTTATTTCTGATCTGTAAATTCAGTTAACAGAGATAAAACATATTTTTGATTGAGCAGTTATGAAACACTCTTTTTGTAGAAAATGCAAGTGGAGATTCGGAGCGCTAAGAGAGTAATAGTGGAAAAAGGAATGTCTTCAAATATAAACTACATAGAATCATTCGGTGAAACTTCTTTCTGATCTGTGCATTCAGCTAACAAAGTTAAATCATACTTTTGATTGAGCAGATCTGAACACTCTTTCTGTAGAAAATGCAACTGGACATTTGGAGCGCTAAGATCGTAGTAGTGGAAAAAGGAATATATTCAAATATAAACTACACAGAAGCATTCTGTGAAACTTCTTTCTGATCTGAGCATTCAGCTAACAGAGTTAAACCATACTTTTGATTGAGCAGTTTTGAAACACTCTGTCTGTAGAAAATGCAACTGGACATTCGTAGCGCTAAGTGGGTAATAGTGGAAAAAAGAATATGTTCAAATATGAACTACACAGAAGCATTGTATGAAACTTCTTTCTGTTCTGTGCATTCAACTAACAGAGTTGAACCTTACTTTTGATTGAGCCGTTCTGAAACACTCTTTCTGTAGAAACTGCAATTGGACATTCTGAGCGCTAAGGGGCCTATATTGGGAAAAAGAATGTCTACAAATAAAAACTACACAGAAGAATTGTGTGAAACTTCTTTCTGTTCTGTTTGTTCAACTAAAAGAGTTGAACCTTAGTTTTGATTAAGCCGTTCTGAAACACTCTTTCTGTAGAAAATGCAAGTGGACATTCGGAGCGCTAAGAGGGTAATAGTGGAAAAAGGAATGTCTCCAAATATAAACTACACAGAATCATTCTGTGAAACTTCTTTCTGATCTTTGCATTCAGCTAACAGAGTTAAACCATACTTTTGATTGAGCAGATCTGATCACTCTATCTGTAGAAAATGCAACTGGACATTTGGAGCGCTAAGAGAGTAGTAGTGGAAAAAGGAATATATTCAAATATAAACTACACAGAAGCATTCTGTGAAACTTCTTTCTGATCTGAGCATTCAGCTAACAGAGTTAAACCATACTTTTGATTGAGCAGTTTGAAACACTCTGTCTGTAGAAAATGCAACTGGACATTCGTAGCGCTAAGTGGGTAATAGTGGAAAAAAGAATATGTTCAAATATAAACTACACAGAAGCATTGTATGAAACTTCTTTCTGTTCTGTGCATTCAACTAACAGAGTTGAACCTTACTTTTGATTGAGCCTTTCTGAAACACTCTTTCTGTAGAAACTGCAATTGGACATTCTGAGCGCTAAGAGGCCTCTATTGGGAAAAATAATATCTTCAAATAAAAACTACACAGAAGCATTTTGTGAAACTTATTTCTGATATGTTCATTAAGCTAACAGAGTTAAACCATACTTTTGATTGCGCAGTTCTGAACACTCTTTCTGTAGAAAATGCAAGTGGACATTCGGAGCGCTAAGAGGGTAATAGTGGAGAAAGGAATATATTCAAATATAAACTACACAGTAGCATTCAGTGAAAATTCTTTCTGTTCTGTGCATTCAACTAACAGAGTTGAACCTTACTTTTGATTGAGCCGTTCTGAAACACTCTTTCTGTAGAAACTGCAATTGGACATGCTAAGCGCTAAGAGGCCTACATTGGGAAAAAGAATATCATCAAATAAAAACTACACAGATGCATTCTGTGAAACTTATTTCTGATCTGTAAATTCAGTTAACAGAGATAAAACATATTTTTGATTGAGCAGTTATGAAACACTCTTTTTGTAGAAAATGCAAGTGGAGATTCGGAGCGCTAAGAGGGAAATAGTGGAAAAAGGAATGTCTTCAAATATAAACTACACAGAATCATTCGGTGAAACTTCTTTCTGATCTGTGCATTCAGCTAACAGAGTTAAACCATACTTTTGATTGAACAGATCTGAACACTCTTTCTGTAGAAAATGCAACTGGACATTTGGAGCGCTAAGATCGTAGTAGTGGAAAAAGGAATATATTCAAATATAAACTACACAGAAGCATTCTGTGAAACTTCTTTCTGATCTGAGCATTCAGCTAACAGAGTTAAACCATACTTTTGATTGAGCAGTTTTGAAACACTCTGTCTGTAGAAAATGCAACTGGACATTCGTAGCGCTAAGTGGGTAATAGTGGAAAAAAGAATATGTTCAAATATGAACTACACAGAAGCATTGTATGAAACTTCTTTCTGTTCTGTGCATTCAACTAACAGAGTTGAACCTTACTTTTGATTGAGCCGTTCTGAAACACTCTTTCTGTAGAAACTGCAATTGGACATTCTGAGCGCTAAGAGGCCTATATTGGGAAAAAGAATGTCTACAAATAAAAACTACACAGAAGAATTGTGTGAAACTTCTTTCTGTTCTGTTTGTTCAACTAAAAGAGTTGAACCTTAGTTTTGATTAAGCCGTTCTGAAACACTCTTTCTGTAGAAAATGCAAGTGGACATTCGGAGCGCTAAGAGGGTAATAGTGGAAAAAGGAATGTCTCCAAATATAAACTACACAGAATTATTCTGTGAAACTTCTTTCTGATCTTTGCATTCAGCTAACAGAGTTAAACCATACTTTTGATTGAGCAGATCTGATCACTCTATCTGTAGAAAATGCAACTGGACATTTGGAGCGCTAAGAGAGTAGTAGTGGAAAAAGGAATATATTCAAATATAAACTACACAGAAGCATTCTGTGAAACTTCTTTCTGATCTGAGCATTCAGCTAACAGAGTTAAACCATACTTTTGATTGAGCAGTTTGAAACACTCTGTCTGTAGAAAATGCAACTGGACATTCGTAGCGCTAAGTGGGTAATAGTGGAAAAAAGAATATGTTCAAATATAAACTACACAGAAGCATTGTATGAAACTTCTTTCTGTTCTGTGCATTCAACTAACAGAGTTGAACCTTACTTTTGATTGAGCCTTTCTGAAACACTCTTTCTGTAGAAACTGCAATTGGACATTCTGAGCGCTAAGAGGCCTCTATTGGGAAAAATAATATCTTCAAATAAAAACTACACAGAAGCATTTTGTGAAACTTATTTCTGATATGTTCATTAAGCTAACAGAGTTAAACCATACTTTTGATTGCGCAGTTCTGAACACTCTTTCTGTAGAAAATGCAAGTGGACATTCGGAGCGCTAAGAGGGTAATAGTGGAGAAAGGAATATATTCAAATATAAACTACACAGTAGCATTCAGTGAAAATTCTTTCTGTTCTGTGCATTCAACTAACAGAGTTGAACCTTACTTTTGATTGAGCCGTTCTGAAACACTCTTTCTGTAGAAACTGCAATTGGACATGCTAAGCGCTAAGAGGCCTACATTGGGAAAAAGAATATCATCAAATAAAAACTACACAGATGCATTCTGTGAAACTTATTTCTGATCTGTAAATTCAGTTAACAGAGATAAAACATATTTTTGATTGAGCAGTTATGAAACACTCTTTTTGTAGAAAATGCAAGTGGAGATTCGGAGCGCTAAGAGGGAAATAGTGGAAAAAGGAATGTCTTCAAATATAAACTACACAGAATCATTCGGTGAAACTTCTTTCTGATCTGTGCATTCAGCTAACAGAGTTAAACCATACTTTTGATTGAACAGATCTGAACACTCTTTCTGTAGAAAATGCAACTGGACATTTGGAGCGCTAAGAGCGTAGTAGTGGAAAAAGGAATATATTCAAATATAAACTACACAGAAGCATTCTGTGAAACTTCTTTCTGATCTGAGCATTCAGCTAACAGAGTTAAACCATACTTTTGATTGAGCAGTTTTGAAACACTCTGTCTGTAGAAAATGCAACTGGACATTCGTAGCGCAAAGTGGGTAATAGTGGAAAAAAGAATATGTTCAAATATAAACTACACAGAAGCATTGTATGAAACTACTTTCTGTTCTGTGCATTCAACTAACAGAGTTGAACCTTACTTTTGATTGAGCCGTTCTGAAACACTCTTTCTGTAGAAACTGCAATTGGACATTCTGAGTGCTAAGAGGCCTGTATTGGGAAAAAGAATGTCTACAAATAAAAACTACACAGAAGAATTGTGTGAAACTTCTTTCTGTTCTGTTTGTTCAACTAAAAGAGTTGAACCTTAGTTTAGATTGAGCCGTTCTGAAACACTCTTTCTGTAGAAAATGCAAGTGGAGATTCGGAGCGCTAAGAGGGTAATAGTGGAAAAAGGAATGCCTCCAAATATAAACTACACAGAATCATTCTGTGAAACTTCTTTCTGATCTGTGCATTCAGCTAACAGAGTTAAAACATACTTTTGATTGAGCAGATATGAACACTCTTTCTGTAGAAAATGCAACCGGACATTTGGAGCGCTAAGAGAGTAGTAGTGGAAAAAGGAATATATTCAAATATAAACTACACAGAAGCATTCTGTGAAACTTCTTTCTGATCTGAGCATTCAGCTAACAGAGTTAAACCATACTTTTGATTGAGCAGTTTTGAAACTCTCTGTCTGTAGAAAATGCAACTGGACATTCGTAGCGCTAAGTGGGAAATAGTGGGAAAAAGAATATGTTCAAATATAAACTACACAGAAGCATTGTATGAAATTTCTTTCTGTTCTGTGCATTCAACTAACAGAGATGAACCTTACTTTTGATTGAGCCTTTCTGAAACACTCTTTCTGTAGAAACTGCAATTGGACATTCTGAGCGCTAAGAGGCCTATATTGGGAAAAATAATATCGTCAAATAAAAACTACACAGAAGCATTGTGTGAAACTTATTTCTGATATGTTCATTAAGCTAACAGAGTTAAACCATACTTTTGATTGCGCAGTTCTGAACACTCTTTCTGTAGAAAATGCAAGTGGACATTCGGAGCGCTAATAGGGTAATAGTGGAGAAAGGAATATATTCAAATATAAACTACACAGTAGCATTCTGTGAAAATTCTTTCTGTTCTGTGCATTCAACTAACAGAGTTGAACCTTACTTTTGATTGAGCCGTTCTGAAACACTCTTTCTGTAGAAACTGCAATTGGACATGCTAAGCTCTAAGAGGCCTACATTGGGAATAAGAATATCTTCAAATAAAAACTGCACAGATGCATTCTGTGAAACTTATTTCTGATCTGTAAATTCAGTTAACAGAGATAAAACATATTTTTGATTGAGCAGTTATGAAACACTCTTTTTGTAGAAAATGCAAGTGGAGATTCGGAGCGCTAAGAGGGTAATAGTGGAAAAAGGAATGTCTTCAAATATAAACTACACAGAATCATTCGGTGAAATTTCTTTCTGATCTGTGCATTCAGCTAACAGAGTTAAACCATACTTTTGATTGAGCAGATCTGAACACTCTTTCTGTAGAAAATGCAACTGGACATTTGGAGCGCTAAGAGCGTAGTAGTGGAAAAAGGAATATATTCAAATATAAACTACACAGAAGCATTCTGTGAAACTTCTTTCTGATCTGAGCATTCAGCTAACAGAGTTAAACCATACTTTTGATTGAGCAGTTTTGAAACACTCTGTCTGTAGAAAATGCAACTGGACATTCGTAGCGCTAAGTGGGTAATAGTGGAATAAAGAATATGTTCAAATATAAACTACACAGAAGCATTGCATGAAACTCCTTTCTGTTCTGTGCATTCAACTAACAGAGTTGAACCTTACTTTTGATTGAGCCTTTCTGAAACACTCTTTCTGTAGAAACTGCAATTGGACATTCTGAGCGCTAAGAGGCCTCTAATTGGGAAAAATAATATCTTCAAATAAAAACTACACAGAAGCATTGTGTGAAACTTATTTCTGATATGTTCATTAAGCTAACAGAGTTAAACCATACTTTTGATTGCGCAGTTCTGAACACTCTTTCTGTAGAAAATGCAAGTGGACATTCTGAGCGCTAAGAGGGTAATAGTGGAAAAAGGAATATATTCAAATATAAACTACACAGTATCATTCTATGAAAATTATTTCTGTTCTGTGCATTCAACTAACAGAGTTGAACCTTACTTTTGATTGAGCTGTTCTGAAACACTCTTTCTGTAGAAACTGCAATTGGACATGCTAAGCGCTAAGAGGCCTACATTGGGAAAAAGTATATCTTCAAATAAAAACTACACAGATGCATTCTGTGAAACTTATTTCTGATCTCTAAATTCAGTTAACAGAGATAAAACATATTTTTGATTGAGCAGTTATGAAACACTCTTTTTGTAGAAAATGCAAGTGGAGATTCGGAGCGCTAAGGGGGTAATAGTGGAAAACTGAATGTCTTCAAATATAAACTACACAGAATCATTCGGTGAAACTTCTTTCTGATCTGTGCATTCAGCTAACAGAGTTAAACCATACTTTTGATTGAGCAGATCTGAACACTCTTTCTGTAGAAAATGCAACTGGACATTTGGAGCGCTAAGAGCGTAATAGTGGAAAAAGGAATATATTCTAATGTAAACTACACAGAAGCATTCTGTGAAACTTCTTTCGATCTGAGCATTCAGCTAACAGAGTTAAACCATACTTTTGATTGAGCAGTTTTGAAACACTCTGTCTGTAGAAAATGCAACTGGACATTCGTAGCGCTAAGTGGGTAATAGTGGAAAAAAGAATATGTTCAAATATAAACTACACAGAAGCATTGTATGAAACTTCTTTCTGTTCTGTGCATTCAACTAACAGAGTTGAACCTTACTTTTGATTGAGCCGTTCTGAAACACTCTTTCTGTAGAAACTGCAATTGGACATTCTGAGCGCTAAGAGGCCTATATTGGGAAAAAGAATGTCTACAAATAAAAACTACACAGAAGAATTGTGTGAAACTTCTTTCTGTTCTGTTTGTTCAACTAAAAGAGTTGAACCTTAGTTTTGATTGAGCCGTTCTGAAACACTCTTTCTGTAGAAAATGCAAGTGGAGATTCGGAGCGCTAAGAGGGTTATAGTGGAAAAAGGAATGTCTCCAAATATAAACTACACAGAATCATTCTGTGAAATTTCTTTCTGATCTGTGCATTCAGCTAACAGAGTTAAACCATACTTTTGATTGAGCATATCTGAACACTCTTTCTGTAGAAAATGCAACTGGACATTTGGAGCGCTAAGAGAGTAGTAGTGGAAAAAGGAATATATACAAATATAAACTACACAGAAGCATTCTGTGAAACTTCTTTCTGATCTGAGCATTCAGCTAACAGAGTTAAACCATACTTTTGATTGAGCAGTTTTGAAACACTCTGTCTGTAGAAAATGCAACTGGACATTCGTAGCGCCAAGTGGGTAATAGTGGAAAAAAGAATATATTCAAATATAAACTACACAGAAGCATTGTATGAAACTTCTTTCTGTTCTGTGCATTCAACTAACAGAGTTGAACCTTAATTTTGATTGAGCCTTTCTGAATCACTCTTTCTGTAGAAACTGCAATTGGACATTCTGAGCGTAAGAGGCCTCTATTGGGAAAAATAATATCTTCAAATAAAAACTACACAGAAGCATTGTGTGAAACTTATTTCTGATATGTTCATTAAGCTAACAGAGTTAAACCATACTTTTGATTGCGCAGTTCTGAACACTCTTTCTGTAGAAAATGCAACTGGACATTTGGAGCGCTAAGAGCGTAGTAGTGGAAAAAGGAATATATTCAAATATAAACTACACAGAAGCATTCTGTGAAACTTCTTTCTGATCTGAGCATTCAGCTAACAGAGTTAAACCATACTTTTGATTGAGCAGTTTTGAAACACTCTGTCTGTAGAAAATGCAACTGGACATTCGTAGCGCTAAGTGGGTAATAGTGGAAAAAAGAATATGTTCCAATATAAACTACACAGAAGCATTGTATGAAACTTCTTTCTGTTCTGTGCATTCAACTAACAGAGTTGAACCTTACTTTTGATTGAGCCGTTCTGAAACACTCTTTCTGTAGAAACTGCAATTGGACATTCTGAGCGCTAAGAGGCCTATATTGGGAAAAAGAATGTCTACAAATAAAAACTACACAGAAGAATTGTGTGAAACTTCTTTCTGTTCTGTTTGTTCAACTAAAAGAGTTGAACCTTAGTTTTGATTGAGCCGTTCTGAAACACTCTTTCTGTAGAAAATGCAAGTGGAGATTCGGAGCGCTAAGAGGGTAATAGTGGAAAAAGGAATGTCTCCAAATATAAACTACACAGAATCATTCTGTGAAACTTCTTTCTGATCTGTGCATTCAGCTAACAGATTTAAAACATACTTTTGATTGAGCAGATCTGAACACTCTTTCTGTAGAAAATGCAACTGGACATTTGGAGCGCTAAGAGAGTAGTAGTGGAAAAAGGAATATATTCAAATATAAACTACACAGAAGCATTCTGTGAAACTTCTTTCTGATCTGAGCATTCAGCTAACAGAGTTAAACCATACTTTTGATTGAGCAGTTTTGAAACACTCTGTCTGTAGAAAATGCAACTGGACATTCGTAGCGCTAAGTGGGTAATAGTGGAAAAAAGAATATGTTCAAATATAAACTACACAGAAGCATTGTATGAAACTTCTTTCTGTTCTGTGCATTCAACTAACAGAGTTGAACCTTACTTTTGATTGAGCCTTTCTGAAACACTCTTTCTGTAGAAACTGCAATTGGACATTCTGAGCGCTAAGAGGCCTCTATTGGGAAAAATAACATCTTCAAATAAAAACTACACAGAAGCATTGGGTGAAACTTATTTCTGATATGTTCATTAAGCTAACAGAGTTAAACCATACTTTTGATTGCGCAGTTCTGAACACTCTTTCTGTAGAAAATGCAAGTGGACATTCGGAGCGCTAAGAGGGTAATAGTGGAAAAAGGAATATATTCAAATATAAACTACACAGTAGCATTCTGTAAAAATTCTTTCTGTTCTGTGCATTCAACTAACAGAGTTGAACCTTACTTTTGATTGAGCCGTTCTGAAACACTCTTTCTGTAGAAACTGCAATTGGACATGCTAAGCGCTAAGAGGCCTACATTGGGAAAAAGAATATCTTCAAATAAAAACTACACAGATGCATTCTGTGAAACTTATTTCTGATCTGTAAATTCAGTTAACAGAGATAAAACATATTTTTGATTGAGCAGTTATGAAACACTCTTTTTGTAGAAAATGCAAGTGGAGATTCGGAGCGCTAAGAGGGTAATAGTGGAAAAAGGAATGTCTTCAAATATAAACTACACAGAATCATTCGGTGAAACTTCTTTCTGATCTGTGCATTCAGCTAACAGAGTTAAACCATACTTTTGATTGAGCAGATCTGAACACTCTTTCTGTAGAAAATGCAACTGGACATTTGGAGCGCTAAGAGCGTAGTAGTGGAAAAAGGAATATATTCAAATATAAACTACACAGAAGCATTCTGTGAAACTTCTTTCTGATCTGAGCATTCAGCTAACAGAGTTAAACCATACTTTTGATTGAGCAGTTTTGAAACACTCTGTCTGTAGAAAATGCAACTGGACATTCGTAGCGCTAAGTGGGTAATAGTGGAAAAAAGAATATGTTCCAATATAAACTACACAGAAGCATTGTATGAAACTTCTTTCTGTTCTGTGCATTCAACTAACAGAGTTGAACCTTACTTTTGATTGAGCCGTTCTGAAACACTCTTTCTGTAGAAACTGCAATTGGACATTCTGAGCGCTAAGAGGCCTATATGGGGAAAAAGAATGTCTACAAATAAAAACTACACAGAAGAATTGTGTGAAACTTCTTTCTGTTCTGTTTGTTCAACTAAAAGAGTTGAACCTTAGTTTTGATTGAGCCGTTCTGAAACACTCTTTCTGTAGAAAATGCAAGTGGAGATTCGGAGCGCTAAGAGGGTAATAGTGGAAAAAGGAATGTCTCCAAATATAAACTACACAGAATCATTCTGTGAAACTTCTTTCTGATCTGTGCATTCAGCTAACAGATTTAAAACATACTTTTGATTGAGCAGATCTGAACACTCTTTCTGTAGAAAATGCAACTGGACATTTGGAGCGCTAAGAGAGTAGTAGTGGAAAAAGGAATATATTCAAATATAAACTACACAGAAGCATTCTGTGAAACTTCTTTCTGATCTGAGCATTCAGCTAACAGAGTTAAACCATACTTTTGATTGAGCAGTTTTGAAACACTCTGTCTGTAGAAAATGCAACTGGACATTCATAGCGCTAAGTGGGTAATAGTGGAAAAAAGAATATGTTCAAATATAAACTACACAGAAGCATTGTATGAAACTTCTTTCTGTTCTGTGCATTCAACTAACAGTGTTGAACCTTACTTTTGATTGAGCCTTTCTGAAACACTCTTTCTGTAGAAACTGCAATTGGACATTCTGAGCGCTAAGAGGCCTCTATTGGGAAAAATAACATCTTCAAATAAAAACTACACAGAAGCATTGGGTGAAACTTATTTCTGATATGTTCATTAAGCTAACAGAGTTAAACCATACTTTTGATTGCGCAGTTCTGAACACTCTTTCTGTAGAAAATGCAAGTGGACATTCGGAGCGCTAAGAGGGTAATAGTGGAAAAAGGAATATATTCAAATATAAACTACACAGTAGCATTCTGTGAAAATTCTTTCTGTTCTGTGCATTCAACTAACAGAGTTGAACCTTACTTTTGATTGAGCCGTTCTGAAACACTCTTTCTGTAGAAACTGCAATTGGACATGCTAAGCGCTAAGAGGCCTACATTGGGAAAAAGAATATCTTCAAATAAAAACTACACAGATGCATTCTGTGAAACTTATTTCTTATCTGTAAATTCAGTTAACAGAGATAAAACATATTTTTGATTGAGCAGTTATGAAACACTCTTTCTGTATAAAATGCAAGTGGAGATTCGGAGCGCTAAGAGGGTAATAGTGGAAAAAGGAATGTCTTCAAATATAAACTACACAGAATCATTCGGTGAAACTTCTTTCTGATCTGTGCATTCAGCTAACAGAGTTAAACCATACTTTTGATTGAGCAGATCTGAACACTCTTTCTGTAGAAAATGCAACTGGACATTTGGAGCGCTAAGAGCGTAGTAGTGGAAAAAGGAATATATTCAAATATAAACTACACAGAAGCATTCTGTGAAACTTCTTTCTGATCTGAGCATTCAGCTAACAGATTTAAACCATACTTTTGATTGAGCAGTTTTGAAACACTCTGTCTGTAGAAAATGCAACTGGACATTCGTAGCGCTAAGTGGGTAATAGTGGAAAAAAGAATATGTTCAAATATAAACTACACAGAAGCATTGTATGAAACTTCTTTCTGTTCTGTGCATTCAACTAACAGAGTTGAACCTTACTTTTGATTGAGCCGTTCTGAATCACTCTTTCTGAAGAAACTGCAATTGGACATTCTGAGCGCTAAGAGGCCTATATTGGGAAAAAGAATGTCTACAAATAAAAACTACACAGAAGAATTGTGTGAAACTTCTTTCTGTTCTGTTTGTTCAACTAAAAGAGTTGAACCTTAGTTTTGATTGAGCCGTTCTGAAACACTCTTTCTGTAGAAAATGCAAGTGGAGATTCGGAGCGCTAAGAGGGTAATAGTGGAAAAAGGAATGTCTCCAAATATAAACTACACAGAATCATTCTGTGAAACTTCTTTCTGATCTGTGCATTCAGCTAACAGATTTAAAACATACTTTTGATTGAGCAGATCTGAACACTCTTTCTGTAGAAAATGCAACTGGACATTTGGTGCGCTAAGAGAGTAGTAGTGGAAAAAGGAATATATTCAAATATAAACTACACAGAAGCATTCTGTGAAACTTCTTTCTGATCTGAGCATTCAGCTAACAGAGTTAAACCATACTTTTGATTGAGCAGTTTTGAAACACTCTGTCTGTAGAAAATGCAACTGGACATTCGTAGCGCTAAGTGGGTAATAGTGGAAAAAAGAATATGTTCAAATATAAACTACACAGAAACATTGTATGAAACTTCTTTCTGTTCTGTGCATTCAACTAACAGAGTTGAACCTTACTTTTGATTGAGCCTTTCTGAAACACTCTTTCTGTAGAAACTGCAATTGGACATTCTGAGCGCTAAGAGGCCTCTATTGGGAAAAATAATATCTTCAAATAAAAACTACACAGAAGCATTGGGTGAAACTTATTTCTGATATGTTCGTTAAGCTAACAGAGTTAAACCATACTTTTGATTGCGCAGTTCTGAACACTCTTTCTGTAGAAAATGCAAGTGGACATTCGGAGCGCTAAGAGGGTAATAGTGGAAAAAGGAATATATTCAAATATAAACTACACAGTAGCATTCTGTAAAAATTCTTTCTGTTCTGTGCATTCAACTAACAGAGTTGAACCTTACTTTTGATTGAGCCGTTCTGAAACACTCTTTCTGTAGAAACTGCAATTGGACATGCTAAGCGCTAAGAGGCCTACATTGGGAAAAAGAATATCTTCAAATAAAAACTACACAGATGCATTCTGTGAAACTTATTTCTGATCTGTAAATTCAGTTAACAGAGATAAAACATATTTTTGATTGAGCAGTTATGAAACACTCTTTTTGTAGAAAATGCAAGTGGAGATTCGGAGCGCTAAGAGGGTAATAGTGGAAAAAGGAATGTCTTCAAATGTAAACTACACAGAATCATTCGGTGAAACTTCTTTCTGATCTGTGCATTCAGCTAACAGAGTTAAACCATACTTTTGATTGAGCAGATCTGAACACTCTTTCTGTAGAAAATGCAACTGGACATTTGGAGCGCTAAGAGCGTAGTAGTGGAAAAAGGAATATATTCAAATATAAACTACACAGAAGCATTCTGTGAAACTTCTTTCTGATCTGAGCATTCAGCTAACAGAGTTAAACCATACTTTTGATTGAGCAGTTTTGAAACACTCTGTCTGTAGAAAATGCAACTGGACATTCGTAGCGCCAAGTGGGTAATAGTGGAAAAAAGAATATGTTCAAATATAAACTACACAGAAGCATTGTATGAAACTTCTTTCTGTTCTGTGCATTCAACTAACAGAGTTGAACCTTACTTTTGATTGAGCCTTTCTGAAACACTCTTTCTGTAGAAACTGCAATTGGACATTCTGAGCGCTAAGAGGCCTCTATTGGGAAAAATAATATCTTCAAATAAAAACTACACAGAAGCATTGTGTGAAACTTATTTCTGATATGTTCATTAAGCTAACAGAGTTAAACCATACTTTTGATTGCGCAGTTCTGAACACTCTTTCTGTAGAAAATGCAAGTGGACATTCGGAGCGCTAAGAGGGTAATAGTGGAAAAAGGAATATATTCAAATATAAACTACACAGTAGCATTCTGTGAAAATTCTTTCTGTTCTGTGCATTCAACTAACAGAGTTGAACCTTACTTTTGATTGAGCCGTTCTGAAACACTCTTTCTGTAGAAACTGCAATTGGACCTGCTAAGCGCTAAGAGGCCTACATTGGGAAAAAGAATATCTTCAAATAAAAACTACACAGATGCATTCTGTGAAACTTATTTCTGATCTGTAAATTCAGTTAACAGAGATAAAACATATTTTTGATTGAGCAGTTATGAAACACTCTTTTTGTAGAAAATGCAAGTGGAGATTCGGAGCGCTAAGAGGGTAATAGTGGAAAAAGGAATGTCTTCAAATATAAACTACACAGAATCATTCGGTGAAACTTCTTTCTGATCTGTGCATTCAGCTAACAGAGTTAAACCATACTTTTGATTGAGCAGATCTGAACACTCTTTCTGTAGAAAATGCAACTGGACATTTGGAGCGCTAAGAGCGTAGTAGTGGAAAAAGGAATATATTCAAATATAAACTACACAGAAGCATTCTGTGAAACTTCTTTCTGATCTGAGCATTCAGCTAACAGAGTTAAACCATACTTTTGATTGAGCAGTTTTGAAACACTCTGTCTGTAGAAAATGCAACTGGACATTCGTAGCGCTAAGTGGGTAATAGTGGAAAAAAGAATATGTTCCAATATAAACTACACAGAAGCATTGTATGAAACTTCTTTCTGTTCTGTGCATTCAACTAACAGAGTTGAACCTTACTTTTGATTGAGCCGTTCTGAAACACTCTTTCTGTAGAAACTGCAATTGGACATTCTGAGCGCTAAGAGGCCTATATTGGGAAAAAGAATGTCTACAAATAAAAACTACACAGAAGAATTGTGTGAAACTTCTTTCTGTTCTGTTTGTTCAACTAAAAGAGTTGAACCTTAGTTTTGATTGAGCCGTTCTGAAACACTCTTTCTGTAGAAAATGCAAGTGGAGATTCGGAGCGCTAAGAGGGTAATAGTGGAAAAAGGAATGTCTCCAAATATAAACTACACAGAATCATTCTGTGAAACTTCTTTCTGATCTGTGCATTCAGCTAACAGATTTAAAACATACTTTTGATTGAGCAGATCTGAACACTCTTTCTGTAGAAAATGCAACTGGACATTTGGAGCGCTAAGAGAGTAGTAGTGGAAAAAGGAATATATTCAAATATAAACTACACAGAAGCATTCTGTGAAACTTCTTTCTGATCTGAGCATTCAGCTAACAGAGTTAAACCATACTTTTGATTGAGCAGTTTTGAAACACTCTGTCTGTAGAAAATGCAACTGGACATTCATAGCGCTAAGTGGGTAATAGTGGAAAAAAGAATATGTTCAAATATAAACTACACAGAAGCATTGTATGAAACTTCTTTCTGTTCTGTGCATTCAACTAACAGAGTTGAACCTTACTTTTGATTGAGCCTTTCTGAAACACTCTTTCTGTAGAAACTGCAATTGGACATTCTGAGCGCTAAGAGGCCTCTATTGGGAAAAATAACATCTTCAAATAAAAACTACACAGAAGCATTGGGTGAAACTTATTTCTGATATGTTCTTTAAGCTAACAGAGTTAAACCATACTTTTGATTGCGCAGTTCTGAACACTCTTTCTGTAGAAAATGCAAGTGGACATTCGGAGCGCTAAGAGGGTAATAGTGGAAAAAGGAATATATTCAAATATAAACTACACAGTATCATTCTGTGAAAATTCTTTCTGTTCTGTGCATTCAACTAACAGAGTTGAACCTTACTTTTGATTGAGCCGTTCTGAAACACTCTTTCTGTAGAAACTGCAATTGGACATGCTAAGCGCTAAGAGGCCTACATTGGGAAAAAGGATATCTTCAAATAAAAACTACACAGATGCATTCTGTGAAACTTATTTCTTATCTGTAAATTCAGTTAACAGAGATAAAACATATTTTTGATTGAGCCGTTCTGAAACACTCTTTCTGTAGAAACTGCAATTGGACATTCTGAGCGTTAAGAGGCCTATATTGGGAAAAAGAATGTCTACAAATAAAAACTACACAGAAGAATTGTGTGAAACTTCTTTCTGTTCTGTTTGTTCAACTAAAAGAGTTGAACCTTAGTTTTGATTGAGCCGTTATGAAACACTCTTTCTGTAGAAAATGCAAGTGGAGATTCGGAGTGCTAAGAGGGTAATAGTGGAAAAAGGAATGTCTTCAAATATAAACTACACAGAATCATTCGGTGAAACTTCTTTCTGATCTGTGCATTCAGCTAACAGAGTTAAACCATACTTTTGATTGAGCAGATCTGAACACTCTTTCTGTAGAAAATGCAACTGGACATTTGGAGCGCTAAGAGCGTAGTAGTGGAAAAAGGAATATATTCAAATATAAACTACACAGAAGCATTCTGTGAAACTTCTTTCTGATCTGAGCATTCAGCTAACAGACTTAAACCATACTTTTCATTGAGCAGTTTTGAAACACTCTGTCTGTAGAAAATGCAACTGGACATTCGTAGCGCTAAGTGGGTAATAGTGGAAAAAAGAATATGTTCAAATATAAACTACACAGAAGCATTGTATGAAACATCTTTCTGTTCTGTGCATTCAACTAACAGAGTTGAACCTTACTTTTGATTGAGCCGTTCTGAAACACTCTTTCTGTAGAAACTGCAATTGGACATGCTAAGCGCTAAGAGGCCTACATTGGGAAAAAAATATCTTCAAATAAAAACTACACAGATGCATTCTGTGAAATTTATTTCTGATCTGTAAATTCAGTTAACAGAGATAAAACATATTTTTGATTGAGCAGTTATGAAACACTCTTTTTGTAGAAAATGCAAGTGGAGATTCGGAGCGCTAAGAGGGTAATAGTGGAAAAAGTAATGTCTTCAAATATAAACTACACAGAAGCATTGAATGAAACTTCTTTCTGTTCTGTGCATTCAACTAACAGAGTTGAACCTTACTTTTGATTGAGCCGTTCTGAAACACCCTTTCTGTAGAAACTGCAATTGGACATTCTGAGCGCTAAGAGGCCTATATGGGGAAAAAGAATGTCTACAAATAAAAACTACACAGAAGAATTGTGTGAAACTTCTTTCTGTTCTGTTTGTTCAACTAAAAGAGTTGAACCTTAGTTTTGATTGAGCCGTTCTGAAACACTCTTTCTGTAGAAAATGCAAGTGGAGATTCGGAGCGCTAAGAGGGTAATAGTGGAAAAAGGAATGTCTCCAAATATAAACTACAGAGAATCATTCGGTGAAACTTCTTTCTGATCTGTGCATTCAGCTAACAGAGTTAAACCATACTTTTGATTGAGCAGATCTGAACACTCTTTCTCTTGAAAATGCAACTGGACATTTGGAGCGCTAAGAGCGTATTAGTGTAAAAAGGAATATATTCAAATATAAACTACACAGAAGCATTCTGTGAAACTTCTTTCTGATCTGAGCATTCAGCTAACAGAGTTAAACCATACTTTTGATTGAGCAGTTTTGAAACACTCTGTCTGTAGAAAATGCAACTGGACATTCGTAGCACTAAGTGGGTAATAGTGGAAAAAAGAATATGTTCAAATATAAACTACACAGAAGCATTGTATGAAACTTCTTTCTGTTCTGTGCATTCAACTAACAGAGTTGAACCTTACTTTTGATTGAGCCTTTCTGAAACACTCTTTCTGTAGAAACTGCAATTGGACATTCTGAGCGCTAAGAGGCCTATATTGGGAAAAATAATATCTTCAAATAAAAACTACACAGAAGCATTGTGTGAAACTTATTTCTGATATGTTCATTAAGCTAACAGAGTTAAACCATACTTTTGATTGCGCAGTTCTGAACACTCTTTCTGTAGAAAATGCAAGTGGACATTCGGAAAGCTAAGAGGATAATAGTGGAAAAAGGAATATATTCAAATATAAACTACACAGTAGCATTCTGTGAAAATACTTTCTGTTCTGTGCATTCAACTAACAGAGTTGAACCTTACTTTTGATTGAGCCGTTCTGAAACACTCTTTCTGTAGAAACTGCAATTGGACATTCTGAGCGTTAAGAGGCCTATATTGGGAAAAAGAATGTCTACAAATAAAAACTACACAGAAGAATTGTGTGAAACTTCTTTCTGTTCTGTTTGTTCAACTAAAAGAGTTGAACCTTAGTTTTGATTGAGCCGTTCTGAAACACTCTTTCTGTAGAAAATGCAAGTGGAGATTCGGAGCGCTAAGAGGGTAATAGTGGAAAAAGGAATGTCTTCAAATATAAACTACACAGAATCATTCGGTGAAACTTCTTTCTGATCTGTGCATTCAGCTAACAGAGTTAAACCATACTTTTGATTGAGCAGATCTGAACACTCTTTCTGTAGAAAATGCAACTGGACATTTGGAGCGCTAAGAGCGTAGTAGTGGAAAAAGGAATATATTCAAATATAAACTACACAGAAGCATTCTGTGAAACTTCTTTCTGATCTGAGCATTCAGCTAACAGAGTTAAACCATACTTTTGATTGAGCAGTTTTGAAACACTCTGTCTGTAGAAAATGCAACTGGACATTCGTAGCGCTAAGTGGGTAATAGTGGAAAAAAGAATATGTTCAAATATAAACTACACAGAAGCATTGTATGAAACTTCTTTCTGTTCTGTGCATTCAACTAACAGAGTTGAACCTTACTTTTGATTGAGCCGTTCTGAAACACTCTTTCTGTAGAAACTGCAATTGGACATTCTGAGCGCTAAGAGGCCTATATGGGGAAAAAGAATGTCTACAAATAAAAACTACACAGAAGAATTGTGTGAAACTTCTTTCTGTTCTGTTTGTTCAACTAAAAGAGTTGAACCTTAGTTTTGATTGAGCCGTTCTGAAACAATCTTTCTGTAGAAAATGCAAGTGGAGATTCGGAGCGCTAAGAGGGTAATAGTGGAAAAAGGAATGTCTCCAAATATAAACTACACAGAATCATTCTGTGAAACTTCTTTCTGATCTGTGCATTCAGCTAACAGAGTTAAACCATACTTTTGATTGAGCAGATCTGAACACTCTTTCTGTAGAAAATGCAACTGGACATTTGGAGCGCTAAGAGAGTAGTAGTGGAAAAAGGAATATATTCAAATATAAACTACACAGAATCATTCTGTGAAACTTCTTTCTGATCTGAGCATTCAGCTAACAGAGTTAAACCATACTTTTGATTGAGCAGTTTTGAAACACTCTGTCTGTAGAAAATGCAACTGGACATTCGTAGCGCTAAGTGGGTAATAGTGGAAAAAAGGATATGTTCAAATATAAACTCCACAGAAGCATTGTATGAAACTTCTTTCTGTTCTGTGCATTCAACTAACAGAGTTGAACCTTACTTTTGATTGAGCCTTTCTGAAACACTCTTTCTGTAGGAACTGCAATTGGACATTCTGAGCGCTAAGAGGCCTCTATTGGGAAAAATAATATCTTCAAATAAAAACTACACAGAAGCATTGTGTGAAACTTATTTCTGATATGATCATTAAGCTAAAAGAGTTAAACCATACTTTTGATTGCGCAGTTCTGAACACTCTTTCTGTAGAAAATGCAAGTGGACATTCGGAGCCCTAAGGGGGTAATAGTGGAAAAAGGAATATATTCAAATATAAACTACACAGTAGCATTCTGTGAAAATTCTTTCTGTTCTGTGCATTCAACTAACAGAGTTGAACCTTACTTTTGATTGAGCCGTTCTGAAACACTCTTTCTGTAGAAACTGCAATTGGACATTCTGAGCGTTAAGAGGCCTATATTGGGAAAAAGAATGTCTACAAATTAAAACTACACAGAAGAATTGTGTGAAACTTCTTTCTGTTCTGTTTGTTCAACTAAAAGAGTTGAACCTTAGTTTTGATTGAGCCGTTCTGAAACACACTTTCTGTAGAAAATGCAAGTGGAGATTCGGAGCGCTAAGAGGGTAATAGTGGAAAAAGGAATGTCTTCAAATATAAACTACACAGAATCATTCGGTGAAACTTCTTTCTGATCTGTGCATTCAGCTAACAGAGTTAAACCATACTTTTGATTGAGCAGATCTGAACACTCTTTCTGTAGAAAATGCAACTGGACATTTGGAGCGCTAAGAGCGTAGTAGTGGAAAAAGGAATATATTCAAATATAAACTACACAGAAGCATTCTGTGAAACTACTTTCTGATCTGAGCATTCAGCTAACAGAGTTAAACCATACTTTTGATTGAGCAGTTTTGAAACACTCTGTCTGTAGAAAATGCAACTGGACATTCGTAGTGCTAAGTGGGTAATAGTGGAAAAAAGAATATGTTCAAATATAAACTACACAGAAGCATTGTATGAAACTTTTTTGTGTTCTGTGCATTCAACTAACAGAGTTGAACCTTACTTTTGATTGAGCCGTTCTGAACCACTCTTTCTGTAGAAACTGCAATTGGACATTCTGAGAGCTAAGAGGCCTATATTGGGAAAAAGAATGTCTACAAATAAAAACTACACAGAAGAATTGTGTGAAACTTCTTTCTGTTCTGTTTGTTCAACTAAAAGAGTTGAACCTTAGTTTTGATTGAGCCGTTCTGAAACACTCTTTATGTAGAAAATGCAAGTGGAGATTCGGAGCGTTAAGAGGGTAATAGTGGAAAAAGGAATGTCTCCAAATATAAACTACACAGAATCATTCTGTGAAACTTCTTTCTGATCTGTGCATTCAGCTAACAGAGTTAAACCATACTTTTGATTGAGCAGATCTGAACACTCTTTCTGTAGAAAATGCAACTGGACATTTGGAGCGCTAAGAGAGTAGTAGTGGAAAAAGGAATATATTCAAATATAAACTACACAGAAGCATTCTGTGAAACTTCTTTCTGATCTGAGCATTCAGCTAACAGAGTTAAACCATACTTTTGATTGAGCAGTTTTGAAACACTCTGTCTGTAGAAAATGCAACTGGACATTCGTAGCGCTAAGTGGGTAATAGTGGAAAAAAGGATATGTTCAAATATAAACTACACAGAAGCATTGTATGAAACTTCTTTCTGTTCTGTGCATTCAACTAACAGAGTAGAACCTTACTTTTGATTGAGCCTTTCTGAAACACTCTTTCTGTAGAAACTGCAATTGGACATTCTGAGCGCTAAGAGGCCTCTATTGGGAAAAATAATATCTTCAACTAAAAACTACACAGAAGCATTGTGTGAAACTTATTTCTGATATGTTCATTAAGCTAACAGAGTTAAACCATACTTTTGATTGCGCAGTTCTGAACACTCTTTCTGTAGAAAATGCAAGTGGACATTCCGAGCGCTAAGAGGGTAATAGTGGAAAAAGGAATATATTCAAATATAAACTACACAGTAGCATTCTGTGAAAATTCTTTCTGTTCTGTGCATTCAACTAACAGAGTTGAACCTTACTTTTGATTGAGCCGTTCTGAAACACTCTTTCTGTAGAAACTGCAATTGGACATGCTAAGCGCTAAGAGGCCTACATTGGGAAAAAGAATATCTTCAAATAAAAACTACACAGATGCATTCTGTGAAACTTATTTCTGATCTGTAATTTCAGTTAACAGAGATAAAACATATTTTTGATTGAGCAGTTACGAAACACTCTTTTTGTAGAAAATGCAAGTGGAGATTCGGAGCGCTAAGAGGGTAATAGTGGAAAAAGGAATGTCTTCAAATATAAACTACACAGAATCATTCGGTGAAACTTCTTTCTGATCTGTGCATTCAGCTAACAGAGTTAAACCATACTTTTGATTGAGCAGATCTGAACACTCTTTCTGTAGAAAATGCAACTGGACATTTGGAGCGTTAAGAGCGTAGTAGTGGAAAAAGGAATATATTCAAATATAAACTACACAGAAGCATTCTGTGAAACTTCTTTCTGATCTGAGCATTCAGCTAACAGAGTTAAACCATACTTTTGATTGAGCAGTTTTGAAACACTCTGTCTGTAGAAAATGCAACTGGACATTCGTAGCGCTAAGTGGTTAATAGTGGAATAAAGAATATGTTCAAATATAAACTACACAGAAGCATTGAATGAAACTTCTTTCTGTTCTGTGCATTCAACTAACAGAGTTGAACCTTACTTTTGATTGAGCCGTTCTGAAACACTCTTTCTGTAGAAACTGCAATTGGACATTCTGAGCGCTAAGAGGCCTATATGGGGAAAAAGAATGTCTACAAATAAAAACTACACAGAAGAATTGTGTGAAAATTCTTTCTGTTCTGTTTGTTCAACTAAAAGAGTTGAACCTTAGTTTTGATTGATCCGTTCTGAAACACTCTTTCTGTAGAAAATGCAAGTGGAGATTCGGAGCGCTAAGAGGGTAATAGTGGAAAAAGGAATGTCTCCAAATATAAACTACACAGAATCATACTGTGAAACTTATTTCTGATCTGTGCATTCAGCTAACAGAGTTAAACCATACTTTTGATTGAGCAGATCTGAACACTCTTTCTGTAGAAAATGCAACTGGACATTTGGAGCGCTAAGAGAGTAGTAGTGGAAAAAGGAATATATTCTAATATAAACTACACAGAAGCATTCTGTGAAACTTCTTTCTGATCTGAGCATTCAGCTAACAGAGTTAAACCATACTTTTGATTGAGCAGTTTTGAAACACTCTGTCTGTAGAAAATGCAACTGGACATTCGTAGCGCTAAGTGGGTAATAGTGGAAAAAAGAATATGTTCAAATATAAACTACACAGAAGCATTGTATGAAACTTCTTTCTGTTCTGTGCATTCAACTAACAGAGTTGAACCTTACTTTTGATTGAGCCTTTCTGAAACACTCCTTCTGTAGAAACTGCAATTGGACATTCTGAGCGCTAAGAGGCCTATATTGGGAAAAATAATATCTTCAAATAAAAACTACACAGAAGCATTGTGTGAAACTTATTTCTGATATGTTCATTCAGCTAACAGAGTTAAACCATACTTTTGATTGCGCAGTTCTGAACACTCTTTCTGTAGAAAATGCAAGTGGACATTCGGAGCGCTAAAAGGGTAATAGTGGAAAAAGGAATATATTCAAATATAAACTACACAGTAGCATTCTGTGAAAATTCTTTCTGTTCTGTGCATTCAACTAACAGAGTTGAACCTTACTTTTGATTGAGCCGTTCTGAAACACTCTTTCTGTAGAAACTGCAATTGGACATTCTGAGCGTTAAGAGGCCTATATTGGGAAAAAGAATGTCTACAAATAAAAACTACACAGAAGAATTGTGTGAAACTTCTTTCTGTTCTGTTTGTTCAACTAAAAGTGTTGAAACTTAGTTTTGATTGAGCCGTTCTGAAACACTCTTTCTGTAGAAAATGCAAGTGGAGATTCGGAGCGCTAAGAGGGTAATAGTGGAAAAAGGAATGTCTTCAAATATAAACTACACAGAATCATTCTGGGAAACTTCTTTCTGATCTGTGCATTCAGCTAACAGAGTTAAACCATACTTTTGATTGAGCAGTTTTGAAACACTCTGTCTGTAGAAAATGCAACTGGACATTCGTAGCGCTAAGTGGGTAATAGTGGAAAAAAGAATATGTTCAAATATAAACTACACAGAAGCATTGTATGAAACTTCTTTCTGTTCTGTGCATTCAACTAACAGAGTTGAAACTTACTTTTGATTGAGCCTTTCTGAAACACTCTTTCTGTAGAAACTGCAATTGGACATTCTGAGCGCTAAGAGGCCTCTATTGGGAAAAATAATATCTTCAAATAAAAACTACACAGAAGCATTGTGTGAAACTTATTTCTGATATGTTCATTAAGCTAACAGAGATAAACCATACTTTTGATTGCGCAGTCCTGAACACTCTTTCTCTAGAAAATGCAAGTGGACATTCGGAGCGCTAAGAGGGTAATAGTGGAAAAAGGAATATATTCAAATATAAACTACACAGTAGCATTCTGTGAAACTTATTTCTGATCTGTAAATTCAGTTAACAGAGATAAAACATATTTTTGATTGAGCAGTTATGAAACACTCTTTTTGTAGAGAATGCAAGTGGAGATTCGGAGCGCTAAGAGAGTAATAGTGGAAAAAGGAATGTCTTCAAATATAAACTACACAGAAGCATTGAAAGAAATTTCTTTGTGTTCTGTGCATTCAACTAACAGAGTTGAACCTTACTTTTGATTGAGCCGTTCTGAAACACTCTTTCTGTAGAAACTGCAATTGGACATTCTGAGCGCTAAGAGGCCTATATGGGGAAAAAGAATGTCTACAAATAAAAACTACACAGAAGAATTGTGTGAAACTTCTTTCTGTTCTGTTTGTTCAACTAAAAGAGTTGAACCTTAGTTTTGATTGAGCCGTTCTGAAACACTCTTTCTGTAGAAAATGCAAGTGGAGATTCGGAGCGCTAAGAGGGTAATAGTGGAAAAAGGAATGTCTCCAAATATAAACTACACAGAATCATTCTGTGAAACTTCTTTCTGATCTGTGCATTCAGCTAACAGAGTTAAACCATACTTTTGATTGAGCAGATCTGAACACTCTTTCTGTAGAAATGCAACTGGACATTTGGAGCGCTAAGAGAGTAGTAGTGGAAAAAGGAATATATTCAAATATAAACTACACAGAAGCATTCTGTGAAACTTCTTTCTGATCTGAGCATTCAGCTAACAGAGTTAAACCATACTTTTGATTGAGCAGTTTTGAAACACTCTGTCTGTAGAAAATGCAACTTGACATTCGTAGCGCTAAGTGGGTAATAGTGGAAAAAAGAATATGTTCAAATATAAACTACACAGAAGCATTGTATGAAACTCCTTTCTGTTCTGTGCATTCAACTAACAGAGTTGAACCTTACTTTTGATTGAGCCTTTCTGAAACACTCTTTCTGTAGAAACTGCAATTGGACATTCTGAGCGCTAAGAGGCCTATATTGGGAAAAATAATATCTTCAAATAAAAACTACACAGAAGCATTGTGTGAAACTTATTTCTGATATGTTCTTTAAGCTAACAGAGTTAAACCATACTTTTGATAGCGCAGTTCTGAACATTCTTTCTGTAGAAAATGCAAGTGGACATTCGGAGCGCTAAGAGGGTAATAGTGGAAAAAGGAATATATTCAAATATAAACTACACAGTAGCATTCGGTGAAAATTCTTTCTGTTCTGTGCATTCAACTAACAGAGTTGAACCTTACTTTTGATTGAGCCGTTCTGAAACACTCTTTCTGTAGAAACTGCAATTGGACATTCTGAGCGTTAAGAGGCCTATATTGGGAAAAAGAATGTCTACAAATAAAAACTACACAGAAGAATTGTGTGAAACTTCTTTCTGTTCTGTTTGTTCAACTAAAAGATTTGAACCTTAGTTTTGATTGAGCCGTTCTGAAACACTCTTTCTGTAGAAAATGCAAGTGGAGATTCGGAGCGCTAAGAGGGTAATAGTGGAAAAAGGAATGTCTTCAAATATAAACTACACAGAATCATTCGGTGAACCTTATTCCTGATCTGTGCATTCAGCTAACAGAGTTAAACCATACTTTTGATTGAGCAGATCTGAACACTCTTTCTGTAGAAAATGCAACTGGACATTTGGAGCGCTAAGAGCGTAGTAGTGGAAAAAGGAATCTATTCAAATATAAACTACACAGAAGCATTCTGTGAAACTTCTTTCTGATCTGAGCATTCAGCTAACAGAGTTAAACCATACTTTTGATTGAGCAGTTTTGAAACACTCTGTCTGTAGAAAATGCAACTGGACATTCGTAGCGATAAGTGGGTAATAGTGGAAAAAAGAATATGTTCAAATATAAACTACACAGAAGCATTGTATGAAACTTCTTTCTGTTCTGTGCATTCAACTAACAGAGTTGAACCTTACTTTTGATTGAGCCGTTCTGAAACACTCTTTCTGTAGAAACTGCAATTGGACATTCTGAGAGCTAAGAGGCCTATATTGGGAAAAAGGATGTCTACAAATAAAAACTACACAGAAGAATTGTGTGAAACTTCTTTCTGTTCTGTTTGTTCAACTAAAAGAGTTGAACCTTAGTTTTGATTGAGCCGTTCTGAAACACTCTTTCCGTAGAAAATGCAAGTGGAGATTCGGAGCGCTAAGAGGGTAATAGTGGAAAAAGGAATGTCTCCAAATATAAACTACACAGAATCATTCTGTGAAACTTGTTTCTGATCTGTGCATTCAGCTAACAGAGTTAAACCATACTTTTGATTGAGCAGATCTGAACACTCTTTCTGTAGAAAATGCAACTGGACATTTGGAGCGCTAAGAGAGTAGTAGTGGAAAAAGGATTATATTCAAATATAAACTACACAGAAGCATTCTGTGAAACTTCTTTCTGATCTGAGCATTCAGCTAACAGAGTTAAACCATACTTTTGATTGAGCAGTTTTGAAACACTCTGTCTGTAGAAAATGCAACTGGACATTCGTAGCGCTAAGTGGGTAATAGTGGAAAAAAGAATATGTTCAAATATAAACTACACAGAAGCATTGTATGAAACTTCTTTCTGTTCTGTGCATTCAACTAACAGAGTTGAACCTTACTTTTGATTGAGCCTTTCTGAAACTCTCTTTCTGTAGAAACTGCAATTGGACATTCTGAGCGCTAAGAGGCCTCTATTGGGAAAAATAATATCTTCAAATAAAAACTACACAGAAGCATTGTGTGAAACTTATTTCTGATATGTTCATTAAGCTAACAGAGTTGAACCTTACTTTTGATTGAGCCGTTCTGAAACACACTTTCTGTAGAAACTGCAATTGGACATTCTGAGCGCTAAGAGGACTATATTGGGAAAAAGAATGTCTACAAATAAAAACTACACAGAAGAATTGTGTGAAACATCTTTCTGTTCTGTTTGTTCAACTAAAAGAGTTGAACCTTAGTTTTGATTGAGCCGTTCTGAAACACTCTTTCTGTAGAAAATGCAAGTGGAGATTCGGAGCGCTAAAAGGGTAATAGTGGAAAAAGGAATGTCTACAAATATAAACTACACAGAATCATTCTGTGAAACTTCTTTCCGATCTGTGCATTCAGCTAACAGAGTTAAACCATAATTTTGATTGAGCAGATCTGAACACTCTTTCTGTAGAAAATGCAACTGGACATTTGGAGCGCTAAGAGAGTAGTAGTGGAAAAAGGAATATATTCAAATATAAACTACACAGAAGCATTCTCTGAAACTTCTTTCTGATCTGAGCATTCAGCTAACAGAGTTAAACCATACTTTTGATTGAGCAGTTTTGAAACACTCTGTCTGTAGAAAATGCAACTGGACATTCGTAGCGCTAAGTGGGTAATAGTGGAAAAAAGAATATGTTCAAATATAAACTACACAGAAGCATTGTATGAAACTTCTTTCTGTTCTGTGCATTCAACTAACAGAATTGAACCTTACTTTTGATTGAGCCTTTCTGAAACACTCTTTCTGTAGAAACTGCAGTTGGACATTCTGAGCGCTAAGAGGCCTCTATTGGGAAAAATAATATCTTCAAATAAAAACTACACAGAAGCATTGTGTGAAACTTATATCTGATATGTTCATTAAGCTAACAGAGTTAAACCATACTTTGGATTGCGCAGTTCTGAACACTCTTTCTGTAGAAAATGCAAGTGGACATTCGGAGCGCTAAGAGGGTAATAGTGGAAAAAGGAATATATTCAAATATAAACTACAGAGTAGCATTCTGTGAAAATTCTTTCTGTTCTGTGCATTCAACTAACAGAGTTGAACCTTACTTTTGATTGAGCCGTTCTGAAACACTCTTTCTGTAGAAACTGCAATTGGACATGCTAAGCGCTAAGAGGCCTACATTGGGAAAAAGAATATGTTCAAATAAAAACTACACAGATGCATTCTGTGAAACTTATTTATGATCCTTAAATTCAGTTAACAGAGATAAAACATATTTTTGATTGAGCAGTTATGAAACACTCTTTTTGTAGAAAATGCAAGTGGAGATTCGGAGCGCTAAGAGGGTAATAGTGGAAAAATTAATGTCTTCAAATATAAACTACACAGAATCATTCGGTGAAACTTCTTTCTGATCTGTGCATTCAGCTAACAGAGTTAAACCATACTTTTGATTGAGCAGATCTGAACACTCTTTCTGTAGAAAATGCAACTGGACATTTGGAGTGCTAAGAGCGTAGTAGTGGAAAAAGGAATATATTCAAATATAAACTACACAGAAGCATTCTGTGAAACTTCTTTCTGATCTGAGCATTCAGCTAACAGAGTTAAACCATACTTTTGATTGAGCAGTTTTGAAACACTCTGTCTGTAGGAAATGCAACTGGACATTCGTAGCGCTAAGTGGGTAATAGTGGAAAAAAGAATATGTTCAAATATGAACTACACAGAAGCATTGTATGAAACTTCTTTCTGTTCTGTGCATTCAACTAACAGAGTTGAACCTTACTTTTGATTGAGCCGTTCTGAAACACTCTTTCTGTAGAAACTGCAATTGGACATTCTGAGCGCTAAGAGGCCTATATTGGGAAAAAGAATGTCTACAAATAAAAACTACACAGAAGAATTGTGTGAAACTTCTTTCTGTTCTGTTTGTTCAACTAAAAGAATTGAACCTTAGTTTTGATTGAGCCGTTCTGAAACACTCTTTCTGTAGAAAATGCAAGTGGAGATTCGGAGCGCTAAGAGGGTAATAGTGGAAAAAGGAATGTCTCCAAATATAAACTACACAGAATCATTCTGTGAAAGTTCTTTCTGATCTGTGCATGCAGCTAACAGAGTTAAACCATACTTTTGATTGAGCAGATCTGAACACTCTTTCTGTTGAAAATGCAACTGGACATTTGGAGCGCTAAGAGCGTAGTAGTGGAAAAAGGAATATATTCAAATATAAACTACACAGAAGCATTCTGTGAAACTTCTTTCTGATCTGAGCATACAGCTAACAGAGTTAAACCATACTTTTGATTGAGTAGTTTTGAAACACTCTGTCTGTAGAAAATGCAACTGGACATTCGTAGCGCTAAGTCGGTAATAGTGGAAAAGAGAATATGTTCAAATATAAACTACACAGAAGCATTGTATGAAACTTCTTTCTGTTCTGTGCATTCAACTAACAGAGTTGAACCTTACTTTTGATTGAGCCTTTCTGAAACACTCTTTCTGTAGAAACTGCAATTGGACATTCTGAGCGCTAAGAGGCCTCTATTGGGAAAAATAATATCTTCAAATAAAAACTACACAGAAGCATTGTGTGAAACTTATTTCTGATATGTTCATTAAGCTAACAGAGTTAAACCATACTTTTGATTGCGCAGTTCTGAACACTCTTTCTCTAGAAAATGCAAGTGGACATTCGGAGCGCTAAGAGGGTAATAGTGGAAAAAGGAATATATTCAAATATAAACTACACAGTAGCATTCTGTGAAAATTCTTTCTGTTCTGTGCATTCAACTAACAGAGTTGAACCTTACTTTTGATTGAGCCTTTCTGAGACACTCTTTCTGTAGAAACTGCAATTGGACATGCTAAGAGCTAAGAGGCCTACATTGGGAAAAAGAATATCTTCAAATAAAAACTACACAGATGCATTCTGTGAAAGTTATTTCTGATCTGTAAATTCAGTTAACAGAGATAAAACATATTTTTGATTGAGCAGTTATGAAACACTCTTTTTGTAGAAAATGCAAGTGGAGATTCGGAGCGCTAAGAGGGTAATAGTGGAAAAAGGAATGTCTTCAAATATAAACTACACAGAAGCATTGAATGAAATTCCTTTCTGTTCTGTGCATTCAACTAACAGAGTTGAACCTTACTTTTGATTGAGCCGTTCTGAGACACTCTTTCTGTAGAAACTGCAATTGGACATTCTGAGCGCTAAGAGGCCTATATGGGGAAAAAGAATGTCTACAAATAAAAACTACACAGAAGAATTGTGTGAAACTTCTTTCTGTTCTGTTTGTTCAACTAAAAGAGTTGACCCTTAGTTTTGATTGAGCCGTTCTGAAACACTCTTTCTGTAGAAAATGCAAGTGGAGATTCGGAGCGCTAAGAGGGTAATAGTGGAAAAAGTAATGTCTCCAAATATAAACTACACAGAATCGTTCTGTGAAACTTCTTTCTGATCTGTGCATTCACCTAACAGAGTTAAACCATACTTTTGATTGAGCAGATCTGAACACTCTTTCTGTAGAAAATGCAACTGGACCTTTGGAGCGCTAAGAGAGTAGTAGTGGAAAAAGGAATATATTCAAATATAAACTACACAGAAGCATTCTGTGAAACTTCTTTCTGATCTGAGCATTCAGCTAACAGAGTTAAACCATACTTTTGATTGAGCAGTTTTGAAACACTCTGTCTGTAGAAAATGCAACTGGACATTTGTAGCGCTAAGTGGGTAATAGTGGAAAAAAGAATATGTTCAAATATAAACTACACAGAAGCATTGTATGAAACTTCTTTCTGTTCTGTGCATTCAACTAACAGAGTTGAACCTTACTTTTGATTGAGCCTTTCTGAAACACTCTTTCTGTAGAAACTGCAATTGGACATTCTGAGCGCTAAGAGGCCTATATTGGGAAAAATAATATCTTCAAATAAAAACTACACAGAAGCATTGTGTGAAACTTATTTCTGATATGTTCATTAAGCTAACAGAGTTAAAAAATACTTTTGATTGCGCAGTTCTGAACACTCTTTCTGTAGAAAATGCAAGTGGACATTCGGAGCGCTAAGAGGGTAATAGAGGAAAAAGGAATATATTCAAATATAAACTACACAGTAGCATTCTGTGAAAATTCTTTCTGTTCTGTGCATTCAACTAACAGAGTTGAACCTTACTTTTGATTGAGCCGTTCTGAAACACTCTTTCTGTAGAAACTGCAATTGGACATTCTGAGCGTTAAGAGGCCTATATTGGGAAAAAGAATGTCTACAAATAAAAACTACACAGAAGAATTGTGTGAAACTTCTTTCTGTTCTGTTTGTTCAACTAAAAGAGTTGAACATTAGTTTTGATTGAGCCGTTCTGAAACACTCTTTCTGTAGAAAATGCAAGTGGAGATTCGGAGCGCTAAGAGGGTAATAGTGGAAAAAGGAATGTCTTCAAATATAAACTACACAGAATCATTCGGTGAAACTTCTTTCTGATCTGTGCATTCAGCTAACAGAGTTAAACCATACTTTTGATTGAGCAGATCTGAAAACTCTTTATGTAGAAAATGCAACTGGACCTTTGGAGCGCTAAGAGCGTAGTAGTGGAAAAAGGAATATATGCAAATATAAACTACACAGAAGCATTCTGTGAAACTTCTTTCTGATCTGAGCATTCAGCTAACAGAGTTAAACCATACTTTTGATTGAGCAGTTTTGAAACACTCTGTCTGTAGAAAATGCAACTGGACATTCGTAGCGCTAAGTGGGTAATAGTGGAAAAAAGAATATGTTCAAATATAAACTACACAGAAGCATTGTATGAAACTTCTTTCTGTTCTGTGCATTCAACTAACAGAGTTGAACCTTACTTTTGATTGAGCCGTTCTGAAACACTCTTTCTGTAGAAACTGCAATTGGACATTCTGAGCGCTAAGAGGCCTATATGGGGAAAAAGAATGTCTACAAATAAAAACTACACAGAAGAATTGTGTGAAACTTCTTTCTGTTCTGTTTGTTCAACTAAAAGAGTTGAACCTTAGTTTTGATTGAGCCGTTCTGAAACACTCTTTCTGTAGAAAATGCAAGTGGAGATTCGGAGCGCTAAGAGGGTAATAGTGGAAAAAGGAATGTCTCCAAATATAAACTACACAGAATCATTCTGTGAAACTTCTTTCTGATCTGTGCATTCAGCTAACAGAGTTTAACCATACTTTTGATTGAGCAGATCTGAACACTCTTTCTGTAGAAAATGCAACTGGACATTTGGAGCGCTAAGAGAGTAGTAGTGGAAAAAGGAATATATTCAAATATAAACTACACAGAAGCATTCTGTGAAACTTTTTTCTGATCTGAGCATTCAGCTAACAGAGTTAAACCATACTTTTGATTGAGCAGTTTTGAAACACTGTCTGTAGAAAATGCAACTGGACATTCGTAGCGCAAAGTGGGTAATAGTGGAAAAAAGAATATGTTCAAATATAAACTACACAGAAGCATTGTATGAAACTTCTTTCTGTTCTGTGCATTCAACTAACAGAGTTGAACCTTACTTTTGATTGAGCCTTTCTGAAACACTCTTTCTGTAGAAATTGCAATTGGACATTCTCAGCGCTAAGAGGCCTATATTGGGAAAAATAATATCTTCAAATAAAAACTACACAGAAGCATTGTGTGAAACTTATTTCTGATATGTTCATTAAGCTAACAGAGTTAAACCATACTTTTGATTGCGCAGTTCTGAACACTCTTTCTGTAGAAAATGCAAGTGGACATTCGGAGCGCTAAGAGGGTAATAGTGGAAAAAGGAATATATTCAAATATAAACTACAGAGTAGCATTCTGTGAAAATTCTTTCTGTTCTGTGCATTCAACTAACAGAGTTGAACCTTACTTTTGATTGAGCCGTTCTGAAACACTCTTTCTGTAGAAACTGCAACTGGACATGCTAAGCGCTAAGAGGCCTACATTGGGAAAAAGAATATCTTCAAATAAAAACTACACAGATGCATTCTGTGCAACTTATTTCTGATCTGTAAATTCAGTTAACAGAGATAAAATATATTTTTCATTGAGCAGTTATGAAACACTCTTTTTGTAGAAAATGCAAGTGGAGATTCGGAGCGCTAAGAGGGTAATAGTGGAAAAAGGAATGTCTTCAAACATAAACTACACAGAATCATTCGGTGAAACTTCTTTCTGATCTGTGCATTCAGCTAACAGAGTTAAACCATACTTTTGATTGAGCAGATCTGAACACTCTTTCTGTTGAAAATGCAACTGGACATTTGGAGCGCTAAGAGCGTATTAGTGGAAAAAGGATTATATTCAAATATAAACTACACAGAAACATTCTGTGAAACTTCTTTCTGATCTGAGCATTCAGCTAACAGAGTTAAACCATACTTTTGATTGAGCAATTTTGAAACAGTCTGTCTGTAGAAATTGCAACTGGACATTCGTAGCGCTAAGTGGGTAATAGTGGAAAAAAGAATATGTTCAAATATAAACTACACAGAAGCATTGTATGAAACTTCTTTCTGTTCTGTGCATTCAACTAACAGAGTTGAACCTTACTTTTGATTGAGCCGTTCTGAAACACTCTTTCTGTAGAAACTGCAATTGGACATTCTGAGAGCTAAGAGGCCTATATTGGGAAAAAGAATGTCTACAAATAAAAACTACACAGAAGAATTGTGTGAAACTTCTTTCTGTTCTGTTTGTTCAACTAAAAGAGTTGAACCTTAGTTTTGATTGAGCCGTTCTGAAACACTCTTTTTGTAGAAAATGCAAGTGGAGATTCGGAGCGCTAAGAGGGTAATAGTGGAAAAAGGAATGTCTCCAAATATAAACTACACAGAATAATTCTGTGAAACTTCTTTCTGATCTGTGCATTCAGCTAACAGAGTTAAACCATACTTTTGATTGAGCAGATCTGAACACTCTTTCTGTAGAAAATGCAACTGGACATTTGGAGCGCTAAGAGAGTAGTAGTGGAAAAAGGAATATATTCAAATATAAACTACACAGAAGCATTCTGTGAAACTTCTTTCTGATCTGAGCATTCAGCTAACAGAGTTAAACCATACTTTTGATTGAGCAGTTTTGAAACACTCTGTCTGTAGAAAATGCAACTGGACATTCGTAGCGCTAAGTGGGTAATAGTGGAAAAAAGAATATGTTCAAATATAAACTACACAGAAGCATTGTATGAAACTTCTTTCTGTTCTGTGCATTCAACTAACAGAGTTGAACCTTACTTTTGATTGAGCCTTTCTGAAACACTCTTTCTGTAGAAACTGCAATTGGACATTCTGAGCGCTAAGAGGCCTATATTGGGAAAAATAATATCTTCAAATAAAAACAACACAGAAGCATTGTGTGAAACTTATTTCTGATATGTTCATTAAGCTAACAGAGTTAAACCATACTTTTGATTGCGCAGTTCTGAACACTCTTTCTGTAGAAAATGCAAGTGGACATTCGGAGCGCTAAGAGGGTAATAGTGGAAAAAGGAATATATTCAAATATAAACTACACAGTAGCATTCTGTGAAAATTCTTTCTGTTCTGTGCATTCAACTAACAGAGTTGAACCTTACTTTTGATTGAGCCGTTCTGAAACACTCTTTCTGTAGAAACTGCAATTGGACATGCTAAGAGCTAAGAGGCCTACATTGGGAAAAAGAATATCTTCAAATAAAAACTACACAGATGCATTCTGTGCAACTTATTTCTGATCTGTAAATTCAGTTAACAGAGATAAAACATATTTTTGATTGAGCAGTTATGAAACACTCTTTTTGTAGAAAATGCAAGTGGAGATTCGGAGCGCTAAGAGGGTAATAGTGGAAAAAGGAATGTCTTCAAATAAAAACTACACAGAATCATTCGGTGAAACTTCTTTCTGATCTGTGCATTCAGCTAACAGAGTTAAACCATATTTTTGATTGAGCAGATCTGAACACTCTTTCTGTTGAAAATGCAACTGGACATTTGGAGCGCTAAGAGCGTATTAGTGGAAAAAGGAATATATTCAAATATAAACTACACAGAAGCACTCTGTGAAACTTCTTTCTGATCTGAGCATTCAGCTAACAGAGTTAAACCATACTTTTGATTGAGCAGTTTTGAAACACTCTGTCTGTAGAAAATGCAACTGGACATTCGTAGCGCTAAGTGGGTAATAGTGGAAAAGAGAATATGTTCAAATATAAACTACACAGAAGCATTGTATGAAACTTCTTTCTGTTCTGTGCATTCAACTAACAGAGTTGAACCTTACTTTTGATTGAGCCGTTCTGAAACACTCTTTCTGTAGAAACTGCAATTGGACATTCTGAGCGCTAAGAGGCCTATATTGGGAAAAAGAATGTCTACAAATAAAAACTACACAGAAGAATTGTGTGAAACTTCTTTCTGTTCTGTTTGTTCAACTAAAAGAGTTGAACCTTAGTTTTGATTGAGCCGTTCTGAAACACTCTTTCTGTAGAAAATGCAAGTGGAGATTCAGAGCGCTAAGAGGGTAATAGTGGAAAAAGGAATGTCTCCAAATATAAACTACACAGAATCATTCTGTGAAACTTCTTTCTGATCTGTGCATTCAGCTAACAGAGTTAAAACATACTTTTGATTGAGCAGATCTGAACACTCTTTCTGTAGAAAATGCAACTGGACATTTGGAGCGCTAAGAGAGTAGTAGTGGAAAAAGGAATATATTCAAATATAAACTACACAGAAGCATTCTGTGAAACTTCTTTCTGATCTGAGCATTCAGCTAACAGAGTTAAACCATACTTTTGATTGAGCAGTTTTGAAACACTCTGTCTGTAGAAAATGCAACTGGACATTCGTAGCGCTAAGTGGGTAATAGTGGAAAAAAGAATATGTTCAAATATAAACTACACAGAAGCATAGTATGAAACGTCTTTCTGTTCTGTGCATTCAACAAACAGAGTTGAACCTTACTTTTGATTGAGCCGTTCTGAAACACTCTTTCTGTAGAAACTGCAATTGGACATTCTGAGCGCTAAGAGGCCTATATGGGGAAAAAGAATGTCTACAAATAAAAACTACACAGAAGAATTGTGTGAAACTTCTTTCTGTTCTGTTTGTTCAACTAAAAGAGTTGAACCTTAGTTTTGATTGAGCCGTGCTGAAACAATCTTTCTGTAGAAAATGCAAGTGGAGATTCGGAGCGCTAAGAGGGTAATAGTGGAAAAAGGAATGTCTCCAAATATAAACTACACAGAATCATTCTGTGAAACTTCTTTCTGATCTGTGCATTCAGCTAACAGAGTTAAACCATACTTTTGATTGAGCAGATCTGAACACTCTTTCTGTAGAAAATGCAACTGGACATTTGGAGCGCTAAGAGAGTAGTAGTGGAAAAAGGAATATATTCAAATATAAACTACACAGAAGCATTCTGTGAAACTTCTTTCTGATCTGAGCATTCAGCTAACAGAGTTAAACCATACTTTTGATTGAGCAGTTTTGAAACACTCTGTCTGTAGAAAATGCAACTGGACATTCGTAGCGCTAAGTGGGTAATAGTGGAAAAAAGAATATGTTCAAATATAAACTACACAGAAGCATTGTATGAAACTTCTTTCTGTTCTGTGCATTCAACTAACAGAGTTGAACCTTACTTTTGATTGAGCCTTTCTGAAACACTCTTTCTGTAGAAACTGCAATTGGACATTCTGAGCGCTAAGAGGCCTATATTGGGAAAAATAATATCTTCAAATAAAAACTACACAGAAGCATTGTGTGAAACTTATTTCTGATATGTTCATTAAGCTAACAGAGTTAAACCATACTTTTGATTGCGCAGTTCGGAACACTCTTTCTGTAGAAAATGCAAGTGGACATTCGGAGCGCTAAGAGGGTAATAGTGGAAAAAGGAATATATTCAAATATAAACTACACAGTAGCATTCTGTGAAAATTCTTTCTGTTCTGTGCATTCAACTAACAGAGTTGAACCTTACTTTTGATTGAGCCGTTCTGAAACACTCTTTCTGTAGAAACTGCAATTGGACATGCTAAGAGCTAAGAGGCCTACATTGGGAAAAAGAATATCTTCAAATAAAAACTACACAGATGCATTCTGTGCAACTTATTTCTGATCTGTAAATTCAGTTAACAGAGATAAAACATATTTTTGATTGAGCAGTTATGAAACACTCTTTTTGTAGAAAATGCAAGTGGAGATTCGGAGCGCTAAGAGGGTAATAGTGGAAAAAGGAATGTCTTCAAATATAAACTACACAGAATCATTCGGTGAAACTTCTTTCTGATCTGTGCATTCAGCTAACAGAATTAAACCATATTTTTGATTGAGCAGATCTGAACACTCTTTCTGTTGAAAATGCAACTGGACATTTGGAGCGCTAAGAGCGTATTAGTGGAAAAAGGAATATATTCAAATATAAACTACACAGAAGCACTCTGTGAAACTTCTTTCTGATCTGAGCATTCAGCTAACAGAGTTAAACCATACTTTTGATTGAGCAGTTTTGAAACACTCTGTCTGTAGAAAATGCAACTGGACATTCGTAGCGCTAAGTGGGTAATAGTGGAAAAGAGAATATGTTCAAATATAAACTACACAGAAGCATTGTATGAAACTTCTTTCTGTTCTGTGCATTCAACTAACAGAGTTGAACCTTACTTTTGATTGAGCCGTTCTGAAACACTCTTTCTGTAGAAACTGCAATTGGACATTCTGAGCTCTAAGAGGCCTATATTGGGAAAAAGAATGTCTACAAATAAAAACTACACAGAAGAATTGTGTGAAACTTCTTTCTGTTCTGTTTGTTCAACTAAAAGAGTTGAACCTTAGTTTTGATTGAGCCGTTCTGAAACACTCTTTCTGTAGAAAATGCAAGTGGAGATTCAGAGCGCTAAGAGGGTAATAGTGGAAAAAGGAATGTCTCCAAATATAAACTACACAGAATCATTCTGTGAAACTTCTTTCTGATCTGTGCATTCAGCTAACAGAGTTAAAACATACTTTTGATTGAGCAGATCTGAACACTCTTTCTGTAGAAAATGCAACTGGACATTTGGAGCGCTAAGAGAGTAGTAGTGGAAAAAGGAATATATTCAAATATAAACTACACAGAAGCATTCTGTGAAACTTCTTTCTGATCTGAGCATTCAGCTAACAGAGTTAAACCATACTTTTGATTGAGCAGTTTTGAAACACTCTGTCTGTAGAAAATGCAACTGGACATTCGTAGCGCTAAGTGGGTAATAGTGGAAAAAAGAATATGTTCAAATATAAACTACACAGAAGCATTGTATGAAACTTCTTTCTGTTCTGTGCATTCAACTAACAGAGTTGAACCTTACTTTTGATTGAGCCTTTCTGAAACACTCTTTCTGTAGAAACTGCAATTGGACATTCTGAGCGCTAAGAGGCCTATATTGGGAAAAATAATATCTTCAAATAAAAACTACACAGAAGCATTGTGTGAAACTTATTTCTGATATGTTCATTAAGCTAACAGAGTTAAACCATACTTTTGATTGCGCAGTTCTGAACACTCTTTCTGTAGAAAATGCAAGTGGACATTCGGAGCGCTAAGAGGGTAATAGTGGAAAAAGTAATATATTCAAATATAAACTAAACAGTAGCATTCTGTGAAAATTCTTTCTGTTCTGTGCATTCAACTAACAGAGTTGAACCTTACTTTTGATTGAGCCGTTCTGAAACACTCTTTCTGTAGAAACTGCAATTGGACATGCTAAGCGCTAAGAGGCCTACATTGGGAAAAAGAATATCTTCAAATAAATACTACACAGATGCATTCTGTGAAACTTATTTCTGATCTGTAAATTCAGTTAACAGAGATAAAACATATTTTTGATTGAGCAGTTATGAAACACTCTTTTTGCAGAAAATGCAAGTGGATATTCGGAGCGCTAAGAGGGTAATAGTGGAAAAAGGAATGTCTTCAAATATAAACTACACAGAATCATTCAGTGAAACTTCTTTCTGATGTGAGCATTCAGCTAACAGAGTTAAACCATACTTTTCATTGAGCAGTTTTGAAACACTCTGTCTGTAGAAAATGCAACTGGACATTCGTAGGGCTAAGTGGGTAATAGTGGAAAAAAGAATATGTTCCAATATAAACTACACAGAAGCATTGTATGAAACTTCTTTCTGTTCTGTGCATTCAACTAACAGAGTTGAACCTTACTTTTGATTGAGCCGTTCTGAAACACTCTTTCTGTAGAAACTGCAATTGGACATTCTGAGCGCTAAGAGGCCTATATTGGGAAAAAGAATGTCTACAAATAAAAACTACACAGAAGAATTGTGTGAAACTTCTTTCTGTTCTGTTTGTTCAACTAAAAGAGTTGAACCTAAGTTTTGATTGAGCCGTTCTGAAACACTCTTTCTGTAGAAAATGCAAGTGGAGATTCGGAGCGCTAAGAGGGTAATAGTGGAAAAAGGAATGTCTCCAAATATAAACTACACAGAATCATTCTGTGAAACTTCTTTCTGATCTGTGCATTCAGCTAACAGAGTTAAACCATACTTTTGATTCAGCAGATCTGAACACTCTTTCTGTAGAAAATGCAACTGGACATTTGGAGCGCTAAGAGAGTAGTAGTGGAAAAAGTAATATATTCAAATATAAACTACACAGAAGCATTCTGTGAAACTTCTTTCTGATCTGAGCATTCAGCTAACAGAGTTAAACCATACTTTTGATTGAGCAGTTTTGAAACACTCTGTCTGTAGAAAATGCAACTGGACATTCGTAGCGCTAAGTGGGTAATAGTGGAAAAAAGAATATGTTCAAATATAAACTACACAGAAGCATTGTATGAAACTACTTTCTGTTCTGTGCATTCAACTAACAGAGTTGAACCTTACTTTTGATTGAGCCTTTCTGAAACACTCTTTCTGTAGAAACTGCAATTGGACATTCTGAGCGCTAAGAGGCCTATATTGGGAAAAATAATATCTTCAAATAAAAACTACACAGAAGCATTGTGTGAAACTTATTTCTGATATGTTCATTAAGCTAACAGAGTTAAACCATACTTTTGATTGCGCAGTTCTGAACACTCTTTCTGTAGAAAATGCAAGTGGACATTCGGAGCGCTAAGAGGGTAATAGTGGAAAAAGGAACATATTCAAATATAAACTACACAGTAGCATTCTGTGAAAATACTTTCTGTTCTGTGCATTCAACTAACAGAGTTGAACCTTACTTTTGATTGAGCCGTTCTGAAACACTCTTTCTGTAGAAACTGCAATTGGACATGCTAAGCGCTAAGAGGCCTACATTGGGAAAAAGAATATCTTCAAATAAAAACTACACAGATGCATTCTGTGAAACTTATTTCTGACCTGTAAATTCAGTTAACAGAGATAAAACATATTTTTGATTGAGCAGTTATGAAACACTCTTTTTGTAGAAAATGCAAGTGGAGATTCGGAGCGCTAAGAGGGTAATAGTGGAAAAAGGAATGTCTTCAAATATAAACTACAGAGAATCATTCGGTGAAACTTATTCCTGATCTGTGCATTCAGCTAACAGAGTTATACTATACTTTTGATTGAGCAGATCTGAACACTCTTTCTGTAGAAAATGCAACTGGACATTTGGAGCGCTAAGAGCGTAATAGTGGAAAAAGGAATATATTCAAATATAAACTACACAGAAGCATTCTGTGAAACTTCTTTCTGATCTGAGCATTCAGCTAACAGAGTTAAACCATACTTTTGATTGAGCAGTTTTGAAACACTCTGTCTGTAGAAAATGCAACTGGACATTCGTAGCGCTAAGTGGGTAATAGTGGAAAAAAGAATATGTTCAAATATAAACTACACAGAAGCATTGTATGAAACTTCTTTCTGTTCTGTGCATTCAACTAACAGAGTTGAACCTTACTTTTGATTGAGCCGTTCTGAAACACTCTTTCTGTAGAAACTGCAATTGGACATTCTGAGCGCTAAGAGGCCTATATTGGGAAAAAGAATGTCTACAAATAAAAACTACACAGAAGAATTGTGTGAAACTTCTTTCTGTTCTGTTTGTTCAACTAAAAGAGTTGAACCTTAGTTTTGATTGAGCCGTTCTGAAACACTCTTTCTGTAGAAAATGCAAGTGGAGATTCGGAGCGCTAAGAGGGTAGTAGTGGAAAAAGGAATATATTCAAATATAAACTACACAGAAGCATTCTGTGAAACTTCTTTCTGATCTGAGCATTCAGCTAACAGAGTTAAACCATACTTTTGATTGAGCAGTTTTGAAACACTCTGTCTGTAGAAAATGCAACTGGACATTCGTAGCACTAAGTGGGTAATAGTGGAAAAAAGAATATGTTCAAATATAAACTACACAGAAGCATTGTATGAAACTTCTTTCTGTTCTGTGCATTCAACTAACAGAATTGAACCTTACTTTTGATTGAGCCGTTCTGAAACACTCTTTCTGTAGAAACTGCAATTGGACATTCTGAGAGCTAAGAGGCCTATATTGGGAAAAAGAATGTCTACAAATAAAAACTACACAGAAGAATTGTGTGAAACTTCTTTCTGTTCTGTTTGTTCAACTAAAAGAGTTGAACCTTAGTTTTGTTTGAGCCGTTCTGAAACACTCTTTCTGTAGAAAATGCAAGTGGAGATTCGGAGCGCTAAGAGGGTAATAGTGGAAAAAGGAATGTCTCCAAATATAAACTACACAGAATCATTCTGTGAAACTTCTTTCTGATCTGTGCATTCAGCTAACAGAGTTAAACCATACTTTTGATTGAGCAAATCTGAACAGTCTTTCTGTTGAAAATGCAACTGGTCATTTGGAGCGCTAAGAGCGTAGTAGTGGAAAAAGGAATATATTCAAATATAAACTACACAGAATCATTCTGTGAAACTTCTTTCTGATCTGAGCATTCAGGTAACAGAGTTAAACCGTACTTTTGATTGAGCAGTTTTGAAACACTCTGTCTGTAGAAAATGCAACTGGACATTCGTAGCGCGAAGTGGGTAATAGTGGAAAAAAGAATATGTTCAAATATAAACTACACAGAAGCATTGTATGAAACTTCTTTCTGTTCTGTGCATTCAACTAACAGAGTTGAACCTTACTTTTGATTGAGACTTTCTGAAACACTCTTTCTGTAGAAACTGCAATTGGACATTCTGAGCGCTAAGAGGCCTCTATTGGGAAAAATAATATCTTCAAATAAAAACTACACAGAAGCATTGTGTGAAACTTATTTCTGATATGTTCATTAAGCTAAGAGAGTTAAACCATAGTTTTGATTGCGCAGTTCTGAACACTCTTTCTGTAGAAAATGCAAGTGGACATTCGGAGCGCTAAGAGGGTAATAGTGGAAAAAGGAATATATACAAATATAAACTACACAGTAGCATTCTGTGAAAATTCTTTCTGTTCTGTGCATTCAACTAACAGAGTTGAACCTTACTTTTGATTGAGCCGTTCTGAAACACTCTTTCTGTAGAAACTGCAATTGGACATGATAAGCGCTAAGAGGCCTACATTGGGAAAAAGAATATCTTCAAATAAAAACTACACAGATGCACTCTGTGAAACTTATTTCTGATCTGTAAATTCAGTTAACAGAGATAAAACATATTTTTGATTGAGCAGTTATGAAACACTCTTTTTGTAGAAAATGCAAGTGGAGATTCGGAGCGCTAAGAGGGTAATAGTGGAAAAAGGAATGTCTTCAAATATAAACTACACAGAATCATTCGGTGAAACTTCTTTCTGATCTGTGCATTCAGCTAACAGAGTTAAACCATACTTTTGATTGAGCAGATCTGAACCCTCTTTCTGTTGAAAATGGAACTGGACATTTGGAGCGGTAAGAGCGTAGTAGTGGAAAAAGGAATATATTCAAATATAAACTACACAGAAGCATTCTGTGAAACTTCTTTCTGATCTGAGCATTCAGCTAACAGAGTTAAACCATACTTTTGATTGAGCAGTTTTGAAGCACTCTGTCTGTAGAAAATGCAACTGGACATTCGTAGCGCTAAGTGGGTAATAGTGGAAAAAAGAATATGTTCAAATATAAACTACACAGAAGCATTGTATGAAACTTCTTTCGGTTCTGTGCATTCAACTAACAGAGTTGAACCTTACTTTTGATTGAGCCGTTCTGAAACACTCTCTCTGTAGAAACTGCAATTGGACATTCTGAGCGCTAAGAGGCCTATATTGGGAAAAAGAATGTCTACAAATAAAAACTACACAGAAGAATTGTGTGAAACTTCTTTCTGTTCTGTTTGTTCAACTAAAAGAGTTGAACCTTAGTTTTGATTGAGCCGTTCTGAAACACTCTTTCTGTAGAAAATGCAAGTGGAGATTCGGAGCGCTAAGAGGGTAATAGTGGAAAAAGGAATGTCTCCAAATATAAACTACACAGAATCATTCTGTGAAACTTCTTTCTGGTCTGTGCATTCAGCTAACAGAGTTAAACCATACTTTTGATTGAGCAGATCTGAACACTCTTTCTGTAGAAAATGCAACTGGACATTTGGAGCGCTAAGAGAGTAGTAGTGGAAAAAGGAATATATTCAAATATAAACTACACAGAAGCATTGTGTGAAACTTATTTCTGATATGTTCATTAAGCTAACAGAGTTAAACCATACTTTTGATTGCGCAGTTCTGAACACTCTTTCTGTAGAAAATGCAAGTGGACATTCGGAGCGCTAAGAGGGTAATAGTGGAAAAAGGAATATATTCAAATATAAACTACACAGTAGCATTCTGTGAAAATTCTTTCTGTTCTGTGCATTCAACTAACAGAGTTGAACCTTAATTTTGATTGAGCCGTTCTGAAACACTCTTTCTGTAGAAACTGCAATTGGACATGCTAAGCGCTAAGAGGCCTACATTGGGAAAAAGAATATCTTCAAATAAAAACTACACAGATGCACTCTGTGAAACTTATTTCTGATCTGTAAATTCAGTTAACAGAGATAAAACATATTTTTGATTGAGCAGTTATGAAACACTCTTTTGGTAGAAAATGCAAGTGGAGATTCGGAGCGCTAAGAGGGTAATAGTGGAAAAAGGAATGTCTTCAAATATAAACTACACAGAATCATTCGGTGAAACTTCTTTCTGATCTGTGCATTCAGCTAACAGAGTTAAAACATACTTTTGATTTAGCAGATCTGAACCCTCTTTCTGTTGAAAATGCAACTGGACATTTGGAGCGGTAAGAGCGTAGTACTGGAAAAAGGAATATATTCAAATATAAACTACACAGAAGCATTCTGTGAAACTTCTTTCTTATCTGAGCATTCAGCTAACAGAGTTAAACCATACTTTTGATTGAGCAGTTTTGAAACACTCTGTCTGTAGAAAATGCAACTGGACATTCGTAGCGCTAAGTGGGTAATACTGGAAAAAAGAATATGTTCAAATATAAACTACACAGAAGCATTGTATGAAACTTCTTTCGGTTCTGTGCATTCAACTAACAGAGTTGAACCTTACTTTTGATTGAGCCGTTCTGAAACACTCTTTCTGTAGAAACTGCAATTGGACATTCTGAGCGCTAAGAGGCCTATATTGGGAAAAAGAATGTCTACAAATAAAAACTACACAGAAGAATTGTGTGAAACTTCTTTCTGTTCTGTTTGTTCAACTAAAAGTGTTGAACCTTAGTTTTGATTGAGCCGTTCTGAAACACTCTTTTTGTAGAAAATGCAAGTGGAGATTCGGAGCGCTAAGAGGGTAATAGTGGAAAAAGGAATGTCTCCAAATATAAACTACACAGAATCATTCTGTGAAACTTCTTTCTGGTCTGTGCATTCAGCTAACAGAGTTAAACCATACTTTTGATTGAGCAGATCTGAACACTCTTTCTGTAGAAAATGCAACTGGACATTTGGAGCGCTAAGAGAGTAGTAGCGGAAAAAGGAATATATTCAAATATAAACTACACAGAAGCATTCTGTGAAACTTCTTTCTGATCTGAGCATTCAGCTAACAGAGTTAAACCATACTTTTCATTGAGCAGTTTTGAAACACTCTGTCTGTAGAAAATGCAACTGGACATTCGTAGCGCTAAGTGGGTAATAGTGGAAAAAAGAATATGTTCAAATATAAACTACACAGAAGCATTGTATGAAACTTCTTTCTGTTCTGTGCATTCAACTAACAGAGTTGAACCTTACTTTTGATTGAGCCTTTCTGAAACACTCTTTCTGTAGAAACTGCAATTGGACATTCTGAGCGCTAAGAGGCCTCTATTGGGAAAAATAATATCTTCAAATAAAAACTACACAGAAGCATTGTGTGAAACTTATTTCTGATATGTTCATTAAGCTAACAGAGTTAAACCATACTTTTGATTGCGCAGTTCTGAACACTCTTTCTGTAGAAAATGCAAGTGGACATTCCGAGCGCTAAGAGGGTAATAGTGGAAAAAGGAATATATTCAAATATAAACTACACAGTAGCATTCTGTGAAAATTCTTTCTGTTCTGTGCATTCAACTAACAGAGTTGAACCTTACTTTTGATTGAGCCGTTCTGAAACACTCTTTCTGTAGAAACTGCAATTGGACATGCTAAGCGCTAAGAGGCCTACATTGGGAAAAAGAATATCTTCAAATAAAAACTACACAGATGCATTCTGTGAAACTTATTTCTGATCTGTAAATTCAGTTAACAGAGATAAAACATATTTTTGATTGAGCAGTTATGAAACACTCTTTTTGTAGAAAATGCAAGTGGAGATTCGGAGCGCTAAGAGGGTAATAGTGGAAAAAGGAATGTCTTCAAATATAAACTACACAGAATCATTCGGTGAAACTTCTTTCTGATCTGTGCATTCAGCTAACAGAGTTAAACCATACTTTTGATTGAGCAGATCTGAACACTCTTTCTGTTGAAAATGCAACTGGACATTTGGATCGCTAAGAGCGTAGTAGTGGAAAAAGGAATATATTCAAATATAAACTACACAGAAGTATTCTGTGAAACTTCTTTCTGATCTGAGCATTCAGCTAACAGAGTTAAACCATACTTTTGATTGAGCAGTTTTGAAACACTCTGTCTGTAGAAAATGCAACTGGACATTCGTAGCGCTAAGTGGGTAATAGTGGAAAAAAGAATATGTTCAAATATAAACTACACAGGAGCATTGTATGAAACTTCTTTCTGTTCTGTGCATTCAACTAACAGAGTTGAACCTTACTTTTGATTGATCCGTTCTGAAACACTCTTTCTGTAGAAACTGCAATTGGACATTCTGAGCGCTAAGAGGCCTATATTGGGAAAAAGAATGTCTACAAATAAAAACTACACAGAAGAATTGTGTGAAACTTCTTTCTGTTCGGTTTGTTCAACTAAAAGATTTGAACCTTAGTTTTGATTGAGCCGTTCTGTAACAGTCTTTCTGTAGAAAATGCAAGTGGAGATTCGGAGCGCTAAGAGGGTAATAGTGGAAAAAGGAATGTCTCCAAATATAAACTACGCAGAATCATTCTGTGAAACTTCTTTCTGATCTGTGCATTCAGCTAACAGAGTTAAACCATACTTTTGATTGAGCAGATCTGAACACTCTTTCTGTAGAAAATGCAACTGGACATTTGGAGCGCTAAGAGAGTAGTAGTGGAAAAAGGAATATATTCAAATATAAACTACACAGAAGCATTCTGTGAAACTTCTTTCTGATCTGAGCATTCAGCTAACAGAGTTAAACCATACTTTTGATTGAGCAGTTTTGAAACACTCTGTCTGTAGAAAATGCAACTGGACATTCGTAGCGCTAAGTGGGTAATAGTGGAAAAATGAATATGTTCAAATATAAACTACACAGAAGCATTGTATGAGACTTCTTTCTGTTCTGTGCATTCAACTAACAGAGTTGAACCTTACTTTTGATTGAGCCTTTCTGAAACACTCTTTCTGTAGAAACTGCAATTGGACATTCTGAGCGCTAAGAGGCCTCTATTGGGAAAAATAATATCTTCAAATAAAAACTACACAGAAGCATTGTGTGAAACTTATTTCTGATATGTTCATTAAGCTAACAGAGTTAAACCATACTTTTGATTGCGCAGTTCTGAACACTCTTTCTGTAGAAAATGCAAGTGGACATTCGGAGCGCTAAGAGGGTAATAGTGGAAAAAGGAATATATTCAAATATAAACTACACAGTAGCATTCTGTGAAAATTCTTTCTGTTCTGTGCATTCAACTAACAGAGTTGAACCTTACTTTTGATTGAGCCGTTCTGAAACACTCTTTCTGTAGTAACTGCAATTGGACATGCTAAGCGCTAAGAGGCCTACATTGGGAAAAAGAATATCTTCAAATAAAAACTACACAGATGCATTCTGTGAAACTTATTTCTGATCTGTAAATTCAGTTAACAGATATAAAACATATTTTTGATTGAGCAGTTATGAGACACTCTTTTTGTAGAAAATGCAAGTGGAGATTCGGAGCGCTAAGAGGGTAACAGTGGAAAAATGAATGTCTTCAAATATAAACTACACAGAATCATTCGGTGAAACTTATTCCTGATCTGTGCATTCAGCTAACAGAGTTAAACCATACTTTTGATTGAGCAGATCTGAACACTCTTTCTGTAGAAAATGCAACTGGACATTTGGAGCGCTAAGAGCGTAGTAGTGGAAAAAGCAATATATTCAAATATAAACTACACAGAAGCATTCTGTGAAACTTCTTTCTGATCTGAGCATTCAGCTAACAGAGTTAAACCATACTTTTGATTGATCAGTTTTGAAACACTCTGTCTGTAGAAAATGCAACTGGACATTCGTAGCGCTAAGTGGGTAATAGTGGAAAAAAGAATATGTTCAAATGTAAACTACAGAGAAGCATTGTATGAAACTTCTTTCTGTTCTGTGCATTCAACTAACAGAGTTGAACCTTACTTTTGATTGAGCCGTTCTGAAACACTCTTTCTGTAGAAACTGCAATTGGACATTCTGAGCGCTAAGAGGCCTATATTGGGAAAAAGAATGTCTACAAATAAAAACTACACAGAAGAATTGTGTGAAACTTCTTTCTGTTCTGTTTGTTCAACTAAAAGAGTTGAACCTTAGTTTTGATTGAGCCGTTCTGAAACACTCTTTCTGTAGAAAATGCAAGTGGAGATTCTGAGCGCTAAGAGGGTAGTAGTGGAAAAAGGAATATATTCAAATATAAACTACACAGAAGCATTCTGTGAAACTTCTTTCTGATATGAGCATTCAGCTAACAGAGTTAAACCATACTTTTGATTGAGCAGTTTTGAAACACTCTGTCTGTAGAAAATGCAACTGGACATTCGTAGCTCTAAGTGGGTAATAGTGGAAAAAAGAATATGTTCAAATATAAACTACACAGAAGCATTGTATGAAACTTCTTTCTGTTCTGTGCATTCAACTAACAGAGTTGAACCTTACTTTTGATTGAGCCGTTCTGAAACACTCTTTCTGTAGAAACTGCAATTGGACATTCTGAGCGCTAAGAGGCCTATATTGGGAAAAAGAATGTCTACAAATAAAAACTACACAGAAGAATTGTGTGAAACTTCTTTCTGTTCTGTTTGTTCAACTAAAAGAGTTGAACCTTAGTTTTGTTTGAGCAGTTCTGAAACACTCTTTCTGTAGAAAATGCAAGTGGAGATTCGGAGCGCTAAGAGGGTAATAGTGGAAAAAGGAATGTCTCCAAATATAAACTACACAGAATCATTCTGTGAAACTTTTTCTGATCTGTGCATTCAGCTAACAGAGTTAAAACATACTTTTGATTGAGCAGATCTGAACACTCTTTCTGTAGAAAATGCAACTGGACATTTGGAGCGCTAAGAGCGTAGTAGTGGAAAAAGGAATATATTCAAATATAAACTACACAGAAGCATTCTGTGAAACTTCTTTCTGATCTGAGCATTCAGCTAACAGAGTTAAACCATACTTTTGATTGAGCAGTTTTGAAACACTCTGTCTGTAGAAAATGCAACTGGACATTCGTAGCGCTAAGTGGGTAATAGTGGAAAAAAGAATATGTTCAAATATAAACTACAGAGAAGCATTGTATGAAACTTCTTTCTGTTCTGTGCATTCAACTAACAGAGTTGAACCTTACTTTTGATTGAGCCTTTCTGAAACACTCTTTCTGTAGAAACTGCAATTGGACATTCTGAGCGCTAAGAGGCCTCTATTGGGAAAAATAATATCTTCAAATAAAAACTACACAGAAGCATTGTGTGAAACTTATTTCTCATATGTTCATTAAGCTAACAGAGTTAAACCATTCTTTTGATTGCGCAGTTCTGAACACTCTTTCTGTAGAAAATGCAAGTGGACATTCCGAGCGCTAAGAGGGTAATAGTGGAAAAAGGAATATATTCAAATATAAACTACACAGTAGCATTCTGTGAAAATTCTTTCTGTTCTGTGCATTCAACTAACAGAGTTGAACCTTACTTTTGATTGAGCCGTTCTGAAACACTCTTTCTGTAGAAACTGCAATTGGACATGCTAAGCGCTAAGAGGCCTACATTGGGAAAAAGAATATCTTCAAATAAAAACTACACAGAAGCATTCTGTGAAACTTATTTCTGATCTGTAAATTCAGTTAACAGAGATAAAACATATTTTTGATTGAGCAGTTATGAAACACACTTTTTGTAGAAAATGCAAGTGGAGATTCGGAGCGCTAAGAGGGAAATTGTGGAAAAAGGAATGTCTTCAAATATAAACTACACAGAATCATTCGGTGAAACTTCTTTCTGATCTGTGCATTCAGCTAACAGAGTTAAACCATACTTTTGATTGAGCAGATCTGAACACTCTTTCTGTTGAAAATGCAACTGGACATTTGGAGCGCTAAGAGCGTAGTAGTGGAAAAAGGAATATATTCAAATATAAACTACACAGAAGCATTCTGTGAAACTTCTTTCTGATCTGAGCATTCAGCTAACAGAGTTAAACCATACTTTTGATTGAGCAGTTTTGAAACACTCTGTCTGTAGAAAATGCAACTGGACATTCTTAGCGCTATGTGGGTAATAGTGGAAAAAAGAATATGTTCAAATATAAACTACACAGGAGCATTGTATGAAACTTCTTTCTGTTCTGTGCATTCAACTAACAGAGTTGAACCTTACTTTTGATTGAGCCGTTCTGAAACACTCTTTCTGTAGAAACTGCAATTGGACATTCTGAGCGCTAAGAGGCCTATATTGGGAAAAAGAATGTCTACAAATAAAAACTACACAGAAGAATTGTGTGAAACTTCTTTCTGTTCTGTTTGTTCAACTAAAAGAGTTGAACCTTAGTTTTGTTTGAGCAGTTCTGAAACACTCTTTCTGTAGAAAATGCAAGTGGAGATTCGGAGCGCTAAGAGGGTAATAGTGGAAAAAGGAATGTCTCCAAATATAAACTACACAGAATCATTCTGTGAAACTTTTTCTGATCTGTGCATTCAGCTAACAGAGTTAAACCATACTTTTGATTGAGCAGATCTGAACACTCTTTCTGTAGAAAATGCAACTGGACATTTGGAGCGCTAAGAGCGTAGTAGTGGAAAAAGGGATATATTCAAATATAAACTACACAGAAGCATTCTGTGAAACTTCTTTCTGATCTGAGCATTCAGCTAACAGAGTTAAACCATACTTTTGATTGAGCAGTTTTGAAACACTCTGTCTGTAGAAAATGCAACTGGACATTCGTAGCGCTAAGTGGGTAATAGTGGAAAAAAGAATATGTTCAAATATAAACTACACAGAAGCATTGTATGAAACTTCTTTCTGTTCTGTGCATTCAACTAACAGAGTTGAACCTTACTTTTGATTGAGCCTTTCTGAAACACTCTTTCTGTAGAAACTGCAATTGGACATTCTGAGCGCTAAGAGGCCTCTATTGGGAAAAATAATATCTTCAAATAAAAACTACACAGAAGCATTGTGTGAAACTTATTTCTGATATGTTCATTAAGCTAACAGAGTTAAACCATACTTTTGATTGCGCAGTTCTGAACACTCTTTCTGTAGAAAATGCAAGTGGACATTCCGAGCGCTAAGAGGGTAATAGTGGAAAAAGGAATATATTCAAATATAAACTACACAGTAGCATTCTGTGAAAATTCTTTCTGTTCTGTGCATTCAACTAACAGAGTTGAACCTTACTTTTGATTGAGCCGTTCTGAAACACTCTTTCTGTAGAAACTGCAATTGGACATGCTAAGCGCTAAGAGGCCTACATTGGGAAAAAGAATATCTTCAAATAAAAACTACACAGATGCATTCTGTGAAACTTATTTATGATCTGTAAATTCAGTTAACAGATATAAAACATATTTTTGATTGAGCAGTTATGAAACACTCTTTTTGTAGAAAATGCAAGTGGAGATTCGGAGCGCTAAGAGGGTAACAGTGGAAAAATGAATGTCTTCAAATATAAACTACACAGAATCATTCGGTGAAACTTATTCCTGATCTGTGCATTCAGCTAACAGAGTTAAACCATACTTTTTATTGAGCAGATCTGAACACTCTTTCTGTAGAAAATGCAACTGGACATTTGGAGCGCTAAGAGCGTAGTAGTGGAAAAAGGAATATATTCAAATATAAACTACACAGAAGCATTCTGTGAAACTTCTTTCTGATCTGAGCATTCAACTAACAGAGTTAAACCATACTTTTGATTGAGCAGTTTTGAAACACTCTGTCTGTAGAAAATGCAACTGGACATTCGTAGCGCTAAGTGGGTAATAGTGGAAAAAAGAATATGTTCAAATGTAAACTACACAGAAGCATTGTATGAAACTTCTTTCTGTTCTGTGCATTCAACTAACAGAGTTGAACCTTACTTTTGATTGAGCCGTTCTGAAACACTCTTTCTGTAGAAACTGCAATTGGACATTTTGAGCGCTAAGAGGCCTATATTGGGAAAAAGAATGTCTACAAATAAAAACTACACAGAAGAATTGTGTGAAACTTCTTTCTGTTCTGTTTGTTCAACTAAAAGAGTTGAACCTTAGTTTTGATTGAGCCGTTCTGAAACACTCTTTCTGTAGAAAATGCAAGTGGAGATTCGGAGCGCTAAGAGGGAAATAGTGGGAAAAGGAATGTCTCCAAATATAAACTACACAGAGTCATTCGGTGAAACTTCTTTCTGATCTGTGCATTCAGCTAACAGAGTTAAACCATACTTTTGATTGAGCAGATCTGAACACTCTTTCTGTAGAAAATGCAACTGGACATTTGGAGCGCTAAGAGAGTAGTAGTTGAAAAAGGAATATATTCAAATATAAACTACACAGAAGCATTCTGTGAAACTACTTTCTGATCTGAGCATTCAGCTAACAGAGTTAAACCATACTTTTGATTGAGCAGTTTTGAAACACTCTGTCTGTAGAAAATGCAACTGGACATTCGTAGCTCTAAATGGGTAATAGTGGAAAAAAGAATATGTTCAAATATAAACTACACAGAAGCATTGTATGAAACTTCTTTCTGTTCTGTGCATTCAACTAACAGAGTTGAACCTTACTTTTGATTGAGCCTTTCTGAAACACTCTTTCTGTAGAAACTGCAATTGGACATTCTGAGCGCTAAGAGGCCTATATTGGGAAAAATAATATCTTCAAATAAAAACTACACAGAAGCATTGTGTGAAACTTATTTCTGATATGTTCATTAAGCTAACAGAGTTAAACCATACTTTTCAGTGCGCGGTTCTGAACACTCTTTCTGTAGAAAATGCAAGTGGACATTCGGAGCGCTAAGAGGGTAATAGTGGAAAAAGGAACATATTCAAATATAAACTACACAGTAGCATTCTGTGAAAATTCTTTCTGTTCTGTGCATTCAACTAACAGAGTTGAACCTTACTTTTGATTAAGCCGTTCTGAAACACTCTTTCTGTAGAAACTGCAATTGGACATGCTAAGCGCTAAGAGGCCTACATTGGGAAAAAGAATATCTTCAAATAAAAACTACACAGATGCATTCTGTGAAACTTATTTCTGATCTGTAAATTCAGTTAACACAGATAAAACATATTTTTGATTGAGCAGTTATGAAACACTCTTTTGTAGAAAATGCAAGTGGAGAATCTGAGCGCTAAGAGGGTAACAGTGGAAAAATGAATGTCTTCAAATATAAACTACACAGAATCATTCGGTGAAACTTATTCCTGATCTGTGCATTCAGCTAACAGAGTTAAACCATACTTTTGATTGAGCAGATCTGAACACTCTTTCTGTAGAAAATGCAACTGGACATTTGGAGCGTAAGAGCGTAGTAGTGGAAAAAGTAATATATTCAAATATAAACTACACAGAAGCATTCTGTGAAACTTCTTTCTGATCTGAGCATTCAGCTAACAGAGTTAAACCATACTTTTGATTGAGCAGTTTTGAAACACTCTGTCTGTAGAAAATGCAACTGGACATTCGTAGCGCTAAGTGGGTAATAGTGGAAAAAAGAATATGTTCAAATATAAACTACACAGAAGCATTGTATGAAACTTCTTTCTGTTCTGTGCATTCAACTAACAGAGTTGAACCTTACTTTTGATTGAGCCTTTCTGAAACACTCTTTCTGTAGAAACTGCAATTGGACATTCTGAGCGCTAAGAGGCCTCTATTGGGAAAAATAATATCTTCAAATAAAAACTACACAGAAGCATTGTGTGAAACTTATTTCTGATATGTTCATTAAGCTAACAGAGTTAAACCATACTTTTGATTGCGCAGTTCTGAACACTCTTTCTGTAGAAAATGCAAGTGGACATTCGGAGCGCTAAGAGGGTAATAGTGGAAAAAGGAATATATTCAAATATAAACTACACAGTAGCATTCTGTGAAAATTCTTTCTGTTCTGTGCATTCAACTAACAGAGTTGAACCTTACTTTTGATTGAGCCGTTCTGAAACACTCTTTCTGTAGAAACTGCAATTGGACATGCTAAGCGCTAAGAGGCCTACATTGGGAAAAAGAATATCTTCAAATAAAAACTACACAGATGCATTCTGTGAAACTTATTTCTGATCTGTAAATTCAGTTAACAGAGATAAAACATATTTTTGATTGAGCAGTTATGAAACACTCTTTTTGTAGAAAATGCAAGTGGAGATTCGGAGCGCTAAGAGGGTAATAGTGGAAAAAGGAATGTCTTCAAATATAAACTACACAGAATCATTCGGTGAAACTTCTTTCTGATCTGTGCATTCAGCTAAGAGAGTTAAACCATACTTTTGATTGAGCAGATCTGAACACTCTTTCTGTTGAAAATGCAACTGGACATTTGGAGCGCTAAGAGCGTAGTAGTGGAAAAAGGAATATATTCAAATATAAACTACACAGAAGCATTCTGTGAAACTTCTTTCTGATCTGAGCATTCAGCTAACAGAGTTAAACCATACTTTTGATTGAGCAGTTTTGAAACACTCTGTCTGTAGAAAATGCAACTGGACATTCGTAGCGCTAAGTGGGTAATAGTGGAAAAAAGAATATGTTCAAATATAAACTACACAGGAGCATTGTATGAAACTTCTTTCTGTTCTGTGCATTCAACTAACAGAGTTGAACCTTACTTTTGATTGAGCCGTTCTGAAACACTCTTTCTGTAGAAACTGCAATTGGACATTCTGAGCGCTAAGAGGCCTATATTGGGAAAAAGAATGTCTACAAATAAAAACTACACAGAAGAATTGTGTGAAACTTCTTTCTGTTCGGTTTGTTCAACTAAAAGAGTTGAACCTTAGTTTTGATTGAGCCGTTCTGTAACAGTCTTTCTGTAGAAAATGCAAGTGGAGATTCGGAGCGCTAAGAGGGTAATAGTGGAAAAAGGAATGTCTCCAAATATAAACTACACAGAATCATTCTGTGAAACTTCTTTCTGATCTGTGCATTCAGCTAACAGAGTTAAACCATACTTTTGATTGAGCAGATCTGAACACTCTTTCTGTAGAAAATGCAACTGGACATTTGGAGCGCTAAGAGAGTAGTAGTGGAAAAAGGAATATATTCAAATATAAACTACACAGAAGCATTCTGTGAAACTTCTTTCTGATCTGAGCATTCAGCTGACAGAGTTAAACCATACTTTTGATTGAGCAGTTTTGAAACACTCTGTCTGTAGAAAATGCAAATGGACATTCGTAGCGCTAAGTGGGTAATAGTGGAAAAATGAATATGTTCAAATATAAACTACACAGAAGCATTGTATGAAACTTCTTTCTGTTCTGTGCATTCAACTAACAGAGTTGAACCTTACTTTTGATTGAACCTTTCTGAAACACTCTTTCTGTAGAAACTGCAATTGGACATTCTGAGCGCTAAGAGGCCTCTATTGGGAAAAATAATATCTTCAAATAAAAACTACACAGAAGCATTGTGTGAAACTTATTTCTGATATGTTCATTAAGCTAACAGAGTTAAACCATACTTTTGATTGCGCAGTTCTGAACACTCTTTCTGTAGAAAATGCAAGTGGACATTCGGAGCGCTAAGAGGGTAATAGTGGAAAAAGGAATATATTCAAATATAAACTACACAGTAGCATTCTGTGAAAATTCTTTCTGTTCTGTGCATTCAACTAACAGAGTTGAACCTTACTTTTGATTGAGCCGTTCTGAAACACTCTTTCTGTCGAAACTGCAATTGGACATGCTAAGCGCTAAGAGGCCTACATTGGGAAAAAGAATATCTTCAAATAAAAACTACACAGATGCATTCTGTGAAACTTATTTATGATCTGTAAATTCAGTTAACAGATATAAAACATATTTTTGATTGAGCAGTTATGAAACACTCTTTTTGTAGAAAATGCAAGTGGAGATTCGGAGCGCTAAGAGGGTAACAGTGGAAAAATGAATGTCTTCAAATATAAACTACACAGAATCATTCGGTGAAACTTATTCCTGATCTGTGCATTCAGCTAACAGAGTTAAACCATACTTTTTATTGAGCAGATCTGAACACTCTTTCTGTAGAAAATGCAACTGGACATTTGGAGCGCTAAGAGCGTAGTAGTGGAAAAAGGAATATATTCAAATATAAACTACACAGAAGCATTCTGTGAAACTTCTTTCTGATCTGAGCATTCAACTAACAGAGTTAAACCATACTTTTGATTGAGCAGTTTTGAAACACTCTGTCTGTAGAAAATGCAACTGGACATTCGTAGCGCTAAGTGGGTAATAGTGGAAAAAAGAATATGTTCAAATGTAAACTACAGAGAAGCATTGTATGAAACTTCTTTCTGTTCTGTGCATTCAACTAACAGAGTTGAACCTTACTTTTGATTGAGCCGTTCTGAAACACTCTTTCTGTAGAAACTGCAATTGGACATTCTGAGCGCTAAGAGGACTATATTGGGAAAAAGAATGTCTACAAATAAAAACTACACAGAAGAATTGTGTGAAACTTCTTTCTGTTCTGTTTGTTCAACTAAAAGAGTTGAACCTTAGTTTTGATTGAGCCGTTCTGAAACACTCTTTCTGTAGAAAATGCAAGTGGAGATTCGGAGCGCTAAGAGGGTAGTAGTGGAAAAAGGAATATATTCAAATATAAACTACACAGAAGCATTCTGTGAAACTTCTTTCTGATCTGAGCATTCAGCTAACAGAGTTAAACCATACTTTTGATTGAGCAGTTTTGAAACACTCTGTCTGTAGAAAATGCAACTGGACATTCGTAGCTCTAAGTGGGTAATAGTGGAAAAAAGAATATGTTCAAATATAAACTACACAGAAGCATTGTATGAAACTTCTTTCTGTTCTGTGCATTCAACTAACAGAGTTGAACCTTACTTTTGATTGAGCCGTTCTGAAACACTCTTTCTGTAGAAACTGCAATTGGACATTCTGAGCGCTAAGAGGCCTATATTGGGAAAAAGAATGTCTACAAATAAAAACTACACAGAAGAATTGTGTGAAACTTCTTTCTGTTCTGTTTGTTCAACTAAAAGAGTTGAACCTTAGTTTTGTTTGAGCAGTTCTGAAACACTCTTTCTGTAGAAAATGCAAGTGGAGATTCGGAGCGCTAAGAGGGTAATAGTGGAAAAAGGAATGTCTCCAAATATAAACTACACAGAATCATTCTGTGAAACTTTTTCTGATCTGTGCATTCAGCTAACAGAGTTAAAACATACTTTTGATTGAGCAGATCTGAACACTCTTTCTGTAGAAAATGCAACTGGACATTTGGAGCGCTAAGAGCGTAGTAGTGGAAAAAGGAATATATTCAAATATAAACTACACAGAAGCATTCTGTGAAACTTCTTTCTGATCTGAGCATTCAGCTAACAGAGTTAAACCATACTTTTGATTGAGCAGTTTTGAAACACTCTGTCTGTAGAAAATGCAACTGGACATTCGTAGCGCTAAGTGGGTAATAGTGGAAAAAAGAATATGTTCAAATATAAACTACAGAGAAGCATTGTATGAAACTTCTTTCTGTTCTGTGCATTCAACTAACAGAGTTGAACCTTACTTTTGATTGAGCCTTTCTGAAACACTCTTTCTGTAGAAACTGCAATTGGACATTCTGAGCGCTAAGAGGCCTCTATTGGGAAAAATAATATCTTCAAATAAAAACTACACAGAAGCATTGTGTGAAACTTATTTCTGATATGTTCATTAAGCTAACAGAGTTAAACCATACTTTTGATTGCGCAGTTCTGAACACTCTTTCTGTAGAAAATGCAAGTGGACATTCCGAGCGCTAAGAGGGTAATAGTGGAAAAAGGAATATATTCAAATATAAACTACACAGTAGCATTCTGTGAAAATTCTTTCTGTTCTGTGCATTCAACTAACAGAGTTGAACCTTACTTTTGATTGAGCCGTTCTGAAACACTCTTTCTGTAGAAACTGCAATTGGACATGCTAAGCGCTAAGAGGCCTACATTGGGAAAAAGAATATCTTCAAATAAAAACTACACAGAAGCATTCTGTGAAACTTATTTCTGATCTGTAAATTCAGGTAACAGAGATAAAACATATTTTTGATTGAGCAGTTATGAAACACTCTTTTTGTAGAAAATGCAAGTGGAGATTCGGAGCGCTAAGAGGGTAATTGTGGAAAAAGGAATGTCTTCAAATATAAACTACACAGAATCATTCGGTGAAACTTCTTTCTGATCTGTGAATTCAGCTAACAGAGTTAAACCATACTTTTGATTGAGCAGATCTGAACACTCTTTCTCTAGAAAATGCAACTGGACATTTGGAGCGCTAAGAGCGTAGTAGTGGAAAAAGGAATATATTCAAATATAAACTACACAGAAGCATTCTGTGAAACTTCTTTCTGATCTGAGCATTCAGCTAACAGAGTTAAACCATACTTTTGATTGAGCAGTTTTGAAACACTCTGTCTGTAGAAAATGCAACTGGACATTCTTAGCGCTATGTGGGTAATAGTGGAAAAAAGAATATGTTCAAATATAAACTACACAGGAGCATTGTATGAAACTTCTTTCTGTTCTGTGCATTCAACTAACAGAGTTGAACCTTACTTTTGATTGAGCCGTTCTGAAACACTCTTTCTGTAGAAACTGCAATTGGACATTCTGAGCGCTAAGAGGCCTATATTGGGAAAAAGAATGTCTACAAATAAAAACTACACAGAAGAATTGTGTGAAACTTCTTTCTGTTCGGTTTGTTCAACTAAAAGAGTTGAACCTTAGTTTTGATTGAGCCGTTCTGTAACAGTCTTTCTGTAGAAAATGCAAGTGGAGATTCGGAGCGCTAAGAGGGTAATAGTGGAAAAAGGAATGTCTCCAAATATAAACTACACAGAATCATTCTGTGAAACTTCTTTCTGATCTGTGCATTCAGCTAACAGAGTTAAACCATACTTTTGATTGAGCAGATCTGAACACTCTTTCTGTAGAAAATGCAACTGGACATTTGGAGCGCTAAGAGAGTAGTAGTGGAAAAAGGAATATATTCAAATATAAACTACACAGAAGCATTCTGTGAAACTTCTTTCTGATCTGAGCATTCAGCTAACAGAGTTAAACCATACTTTTGATTGAGCAGTTTTGAAACTCTCTGTCTGTAGAAAATGCAACTGGACATTCGTAGCGCTAAGTGGGTAATAGTGGAAAAATGAATATGTTCAAATATAAACTACACAGAAGCATTGTATGAGACTTCTTTCTGTTCTGTGCATTCAAGTAACAGAGTTGAACCTTACTTTTGATTGAGCCTTTCTGAAACACTCTTTCTGTAGAAACTGCAATTGGACATTCTGAGCGCTAAGAGGCCTCTATTGGGAAAAATAATATCTTCAAATAAAAACTACACAGAAGCATTGTGTGAAACTTATTTCTGATATGTTCATTAAGCTAACAGAGTTAAACCATACTTTTGATTGCGCAGTTCTGAACACTCTTTCTGTAGAAAATGCAAGTGGACATTCGGAGCGCTAAGAGGGTAATAGTGGAAAAAGGAATATATTCAAATATAAACTACACAGTAGCATTCTGTGAAAATTCTTTCTGTTCTGTGCATTCAACTAACAGAGTTGAACCTTACTTTTGATTGAGCCGTTCTGAAACACTCTTTCTGTAGTAACTGCAATTGGACATGCTAAGCGCTAAGAGGCCTACATTGGGAAAAAGAATATCTTCAAATAAAAACTACACAGATGCATTCTGTGAAACTTATTTCTGATCTGTAAATTCAGTTAACAGATATAAAACATATTTTTGATTGAGCAGTTATGAGACACTCTTTTTGTAGAAAATGCAAGTGGAGATTCCGAGCGCTAAGAGGGTAACAGTGGAAAAATGAATGTCTTCAAATATAAACTACACAGAATCATTCGGTGAAACTTATTCCTGATCTGTGCATTCAGCTAACAGAGTTAAACCATACTTTTGATTGAGCAGATCTGAACACTCTTTCTGTAGAAAATGCAACTGGACATTTGGAGTGCTAAGAGCGTAGTAGTGGAAAAAGGAATATATTCAAATATAAACTACACAGAAGCATTCTGTGAAACTTCTTTCTGATCTGAGCATTCAGCTAACAGAGTTAAACCATACTTTTGATTGATCAGTTTTGAAACACTCTGTCTGTAGAAAATGCAACTGGACATTCGTAGCGCTAAGTGGGTAATAGTGGAAAAAAGAATATGTTCAAATGTAAACTACAGAGAAGCATTGTATGAAACTTCTTTCTGTTCTGTGCATTCAACTAACAGAGTTGAACCTTACTTTTGATTGAGCCGTTCTGAAACACTCTTTCTGTAGAAACTGCAATTGGACATTCTGAGCGCTAAGAGGCCTATATTGGGAAAAAGAATGTCTACAAATAAAAACTACACAGAAGAATTGTGTGAAACTTCTTTCTGTTCTGTTTGTTCAACTAAAAGAGTTGAACCTTAGTTTTGATTGAGCCGTTCTGAAACACTCTTTCTGTAGAAAATGCAAGTGGAGATTTGGAGCGCTAAGAGGGTAGTAGTGGAAAAAGGAATATATTCAAATATAAACTACACAGAAGCATTCTGTGAAACTTCTTTCTGATCTGAGCATTCAGCTAACAGAGTTAAACCATACTTTTGATTGAGCAGTTTTGAAACACTCTGTCTGTAGAAAATGCAACTGGACATTCGTAGCGCTAAGTGGGTAATAGTGGAAAAAAGAATATGTTCAAATATAAACTACACAGAAGCATTGTATGAAACTTCTTTCTGTTCTGTGCATTCAACTAACAGAGTTGAACCTTACTTTTGATTGAGCCGTTCTGAAACACTCTTTCTGTAGAAACTGCAATTGGACATTCTGAGCGCTAAGAGGCCTATATTGGGAAAAAGAATGTCTACAAATAAAAACTACACAGAAGAATTGTGTGAAACTTCTTTCTGTTCTGTTTGTTCAACTAAAAGAGTTGAACCTTAGTTTTGTTTGAGCAGTTCTGAAACACTCTTTCTGTAGAAAATGCAAGTGGAGATTCGGAGCGCTAAGAGGGTAATAGTGGAAAAAGGAATGTCTCCAAATATAAACTACACAGAATCATTCTGTGAAAATTTTTCTGATCTGTGCATTCAGCTAACAGAGTTAAACCATACTTTTGATTGAGCAAATCTGAACACTCTTTCTGTAGAAAATGCAACTGGACATTTGGAACGCTAAGAGCGTAGTAGTGGAAAAAGGAATATATTCAAATATAAACTACACAGAAGCATTCTGTGAAACTTCTTTCTGATCTGAGCATTCAGCTAACAGAGTTAAACCATACTTTTGATTGAGCAGTTTTGAAACACTCTGTCTGTAGAAAATGCAACTGGACATTCGTAGCGCTAAGTGGGTAATAGTGGAAAAAAGAATATGTTCAAATATAAACTACACAGAAGCATTGTATGAAACTTCTTTCTGTTCTGTGCATTCAACTAACAGAGTTGAACCTTACTTTTGATTGAGCCTTTCTGAAACACTCTTTCTGTAGAAACTGCAATTGGACATTCTGAGCGCTAAGAGGCCTCTATTGGGAAAAATAATATCTTCAAATAAAAACTACACAGAAGCATTGTGTGAAACTTATTTCTGATATGTTCATTAAGCTAACAGAGTTAAACCATACTTTTGATTGCGCAGTTCTGAACACTCTTTCTGTAGAAAATGCAAGTGGACATTCCGAGCGCTAAGAGGGTAATAGTGGAAAAAGGAATATATTCAAATATAAACTACACAGTAGCATTCTGTGAAAATTCTTTCTGTTCTGTGCATTCAACTAACAGAGTTGAACCTTACTTTTGATTGAGCCGTTCTGAAACACTCTTTCTGTAGAAACTGCAATTGGACATGCTAAGCGCTAAGAGGCCTACATTGGGAAAAAGAATATCTTCAAATAAAAACTACACAGATGCATTCTGTGAAACTTATTTATGATCTGTAAATTCAGTTAACAGATATAAAACATATTTTTGATTGAGCAGTTATGAAACACTCTTTTTGTAGAAAATGCAAGTGGAGATTCGGAGCGCTAAGAGGGTAACAGTGGAAAAATGAATGTCTTCAAATATAAACTACACAGAATCATTCGGTGAAACTTATTCCTGATCTGTGCATTCAGCTAACAGAGTTAAACCATACTTTTTATTGAGCAGATCTGAACACTCTTTCTGTAGAAAATGCAACTGGACATTTGGAGCGCTAAGAGCGTAGTAGTGGAAAAAGGAATATATTCAAATATAAACTACACAGAAGCATTCTGTGAAACTTCGTTCTGATCTGAGCATTCAACTAACAGAGTTAAACCATACTTTTGATTGAGCAGTTTTGAAACACTCTGTCTGTAGAAAATGCAACTGGACATTCGTAGCGCTAAGTGGGTAATAGTGGAAAAAAGAATATGTTCAAATGTAAACTACACAGAAGCATTGTATGAAACTTCTTTCTGTTCTGTGCATTCAACTAACAGAGTTGAACCTTACTTTTGATTGAGCCTTTCTGAAACACTCTTTCTGTAGAAACTGCAATTGGACATTCTGAGCACTAAGAGGCCTATATTGGGAAAAATAATATCTTCAAATAAATACTACACAGAAGCATTGTGTGAAACTTATTTCTGATACGTTCATTAAGCTAACAGAGTTAAACCATACTTTTGAGTGCGCGGTTCTGAACACTCTTTCTGTAGAAAATGCAAGTGGACATTCGGAGCGCTAAGAGGGTAATAGTGGAAAAAGGAACATATTCAAATATAAACTACACAGTAGCATTCTGTGAAACTTCTTTCTGTTCTGTGCATTCAACTAACAGAGTTGAACCTTACTTTTGATTAAGCCGTTCTGAAACACTCTTTCTGTAGAAACTGCAATTGGACATGCTAAGCGCTAAGAGGCCTACATTGGGAAAAAGAATATCTTCAAATAAAAACTACACAGATGCATTCTGTGAAACTTATTTCTGATCTGTAAATTCAGTTAACAGAGATAAAACATATTTTTGATTGAGCAGTTATGAAACACTCTTTTGTAGAAAATGCAAGTGGAAATTCTGAGCGCTAAGAGGGTAACAGTGGAAAAATGAATGTCTTCAAATATAAACTACACAGAATCATTCGGTGAAACTTATTCCTGATCTGTGCATTCAGCTAACAGAGTTAAACCATACTTTTGATTGAGCAGATCTGAACACTCTTTCTGTAGAAAATGCAACTGGACATTTGGAGCGTAAGAGCGTAGTAGTGGAAAAAGGAATATATTCAAATATAAACTACACAGAAGCATTCTGTGAAACTTCTTTCTGATCTGAGCATTCAGCTAACAGAGTTAAACCATACTTTTGATTGAGCAGTTTTGAAACACTCTGTCTGTAGAAAATGCAACTGGACATTCGTAGCGCTAAGTGGGTAATAGTGGAAAAAAGAATATGTTCAAATATAAACTACACAGAAGCATTGTATGAAACTTCTTTCTGTTCTGTGCATTCAACTAACAGAGTTGAACCTTACTTTTGATTGAGCCTTTCTGAAACACTCTTTCTGTAGAAACTGCAATTGGACATTCTGAGCGCTAAGAGGCCTCTATTGGGAAAAATAATATCTTCAAATAAAAACTACACAGAAGCATTGTGTGAAACTTCTTTCTGATATGTTCATTAAGCTAACAGAGTTAAACCATACTTTTGATTGCGCAGTTCTGAACACTCTTTCTGTAGAAAATGCAAGTGGACATTCGGAGCGCTAAGAGGGTAATAGTGGAAAAAGGAATATATTCAAATATAAACTACACAGTAGCATTCTGTGAAAATTCTTTCTGTTCTGTGCATTCAACTAACAGAGTTGAACCTTACTTTTGATTGAGCCGTTCTGAAACACTCTTTCTGTAGAAACTGCAATTGGACATGCTAAGCGCTAAGAGGCCTACATTGGGAAAAAGAATATCTTCAAATAAAAACTACACAGATGCATTCTGTGAAACTTATTTCTGATCTGTAAATTCAGTTAACAGAGATAAAACATATTTTTGATTGAGCAGTTATGAAACACTCTTTTTGTAGAAAATGCAAGTGGAGATTCGGAGCGCTAAGAGGGTAATAGTGGAAAAAGGAATGTCTTCAAATATAAACTACACAGAATCATTCGGTGAAACTTCTTTCTGATCTGTGCATTCAGCTAACAGAGTTAAACCATACTTTTGATTGAGCAGATCTGAACACTCTTTCTGTTGAAAATGCAACTGGACATTTGGAGCGCTAAGAGCGTAGTAGTGGAAAAAGGAATATATTCAAATATAAACTACACAGAAGCATTCTGTGAAACTTCTTTCTGATCTGAGCATTCAGCTAACAGAGTTAAACCATACTTTTGATTGAGCAGTTTTGAAACACTCTGTCTGTAGAAAATGCAACTGGACATTCGTAGCGCTAAGTGGGTAATAGTGGAAAAAAGAATATGTTCAAATATAAACTACACAGGAGCATTGTATGAAACTTCTTTCTGTTCTGTGCATTCAACTAACAGAGTTGAACCTTACTTTTGATTGAGCCGTTCTAAAACACTCTTTCTGTAGAAACTGCAATTGGACATTCTGAGCTCTAAGAGGCCTATATTGGGAAAAAGAATGTCTACAAATAAAAACTACACAGAAGAATTGTGTGAAACATCTTTCTGTTCGGTTTGTTCAACTAAAAGAGTTGAACCTTAGTTTTGATTGAGCCGTTCTGTAACAGTCTTTCTGTAGAAAATGCAAGAGGAGATTCGGAGCGCAAAGAGGGTAATAGTGGAAAAAGGAATGTCTCCAAATATAAACTACACAGAATCATTCTGTGAAACTTCTTTCTGATCTGTGCATTCAGCTAACAGAGTTAAACCATACTTTTGATTGAGCAGATCTGAACACTCTTTCTGTAGAAAATGCAACTGGACATTTGGAGCGCTAAGAGAGTAGTAGTGGAAAAAGGAATATATTCAAATATAAACTACACAGAAGCATTCTGTGAAACTTCTTTCTGATCTGAGCATTCAGCTAACAGAGTTAAACCATACTTTTGATTGAGCAGTTTTGAAACACTCTGTCTGTAGAAAATGCAACTGGACATTCGTAGCGCTAAGTGGGTAATAGTGGAAAAATGAATATGTTCAAATATAAACTACACAGAAGCATTGTATGAAAATTCTTTCTGTTCTGTGCATTCAACTAACAGAGTTGAACCTTAGTTTTGATTGAGCCTTTCTGAAACACTCTTTCTGTAGAAACTGCAATTGGACATTCTGAGCGCTAAGAGGCCTCTATTGGGAAAAATAATATCTTCAAATAAAAACTACACAGAAGCATTGTGTGAAACTTATTTCTGATATGTTCATTAAGCTAACAGAGTTAAACCATACTTTTGATTGCGCAGTTCTGAACACTCTTTCTGTAGAAAATGCAAGTGGACATTCGGAGCGCTAAGAGGGTAATAGTGGAAAAAGTAATATATTCAAACATAAACTACACAGTAGCATTCTGTGAAAATTCTTTCTGTTCTGTGCATTCAACTAACAGAGTTGAACCTTACTTTTGATTGAGCCGTTCTGAAACTCTCTTTCTGTAGTAACTGCAATTGGACATGCTAAGCGCTAAGAGGCCTACATTGGGAAAAAGAATATCTTCAAATAAAAACTACACAGATGCATTCTGTGAAACTTATTTCTGATCTGTAAATTCAGTTAACAGATATAAAACATATTTTTGATTGAGCAGTTATGAGACACTCTTTTTGTAGAAAATGCAAGTGGAGATTCGGAGCGCTAAGAGGGTAACAGTGGAAAAATGAATGTCTTCAAATATAAACTACACAGAATCATTCGGTGAAACTTATTCCTGATCTGTGCATTCAGCTAACAGAGTTAAACCATACTTTTGATTGAGCAGATCTGAACACTCTTTCTGTAGAAAATGCAACTGGACATTTGGAGCGCTAAGAGCGTAGTAGTGGAAAAAGTAATATAATCAAATATAAACTACACAGAAGCATTCTGTGAAACTTCTTTCTGATCTGAGCATTCAGCTAACAGAGTTAAACCATACTTTTGATTGATCAGTTTTGAAACACTCTGTCTGTAGAAAATGCAACTGGACATTCGTAGCGCTAAGTGGGTAATAGTGGAAAAAAGAATATGTTCAAATGTAAACTACGGAGAAGCATTGTATGAAACTTCTTTCTGTTCTGTGCATTCAACTAACAGAGTTGAACCTTACTTTTGATTGAGCCGTTCTGAAACACTCTTTCTGTAGAAACTGCAATTGGACATTCTGAGCGCTAAGAGGCCTATATTGGGAAAAAGAATGTCTACAAATAAAAACTACACAGAAGAATTGTGTGAAACTTCTTTCTGTTCTGTTTGTTCAACTAAAAGAGTTGAACCTTAGTTTTGATTGAGCCGTACTGAAACACTCTTTCTGTAGAAAATGCAAGTGGAGATTTGGAGCGCTAAGAGGGTAGTAGTGGAAAAAGGAATATATTCAAATATAAACTACACAGAAGCATTCTGTGAAACTTCTTTCTGATCTGAGCATTCAGCTAACAGAGTTAAACCATACTTTTGATTGAGCAGTTTTGAAACACTCTGTCTGTAGAAAATGCAACTGGACATTCGTAGCTCTAAGTGGGTAATAGTGGAAAAAAGAATATGTTCAAATATAAACTACACAGAAGCATTGTATGAAACTGCTTTCTGTTCTGTGCATTCAACTAACAGAGTTGAACCTTACTTTTGATTGAGCCGTTCTGAAACACTCTTTCTGTAGAAACTGCAATTGGACATTCTGAGCGCTAAGAGGCCTATATTGGGAAAAAGAATGTCTACAAATAAAAACTACACAGAAGAATTGTGTGAAACTTCTTTCTGTTCTGTTTGTTCAACTAAAAGAGTTGAACCTTAGTTTTGTTTGAGCAGTTCTGAAACACTCTTTCTGTAGAAAATGCAAGTGGAGATTCGGAGCGCTAAGAGGGTAATAGTGGAAAAAGGAATGTCTCCAAATATAAACTACACAGAATCATTCTGTGAAACTTTTTCTGATCTGTGCATTCAGCTAACAGAGTTAAACCATACTTTTGATTGAGCAGATCTGAACACTCTTTCTGTAGAAAATGCAACTGGACATTTGGAGCGCTAAGAGCGTAGTAGTGGAAAAAGGAATATATTCAAATATAAACTACACAGAAGCATTCTGTGAAACTTCTTTCTGATCTGAGCATTCAGCTAACAGAGTTAAACCATACTTTTGATTGAGCAGTTTTGAAACACTCTGTCTGTAGAAAATGCAACTGGACATTCGTAGCGCTAAGTGGGTAATAGTGGAAAAAAGAATATGTTCAAATATAAACTACACAGAAGCATTGTATGAAACTTCTTTCTGTTCTGTGCATTCAACTAACAGAGTTGAACCTTACTTTTGATTGAGCCTTTCTGAAACACTCTTTCTGTAGAAACTGCAATTGGACATTCTGAGCGCTAAGAGGCCTCTATTGGGAAAAATAATATCTTCAAATAAAAACTACACAGAAGCATTGTGTGAAACTTATTTCTGATATGTTCATTAAGCTAACAGAGTTAAACCATACTTTTGATTGCGCAGTTCTGAACACTCTTTCTGTAGAAAATGCAAGTGGACATTCCGAGCGCTAAGAGGGTAATAGTGGAAAAAGGAATATATTCAAATATAAACTACACAGTAGCATTCTGTGAAAATTCTTTCTGTTCTGTGCATTCAACTAACAGAGTTGAACCTTACTTTTGATTGAGCCGTTCTGAAACACTCTTTCTGTAGAAACTGCAATTGGACATGCTAAGCGCTAAGAGGCCTACATTGGGAAAAAGAATATCTTCAAATAAAAACTACACAGATGCATTCTGTGAAACTTATTTCTGATCTGTAAATTCAGTTAACAGATATAAAACATATTTTTGATTGAGCAGTTATGAAACACTCTTTTTGTAGAAAATGCAAGTGGAGATTCGGAGCGCTAAGAGGGTAATAGTGGAAAAAGGAATGTCTTCAAATATAAACTACACAGAATCATTCGGTGAAACTTCTTTCTGATCTGTGCATTCAGCTAAGAGAGTTAAACCATACTTTTGATTGAGCAGATCTGAACACTCTTTCTGTTGAAAATGCAACTGGACATTTGGAGCGCTAAGAGCGTAGTAGTGGAAAAAGGAATATATTCAAATATAAACTACACAGAAGCATTCTGTGAAACTTCTTTCTGATCTGAGCATTCAGCTAACAGAGTTAAACCATACTTTTGATTGAGCAGTTTTGAAACACTCTGTCTGTAGAAAACGCAAATGGACATTCGTAGCGCTAAGTGGGTAATAGTGGAAAAAAGAATATGTTCAAATATAAACTACACAGGAGCATTGTATGAAACTTCTTTCTGTTCTGTGCATTCAACTAACAGAGTTGAACCTTACTTTTGATTGAGCCGTTCTGAAACACTCTTTCTGTAGAAACTGCAATTGGACATTCTGAGCGCTAAGAGGCCTATATTGGGAAAAAGAATGTCTACAAATAAAAACTACACAGAAGAATTGTGTGAAACTTCTTTCTGTTCGGTTTGTTCAACTAAAAGAGTTGAACCTTAGTTTTGATTGAGCCGTTCTGTAACAGTCTTTCTGTAGAAAATGCAAGTGGAGATTCGGAGCGCTAAGAGGGTAATAGTGGAAAAAGGAATGTCTCCAAATATAAACTACACAGAATCATTCTGTGAAACTTCTTTCTGATCTGTGCATTCAGCTAACAGAGTTAAACCATACTTTTGATTGAGCAGATCTGAACACTCTTTCTGTAGAAAATGCAACTGGACATTTGGAGCGCTAAGAGAGTAGTAGTGGAAAAAGGAATATATTCAAATATAAACTACACAGAAGCATTCTGTGAAACTTCTTTCTGATCTGAGCATTCAGCTAACAGAGTTAAACCATACTTTTGATTGAGCAGTTTTGAAACACTCTGTCTGTAGAAAATGCAACTGGACATTCGTAGCGCTAAGTGGGTAATAGTGGAAAAATGAATATGTTCAAATATAAACTACACAGAAGCATTGTATGAATCTTCTTTCTGTTCTATGCATTCAACTAACAGAGTTGAACCTTACTTTTGATTGAGCCTTTCTGAAACACTCTTTCTGTAGAAACTGCAATTGGACATTCTGAGCGCTAAGAGGCCTCTATTGGGAAAAATAATATCTTCAAATAAAAACTACACAGAAGCATTGTGTGAAACTTATTTCTGATATGTTCATTAAGCTAACAGAGTTAAACCATACTTTTGATTGCGCAGTTCTGAACACTCTTTCTGTAGAAAATGCAAGTGGACATTCGGAGCGCTAAGAGGGTAATAGTGGAAAAAGGAATATATTCAAATATAAACTACACAGTAGCATTCTGTGAAAATTCTTTCTGTTCTGTGCATTCAACTAACAGAGTTGAACCTTACTTTTGATTGAGCCGTTCTGAAACACTCTTTCTGTCGAAACTGCAATTGGACATGCTAAGCGCTAAGAGGCCTACATTGGGAAAAAGAATATCTTCAAATAAAAACTACACAGATGCATTCTGTGAAACTTATTTATGATCTGTAAATTCAGTTAACAGATATAAAACATATTTTTGATTGAGCAGTTATGAAACACTCTTTTTGTAGAAAATGCAAGTGGAGATTCGGAGCGCTAAGAGGGTAACAGTGGAAAAATGAATGTCTTCAAATATAAACTACACAGAATCATTCGGTGAAACTTATTCCTGATCTGTGCATTCAGCTAACAGAGTTAAACCATACTTTTTATTGAGCAGATCTGAACACTCTTTCTGTAGAAAATGCAACTGGACATTTGGAGCGCTAAGAGCGTAGTAGTGGAAAAAGGAATATATTCAAATATAAACTACACAGAAGCATTCTGTGAAACTTCTTTCTGATCTGAGCATTCAACTAACAGAGTTAAACCATACTTTTGATTGAGCAGTTTTGAAACACTCTGTCTGTAGAAAATGCAACTGGACATTCGTAGCGCTAAGTGGGTAATAGTGGAAAAAAGAATATGTTCAAATGTAAACTACACAGAAGCATTGTATGAAACTTCTTTCTGTTCTGTGCATTCAACTAACAGAGTTGAACCTTACTTTTGCTTGAGCCGTTCTGAAACACTCTTTCTGTAGAAACTGCAATTGGACATTTTGAGCGCTAAGAGGCCTATATTGGGAAAAAGAATGTCTACAAATAAAAACTACACAGAAGAATTGTGTGAAACTTCTTTCTGTTCTGTTTGTTCAACTAAAAGAGTTGAACCTTAGTTTTGATTGAGCCGTTCTGAAACACTCTTTCTGTAGAAAATGCAAGTGGAGATTCGGAGCGCTAAGAGGGTAATAGTGGGAAAAGGAATGTCTCCAAATATAAACTACACAGAATCATTCGGTGAAACTTCTTTCTGATCTGTGCATTCAGCTAACAGAGTTAAACCATACTTTTGATTGAGCAGATCTGAACACTCTTTCTGTAGAAAATGCAACTGGACATTTGGAGCGGTAAGAGAGTAGTAGTGGAAAAAGGAATATATTCAAATATAAACTACACAGAAGCATTCTGTGAAACTTCTTTCTGATCTGAGCATTCAGCTAACAGAGTTAAACCATACTTTTGATTGAGCAGTTTTGAAACACTCTGTCTGTAGAATATGCAACTGGACATTCGTAGCGCTAAATGGGTAATAGTGGAAAAAAGAATATGTTCAAATATAAACTACACAGAAGCATTGTATGAAACTTCTTTCTGTTCTGTGCATTCAACTAACAGAGTTGAACCTTACTTTTGATTGAGCCTTTCTGAAACACTCTTTCTGTAGAAACTGCATTTGGACATTCTGAGCGCTAAGAGGCCTATATTGGGAAAAATAATATCTTCAAATAAAAACTACACAGAAGCATTGTGTGAAACTTATTTCTGATACGTTCATTAAGCTAACAGAGTTAAACCATACTTTTGAGTGCGCGGTTCTGAACACTCTTTCTGTAGAAAATGCAAGTGGACATTCGGAGCGCTAAGAGGGTAATAGTGGAAAAAGGAACATATTCAAATATAAACTACACAGTAGCATTCTGTGAAACTTCTTTCTGTTCTGTGCATTCAACTAACAGAGTTGAACCTTACTTTTGATTAAGCCGTTCTGAAACACTCTTTCTGTAGAAACTGCAATTGGACATGCTAAGCGCTAAGAGGCCTACATTGGGAAAAAGAATATCTTCAAATAAAAACTACACAGATGCATTCTGTGAAACTTATTTCTGATCTGTAAATTCAGTTAACAGAGATAAAACATATTTTTGATTGAGCAGTTATGAAACACTCTTTTGTAGAAAATGCAAGTGGAGATTCTGAGCGCTAAGAGGGTAACAGTGGAAAAATGAATGTCTTCAAATATAAACTACACAGAATCATTCGGTGAAACTTATTCCTGATCTGTGCATTCAGCTAACAGAGTTAAACCATACTTTTGATTGAGCAGATCTGAACACTCTTTCTGTAGAAAATGCAACTGGACATTTGGAGCGTAAGAGCGTAGTAGTGGAAAAAGTAATATATTCAAATATAAACTACACAGAAACATTCTGTGAAACTTCTTTCTGATCTGAGCATTCAGCTAACAGAGTTAAACCATACTTTTGATTGAGCAGTTTTGAAACACTCTGTCTGTAGAAAATGCAACTGGACATTCGTAGCGCTAAGTGGGTAATAGTGGAAAAAAGAATATGTTCAAATATAAACTACACAGAAGCATTGTATGAAACTTCTTTCTGTTCTGTGCATTCAACTAACAGAGTTGAACCTTACTTTTGATTGAGCCTTTCTGAAACACTCTTTCTGTAGAAACTGCAATTGGACATTCTGAGTGCTAAGAGGCCTCTATTGGGAAAAATAATATCTTCAAATAAAAACTACACAGAAGCATTGTGTGAAACTTATTTCTGATATGTTCATTAAGCTAACAGAGTTAAACCATACTTTTGATTGCGCAGTTCTGAACACTCTTTCTGTAGAAAATGCAAGTGGACATTCGGAGCGCTAAGAGGGTAATAGTGGAAAAAGGAATATATTCATATATAAACTACACAGTAGCATTCTGTGAAAATACTTTCTGTTCTGTGCATTCAACTAACAGAGTTGAACCTTACTTTTGATTGAGCCGTTCTGAAACACTCTTTCTGTAGAAACTGCAATTGGACATGCTAAGCGCTAAGAGGCCTACATTGGGAAAAAGAATATCTTCAAATAAAAACTACACAGATGCATTCTGTGAAACTTATTTCTGATCTGTAAATTCAGTTAACAGATATAAAACATATTTTTGATTGAGCAGTTATGAAACACTCTTTTTGTAGAAAATGCAAGTGGAGATTCGGAGCGCTAAGATGGTAACAGTGGAAAAATGAATGTCTTCAAATATAAACTACACAGAATCATTCGGTGAAACTTATTCCTGATCTGTGCATTCAGCTAACAGAGTTAAACCATACTTTTTATTGAGCAGATCTGAACACTCTTTATGTAGAAAATGCAACTGGACATTTTGAGCGCTAAGAGCGTAGTAGTGGAAAAAGGAATATATTCAAATATAAACTACACAGAAGCATTCTGTGAAACTTCTTTCTGATCTGAGCATTCAACTAACAGAGTTAAACCATACTTTTGATTGAGCAGTTTTGAAACACTCTGTCTGTAGAAAATGCAACTGGACATTCGTAGCGCTAAGTGGGTAATAGTGGAAAAAAGAAAATGTTCAAATGTAAACTACACAGAAGCATTGTATGAAACTTCTTTCTGTTCTGTGCATTCAACTAACAGAGTTGAACCTTACTTTTGATTGAGCCGTTCTGAAACACTCTTTCTGTAGAAACTGCAGTTGGACATTTTGAGCGCTAAGAGGACTATATTGGGAAAAAGAATGTCTACAAATAAAAACTACACAGAAGAATTGTGTGAAACTTCTTTCTGTTCTGTTTGTTCAACTAAAAGAGTTGAACCTTAGTTTTGATTGAGCCGTTCTGAAACACTCTTTCTGTAGAAAATGCAAGTGGAGATTCGGAGCGCTAAGAGGGTAATAGTGGGAAAAGGAATGTCTCCAAATATAAACTACACAGAATCATTCGGTGAAACTTCTTTCTGATCTGTGCATTCAGCTAACAGAGTTAAACCATACTTTTGATTGAGCAGATCTGAACACTCTTTCTGTAGAAAATGCAACTGGACATTTGGAGCGCTAAGAGAGTAGTAGTGGAAAAAGGAATATATTCAAATATAAACTACACAGAAGCATTCTGTGAAACTTCTTTCTGATCTGAGCATTCAGCTAACAGAGTTAAACCATACTTTTGATTGAGCAGTTTTGAAACACTCTGTCTGTAGAAAATGCAACTGGACATTCGTAGCGCTAAGTGGGTAATAGTGGAAAAAAGAATATGTTCAAATATAAACTACACAGAAGCATTGTATGAAACTTCTTTCTGTTCTGTGCATTCAACTAACAGAGTTGAACCTTACTTTTGATTGAGCCTTTCTGAAACACTCTTTCTGTAGAAACTGCAATTGGACATTCTGAGCGCTAAGAGGCCTATATTGGGAAAAATAATATCTTCAAATAAAAACTACACAGAAGCATTGTGTGAAACTTATTTCTGATACGTTCATTAAGCTAACAGAGTTAAACCATACTTTTGAGTGCGCGGTTCTGAACACTCTTTCTGTAGAAAATGCAAGTGGACATTCGGAGCGCTAAGAGGGTAATAGTGGAAAAAGGAATATATTCAAATATAAACTACACAGTAGCATTCTGTGAAAATTCTTTCTGTTCTGTGCATTCAACTAACAGAGTTGAACCTTACTTTTGATTGAGCCGTTCTGAAACACTCTTTCTGTAGAAACTGCAATTGGACATGCTAAGCGCTAAGAGGCCTACATTGGGAAAAAGAATATCTTCAAATAAAAACTACACAGATGCATTCTGTGAAACTTATTTCTGATCTGTAAATTCAGTTAACAGAGATAAAACATATTTTTGATTGAGCAGTTATGAAACACTCTTTTTGTAGAAAATGCAAGTGGAGATTCTGAGCGCTAAGAGGGTAACAGTGGAAAAATGAATGTCTTCAAATATAAACTACACAGAATCATTCGGTGAAACTTATTCCTGATCTGTGCATTCAGCTAACAGAGTTAAACCATACTTTTGATTGAGCAGATCTGAACACTCTTTCTGTAGAAAATGCAACTGGACATTTGGAGCGCTAAGAGCGTAGTAGTGGAAAAAGTAATATATTCAAATATAAACTACACAGAAGCATTCTGTGAAACTTCTTTCTGATCTGAGCATTCAGCTAACAGAGTTAAACCATACTTTTGATTGAGCAGTTTTGAAACACTCTGTCTGTAGAAAATGCAACTGGACATTCGTATCGCTAAGTGGGTAATAGTAGAAAAAAGAATATGTTCAAATGTAAACTACACAGAAGCATTGTATGAAACTTCTTTCTGTTCTGTGCATTCAACTAACAGAGTTGAACCTTACTTTTGATTGAGCCGTTCTGAAACACTCTTTCTGTAGAAACTGCAATTGGACATTCTGAGCGCTAAGAGGCCTATATTGGGAAAAAGAATGTCTACAAATAAAAACTACACAGAAGAATTGTGTGAAACTTCTTTCTGTTCGGTTTGTTCAACTAAAAGAGTTGAACCTTAGTTTTGATTGAGCCGTTCTGAAACACTCTTTCTGTAGAAAATGCAAGTGGAGATTCGGAGCGCTAAGAGGGTAGTAGTGGAAAAAGGAATATATTCAAATATAAACTACACAGAAGCATTCTGTGAAACTTATTTCTGATCTGAGCATTCAGCTAACAGAGTTAAACCATACTTTTGATTGAGCAGTTTTGAAACACTCTGTCTGTAGAAAATGCAACTGGACATTCCTAGCGCTAAGTGGGTAATAGTGGAAAAAAGAATATGTTCAAATATAAACTACACAGAAGCATTGTATGAAACTTCTTTCTGTTCTGTGCATTCAACTAACAGAGTTGAACCTTACTTTTGATTGAGCCGTTCTGAAACACTCTTTCTGTAGAAACTGCAATTGGATATTCTGAGCGCTAAGAGGCCTATATTGGGAAAAAGAATGTCTACAAATAAAAACTACACAGAAGAATTGTGTGAAACTTCTTTCTGTTCTGTTTGTTCAACTAAAAGAGTTGAACCTTAGTTTTGTTTGAGCCGTTCTGAAACACTCTTTCTGTAGAAAATGCAAGTGGAGATTCGGAGCGCTAAGAGGGTAATAGTGGAAAAAGGAATGTCTCCAAATACAAACTACACAGAATCATTCTGTGAAAATTCTTTCTGATCTGTGCATTCAGCTAACAGAGTTAAACCATACTTTTGATTGAGCAGATCTGAACACTCTATCTGTAGAAAATGCAAGTGGAGATTCGGAGCGCTAAGAGGGTAATAGTGGGAAAAGGAATGTCTCCAAATATAAACTACACAGAATCATTCGGTGAAACTTCTTTCTGATCTGTGCATTCAGCTAACAGAGTTAAACCATACTTTTGATTGAGCAGATCTGAACACTCTTTCTGTAGAAAATGCAACTGGACATTTGGAGCGCTAAGAGAGTAGTAGTGGAAAAAGGAATATATTCAAATATAAACTACACAGAAGCATTCTGTGAAACTTCTTTCTGATCTGAGCATTCAGCTAACAGAGTTAAACCATACTTTTGATTGAGCAGTTTTGAAACACTCTGTCTGTAGAAAATGCAACTGGACATTCGTAGCGCTAAATGGGTAATAGTGGAAAAAATAATATGTTCAAATATAAACTACACAGAAGCATTGTATGAAACTTCTTTCTGTTCTGTGCATTCAACTAACAGAGTTGAAACTTACTTTTGATTGAGCCGTTCTGAAACACTCTTTCTGTAGAAACTGCAATTGGACATTCTGAGCGCTAAGAGGCCTATATTGGGAAAAAGAATGTCTACAAATAAAAACTACACAGAAGAATTGTGTGAAACTTCTTTCTGTTCTGTTTGTTCAACTAAAAGAGTTGAACCTTAGTTTTGTTTGAGCCGTTCTGAAACACTCTTTCTGTAGAAAATGCAAGTGGAGATTCGGAGCGCTAAGAGGGTAATAGTGGAAAAAGGAATGTCTCCAAATACAAACTACACAGAATCATTCTGTGAAAATTCTTTCTGATCTGTGCATTCAGCTAACAGAGTTAAACCATACTTTTGATTGAGCAGATCTGAACACTCTTTCTGTAGAAAATGCAACTGGACATTTGGAGCGCTAAGAGAGTAGTAGTGGAAAAAGGAATATATTCAAATATAAACTACACAGAAGCATTCTGTGAAACTTCTTTCTGATCTGAGCATTCAGCTAACAGAGTTAAACCATACTTTTGATTGAGCAGTTTTGAAACACTCTGTCTGTAGAATATGCAACTGGACATTCGTAGCGCTAAATGGGTAATAGTGGAAAAAAGAATATGTTCAAATATAAACTACACAGAAGCATTGTATGAAACTTCTTTCTGTTCTGTGCATTCAACTAACAGAGTTGAACCTTACTTTTGATTGAGCCTTTCTGAAACACTCTTTCTGTAGAAACTGCATTTGGACATTCTGAGCGCTAAGAGGCCTATATTGGGAAAAATAATATCTTCAAATAAAAACTACACAGAAGCATTGTGTGAAACTTATTTCTGATACGTTCATTAAGCTAACAGAGTTAAACCATACTTTTGAGTGCGCGGTTCTGAACACTCTTTCTGTAGAAAATGCAAGTGGACATTCGGAGCGCTATGAGGGTAATAGTGGAAAAAGGAACATATTCAAATATAAACTACACAGTAGCATTCTGTGAAACTTCTTTCTGTTCTGTGCATTCAACTAACAGAGTTGAACCTTACTTTTGATTAAGCCGTTCTGAAACACTCTTTCTGTAGAAACTGCAATTGGACATGCTAAGCGCTAAGAGGCCTACATTGGGAAAAAGAATATCTTCAAATAAAAACTACACAGATGCATTCTGTGAAACTTATTTCTGATCTGTAAATTCAGTTAACAGAGATAAAACATATTTTTGATTGAGCAGTTATGAAACACTCTTTTGTAGAAAATGCAAGTGGAGATTCTGAGCGCTAAGAGGGTAACAGTGGAAAAATGAATGTCTTCAAATATAAACTACACAGAATCATTCGGTGAAACTTATTCCTGATCTGTGCATTCAGCTAACAGAGTTAAACCATACTTTTGATTGAGCAGATCTGAACACTCTTTCTGTAGAAAATGCAACTGGACATTTGGAGCGTAAGAGCGTAGTAGTGGAAAAAGTAATATATTCAAATATAAACTACACAGAAGCATTCTGTGAAACTTCTTTCTGATCTGAGCATTCAGCTAACAGAGTTAAACCATACTTTTGATTGAGCAGTTTTGAAACACTCTGTCTGTAGAAAATGCAACTGGACATTCGTAGCGCTAAGTGGGTAATAGTGGAAAAAAGAATATGTTCAAATATAAACTACACAGAAGCATTGTATGAAACTTCTTTCTGTTCTGTGCATTCAACTAACAGAGTTGAACCTTACTTTTGATTGAGCCTTTCTGAAACACTCTTTCTGTAGAAACTGCAATTGGACATTCTGAGTGCTAAGAGGCCTCTATTGGGAAAAATAATATCTTCAAATAAAAACTACACAGAAGCATTGTGTGAAACTTATTTCTGATATGTTCATTAAGCTAACAGAGTTAAACCATACTTTTGATTGCGCAGTTCTGAACACTCTTTCTGTAGAAAATGCAAGTGGACATTCGGAGCGCTAAGAGGGTAATAGTGGAAAAAGGAATATATTCATATATAAACTACACAGTAGCATTCTGTGAAAATACTTTCTGTTCTGTGCATTCAACTAACAGAGTTGAACCTTACTTTTGATTGAGCCGTTCTGAAACACTCTTTCTGTAGAAACTGCAATTGGACATGCTAAGCGCTAAGAGGCCTACATTGGGAAAAAGAATATCTTCAAATAAAAACTACACAGATGCATTCTGTGAAACTTATTTCTGATCTGTAAATTCAGTTAACAGATATAAAACATATTTTTGATTGAGCAGTTATGAAACACTCTTTTTGTAGAAAATGCAAGTGGAGATTCGGAGCGCTAAGATGGTAACAGTGGAAAAATGAATGTCTTCAAATATAAACTACACAGAATCATTCGGTGAAACTTATTCCTGATCTGTGCATTCAGCTAACAGAGTTAAACCATACTTTTTATTGAGCAGATCTGAACACTCTTTATGTAGAAAATGCAACTGGACATTTTGAGCGCTAAGAGCGTAGTAGTGGAAAAAGGAATATATTCAAATATAAACTACACAGAAGCATTCTGTGAAACTTCTTTCTGATCTGAGCATTCAACTAACAGAGTTAAACCATACTTTTGATTGAGCAGTTTTGAAACACTCTGTCTGTAGAAAATGCAACTGGACATTCGTAGCGCTAAGTGGGTAATAGTGGAAAAAAGAAAATGTTCAAATGTAAACTACACAGAAGCATTGTATGAAACTTCTTTCTGTTCTGTGCATTCAACTAACAGAGTTGAACCTTACTTTTGATTGAGCCGTTCTGAAACACTCTTTCTGTAGAAACTGCAGTTGGACATTTTGAGCGCTAAGAGGACTATATTGGGAAAAAGAATGTCTACAAATAAAAACTACACAGAAGAATTGTGTGAAACTTCTTTCTGTTCTGTTTGTTCAACTAAAAGAGTTGAACCTTAGTTTTGATTGAGCCGTTCTGAAACACTCTTTCTGTAGAAAATGCAAGTGGAGATTCGGAGCGCTAAGAGGGTAATAGTGGGAAAAGGAATGTCTCCAAATATAAACTACACAGAATCATTCGGTGAAACTTCTTTCTGATCTGTGCATTCAGCTAACAGAGTTAAACCATACTTTTGATTGAGCAGATCTGAACACTCTTTCTGTAGAAAATGCAACTGGACATTTGGAGCGCTAAGAGAGTAGTAGTGGAAAAAGGAATATATTCAAATATAAACTACACAGAAGCATTCTGTGAAACTTCTTTCTGATCTGAGCATTCAGCTAACAGAGTTAAACCATACTTTTGATTGAGCAGTTTTGAAACACTCTGTCTGTAGAAAATGCAACTGGACATTCGTAGCGCTAAGTGGGTAATAGTGGAAAAAAGAATATGTTCAAATATAAACTACACAGAAGCATTGTATGAAACTTCTTTCTGTTCTGTGCATTCAACTAACAGAGTTGAACCTTACTTTTGATTGAGCCTTTCTGAAACACTCTTTCTGTAGAAACTGCAATTGGACATTCTGAGCGCTAAGAGGCCTATATTGGGAAAAATAATATCTTCAAATAAAAACTACACAGAAGCATTGTGTGAAACTTATTTCTGATACGTTCATTAAGCTAACAGAGTTAAACCATACTTTTGAGTGCGCGGTTCTGAACACTCTTTCTGTAGAAAATGCAAGTGGACATTCGGAGCGCTAAGAGGGTAATAGTGGAAAAAGGAATATATTCAAATATAAACTACACAGTAGCATTCTGTGAAAATTCTTTCTGTTCTGTGCATTCAACTAACAGAGTTGAACCTTACTTTTGATTGAGCCGTTCTGAAACACTCTTTCTGTAGAAACTGCAATTGGACATGCTAAGCGCTAAGAGGCCTACATTGGGAAAAAGAATATCTTCAAATAAAAACTACACAGATGCATTCTGTGAAACTTATTTCTGATCTGTAAATTCAGTTAACAGAGATAAAACATATTTTTGATTGAGCAGTTATGAAACACTCTTTTTGTAGAAAATGCAAGTGGAGATTCTGAGCGCTAAGAGGGTAACAGTGGAAAAATGAATGTCTTCAAATATAAACTACACAGAATCATTCGGTGAAACTTATTCCTGATCTGTGCATTCAGCTAACAGAGTTAAACCATACTTTTGATTGAGCAGATCTGAACACTCTTTCTGTAGAAAATGCAACTGGACATTTGGAGCGCTAAGAGCGTAGTAGTGGAAAAAGTAATATATTCAAATATAAACTACACAGAAGCATTCTGTGAAACTTCTTTCTGATCTGAGCATTCAGCTAACAGAGTTAAACCATACTTTTGATTGAGCAGTTTTGAAACACTCTGTCTGTAGAAAATGCAACTGGACATTCGTATCGCTAAGTGGGTAATAGTAGAAAAAAGAATATGTTCAAATGTAAACTACACAGAAGCATTGTATGAAACTTCTTTCTGTTCTGTGCATTCAACTAACAGAGTTGAACCTTACTTTTGATTGAGCCGTTCTGAAACACTCTTTCTGTAGAAACTGCAATTGGACATTCTGAGCGCTAAGAGGCCTATATTGGGAAAAAGAATGTCTACAAATAAAAACTACACAGAAGAATTGTGTGAAACTTCTTTCTGTTCGGTTTGTTCAACTAAAAGAGTTGAACCTTAGTTTTGATTGAGCCGTTCTGAAACACTCTTTCTGTAGAAAATGCAAGTGGAGATTCGGAGCGCTAAGAGGGTAGTAGTGGAAAAAGGAATATATTCAAATATAAACTACACAGAAGCATTCTGTGAAACTTATTTCTGATCTGAGCATTCAGCTAACAGAGTTAAACCATACTTTTGATTGAGCAGTTTTGAAACACTCTGTCTGTAGAAAATGCAACTGGACATTCCTAGCGCTAAGTGGGTAATAGTGGAAAAAAGAATATGTTCAAATATAAACTACACAGAAGCATTGTATGAAACTTCTTTCTGTTCTGTGCATTCAACTAACAGAGTTGAACCTTACTTTTGATTGAGCCGTTCTGAAACACTCTTTCTGTAGAAACTGCAATTGGATATTCTGAGCGCTAAGAGGCCTATATTGGGAAAAAGAATGTCTACAAATAAAAACTACACAGAAGAATTGTGTGAAACTTCTTTCTCTTCTGTTTGTTCAACTAAAAGAGTTGAACCTTAGTTTTGTTTGAGCCGTTCTGAAACACTCTTTCTGTAGAAAATGCAAGTGGAGATTCGGAGCGCTAAGAGGGTAATAGTGGAAAAAGGAATGTCTCCAAATACAAACTACACAGAATCATTCTGTGAAAATTCTTTCTGATCTGTGCATTCAGCTAACAGAGTTAAACCATACTTTTGATTGAGCAGATCTGAACACTCTATCTGTAGAAAATGCAAGTGGAGATTCGGAGCGCTAAGAGGGTAATAGTGGGAAAAGGAATGTCTCCAAATATAAACTACACAGAATCATTCGGTGAAACTTCTTTCTGATCTGTGCATTCAGCTAACAGAGTTAAACCATACTTTTGATTGAGCAGATCTGAACACTCTTTCTGTAGAAAATGCAACTGGACATTTGGAGCGCTAAGAGAGTAGTAGTGGAAAAAGGAATATATTCAAATATAAACTACACAGAAGCATTCTGTGAAACTTCTTTCTGATCTGAGCATTCAGCTAACAGAGTTAAACCATACTTTTGATTGAGCAGTTTTGAAACACTCTGTCTGTAGAAAATGCAACTGGACATTCGTAGCGCTAAATGGGTAATAGTGGAAAAAATAATATGTTCAAATATAAACTACACAGAAGCATTGTATGAAACTTCTTTCTGTTCTGTGCATTCAACTAACAGAGTTGAAACTTACTTTTGATTGAGCCGTTCTGAAACACTCTTTCTGTAGAAACTGCAATTGGACATTCTGAGCGCTAAGAGGCCTATATTGGGAAAAAGAATGTCTACAAATAAAAACTACACAGAAGAATTGTGTGAAACTTCTTTCTGTTCTGTTTGTTCAACTAAAAGAGTTGAACCTTAGTTTTGTTTGAGCCGTTCTGAAACACTCTTTCTGTAGAAAATGCAAGTGGAGATTCGGAGCGCTAAGAGGGTAATAGTGGAAAAAGGAATGTCTCCAAATACAAACTACACAGAATCATTCTGTGAAAATTCTTTCTGATCTGTGCATTCAGCTAACAGAGTTAAACCATACTTTTGATTGAGCAGATCTGAACACTCTTTCTGTAGAAAATGCAACTGGACATTTGGAGCGCTAAGAGAGTAGTAGTGGAAAAAGGAATATATTCAAATATAAACTACACAGAAGCATTCTGTGAAACTTCTTTCTGATCTGAGCATTCAGCTAACAGAGTTAAACCATACTTTTGATTGAGCAGTTTTGAAACACTCTGTCTGTAGAAAATGCAACTGGACATTCGTAGCGCTAAGTAGGTAATAGTGGAAAAAAGAATATGTTCAAATATAAACTACACAGAAGCATTGTATGAAACTTCTTTCTGTTCTGTGCATTCAACTAACAGAGTTGAAACTTACTTTTGATTGAGCCTTTCTGAAACACTCTTTCTGTAGAAACTGCAATTGGACATTCTGAGCGCTAAGAGGCCTCTATTGGGAAAAATAATATCTTCAAATAAAAACTACACAGAAGCATTGTGTGAAACTTATTTCTGATATGTTCATTAAGCTAACAGAGTTAAACCATACATTTGATTGCGCAGTTCTGAACACTCTTTCTGTAGAAAATGCAAGTGGACATTCGGGGCGCTAAGAGGGTAATAGTGGAAAAAGGAATATATACAAATATAAACTACACAGTAGCATTCTGTGAAAATTCTTTCTGTTCTGTGCATTCAACTAACAGAGTTGAACCTTACTTTTGATTGAGCCGTTCTGAAACACTCTTTCTGTAGAAACTGCAATTGGACATGCTAAGCGCTAAGAGGCCTACATTGGGAAAAAGAATATCTTCAAATAAAAACTACACAGATGCATTCTGTGAAACTTATTTCTGATCTGTAAATTCAGTTAACAGAGATAAAACATATTTTTGATTGAGCAGTTATGAAACACTCTTTTTGTAGAAAATGCAAGTGGAGATTCGGAGCGCTAAGAGGGTAATAGTGGAAAAAGGAATGTCTTCAAATATAAACTACACAGAATCATTCGGTGAAACTTCTTTCTGATCTGTGCATTCAGCTAACAGAGTTAAACCATACTTTTGATTGAGCAGATCTGAACACTCTTTCTGTGGAAAATGCAACTGGACATTTGGAGCGGTAAGAGCGTAGTAGTGGAAAAAGGAATATATTCAAATATAAACTACACAGAAGCATTCTGTGAAACTTCTTTCTGATCTGAGCATTCAGCTAACAGAGTTAAACCATACTTTTGATTGAGCAGTTTTGAAACACTCTGTCTGTAGAAAATGCAACTGGACATTCGTAGCGCTAAGTGGGTAATAGTGGAAAAAAGAATATGTTCAAATATAAACTACACAGAAGCATTGTATGAAACTTCTTTCTGTTCTGTGCATTCAACTAACAGAGTTGAACCTTACTTTTGATTGAGCCGTTCTGAAACACTCTTTCTGTAGAAACTGCAATTGGACATTCTGAGCGCTAAGAGGCCTATATTGGGAAAAAGAATGTCTACAAATAAAAACTACACAGAAGAATTGTGTGAAACTTCTTTCTGTTCTGTTTGTTCAACTAAAAGAGTTGAACCTTAGTTTTGATTGAGCCGTTCTGAAACACTCTTTCTGTAGAAAATGCAAGTGGAGATTCGGAGCGCTAAGAGGGTAATAGTGGAAAAAGGAATGTCTGCAAATATAAACTACACAGAATCATTCTGTGAAACTTCTTTCTGATCTGTGCATTCAGCTAACAGAGTTAAACCATACTTTTGATTGAGCAGATCTGAACACTCTTTCTGTAGAAAATGCAACTGGACATTTGGAGCGCTAAGAGAGTAGTAGTGGAAAAAGGAATATATTCAAATATAAACTACACAGAAGCATTCTGTGAAACTTCTTTCTGATCTGAGCATTCAGCTAACAGAGTTAAACCATACTTTTGATTGAGCAGTTTTGAAACACTCTGTCTGTAGAAAATGCAACTGGACATTCGTAGCGCTAAGTGGGTAATAGTGGAAAAAAGAATATGTTCAAATATAAACTACACAGAAGCATTGTATGAAACTTCTTTCTGTTCTGTGCATTCAACTAACAGAGTTGAACCTTACTTTTGATTGAGCCTTTCTGAAACACTCTTTCTGTAGAAACTGCAATTGGACATTCTGAGCGCTAAGAGGCCTCTATTGGGAAAAATAATATCTTCAAATAAAAACTACACAGAAGCATTGTGTGAAACTTATTTCTGATATGTTCATTAAGCTAACAGAGTTAAACCATACTTTTGATTGCGCAGTTCTGAACACTCTTTCTGTAGAAAATGCAAGTGGACATTCGGAGCGCTAAGAGGGTAATAGTGGAAAAAGGAATATATTCAAATATAAACTACACAGTAGCATTCTGTGAAAATTCTTTCTGTTCTGTGCATTCAACTAACAGAGTTGAACCTTACTTTTGATTGAGCCGTTCTGAAACACTCTTTCTGTAGAAACTGCAATTGGACATGCTAAGCGCTAAGAGGCCTACATTGGGAAAAAGAATATCTTCAAATAAAAACTACACAGATGCACTCTGTGAAACTTATTTCTGATCTGTAAATTCAGTTAACAGAGATAAAACATATTTTTGATTGAGCAGTTATGAAACACTCTTTTTGTAGAAAATGCAAGTGGAGATTCGGAGCGCTAAGAGGGTAATAGTGGAAAAAGGAATGTCTTCAAATATAAACTACACAGAATCATTCGGTGAAACTTCTTTCTGATCTGTGCATTCAGCTAACAGAGTTAAACCATACTTTTGATTGAGCAGATCTGAACACTCTTTCTGTTGAAAATGCAACTGGACATTTGGAGCGGTAAGAGCGTAGTAGTGGAAAAAGGAATATATTCAAATATAAACTACACAGAAGCATTCTGTGAAACTTCTTTCTGATCTGAGCATTCAGCTAACAGAGTTAAACCATACTTTTGATTGAGCAGTTTTGAAACACTCTGTCTGTAGAAAATGCAACTGGACATTCGTAGCGCTAAGTGGGTAATAGTGGAAAAAAGAATATGTTCAAATATAAACTACACAGAAGCATTGTATGAAACTTCTTTCTGTTCTGTGCATTCAACTAACAGAGTTGAACCTTACTTTTGATTGAGCCTTTCTGAAAAACTCTTTCTGTAGAAACTGCAATTGGACATTCTGAGCGCTAAGAGGCCTCTCTTGGGAAAAATAATATCTTCAAAAAAAAACTACACAGAAGCATTGTGTGAAACTTATTTCTGATATGTTCATTAAGCTAACAGAGTTAAACCATACTTTTGATTGCGCAGTTCTGAACACTCTTTCTGTAGAAAATGCAAGTGGACATTCGGAGCGCTAAGAGGGTAATTGTGGAAAAAGGAATATATACAAATATAAACTACAGAGTAGCATTCTGTGAAAATTCTTTCTGTTCTGTGCATTCAACTAACAGAGTTGAACCTTACTTTTGATTGAGCCGTTCTGAAACACTCTTTCTGTAGAAACTGCAATTGGACATGCTAAGCGCTAAGAGGCCTACATTGGGAAAAAGAATATCTTCAAATAAAAACTACACAGTTGCATTCTGTGAAACTTATTTCTGATCTGTAAATTCAGTTAACAGAGATAAAACATATTTTTGATTGAGCAGTTATGAAACACTCTTTTTGTAGAAAATGCAAGTGGAGATTCGGAGCGCTAAGAGGGTAATAGTGGAAAAAGGAATGTCTTCAAATATAAACTACACAGAATCATTCGGTGAAACTTCTTTCTGATCTGTGCATTCAGCTAACAGAGTTAAACCATACTTTTGATTGAGCAGATCTGAACACTCTTTCTGTGGAAAATGCAACTGGACATTTGGAGCGGTAAGAGCGTAGTAGTGGAAAAAGGAATATATTCAAATATAAACTACACAGAAGCATTCTGTGAAACTTCTTTCTGATCTGAGCATTCAGCTAACAGAGTTAAACCATACTTTTGATTGAGCAGTTTTGAAACACTCTGTCTGTAGAAAATGCAACTGGACATTCGTAGCGCTAAGTGGGTAATAGTGGAAAAAAGAATATGTTCAAATATAAACTACACAGAAGCATTGTATGAAACTTCTTTCTGTTCTGTGCATTCAACTAACAGAGTTGAACCTTACTTTTAATTGAGCCGTTCTGAAACACTCTTTCTGTAGAAACTGCAATTGGACATTCTGAGCGCTAAGAGGCCTATATTGGGAAAAAGAATGTCTACAAATAAAAACTACACAGAAGAATTGTGTGAAACTTCTTTCTGTTCTGTTTGTTCAACTAAAAGAGTTGAATCTTAGTTTTGATTGAGCCGTTCTGAAACACTCTTTCTGTAGAAAATGCAAGTGGAGATTCGGAGCGCTAAGAGGGTAATAGTGGAAAAAGGAATGTCTCCAAATATAAACTACACAGAATCATTCTGTGAAACTTCTTTCTGATCTGTGCATTCAGCTAACAGAGTTAAACCATACTTTTGATTGAGCAGATCTGAACACTCTTTCTGTAGAAAATGCAACTGGACATTTGGAGCGCTAAGAGAGTAGTAGTGGAAAAAGGAATATATTCAAATATAAACTACACAGAAGCATTCTGTGAAACTTCTTTCTGATCTGAGCATTCAGCTAACAGAGTTAAACCATACTTTTGATTGAGCAGTTTTGAAACACTCTGTCTGTAGAAAATGCAACTGGACATTCATAGCGCTAAGTGGGTAATAGTGGAAAAAAGAATATGTTCAAATATAAACTACACAGAAGCATTGTATGAAACTTCTTTCTGTTCTGTGCATTCAACTAACAGAGTTGAACCTTACTTTTGATTGAGCCTTTCTGAAACACTCTTTCTGTAGAAACTGCAATTGGACATTCTGAGCGCTAAGAGGCCTCTATTGGGAAAAATAATATCTTCAAATAAAAACTACACAGAAGCATTGTGTGAAACTTATTTCTGATATGTTCATTAAGCTAACAGAGTTAAACCATACTTTTGATTGCGCAGTTCTGAACACTCTTTCTGTAGAAAATGCAAGTGGACATTCGGAGCGCTAAGAGGGTAATAGTGGAAAAAGGAATATATTCAAATATAAACTACACAGTAGCATTCTGTGAAAATTCTTTCTGTTCTGTGCATTCAACTAACAGAGTTGAACCTTACTTTTGATTGAGCCGTTCTGAAACACTCTTTCTGTAGAAACTGCAATTGGACATGCTAAGCACTAAGAGGCCTACATTGGGAAAAAGAATATCTTCAAATAAAAACTACACAGATGCACTCTGTGAAACTTATTTCTGATCTGTAAATTCAGTTAACAGAGATAAAACATATTTTTGATTGAGCAGTTATGAAACACTCTTTTTGTAGAAAATGCAAGTGGAGATTCGGAGCGCTAAGAGGGTAACAGTGGAAAAATGAATGTCTTCAAATATAAACTACACAGAATCATTCGGTGAAACTTATTCCTGATCTGTGCATTCAGCTAACAGAGTTAAACCATACTTTTGATTGAGCAGATCTGAACACTCTTTCTGTAGAAAATGCAACTGGACATTTGGAGCGCCAAGAGCGTAGTAGTGGAAAAAGGAATATATTCAAATATAAACTACACAGAAGCATTCTGTGAAACTTCTTTCTGATCTGAGCATTCAGCTAACAGAGTTAAACCATACTTTTGATTGAGCAGTTTTGAAACACTCTGTCTGTAGAAAATGCAACTGGACATTCGTAGCGCTAAGTGGGTAATAGTGGAAAAAAGAATATGTTCAAATATAAACTACACAGAAGCATTGTATGAAACTTCTTTCTGTTCTGTGCATTCAACTAACAGAGTTGAACCTTACTTTTGATTGAGCCGTTCTGAATCACTCTTTCTGTAGAAACTGCAATTGGACATTCTGAGCGCTAAGAGGCCTATATTGGGAAAAACAATGTCTACAAATAAAAACTACACAGAAGAATTGTGTGAAACTTCTTTCTGTTCTGTTTGTTCAACTAAAAGAGTTGAACTTTAGTTTTGATTGAGCCGTTCTGAAACACTCTTTCTGTAGAAAATGCAAGTGGAGATTCGGAGCGCTAAGAGGGTAGTAGTGGAAAAAGGAATATATTCAAATATAAACTACACAGAAGCATTCTGTGAAACTTCTTTCTGATCTGAGCATTCAGCTAACAGAGTTAAACCATACTTTTGATTGAGCAGTTTTGAAACACTCTGTCTGTAGAAAATGCAACTGGACATTCGTAGCACTAAGTGGGTAATAGTGGAAAAAAGAATATGTTCAAATATAAACTACACAGAAGCATTGTATGAAACTACTTTCTGTTCTGTGCATTCAACTAACAGAGTTGAACCTTACTTTTGATTGAGCCGTTCTGAAACACTCTTTCTGTAGAAACTGCAATTGGACATTCTGAGCGCTAAGAGGCCTATATTGGGAAAAAGAATGTCTACAAATAAAAACTACACAGAAGAATTGTGTGAAACTTCTTTCTGTTCTGTTTGTTCAACTAAAAGAGTTGAACCTTAGTTTTGTTTGAGCCGTTCTGAAACACTCTTTCTGTAGAAAATGCAAGTGGAGATTCGGAGCGCTAAGAGGGTAATAGTGGAAAAAGGAATGTCTCCAAATATAAACTACACAGAATCATTCTGTGAAACTTCTTTCTGATCTGTGCATTCAGCTATCAGAGTTAAACCATACTTTTGATTGAGCAGATCTGAACACTCTTTCTGTTGAAAATGCAACTGGACATTTGGAGCGCTAAGAGCGTAGTAGTGGAAAAAGGAATGTATTCAAATATAAACTACACAGAAGCATTCTGTGAAACTTCTTTCTGATCTGAGCATTCAGCTAACAGAGTTAAACCATACTTTTGATTGAGCAGTTTTGAAACACTCTGTCTGTAGAAAATGCAACTGGACATTCGTAGCGCTAAATGGGTAATAGTGGAAAAAAGAATATGTTCAAATATAAACTACACAGAAGCATTGTATGAAACTTCTTTCTGTTCTGTGCATTCAACTAACAGAGTTGAACCTTACTTTTGATTGAGCCTTTCTGAAACACTCTTTCTGTAGAAACTGCAATTGGACATTCTGAGCGCTAAGAGGCCTATATTGGGAAAAATAATATCTTCAAATAAAAACTACACAGAAGCATTGTGTGAAACTTATTTCTGATACGTTCATTAAGCTAACAGAGTTAAACCATACTTTTGAGTGCGCGGTTCTGAACACTCTTTCTGTGGAAAATGCAAGTGGACATTCGGAGCGCTAAGAGGGTAATAGTGGAAAAAGGAATATATTCAAATATAAACTACACAATAGCATTCTGTGAAAATTCTTTCTGTTCTGTGCATTCAACTAACAGAGTTGAACCTTACTTTTGATTGAGCCGTTCTGAAACACTCTTTCTGTAGAAACTGCAATTGGACATGCTAAGCGCTAAGAGGCCTACATTGGGAAAAAGAATATCTTCAAATAAAAACTACACAGATGCATTCTGTGAAACTTATTTCTGATCTGTAAATTCAGTTAACAGAGATAAAACATATTTTTGATTGAGCAGTTATGAAACACTCTTTTTGTAGAAAATGCAAGTGGAGATTCGGAGCGCTAAGAGGGTAATAGTGGAAAAAGGAATGTCTCCAAATATAAACTACACAGAATCATTCTGTGAAACTTCTTTCTGGTCTGTGCATTCAGCTAACAGAGTTAAACCATAGTTTTGATTGAGCAGATCTGAACACTCTTTCTGTAGAAAATGCAACTGGACATTTGGAGCGCTAAGAGAGTAGTAGTGGAAAAAGGAATATATTCAAATATAAACTACACAGAAGCATTCTGTGAAACTTCTTTCTGATCTGAGCATTCGGCTAACAGAGTTAAACCATACTTTTGATTGAGCAGTTTTGAAACACTCTGTCTGTAGAAAATGCAACTGGACATTCGTAGCGCTAAGTGGGTAATAGTGGAAAAAAGAATATGTTCAAATATAAACTACACAGAAGCATTGTATGAAACTTCTTTCTGTTCTGTGCATTCAACTAACAGAGTTGAACCTTACTTTTGATTGAGCCTTTCTGAAACACTCTTTCTGTAGAAACTGCAATTGGACATTCTGAGCGCTAAGAGGCCTTTATTGGGAAAAATAATATCTTCAAATAAAAACTACAGAGAAGCATTGTGTGAAACTTATTTCTGATATGTTCATTAAGGTAACAGAGTTAAACCATACTTTTGATTGCACAGTTCTGAACACTCTTTCTGTAGAAAATGCAAGTGGACATTCGGAGCGCTAAGAGGGTAATAGTGGAGAAAGGAATATATTCAAATATAAACTACACAGTAGCATTCTGTGAAAATTCTTTCTGTTCTGTGCATTCAACTAACAGAGTTGAACCTTACTTTTGATTGAGCCGTTCTGAAACACTCTTTCTGTAGAAACTGCAATTGGACATGCTAAGCGCTAAGAGGCCTACATTGGGAAAAAGAATATCTTCAAATAAAAACTACACAGATGCATTCTGTGAAACTTATTTCTGATCTGTAAATTCAGTTAACAGAGATAAAACATATTTTTGATTGAGCAGTTATGAAACACTCTTTTTGTAGAAAATGCAAGTGGAGATTCGGAGCGCTAAGAGGGTAATAGTGGAAAAAGGAATGTCTTCAAATATTAACTACACAGAATCATTCGGTGAAACTTCTTTCTGATCTGTGCATTCAGCTAACAGAGTTAAACCATACTTTTGATTGAGCAGATCTGAACACTCTTTCTGTAGAAAATGCAACTGGACATTTGGAGCGCTAAGAGCGTAGTAGTGGAAAAAGGAATATATTCAAATATAAACTACACAGAAGCATTCTGTGAAACTTCTTTCTGATCTGAGCATTCAGCTAACAGAGTTAAACCATACTTTTGATTGAGCAGTTTTGAAACACTCTGTCTGTAGAAAATGCAACTGGACATTCTTAGCGCTAAGTGGGTAATAGTGGAAAAAAGAATATGTTCAAATATAAACTACACAGAAGCATTGTATGAAACTTCTTTCTGTTCTGTGCATTCAACTAACAGAGTTGAACCTTACTTTTGATTGAGCCGTTCTGAAACACTCTTTCTGTAGAAACTGCAATTGGACATTCTGAGCGCTAAGAGGCCTATATTGGGAAAAAGAATGTCTACAAATAAAAACTACACAGAAGAATTGTGTGAAACTTCTTTCTGTTCTGTTTGTTCAACTAAAAGAGTTGAACCTTAGTTTTGATTGAGCCGTTCTGAAACACTCTTTCGGTAGAAAATGCAAGTGGAGATTCGGAGCGCTAAGAGGGTAATAGTGGAAAAAGGAATGTCTCCAAATATAAACTACACAGAATCATTCTGTGAAACTTCTTTCTGGTCTGTGCATTCAGCTAACAGAGTTAAACCATACTTTTGATTGAGCAGATCTGAACACTCTTTCTGTAGAAAATGCAACTGGACATTTGGAGCGCTAAGAGAGTAGTAGTGGAAAAAGGAATATATTCAAATATAAACTACACAGAAGCATTCTGTGAAACTTCTTTCTGATCTGAGCATTCAGCTAACAGAGTTAAACCATACTTTTGATTGAGCAGTTTTGAAACACTCTGTCTGTAGAAAATGCAACTGGACATTCGTAGCGCTAAGTGGGTAATAGTGGAAAAAAGAATATGTTCAAATATAAACTACACAGAAGCATTGTATGAAACTTCTTTCTGTTCTGTGCATTCAACTAACAGAGTTGAACCTTACTTTTGATTGAGCCTTTCTGAAACACTCTTTCTGTAGAAACTGCAATTGGACATTCTGAGCGCTAAGAGGCCTCTATTGGGAAAAATAATATCTTCAAATAAAAACTACACAGAAGCATTGTGTGAAACTTATTTCTGATATGTTCATTAAGCTAACAGAGTTAAACCATACTTTTGATTGCGCAGTTCTGAACACTCTTTCTGTAGAAAATGCAAGTGGACATTCGGAGCGCTAAGAGGGTAATAGTGGAAAAAGGAATATATTCAAATATAAACTACACAGTAGCATTCTGTGAAAATTCTTTCTGTTCTGTGCATTCAACTAACAGAGTTGAACCTTACTTTTGATTGAGCCGTTCTGAAACACTCTTTCTGTAGAAACTGCAATTGGACATGCTAAGCGCTAAGAGGCCTACATTGGAAAAAAGAATATCTTCAAATAAAAACTACACAGATGCACTCTGTGAAACTTATTTCTGATCTGTAAATTCAGTTAACAGAGATAAAACATATTTTTGATTGAGCAGTTATGAAACACTCTTTTTGTAGAAAATGCAAGTGGAGATTCGGAGCGCTAAGAGGGTAACAGTGGAAAAATGAATGTCTTCAAATATAAACTACACAGAATCATTCGGTGAAACTTATTCCTGATCTGTGCATTCAGCTAACAGAGTTAAACCATACTTTTGATTGAGCAGATCTGAACACTCTTTCTGTAGAAAATGCAACTGGACATTTGGAGCGCCAAGAGCGTAGTAGTGGAAAAAGGAATATATTCAAATATAAACTACACAGAAGCATTCTGTGAAACTTCTTTCTGATCTGAGCATTCAGCTAAAAGAGTTAAACCATACTTTTGATTGAGCAGTTTTGAAACACTCTGTCTGTAGAAAATGCAACTGGACATTCGTAGCGCTAAGTGGGTAATAGTGGAAAAAAGAATATGTTCAAATATAAACTACACAGAAGCATTGTATGAAACTTCTTTCTGTTCTGTGCATTCAACTAACAGAGTTGAACCTTACTTTTGATTGAGCCGTTCTGAATCACTCTTTCTGTAGAAACTGCAATTGGACATTCTGAGCGCTAAGAGGCCTATATTGGGAAAAAGAATGTCTACAAATAAAAACTACACAGAAGAATTGTGTGAAACTTCTTTCTGTTCTGTTTGTTCAACTAAAAGAGTTGAACTTTAGTTTTGATTGAGCCGTTCTGAAACACTCTTTCTGTAGAAAATGCAAGTGGAGATTCGGAGCGCTAAGAGGGTAGTAGTGGAAAAAGGAATATATTCAAATATAAACTACACAGAAGCATTCTGTGAAACTTCTTTCTGATCTGAGCATTCAGCTAACAGAGTTAAACCATACTTTTGATTGAGCAGTTTTGAAACACTCTGTCTGTAGAAAATGCAACTGGACATTCGTAGCACTAAGTGGGTAATAGTGGAAAAAAGAATATGTTCAAATATAAACTACACAGAAGCATTGTATGAAACTACTTTCTGTTCTGTGCATTCAACTAACAGAGTTGAACCTTACTTTTGATTGAGCCGTTCTGAAACACTCTTTCTGTAGAAACTGCAATTGGACATTCTGAGCGCTAAGAGGCCTATATTGGGAAAAAGAATGTCTACAAATAAAAACTACACAGAAGAATTGTGTGAAACTTCTTTCTGTTCTGTTTGTTCAACTAAAAGAGTTGAACCTTAGTTTTGTTTGAGCCGTTCTGAAACACTCTTTCTGTAGAAAATGCAAGTGGAGATTCGGAGCGCTAAGAGGGTAATAGTGGAAAAAGGAATGTCTCCAAATATAAACTACACAGAATCATTCTGTGAAACTTCTTTCTGATCTGGGCATTCAGCTATCAGAGTTAAACCATACTTTTGATTGAGCAGATCTGAACACTCTTTCTGTTGAAAATGCAATTGGACATTTGGAGCGCTAAGAGCGTAGTAGTGGAAAAAGGAATGTATTCAAATATAAACTACACAGAAGCATTCTGTGAAACTTCTTTCTGATCTGAGCATTCAGCTAACAGAGTTAAACCATACTTTTGATTGAGCAGTTTTGAAACACTCTGTCTGTAGAAAATGCAACTGGACATTCGTAGCGCTAAGTGGTTAATAGTGGAAAAAAGAATATGTTCAAATATAAACTACACAGAAGCATTGTATGAAACTTCTTTCTGTTCTGTGCATTCAACTAACAGAGTTGAACCTTACTTTTGATTGAGCCTTTCTGAAACACTCTTTCTGTAGAAACTGCATTTGGACATTCTGAGCGCTAAGAGGCCTCTATTGGGAAAAATAATATCTTCAAATAAAAACTACACAGAAGCATTGTGTGAAACTTATTTCTGATATGTTCATTAAGCTAACAGAGTTAAACCATACTTTTGATTGCGCAGTTCTGAACACTCTTTCTGTAGAAAATGCAAGTGGACATTCGGAGCGCTAAGAGGGTAATAGTGGAAAAAGGAATATATTCAAATATAAACTACACAGTAGCATTCTGTGAAAATTCTTTCTGTTCTGTGCATTCAACTAACAGAGTTGAACCTTACTTTTGATTGAGCCGTTCTGAAACACTCTTTCTGTAGAAACTGCAATTGGACATGCTAAGCGCTAAGAGGCCTACATTGGGAAAAAGAATATCTTCAAATAAAAACTACACAGATGCACTCTGTGAAACTTATTTCTGATCTGTAAATTCAGTTAACAGAGATAAAACATATTTTTGATTGAGCAGTTATGAAACACTCTTTTTGTAGAAAATGCAAGTGGAGATTCGGAGCGCTAAGAGGGTAATAGTGGAAAAAGGAATGTCTTCAAATATAAACTACACAGAATCATTCGGTGAAACTTCTTTCTGATCTGTGCATTCAGCTAACAGACTTAAACCATACTTTTGATTGAGCAGATCTGAACACTCTTTCTGTTGAAAATGCAACTGGACATTTGGAGCGGAAAGAGCGTAGTAGTGGAAAAAGGAATATATTCAAATATAAACTACACAGAAGCATTCTGTGAAACTTCTTTCTGATCTGAGCATTCAGCTAACAGAGTTAAACCATACTTTTGATTGAGCAGTTTTGAAACACTCTGTCTGTAGAAAATGCAACTGGACATTCGTAGCGCTAAGTGGGTAATAGTGGAAAAAAGAATATGTTCAAATATAAACTACACAGAAGCATTGTATGAAACTTCTTTCTGTTCTGTGCATTCAACTAACAGAGTTGAACCTTACATTTGATAGAGCCTTTCTGAAACACTCTTTCTGTAGAAACTGCAATTGGACATTCTGAGCGCTAAGAGGCCTCTATTGGGAAAAATAATATCTTCAAATAAAAACTACACAGAAGCATTGTGTGAAACTTATTTCTGATATGTTCATTAAGCTAACAGAGTTAAACCATACTTTTGATTGCACAGTTCTGAACACTCTTTCTGTAGAAAATGCAAGTGGACATTCGGAGCGCTAAGAGGGTAATAGTGGAAAAAGGAATATATTCAAATATAAACTACACAGTAGCATTCTGTGAAAATTCTTTCTGTTCTGTGCATTCAACTAACAGAGTTGAACCTTACTTTTGATTGAGCCGTTCTGAAACACTCTTTCTGTAGAAACTGCAATTGGACATTCTGAGCGCTAAGAGGCCTATATTGGGAAAAAGAATGTCTACAAATAAAAACTACACAGAAGAATTGTGTGAAACTTCTTTCTGTTCTGTTTGTTCAACTAAAAGAGTTGAACCTTAGTTTTGATTGAGCCGTTCTGAAACACTCTTTCTGTAGAAAATGCAAGTGGAGATTCGGAGCGCTAAGAGGGTAATAGTGGAAAAAGTAATGTCTCCAAATATAAACTACACAGAATCATTCTGTGAAACTTCTTTCTGGTCTGTACATTCAGCTAACAGAGTTAAACCATAGTTTTGATTGAGCAGATCTGAACACTCTTTCTGTAGAAAATGCAACTGGACATTTGGAGCGCTAAGAGAGTAGTATTGGAAAAAGGAATATATTCAAATATAAACTACACAGAAGCATTCTGTGAAACTTCTTTCTGATCTGAGCATTCGGCTAACAGAGTTAAACCATACTTTTGATTGAGCAGTTTTGAAACACTCTGTCTGTAGAAAATGCAACTGGACATTCGTAGCGCTAAGTGGGTAATAGTGGAAAAAAGAATATGTTCAAATATAAACTACACAGAAGCATTGTATGAAACTTCTTTCTGTTCTGTGCATTCAACTAACAGTGTTGAACCTTACTTTTGATTGAGCCTTTCTGAAACACTCTGTAGAAACTGCAATTGGACATTCTGAGCGCTAAGAGGCCTCTATTGGGAAAAATAATATCTTCAAATAAAAACTACACAGAAGCATTGTGTGAAACTTATTTCTGATATGTTCATTAAGCTAACAGAGTTAAACCATACTTTTGATTGCACAGTTCTGAACACTCTTTCTGTAGAAAATGCAAGTGGACATTCGGAGCGCTAAGACTGTAATAGTGGAAAAAGGAATATATTCAAATATGAACTACACAGTAGCATTCTGTGAAAATTCTTTCTGTTCTGTGCATTCAACTAACAGAGTTGAACCTTACTTTTGATTGAGCCGTTCTGAAACACTCTTTCTGTAGAAACTGCAATTGGACATGCTAAGCGCTAAGAGGCCTACATTGGGAAAAAGAATATCTTCAAATAAAAACTACACAGATGCATTCTGTGAAACTTATTTCTGATCTGTAAATTCAGTTAACAGAGATAAAACATATTTTTGATTGAGCAGTTATGAAACACTCTTTTTGTAGAAAATGCAAGTGGAGATTCGGAGCGCTAAGAGGGTAATAGTGGAAAAAGGAATGTCTTCAAATATAAACTACACAGAATCATTCGGTGAAACTTCTTTCTGATCTGTGCATTCAGCTAACAGAGTTAAACCATACTTTTGATTGAGCAGATCTGAACACTCTTTCTGTTGAAAATGCAACTGGACATTTGGAGCGCTAAGAGCGTAGTAGTGGAAAAAGGAATATATTGAAATATAAACTACACAGAAGCATTCTGTGAAACTTCTTTCTGATCTGAGCATTCAGCTAACAGAGTTAAACCATACTTTTGATTGAGCAGTTTTGAAACACTCTGTCTGTAGAAAATGCAACTGGACATTCGTAGCGCTAAGTGGGTAATAGTGGAAAAAAGAATATGTTCAAATATAAACTACACAGAAGCATTGTATGAAACTTCTTTCTGTTCTGTGCATTCAACTAACAGAGTTGAACCTTACTTTTGATTGAGCCGTTCTGAAACACTCTTTCTGTAGAAACTGCAATTGGACATTCTGAGCGCTAAGAGGCCTATATTGGGAAAAAGAATGTCTACAAATAAAAACTACACAGAAGAATTGTGTGAAACTTCTTTCTGTTCTGTTTGTTCAACTAAAAGAGTTGAACCTTAGTTTTGATTGAGCCGTTCTGAAACACTCTTTCTGTAGAAAATGCAAGTGGAGATTCGGAGCGCTAAGAGGGTAGTAGTGGAAAAAGGAATATATTCAAATATAAACTACACAGAAGCATTCTGTGAAACTTCTTTCTGATCTGAGCATTCAGCTAACAGAGTTAAACCATACTTTTGATTGAGTAGTTTTGAAACACTCTGTCTGTAGAAAATGCAACTGGACATTCGTAGCACTAAGTGGGTAATAGTGGAAAAAAGAATATGTTCAAATATAAACTACACAGAAGCATTGTATGAAACTTCTTTCTGTTCTGTGCATTCAACTAACAGAGTTGCACCTTACTTTTGATTGAGCCGTTCTGAAACACTCTTTCTGTAGAAACTGCAATTGGACATTCTGAGCGCTAAGAGGCCTATATTGGGAAAAAGAATGTCTACAAATAAAAACTACACAGAAGAATTGTGTGAAACTTATTTCTGTTCTGTTTGTTCAACTAAAAGAGTTGAACCTTAGTTTTGTTTGAGCCGTTCTGAAACACTCTTTCTGTAGAAAATGCAAGTGGAGATTCGGAGCGCTAAGAGGGTAATAGTGGAAAAAGGAATGTCTCCAAATATAAACTACACAGAATCATTCTGTGAAACTTCTTTCTGATCTGTGCATTCAGCTAACAGAGTTAAACCATACTTTTGATTGAGCAGATCTGAACACTCTTTCTGTAGAAAATGCAACTGGACATTTGGAGCGCTAAGAGAGTAGTAGTGGAAAAAGGAATATATTCAAATATAAACTACACAGAAGCATTCTGTGAAACTTCTTTCTGATCTGAGCATTCAGCTAACAGAGTTAAACCATACTTTTGATTGAGCAGTTTTGAAACACTCTGTCTGTAGAAAATGCAACTGGACATTCGTAGCGCTAAGTAGGTAATAGTGGAAAAAAGAATATGTTCAAATATAAACTACACAGAAGCATTGTATGAAACTTCTTTCTGATCTGTGCATTCAACTAACAGAGTTGAACCTTACTTTTGATTGAGCCTTTCTGAAACACTCTTTCTGTAGAAACTGCAATTGGACATTCTGAGCGCTAAGAGGCCTCTATTGGGAAAAATAATATCTTCAAATAAAAACTACACAGAAGCATTGTGTGAAACTTATTTCTGATATGTTCATTAAGCTAACAGAGTTAAACCATACTTTTGATTGCGCAGTTCTGAACACTCTTTCTGTAGAAAATGCAAGTGGACATTCGGAGCGCTAAGGGGGTAATAGTGGAAAAAGGAATATATTCAAATATAAACTACACAGTAGCATTCTGTGAAAATTCTTTCTGTTCTGTGCATTCAACTAACAGAGTTGAACCTTACTTTTGATTGAGCCGTTCTGAAACACTCTTTCTGTAGAAACTGCAATTGGACATGCTAAGCGCTAAGAGGCCTACATTGGGAAAAAGAATATCTTCAAATAAAAACTACACAGATGCATTCTGTGAAACTTATTTATGATCTGTAAATTCAGTTAACAGAGATAAAACATATTTTTGATTGAGCAGTTATGAAACACTCTTTTTGTAGAAAATGCAAGTGGAGATTCGGAGCGCTAAGAGGGTAATAGTGGAAAAAGGAATGTCTTCAAATATAAACTACACAGAATCATTCGGTGAAACTTCTTTCTGATCTGTGCATTCAGCTAACAGAGTTAAACCATACTTTTGATTGAGCAGATCTGAACACTCTTTCTGTAGAAAATGCAACTGGACATTTGGAGCGCTAAGAGCGTAGTAGTGGAAAAAGGAATATATTCAAATATAAACTACACAGAAGCATTCTGTGAAACTTCTTTCTGATCTGAGCATTCAGCTAACAGAGTTAAACCATGCTTTTGATTGAGCAGTTTTGAAACACTCTGTCTGTAGAAAATGCAACTGGACATTCGTAGCGCTAAGTGGGTAATAGTGGAAAAAAGAATATGTTCAAATATGAACTACACAGAAGCATTGTATGAAACTTCTTTCTGTTCAGTGCATTCTACTAACAGAGTTGAACCTTACTTTTGATTGAGCCGTTCTGAAACACTCTTTCTGTAGAAACTGCAATTGGACATTCTGAGCGCTAAGAGGCCTATATTGGGATAAAGAATGTCTACAAATAAAAGCTACACAGAATAATTGTGTGAAACTTCTTTCTGTTCTGTTTGTTCAACTAAAAGAGTTGAACCTTAGTTTTGATTGAGCCGTTCTGAAACACTCTTTCTGTAGAAAATGCAAGTGGAGATTCGGAGCGCTAAGAGGGTAATAGTGGAAAAAGGAATGTCTCCAAATATAAACTACACAGAGTCATTCTGTGAAACTTCTTTCTGATCTGTGCATTCAGCTAACAGAGTTAAACCATACTTTTGATTGAGCAGATCTGAACACTCTTTCTGTAGAAAATGCAACTGGACATTTTGAGCGCTAAGAGAGTAGTAGTGGAAAAAGTAATATATTCAAATATAAACTACACAGAAGCATTCTGTGAAACTTCTTTCTGATCTGAGCATTCAGCTAACAGAGTTAAACCATACTTTTGATTGAGCAGTTTTGAAACACTCTGTCTGTAGAAAATGCAACTGGACATTCGTAGCGCTAAGTGGGTAATAGTGGAAAAAAGAATATTTTCAAATATAAACTACACAGAAGCATTGTATGAAACTTCTTTCTGTTCTGTGCATTAAACTAACAGAGTTGAACCTTACTTTTGATTGAGCCTTTCTGAAACACTCTTTCTGTAGAAACTGCAATTGGACATTCTGAGCGCTAAGAGGCCTCTATTGGGAAAAATAATATCTTCAAATAAAAACTACACAGAAGCATTGTGTGAAACTTATTTCTGATATGTTCATTAAGCTAACAGTGTTAAACCATACTTTTGATTGCGCAGTTCTGAACACTCTTTCTGTAGAAAATGCAAGTGGACATTCGGAGCGCTAAGAGGGTAATAGTGGAAAAAGGAATATATTCAAATATGAACTACACAGTAGCATTCTGTGAAAATACTTTCTGTTCTGCGCATTCAACTAACAGAGTTGAACCTTACTTTTGATTGAGCCGTTCTGAAACACTCTTTCTGTAGAAACTGCAATTGGACATGCTAAGCCCTAAGAGGCCTACATTGGGAAAAAGAATATCTTCAAATAAAAACTACACAGATGCATTCTGTGAAACTTATTCCTGATCTGTAAATTCAGTTAACAGAGATAAAACATATTTTTGATTGAGCAGTTATGAAACACTCTTTTTGTAGAAAATGCAAGTGGAGATTCGGAGCGCTAAGAGGGTAATAGTGGAGAAAGGAATGTCTTCAAATATAAACTACACAGAATCATTCGGTGAAACTTCTTTCGGATCTGTGCATTCAGCTAACAGAGTTAAACCATACTTTTGATTGAGCAGATCTGAACACTCTTTCTGTTGAAAATGCAACTGGACATTTGGAGCGCTAAGAGCGTAGTAGTGGAAAAAGGAATATATTCAAATATAAACTTCACAGAAGCATTCTGTGAAACTTCTTTCTGATCTGAGCATTCAGCTAACAGAGTTAAACCATACTTTTGATTGAGCAGTTTTGAAACACTCTGTCTGTAGAAAATGCAACTGGACATTCGTAGCGCTAAGTGGGTAATAGTGGAAAAAAGTATATGTTCATATATGAACTACACATAAGCATTGTATGAAACTTCTTTCTGTTCTGTGCATTCAACTAACAGAGTTGAACCTTAATTTGATTGAGCCGTTCTGAAACACTCTTTCTGTAGAAACTGCAATTGGACATTCTGAGCGCTAAGAGGCCTATATTGGGAAAAAGAATGTCTACAAATAAAAACTACACAGAAGAATTGTGTGAAACTTCTTTCTGTTCTGTTTGTTCAAATAAAAGAGTTGAACTTTAGTTTTGATTGAGCCGTTCTGAAACACTCTTTCTGTAGAAAATGCAAGTGGAGATTCGGAGCGCTATGAGGGTAATAGTGGAAAAAGGAATGTCTCCAAATATAAACTACACAGAATCATTCTGTGAAATTTCTTTCTGATCTGTGCATTCAGCTAACAGAGTTAAACCATACTTTTGATTGAGCAGATCTGAACACTCTTTCTGTAGAAAATGCAACTGGACATTTGGAGCGCTAAGAGAGTAGTAGTGGAAAAAGGAATATATTCAAATATAAACTACACAGAAGCATTCTGTGAAACTTCTTTCTGATCTGAGCATTCAGCTAACAGAGGTAAACCATACTTTTGATTGAGCAGTTTTGAAACACTCTGTCTGTAGAAAATGCAACTGGACATTCGTAGCGCTAAGTGGGTAATAGTGGAAAAAAGAATATGTTCAAATATAAACTACACAGAAGCATTGTATGAAACTTCTTTCTGTTCTGTGCATTCAACTAACAGAGTTGAACCTTACATTTGATTGAGCCTTTCTGAAACACTCTTTCTGTAGAAACTGCAATTGGACATTCTGAGCGCTAAGAGGCCTCTATTGGGAAAAATAATATCTTCAAATAAAAACTACACAGAAGCATTGTGTGAAACTTATTTCTGATATGTTCATTAAGCTAACAGAGTTAAACCATACTTTTGATTGCGCAGTTCTGAACACTCTTTCTGTAGAAAATGCAAGTGGACATTCGGAGCGCTAAGAGGGTAATAGTGGAAAAAGGAATATATTCAAATATAAACTACACAGTAGCATTCTGTGAAAATTCTTTCTGTTCTGTGCATTCAACTAACAGAGTTGAACCTTACTTTTGATTGAGCCGTTCTGAAACACTCTTTCTGTAGAAACTGCAATTGGACATGCTAAGCGCTAAGAGGCCTACATTGGGAAAAAGAATATCTTCAAATAAAAACTACACAGAAGCATTCTGTGAAACTTATTTCTGATCTGTAAATTCAGTTAACGGAGATAAAACATATTTTTGATTGAGCAGTTATGAAACACTCTTTTTGTAGAAAATGCAAGTGGAGATTCGGAGCGCTAAGTGGGTAATAGTGGAAAAAGGAATGGCTTCAAATATAAACTACACAGAATCATTCGGTGAAACTTCTTTCTGATCTGTGCATTCAGCTAAAAGAGTTAAACCATAGCGATTGAGCAGATCTGAACACTCTTTCTGTTGAAAATGCAACTGGACATTTGGAGCGCTAAGAGCGTAGTAGTGGAAAAAGGAATATATTCAAATATAAACTAAACAGAAGCATTCTGTGAAACTTCTTTCTGATCTGAGCATACAGCTAACAGAGTTAAACCATACTTTTGGTTGAGCAGATCTGAACACTCTTTCTGTAGAAAATGCAACTGGACATTTGGAGCGCTAAGAGAGTAGTAGTGGAAAAAGGAATATATTCAAATATAAACTACACAGAAGGATTCTGTGAAACTTCTTTCTGATCTGAGCATTCAGCTAACAGAGTTAAACCATACTTTTGATTGAGCAGTTTTGAAACACTCTGTCTGTAGAAAATGCAACTAGACATTCGTAGCGCTAAGTGGGTAATAGTGGAAAAAAGAATATGTTCAAATATAAACTACACAGAAGCAGTGTATGAAACTTCTTTCTGTTCTGTGCATTCAACTAACAGAGTTGAACCTTACTTTTGATTGAGCCTTTCTGAAACACTCTTTCTGTAGAAACTGCAATTGGACATTCTGAGCGCTAAGAGACCTCTATTGGGAAAAATAATATCTTCAAATAAAAACTACACAGAAGCATTGTGTGAAACTTATTTCTGATATGTTCATTAAGCTAACAGAATTAAACCATACTTTTGATTGCGCAGTTCTGAACACTCTTTCTGTAGAAAATGCAACTGGACATTCGGAGCGCTAAGAGGGTAATAGTGGAAAAAGGAATATATTCAAATATAAACTACACAGTAGCATTCTGTGAAAATTCTTTCTGTTCTGTGCATTCAACTAACAGAGTTGAACCTTACTTTTGATTGAGCCGTTCTGAAACACTCTTTCTGTAGAAACTGCAATTGGACATGCTAAGCGCTAAGCGGCCTACATTGGGAAAAAGGATATCTTCAAATAAAAACTACACAGATGCATTCTGTGAAACTTATTTCTGATCTGTAAATTCAGTTAACAGAGATAAAACATATTTTTGATTGAGCAGTTATGAAACACTCTTTTTGTAGAAAATGCAAGTGGAGATTCGGAGCGCTAAGAGGGTAATAGTGGAAAAAGGAATGTCTTCAAATATAAACTACACAGAATCATTCGGTGAAACTTCTTTCTGATCTGTGCATTCAGCTAACAGAGTTAAACCATACTTTTGATTGAGCAGATCTTAACACTCTTTCTCTAGAAAATGCAACTGGACATTTGGAGCGCTAAGAGCGTAGTAGTGGAAAAAGGAATATATTCAAATATAAACTACACAGAAGCATTCTGTGAAACTTTTTTCTGATCTGAGCATTCATCTAACAGAGTTAAACCATACTTCTGATTGAGCAATTTTGAAACACTCTGTCTGTAGAAAATGCAACTGGACATTCGTAGAGCTAAGTGGGTAATAGTGGAAAAAAGAATATGTTCAAATATAAACTACACAGAAGCATTGTATGAAACTTCTTTCTGTTCTCTGCATTCAACTAACAGAGTTGAACCTTACTTTTGATTGAGCCTTTCTGAAACACTCTTTCTGTAGAAACTGCAATTGGACATTCTGAGCGCTAAGAGGCCTATATTGGGAAAAAGAATGTCTACAAACAAAAACTACACAGAAGAATTGTGTGAAACTTCTTTCTGTTCTGTTTGTTCAACTAAAAGAGTTGAACCTTAGTTTTGATTGAGCCGTTCTGAAACACTCTTTCTGTAGAAAATGCAAGTGGAGATTCGGAGCGCTAAGGGGGTAATAGTGGAAAAAGGAATGTCTCCAAATATAAACTACACAGAATCATTCTGTGAAACTTCTTTCTGATCTGTGCATTCAGCTAACAGAGTTAAACCATACTTTTGATTGAGCAGATCTGAACTCTCTTTCTGTAGAAAATGCAACTGGACATTTGGAGCGCTAAGAGAGTAGTAGTGGAAAAAGGAATATATTCAAATATAAACTACACAGAAGCATTCTGTGAAACTTCTTTCTGATCTGAGCATTCAGCTAACAGAGTTAAACCATACTTTTGATTGAGCAGTTTTGAAACACTCTGTCTGTAGAAAATGCAACTGGACATTCGTAGCGCTAAGTGGGTAATAGTGGAAAAAAGAATATGTTCAAATATAAACTACACAGAAGCATTGTATGAAACTTCTTTCTGTTCTGTGCATTCAACTAACAGAGTTGAACCTTACTTTTGATTGAGCCTTTCTGAAACACTCTTTCTGGAGAAACTGCAATTGGACATTCTGAGCGCTAAGAGGCCTCTATTGGGAAAAATAATATCTTCAAATAAAAACTACACAGAAGCATTGTGTGAAACTTATTTCTGATATGTTCATTAAGCTAACAGAGTTAAACCATACTTTTGATTGCGCAGTTCTGAACACTCTTTCTGTAGAAAATGCAAGTGGACATTCGGAGCGCTAAGAGGGTAATAGTGGAAAAAGGAATATATTCAAATATAAACTACACAGTAGCATTCTGTGAAAATTCTTTCTGTTCTGTGCATTCAACTAACAGAGTTGAACCTTACTTCTGATTGAGCCGTTCTGAAACACTCTTTCTGTAGAAACTGCAATTGGACATGCTAAGCGCTAAGAGGCCTACATTGGGAAAAAGAATATCTTCAAATAAAAACTACACAGATGCATTCTGTGAAACTTATTTCTGATCTGTAAATTCAGTTAACAGAGATAAAACATATTTTTGATTGAGCAGTTATGAAACACTCTTTTTGTAGAAAATGCAAGTGGAGATTCGGAGCGCTAAGAGGGTAATAGTGGAAAAAGGAATGTCTTCAAATATAAACTACACAGAATCATTCGGTGAAACTTCTTTCTGATCTGTGCATTCAGCTAACAGAGTTAAACCATACTTTTGATTGAGCAGATCTGAACACTCTTTCTGTAGAAAATGCAACTGGACATTTGGAGCGCTAAGAGCGTAGTAGTGGAAAAAGGAATATATTCAAATATAAACTACACAGAAGCATTCTGTGAAACTTTTTTCTGATCTGAGCATTCATCTAACAGAGTTAAACCATACTTTTGATTGAGCAGTTTTGAAACACTCTGTCTGTAGAAAATGCAACTGGACATTCGTAGTGCTAAGTGGGTAATAGTGGAAAAAAGAATATGTTCAAATATAAACTACACAGAAGCATTGTATGAAACTTCTTTCTGTTCTGTGCATTCAACTAACAGAGTTGAACCTTACTTTTGATTGAGCCGTTCTGAAACACTCTTTCTGTAGAAACTGCAATTGGACATTCTGAGCGCTAAGAGGCCTATATTGGGAAAAAGAATGTCTACAAATAAAAACTACACAGAAGAATTGTGTGAAACTTCTTTCTGTTCTGTTTGTTCAACTAAAAGAGTTGAACCTTAGTTTTGATTGAGCCGTTCTGAAACACTCTTTCTGTAGAAAATGCAAGTGGAGATTCGGAGCGCTAAGAGGGTAATAGTGGAAAAAGGAATGTCTCCAAATATAAACTACACAGAATCATTCTGTGAAACTTCTTTCTGATCTGTGCATTCAGCTAACAGAGTTAAACCATACTTTTGATTGAGCAGAACTGAACTCTCTTTCTGTAGAAAATGCAACTGGACATTTGGAGCGCTAAGAGAGTAGTAGTGGAAAAAGGAATATATTCAAATATAAACTACACAGAAGGATTCTGTGAAACTTCTTTCTGATCTGAGCATTCAGCTAACAGAGTTAAACCATACTTTTGATTGAGCAGTTTTGAAACCCTCTGTCTGTAGAAAATGCAACTAGACATTCGTAGCGCTAAGTGGGTAATAGTGGAAAAAAGAATATGTTCAAATATAAACTACACAGAAGCAGTGTATGAAACTTCTTTCTGTTCTGTGCATTCAACTAACAGAGTTGAACCTTACTTTTGATTGAGCCTTTCTGAAACACTCTTTCTGTAGAAACTGCAATTGGACATTCTGAGCGCTAAGAGACCTCTATTGGGAAAAATAATATCTTCAAATAAAAACTACACAGAAGCATTGTGTGAAACTTATTTCTGATATGTTCATTAAGCTAACAGAGTTAAACCATACTTTTGATTGCGCAGTTCTGAACACTCTTTCTGTAGAAAATGCAAGTGGACATTCGCAGCGCTAAGAGGGTAATAGTGGAAAAAGGAATATATTCAAATATAAACTACACAGTAGCATTCTGTGAAAATTCTTTCTGTTCTGTGCATTCAACTAACAGAGTTGAACCTTACTTTTGATTGAGCCGTTCTGAAACACTCTTTCTGTAGAAACTGCAATTGGACATGCTAAGCGCTAAGAGGCCTACATTGGGAAAAAGAATATCTTCAAATAAAAACTACACAGATGCATTCTGTGAAACTAATTTCTGATCTGTAAATTCAGTTAACAGAGATAAAACATATTTTTGATAGAGCAGTTATGAAACACTCTTTTTGTAGAAAATGCAAGTGGAGATTCGGAGCGCTAAGTGGGTAATAGTGGATAAAGGAATGTCTTCAAATATAAACTACACAGAATCATTCGGTGAAACTTCTTTCTGATCTGTGCATTCAGCTAACAGAGTTAAACCATACTTTTGATTGAGCAGATCTGAACACTCTTTCTCTAGAAAATGCAACTGGACATTTGGAGCGCTAATAGCGTAGTAGTGGAAAAAGGAATATATTCAAATATAAACTACACAGAAGCATTCTGTGAAACTTTTTTCTGATCTGAGCATTCATATAACAGAGTTAAACCATAATTTTGATTGAGCAGTTTTGAAACACTCTGTCTGTAGAAAATGCAACTGGACATTCGTAGCTCTAAGTGGGTAATAGTGGAAAAAAGAATATGTTCAAATATAAACTACACAGAAGCATTGTATGAAACTACTTTCTGTTCTGTGCATTCAACTAACAGAGTTGAACCTTACTTTTGATTGAGCCTTTCTGAAACACTCTTTCTGTAGAAACTGCAATGGGACATTCTGAGCGCTAAGAGGCCTATATTGGGAAAATGAATGTCTACCAACAAAAACTACACAGAAGAATTGTGTGAAACTTCTTTCTGTTCTGTTTGTTCAACTAAAAGAGTTGAACCTTAGTTTTGATTGAGCCGTTCTGAAACACTCTTTCTGTAGAAAATGCAAGTGGAGATTCGGAGCGCTAAGGGGGTAATAGTGGAAAAAGGAATGTCTCCAAATATAAACTACACAGAATCATTCTGTGAAACTTCTTTCTGATCTGTGCATTCAGCTAACAGAGTTAAACCATACTTTTGATTGAGCAGATCTGAACTCTCTTTCTGTAGAAAATGCAACTGGACATTTGGAGCGCTAAGAGAGTAGTAGTGGAAAAAGAAATATATTCAAATATAAACTACACAGAAGGATTCTGTGAAACTTCTTTCTGATCTGAGCATTCAGCTAACAGAGTTAAACCATACTTTTGATTGAGCAGTTTTGAAACACTCTGTCTGTAGAAAATGCAACTGGACATTCGTAGCGCTAAGTGGGTAATATTGGAAAAAAGAATATGTTCAAATATAAACTACACAGAAGCAGTGTATGAAACTTCTTTCTGTTCTGTGCATTCAACTAACAGAGTTGAACCTTACTTTTGATTGAGCCTTTCTGAAACACTCTTTCTGTAGAAACTGCAATTGGACATTCTGAGCGCTTAGAGGCCTCTATTGGGAAAAATAATATCTTCAAATAAAAACTACACAGAAGCATTGTGTGAAACTTATTTCTGATATGTTCATTAAGCTAACAGAGTTAAACCATACTTTTGATTGCGCAGTTCTGAACAGTCTTTCTGTAGAAAATGCAAGTGGACATTCGGAGCGCTAAGAGGGTAATAGTGGAAAAAGGAATATATTCAAATATAAACTACACAGTAGCATTCTGTGAAAATTCTTTCTCTTCTGTGCATTCAACTAACAGAGTTGAACCTTACTTTTGATTGAGCCGTTCTGAAACACTCTTTCTGTAGAAACTGCAATTGTACATGCTAAGCGCTAAGAGGCCTACATTGGGAAAAAGAATATCTTCAAATAAAAACTACACAGATGCATTCTGTGAAACTTATTTCTGATCTGTAAATTCAGTTAACAGAGATAAAACATATTTTTGATTGAGCAGTTATGAAACACTCTTTTTGTAGAAAATGCAATTGGAGATTCGGAGCGCTAAGAGGGTAATAGTGGAAAAAGGAATGTCTTCAAATATAAACTACACAGAATCATTCGGTGAAACTTCTTTCTGATCTGTGCATTCAGCTAACAGAGTTAAACCATACTTTTGATTGAGCAGATCTGAACACTCTTTCTGTAGAAAATGCAACTGGACATTTGGAGCGCTAAGAGCGTAGTAGTGGAAAAAGGAATATATTCAAATATAAACTACACAGAAGCATTCTGTGAAACTTTTTTCTGATCTGAGCATTCATCTAACAGAGTTAAACCATACTTTTGATTGAGCAGTTTTGAAACACTCTGTCTGTAGAAAATGCAACTGGACATTCGTAGTGCTAAGTGGGTAATAGTGGAAAAAAGAATATGTTCAAATATAAACTACACAGAAGCATTGTATGAAACTTCTTTCTGTTCTGTGCATTCAACTAACAGAGTTGAACCTTACTTTTGATTGAGCCGTTCTGAAACACTCTTTCTGTAGAAACTGCAATTGGACATTCTGAGCGCTAAGAGGCCTATATTGGGAAAAAGAATGTCTACAAATAAAAACTACACAGAAGAATTGTGTGAAACTTCTTTCTGTTCTGTTTGTTCAACTAAAAGAGTTGAACCTTAGTTTTGATTGAGCCGTTCTGAAACACTCTTTCTGTAGAAAATGCAAGTGGAGATTCGGAGCGCTAAGAGGGTAATAGTGGAAAAAGTAATGTCTCCAAATATAAACTACACAGAATCATTCTGTGAAACTTCTTTCTGGTCTGTACATTCAGCTAACAGAGTTAAACCATAGTTTTGATTGAGCAGATCTGAACACTCTTTCTGTAGAAAATGCAACTGGACATTTGGAGCGCTAAGAGAGTAGTATTGGAAAAAGGAATATATTCAAATATAAACTACACAGAAGCATTCTGTGAAACTTCTTTCTGATCTGAGCATTCGGCTAACAGAGTTAAACCATACTTTTGATTGAGCAGTTTTGAAACACTCTGTCTGTAGAAAATGCAACTGGACATTCGTAGCGCTAAGTGGGTAATAGTGGAAAAAAGAATATGTTCAAATATAAACTACACAGAAGCATTGTATGAAACTTCTTTCTGTTCTGTGCATTCAACTAACAGTGTTGAACCTTACTTTTGATTGAGCCTTTCTGAAACACTCTGTAGAAACTGCAATTGGACATTCTGAGCGCTAAGAGGCCTCTATTGGGAAAAATAATATCTTCAAATAAAAACTACACAGAAGCATTGTGTGAAACTTATTTCTGATATGTTCATTAAGCTAACAGAGTTAAACCATACTTTTGATTGCACAGTTCTGAACACTCTTTCTGTAGAAAATGCAAGTGGACATTCGGAGCGCTAAGACTGTAATAGTGGAAAAAGGAATATATTCAAATATGAACTACACAGTAGCATTCTGTGAAAATTCTTTCTGTTCTGTGCATTCAACTAACAGAGTTGAACCTTACTTTTGATTGAGCCGTTCTGAAACACTCTTTCTGTAGAAACTGCAATTGGACATGCTAAGCGCTAAGAGGCCTACATTGGGAAAAAGAATATCTTCAAATAAAAACTACACAGATGCATTCTGTGAAACTTATTTCTGATCTGTAAATTCAGTTAACAGAGATAAAACATATTTTTGATTGAGCAGTTATGAAACACTCTTTTTGTAGAAAATGCAAGTGGAGATTCGGAGCGCTAAGAGGGTAATAGTGGAAAAAGGAATGTCTTCAAATATAAACTACACAGAATCATTCGGTGAAACTTCTTTCTGATCTGTGCATTCAGCTAACAGAGTTAAACCATACTTTTGATTGAGCAGATCTGAACACTCTTTCTGTTGAAAATGCAACTGGACATTTGGAGCGCTAAGAGCGTAGTAGTGGAAAAAGGAATATATTGAAATATAAACTACACAGAAGCATTCTGTGAAACTTCTTTCTGATCTGAGCATTCAGCTAACAGAGTTAAACCATACTTTTGATTGAGCAGTTTTGAAACACTCTGTCTGTAGAAAATGCAACTGGACATTCGTAGCGCTAAGTGGGTAATAGTGGAAAAAAGAATATGTTCAAATATAAACTACACAGAAGCATTGTATGAAACTTCTTTCTGTTCTGTGCATTCAACTAACAGAGTTGAACCTTACTTTTGATTGAGCCGTTCTGAAACACTCTTTCTGTAGAAACTGCAATTGGACATTCTGAGCGCTAAGAGGCCTATATTGGGAAAAAAATGTCTACAAATAAAAACTACACAGAAGAATTGTGTGAAACTTCTTTCTGTTCTGTTTGTTCAACTAAAAGAGTTGAACCTTAGTTTTGATTGAGCCGTTCTGAAACACTCTTTCTGTAGAAAATGCAAGTGGAGATTCGGAGCGCTAAGAGCGTAGTAGTGGAAAAAGGAATATATTCAAATATAAACTACACAGAAGCATTCTGTGAAACTTCTTTCTGATCTGAGCATTCAGCTAACAGAGTTAAACCATACTTTTGATTGAGCAGTTTTGAAACACTCTGTCTGTAGAAAATGCAACTGGACATTCGTAGTGCTAAGTGGGTAATAGTGGAAAAAAGAATATGTTCAAATATAAACTACACAGAAGCATTGTATGAAACTTCTTTCTGTTCTGTGCATTCAACTAACAGAGTTGAACCTTACTTTTGATTGAGCCGTTCTGAAACACTCTTTCTGTAGAAACTGCAATTGGACATTCTGAGCGCTAAGAGGCCTATATTGGGAAAAAGAATGTCTACAAATAAAAACTACACAGAAGAATTGTGTGAAACTTCTTTCTGTTCTGTTTGTTCAACTAAAAGAGTTGAACCTTAGTTTTGATTGAGCCGTTCTGAAACACTCTTTCTGTAGAAAATGCAAGTGGAGATTCGGAGCGCTAAGAGGGTAATAGTGGAAAAAGGAATGTCTCCAAATATAAACTACACAGAATCATTCTGTGAAACTTCTTTCTGATCTGTGCATTCAGCTAACAGAGTTAAACCATACTTTTGATTGAGCAGATCTGAACTCTCTTTCTGTAGAAAATGCAACTGGACATTTGGAGCGCTAAGAGAGTAGTAGTATAAAAAGGAATATATTCAAATATAAACTACACAGAAGGATTCTGTGAAACTTCTTTCTGATCTGAGCATTCAGCTAACAGAGTTAAACCATACTTTTGATTGAGCAGTTTTGAAACACTCTGTCTGTAGGAAATGCAACTGGACATTCGTAGCGCTAAGTGGGTAATAGTGGAAAAAAGAATATTTTCAAATATAAACTACACAGAAGCAGTGTATGAAACTTCTTTCTGTTCTGTGCATTCAACTAACAGAGTTGAACCTTACTTTTGATTGAGCCTTTCTGAAACACTCTTTCTGTAGAAACTGCAATTGGACATTCTGAGCGCTAAGAGGCCTCTATTGGGAAAAATAATATCTTCAAATAAAAACTACACAGAAGCATTGTGTGAATCTTCTTTCTGATATGTTCATTAAGCTAACAGAGTTAAACCATACTTTTGATTGCGCAGTTCTGAACACTCTTTCGGTAGAAAATGCAAGTGGACATTCGGAGCGCTAAGAGGGTAATAGTGGAAAAAGGGATATATTCAAATATAAACTACACAGTAGCATTCTGTGAAAATTCTTTCTGTTCTGTGCATTCAACTAACAGAGTTGAACCTTACTTTTGATTGAGCCGTTCTGAAACACTCTTTCTGTAGAAACTGCAATTGGACATGCTAAGCGCTAAGAGGCCTACATTGGGAAAAAGAATATCTTCAAATAAAAACTACACAGATGCATTCTGTGAAACTTATTTCTGATCTGTAAATTCAGTTAACAGAGATAAAACATATTTTTGATTGAGCAGTTATGAAACACTCTTTTTGTAGAAAATGCAAGTTGAGATTCGGAGCGCTAAGAGGGTAATAGTGGAAAAAGGAATATCTTCAAATATAAACTACACAGAATCATTCGGTGAAACTTCTTTCTGATCTGTGCATTCAGCTAACAGAGTTAAACCATACTTTTGATTGAGCAGATCTGAACACTCTTTCTATAGAAAATGCAACTGGACATTTTGAGCGCTAAGAGCGTAGTAGTGGAAAAAGGAATATATTCAAATATAAACTACACAGAAGCATTCTGTGAAACTTCTTTCTGATCTGAGCATTCAGCTAACAGAGTTAAACCATACTTTTGATTGAGCAGTTTTGAAACACTCTGTCTGTAGAAAATGCAACTTGACATTTGTATCGCTAAGTGGGTAATAGTGGAAAAAAGAATATGTTCAAATATAAACTACACAGAAGCATTGTATGAAACTTCTTTCTGTTCTGTGCATTCAACTAACAGAGTTGAACCTTACTTTTGATTGAGCTGTTCTGAAACACTCTTTCTGTAGAAACTGCAATTGGACATTCTGAGCGCTAAGAGGCCTATATTGGGAAAAAGAATGTCTACAAATAAAAACTACACAGAAGAATTGTGTGAAACTTCTTTCTGTTCTGTTTGTTCAACTAAAAGAGTTGAACCTTAGTTTTGATTGAGCCGTTCTGAAACACACTTTCTGTAGAAAATGCAAGTGGAGATTCCGAGCGCTAAGAGGGTAATAGTGGAAAAAGGAATGTCTCCAAATATAAACTACACAGAATCATTCGGTGAAACTTCTTTCTGATCTGTGCATTCAGCTAACAGAGTTAAACCATACTTTTGATGGAGCAGATCTGAACACTCTTTCGGTAGAAAATGCAACTGGACATTTGGAGCGCTAAGAGAGTAGTAGTGGAAAAAGGAATATATTCAAATATAAACTACACAGAAGCATTCTGTGAAACTTCTTTCTGATCTGAGCATTCAGCTAACAGAGTTAAACCATACTTTTGATTGAGCAGTTTTGAAACACTCTGTCTGTAGAAAATGCAACTGGACATTCGTAGCGCTAAGTGGGTAATAGTGGAAAAAAGAATATGTTCAAATATAAACTACACAGAAGCATTGTATGAAACTTCTTTCTGTTCTGTGCATTCAACTAACAGAATTGAACCTTACTTTTGATTGAGCCTTTCTGAAACACTCTTTCTGTAGAAACAGCAATTGGACATTCTGAGCGCTAAGAGGCCTATATTGGGAAAAATAATATCTTCAAATAAAAACTACACAGAAGCATTGTGTGAAACTTATTTCTGATATGTTCATTAAGCTAACAGAGTTAAATCATACTTTTGATTGCGCAGTTCTGAACACTCTTTCTGTAGAAAATGCAAGTGGACATTCAGAGCGCTAAGAGGGTAATAGTGGAAAAAGAATATATTCAAATATAAACTACACAGTAGCATTCTGTGAAAATTCTTTCTGTTCTGTGCATTCAACTAACAGAGTTGAACCTTACTTTTGATTGAGCCGTTCTGAAACACTCTTTCTGTAGAAACTGCAATTGGACATGCTAAGCGCTAAGAGGCCTACATTGGGAAAAAGAATATCTTCAAATAAAAACTACACAGATGCATTCTGTGAAACTTATTTCTGATCTGTAAATTCAGTTAACAGAGATAAAACATATTTTTGAATGAGCAGTTATGAAACACTCTTTTTGTAGAAAATGCAAGTGGAGATTCGGAGCGCTATGAGGGTAATAGTGGAAAAAGGAATGTCTTCAAATATAAACTACACAGAATCATTCGGTGAAACTTTTTCTGATCTGTGCATTCAGCTAACAGAGTTAAACCATACTTTTGATTGAGCAGATCTGAACTCTCTTTCTGTAGAAAATGCAACTGGACATTTGGAGCGCTAAGAGAGTAGTAGTGGAAAAAGGAATATATTCAAATATAAACTACACAGAAGGATTCTGTGAAACTTCTTTCTGATCTGAGCATTCAGCTAACAGAGTTAAACCATACTTTTGATTGAGCAGTTTTGAAACACTCTGTCTGTAGAAAATGCAACTGGACATTCGTAGCGCTAAGTGGGTAATAGTGGAAAAAAGAATATGTTCAAATATAAACTACACAGAAGCAGTGTATGAAACTTCTTTCTGTTCTGTGCATTCAACTAACAGAGTTGAACCTTACTTTTGATTGAGCCTTTCTGAAACACTCTTTCTGTAGAAACTGCAATTGGACATTCTGAGCGCTAAGAGGCCTCTATTGGGAAAAATAATATCTTCAAATAAAAACTACACAGAAGCATTGTGTGAAACTTCTTTCTGATATGTTCATTAAGCTAACAGAGTTAAACCATACTTTTGATTGCGCAGTTCTGAACACTCTTTCTGTAGAAAATGCAAGTGGACATTCGGAGCGCTAAGAGGGTAATAGTGGAAAAAGGAATATATTCAAATATAAACTACACAGTAGCATTCTGTGAAAATTCTTTCTGTTCTGTGCATTCAACTAACAGAGTTGAACCTTACTTTTGATTGAGCCGTTCTGAAACACTCTTTCTGTAGAAACTGCAATTGGACATGCTAAGCGCTAAGAGGCCTACATTGGGAAAAAGAATATCTTCAAATAAAAACTACACAGATGCATTCTGTGAAACTTATTTCTGACCTGTAAATTCAGTTAACAGAGATAAAACATATTTTTGATTGAGCAGTTATGAAACACTCTTTTTGTAGAAAATGCAAGTGGAGATTCGGAGCGCTAAGAGGGTAATAGTGGAAAAAGGAATATCTTCAAATATAAACTACACAGAATCATTCGGTGAAACTTCTTTCTGATCTGTGCATTCAGCTAACAGAGTTAAACCATACTTTTGATTGAGCAGATCTGAACACTCTTTCTGTAGAAAATGCAACTGGACATTTGGAGCGCTAAGAGCGTAGTAGTGGAAAAAGGAATATATTCAAATATAAACTACACAGAAGCATTCTGTGAAACTTCTTTCTGATCTGAGCATTCAGCTAACAGAGTTAAACCATACTTTTGATTGAGCAGTTTTGAAACACTCTGTCTGTAGAAAATGCAACTTGACATTCGTAGCGCTAAGTGGGTAATAGTGGAAAAAAGAATATGTTCAAATATAAACTACACAGAAGCATTGTATGAAACTTCTTTCTGTTCTGTGCATTCAACTAACAGAGTTGAACCTTACTTTTGATTGAGCCGTTCTGAAACACTCTTTCTGTAGAAACTGCAATTGGACATTCTGAGCGCTAAGAGGCCTATATTGGGAAAAAGAATGTCTACAAATAAAAACTACACAGAAGAATTGTGTGAAACTTCTTTCTGTTCTGTTTGTTCAACTAAAAGAGTTGAACCTTAGTTTTGATTGAGCCGTTCTGAAACACACTTTCTGTAGAAAATGCAAGTGGAGATTCGGAGCGCTAAGAGGGTAATAGTGGAAAAAGGAATGTCTCCAAATATAAACTACACAGAATCATTTTGTGAAACTTCTTTCTGATCTGTGCATTCAGCTAACAGAGTTAAACCATACTTTTGATGGAGCAGATCTGAACACTCTTTCGGTAGAAAATGCAACTGCACATTTGGAGCGCTAAGAGAGTAGTAGTGGAAAAAGGAATATATTCAAATATAAACTACACAGAAGCATTCTGTGAAACTTCTTTCTGATCTGAGCATTCAGCTAACAGAGTTAAACCATACTTTTGATTGAGCAGTTTTGAAACACTCTGTCTGTAGAAAATGCAACTGGACATTCGTAGCGCTAAGTGGGTAATAGTGGAAAAAAGAATATGTTCAAATATAAACTACACAGAAGCATTGTATGAAACTTCTTTCTGTTCTGTGCATTCAACTAACAGAGTTGAACCTTACTTTTGATTGAGCCTTTCTGAAACACTGTTTCTGTAGAAACAGCAATTGGACATTCTGAGCGCTAAGAGGCCTATATTGGGAAAAATAATATCTTCAAATAAAAACTACACAGAAGCATTGTGTGAAACTTATTTCTGATATGTTCATTAAGCTAACAGAGTTAAATCATACTTTTGATTGCGCAGTTCTGAACACTCTTTCTGTAGAAAATGCAAGTGGACATTCGGAGCGCTAAGAGGGTAATAGTGGAAAAAGAATATATTCAAATATAAACTACACAGTAGCATTCTGTGAAAATTCTTTCTGTTCTGTGCATTCAACTAACAGAGTTGCACCTTACTTTTGATTGAGCCGTTCTGAAACACTTTCTGTAGAAACTGCAATTGGACATGCTAAGCGCTAAGAGGCCTACATTGGGAAAAAGAATATCTTCAAATAAAAACTACACAGATGCATTCTGTGAAACTTATTTCTGATCTGTAAATTCAGTTAAAAGAGATAAAACATATTTTTGAATGAGCAGTTATGAAACACTCTTTTTGTAGAAAATGCAAGTGGAGATTCGGAGCGCTAAGAGGGTAATAGTGGAAAAAGGAATGTCTTCAAATATAAACTACACAGAATCATTCGGTGAAACTACTTTCTGATCTGTGCATTCAGCTAACAGAGTTAAACCATACTTTTGATTGAGCAGATCTGAACTCTCTTTCTGTAGAAAATGCAACTGGACATTTGGAGCGCTAAGAGAGTAGTAGTGGAAAAAGGAATATATTCAAATATAAACTACACAGAAGGATTCTGTGAAACTTCTTTCTGATCTGAGCATTCAGCTAACAGAGTTAAACCATACTTTTGATTGAGCAGTTTTGAAACACTCTGTCTGTAGAAAATGCAACTGGACATTCGTAGCGCTAAGTGGGTAATAGTGGAAAAAAGAATATGTTCAAATATAAACTACACAGAAGCAGTGTATGAAACTTCTTTCTGTTCTGTGCATTCAACTAACAGAGTTGAACCTTACTTTTGATTGAGCCTTTCTGAAACACTCTTTCTGTAGAAACTGCAATTGGACATTCTGAGCGCTAAGAGGCCTCTATTGGGAAAAATAATATCTTCAAATAAAAACTACACAGAAGCATTGTGTGAAACTTCTTTCTGATATGTTCATTAAGCTAACAGAGTTAAACCATACTTTTGATTGAGCAGTTTTGAAACACTCTTTTTGTAGAAAATGCAAGTGGAGATTCGGAGCGCTAAGAGGGTAATAGTGGAAAAAGGAATGTCTTCAAATATAAACTACACAGAATCATTCGGTGAAACTTCTTTCTGATCTGTGCATTCAGCTAACAGAGTTAAACCATACTTTTGATTGAGGAGATCTGAACACTCTTTCTGTAGAAAATGCAACTGGACATTTGGAGCGCTAAGAGCGTAGTAGTGGAAAAAGGAATATATTCAAATATAAACTACACAGAAGCATTCTGTGAAACTTTTTTCTGATCTGAGCATTCAGCTAACAGAGTTAAACCATACTTTTGATTGAGCAGATCTGAACACTCTTTCTGTAGAAAATGCAACTGGACATTTGGAGCGCTAAGAGCGTAGTAGTGGAAAAAGGAATATATTCAAATATAAACTACACAGAAGCATTCTGTGAAACTTCTTTCTGATCTGAGCATTCAGCTAACAGAGTTAAACCATACTTTTGATTGAGCAGTTTTGAAACACTCTGTCTGTAGAAAATGCAACTTGACATTCGCAGCGCTAAGTGGGTAATAGTGGAAAAAAGAATATGTTCAAATATAAACTACACAGAAGCATTGTATGAAACTTCTTTCTGTTCTGTGCATTCAACTAACAGAGTTGAACCTTACTTTTGATTGAGCCGTTCTGAAACACTCTTTCTGTAGAAACTGCAATTGGACATTCTGAGCGCTAAGAGGCCTATATTGGGAAAAAGAATGTCTACAAATAAAAACTACACAGAAGAATTGTGTGAAACTTCTTTCTGTTCTGTTTGTTCAACTAAAAGAGTTGAACCTTAGTTTTGATTGAGCCGTTCTGAAACACTCTTTCTGTAGAAAATGCAAGTGGAGATTCGGAGCGCTAAGAGGGTAATAGTGGAAAAAGGAATGTCTCCAAATATAAACTACACAGAATCATTCTGTGAAACTTCTTTCTGATCTGTGCATTCAGCTAACAGAGTTAAACCATACATTTGATTGAGCAGATCTGAACACTCTTTCGGTAGAAAATGCAACTGGACATTTGGAGCGCTAAGAGAGTAGTAGTGGAAAAAGGAATATATTCAAATATAAACTACACAGAAGCATTCTGTGAAACTTCTTTCTGATCTGAGCATTCAGCTAACAGAGTTAAACCATACTTTTGATTGAGCAGTTTTGAAACACTCTGTCTGTAGAAAATGCAACTGGACATTCGTGGCGCTAAGTGGGTAATAGTGGAAAAAAGAATATGTTCAAATATAAACTACACAGAAGCCTTGTATGAAACTTCTTTCTGTTCTGTGCATTCAACTAACAGAGTTGAACCTTACTTTTGATTGAGCCGTTCTGAAACACTCTTTCTGTAGAAACTGCAATTGGACATTCTGAGCGCTAAGAGGCCTCTATTGGGAAAAATAATATCTTCAAATAAAAACTACACAGAAGCATTGTGTGAAACTTATTTCTGATATGTTCATTAAGCTAACAGAGTTAAACCATACTTTTGATTGCGCAGTTCTGAACACTCTTTCTGTAGATAATGCAAGTGGACATTCGGAGCGTTAAGAGGGTAATAGTGGAAAAAGGAATATATTCAAATATAAACTACACAGTAGCATTCTGTGAAAATTCTTTCTGTTCTGTGCATTCAACTAACAGAGTTGAACCTTACTTTTGATTGAGCCGTTCTGAAACACTCTTTCTGTAGAAACTGCAATTGGACATGCTAAGTGCTAAGAGGCCTACATTGGGTAAAAGAATATCTTCAAATAAAAACTACACAGATGCATTCTGTGGAACTTATTTCTGATCTGTAAATTCATTTAACAGAGATAAAACATATTTTTGATTGAGCAGTTATGAAACACTCTTTTTGTAGAAAATGCAAGTGGAGATTCGGAGCGCTAAGAGGGTAATAGTGGATAAAGGAATGTCTTCAAATATTAACTACACAGAATCATTCGGTGAATCTTCTTTCTGATCTGTGCATTCAGCTAACAGAGTTAAACCATAGTTTTGATTGAGCAGATCTGAACACTCTTTCTGTAGAAAATGCAACTGGACATTTGGAGCGCTAAGAGCGTAGTAGTGGAAAAAGAAATATATTCAAATATAAACTACACAGAAGCATTCTGTGAAACTTCTTTCTGATCTGAGCATTCAGCTAACAGAGTTAAACCATACTTTTGATTGAGCAGTTTTGAAACACTCTGTCTGTAGAAAATGCAACTGGACATTCGTAGCGCTAAGTGGGTAATAGTGGAAAAAAGAATATGTTCAAATATAAACTACACAGAAGCATTGTATGAAAATTCTTTCTGTTCTGTGCATTCAACTAACAGAGTTGAACCTTACTTTTGATTGAGCCGTTCTGAAACACTCTTTCTGTAGAAACTGCAATTGGACATTCTGAGCCCTAAGAGGCCTATATTGGGAAAAAGAATGTCTACAAATAAAAACTACACAGAAGAATTGTGTGAAACTTCTTTCTGTTCTGTTTGTTCAACTAAAAGATTTGAACCTTAGTTTTGATTGAGCCGTTCTGAAACACTCTTTCTGTAGAAAATGCAAGTGGAGATTCGGAGCGCTAAGGGGGTAATAGTGGAAAAAGGAATGTCTCCAAATATGAACTACACAGAATCATTCTGTGAAACTTCTTTCTGATATGTGCATTCAGCTAACAGAGTTAAAGCATACTTTTGATTGAGCAGATCTGAACACTCTTTCTGTAGAAAATGCAACTGGACATTTGGAGCGCTAAGAGAGTAGTAGTGGAAAAAGGAATATATTCAAATATAAACTACACAGAAGCATTCTGTGAAACTTCTTTCTGATCTGAGCATTCAGCTAACAGAGTTAAACCATACTTTTGATTGAGCAGTTTTGAAACACTCTGTCTGTAGAAAATGCAACTGGACATTCGTAGCGCTAAGTGGGTAATAGTGGAAAAAAGAATATGTTCAAATATAAACTACACAGAAGCATCGTATGAAACTTCTTTCTGTTCTGTGCATTCAACTAACAGAGTTGAACCTTACTTTTGATTGAGCCTTTCTGAAACACTCTTTCTGTAGAAACTGCAATTGGACATTCTGAGCGCTAAGAGGCCTCTATTGGGAAAAATAATATCTTCAAATAAAAACTACACAGAAGCATTGTGTGAAACTTATTTCTGATATGTTCATTAAGCTAACAGAGTTAAACCATACTTTGGATTGCGCAGTTCTGAACACTCTTTCTGTAGAAAATGCAAGTGGACATTCGGAGCGCTAAGAGGGTAATAGTGGAAAAAGGAATATATTCAAATATAAACTACACAGTAGCATTCTGTGAAAATTCTTTCTGTTCTGTGCATTCAACTAACAGAGTTGAACCTTACTTTTGATTGAGTCGTTCTGAAACACTCTTTCTGTAGAAACTGCAATTGGACATGCTAAGCGCTAAGAGGCCTACATTGGGTAAAAGAATATCTTTAAATAAAAACTACACAGATGCATTCTGTGGAACTTATTTCTGATCTGTAAATTCATTTAACAGAGATAAAACATATTTTTGATTGAGCAGTTATGAAACACTCTTTTTGTAGAAAATGCAAGTGGAGATTCGGAGCGCTAAGAGGGTAATAGTGGATAAAGTAATGTCTTCAAATATTAACTACACAGAATCATTCGGTGAAACTTCTTTCTGATCTGTGCATTCAGCTAACAGAGTTAAACCATAGTTTTGATTGAGCAGATCTGAACACTCTTTCTGTAGAAAATGCAACTGGACATTTGGAGCGCTAAGAGCGTAGTAGTGGAAAAAGGAATATATTCAAATATAAACTACACAGAAGCATTGTATGAAAATACTTTCTGTTCTGTGCATTCAACTAACAGAGTTGAACCTTACTTTTGATTGAGCCGTTCTGAAACACTCTTTCTGTAGAAACTGCAATTGGACATTCTGAGCGCTAAGAGGCCTATATTGGGAAAAAGAATGTCTACAAATAAAAACTACACAGAAGAATCGTGTGAAACTTCTTTCTGTTCTGTTTGTTCAACTAAAAGATTTGAACCTTAGTTTTGATTGGGCCGTTCTGAAACACTCTTTCTGTAGAAAATGCAAGTGGAGATTCGGAGCGCTAAGAGGGTAATAGTGGAAAAAGGAATGTCTCCAAATATAAACTACACAGAATCATTCTGTGAAACTTCTTTCTGATCTGTGCATTCAGCTAACAGAGTTAAACCATACTTTTGATTGAGCAGATCTGAACACTCTTTCTGTTGAAAATGCAACTGGACATTTGGAGCGCTAAGAGAGTAGTAGTGGAAAAAGGAATATATTCAAATATAAACTACACAGAAGCATTCTGTGAAACTTCTTTCTGATCTGAGCATTCAGCTAACAGAGTTAAACCATACTTTTGATTGAGCAGTTTTGAAACACTCTGTCTGTAGAAAATGCAACTGGACATTCGTAGCGCTAAGTGGGTAATAGTGGAAAAAAGAATATGTTCAAATATAAACTACACGGAAGCATTGAATGAAACATCTTTCTGTTCTGTGCATTCAACTAACAGAGTTGAACCTTACTTTTGATTGAGCCTTTCTGAAACACTCTCTCTGTAGAAACTGCAATTGGACATTCTGAGCGCTAAGAGGTCTCTATTGGGAAAAATAATATCTTCAAATGAAAACTACACAGAAGCATTGTGTGAAACTTATTTCTGATATGTTCATTAAGCTAACAGAGTTAAACCATACTTTTGATTGCGCAGTTCTGAACACTCTTTCTGTAGAAAATGCAAGTGGACATTCGGAGCGCTAAGAGGGTAATAGTGGAAAAAGGAATATATTCAAATATAAACTACACAGTAGCATTCTGTGAAAATTCTTTCTGTTCTGTGCATTCAACTAACAGAGTTGAACCTTACTTTTGATTGAGCCGTTCTGAAACACTCTTTCTGTAGAAACTGCAATTGGACATGCTAAGCGCTAAGAGGCCTACATTGGGAAAAAGAATATCTTCAAATAAAAACTACACAGATGCATTCTGTGAAACTTATTTCTGATCTGTAAATTCAGTTAACAGAGATAAAACATATTTTTCATTGAGCAGTTATGAAACACTCTTTTTGTAGAAAATGCAAGTGGAGATTCGGAGCGCTAAGAGTGTAATAGTGGAAAAAGGAATGTCTTCAAATATAAACTACACAGAATCATTCGGTGAAACTTCTTTCTGATCTGTGCATTCAGCTAACAGAGTTAAACCATACTTTTGATTGAGCAGATCTGAACACTCTTTCTGTTGAAAATGCAACTGGACATTTGGAGCGCTAAGAGCGTAGTAGTGGAAAAAGGAATATATTCAAATATAAACAACACAGAAGCATTCTGTGAAACTTCTTTCTGATCTGAGCATTCAGCTAACAGAGTTAAACCATACTTTTGATTGAGCAGTTTTGAAACACTCTGTCTGTAGAAAATGCAACTGGATATTCGTAGCGCTAAGTGGGTAATAGTGGAAAAAAGAATATGTTCAAATATAAACTACACAGAAGCATTGTATGAAACTTCTTTCTCTTCTGTGCATTCAACTAACAGAGTTGAACCTTACTTTTGATTGAGCCTTTCTGAAACACTCTTTCTGTAGAAACTGCAATTGGACATTCTGAGCGCTAAGAGGCCTCTATTGGGAAAAATAATATCTTCAAATAAAAACTACACAGAAGCATTGTGTGAAACTTATTTCTGATATGTTCATTAAGCAAACAGAGTTAAACCATACTTTTGATTGCGCAGTTCTGAACACTCTTTCTGTAGAAAATGCAAGTGGACATTCGGAGCGCTAAGAGGGTAATAGTGGAAAAAGGAATATATTCAAATATAAACTACACAGTAGCATTCTGTGAAAATTCTTTCTGTTCTGTGCATTCAACAAACAGAGTTGAACCTTACTTTTGATTGAGCCGTTCTGAAACACTCTTTCTGTAGAAACTGCAATTGGACATGCTAAGCGCTAAGAGGCCTACATTGGGAAAAAGAATATCTTCAAATAAAAACTACACAGATGCATTCTGTGAAAATTATTTCTGATCTGTAAATTCAGTTAACAGAGATAAAACATATTTTTGATTGAGCAGTTATGAAACACTCTTTTTGTAGAAAATGCAAGTGGAGATTCGGAGCGCTAAGAGGGTAATAGTGGAAAAAGGAATGTCTTCAAATATAAACTACACAGTATCATTCGGTGAAACTTCTTTCTGATCTGTGCATTCAGCTAACAGAGTTAAACCATACTTTTGATTGAGCAGTTTTGAAACACTCTGTCTGTAGAAAATGCAACTGGACATTCGTAGCGCTAAGTGGGTAATAGTGGAAAAAAGAATATGTTCAAATATAAACTACACAGAAGCATTGTATGAAACTTCTTTCTGTTCTGTGAATTCAACTAACAGAGTTGAACCTTACTTTTGATTGAGCCGTTCTGAAACACTCTTTCTGTAGAAACTGCAATTGGACATTCTGAGTGCTAAGAGGCCTATATTGGGAAAAAGAATGTCTACAAATAAAAACTACACTGAAGAATTGTGTGAAACTTCTTTCTGTTCTGTTTGTTCAACTAAAAGAGTTGAACCTTAGTTTTGATTGAGCCGTTCTGAAACACTCTTTCTGTAGAAAATGCAAGTGGAGATTCAGAGCGCTAAGGGGGTAATAGTGGAAAAAGGAATGTCTCCAAATATGAACTACACAGAATCATTCTGTGAAACTTCTTTCTGATCTGTGCATTCAGCTAACAGAGTTAAACCACACTTTTGATTGAGCAGTTTTGAAACACTCTGTCTGTAGAAAATGAAACTGGACATTCGTAGCGCTAAGTGGGTAATAGTGGAAAAAAGAATATGTTCAAATATAAACTACACAGAAGCATTCTGTGAAACTTCTTTCTGTTCTGTGCATTCAACTAACAGAGTTGAACCTTACTTTTGATTGAGCCTTTCTGAAACACTCTTTCTGTAGAAACTGCAATTGGACATTCTGAGCGCTAAGAGGCCTCTATTGGGAAAAATAATATCTTCAAATAAAAACTACACAGAAGCATTGTGTGAAACTTATTTCTGATATGTTCATTAAGCTAACAGAGTTAAACCATACTTTTGATTGCGCAGTTCTGAACACTCTTTCTGTAGAAAATGCAAGTGGACATTCGGAGCGCTAAGAGGGTAATAGTGGAAAAAGGAATATATTCAAATATAAACTACACAGTAGCATTCTGTGAAAATTCTTTCTGTTCTGTGCATTCAACTAACAGAGTTGAACCTTACTTTTGATTGAGCCGTTCTGAAACACTCTTTCTGTAGAAACTGCAATTGGACATTCTGAGCGCTAAGAGGCCTATATTGGGAAAAAGAATGTCTACAAATAAAAACTACACAGAAGAATTGTGTGAAACTTCTTTCTGTTCTGTTTGTTCAACTAAAAGAGTTGAACATTTGTTTTCATTGAGCCGTTCTGAAACACTCTTTCTGTAGAAAATGCAAGTGAAGATTCGGAGCGCTAAGAGGGTAATAGTGGAAAAAGGAATGTCTCCAAATATAAACTACACAGAATCATTCTGTGAAACTTCTTTCTGATCTGTGCATTCAGCTAACAGAGTTAAACCATACTTTTGATTGAGCAGATCTGAACACTCTTTCTGTAGAAAATGCAACTGGACATTTGGAGCTCTAAGAGAGTAGTAGTGGAAAAAGGAATATATTCAAATATAAACTACACAGAAGCATTCTGTGAAACTTCTTTCTGATCTGAGCATTCAGCTAACAGAGTTAAACCATACTTTTTATTGAGCAGTTTTGAAACACTCTGTCTGTAGAAAATGCAACTGGACATTCGTAGCGCTAAGTGGGTAATAGTGGAAAAAAGAATATGTTCAAATATAAACTACACAGAAGCATTGTATGAAACTTCTTTCTGTTCTGTGCATTCAACTAACAGAGTTGAACCTTACTTTTGATTGAGCCTTTCTGAAACACTCTTTCTGTAGAAACTGCAATTGGACATTCTGAGCGCTAAGAGGCCTCTATTGGGAAAAATAATATCTTCAAATAAAAACTACACAGAAGAATTGTGTGAAACTTATTTCTGATATGTTCATTAAGCTAACAGAGTTAAACCATACTTTTGATTGCGCAGTTCTGAACACTCTTTCTGTAGAAAATGCAAGTGGACATTCGGAGCGCTAAGAGGGTAATAGTGGAAAAAGGAATATATTCAAATATAAACTACACAGTAGCATTCTGTGAAAATTCTTTCTGTTCTGTGCATTCAACTAACAGATTTGAACCTTACTTTTGATTGAGCCGTTCTGAAACTCTCTTTCTGTAGAAACTGCAATTGGACATGCTAAGCGCTAACAGGCCTACATTGGGTAAAAGAATATCTTCAAATAAAAACTACACAGATGCATTCTGTGGAACTTATTTCTGATCTGTAAATTCATTTAACAGAGATAAAACATATTTTTGATTGAGCATTTATGAAACACTCTTTTTGTAGATAATGCAAGTGGAGATTCGGAGCGCTAAGAGGGTAATAGTGGAAAAAGGAATGTCTTCAAATATAAACTACACAGAATCATTCGGTGAAACTTCTTTCTGATCTGTGCATTCAGCTAACAGAGTTAAAACATACTTTTGATTGAGCAGATCTGAACACTCTTTCTGTTGAAAATGCAACTGGACAATTGGAGCGCTAAGAGCGTAGTAGTGGAAAAAGGAATATATTCAAATATAAACTACACAGAAGCATTCTGTGAAACTTCTTTCTGATCTGAGCATTCAGCTAACAGAGTTAAACCATACTTTTGATTGAGCAGTTTTGAAACACTCTGTCTGTAGAAAATGCAACTGGACATTCGTAGCGCTAAGTGGGTAATAGTGGAAAAAAGAATATGTTCAAATATAAACTACACAGAAGCATTGTATGAAACTTCTTTCTGTTCTGTGCATTCAACTACAGAATTGAACCTTACTTTTGATTGAGCCGTTCTGAAACACACTTTCTGTAGAAAGTGCAATTGGACATTCTGAGCGCTAAGAGGCCTATATTGGGAAAAAGAATGTCTACAAATAAAAACTACACAGAAGAGTTGTGTGAAACTTCTTTCTGTTCTGTTTGTTCAACTAAAAGTGTTGAACCTTAGTTTTGATTGAGCCGTTCTGTAACAGTCTTTCTGTAGAAAATGCAAGTGGAGATTCGGAGCGCTAAGGGGGTAATAGTGGAAAAAGGAATGTCTCCAAATATAAACTACACAAAATCATTCTGTGAAACTTCTTTCTGATCTGTGCATTCAGCTAACAGAGTTAAACCATACTTTTGATTGAGCAGATCTGAACACTCCTTCTGTAGAAAATGCAACTGGACATTTGGAGCGCTAAGAGAGTAGTAGTGGAAAAAGGAATATATTCAAATATAAACTACACAGAAGCATTCTGTGAAACTTCTTTCTGATCTGAGCATTCAGCTAACAGAGTTAAACCATACTTTTGATTGAGCAGTTTTGAAACACTCTGTCTGTAGAAAATGCAACTGGACATTCGTAGCGCTAAGTGGGTAATAGTGGAAAAAAGAATATGTTCAAATATAAACTACACAGAAGCATTGTATGAAACTTCTTTCTGTTCTGTGCATTCAACTAACAGAGTTGAACCTTACTTTTGATTGAGCCGTTCTGAAACACTCTTTCTGTAGAAACTGCAATTGGACATTCTGAGCGCTAAGAGGCCTCTATTGGGAAAAATAATATCTTCAAATAAAAACTACACAGAAGTATTGTGTGAAACTTATTTCTGATATGTTCATTAAGCTAACAGAGTTAAACCATACTTTTGATTGCGCAGTTCTGAACACTCTTTCTGTAGAAAATGCAAGTGGACATTCGGAGCGCTAAGAGGGTAATAGTGGAAAAAGGAATATATTCAAATATAAACTACACAGTAGCATTCTGTGAAAATTCTTTCTGTTCTGTGCATTCAACTAACAGATTTGAACCTTACTTTTGATTGAGCCGTTCTGAAACTCTCTTTCTGTAGAAACTGCAATTGGACATGCTAAGCGCTAAGAGGCCTACATTGGGTAAAAGAATATCTTCAAATAAAAACTACACAGATGCATTCTGTGGAACTTATTTCTGATCTGTAAATTCATTTAACAGAGATAAAACATATTTTTGATTGAGCATTTATGAAACACTCTTTTTGTAGAAAATGCAAGTGGAGATTCGGAGCGCTAAGAGGGTAATAGTGGAAAAAGGAATATATTCAAATATAAACTACACAGTAGCATTCTGTGAAAATTCTTTCTGTTCTGTGCATTCAACTAACAGAGTTGAACCTTACTTTTGATTGAGCCGTTCTGAAACACTCTTTCTGTAGAAACTGCAATTGGACATTCTGAGCGCTAAGAGGCCTATATTGGGAAAAAGAATGTCTACAAATAAAAACTACACAGAAGAATTGTGTGAAACTTCTTTCTGTTCTGTTTGTTCAACTAAAAGAGTTGAACCTTAGTTTTGATTGAGCCGTTCTGAAACACTCTTTCTGTAGAAAATGCAAGTGGAGATTCGGAGCGCTAAGAGGGTAATAGTGGAAAAAGGAATGTCTCCAAATATAAACTACACAGAATCATTCTGTGAAACTTCTTTCTGATCTGTGCATTCAGCTAACAGAGTTAAACCATACTTTTGATTGAGCAGATCTGAACACTCTTTCTGTAGAAAATGCAACTGGACATTTGGAGCGCTAAGAGAGTAGTAGTGGAAAAAGGAATATATTCAAATATAAACTACACAGAAGCATTCTGTGAAACTTCTTTCTGATCTGAGCATTCAGCTAACAGAGTTAAACCATACTTTTGATTGAGCAGTTTTGAAACACTCTGTCTGTAGAAAATGCAACTGGACATTCGTAGCGCTAAGTGGGTAATAGTGGAAAAAAGAGTATGTTCAGATATAAACTATACAGAAGGATTGTATGAAACTTCTTTCTGTTCTGTGCATTCAACTAACAGAGTTGAACCTTACTTTTGATTGAGCCTTTCTGAAACACTCTTTCTGTAGAAACTGCAATTGGACATTCTGAGCGCTAAGAGGCCTCTATTGGGAAAAATAATATCTTCAAATAAAAACTACACAGAAGCATTGTGTGAAACTTATTTCTGATATGTTCATTAAGCTAACAGAGTTAATCCATACTTTTGATTGCGCAGTTCTGAACACTCTTTCTGTAGAAAATGCAAGTGGACATTCGGATCGCTAAGAGGGTAATAGTGGAAAAAGGAATATATTCAAATATAAACTACACAGTAGCATTCTGTGAAAATTCTTTCTGTTCTGTGCATTCAACTAACAGAGTTGAACCTTACTTTTGATTGAGCCGTTCTGAAACACTCTTTCTGTAGAAACTGCAATTGGACATGCTAAGCGCTAAGAGGCCTATATTGGGAAAAAGAATATCTTCAAATAAAAACTACACAGATGCATTCTGTGAAACTTATTTCTGATCTGTAAATTCAGTTAACAGAGATAAAACATATTTTTGATTGAGCAGTTATGAAACACTCTTTTTGTAGAAAATGCAAGTGGAGATTCGGAGCGCTAAGAGGGTAATAGTGGAAAAAGGAATGTCTTCAAATATAAACTACACAGAATCATTCGGTGAAACTTCTTTCTGATCTGTGCATTCAGCTAACAGAGTTAAACCATACTTTTGATTGAGCAGATCTGAACACTCTTTCTCTAGAAAATGCAACTGGACATTTGGAGCGCTAAGAGCGTAGTAGTGGAAAAAGTAATATATTCAAATATAAACTACACAGAAGCATTCTGTGAAACTTCTTTCTGATCTGAGCATTCAGCTAACAGAGTTAAACCACACTTTTGATTGAGCAGTTTTGAAACACTCTGTCTGTAGAAAATGCAACTGGACATTCGTAGCGCTAAGTGGGTAATAGTGGAAAAAAGAATATGTTCAAATATAAACTACACAGAAGCATTGTATGAAACTTCTTTCTGTTCTGCGCATTCAACTAACAGAGTTGAACCTTACTTTTGATTGAGCCGTTCTGAAACACTCTTTCTCTAGAAACTGCAATAGGACATTCTGAGCGCTAAGAGGCCTATATTGGGAAAAAGAATGTCTACAAATAAAAACTACACAGAAGAATTGTGTGAAACTTCTTTCTGTTCTGTTGGTTCAACTAAAAGAGTTGAACCTTAGTTTTGATTGTGCCGTTCTTAAACACTCTTTCTGTAGAAAATGCAAGTGGAGATTCGGAGCGCTAAGAGGGTAATAGTGGAAAAAGGAATGTCTCCAAATATAAACTACACAGAATCATTCTGTGAAACTTCTTTCTGATCTGTGCATTCAGTTAACAGAGTTAAACCATACTTTTGATTGAGCAGATCTGAACACTCTTTCTGTAGAAAATGCAACTGGACATTTGGAGCGCTAAGAGAGTAGTAGTGGAAAAAGGAATATATTCAAATATAAACTACACAGAAGCATTCTGTGAAACTTCTTTCTGATCTGAGCATTCAGCTAACAGAGTTAAACCATACTTATGATTGAGCAGTTTTGAAACACTCTGTCTGTAGGAAATGCAACTGGACATTCGTAGCGCTAAGAGGGTAATAGTTGAAAAAGGAATATATTCAAATATAAACTACACAGTAGCATTCTGTGAAAATTCTTTCTGTTCTGTGCATTCAACTAACAGAGTTGAACCTTACTTTTGATTGAGCTGTTCTGAAACACTCTTTCTGTAGAAACTGCAATTGGACATGCTAAGCGCTAAGAGGCCTACATTGGGTAAAAGAATATCTTCAAATAAAAACTACACAGATGCATTCTGTGGAACTTATTTCTGATCTGTAAATTCATTTAACAGAGATAAAACATATTTTTGATTGAGCATTTATGAAACACTCTTTTTGTAGAAAATGCAAGTGGAGATTCGGAGCGCTAAGAGGGTAATAGTGGAAAAAGGAATGTCTTCAAATATAAACTACACAGTAGCATTCTGTGAAAATTCTTTCTGTTCTGTGCATTCAACTAACAGAGTTGAACCTTACTTTTGATTGAGCCGTTCTGAAACACTCTTTCTGTAGAAACTGCAATTGGACATGCTAAGCGCTAAGAGGCCTACATTGGGAAAAAAAATATCTTCAAATAAAAACTACACAGATGCATTCTGTGAAACTTATTTCTGATCTGTAAATTCAGTTAACAGAGATAAAACATATTTTTGATTGAGCAGTTATGAAACACTCTTTTTGTAGAAAATGCAAGTGGAGATTCGGAGCGCTAAGAGGGTAATAGTGGAAAAAGGAATGTCTTCAAATATAAATTACACAGAATCATTCGGTGAAACTTCTTTCTGATCTGTGCATTCAGCTAACAGAGTTAAACCATACTTTAGATTGAGCAGATCTGAACACTCTTTCTCTAGAAAATGCAACTGGACATTTGGAGCGCTAAGAGCGTAGTAGTGGAAAAAGGAATATATTCAAATATAAACTACACAGAAGCATTCTGTGAAACTTCTTTCTGATCTGAGCATTCAGCTAACAGAGTTAAACCATACTTTTGATTGAGCAGTTTTGAAACACTCTGTCTGTAGAAAATGCAACTGGACATTCGTAGCGCTAAGTGGGTAATAGTGGAAAAAAGAATATGTTCAAATATAAACTACACAGAAGCATTGTATGAAACTTCTTTCTGTTCTGCGCATTCAACTAACAGAGTTGAACCTTACTTTTGATTGAGCCGTTCTGAAACACTCTTTCTCTAGAAACTGCAATAGGACATTCTGAGCGCTAAGAGGCCTATATTGGGAAAAAGAATGTCTACAAATGAAAACTACACAGAAGAATTGTGTGAAACTTCTTTCTGTTCTGTTTGTTCAACTAAAAGAGTTGAACCTTAGTTTTGATTGAGCCGTTCTGAAACACTCTTTCTGTAGAAAATGCAAGTGGAGATTCGGAGCGCTAAGAGGGTAATAGTGGAAAAAGGAATGTCTCCAAATATAAACTACACAGAATCATTCTGTGAAACTTCTTTCTGATCTGTGCATTCAGCTAACAGAGTTAAACCATACTTTTGATTGAGCAGATCTGAACACTCTTTCTGTAGAAAATGCAACTGGACATTTGGAGGGCTAAGAGAGTAGTAGTGGAAAAAGGAATATATTCAAATATAAACTACACAGAAGCATTCTGTGAAACTTCTTTCTGATCTGAGCATTCAGCTAACAGAGTTAAACCATACTTTTGATTGAGCAGTTTTGAAACACTCTGTCTGTAGAAAATGCAACTGGACATTCGTAGCGCTAAGTGGGTAATAGTGGAAAAAAGAATATGTTCAAATATAAACTACACAGAAGCATCGTATGAAACTACTTTCTGTTCTGTGCATTCAACTAACAGAGTTGAACCTTACTTTTGATTGAGCCTTTCTGAAACACTCTTTCTGTAGAAACTGCAATTGGACATTCTGAGCGCTAACAGGCCTCTATTGGGAAAAATAATATCTTCAAATAAAAACTACACAGAAGCATTGTGTGAAACTTATTTCTGATATGTTCATTAAGCTAACAGAGTTAAACCATACTTTTGATTGCGCAGTTCTGAACACTCTTTCTGTAGAAAATGCAAGTGGACATTCGGAGCGCTAAGAGGGTAATATTGGAAAAAGGAATATATTCAAATATAAACTACACAGTAGCATTCTGTGAAAATTCTTTCTGTTCTGTGCATTCAACTAACAGACTTGAACCTTACTTTTGATTGAGCCGTTCTGAAACACTCTTTCTGTAGAAACTGCAATTGGACATTCTGAGCGCTAAGAGGCCTATATTGGGAAAAAGAATGTCTACAAATAAAAACTACACAGAAGAATTGTGTGAAACTTCTTTCTGTTCTGTTTGTTCAACTAAAAGAGTTGAACCTTAGTTTTGATTGAGCCGTTCTGAAACACTCTTTCTGTAGAAAATGCAAGTGGAGATTCGGAGCGCTAAGAGGGTAATAGTGGAAAAAGGAATGTCTCCAAATATAAACTACACAGAATCATTCTGTGAAACTTCTTTCTGATCTGTGCATTCAGCTAACAAAGTTAAACCATACTTTTGATTGAGCAGATCTGAACACTCTTTCTGTAGAAAATGCAACTGGACATTTGGAGCGCTAAGAGAGTAGTAGTGGAAAAAGGAATATATTCAAATATAAACTACACAGAAGCATTCTGTGAAACTTCTTTCTGATCTGAGCATTCAGCTAACAGAGTTAAACCATACTTTTGATTGAGCAGTTTTGAAACACTCTGTCTGTAGAAAATGCAACTGGACATTCGTAGCGCTAAGTGGGTAATAGTGGAAAAAAGAATATGTTCAAATATAAACTACACAGAAGCATTGTATGAAACTTCTTTCTGTTCTGTGCATTCAACTAACAGAGTTGAACCTTACTTTTGATTGAGCCTTTCTGAAACACTCTTTCTGTAGAAACTGCAATTGGACATTCTGAGCGCTAAGAGGCCTCTATTGGGAAAAATAATATCTTCAAATAAAAACTACACAGAAGCATTGTGTGAAACTTATTTCTGATATGTTCATTAAGCTAACAGATTTAAACCATACTTTTGATTGCACAGTTCTGAACACTCTTTCTGTAGAAAATGCAAGTGGACATTCGGAGCGCTAAGAGGGTAATAGTGGAAAAAGGAATATATTCAAATATAAACTACACAGTAGCATTCTGTGAAAATTCTTTCTGTTCTGTGCATTCAACTAACAGATTTGAACCTTACTTTTGATTGAGCCGTTCTGAAACACTCTTTCTGTAGAAACTGCAATTGGACATGCTAAGCGCTAAGAGGCCTACATAGGGAAAAAGAATATCTTCAAATAAAAACTACACAGATGCATTCTGTGGAACTTATTTCTGATCTGTAAATTCATTTAACAGAGATAAAACATATTTTTGATTGAGCATTTATGAAACACTCTTTTTGTAGAAAATGCAAGTGGAGATTCGGAGCGCTAAGAGGGTAATAGCGGAAAAAGGAATGTCTTCAAATATAAACTACACAGAATCATTCGGTGAAACTTCTTTCTGATCTGTGCATTCAGCTAACAGAGTTAAACCATACTTTTGATTGAGCAGTTTTGAAACACTCTGTCTGTAGAAAATGCAACTGGACATTCGTAGCCCTAAGTGGGTAATAGTGGAAAAAAGAATATGTCCAAATATAAACTACACAGAAGCATTGTATGAAACTTCTTTCTGTTCTGTGCATTCAACTAACAGAGTTGAACCTTACTTTTGATTGAGCCTTTCTGAAACACTCTTTCTGTAGAAACTGCAATTGGACATTCTGAGGGCTAAGAGGCCTCTATTGGGAAAAATAATATCTTCAAATAAAAACTACACAGAAGCATTGTGTGAAACTTATTTCTGATATGTTCATTAAGCTAACAGAGTTAAACCATACTTTTGATTGCGCAGTTCTGAACACTCTTTCTGTAGAAAATGCAAGTGGACATTCGGAGCGCTAAGAGGGTAATAGTGGAAAAAGGAATATATTCAAATATAAACTACACAGTAGCATTCTGTGAAAATTCTTTCTGTTCTGTGCATTCAACTAACAGAGTTGAACCTTACTTTTGATTGAGCCGTTCTGAAACACTCTTTCTGCAGAAACTGCAATTGGACATGCTAAGCGCTAAGAGGCCTACATTGGGAAAAAGAATATCTTCAAATAAAAACTGCACAGATGCATTCTGTGAAACTTATTTCTGATCTGTAAATTCAGTTAACAGAGGTAAAACATATTTTTGATTGAGCAGTTATGAAACACTCTTTTTGTAGAAAATGCAAGTGGAGATTCGGAGCGCTAAGAGGGTAATAGTGGAAAAAGGAATGTCTTCAAATATAAACTACACAGAATCATTCGGTGAAACTTCTTTCTGATCTGTGCATTCAGCTAACAGAGTTAAACCATACTTTTGATAGAGCAGATCTGAACACTCTTTCTGTAGAAAATGCAACTGGACATTTGGAGCGCTAAGAGCGTAGTAGTGGAAAAAGGAATATATTCAAATATAAACTACACAGAAGCATTCTGTGAAACTTCTTTCTGATCTGAGCATTCAGCTAACAGAGTTAAACCATACTTTTGATTGAGCAGTTTTGAAACACTCTGTCTGTAGAAAATGCAACTGGACATTCGTAGCGCTAAGTGGGTAATAGTGGAAAAAAGAATATGTTCAAATATAAATTACACAGAAGCATTGTATAAAACTTCTTTCTGTTCTGTGCATTCAACTAACAGAGTTGAACCTTACTTTTGATTGAGCCGTTCTGAAACACTCTTTCTGTAGAAACTGCAGTTGGACATTCTGAGCGCTAAGAGGCCTATATTGGGAAAAAGAATGTCTACAAATAAAAACTACACAGAAGAATTGTGTGAAACTTCTTTCTGTTCTGTTTGTTCAACTAAAAGAGTTGAAACTTAGTTTTGATTGAGCCGTTCTTAAACACTCTTTCTGTTGAAAATGCAAGTGGAGATTCGGAGTGCTAAGAGGGTAATAGTGGAAAAAGGAATGTCTCCAAATATAAACTACACAGAATCATTCTGTGAAACTTCTTTCTGATCTGTGCATTCAGCTAACAGAGTTAAACCATACTTTTGATTGAGCAGATCTGAACACTCTTTCTGTAGAAAATGCAACTGGACATTTGGAGCGCTAAGAGAGTAGTAGTGGAAAAAGGAATATATTCAAATATAAACTACACAGAAGCATTCTGTGAAACTTCTTTCTGATCTGAGCATTCAGCTAACAGAGTTAAACCATACTTTTGATTGAGCAGTTTTGAAACACTCTGTCTGTAGAAAATGCAACTGGACATTCGTAGCGCTAAGTGGGTAATAGTGGAAAAAAGAGTATGTTCAGATATAAACTATACAGAAGGATTGTATGAAACTTCTTTCTGTTCTGTGCATTCAACTAACAGAGTTGAACCTTACTTTTGATTGAGCCTTTCTGAAACACTCTTTCTGTAGAAACTGCAATTGGACATTCTGAGCGCTAAGAGGCCTCTATTGGGAAAAATAATATCTTCAAATAAAAACTACACAGAAGCATTGTGTGAAACTTATTTCTGATATGTTCATTAAGCTAACAGAGTTAATCCATACTTTTGATTGCGCAGTTCTGAACACTCTTTCTGTAGAAAATGCAAGTGGACATTCGGATCGCTAAGAGGGTAATAGTGGAAAAAGGAATATATTCAAATATAAACTACACAGTAGCATTCTGTGAAAATTCTTTCTGTTCTGTGCATTCAACTAACAGAGTTGAACCTTACTTTTGATTGAGCCGTTCTGAAACACTCTTTCTGTAGAAACTGCAATTGGACATGCTAAGCGCTAAGAGGACTATATTGGGAAAAAGAATATCTTCAAATAAAAACTACACAGATGCATTCTGTGAAACTTATTTCTGATCTGTAAATTCAGTTAACAGAGATAAAACATATTTTTGATTGAGCAGTTATGAAATACTCTTTTTGTAGAAAATGCAAGTGGAGATTCGGAGCGCTAAGAGGGTAATAGTGGAAAAAAGAATGTCTTCAAATATAAACTACACAGAATCATTCGGTGAAACTTCTTTCTGATCTGTGAATTCAGCTAACAGAGTTAAACCATACTTTTGATTGAGCAGATCTGAACACTCTTTCTCTAGAAAATGCAACTGGACATTTGGAGCGCTAAGAGCGTAGTAGTGGAAAAAGGAATATATTCAAATATAAACTACACAGAAGCATTCTGTGAAACTTCTTTCTGATCTGAGCATTCAGCTAACAGAGTTAAACCATACTTTTGATTGAGCAGTTTTGAAACAGTCTGTCTGTAGAAAATGCAACTGGACATTCGTAGCGCTAAGTGGGTAATAGTGGAAAAAAGAATATGTTCAAATATAAACTACACAGAAGCATTGTATGAAACTTCTTTCTGTTCTGCGCATTCAACTAACAGAGTTGAACCTTACTTTTGATTGAGCCGTTCTGAAACACTCTTTCTCTAGAAACTGCAATAGGACATTCTGAGCGCTAAGAGGCCTATATTGGGAAAAAGAATGTCTACAAATAAAAAATACACAGAAGAATTGTGTGAAACTTCTTTCTGTTCTGTTGGTTCAACTAAAAGAGTTGAACCTTAGTTTTGATTGTGCCGTTCTTAAACACTCTTTCTGTAGAAAATGCAAGTGGAGATTCGGAGCGCTAAGAGGATAATAGTGGAAAAAGGAATGTCTCCAAATATAAACTACACAGAATCATTCTGTGAAACTTCTTTCTGATCTGTGCATTCAGTTAACAGAGTTAAACCATACTTTTGATTGAGCAGATCTGAACACTCTTTCTGTAGAAAATGCAACTGGACATTTGGAGCGCTAAGAGATTAGTAGTGGAAAAAGGAATATATTCAAATATAAACTACACAGAAGCATTCTGTGAAACTTCTTTCTGATCTGAGCATTCAGCTAACAGAGTTAAACCATACTTATGATTGAGCAGTTTTGAAACACTCTGTCTGTAGGAAATGCAACTGGACATTCGTAGCGCTAAGAGGGTAATAGTTGAAAAAGGAATATATTCAAATATAAACTACACAGTAGCATTCTGTGAAAATTCTTTCTGTTCTGTGCATTCAACTAACAGAGTTGAACCTTACTTTTGATTGAGCCGTTCTGAAACACTCTTTCTGTAGAAACTGCAATTGGACATGCTAAGCGCTAAGAGGCCTACATTGGGTAAAAGAATATCTTCAAATAAAAACTACACAGATGCATTCTGTGGAATTATTTCTGATCTGTAAATTCATTTAACAGAGATAAAACATATTTTTGATTGAGCATTTATGAAACACTCTTTTTGTAGAAAATGCAAGTGGAGATTCGGAGCGCTAAGAGGGTAATAGTGGAAAAAGGAATGTCTTCAAATATAAACTACACAGTAGCATTCTGTGAAAATTCTTTCTGTTCTGTGCATTCAACTAACAGAGTTGAACCTTACTTTTGATTGAGCCGTTCTGAAACACTCTTTCTGTAGAAACTGCAATTGGACATGCTAAGCGCTAAGAGGCCTACATTGGGAAAAAAAATATCTTCAAATAAAAACTACACAGATGCATTCTGTGAAACTTATTTCTGATCTGTAAATTCAGTTAACAGAGATAAAACATATTTTTGATTGAGCAGTTATGAAACACTCTTTTTGTAGAAAATGCAAGTGGAGATTCGGAGCGCTAAGAGGGTAATAGTGGAAAAAGGAATGTCTTCAAATATAAACTACACAGAATCATTCGGTGAAACTTCTTTCTGATCTGTGCATTCAGCTAACAGAGTTAAACCATACTTTTGATTGAGCAGATCTGAACACTCTTTCTCTAGAAAATGCAACTGGACATTTGGAGCGCTAAGAGCGTAGTAGTGGAAAAAGGAATATATTCAAATATAAACTACACAGAAGCATTCTGTGAAACTTCTTTCTGATCTGAGCATTCAGCTAACAGAGTTAAACCATACTTTTGATTGAGCAGTTTTGAAACAGTCAGTCTGTAGAAAATGCAACTGGACATTCGTAGCGCTAAGTGGGTAATAGTGGAAAAAAGAATATGTTCAAATATAAACTACACAGAAGCATTGTATGAAACTTCTTTCTGTTCTGCGCATTCAACTAACAGAGTTGAACCTTACTTTTGATTGAACCGTTCTGAAACACTCTTTCTCTAGAAACTGCAATAGGACATTCTGAGCGCTAAGAGGCCTATATTGGGAAAAAGAATGTCTACAAATAAAAACTACACAGAAGAATTGTGTGAAACTTCTTTCTGTTCTGTTGGTTCAACTAAAAGAGTTGAACCTTAGTTTTGATTGTGCCGTTCTTAAACACTCTTTCTGTAGAAAATGCAAGTGGAGATTCGGAGCGCTAAGAGGGTAATAGTGGAAAAAGGAATGTCTCCAAATATAAACTACACAGAATCATTCTGTGAAACTTCTTTCTGATCTGTGCATTCAGTTAACAGAGTTAAACCATACTTTTGATTGAGCAGATCTGAACACTCTTTCTGTAGAAAATGCAACTGGACATTTGGAGCGCTAAGAGAGTAGTAGTGGAAAAAGGAATATATTCAAATATAAACTACACAGAAGCATTCTGTGAAACTTCTTTCTGATCTGAGCATTCAGCTAAAAGAGTTAAACCATACTTATGATTGAGCAGTTTTGAAACACTCTGTCTGTAGGAAATGCAACTGGACATTCGTAGCGCTAAGAGGGTAATAGTTGAAAAAGGAATATATTCAAATATAAACTACACAGTAGCATTCTGTGAAAATTCTTTCTGTTCTGTGCATTCAACTAACAGAGTTGAACCTTACTTTTGATTGAGCCGTTCTGAAACACTCTTTCTGTAGAAACTGCAATTGGACATGCTAAGCGCTAAGAGGCCTACATTGGGTAAAAGAATATCTTCAAATAAAAACTACACAGATGCATTCTGTGGAACTTATTTCTGATCTGTAAATTCATTTAACAGAGATAAAACATATTTTTGATTGAGCATTTATGAAACACTCTTTTTGTAGAAAATGCAAGTGGAGATTCGGAGCGCTAAGAGGGTAATAGTGGAAAAAGGAATGTCTTCAAATATAAACTACACAGTAGCATTCTGTGAAAATTCTTTCTGTTCTGTGCATTCAACTAACAGAGTTGAACCTTACTTTTGATTGAGCCGTTCTGAAACACTCTTTCTGTAGAAACTGCAATTGGACATGCTAAGCGCTAAGAGGCCTACATTGGGAAAAAAAATATCTTCAAATAAAAATTACACAGATGCATTCTGTGAAACTTATTTCTGATCTGTAAAATCAGTTAACAGAGATAAAACATATTTTTGATTGAGCAGTTATGAAACACTCTTTTTGTAGAAAATGCAAGTGGAGATTCGGAGCGCTAAGAGGGTAATAGTGGAAAAAGGAATGTCTTCAAATATTACCTACACAGAATGATTCGGTGAAACTTCTTTCTGATCTGTGCATTCAGCTAACAGAGTTAAACCATACTTTTGATTGAGCAGATCTGAACACTCTTTCTCTAGAAAATGCAACTGGACATTTGGAGCGCTAAGAGCGTAGTAGTGGAAAAAGGAATATATTCAAATATAAACTACACAGAAGCATTCTGTGAAACTTCTTTCTGATCTGAGCATTCAGCTAACAGAGTTAAACCATACTTTTGATTGAGCAGTTTTGAAACAGTCTGTCTGTAGAAAATGCAACTGGACATTCGTAGCGCTAAGTGGGTAATAGTGGAAAAAAGAATATGTTCAAATATAAACTACACAGAAGCATTGTATGAAACTTCTTTCTGTTCTGTGCATTCAACTAACAGAGTTGAACCTTACTTTTGATTGAGCCGTTCTGAAACACTCTTTCTGTAGAAACTGCAATTGGACATTCTGAGCGCTAAGAGGCCTATATTGGGAAAAAGAATGTCCACAAATAAAAACTACACAGAAGCATTGTGTGAAACTTCTTTCTGTTCTGTTTGTTCAACTAAAAGAGTTGAAACTTAGTTTTGATTGAGCCGTTCTTAAACACTCTTTCTGTTGAAAATGCAAGTGGAGATTCGGAGTGCTAAGAGGTTAATAGTGGAAAAAGGAATGTCTGCAAATATAAACTACACAGAATCATTCTGTGAAACTTCTTTCTGATCTGTGCATTCAGGTAACAGAGTTAAACCATACTTTTGATTGAGCAGATCTGAACACTCTTTCTGTAGAAAATGCAACTGGACATTTGGAGCGCTAAGAGAGTAGTAGTGGAAAAAGGAATATATTCAAATATAAACTACACAGAAGCATTCTGTGAAACTTCTTTCTGATCTGAGCATTCAGCTAACAGAGTTAAACCATACTTTTGATTGAGCAGTTTTGAAACACTCTGTCTGTAGAAAATGCAACTGGACATTCGTAGCGCTAAGTGTGTAATAGTGGAAAAAAGAGTATGTTCAGATATAAACTATACAGAAGGATTGTATGAAACTTCTTTCTGTTCTGTGCATTCAACTAACAGAGTTGAACCTTACTTTTGATTGAGCCTTTCTGAAACACTCTTTCTGTAGAAACTGCAATTGGACATTCTGAGCGCTAAGAGGCCTCTATTGGGAAAAATAATATCTTCAAATAAAAACTACACAGAAGCATTGTGTGAAACTTATTTCTGATATGTTCATTAAGCTAACAGAGTTAATCCATACTTTTGATTGCGCAGTTCTGAACACTCTTTCTGTAGAAAATGCAAGTGGACATTCGGAGCGCTAAGAGGGTAATAGTGGAAAAAGGAATATATTCAAATATAAACTACACAGTAGCATTCTGTGAAAATTCTTTCTGTTCTGTGCATTCAACTAACAGAGTTGAACCTTACTTTTGATTGAGCCTTTCTGAAACACTCTTTCTGTAGAAACTGCAATTGGACATGCTAAGCGCTAAGAGGCCTACATTGGGAAAAAGAATATCTTCAAATAAAAACTACACAGATGCATTCTGTGAAACTTATTTCTGATCTGTAAATTCAGTTAACAGAGATAAAACATATTTTTGATTGAGCAGTTATGAAACACTCTTTTTGTAGAAAATGCAAGTGGAGATTCGGAGCGCTAAGAGGGTAATAGTGGAAAAAGGAATGACTTCAAATATAAACTACACAGAATCATTCGGTGAAACTTCTTTCTGATCTGTGCATTCAGCTAACAGAGTTAAACCATACTTTTGATTGAGCAGATCTGAACACTCTTTCTCTAGAAAATGCAACTGGACATTTGGAGCGCTAAGAGCGTAGTAGTGGAAAAAGGAATATATTCAAATATAAACTACACAGAAGCATTCTGTGAAACTTCTTTCTGATCTGAGCATTCAGCTAACAGAGTTAAACCATACTTTTGATTGAGCAGTTTTGAAACACTCTGTCTGTAGAAAATGCAACTGGACATTCGTAGCGCTAAGTGGGTAATAGTGGAAAAAAGAATATGTTCAAATATAAACTACACAGAAGCATTGTATGAAACTTCTTTCTGTTCTGCGCATTCAACTAACAGAGTTGAACCTTACTTTTGATTGAGCCGTTCTGAAACACTCTTTCTCTAGAAACTGCAATAGGACATTCTGAGCGCTAAGAGGCCTATATTGGGAAAAAGAATGTCTACAAATAAAAAATACACAGAAGAATTGTGTGAAACTTCTTTCTGTTCTGTTGGTTCAACTAAAAGAGTTGAACCTTAGTTTTGATTGTGCCGTTCTTAAACACTCTTTCTGTAGAAAATGCAAGTGGAGATTCAGAGCGCTAAGAGGATAATAGTGGAAAAAGGAATGTCTCCAAATATAAACTACACAGAATCATTCTGTGAAACTTCTTTCTGATCTGTGCATTCAGTTAACAGAGTTAAACCATACTTTTGATTGAGCAGATCTGAACATTCTTTCTGTAGAAAATGCAACTGGACATTTGGAGCGCTAAGAGAGTAGTAGTGGAAAAAGGAATATATTCAAATATAAACTACACAGAAGCATTCTGTGAAACTTCTTTCTGATCTGAGCATTCAGCTAACAGAGTTAAACCATACTTATGATTGAGCAGTTTTGAAACACTCTGTCTGTAGGAAATGCAACTGGACATTCGTAGCGCTAAGAGGGTAATAGTTGAAAAAGGAATATATTCAAATATAAACTACACAGTAGCATTCTGTGAAAATTCTTTCTGTTCTGTGCATTCAACTAACAGAGTTGAACCTTACTTTTGATTGAGCCGTTCTGAAACACTCTTTCTGTAGAAACTGCAATTGGACATGCTAAGCGCTAAGAGGCCTACATTGGGTAAAAGAATATCTTCAAATAAAAACTACACAGATGCATTCTGTGGAAATTATTTCTGATCTGTAAATTCATTTAACAGAGATAAAACATATTTTTGATTGAGCATTTATGAAACACTCTTTTTGTAGAAAATGCAAGTGGAGATTCGGAGCGCTAAGAGGGTAATAGTGGAAAAAGGAATGTCTTCAAATATAAACTACACAGTAGCATTCTGTGAAAATTCTTTCTGTTCTGTGCATTCAACTAACAGAGTTGAACCTTACTTTTGATTGAGCCGTTCTGAAACACTCTTTCTGTAGAAACTGCAATTGGACATGCTAAGCGCTAAGAGGCCTACATTGGGAAAAAGAATATCTTCAAATAAAAACTACACAGATGCATTCTGTGAAACTTATTTCTGATCTGTAAATTCAGTTAACAGAGATAAAACATGTTTTTGATTGAGCAGTTATGAAACACTCTTTTTGTAGAAAATGCAAGTGGAGATTCGGAGCGCTAAGAGGGTAATAGTGGAAAAAGGAATGTCTTCAAATATAAACTACACAGAATCATTCGGTGAAACTTCTTTCTGATCTGTGCATTCAGCTAACAGAGTTAAACCATACTTTTGATTGAGCAGATCTGAACACTCTTTCTCTAGAAAATGCAACTGGACATTTGGAGCGCTAAGAGCGTAGTAGTGGAAAAAGGAATATATTCAAATATAAACTACACAGAAGCATTCTGTGAAACTTCTTTCTGATCTGAGCATTCAGCTAACAGAGTTAAACCATACTTTTGATTGAGCAGTTTTGAAACAGTCAGTCTGTAGAAAATGCAACTGGACATTCGTAGCGCTAAGTGGGTAATAGTGGAAAAAAGAATATGTTCAAATATAAACTACACAGAAGCATTGTATGAAACTTCTTTCTGTTCTGCGCATTCAACTAACAGAGTTGAACCTTACTTTTGATTGAACCGTTCTGAAACACTCTTTCTCTAGAAACTGCAATAGGACATTCTGAGCGCTAAGAGGCCTATATTGGGAAAAAGAATGTCTACAAATAAAAACTACACAGAAGAATTGTGTGAAACTTCTTTCTGTTCTGTTGGTTCAACTAAAAGAGTTGAACCTTAGTTTTGATTGTGCCGTTCTTAAACACTCTTTCTGTAGAAAATGCAAGTGGAGATTCGGAGCGCTAAGAGGGTAATAGTGGAAAAAGGAATGTCTCCAAATATAAACTACACAGAATCATTCTGTGAAACTTCTTTCTGATCTGTGCATTCAGTTAACAGAGTTAAACCATACTTTTGATTGAGCAGATCTGAACACTCTTTCTGTAGAAAATGCAACTGGACATTTGGAGCGCTAAGAGAGTAGTAGTGGAAAAAGGAATATATTCAAATATAAACTACACAGAAGCATTCTGTGAAACTTCTTTCTGATCTGAGCATTCAGCTAAAAGAGTTAAACCATACTTATGATTGAGCAGTTTTGAAACACTCTGTCTGTAGGAAATGCAACTGGACATTCGTAGCGCTAAGAGGGTAATAGTTGAAAAAGGAATATATTCAAATATAAACTACACAGTAGCATTCTGTGAAAATTCTTTCTGTTCTGTGCATTCAACTAACAGAGTTGAACCTTACTTTTGATTGAGCCGTTCTGAAACACTCTTTCTGTAGAAACTGCAATTGGACATGCTAAGCGCTAAGAGGCCTACATTGGGTAAAAGAATATCTTCAAATAAAAACTACACAGATGCATTCTGTGGAACTTATTTCTGATCTGTAAATTCATTTAACAGAGATAAAACATATTTTTGATTGAGCATTTATGAAACACTCTTTTTGTAGAAAATGCAAGTGGAGATTCGGAGCGCTAAGAGGGTAATAGTGGAAAAAGGAATGTCTTCAAATATAAACTACACAGTAGCATTCTGTGAAAATTCTTTCTGTTCTGTGCATTCAACTAACAGAGTTGAACCTTACTTTTGATTGAGCCGTTCTGAAACACTCTTTCTGTAGAAACTGCAATTGGACATGCTAAGCGCTAAGAGGCCTACATTGGGAAAAAAAATATCTTCAAATAAAAATTACACAGATGCATTCTGTGAAACTTATTTCTGATCTGTAAAATCAGTTAACAGAGATAAAACATATTTTTGATTGAGCAGTTATGAAACACTCTTTTTGTAGAAAATGCAAGTGGAGATTCGGAGCGCTAAGAGGGTAATAGTGGAAAAAGGAATGTCTTCAAATATTACCTACACAGAATGATTCGGTGAAACTTCTTTCTGATCTGTGCATTCAGCTAACAGAGTTAAACCATACTTTTGATTGAGCAGATCTGAACACTCTTTCTCTAGAAAATGCAACTGGACATTTGGAGCGCTAAGAGCGTAGTAGTGGAAAAAGGAATATATTCAAATATAAACTACACAGAAGCATTCTGTGAAACTTCTTTCTGATCTGAGCATTCAGCTAACAGAGTTAAACCATACTTTTGATTGAGCAGTTTTGAAACAGTCTGTCTGTAGAAAATGCAACTGGACATTCGTAGCGCTAAGTGGGTAATAGTGGAAAAAAGAATATGTTCAAATATAAACTACACAGAAGCATTGTATGAAACTTCTTTCTGTTCTGTGCATTCAACTAACAGAGTTGAACCTTACTTTTGATTGAGCCGTTCTGAAACACTCTTTCTGTAGAAACTGCAATTGGACATTCTGAGCGCTAAGAGGCCTATATTGGGAAAAAGAATGTCCACAAATAAAAACTACACAGAAGCATTGTGTGAAACTTCTTTCTGTTCTGTTTGTTCAACTAAAAGAGTTGAAACTTAGTTTTGATTGAGCCGTTCTTAAACACTCTTTCTGTTGAAAATGCAAGTGGAGATTCGGAGCGCTAAGAGGTTAATAGTGGAAAAAGGAATGTCTCCAAATATAAACTACACAGAATCATTCTGTGAAACTTCTTTCTGATCTGTGCATTCAGGTAACAGAGTTAAACCATACTTTTGATTGAGCAGATCTGAACACTCTTTCTGTAGAAAATGCAACTGGACATTTGGAGCGCTAAGAGAGTAGTAGTGGAAAAAGGAATATATTCAAATATAAACTACACAGAAGCATTCTGTGAAACTTCTTTCTGATCTGAGAATTCAGCTAACAGAGTTAAACCATACTTATGATTGAGCAGTTTTGAAACACTCTGTCTGTAGGAAATGCAACTGGACATTCGTAGCGCTAAGAGGGTAATAGTTGAAAAAGGAATATATTCAAATATAAACTACACAGTAGCATTCTGTGAAAATTCTTTCTGTTCTGTGCATTCAACTAACAGAGTTGAACCTTACTTTTGATTGAGCCGTTCTGAAACACTCTTTCTGTAGAAACTGCAATTGGACATGCTAAGCGCTAAGAGGCCTACATTGGGTAAAAGAATATCTTCAAATAAAAACTACACAGATGCATTCTGTGGAACTTATTTCTGATCTGTAAATTCATTTAACAGAGATAAAACATATTTTTGATTGAGCATTTATGAAACACTCTTTTTGTAGAAAATGCAAGTGGAGATTCGGAGCGCTAAGAGGGTAATAGTGGAAAAAGGAATGTCTTCAAATATAAACTACACAGTAGCATTCTGTGAAAATTCTTTCTGTTCTGTGCATTCAACTAACAGAGTTGAACCTTACTTTTGATTGAGCCGTTCTGAAACACTCTTTCTGTAGAAACTGCAATTGGACATGCTAAGCGCTAAGAGGCCTACATTGGGAAAAAAAATATCTTCAAATAAAAACTACACAGATGCATTCTGTGAAACTTATTTCTGATCTGTAAATTCAGTTAACAGAGATAAAACATATTTTTGATTGAGCAGTTATGAAACACTCTTTTTGTAGAAAATGCAAGTGGAGATTCGGAGCGCTAAGAGGGTAATAGTGGAAAAAGGAATGTCTTCAAATATTACCTACACAGAATGATTCGGTGAAACTTCTTTCTGATCTGTGCATTCAGCTAACAGAGTTAAACCATACTTTTGATTGAGCAGATCTGAACACTCTTTCTCTAGAAAATGCAACTGGACATTTGGAGCGCTAAGAGCGTAGTAGTGGAAAAAGGAATATATTCAAATATAAACTACACAGAAGCATTCTGTGAAACTTCTTTCTGATCTGAGCATTCAGCTAACAGAGTTAAACCATACTTTTGATTGAGCAGTTTTGAAACAGTCTGTCTGTAGAAAATGCAACTGGACATTCGTAGCGCTAAGTGGGTAATAGTGGAAAAAAGAATATGTTCAAATATAAACTACACAGAAGCATTGTATGAAACTTCTTTCTGTTCTGTGCATTCAACTAACAGAGTTGAACCTTACTTTTGATTGAGCCGTTCTGAAACACTCTTTCTGTAGAAACTGCAATTGGACATTCTGAGCGCTAAGAGGCCTATATTGGGAAAAAGAATGTCCACAAATAAAAACTACACAGAAGCATTGTGTGAAACTTCTTTCTGTTCTGTTTGTTCAACTAAAAGAGTTGAAACTTAGTTTTGATTGAGCCGTTCTTAAACACTCTTTCTGTTGAAAATGCAAGTGGAGATTCGGAGTGCTAAGAGGTTAATAGTGGAAAAAGGAATGTCTGCAAATATAAACTACACAGAATCATTCTGTGAAACTTCTTTCTGATCTGTGCATTCAGGTAACAGAGTTAAACCATACTTTTGATTGAGCAGATCTGAACACTCTTTCTGTAGAAAATGCAACTGGACATTTGGAGCGCTAAGAGAGTAGTAGTGGAAAAAGGAATATATTCAAATATAAACTACACAGAAGCATTCTGTGAAACTTCTTTCTGATCTGAGCATTCAGCTAACAGAGTTAAACCATACTTTTGATTGAGCAGTTTTGAAACACTCTGTCTGTAGAAAATGCAACTGGACATTCGTAGCGCTAAGTGTGTAATAGTGGAAAAAAGAGTATGTTCAGATATAAACTATACAGAAGGATTGTATGAAACTTCTTTCTGTTCTGTGCATTCAACTAACAGAGTTGAACCTTACTTTTGATTGAGCCTTTCTGAAACACTCTTTCTGTAGAAACTGCAATTGGACATTCTGAGCGCTAAGAGGCCTCTATTGGGAAAAATAATATCTTCAAATAAAAACTACACAGAAGCATTGTGTGAAACTTATTTCTGATATGTTCATTAAGCTAACAGAGTTAATCCATACTTTTGATTGCGCAGTTCTGAACACTCTTTCTGTAGAAAATGCAAGTGGACATTCGGAGCGCTAAGAGGGTAATAGTGGAAAAAGGAATATATTCAAATATAAACTACACAGTAGCATTCTGTGAAAATTCTTTCTGTTCTGTGCATTCAACTAACAGAGTTGAACCTTACTTTTGATTGAGCCTTTCTGAAACACTCTTTCTGTAGAAACTGCAATTGGACATGCTAAGCGCTAAGAGGCCTACATTGGGAAAAAGAATATCTTCAAATAAAAACTACACAGATGCATTCTGTGAAACTTATTTCTGATCTGTAAATTCAGTTAACAGAGATAAAACATATTTTTGATTGAGCAGTTATGAAACACTCTTTTTGTAGAAAATGCAAGTGGAGATTCGGAGCGCTAAGAGGGTAATAGTGGAAAAAGGAATGACTTCAAATATAAACTACACAGAATCATTCGGTGAAACTTCTTTCTGATCTGTGCATTCAGCTAACAGAGTTAAACCATACTTTTGATTGAGCAGATCTGAACACTCTTTCTCTAGAAAATGCAACTGGACATTTGGAGCGCTAAGAGCGTAGTAGTGGAAAAAGGAATATATTCAAATATAAACTACACAGAAGCATTCTGTGAAACTTCTTTCTGATCTGAGCATTCAGCTAACAGAGTTAAACCATACTTTTGATTGAGCAGTTTTGAAACACTCTGTCTGTAGAAAATGCAACTGGACATTCGTAGCGCTAAGTGGGTAATAGTGGAAAAAAGAATATGTTCAAATATAAACTACACAGAAGCATTGTATGAAACTTCTTTCTGTTCTGCGCATTCAACTAACAGAGTTGAACCTTACTTTTGATTGAGCCGTTCTGAAACACTCTTTCTCTAGAAACTGCAATAGGACATTCTGAGCGCTAAGAGGCCTATATTGGGAAAAAGAATGTCTACAAATAAAAAATACACAGAAGAATTGTGTGAAACTTCTTTCTGTTCTGTTGGTTCAACTAAAAGAGTTGAACCTTAGTTTTGATTGTGCCGTTCTTAAACACTCTTTCTGTAGAAAATGCAAGTGGAGATTCGGAGCGCTAAGAGGATAATAGTGGAAAAAGGAATGTCTCCAAATATAAACTACACAGAATCATTCTGTGAAACTTCTTTCTGATCTGTGCATTCAGTTAACAGAGTTAAACCATACTTTTGATTGAGCAGATCTGAACACTCTTTCTGTAGAAAATGCAACTGGACATTTGGAGCGCTAAGAGAGTAGTAGTGGAAAAAGGAATATATTCAAATATAAACTACACAGAAGCATTCTGTGAAACTTCTTTCTGATCTGAGCATTCAGCTAACAGAGTTAAACCATACTTATGATTGAGCAGTTTTGAAACACTCTGTCTGTAGGAAATGCAACTGGACATTCGTAGCGCTAAGAGGGTAATAGTTGAAAAAGGAATATATTCAAATATAAACTACACAGTAGCATTCTGTGAAAATTCTTTCTGTTCTGTGCATTCAACTAACAGAGTTGAACCTTACTTTTGATTGAGCCGTTCTGAAACACTCTTTCTGTAGAAACTGCAATTGGACATGCTAAGCGCTAAGAGGCCTACATTGGGTAAAAGAATATCTTCAAATAAAAACTACACAGATGCATTCTGTGGAAATTATTTCTGATCTGTAAATTCATTTAACAGAGATAAAACATATTTTTGATTGAGCATTTATGAAACACTCTTTTTGTAGAAAATGCAAGTGGAGATTCGGAGCGCTAAGAGGGTAATAGTGGAAAAAGGAATGTCTTCAAATATAAACTACACAGTAGCATTCTGTGAAAATTCTTTCTGTTCTGTGCATTCAACTAACAGAGTTGAACCTTACTTTTGATTGAGCCGTTCTGAAACACTCTTTCTGTAGAAACTGCAATTGGACATGCTAAGCGCTAAGAGGCCTACATTGGGAAAAAGAATATCTTCAAATAAAAACTACACAGATGCATTCTGTGAAACTTATTTCTGATCTGTAAATTCAGTTAACAGAGATAAAACATGTTTTTGATTGAGCAGTTATGAAACACTCTTTTTGTAGAAAATGCAAGTGGAGATTCGGAGCGCTAAGAGGGTAATAGTGGAAAAAGGAATGTCTTCAAATATAAACTACACAGAATCATTCGGTGAAACTTCTTTCTGATCTGTGCATTCAGCTAACAGAGTTAAACCATACTTTTGATTGAGCAGATCTGAACACTCTTTCTGTAGAAAATGCAACTGGACATTTGGAGCGCTAAGAGCGTAGTAGTGGAAAAAGGAATATATTCAAATATAAACTACACAGAAGCATTCTGTGAAACTTCTTTCTGATCTGAGCATTCAGCTAACAGAGTTATACCATACTTTTGATTGAGCAGTTTTGAAACAGTCAGTCTGTAGAAAATGCAACTGGACATTCGTAGCGCTAAGTGGGTAATAGTGGAAAAAAGAATATGTTCAAATATAAACTACACAGAAGCATTGTATGAAACTTCTTTCTGTTCTGCGCATTCAACTAACAGAGTTGAACCTTACTTTTGATTGAACCGTTCTGAAACACTCTTTCTCTAGAAACTGCAATAGGACATTCTGAGCGCTAAGAGGCCTATATTGGGAAAAAGAATGTCTACAAATAAAAACTACACAGAAGAATTGTGTGAAACTTCTTTCTGTTCTGTTGGTTCAACTAAAAGAGTTGAACCTTAGTTTTGATTGTGCCGGTCTTAAACACTCTTTCTGTAGAAAATGCAAGTGGAGATTCGGAGCGCTAAGAGGGTAATAGTGGAAAAAGGAATGTCTACAAATATAAACTACACAGAATCATTCTGTGAAACTTCTTTCTGATCTGTGCATTCAGTTAACAGAGTTAAACCATACTTTTGATTGAGCAGATCTGAACACTCTTTCTGTAGAAAATGCAACTGGACATTTGGAGCGCTAAGAGAGTAGTAGTGGAAAAAGGAATATATTCAAATATAAACTACACAGAAGCATTCTGTGAAACTTCTTTCTGATCTGAGCATTCAGCTAACAGAGTTAAACCATACTTATGATTGAGCAGTTTTGAAACACTCTGTCTGTAGGAAATGCAACTGGACATTCGTAGCGCTAAGAGGGTAATAGTTGAAAAAGGAATATATTCAAATATAAACTACACAGTAGCATTCTGTGAAAATTCTTTCTGTTCTGTGCATTCAACTAACAGAGTTGAACCTTACTTTTGATTGAGCCGTTCTGAAACACTCTTTCTGTAGAAACTGCAATTGGACATGCTAAGCGCTAAGAGGCCTTCATTGGGAAAAAGAATATCTTCAAATAAAAACTACACAGATGCATTCTGTGAAACTTATTTCTGATCTGTAAATTCAGTTAACAGAGATAAAACATGTTTTTGATTGAGCAGTTATGAAACACTCTTTTTGTAGAAAATGCAAGTGGAGATTCGGAGCGCTAAGAGGGTAATAGTGGAAAAAGGAATGTCTTCAAATATAAACTACACAGAATCATTCGGTGAAACTTCTTTCTGATCTGTGCATTCAGCTAACAGAGTTAAACCATACTTTTGATTGAGCAGATCTGAACACTCTTTCTCTAGAAAATGCAACTGGACATTTGGAGCGCTAAGAGCGTAGTAGTGGAAAAAGGAATATATTCAAATATAAACTACACAGAAGCATTCTGTGAAACTTCTTTCTGATCTGAGCATTCAGCTAACAGAGTTATACCATACTTTTGATTGAGCAGTTTTGAAACAGTCAGTCTGTAGAAAATGCAACTGGACATTCGTAGCGCTAAGTGGGTAATAGTGGAAAAAAGAATATGTTCAAATATAAACTACACAGAAGCATTGTATGAAACTTCTTTCTGTTCTGCGCATTCAACTAACAGAGTTGAACCTTACTTTTGATTGAACCGTTCTGAAACACTCTTTCTCTAGAAACTGCAATAGGACATTCTGAGCGCTAAGAGGCCTATATTGGGAAAAAGAATGTCTACAAATAAAAACTACACAGAAGAATTGTGTGAAACTTCTTTCTGTTCTGTTGGTTCAACTAAAAGAGTTGAACCTTAGTTTTGATTGTGCCGGTCTTAAACACTCTTTCTGTAGAAAATGCAAGTGGAGATTCGGAGCGCTAAGAGGGTAATAGTGGAAAAAGGAATGTCTACAAATATAAACTACACAGAATCATTCTGTGAAACTTCTTTCTGATCTGTGCATTCAGTTAACAGAGTTAAACCATACTTTTGATTGAGCAGATCTGAACACTCTTTCTGTAGAAAATGCAACTGGACATTTGGAGCGCTAAGAGAGTAGTAGTGGAAAAAGGAATATATTCAAATATAAACTACACAGAAGCATTCTGTGAAACTTCTTTCTGATCTGAGCATTCAGCTAACAGAGTTAAACCATACTTATGATTGAGCAGTTTTGAAACACTCTGTCTGTAGGAAATGCAACTGGACATTCGTAGCGCTAAGAGGGTAATAGTTGAAAAAGGAATATATTCAAATATAAACTACACAGTAGCATTCTGTGAAAATTCTTTCTGTTCTGTGCATTCAACTAACAGAGTTGAACCTTACTTTTGATTGAGCCGTTCTGAAACACTCTTTCTGTAGAAACTGCAATTGGACATGCTAAGCGCTAAGAGGCCTACATTGGGTAAAAGAATATCTTCAAATAAAAACTACACAGATGCATTCTGTGGAACTTATTTCTGATCTGTAAATTCATTTAACAGAGATAAAACATATTTTTGATTGAGCATTTATGAAACACTCTTTTTGTAGAAAATGCAAGTGGAGATTCGGAGCGCTAAGAGGGTAATAGTGGAAAAATGAATGTCTTCAAATATAAACTACACAGTAGCATTCTGTGAAAATTCTTTCTGTTCTGTGCATTCAACTAACAGAGTTGAACCTTACTTTTGATTGAGCCTTTCTGAAACACTCTTTCTGTAGAAACTGCAATTGGACATGCTAAGCGCTAAGAGGCCTACATTGGGAAAAAGAATATCTTCAAATAAAAACTACACAGATGCATTCTGTGAAACTTATTTCTGATCTGTAAATTCAGTTAACAGAGATAAAACATATTTTTGATTGAGCAGTTATGAAACACTCTTTTTGTAGAAAATGCAAGTGGAGATTCGGAGCGCTAAGAGGGTAATAGTGGAAAAAGGAATGACTTCAAATATAAACTACACAGAATCATTCGGTGAAACTTCTTTCTGATCTGTGCATTCAGCTAACAGAGTTAAACCATACTTTTGATTGAGCAGATCTGAACACTCTTTCTCTAGAAAATGCAACTGGACATTTGGAGCGCTAAGAGCGTAGTAGTGGAAAAAGGAATATATTCAAATATAAACTACACAGAAGCATTCTGTGAAACTTCTTTCTGATCTGAGCATTCAGCTAACAGAGTTAAACCATACTTTTGATTGAGCAGTTTTGAAACACTCTGTCTGTAGAAAATGCAACTGGACATTCGTAGCGCTAAGTGGGTAATAGTGGAAAAAAGAATATGTTCAAATATAAACTACACAGAAGCATTGTATGAAACTTCTTTCTGTTCTGCGCATTCAACTAACAGAGTTGAACCTTACTTTTCATTGAGCCGTTCTGAAACACTCTTTCTCTAGAAACTGCAATAGGACATTCTGAGCGCTAAGAGGCCTATATTGGGAAAAAGAATGTCTACAAATAAAAACTACACAGAAGAATTCTGTGAAACTTCTTTCTGTTCTGTTGGTTCAACTAAAAGAGTTGAACCTTAGTTTTGATTGAGCCGTTCTTAAACACTCTTTCTGTAGAAAATGCAAGTGGAGATTCGGAGCGCTAAGAGGGTAATAGTGGAAAAAGGAATGTCTCCAAATATAAACTACACACAATCATTCTGTGAAACTTCTTTCTGATCTGTGCATTCAGTTAACAGAGTTAAACCAGACTTTTGATTGAGCAGATCTGAACACTCTTTCTGTAGAAAATGCAACTGGACATTTGGAGCGCTAAGAGAGTAGTAGTGGAAAAAGGAATATATTCAAATATAAACTACACAGAAGCATTCTGTGAAACTTCTTTCTGATCTGAGCATTCAGCTAACAGAGTTAAACCATACTTATGATTGAGCAGTTTTGAAACACTCTGTCTGTAGGAAATGCAACTGGACATTCGTAGCGCTAAGAGGGTAATAGTTGAAAAAGGAATATATTCAAATATAAACTACACAGTAGCATTCTGTGAAAATTCTTTCTGTTCTGTGCATTCAACTAACAGAGTTGAACCTTACTTTTGATTGAGCCGTTCTGAAACACTCTTTCTGTAGAAACTGCAATTGGACATGCTAAGCGCTAAGAGGCCTACATTGGGTAAAAGAATATCTTCAAATAAAAACTACACAGATGCATTCTGTGGAACTTATTTCTGATCTGTAAATTCATTTAACAGAGATAAAACATATTTTTGATTGAGCATTTATGAAACACTCTTTTTGTAGGAAATGCAAGTGGAGATTCGGAGCGCTAAGAGGGTAATAGTGGAAAAAGGAATGTCTTCAAATATAAACTACACAGAATCATTCGGAGAAACTTCTTTCTGATCTGTGCATTCAGCTAACAGAGTTAAACCATACTTTTGATTGAGCAGTTTTGAAACACTCTGTCTGTAGAAAATGCAACTGGACATTCGTAGCGCTAAGTGGGTAATAGTGGAAAAAAGAATATGTTCAAATATAAACTACACAGAAGCATTGTATGAAACTTCTTTCTGATCTGTGCATTCAGCTAACAGAGTTAAACCATACTTTTGATTGAGCAGATCTGAACACTCTTTCTGTAGAAAATGCAACTGGACATTTGGAGCGCTAAGAGAGTAGTAGTGGAAAAAGCAATATATTCAAATATAAACTACACAGAAGCATTCTGTGAAACTTCTTTCTGATCTGAGCATTCAGCTAACAGAGTTAAACCATACTTTTGATTGAGCAGTTTTGAAACACTCTGTCTGTAGAAAATGCAACTGGACATTCGTAGCGCTAAGTGGGTAATAGTGGAAAAAAGTGTATGTTCCGATATAAACTACACAGAATGATTGTATGAAACTTCTTTCTGTTCTGTGCATTCAACTAACAGAGTTGAACCTTACTTTTGATTCAGCCTTTCTGAAACACTCTTTCTGTAGAAACTGCAATTGGACATTCTGAGCGCTAAGAGGCCTCTATTGGGAAAAATAATATCTTCAAATAAAAACTACACAGAAGCATTGTGTGAAACTTATTTCTGATATGTTCATTAAGCTAACAGAGTTAAACCATACTTTTGATTGCGCAGTTCTGAACACTCTTTCTGTAGAAAATGCAAGTGGACATTCGGAGCGCTAAGAGGGTAATAGTGGAGAAAGGAATATATTCAAATATAAACTACACAGTAGCATTCAGTGAAAATTCTTTCTGTTCTGTGCATTCAACTAACAGAGTTGAACCTTACTTTTGATTGAGCCGTTCTGAAACACTCTTTCTGTAGAAACTGCAATTGGACATGCTAAGCGCTAAGAGGCCTACATTGGGTAAAAGAATATCTTCAAATAAAAACTACACAGATGCATTCTGTGGAACTTATTTCTGATCTGTAAATTCATTTAACAGAGATAAAACATATTTTTGATTGAGCATTTATGAAACACTCTTTTTGTAGGAAATGCAAGTGGAGATTCGGAGCGCTAAGAGGGTAATAGTGGAAAAAGGAATGTCTTCAAATATAAACTACACAGAATCATTCGGTGAAACTTCTTTCTGATCTGTGCATTCAGCTAACAGAGTTAAACCATACTTTTGATTGAGCAGTTTTGAAACACTCTGTCTGTAGAAAATGCAACTGGACATTCGTAGCGCTAAGTGGGTAATAGTGGAAAAAAGAATATGTTCAAATATAAACTACACAGAAGCATTGTATGAAACTTCTTTCTGATCTGTGCATTCAGCTAACAGAGTTAAACCATACTTTTGATTGAGCAGATCTGAACACTCTTTCTGTAGAAAATGCAACTGGACATTTGGAGCGCTAAGAGAGTAGTAGTGGAAAAAGCAATATATTCAAATATAAACTACACAGAAGCATTCTGTGAAACTTCTTTCTGATCTGAGCATTCAGCTAACAGAGTTAAACCATACTTTTGATTGAGCAGTTTTGAAACACTCTGTCTGTAGAAAATGCAACTGGACATTCGTAGCGCTAAGTGGGTAATAGTGGAAAAAAGTGTATGTTCCGATATAAACTACACAGAATGATTGTATGAAACTTCTTTCTGTTCTGTGCATTCAACTAACAGAGTTGAACCTTACTTTTGATTGAGCCTTTCTGAAACACTCTTTCTGTAGAAACTGCAATTGGACATTCTGAGCGCTAAGAGGCCTCTATTGGGAAAAATAATATCTTCAAATAAAAACTACACAGAAGCATTGTGTGAAACTTATTTCTGATATGTTCATTAAGCTAACAGAGTTAAACCATACTTTTGATTGCGCAGTTCTGAACACTCTTTCTGTAGAAAATGCAAGTGGACATTCGGAGCGCTAAGAGGGTAATAGTGGAAAAAGGAATATATTCAAATATAAACTACACAGTAGCATTCTGTGAAAATTCTTTCTGTTCTGTGCATTCAACTAACAGAGTTGAACATTACTTTTGATTGAGCCGTTCTGAAACACTCTTTCTGCAGAAACTGCAATTGGACATGCTAAGCGCTAAGAGGCCTACATTGGGAAAAAGAATATCTTCAAATAAAAACTACACAGATGCATTCTGTGAAACTTAATTCTGATCTGTAAATTCAGTTAACAGAGATAAAACATATTTTTGATTGAGCAGTTATGAAACACTCTTTTTGTAGAAAATGCAAGTGGAGATTCAGAGCGCTAAGAGGGTAATAGTGGAAAAAGGAATGTCTTCAAATATAAACTACACAGAATCATTCGGTGAAACTTCTTTCTGATCTGTGCATTCAGCTAACAGAGTTAAACCATACTTTTGATTGAGCAGATCTGAACACTCTTTCTGTAGAAAATGCAACTGGACATTTGGAGCGCTAAGAGCATAGTAGTGGAAAAAGGAATATATTCAAATATAAACTACACAGAAGCATTCTGTGAAACTTCTTTCTGATCTGAGCATTCAGCTAACAGAGTTAAACCATACTTTTGATTGAGCAGTTTTGAAACACTCTGTCTGTAGAAAATGCAACTGGACATTCGTAGCGCTAAGTGGGTAATACTGGAAAAAAGAATATGTTCAAATATAAACTACACAGAAGCATTGTATGAAACTTCTTTCTGTTCTGCGCATTCAACTAACAGAGTTGAACCTTACTTTTGATTGAGCCGTTCTGAAACACTCTTTCTCTAGAAACTGCAATAGGACATTCTGAGCGCTAAGAGGCCTATATTGGGAAAAAGAATGTCTACAAATAAAAACTACACAGAAGAATTGTGTGAAACTTCTTTCTGTTCTGTTTGTTCAACTAAAAGAGTTGAACCTTAGTTTTGATTGAGCCGTTCTGAAACACTCTTTCTGTAGAAAATGCAAGTGGAGATTCGGAGCGCTAAGAGGGTAATAGTGGAAAAAGGAATGTCTCCAAATATAAACTACACAGAATCATTCTGTGAAACTTCTTTCTGATCTGTGCATTCAGTTAACAGAGTTAAACCGTACTTTTGATTGAGCAGATCTGAACACTCTTTCTGTAGAAAATGCAACTGGACATTTGGAGCGCTAAGAGAGTAGTAGTGGAAAAAGGAATATATTCAAATATAAACTACACAGAAGCATTCTGTGAAACTTCTTTCTGATCTGAGCATTCAGCTAACAGAGTTAAACCATACTTATGATTGAGCAGTTTTGAAACACTCTGTCTGTAGAAAATGCAACTGGACATTCGTAGCGCTAAGTGGGTAATACTGGAAAAAAGAATATGTTCAAATATAAACTACACAGAAGCATTGTATGAAACTTCTTTCTGTTCTGTGCATTCAACTAACAGAGTTGATCCTTACTTTTGATTGAGCCTTTCTGAAACACTCTTTCTGTAGAAACTGCAATTGGACATTCTGAGCGCTAAGAGGCCTCTATTGGGAAAAATAATATCTTCAAATAAAAACTACACAGAAGCATTGTGTGAAACTTATTTCTGATATGTTCATTAAGCTAACAGAGTTAAACCATACTTTTGATTGCGCAGTTCTGAACACTCTTTCTGTAGAAAATGCAAGTGGACATTCGGAGCGCTAAGAGGGTAATATTGGAAAAAGGAATATATTCAAATATAAACTACACAGTAGCATTCTGTGAAAATTCTTTCTGTTCTGTGCATTCAACTAACAGAGTTGAACCTTACTTTTGATTGAGCCGTTCTGAAACACTCTTTCTGCAGAAACTGCAATTGGACATGCTAAGCGCTAAGAGGCCTACATTGGGAAAAAGAATATCTTCAAATAAAAACTACACAGATGCATTCTGTGAAACTTATTTCTGATCTGTAAATTCAGTTAACAGAGATAAAACATATTTTTGATTGAGCAGTTATGAAACACTCTTTTTGTAGAAAATGCAAGTGGAGATTCGGAGCGCTAAGAGGGTAATAGTGGAAAAAGGAATGTCTTCAAATATAAACTACACAGAATCATTCGGTGAAACTTCTTTCTGATCTGTGCATTCAGCTAACAGAGTTAAACCATACTTTTGATTGAGCAGATCTGAACACTCTTTCTGTAGAAAATGCAACTGGACATTTGGAGCGCTAAGAGCCTAGTAGTGGAAAAAGGAATATATTCAAATATAAACTACACAGAAGCATTCTGTGAAACTTCTTTCTGATCTGAGCATTCAACTAACAGAGTTAAACCATACTTTTGATTGAGCAGTTTTGAAACACTCTGTCTGTAGAAAATGCAACTGGACATTCGTAGCGCTAAGTGGGTAATAGTGGAAAAAAGAATATGTTCAAATATAAACTACACAGAAGCATTGTATGAAACTTCTTTCTGTTCTGTGCATTCAACTAACAGAGTTGAACCTTACTTTTGATTGAGCCGTTCTGAAACACTCTTTCTGTAGAAACTGCAATTGGACATTCTGAGCGCTAAGAGGCCTATATTGGGAAAAAGAATGTCCACAAATAAAAACTACACAGAAGAATTGTGTGAAACTTCTTTCTGCTCTGTTTGTTCAACTAAAAGAGTTGAAACTTAGTTTTGATTGAGCCGTTCTTAAACACTCTTTCTGTTGAAAATGCAAGTGGAGATTCGGAGTGCTAAGAGGTTAATAGTGGAAAAAGGAATGTCTCCAAATATAAACTACACAGAATCATTCTGTGAAACTTCTTTCTGATCTGTGCATTCAGGTAACAGAGTTAAACCATACTTTTGATTGAGCAGATCTGAACACTCTTTCTGTAGAAAATGCAACTGGACATTTGGAGCGCTAAGAGAGTAGTAGTGGAAAAAGGAATATATTCAAATATAAACTACACAGAAGCATTCTGTGAAACTTCTTTCTGATCTGAGCATTCAGCTAACAGAGTTAAACCATACTTTTGATTGAGCAGTTTTGAAACACTCTGTCTGTAGAAAATGCAACTGGACATTCGTAGCGCTAAGTGGGTAATAGTGGAAAAAAGAGTATGTTCAGATATAAAGTATACAGAAGGATTGTATGAAACTTCTTTCGGTTCTGTGCATTCAACTAACAGAGTTGAACCTTACTTTTGATTGAGCCTTTCTGAAACACTCTTTCTGTAGAAACTGCAATTGGACATTCTGAGCGCTAAGAGGCCTCTATTGGGAAAAATAATATCTTCAAATAAAAACTACACAGAAGCATTGTGTGAAACTTATTTCTGATATGTTCATTAAGCTAACAGAGTTAATCCATACTTTTGATTGCGCAGTTCTGAACACTCTTTCTGCAGAAAATGCAAGTGGACATTCGGAGCGCTAAGAGGGTAATAGTGGAAAAAGGAATATATTCAAATATAAACTACACAGTAGCATTCTGTGAAAATTCTTTCTGTTCTGTGCATTCAACTAACAGAGTTGAACCTTACTTTTGATTGAGCCGTTCTGAAACACTCTTTCTGTAGAAACTGCAATTGGACATGCTAAGCGCTAAGAGGCCTACATTGGGAAAAAGAATATCTTCAAATAAAAACTACACAGATGCATTCTGTGAAACTTATTTCTGATCTGTAAATTCAGTTAACAGAGATAAAACATATTTTTGATTGAGCAGTTATGAAACACTCTTTTTGTAGAAAATGCAAGTGGAGATTCGGAGCGCAAAGAGGGTAATAGTGGAAAAAGGAATGACTTCAAATATAAACTACACAGAATCATTCGGTGAAACTTCTTTCTGATCTGTGCATTCAGCTAACAGAGTTAAACCATACTTTTGATTGAGCAGATCTGAACACTCTTTCTCTAGAAAATGCAACTGGACATTTGGAGCGCTAAGAGCGTAGTAGTGGAAAAAGGAATATATTCAAATATAAACTACACAGAAGCATTCTGTGAAACTTCTTTCTGATCTGAGCATTCAGCTAACAGAGTTAAACCATACTTTTGATTGAGCAGTTTTGAAACACTCTGTCTGTAGAAAATGCAACTGGACATTCGTAGCGCTAAGTGGGTAATAGTGGAAAAAAGAATATGTTCAAATATAAACTACACAGAAGCATTGTATGAAACTTCTTTCTGTTCTGCGCATTCAACTAACAGAGTTGAACCTTACTTTTCATTGAGCCGTTCTGAAACACTCTTTCTCTAGAAACTGCAATAGGACATTCTGAGCGCTAAGAGGCCTATATTGGGAAAAAGAATGTCTACAAATAAAAACTACACAGAAGAATTCTGTGAAACTTCTTTCTGTTCTGTTGGTTCAACTAAAAGAGTTGAACCTTAGTTTTGATTGAGCCGTTCTTAAACACTCTTTCTGTAGAAAATGCAAGTGGAGATTCGGAACGCTAAGAGGGTAATAGTGGAAAAAGGAATGTCTCCAAATATAAACTACACAGAATCATTCTGTGAAACTTCTTTCTGATCTGTGCATTCAGTTAACAGAGTTAAACCAGACTTTTGATTGAGCAGATCTGAACACTCTTTCTGTAGAAAATGCAACTGGACATTTGGAGCGCTAAGAGAGTAGTAGTGGAAAAAGGAATATATTCAAATATAAACTACACAGAAGCATTCTGTGAAACTTCTTTCTGATCTGAGCATTCAGCTAACAGAGTTAAACCATACTTATGATTGAGCAGTTTTGAAACACTCTGTCTGTAGGAAATGCAACTGGACATTCGTAGCGCTAAGAGGGTAATAGTTGAAAAAGGAATATATTCAAATATAAACTACACAGTAGCATTCTGTGAAAATTCTTTCTGTTCTGTGCATTCAACTAACAGAGTTGAACCTTACTTTTGATTGAGCCGTTCTGAAACACTCTTTCTGTAGAAACTGCAATTGGACATGCTAAGCGCTAAGAGACCTACATTGGGTAAAAGAATATCTTCAAATAAAAACTACACAGATGCATTCTGTGGAACTTATTTCTGATCTGTAAATTCATTTAACAGAGATAAAACATATTTTTGATTGAGCATTTATGAAACACTCTTTTTGTAGGAAATGCAAGTGGAGATTCGGAGCGCTAAGAGGGTAATAGTGGAAAAAGGAATGTCTTCAAATATAAACTACACAGAATCATTCGGTGAAACTTCTTTCTGATCTGTGCATTCAGCTAACAGAGTTAAACCATACTTTTGATTGAGCAGTTTTGAAACACTCTGTCTGTAGAAAATGCAACTGGACATTCGTAGCGCTAAGTGGGTAATAGTGGAAAAAAGAATATGTTCAAATATAAACTACACAGAAGCATTGTATGAAACTTCTTTCTGATCTGTGCATTCAGCTAACAGAGTTAAACCATACTTTTGATTGAGCAGATCTGAACACTCTTTCTGTAGAAAATGCAACTGGACATTTGGAGCGCTAAGAGAGTAGTAGTGGAAAAAGCAATATATTCAAATATAAACTACACAGAAGCATTCTGTGAAACTTCTTTCTGATCTGAGCATTCAGCTAACAGAGTTAAACCATACTTTTGATTGAGCAGTTTTGAAACACTCTGTCTGTAGAAAATGCAACTGGACATTCGTAGCGCTAAGTGGGTAATAGTGGAAAAAAGTGTATGTTCCGATATAAACTACACAGAATGATTGTATGAAACTTCTTTCTGTTCTGTGCATTCAACTAACAGAGTTGAACCTTACTTTTGATTGAGCCTTTCTGAAACACTCTTTCTGTAGAAACTGCAATTGGACATTCTGAGCGCTAAGAGGCCTCTATTGGGAAAAATAATATCTTCAAATAAAAACTACACAGAAGCATTGTGTGAAACTTATTTCTGATATGTTCATTAAGCTAACAGAGTTAAACCATACTTTTGATTGCGCAGTTCTGAACACTCTTTCTGTAGAAAATGCAAGTGGACATTCGGAGCGCTAAGAGGGTAATAGTGGAAAAAGGAATATATTCAAATATAAACTACACAGTAGCATTCTGTGAAAATTCTTTCTGTTCTGTGCATTCAACTAACAGAGTTGAACATTACTTTTGATTGAGCCGTTCTTAAACACTCTTTCTGCAGAAACTGCAATTGGACATGCTAAGCGCTAAGAGGCCTACATTGGGAAAAATAATATCTTCAAATAAAAACTACACAGATGCATTCTGTGAAACTTAATTCTGATCTGTAAATTCAGTTAACAGAGATAAAACATATTTTTGATTGAGCAGTTATGAAACACTCTTTTTGTAGAAAATGCAAGTGGAGATTCAGAGCGCTAAGAGGGTAATAGTGGAAAAAGGAATGTCTTCAAATATAAACTACACAGAATCATTCGGTGAAACTTCTTTCTGATCTGTGCATTCAGCTAACAGAGTTAAACCATACTTTTGATTGAGCAGATCTGAACACTCTTTCTGTAGAAAATGCAACTGGACATTTGGAGCGCTAAGAGCGTAGTAGTGGAAAAAGGAATATATTCAAATATAAACTACACAGAAGCATTCTGTGAAACTTCTTTCTGATCTGAGCATTCAGCTAACAGAGTTAAACCATACTTTTGATTGAGCAGTTTTGAAACACTCTGTCTGTAGAAAATGCAACTGGACATTCGTAGCGCTAAGTGGGTAATACTGGAAAAAAGAATATGTTCAAATATAAACTACACAGAAGCATTGTATGAAACTTCTTTCTGTTCTGCGCATTCAACTAACAGAGTTGAACCTTACTTTTGATTGAGCCGTTCTGAAACACTCTTTCTCTAGAAACTGCAATAGGACATTCTGAGCGCTAAGAGGCCTATATTGGGAAAAAGAATGTCTACAAATAAAAACTACACAGAAGAATTGTGTGAAACTTCTTTCTGTTCTGTTTGTTCAACTAAAAGAGTTGAACCTTAGTTTTGATTGAGCCGTTCTGAAACACTCTTTCTGTAGAAAATGCAAGTGGAGATTCGGAGCGCTAAGAGGGTAATAGTGGAAAAAGGAATGTCTCCAAATATAAACTACACAGAATCATTCTGTGAAACTTCTTTCTGATCTGTGCATTCAGTTAACAGAGTTAAACCGTACTTTTGATTGAGCAGATCTGAACACTCTTTCTGTAGAAAATGCAACTGGACATTTGGAGCGCTAAGAGAGTAGTAGTGGAAAAAGGAATATATTCAAATATAAACTACACAGAAGCATTCTGTGAAACTTCTTTCTGATCTGAGCATTCAGCTAACAGAGTTAAACCATACTTATGATTGAGCAGTTTTGAAACACTCTGTCTGTAGAAAATGCAACTGGACATTCGTAGCGCTAAGTGGGTAATACTGGAAAAAAGAATATGTTCAAATATAAACTACACAGAAGCATTGTATGAAACTTCTTTCTGTTCTGTGCATTCAACTAACAGAGTTGAACCTTACTTTTGATTGAGCCTTTCTGAAACACTCTTTCTGTAGAAACTGCAATTGGACATTCTGAGCGCTAAGAGGCCTCTATTGGGAAAAATAATATCTTCAAATAAAAACTACACAGAAGCATTGTGTGAAACTTATTTCTGATATGTTCATTAAGCTAACAGAGTTAAACCATACTTTTGATTGCGCAGTTCTGAACACTCTTTCTGTAGAAAATGCAAGTGGACATTCGGAGCGCTAAGAGGGTAATATTGGAAAAAGGAATATATTCAAATATAAACTACACAGTAGCATTCTGTGAAAATTCTTTCTGTTCTCTGCATTCAACTAACAGAGTTGAACCTTACTTTTGATTGAGCCGTTCTGAAACACTCTTTCTGCAGAAACTGCAATTGGACATGCTAAGCGCTAAGAGGCCTACATTGGGAAAAAGAATATCTTCAAATAAAAACTACACAGATGCATTCTGTGAAACTTATTTCTGATCTGTAAATTCAGTTAACAGAGATAAAACATATTTTTGATTGAGCAGTTATGAAACACTCTTTTTGTAGAAAATGCAAGTGGAGATTCGGAGCGCTAAGAGGGTAATAGTGGAAAAAGGAATGTCTTCAAATATAAACTACACAGAATCATTCGGTGAAACTTCTTTCTGATCTGTGCATTCAGCTAACAGAGTTAAACCATACTTTTGATTGAGCAGATCTGAACACTCTTTCTGTAGAAAATGCAACTGGACATTTGGAGCGCTAAGAGCCTAGTAGTGGAAAAAGGAATATATTCAAATATAAACTACACAGAAGCATTCTGTGAAACTTCTTTCTGATCTGAGCATTCAACTAACAGAGTTAAACCATACTTTTGATTGAGCAGTTTTGAAACACTCTGTCTGTAGAAAATGCAACTGGACATTCGTAGCGCTAAGTGGGTAATAGTGGAAAAAAGAATATGTTCAAATATAAACTACACAGAAGCATTGTATGAAACTTCTTTCTGTTCTGTGCATTCAACTAACAGAGTTGAACCTTACTTTTGATTGAGCCGTTCTGAAACACTCTTTCTGTAGAAACTGCAATTGGACATTCTGAGCGCTAAGAGGCCTATATTGGGAAAAAGAATGTCCACAAATAAAAACTACACAGAAGAATTGTGTGAAACTTCTTTCTGCTCTGTTTGTTCAACTAAAAGAGTTGAAACTTAGTTTTGATTGAGCCGTTCTTAAACACTCTTTCTGTTGAAAATGCAAGTGGAGATTCGGAGTGCTAAGAGGTTAATAGTGGAAAAAGGAATGTCTCCAAATATAAACTACACAGAATCATTCTGTGAAACTTCTTTCTGATCTGTGCATTCAGGTAACAGAGTTAAACCATACTTTTGATTGAGCAGATCTGAACACTCTTTCTGTAGAAAATGCAACTGGACATTTGGAGCGCTAAGAGAGTAGTAGTGGAAAAAGGAATATATTCAAATATAAACTACACAGAAGCATTCTGTGAAACTTCTTTCTGATCTGAGCATTCAGCTAACAGAGTTAAACCATACTTTTGATTGAGCAGTTTTGAAACACTCTGTCTGTAGAAAATGCAACTGGACATTCGTAGCGCTAAGTGGGTAATAGTGGAAAAAAGAGTATGTTCAGATATAAAGTATACAGAAGGATTGTATGAAACTTCTTTCTGTTCTGTGCATTCAACTAACAGAGTTGAACCTTACTTTTGATTGAGCCTTTCTGAAACACTCTTTCTGTAGAAACTGCAATTGGACATTCTGAGCGCTAAGAGGCCTCTATTGGGAAAAATAATATCTTCAAATAAAAACTACACAGAAGCATTGTGTGAAACTTATTTCTGATATGTTCATTAAGCTAACAGAGTTAATCCATACTTTTGATTGCGCAGTTCTGAACACTCTTTCTGCAGAAAATGCAAGTGGACATTCGGAGCGCTAAGAGGGTAATAGTGGAAAAAGGAATATATTCAAATATAAACTACACAGTAGCATTCTGTGAAAATTCTTTCTGTTCTGTGCATTCAACTAACAGAGTTGAACCTTACTTTTGATTGAGCCGTTCTGAAACACTCTTTCTGTAGAAACTGCAATTGGACATGCTAAGCGCTAAGAGGCCTACATTGGGAAAAAGAATATCTTCAAATAAAAACTACACAGATGCATTCTGTGAAACTTATTTCTGATCTGTAAATTCAGTTAACAGAGATAAAACATATTTTTGATTGAGCAGTTATGAAACACTCTTTTTGTAGAAAATGCAAGAGGAGATTCGGAGCGCAAAGAGGGTAATAGTGGAAAAAGGAATGACTTCAAATATAAACTACACAGAATCATTCGGTGAAACTTCTTTCTGATCTGTGCATTCAGCTAACAGAGTTAAACCATACTTTTGATTGAGCAGATCTGAACACTCTTTCTCTAGAAAATGCAACTGGACATTTGGAGCGCTAAGAGCGTAGTAGTGGAAAAAGGAATATATTCAAATATAAACTACACAGAAGCATTCTGTGAAACTTCTTTCTGATCTGAGCATTCAGCTAACAGAGTTAAACCATACTTTTGATTGAGCAGTTTTGAAACACTCTGTCTGTAGAAAATGCAACTGGACATTCGTAGCGCTAAGTGGGTAATAGTGGAAAAAAGAATATGTTCAAATATAAACTACACAGAAGCATTGTATGAAACTTCTTTCTGTTCTGCGCATTCAACTAACAGAGTTGAACCTTACTTTTCATTGAGCCGTTCTGAAACACTCTTTCTCTAGAAACTGCAATAGGACATTCTGAGCGCTAAGAGGCCTATATTGGGAAAAAGAATGTCTACAAATAAAAACTACACAGAAGAATTCTGTGAAACTTCTTTCTGTTCTGTTGGTTCAACTAAAAGAGTTGAACCTTAGTTTTGATTGAGCCGTTCTTAAACACTCTTTCTGTAGAAAATGCAAGTGGAGATTCGGAGCGCTAAGAGGGTAATAGTGGAAAAAGGAATGTCTCCAAATATAAACTACACAGAATCATTCTGTGAAACTTCTTTCTGATCTGTGCATTCAGTTAACAGAGTTAAACCAGACTTTTGATTGAGCAGATCTGAACACTCTTTCTGTAGAAAATGCAACTGGACATTTGGAGCGCTAAGAGAGTAGTAGTGGAAAAAGGAATATATTCAAATATAAACTACACAGAAGCATTCTGTGAAACTTCTTTCTGATCTGAGCATTCAGCTAACAGAGTTAAACCATACTTATGATTGAGCAGTTTTGAAACACTCTGTCTGTAGGAAATGCAACTGGACATTCGTAGCGCTAAGAGGGTAATAGTTGAAAAAGGAATATATTCAAATATAAACTACACAGTAGCATTCTGTGAAAATTCTTTCTGTTCTGTGCATTCAACTAACAGAGTTGAACCTTACTTTTGATTGAGCCGTTCTGAAACACTCTTTCTGTAGAAACTGCAATTGGACATGCTAAGCGCTAAGAGGCCTACATTGGGTAAAAGAATATCTTCAAATAAAAACTACACAGATGCATTCTGTGGAACTTATTTCTGATCTGTAAATTCATTTAACAGAGATAAAACATATTTTTGATTGAGCATTTATGAAACACTCTTTTTGTAGGAAATGCAAGTGGAGATTCGGAGCGCTAAGAGGGTAATAGTGGAAAAAGGAATGTCTTCAAATATAAACTACACAGAATCATTCGGTGAAACTTCTTTCTGATCTGTGCATTCAGCTAACAGAGTTAAACCATACTTTTGATTGAGCAGTTTTGAAACACTCTGTCTGTAGAAAATGCAACTGGACATTCGTAGCGCTAAGTGGGTAATAGTGGAAAAAAGAATATGTTCAAATATAAACTACACAGAAGCATTGTATGAAACTTCTTTCTGATCTGTGCATTCAGCTAACAGAGTTAAACCATACTTTTGATTGAGCAGATCTGAACACTCTTTCTGTAGAAAATGCAACTGGACATTTGGAGCGCTAAGAGAGTAGTAGTGGAAAAAGCAATATATTCAAATATAAACTACACAGAAGCATTCTGTGAAACTTCTTTCTGATCTGAGCATTCAGCTAACAGAGTTAAACCATACTTTTGATTGAGCAGTTTTGAAACACTCTGTCTGTAGAAAATGCAACTGGACATTCGTAGCGCTAAGTGGGTAATAGTGGAAATAAGTGTATGTTCCGATATAAACTACACAGAATGATTGTATGAAACTTCTTTCTGTTCTGTGCATTCAACTAACAGAGTTGAACCTTACTTTTGATTGAGCCTTTCTGAAACACTCTTTCTGTAGAAACTGCAATTGGACATTCTGAGCGCTAAGAGGCCTCTATTGGGAAAAATAATATCTTCAAATAAAAACTACACAGAAGCATTGTGTGAAACTTATTTCTGATATGTTCATTAAGCTAACAGAGTTAAACCATACTTTTGATTGCGCAGTTCTGAACACTCTTTCTGTAGAAAATGCAAGTGGACATTCGGAGCGCTAAGAGGGTAATAGTGGAAAAAGGAATATATTCAAATATAAACTACACAGTAGCATTCTGTGAAAATTCTTTCTGTTCTGTGCATTCAACTAACAGAGTTGAACATTACTTTTGATTGAGCCGTTCTGAAACACTCTTTCTGCAGAAACTGCAATTGGACATGCTAAGCGCTAAGAGGCCTACATTGGGAAAAAGAATATCTTCAAATAAAAACTACACAGATGCATTCTGTGAAACTTAATTCTGATCTGTAAATTCAGTTAACAGAGATAAAACATATTTTTGATTGAGCAGTTATGAAACACTCTTTTTGTAGAAAATGCAAGTGGAGATTCAGAGCGCTAAGAGGGTAATAGTGGAAAAAGGAATGTCTTCAAATATAAACTACACAGAATCATTCGGTGAAACTTCTTTCTGATCTGTGCATTCAGCTAACAGAGTTAAACCATACTTTTGATTGAGCAGATCTGAACACTCTTTCTGTAGAAAATGCAACTGGACATTTGGAGCGCTAAGAGCGTAGTAGTGGAAAAAGGAATATATTCAAATATAAACTACACAGAAGCATTCTGTGAAACTTCTTTCTGATCTGAGCATTCAGCTAACAGAGTTAAACCATACTTTTGATTGAGCAGTTTTGAAACACTCTGTCTGTAGAAAATGCAACTGGACATTCGTAGCGCTAAGTGGGTAATACTGGAAAAAAGAATATGTTCAAATATAAACTACACAGAAGCATTGTATGAAACTTCTTTCTGTTCTGCGCATTCAACTAACAGAGTTGAACCTTACTTTTGATTGAGCCGTTCTGAAACACTCTTTCTCTAGAAACTGCAATAGGACATTCTGAGCGCTAAGAGGCCTATATTGGGAAAAAGAATGTCTACAAATAAAAACTACACAGAAGAATTTTGTGAAACTTCTTTCTGTTCTGTTTGTTCAACTAAAAGAGTTGAACCTTAGTTTTGATTGAGCCGTTCTGAAACACTCTTTCTGTAGAAAATGCAAGTGGAGATTCGGAGCGCTAAGAGGGTAATAGTGGAAAAAGGAATGTCTCCAAATATAAACTACACAGAATCATTCTGTGAAACTTCTTTCTGATCTGTGCATTCAGTTAACAGGGTTAAACCGTACTTTTGATTGAGCAGATCTGAACACTCTTTCTGTAGAAAATGCAACTGGACATTTGGAGCGCTAAGAGAGTAGTAGTGGAAAAAGGAATATATTCAAATATAAACTACACAGAAGCATTCTGTGAAACTTCTTTCTGATCTGAGCATTCAGCTAACAGAGTTAAACCATACTTATGATTGAGCAGTTTTGAAACACTCTGTCTGTAGAAAATGCAACTGGACATTCGTAGCGCTAAGTGGGTAATACTGGAAAAAAGAATATGTTCAAATATAAACTACACAGAAGCATTGTATGAAACTTCTTTCTGTTCTGTGCATTCAACTAACAGAGTTGAACCTTACTTTTGATTGAGCCTTTCTGAAACACTCTTTCTGTAGAAACTGCAATTGGACATTCTGAGCGCTAAGAGGCCTCTATTGGGAAAAATAATATCTTCAAATAAAAACTACACAGAAGCATTGTGTGAAACTTATTTCTGATATGTTCATTAAGCTAACAGAGTTAAACCATACTTTTGATTGCGCAGTTCTGAACACTCTTTCTGTAGAAAATGCAAGTGGACATTCGGAGCGCTAAGAGGGTAATATTGGAAAAAGGAATATATTCAAATATAAACTACACAGTAGCATTCTGTGAAAATTCTTTCTGTTCTGTGCATTCAACTAACAGAGTTGAACCTTACTTTTGATTGAGCCGTTCTGAAACACTCTTTCTGCAGAAACTGCAATTGGACATGCTAAGCGCTAAGAGGCCTACATTGGGAAAAAGAATATCTTCAAATAAAAACTACACAGATGCATTCTGTGAAACTTATTTCTGATCTGTAAATTCAGTTAACAGAGATAAAACATATTTTTGATTGAGCAGTTATGAAACACTCTTTTTGTAGAAAATGCAAGTGGAGATTCGGAGCGCTAAGATGGTAATAGTGGAAAAAGGAATGTCTTCAAATATAAACTACACAGAATCATTCGGTGAAACTTCTTTCTGATCTGTGCATTCAGCTAACAGAGTTAAACCATACTTTTGATTGAGCAGATCTGAACACTCTTTCTGTAGAAAATGCAACTGGACATTTGGAGCGCTAAGAGCCTAGTAGTGGAAAAAGGAATATATTCAAATATAAACTACACAGAAGCATTCTGTGAAACTTCTTTCTGATCTGAGCATTCAACTAACAGAGTTAAACCATACTTTTGATTGAGCAGTTTTGAAACACTCTGTCTGTAGAAAATGCAACTGGACATTCGTAGCGCTAAGTGGGTAATAGTGGAAAAAAGAATATGTTCAAATATAAACTACACAGAAGCATTGTATGAAACTTCTTTCTGTTCTGTGCATTCAACTAACAGAGTTGAACCTTACTTTTGATTGAGCCGTTCTGAAACACTCTTTCTGTAGAAACTGCAATTGGACATTCTGAGCGCTAAGAGGCCTATATTGGGAAAAAGAATGTCCACAAATAAAAACTACACAGAAGAATTGTGTGAAACTTCTTTCTGCTCTGTTTGTTCAACTAAAAGAGTTGAAACTTAGTTTTGATTGAGCCGTTCTTAAACACTCTTTCTGTTGAAAATGCAAGTGGAGATTCGGAGTGCTAAGAGGTTAATAGTGGAAAAAGGAATGTCTCCAAATATAAACTACACAGAATCATTCTGTGAAACTTCTTTCTGATCTGTGCATTCAGGTAACAGAGTTAAACCATACTTTTGATTGAGCAGATCTGAACACTCTTTCTGTAGAAAATGCAACTGGACATTTGGAGCGCTAAGAGAGTAGTAGTGGAAAAAGGAATATATTCAAATATAAACTACACAGAAGCATTCTGTGAAACTTCTTTCTGATCTGAGCATTCAGCTAACAGAGTTAAACCATACTTTTGATTGAGCAGTTTTGAAACACTCTGTCTGTAGAAAATGCAACTGGACATTCGTAGCGCTAAGTGGGTAATAGTGGAAAAAAGAGTATGTTCAGATATAAAGTATACAGAAGGATTGTATGAAACTTCTTTCTGTTCTGTGCATTCAACTAACAGAGTTGAACCTTACTTTTGATTGAGCCTTTCTGAAACACTCTTTCTGTAGAAACTGCAATTGGACATTCTGAGCGCTAAGAGGCCTCTATTGGGAAAAATAATATCTTCAAATAAAAACTACACAGAAGCATTGTGTGAAACTTATTTCTGATATGTTCATTAAGCTAACAGAGTTAATCCATACTTTTGATTGCGCAGTTCTGAACACTCTTTCTGCAGAAAATGCAAGTGGACATTCGGAGCGCTAAGAGGGTAATAGTGGAAAAAGGAATATATTCAAATATAAACTACACAGTAGCATTCTGTGAAAATTCTTTCTGTTCTGTGCATTCAACTAACAGAGTTGAACCTTACTTTTGATTGAGCCGTTCTGAAACACTCTTTCTGTAGAAACTGCAATTGGACATGCTAAGCGCTAAGAGGCCTACATTGGGAAAAAGAATATCTTCAAATAAAAACTACACAGATGCATTCTGTGAAACTTATTTCTGATCTGTAAATTCAGTTAACAGAGATAAAACATATTTTTGATTGAGCAGTTATGAAACACTCTTTTTGTAGAAAATGCAAGTGGAGATTCGGAGCGCAAAGAGGGTAATAGTGGAAAAAGGAATGACTTCAAATATAAACTACACAGAATCATTCGGTGAAACTTCTTTCTGATCTGTGCATTCAGCTAACAGAGTTAAACCATACTTTTGATTGAGCAGATCTGAACACTCTTTCTCTAGAAAATGCAACTGGACATTTGGAGCGCTAAGAGCGTAGTAGTGGAAAAAGGAATATATTCAAATATAAACTACACAGAAGCATTCTGTGAAACTTCTTTCTGATCTGAGCATTCAGCTAACAGAGTTAAACCATACTTTTGATTGAGCAGTTTTGAAACACTCTGTCTGTAGAAAATGCAACTGGACATTCGTAGCGCTAAGTGGGTAATAGTGGAAAAAAGAATATGTTCAAATATAAACTACACAGAAGCATTGTATGAAACTTCTTTCTGTTCTGCGCATTCAACTAACAGAGTTGAACCTTACTTTTCATTGAGCCGTTCTGAAACACTCTTTCTCTAGAAACTGCAATAGGACATTCTGAGCGCTAAGAGGCCTATATTGGGAAAAAGAATGTCTACAAATAAAAACTACACAGAAGAATTCTGTGAAACTTCTTTCTGTTCTGTTGGTTCAACTAAAAGAGTTGAACCTTAGTTTTGATTGAGCCGTTCTTAAACACTCTTTCTGTAGAAAATGCAAGTGGAGATTCGGAGCGCTAAGAGGGTAATAGTGGAAAAAGGAATGTCTCCAAATATAAACTACACAGAATCATTCTGTGAAACTTCTTTCTGATCTGTGCATTCAGTTAACAGAGTTAAACCAGACTTTTGATTGAGCAGATCTGAACACTCTTTCTGTAGAAAATGCAACTGGACATTTGGAGCGCTAAGAGAGTAGTAGTGGAAAAAGGAATATATTCAAATATAAACTACACAGAAGCATTCTGTGAAACTTCTTTCTGATCTGAGCATTCAGCTAACAGAGTTAAACCATACTTATGATTGAGCAGTTTTGAAACACTCTGTCTGTAGGAAATGCAACTGGACATTCGTAGCGCTAAGAGGGTAATAGTTGAAAAAGGAATATATTCAAATATAAACTACACAGTAGCATTCTGTGAAAATTCTTTCTGTTCTGTGCATTCAACTAACAGAGTTGAACCTTACTTTTGATTGAGCCGTTCTGAAACACTCTTTCTGTAGAAACTGCAATTGGACATGCTAAGCGCTAAGAGGCCTACATTGGGTAAAAGAATATCTTCAAATAAAAACTACACAGATGCATTCTGTGGAACTTATTTCTGATCTGTAAATTCATTTAACAGAGATAAAACATATTTTTGATTGAGCATTTATGAAACACTCTTTTTGTAGGAAATGCAAGTGGAGATTCGGAGCGCTAAGAGGGTAATAGTGGAAAAAGGAATGTCTTCAAATATAAACTACACAGAATCATTCGGTGAAACTTCTTTCTGATCTGTGCATTCAGCTAACAGAGTTAAACCATACTTTTGATTGAGCAGTTTTGAAACACTCTGTCTGTAGAAAATGCAACTGGACATTCGTAGCGCTAAGTGGGTAATAGTGGAAAAAAGAATATGTTCAAATATAAACTACACAGAAGCATTGTATGAAACTTCTTTCTGATCTGTGCATTCAGCTAACAGAGTTAAACCATACTTTTGATTGAGCAGATCTGAACACTCTTTCTGTAGAAAATGCAACTGGACATTTGGAGCGCTAAGAGAGTAGTAGTGGAAAAAGCAATATATTCAAATATAAACTACACAGAAGCATTCTGTGAAACTTCTTTCTGATCTGAGCATTCAGCTAACAGAGTTAAACCATACTTTTGATTGAGCAGTTTTGAAACACTCTGTCTGTAGAAAATGCAACTGGACATTCGTAGCGCTAAGTGGGTAATAGTGGAAATAAGTGTATGTTCCGATATAAACTACACAGAATGATTGTATGAAACTTCTTTCTGTTCTGTGCATTCAACTAACAGAGTTGAACCTTACTTTTGATTGAGCCTTTCTGAAACACTCTTTCTGTAGAAACTGCAATTGGACATTCTGAGCGCTAAGAGGCCTCTATTGGGAAAAATAATATCTTCAAATAAAAACTACACAGAAGCATTGTGTGAAACTTATTTCTGATATGTTCATTAAGCTAACAGAGTTAAACCATACTTTTGATTGCGCAGTTCTGAACACTCTTTCTGTAGAAAATGCAAGTGGACATTCGGAGCGCTAAGAGGGTAATAGTGGAAAAAGGAATATATTCAAATATAAACTACACAGTAGCATTCTGTGAAAATTCTTTCTGTTCTGTGCATTCAACTAACAGAGTTGAACATTACTTTTGATTGAGCCGTTCTGAAACACTCTTTCTGCAGAAACTGCAATTGGACATGCTAAGCGCTAAGAGGCCTACATTGGGAAAAAGAATATCTTCAAATAAAAACTACACAGATGCATTCTGTGAAACTTAATTCTGATCTGTAAATTCAGTTAACAGAGATAAAACATATTTTTGATTGAGCAGTTATGAAACACTCTTTTTGTAGAAAATGCAAGTGGAGATTCAGAGCGCTAAGAGGGTAATAGTGGAAAAAGGAATGTCTTCAAATATAAACTACACAGAATCATTCGGTGAAACTTCTTTCTGATCTGTGCATTCAGCTAACAGAGTTAAACCATACTTTTGATTGAGCAGATCTGAACACTCTTTCTGTAGAAAATGCAACTGGACATTTGGAGCGCTAAGAGCGTAGTAGTGGAAAAAGGAATATATTCAAATATAAACTACACAGAAGCATTCTGTGAAACTTCTTTCTGATCTGAGCATTCAGCTAACAGAGTTAAACCATACTTTTGATTGAGCAGTTTTGAAACACTCTGTCTGTAGAAAATGCAACTGGACATTCGTAGCGCTAAGTGGGTAATACTGGAAAAAAGAATATGTTCAAATATAAACTACACAGAAGCATTGTATGAAACTTCTTTCTGTTCTGCGCATTCAACTAACAGAGTTGAACCTTACTTTTGATTGAGCCGTTCTGAAACACTCTTTCTCTAGAAACTGCAATAGGACATTCTGAGCGCTAAGAGGCCTATATTGGGAAAAAGAATGTCTACAAATAAAAACTACACAGAAGAATTTTGTGAAACTTCTTTCTGTTCTGTTTGTTCAACTAAAAGAGTTGTACCTTAGTTTTGATTGAGCCGTTCTGAAACACTCTTTCTGTAGAAAATGCAAGTGGAGATTCGGAGCGCTAAGAGGGTAATAGTGGAAAAAGGAATGTCTCCAAATATAAACTACACAGAATCATTCTGTGAAACTTCTTTCTGATCTGTGCATTCAGTTAACAGAGTTAAACCGTACTTTTGATTGAGCAGATCTGAACACTCTTTCTGTAGAAAATGCAACTGGACATTTGGAGCGCTAAGAGAGTAGTAGTGGAAAAAGGAATATATTCAAATATAAACTACACAGAAGCATTCTGTGAAACTTCTTTCTGATCTGAGCATTCAGCTAACAGAGTTAAACCATACTTATGATTGAGCAGTTTTGAAACACTCTGTCTGTAGAAAATGCAACTGGACATTCGTAGCGCTAAGTGGGTAATACTGGAAAAAAGAATATGTTCAAATATAAACTACACAGAAGCATTGTATGAAACTTCTTTCTGTTCTGTGCATTCAACTAACAGAGTTGAACCTTACTTTTGATTGAGCCTTTCTGAAACACTCTTTCTGTAGAAACTGCAATTGGACATTCTGAGCGCTAAGAGGCCTCTATTGGGAAAAATAATATCTTCAAATAAAAACTACACAGAAGCATTGTGTGAAACTTATTTCTGATATGTTCATTAAGCTAACAGAGTTAAACCATACTTTTGATTGCGCAGTTCTGAACACTCTTTCTGTAGAAAATGCAAGTGGACATTCGGAGCGCTAAGAGGGTAATATTGGAAAAAGGAATATATTCAAATATAAACTACACAGTAGCATTCTGTGAAAATTCTTTCTGTTCTGTGCATTCAACTAACAGAGTTGAACCTTACTTTTGATTGAGCCGTTCTGAAACACTCTTTCTGCAGAAACTGCAATTGGACATGCTAAGCGCTAAGAGGCCTACATTGGGAAAAAGAATATCTTCAAATAAAAACTACACAGATGCATTCTGTGAAACTTATTTCTGATCTGTAAATTCAGTTAACAGAGATAAAACATATTTTTGATTGAGCAGTTATGAAACACTCTTTTTGTAGAAAATGCAAGTGGAGATTCGGAGCGCTAAGATGGTAATAGTGGAAAAAGGAATGTCTTCAAATATAAACTACACAGAATCATTCGGTGAAACTTCTTTCTGATCTGTGCATTCAGCTAACAGAGTTAAACCATACTTTTGATTGAGCAGATCTGAACACTCTTTCTGTAGAAAATGCAACTGGACATTTGGAGCGCTAAGAGCCTAGTAGTGGAAAAAGGAATATATTCAAATATAAACTACACAGAAGCATTCTGTGAAACTTCTTTCTGATCTGAGCATTCAACTAACAGAGTTAAACCATACTTTTGATTGAGCAGTTTTGAAACACTCTGTCTGTAGAAAATGCAACTGGACATTCGTAGCGCTAAGTGGGTAATAGTGGAAAAAAGAATATGTTCAAATATAAACTACACAGAAGCATTGTATGAAACTTCTTTCTGTTCTGTGCATTCAACTAACAGAGTTGAACCTTACTTTTGATTGAGCCGTTCTGAAACACTCTTTCTGTAGAAACTGCAATTGGACATTCTGAGCGCTAAGAGGCCTATATTGGGAAAAAGAATGTCCACAAATAAAAACTACACAGAAGAATTGTGTGAAACTTCTTTCTGCTCTGTTTGTTCAACTAAAAGAGTTGAAACTTAGTTTTGATTGAGCCGTTCTTAAACACTCTTTCTGTTGAAAATGCAAGTGGAGATTCGGAGTGCTAAGAGGTTAATAGTGGAAAAAGGAATGTCTCCAAATATAAACTACACAGAATCATTCTGTGAAACTTCTTTCTGATCTGTGCATTCAGGTAACAGAGTTAAACCATACTTTTGATTGAGCAGATCTGAACACTCTTTCTGTAGAAAATGCAACTGGACATTTGGAGCGCTAAGAGAGTAGTAGTGGAAAAAGGAATATATTCAAATATAAACTACACAGAAGCATTCTGTGAAACTTCTTTCTGATCTGAGCATTCAGCTAACAGAGTTAAACCATACTTTTGATTGAGCAGTTTTGAAACACTCTGTCTGTAGAAAATGCAACTGGACATTCGTAGCGCTAAGTGGGTAATAGTGGAAAAAAGAGTATGTTCAGATATAAACTATACAGAAGGATTGTATGAAACTTCTTTCTGTTCTGTGCATTCAACTAACAGAGTTGAACCTTACTTTTGATTGAGCCTTTCTGAAACACTCTTTCTGTAGAAACTGCAATTGGACATTCTGAGCGCTAAGAGGCCTCTATTGGGAAAAATAATATCTTCAAATAAAAACTACACAGAAGCATTGTGTGAAACTTATTTCTGATATGTTCATTAAGCTAACAGAGTTAATCCATACTTTTGATTGCGCAGTTCTGAACACTCTTTCTGCAGAAAATGCAAGTGGACATTCGGAGCGCTAAGAGGGTAATAGTGGAAAAAGGAATATATTCAAATATAAACTACACAGTAGCATTCTGTGAAAATTCTTTCTGTTCTGTGCATTCAACTAACAGAGTTGAACCTTACTTTTGATTGAGCCGTTCTGAAACACTCTTTCTGTAGAAACTGCAATTGGACATGCTAAGCGCTAAGAGGCCTACATTGGGAAAAAGAATATCTTCAAATAAAAACTACACAGATGCATTCTGTGAAACTTATTTATGATCTGTAAATTCAGTTAACAGAGATAAAACATATTTTTGATTGAGCAGTTATGAAACACTCTTTTTGTAGAAAATGCAAGTGGAGATTCGGAGCGCAAAGAGGGTAATAGTGGAAAAAGGAATGACTTCAAATATAAACTACACAGAATCATTCGGTGAAACTTCTTTCTGATCTGTGCATTCAGCTAACAGAGTTAAACCATACTTTTGATTGAGCAGATCTGAACACTCTTTCTCTAGAAAATGCAACTGGACATTTCGAGCGCTAAGAGCGTAGTAGTGGAAAAAGGAATATATTCAAATATAAACTACACAGAAGCATTCTGTGAAACTTCTTTCTGATCTGAGCATTCAGCTAACAGAGTTAAACCATACTTTTGATTGAGCAGTTTTGAAACACTCTGTCTGTAGAAAATGCAACTGGACATTCGTAGCGCTAAGTGGGTAATAGTGGAAAAAAGAATATGTTCAAATATAAACTACACAGAAGCATTGTATGAAACTTCTTTCTGTTCTGCGCATTCAACTAACAGAGTTGAACCTTACTTTTCATTGAGCCGTTCTGAAACACTCTTTCTCTAGAAACTGCAATAGGACATTCTGAGCGCTAAGAGGCCTATATTGGGAAAAAGAATGTCTACAAATAAAAACTACACAGAAGAATTCTGTGAAACTTCTTTCTGTTCTGTTGGTTCAACTAAAAGAGTTGAACCTTAGTTTTGATTGAGCCGTTCTTAAACACTCTTTCTGTAGAAAATGCAAGTGGAGATTCGGAGCGCTAAGAGGGTAATAGTGGAAAAAGGAATGTCTCCAAATATAAACTACACAGAATCATTCTGTGAAACTTCTTTCTGATCTGTGCATTCAGTTAACAGAGTTAAACCAGACTTTTGATTGAGCAGATCTGAACACTCTTTCTGTAGAAAATGCAACTGGACATTTGGAGCGCTAAGAGAGTAGTAGTGGAAAAAGGAATATATTCAAATATAAACTACACAGAAGCATTCTGTGAAACTTCTTTCTGATCTGAGCATTCAGCTAACAGAGTTAAACCATACTTATGATTGAGCAGTTTTGAAACACTCTGTCTGTAGGAAATGCAACTGGACATTCGTAGCGCTAAGAGGGTAATAGTTGAAAAAGGAATATATTCAAATATAAACTACACAGTAGCATTCTGTGAAAATTCTTTCTGTTCTGTGCATTCAACTAACAGAGTTGAACCTTACTTTTGATTGAGCCGTTCTGAAACACTCTTTCTGTAGAAACTGCAATTGGACATGCTAAGCGCTAAGAGGCCTACATTGGGTAAAAGAATATCTTCAAATAAAAACTACACAGATGCATTCTGTGGAACTTATTTCTGATCTGTAAATTCATTTAACAGAGATAAAACATATTTTTGATTGAGCATTTATGAAACACACTTTTTGTAGGAAATGCAAGTGGAGATTCGGAGCGCTAAGAGGGTAATAGTGGAAAAAGGAATGTCTTCAAATATAAACTACACAGAATCATTCGGTGAAACTTCTTTCTGATCTGTGCATTCAGCTAACAGAGTTAAACCATACTTTTGATTGAGCAGTTTTGAAACACTCTGTCTGTAGAAAATGCAACTGGACATTCGTAGCGCTAAGTGGGTAATAGTGGAAAAAAGAATATGTTCAAATATAAACTACACAGAAGCATTGTATGAAACTTCTTTCTGATCTGTGCATTCAGCTAACAGAGTTAAACCATACTTTTGATTGAGCAGATCTGAACACTCTTTCTGTAGAAAATGCAACTGGACATTTGGAGCGCTAAGAGAGTAGTAGTGGAAAAAGCAATATATTCAAATATAAACTACACAGAAGCATTCTGTGAAACTTCTTTCTGATCTGAGCATTCAGCTAACAGAGTTAAACCATACTTTTGATTGAGCAGTTTTGAAACACTCTGTCTGTAGAAAATGCAACTGGACATTCGTAGCGCTAAGTGGGTAATAGTGGAAAAAAGTGTATGTTCCGATATAAACTACACAGAATGATTGTATGAAACTTCTTTCTGTTCTGTGCATTCAACTAACAGAGTTGAACCTTACTTTTGATTGAGCCTTTCTGAAACACTCTTTCTGTAGAAACTGCAATTGGACATTCTGAGCGCTAAGAGGCCTCTATTGGGAAAAATAATATCTTCAAATAAAAACTACACAGAAGCATTGTGTGAAACTTATTTCTGATATGTTCATTAAGCTAACAGAGTTAAACCATACTTTTGATTGCGCAGTTCTGAACACTCTTTCTGTAGAAAATGCAAGTGGACATTCGGAGCGCTAAGAGGGTAATAGTGGAAAAAGGAATATATTCAAATATAAACTACACAGTAGCATTCTGTGAAAATTCTTTCTGTTCTGTGCATTCAACTAACAGAGTTGAACCTTACTTTTGATTGAGCCGTTCTGAAACACTCTTTCTGTAGAAACTGCAATTGGACATGCTAAGCGCTAAGAGGCCTACATTGGGAAAAAGAATATCTTCAAATAAAAACTACACAGATGCATTCTGTGAAACTTATTTCTGATCTGTAAATTCAGTTAACAGAGATAAAACATATTTTTGATTGAGCAGTTATGAAACACTCTTTTTGTAGAAAATGCAAGTGGAGATTCAGAGCACTAAGAGGGTAATAGTGGAAAAAGGAATGTCTTCAAATATAAACTACACAGAATCATTCGGTGAAACTTCTTTCTGATCTGTGCATTCAGCTAACAGAGTTAAACCATACTTTTGATTGAGCAGATCTGAACACTCTTTCTCTAGAAAATGCAACTGGACATTTGGAGCGCTAAGAGCGTAGTAGTGGAAAAAGGAATATATTCAAATATAAACTACACAGAAGCATTCTGTGAAACTTCTTTCTGATCTGAGCATTCAGCTAACAGAGTTAAACCATACTTTTGATTGAGCAGTTTTGAAACACTCTGTCTGTAGAAAATGCAACTGGACATTCGTAGCGCTAAGTGGGTAATAGTGGAAAAAAGAATATGTTCAAATATAAACTACACAGAAGCATTGTATGAAACTCCTTTCTGTTCTGCGCATTCAACTAACAGAGTTGAACCTTACTTTTGATTGAGCCGTTCTGAAACACTCTTTCTCTAGAAACTGCAATAGGACATTCTGAGCGCTAAGAGGCCTATATTGGGAAAAAGAATGTCTACAAATAAAAACTACACAGAAGAATTGTGTGAAACTTCTTTCTGTTCTGTTTGTTCAACTAAAAGAGTTGAACCTTAGTTTTGATTGAGCCGTTCTGAAACACTCTTTCTGTAGAAAATGCAAGTGGAGATTCGGAGCGCTAAGAGGGTAATAGTGGAAAAAGGAATGTCTCCAAATATAAACTACACAGAATCATTCTGTGAAACTTCTTTCTGATCTGTGCATTCAGTTAACAGAGTTAAACCATACTTTTGATTGAGCAGATCTGAACACTCTTTCTGTAGAAAATGCACCTGGACATTTGGAGCGCTAAGAGAGTAGTAGTGGAAAAAGGAATATATTCAAATATAAACTACACAGAAGCATTCTGTGAAACTTCTTTCTGATCTGAGCATTCAGCTAACAGAGTTAAACCATACTTATGATTGAGCAGTTTTGAAACACTGTGTCTGTAGAAAATGCAACTGGACATTCGTAGCACTAAGTGGGTAATACTGGAAAAAAGAATATGTTCAAATATAAACTACACAGAAGCATTGTATGAAACTTCTTTCTGTTCTGCGCATTCAACTAACAGAGTTGAACCTTACTTTTCATTGAGCCGTTCTGAAACACTCTTTCTCTAGAAACTGCAATAGGACATTCTGAGCGCTAAGAGGCCTATATTGGGAAAAAGAATGTCTACAAATAAAAACTACACAGAAGAATTCTGTGAAACTTCTTTCTGTTCTGTTGGTTCAACTAAAAGAGTTGAACCTTAGTTTTGATTGAGCCGTTCTTAAACACTCTTTCTGTAGAAAATGCAAGTGGAGATTCGGAGCGCTAAGAGGGTAATAGTGGAAAAAGGAATGTCTCCAAATATAAACTACACAGAATCATTCTGTGAAACTTCTTTCTGATCTGTGCATTCAGTTAACAGAGTTAAACCAGACTTTTGATTGAGCAGATCTGAACACTCTTTCTGTAGAAAATGCAACTGGACATTTGGAGCGCTAAGAGAGTAGTAGTGGAAAAAGGAATATATTCAAATATAAACTACACAGAAGCATTCAGTGAAACTTCTTTCTGATCTGAGCATTCAGCTAACAGAGTTAAACCATACTTATGATTGAGCAGTTTTGAAACACTCTGTCTGTAGGAAATGCAACTGGACATTCGTAGCGCTAAGAGGGTAATAGTTGAAAAAGGAATATATTCAAATATAAACTACACAGTAGCATTCTGTGAAAATTCTTTCTGTTCTGTGCATTCAACTAACAGAGTTGAACCTTACTTTTGATTGAGCCGTTCTGAAACACTCTTTCTGTAGAAACTGCAATTGGACATGCTAAGCGCTAAGAGGCCTACATTGGGTAAAAGAATATCTTCAAATAAAAACTACACAGATGCATTCTGTGGAACTTATTTCTGATCTGTAAATTCATTTAACAGAGATAAAACATATTTTTGATTGAGCATTTATGAAACACACTTTTTGTAGGAAATGCAAGTGGAGATTCGGAGCGCTAAGAGGGTAATAGTGGAAAAAGGAATGTCTTCAAATATAAACTACACAGAATCATTCGGTGAAACTTCTTTCTGATCTGTGCATTCAGCTAACAGAGTTAAACCATACTTTTGATTGAGCAGTTTTGAAACACTCTGTCTGTAGAAAATGCAACTGGACATTCGTAGCGCTAAGTGGGTAATAGTGGAAAAAAGAATATGTTCAAATATAAACTACACAGAAGCATTGTATGAAACTTCTTTCTGATCTGTGCATTCAGCTAACAGAGTTAAACCATACTTTTGATTGAGCAGATCTGAACACTCTTTCTGTAGAAAATGCAACTGGACATTTGGAGCGCTAAGAGAGTAGTAGTGGAAAAAGCAATATATTCAAATATAAACTACACAGAAGCATTCTGTGAAACTTCTTTCTGATCTGAGCATTCAGCTAACAGAGTTAAACCATACTTTTGATTGAGCAGTTTTGAAACACTCTGTCTGTAGAAAATGCAACTGGACATTCGTAGCGCTAAGTGGGTAATAGTGGAAAAAAGTGTATGTTCCGATATAAACTACACAGAATGATTGTATGAAACTTCTTTCTGTTCTGTGCATTCAACTAACAGAGTTGAACCTTACTTTTGATTGAGCCTTTCTGAAACACTCTTTCTGTAGAAACTGCAATTGGACATTCTGAGCGCTAAGAGGCCTCTATTGGGAAAAATAATATCTTCAAATAAAAACTACACAGAAGCATTGTGTGAAACTTATTTCTGATATGTTCATTAAGCTAACAGAGTTAAACCATACTTTTGATTGCGCAGTTCTGAACACTCTTTCTGTAGAAAATGCAAGTGGACATTCGGAGCGCTAAGAGGGTAATAGTGGAAAAAGGAATATATTCAAATATAAACTACACAGTAGCATTCTGTGAAAATTCTTTCTGTTCTGTGCATTCAACTAACAGAGTTGAACCTTACTTTTGATTGAGCCGTTCTGAAACACTCTTTCTGTAGAAACTGCAATTGGACATGCTAAGCGCTAAGAGGCCTACATTGGGAAAAAGAATATCTTCAAATAAAAACTACACAGATGCATTCTGTGAAACTTATTTCTGATCTGTAAATTCAGTTAACAGAGATAAAACATATTTTTGATTGAGCAGTTATGAAACACTCTTTTTGTAGAAAATGCAAGTGGAGATTCAGAGCACTAAGAGGGTAATAGTGGAAAAAGGAATGTCTTCAAATATAAACTACACAGAATCATTCGGTGAAACTTCTTTCTGATCTGTGCATTCAGCTAACAGAGTTAAACCATACTTTTGATTGAGCAGATCTGAACACTCTTTCTCTAGAAAATGCAACTGGACATTTGGAGCGCTAAGAGCGTAGTAGTGGAAAAAGGAATATATTCAAATATAAACTACACAGAAGCATTCTGTGAAACTTCTTTCTGATCTGAGCATTCAGCTAACAGAGTTAAACCATACTTTTGATTGAGCAGTTTTGAAACACTCTGTCTGTAGAAAATGCAACTGGACATTCGTAGCGCTAAGTGGGTAATAGTGGAAAAAAGAATATGTTCAAATATAAACTACACAGAAGCATTGTATGAAACTCCTTTCTGTTCTGCGCATTCAACTAACAGAGTTGAACCTTACTTTTGATTGAGCCGTTCTGAAACACTCTTTCTCTAGAAACTGCAATAGGACATTCTGAGCGCTAAGAGGCCTATATTGGGAAAAAGAATGTCTACAAATAAAAACTACACAGAAGAATTGTGTGAAACTTCTTTCTGTTCTGTTTGTTCAACTAAAAGAGTTGAACCTTAGTTTTGATTGAGCCGTTCTGAAACACTCTTTCTGTAGAAAATGCAAGTGGAGATTCGGAGCGCTAAGAGGGTAATAGTGGAAAAAGGAATGTCTCCAAATATAAACTACACAGAATCATTCTGTGAAACTTCTTTCTGATCTGTGCATTCAGTTAACAGAGTTAAACCATACTTTTGATTGAGCAGATCTGAACACTCTTTCTGTAGAAAATGCACCTGGACATTTGGAGCGCTAAGAGAGTAGTAGTGGAAAAAGGAATATATTCAAATATAAACTACACAGAAGCATTCTGTGAAACTTCTTTCTGATCTGAGCATTCAGCTAACAGAGTTAAACCATACTTATGATTGAGCAGTTTTGAAACACTGTGTCTGTAGAAAATGCAACTGGACATTCGTAGCACTAAGTGGGTAATACTGGAAAAAAGAATATGTTCAAATATAAACTACACAGAAGCATTGTATGAAACTTCTTTCTGTTCTGTGCATTCAACTAACAGAGTTGAACCTTACTTTTGATTGAGCCTTTCTGAAACACTCTTTCTGTAGAAACTGCAATTGGACATTCTGAGCGCTAAGAGGCCTCTATTGGGAAAAATAATATCTTCAAATAAAAACTACACAGAAGCATTGTGTGAAACTTATTTCTGATATGTTCATTAAGCTAACAGAGTTAAACCATACTTTTGATTGCGCAGTTCTGAACACTCTTTCTGTAGAAAATGCAAGTGGACATTCGGAGCGCTAAGAGGGTAATAGTGGAAAAAGGAATATATTCAAATATAAACTACACAGTAGCATTCTGTGAAAATTCTTTCTGTTCTGTGCATTCAACTAACAGAGTTGAACCTTACTTTTGATTGAGCCGTTCTGAAACACTCTTTCTGTAGAAACTGCAATTGGACATGATAAGCGCTAAGAGGCCTACATTGGGAAAAAGAATATCTTCAAATAAAAACTACACAGATGCATTCTGTGAAACTTATTTCTGATCTGTAAATTCAGTTAACAGAGATAAAACATATTTTTGATTGAGCAGTTATGAAACACTCTTTTTGTAGAAAATGCAAGTGGAGATTCGGAGCGCTAAGTGGGTAATAGTGGAAAAAGGAATGTCTTCAAATATAAACTACACAGAATCATTCGGTGAAACTTCTTTCTGATCTGTGCATTCAGCTAACAGAGTTAAACCATACTTTTGATTGAGTAGATCTGAACACTCTTTCTGTAGAAAATGCAACTGGACATTTGGAGCGCTAAGAGCGTAGTAGAGGAAAAAGGAATATATTCAAATATAAACTACACAGAAGCATTCTGTGAAACTTCTTTCTGATCTGAGAATTCAGCTAACAGAGTTAAACCATACTTTTGATTGAGCAGTTTTGAAACACTCTGTCTGTAGAAAATGCAACTGGGCATTCGTAGCGCTAAGTGGGTAATAGTGGAAAAAAGAATATGTTCAAATATAAACTACACAGAAGCATTGTATGAAACTTCTTTCTGTTCTGTGCATTCAACTAACAGAGTTGAACCTTACTTTTGATTGAGCCGTTCTGAAACACTCTTTCTGTAGAAACTGCAATTGGACATTCTGAGCGCTAAGAGGCCTATATTGGGAAAAAGAATGTCTACAAATAAAAACTACACAGAAGAATTTTGTGAAACTTCTTTCTGTTCTGTTTGTTCAACTAAAAGAGTTGAACCTTAGTTTTGATTGAGCCGTTCTGAAACACTCTTTCTTTAGAAAATGCAATGCAGATTCGGAGCGCTAGGAGGGTAATAGTGGAAAAAGGAATATATTCAAATATAAACTACACAGTAGCATTCTGTGAAAATACTTTCTGTTCTGTGCATTCAACTAACAGAGTTGAACCTTACTTTTGATTGAGCCGTTCTGAAACACTCTTTCTGTAGAAACAGCAATTGGACATTCTGAGCGCTAAGAGGCCTATATTGGGAAAAATAATATCTTCAAATAAAAACTACACAGAAGCATTGTGTGAAACTTATTTCTGATATGTTCATTAAGCTAACAGAGTTAAACCATACTTTTGATTGCGCAGTTCTGAACACTCTTTCTGTAGAAAATGCAAGTGGACATTCGGAGCGCTAAGAGGGTATAGTGGAAAAAGGAATATATTCAAATATAAACTACACAGTAGCATTCTGTGAAAATACTTTCTGTTCTGTGCATTCATCTAACAGATTTGAACCTTACTTATGATTGAGCCGTTCTGAAACACTCTTTCTGTAGAAACTGCAATTGGACATGCTAAGCGCTAACAGGCCTACATTGGGAAAAAGAATATCTTCAAATAAAAACTACACAGATGTATTCTGTGAAACTTATTTCTGATCTGTAAATTCAGTTAACAGAGATAAAACATATTTTTGATTGAGCAGTTATGAAACACTCTTTTAGTAGAAAATGCAAGTGGAGATTCGGAGCGCTAAGAGGGTAATAGTGGAAAAAGGAATGTCTTCAAATATAAACTACACAGAATCATTCGGTGAAACTTCTTTCTGATCTGTGCATTCAGCTAACAGAGTTAAACCATACTTTTGATTGAGCAGATCTGAACCCTCTTTCTGTAGAAAATGCAACTGGACATTTGGAGCGCTAAGAGCGTAGTAGTGGAAAAAGGAATATATTCAAATATAAACTACACAGAAGCATTCTGTGAAACTTCTTTCTGATCTGAGCATTCAGCTAACAGAGTTAAACCATACTTTTGATTGAGCAGTTTTGAAACACTCTGTCTGTAGAAAATGCAACTGGACATTCGTAGCGCTAAGTGGGTAATAGTGGAAAAAAGAATATGTTCAAATATAAACTACACAGAAGCATTGTATGAAACTTCTTTCTGTTCTGTGCATTCAACTAACAGAGTTGAACCTTACTTTTGATTGAGCCGTTCTGAAACACTCTTTCTGTAGAAACTGCAATTGGACATTCTGAGCGCTAAGAGGCCTATATTGGGAAAAAGAATGTCTACAAATAAAAACTACACAGAAGAATTGTGTGAAATTTCTTTCTGTTCTGTTTGTTCAACTAAAAGAGTTGAACCTTAGTTTTGATTGAGCCGTTCTGAAACACATTATCTGTAGAAAATGCAAGTGGAGATTCGGAGCGCTAAGAGTGTAATAGTGGAAAAAGGAATGTCTCCAAATATAAACTACACAGAATCATTCTGTGAAACTTCTTTCTGATCTGTGCATTCAGCTAACAGAGTTAAACCATACTTTTGATTGAGCAGATCTGAACACTCTTTCTGTAGAAAATGCAACTGGACATTTGGAGCGCTAAGAGCGTAGTAGTGGAAAAAGGAATATATTCAAATATAAACTACACAGAAGTATTCTGTGAAACTTCTTTCTGATCTGAGCATTCAGCTAACAGAGTTAAACCATACTTTTGATTGAGCAGTTTTGAAACACTCTGTCTGTAGAAAATGCAACTGGACATTCGTAGCGCTAAGTGGGTAATAGTGGAAAAAAGAATATGTTCAAATATAAACTACACAGAAGCATTGTATGAAACTTCTTTCTGTTCTGTGCATTCAACTAACAGAGTTGAACCTTACTTTTGATTGAGCCTTTCTGAAACACTCTTTCTGTAGAAACTGCAATTGGACATTCTGAGCGCTAAGAGGCCTATATTGGGAAAAATAATACCTTCAAATAAAAACTACACAGAAGCATTGTGTGAAACTTATTTCTGATATGTTCATTAAGCTAACAGAGTTAAACCATACTTTTGATTGCGCAGTTCTGAACACTCTTTCTGTAGAAAATGCAAGTGGAGATTCGGAGCGCTAAGAGGGTAATAGTGGAAAAAGGAATGTCTCCAAATATAAACTACACAGAATCATTCTGTGAAACTTCTTTCTGATCTGTGCATTCAGCTAACAGAGTTAAACCATACTTTTGATTGAGCAGATCTGAACTCTCTTTCTGTAGAAAATGCAACTGGACATTTGGAGCGCTAAGAGAGTAGTAGTGGAAAAAGGAATATATTCAAATATAAACTACACAGAAGCATTCTGTGAAACTTCTTTCTGATCTGAGCATTCAGCAAACAGAGTTAAACCATACTTTTGATTGAGCAGTTTTGAAACACTCTGTCTGTAGAAAATGCAACTGGACATTCGTAGCGCTAAGTGGGTAATAGTGGAAAAAAGAATATGTTCAAATATAAACTACACAGAAGCAGTGTATGAAACTTCTTTCTGTTCTGTGCATTCAACTAACAGAGTTGAACCTTACTTTTGATTGAGCCTTTCTGAAACACTCTTTCTGTAGAAACTGCAATTGGACATTCTGAGCGCTAAGAGGCCTCTATTGGTAAAAAAAATATCTTCAAATAAAAACTACACAGAAGCATTGTGTGAAACTTACTTCTGATATGTTCATTAAGCTAACAGAGTTAAACCATACTTTTGATTGCGCAGTTCTGAACACTCTTTCTGTAGAAAATGCAAGTGGACATTCGGAGCGCTAAGAGGGTAATAGTGGAAAAAGGAATATATTCAAATTTAAACTACACAGTAGCATTCTGTGAAAATTCTTTCTGTTCTGTGCATTCAACTAACAGAGTTGAACCTTACTTTTGATTGAGCCGTTCTGAAACACTCTTTCTGTAGAAACTGCAATTGGACATGCTAAGCGCTAAGAGGACTACATTGGGAAAAAGAATATCTTCAAATAAAAACTACACAGATGCATTCTGTGAAACTTATTTCTGATCTGTAAATTCAGTTAACAGAGATAAAACATATTTTTGATTGAGCAGTTATGAAACACTCTTTTTGTAGAAAATGCAAGTGGAGATTCGGAGCGCTAAGAGGGTAATAGTGGAAAAAGGAATGTCTTCAAATATAAACTACACAGAATCATTCGGTGAAACTTCCTTCTGATCTGTGCATTCAGCTAACAGAGTTAAACCATACTTTTGATTGAGCAGATCTGAACACTCTTTCTGTAGAAAATGCAACTGGACATTTGGAGCGCTAAGAGCGTAGTAGTGGAAAAAGGAATATATTCAAATATAAACTACACAGAAGCATTCTGTGAAACTTCTTTCTGATCTGAGCATTCAGCTAACAGAGTTAAACCATACTTTTGATTGAGCAGTTTTGAAACACTCTGTCTGTAGGAAATGCAACTGGACATTCGTAGCGCTAAGTGGGTAATAGTGGAAAAAAGAATATGTTCAAATATAAACTACACAGAAGCATTGTATGAAACTTCTTTCTGTTCTGTGCATTCAACTAACAGAGTTGAACCTTACTTTTGATTGAGCCTTTCTGAAACACTCTTTCTGTAGAAACTGCAATTGGACATTCTGAGCGCTAAGAGGCCTCTATTGGGAAAAATAAAATCTTCAAATAAAAACTACACAGAAGCATTGTGTGAAACTTATTTCTGATATGTTCATTAAGCTAACAGAGTTAAACCATACTTTTGATTGCGCAGTTCTGAACACTCTTTCTGTAGAAAATGCAAGTGGACATTCGGAGCGCTAAGAGGGTAATAGTGGAAAAAGGAATATATTCAAATATAAACTACACAGTAGCATTCTGTGAAAATTCTTTCTGTTCTGTGCATTCAACTAACAGAGTTGAACCTTGCTTTTGATTGAGCCGTTCTGAAACACTCTTTCTGTAGAAACTGCAATTGGACATGCTAAGCGCTAAGAGGCCTACATTGGGAAAAAGAATATCTTCAAATAAAAACTACACAGATGCATTCTGTGAAACTTATTTCTGATCTGCAAATTCAGTTAACAGAGATAAAACATATTTTTGATTGAGCAGTTATGAAACACTCTTTTTGTAGAAAATGCAAGTGGAGATTCGGAGCGCTAAGAGGGTAATAGTGGAAAAAGGAATGTCTTCAAATATAAACTACACAGAATCATTCGGTGAAACTTCTTTCTGATCTGTGCATTCAGCTAACAGAGTTAAACCATACTTTTTATTGAGCAGATCTGAACACTCTTTCTGTAGAAAATGCAACTGGACATTTGGAACGCTAAGAGCGTAGTAGTGGAAAAAGGAATATATTCAAATATAAACTACACAGAAGCATTCTGTGAAACTTCTTTCTGATCTGAGCATTCAGCTAACAGAGTTAAACCATACTTTTGATTGAGCAGTTTTGAAACACTCTGTCTGTAGAAAATGCAACTGGACATTCGTAGCGCTAATTGGGTAATAGTGGAAAAAAGAATATGTTCAAATATAAACTACACAGAAGCATTGTATGAAACTTCTTTCTGTTCTGTGCATTGAACTAACAGAGTTGAACCTTACTTTTGATTGAGCCGTTCTGAAACACTCTTTCTGTAGAAACTGCAATTGGACATTTTGAGCGCTAAGAGGCCTATATTGGGAAAAAGAATGTCTACAAATAAAAACTACACAGAAGAATTGTGTGAAACTTCTTTCTGTTCTGTTTGTTCAACTAAAAGAGTTGAACCTTAGTTTTGATTGTGCCGTTCTGAAACACACTTTCTGTAGAAAATGCAAGTGGAGATTCGGAGCGCTAAGAGGGTAATAGTGGAAAAAGGAATGTCTCCAAATATAAACTACACAGAATCATTCTGTGAAACTTCTTTCTGATCTGTGCATTCAGCTAACAGAATTAAACCATACTTTTGATTGAGCAGATCTGAACACTCTTTCTGTAGAAAATGCAACTGGACATTTGGAGCGCTAAGAGAGTAGTAGTGGAAAAAGGAATATATTCAAATATAAACTACACAGAAGCATTCTGTGAAACTTCTTTCTGATCTGAGCATTCAGCTAACAGAGTTAAACCATACTTTTGATTGAGCAGTTTTGAAACACTCTGTCTGTAGAAAATGCAACTGGACATTCGTAGCGCTAAGTGGGTAATAGTGGAAAAAAGAATATGTTCAAATATAAACTACACAGAAGCACTGTATGAAACTTCTTTCTGTTCTGTGCATTCAACTAACAGTGTTGAACCTTACTTTTGATTGAGCCTTTCTGAAACACTCTTTCTGTAGAAACTGCAATTGGACATTCTGAGCGCTAAGAGGACTCTATTGGGAAAAATAACATCTTCAAATAAAAACTACACAGAAGCATTGTGTGAAACTTATTTCTGATATGTTCATTAAGCTAACAGAGTTAAACCATACTTTTGATTGCGCAGTTCTGAACACTCTTTCTGTAGAAAATGCAAGTGGACATTCGGAGCGCTAAGAGGGTAATAGTGGAAAAAGGAATATATTCAAATATAAACTACACAGTAGCATTCTGTGAAAATTCTTTCTGTTCTGTACATTCAACTAACAGAGTTGAACCTTACTTTTGATTGAGCCGTTCTGAAACACTCTTTCTGTAGAAACTGCAATTGGACATGCTAAGCGCTAAGAGGCCTACATTGGGAAAAAGAATATCTTCAAATAAAAACTACACAGATGCATTCTGTGAAACTTATTTCTGATCTGTAAATTCAGTTAACAGAGATAAAACATATTTTTGATTGAGCAGTTATGAAACACTCTTTTTGTAGAAAATGCAAGTGGAGATTCGGAGCGCTAAGAGGGTAATAGTGGAAAAAGGAATGTCTCCAAATATAAACTACACAGAATCATTCTGTGAAACTTCTTTCTGATCTGTGCATTCAGCTAACAGGGTTAAACCATACTTTTGATTGAGCAGATCTGAACACTCTTTCTGTAGAAAATGCAACTGGACATTTGGAGCGCTAAGAGAGTAGTAGTGGAAAAAGGAATATATTCAAATATAAACTACACAGAAGCATTCTGTGAAACTTCTTTCTGATCTGATCATTCAGCTGACAGAGTTAAACCATACTTTTGATTGAGCAGTTTTGAAACACTCTGTCTGTAGAAAATGCAACTGGACATTCGTAGCGCTAAGTGGGTAATAGTGGAAAAAAGAATATGTTCAAATATAAACTACACAGAAGCATTGTATGAAACTTCTTTCTGTTCTGTGCATTCAACTAACAGAGTTGAACCTTACTTTTGATTGAGCCTTTCTGAAACACTCTTTCTGTAGAAACTGCAATTGGACATTCTGAGCGCTAAGAGGCCTCTATTGGGAAAAATAAAATCTTCAAATAAAAACTACACAGAAGCATTGTGTGAAACTTATTTCTGATATGTTCATTAAGCTAACAGAGTTAAACCATACTTTTGATTGCGCAGTTCTGAACACTCTTTCTGTAGAAAATGCAAGTGGACATTCGGAGCGCTAAGAGGGTAATAGTGGAAAAAGGAATATATTCAAATATAAACTACACAGTAGCATTCTGTGAAAATTCTTTCTGTTCTGTGCATTCAACTAACAGAGTTGAACCTTGCTTTTGATTGAGCCGTTCTGAAACACTCTTTCTGTAGAAACTGCAATTGGACATGCTAAGCGCTAAGAGGCCTACATTGGGAAAAAGAATATCTTCAAATAAAAACTACACAGATGCATTCTGTGAAACTTATTTCTGATCTGTAAATTCAGTTAACAGAGATAAAACATATTTTTGATTGAGCAGTTATGAAACACTCTTTTTGTAGAAAATGCAAGTGGAGATTCGGAGCGCTAAGAGGGTAATAGTGGAAAAAGGAATGTCTTCAAATATAAACTACACAGAATCATTCGGTGAAACTTCTTTCTGATCTGTGCATTCAGCTAACAGAGTTAAACCATACTTTTGATTGAGCAGATCTGAACACTCTTTCTGTAGAAAATGCAACTGGACATTTGGAGCGCTAAGAGCGTAGTAGTGGAAAAAGGAATATATTCAAATATAAACTACACAGAAGCATTCTGTGAAACTTCTTTCTGATCTGAGCATTCAGCTAACAGAGTTAAACCATACTTTTGATTGAGCAGTTTTGAAACACTCTGTCTGTAGGAAATGCAACTGGACATTCGTAGCGCTAAGTGGGTAATAGTGGAAAAAAGAATATGTTCAAATATAAACTACACAGAAGCATTGTATGAAACTTCTTTCTGTTCTGTGCATTCAACTAACAGAGTTGAACCTTACTTTTGATTGAGCCTTTCTGAAACACTCTTTCTGTAGAAACTGCAATTGGACATTCTGAGCGCTAAGAGGCCTCTATTGGGAAAAATAAAATCTTCAAATAAAAACTACACAGAAGCATTGTGTGAAACTTATTTCTGATATGTTCATTAAGCTAACAGAGTTAAACCATACTTTTGATTGCGCAGTTCTGAACACTCTTTCTGTAGAAAATGCAAGTGGACATTCGGAGCGCTAAGAGGGTAATAGTGGAAAAAGGAATATATTCAAATATAAACTACACAGTAGCATTCTGTGAAAATTCTTTCTGTTCTGTGCATTCAACTAACAGAGTTGAACCTTGCTTTTGATTGAGCCGTTCTGAAACACTCTTTCTGTAGAAACTGCAATTGGACATGCTAAGCGCTAAGAGGCCTACATTGGGAAAAAGAATATCTTCAAATAAAAACTACACAGATGCATTCTGTGAAACTTATTTCTGATCTGTAAATTCAGTTAACAGAGATAAAACATATTTTTGATTGAGCAGTTATGAAACACTCTTTTTGTAGAAAATGCAAGTGGAGATTCGGAGCGCTAAGAGGGTAATAGTGGAAAAAGGAATGTCTTCAAATATAAACTACACAGAATCATTCGGTGAAACTTCTTTCTGATCTGTGCATTCAGCTAACAGAGTTAAACCATACTTTTTATTGAGCAGATCTGAACACTCTTTCTGTAGAAAATGCAACTGGACATTTGGAACGCTAAGAGCGTAGTAGTGGAAAAAGGAATATATTCAAATATAAACTACACAGAAGCATTCTGTGAAACTTCTTTCTGATCTGAGCATTCAGCTAACAGAGTTAAACCATACTTTTGATTGAGCAGTTTTGAAACACTCTGTCTGTAGAAAATGCAACTGGACATTCGTAGCGCTAATTGGGTAATAGTGGAAAAAAGAATATGTTCAAATATAAACTACACAGAAGCATTGTATGAAACTTCTTTCTGTTCTGTGCATTGAACTAACAGAGTTGAACCTTACTTTTGATTGAGCCGTTCTGAAACACTCTTTCTGTAGAAACTGCAATTGGACATTTTGAGCGCTAAGAGGCCTATATTGGGAAAAAGAATGTCTACAAATAAAAACTACACAGAAGAATTGTGTGAAACTTCTTTCTGTTCTGTTTGTTCAACTAAAAGAGTTGAACCTTAGTTTTGATTGTGCCGTTCTGAAACACACTTTCTGTAGAAAATGCAAGTGGAGATTCGGAGCGCTAAGAGGGTAATAGTGGAAAAAGGAATGTCTCCAAATATAAACTACACAGAATCATTCTGTGAAACTTCTTTCTGATCTGTGCATTCAGCTAACAGAATTAAACCATACTTTTGATTGAGCAGATCTGAACACTCTTTCTGTAGAAAATGCAACTGGACATTTGGAGCGCTAAGAGAGTAGTAGTGGAAAAAGGAATATATTCAAATATAAACTACACAGAAGCATTCTGTGAAACTTCTTTCTGATCTGAGCATTCAGCTAACAGAGTTAAACCATACTTTTGATTGAGCAGTTTTGAAACACTCTGTCTGTAGAAAATGCAACTGGACATTCGTAGCGCTAAGTGGGTAATAGTGGAAAAAAGAATATGTTCAAATATAAACTACACAGAAGCACTGTATGAAACTTCTTTCTGTTCTGTGCATTCAACTAACAGTGTTGAACCTTACTTTTGATTGAGCCTTTCTGAAACACTCTTTCTGTAGAAACTGCAATTGGACATTCTGAGCGCTAAGAGGACTCTATTGGGAAAAATAACATCTTCAAATAAAAACTACACAGAAGCATTGTGTGAAACTTATTTCTGATATGTTCATTAAGCTAACAGAGTTAAACCATACTTTTGATTGCGCAGTTCTGAAAACTCTTTCTGTAGAAAATGCAAGTGGACATTCGGAGCGCTAAGAGGGTAATAGTGGAAAAAGGAATATATTCAAATATAAACTACACAGTAGCATTCTGTGAAAATTCTTTCTGTTCTGTACATTCAACTAACAGAGTTGAACCTTACTTTTGATTGAGCCGTTCTGAAACACTCTTTCTGTAGAAACTGCAATTGGACATGCTAAGCGCTAAGAGGCCTACATTGGGAAAAAGAATATCTTCAAATAAAAACTACACAGATGCATTCTGTGAAACTTATTTCTGATCTGTAAATTCAGTTAACAGAGATAAAACATATTTTTGATTGAGCAGTTATGAAACACTCTTTTTGTAGAAAATGCAAGTGGAGATTCGGAGCGCTAAGAGGGTAATAGTGGAAAAAGGAATGTCTCCAAATATAAACTACACAGAATCATTCTGTGAAACTTCTTTCTGATCTGTGCATTCAGCTAACAGGGTTAAACCATACTTTTGATTGAGCAGATCTGAACACTCTTTCTGTAGAAAATGCAACTGGACATTTGGAGCGCTAAGAGAGTAGTAGTGGAAAAAGGAATATATTCAAATATAAACTACACAGAAGCATTCTGTGAAACTTCTTTCTGATCTGATCATTCAGCTAACAGAGTTAAACCATACTTTTGATTGAGCAGTTTTGAAACACTCTGTCTGTAGAAAATGCAACTGGACATTCGTAGCGCTAAGTGGGTAATAGTGGAAAAAAGAATATGTTCAAATATAAACTACACAGAAGCATTGTATGAAACTTCTTTCTGTTCTGTGCATTCAACTAACAGAGTTGAACCTTACTTTTGATTGAGCCTTTCTGAAACACTCTTTCTGTAGAAACTGCAATTGGACATTCTGAGCGCTAAGAGGCCTCTATTGGGAAAAATAAAATCTTCAAATAAAAACTACACAGAAGCATTGTGTGAAACTTATTTCTGATATGTTCATTAAGCTAACAGAGTTAAACCATACTTTTGATTGCGCAGTTCTGAACACTCTTTCTGTAGAAAATGCAAGTGGACATTCGGAGCGCTAAGAGGGTAATAGTGGAAAAAGGAATATATTCAAATATAAACTACACAGTAGCATTCTGTGAAAATTCTTTCTGTTCTGTGCATTCAACTAACAGAGTTGAACCTTGCTTTTGATTGAGCCGTTCTGAAACACTCTTTCTGTAGAAACTGCAATTGGACATGCTAAGCGCTAAGAGGCCTACATTGGGAAAAAGAATATCTTCAAATAAAAACTACACAGATGCATTCTGTGAAACTTATTTCTGATCTGTAAATTCAGTTAACAGAGATAAAGCATATTTTTGATTGAGCAGTTATGAAACACTCTTTTTGTAGAAAATGCAAGTGGAGATTCGGAGCGCTAAGAGGGTAATAGTGGAAAAAGGAATGTCTTCAAATATAAACTACACAGAATCATTCGGTGAAACTTCTTTCTGATCTGTGCATTCAGCTAACAGAGTTAAACCATACTTTTGATTGAGCAGATCTGAACACTCTTTCTGTAGAAAATGCAACTGGACATTTGGAACGCTAAGAGCGTAGTAGTGGAAAAAGGAATATATTCAAATATAAACTACACAGAAGCATTCTGTGAAACTTCTTTCTGATCTGAGCATTCAGCTAACAGAGTTAAACCATACTTTTGATTGAGCAGTTTTGAAACACTCTGTCTGTAGAAAATGCAACTGGACATTCGTAGCGCTAATTGGGTAATAGTGGAAAAAAGAATATGTTCAAATATAAACTACACAGAAGCATTGTATGAAACTTCTTTCTCTTCTTTGCATTGAACTAACAGAGTTGAACCTTACTTTTGATTGAGCCGTTCTGAAACACTCTTTCTGTAGAAACTGCAATTGGACATTCTGAGCGCTAAGAGGCCTATATTGGGAAAAAGAATGTCTACAAATAAAAACTACACAGAAGAATTGTGTGAAACTTCTTTCTGTTCTGTTTGTTCAACTAAAAGAGTTGAACCTTAGTTTTGATTGTGCCGTTCTGAAACACACTTTCTGTAGAAAATGCAAGTGGAGATTCGGAGCGCTAAGAGGGTAATAGTGGAAAAAGGAATGTCTCCAAATATAAACTACACAGAATCATTCGGTGAAACTTCTTTCTGATCTGTGCATTCAGCTAACAGAGTTAAACCATACTTTTGATTGAGCAGATCTGAACTCTCTTTCTGTAGAAAATGCAACTGGACATTTGGAGCGCTAAGAGAGTAGTAGTGGAAAAAGGAATATATTCAAATATAAACTACACAGAAGCATTCTGTGAAACTTCTTTCTGATCTGAGCATTCAGCTAACAGAGTTTAACCATACTTTTGATTGAGCAGTTTTGAAACACTCTGTCTGTAGAAAATGCAACTGGACATTCGTAGCGCTAAGTGGGTAATAGTGGAAAAAAGAATATGTTCAAATATAAACTACACAGAAGCATTGTATGAAACTTCTTTCTGTTCTGTGCATTCAACTAACAGAGTTGAACCTTACTTTTGATTGAGCCTTTCTGAAACACTCTTTCTGTAGAAACTGCAATTGGACATTCTGAGCGCTAAGAGGCCTCTATTGGGAAAAATAATATCTTCAAATAAAAACTACACAGAAGCATTGTGTGAAACTTATTTCTGATATGTTCATTAAGCTAACAGAGTTAAACCATACTTTTGATTGCGCAGTTCTGAACACTCTTTCTGTAGAAAATGCAAGTGGACATTCGGAGCGCTAAGAGGGTAATAGTGGAAAAAGGAATATATTCAAATATAAACTACACAGTAGCATTCTGTGAAAATTCTTTCTGTTCTGTGCATTCAACTAACAGAGTTGAACCTTGCTTTTGATTGAGCCGTTCTGAAACACTCTTTCTGTAGAAACTGCAATTGGACATGCTAAGCGCTAAGAGGCCTACATTGGGAAAAAGAATATCTTCAAATAAAAACTACACAGATGCATTCTGTGAAACTTATTTCTGATCTGTAAATTCAGTTAACAGAGATAAAACATATTTTTGATTGAGCAGTTATGAAACACTCTTTTTGTAGAAAATGCAAGTGGAGATTCGGAGCGCTAAGAGGGTAATAGTGGAAAAAGGAATGTCTTCAAATATAAACTACACAGAATCATTCGGTGAAACTTCTTTCTGATCTGTGCATTCAGCTAACAGAGTTAAACCATACTTTTGATTGAGCAGATCTGAACACTCTTTCTGTAGAAAATGCAACTGGACATTTGGAACGCTAAGAGCGTAGTAGTGGAAAAAGGAATATATTCAAATATAAACTACACAGAAGCATTCTGTGAAACTTCTTTCTGATCTGAGCATTCAGCTAACAGAGTTAAACCATACTTTTGATTGAGCAGTTTTGAAACACTCTGTCTGTAGAAAATGCAACTGGACATTCGTAGCGCTAATTGGGTAATAGTGGAAAAAAGAATATGTTCAAATATAAACTACACAGAAGCATTGTATGAAACTTCTTTCTGTTCTGTGCATTGAACTAACAGAGTTGAACCTTACTTTTGATTGAGCCGTTCTGAAACACTCTTTCTGTAGAAACTGCAATTGGACATTCTGAGCGCTAAGAGGCCTATATTGGGAAAAAGAATGTCTACAAATAAAAACTACACAGAAGAATTGTGTGAAACTTCTTTCTGTTCTGTTTGTTCAACTAAAAGAGTTGAACCTTAGTTTTGATTGTGCCGTTCTGAAACACACTTTCTGTAGAAAATGCAAGTGGAGATTCGGAGCGCTAAGAGGGTAATAGTGGAAAAAGGAATGTCTCCAAATATAAACTACACAGAATCATTCGGTGAAACTTCTTTCTGATCTGTGCATTCAGCTAACAGAGTTAAACCATACTTTTGATTGAGCAGATCTGAACTCTCTTTCTGTAGAAAATGCAACTGGACATTTGGAGCGCTAAGAGAGTAGTAGTGGAAAAAGGAATATATTCAAATATAAACTACACAGAAGCATTCTGTGAAACTTCTTTCTGATCTGAGCATTCAGCTAACAGAGTTTAACCATACTTTTGATTGAGCAGTTTTGAAACACTCTGTCTGTAGAAAATGCAACTGGACATTCGTAGCGCTAAGTGGGTAATAGTGGAAAAAAGAATATGTTCAAATATAAACTACACAGAAGCATTGTATGAAACTTCTTTCTGTTCTGTGCATTCAACTAACAGAGTTGAACCTTACTTTTGATTGAGCCTTTCTGAAACACTCTTTCTGTAGAAACTGCAATTGGACATTCTCAGCGCTAAGAGGCCTCTATTGGGAAAAATAATATCTTCAAATAAAAACTACACAGAAGCATTGTGTGAAACTTATTTCTGATATGTTCATTAAGCTAACAGAGTTAAACCATACTTTTGATTGCGCAGTTCGGAACACTCTTTCTGTAGAAAATGCAAGTGGACATTCGGAGCGCTAAGAGGGTAATAGTGGAAAAAGGAATATATTCAAATATAAACTACACAGTAGCATTCTGTGAAAATTCTTTCTGTTCTGTGCATTCAACTAACAGAGTTGAACCTTACTTTTGATTGAGCCGTTCTGAAACACTCTTTCTGTAGAAACTGCAATTGGACATGGTAAGCGCTTAGAGGCCTACATTTTGAAAAAGAATATCTTCAAATAAAAACTACACAGATGCATTCTGTGAAACTTATTTCTGATCTGTAAATTCAGTTAACAGAGATAAAACATATTTCTGATTGAGCAGTTATGAAACACTCTTTTTGTAGAAAATGCAAGTGGAGATTCGGAGCGCTAAGTGGGTAATACTGGAAAAAGGAATGTCTTCAAATATAAACTACACAGAATCATTCGGTGAAACTTCTTTCTGATCTGTGCATTCAGCTAACAGAGTTAAACCATACTTTTGATTGAGCAGATCTGAACACTCTTTCTGTAGAAAATGCAACTGGACATTTGGAGCGCTAAGAGCGTAGTAGTGGAAAAAGGAATATATTCAAATATAAACTACACAGAAGCATTCTGTGAAACTTCTTTCTGATCTGAGCATTCAGCTAACAGAGTTAAACCATACTTTTGATTGAGCAGTTTTGAAACACTCTGTCTGTAGAAAATGCAACTGGACATTCGTAGCGCTAAGTGGGTAATAGTGGAAAAAAGAATATGTTCAAATATAAACTACACAGAAGCATTGTATGAAACTTCTTTCTGTTCTGTGCATTCAACTAACAGAGTTGAACCTTACTTTTGATTGAGCCGTTCTGAAACACTCTTTCTGTAGAAACTGCAATTGGACATTCTGAGCGCTAAGAGGCCTATATTGGGAAAAAGAATGTCTACAAATAAAAACTACACAGAAGAATTGTGTGAAACTTCTTTCTGTTCTGTTTGTTCAACTAAAAGAGTTGAACCTTAGTTTTGATTGAGCCGTTCTGAAACACTCTTTCTGTAGAAAATGCAAGTGGAGATTCGGAGCGCTAAGAGGGTAATAGTGGAAAAAGGAATGTCTCCAAATATAAACTACACAGAATCATTCGGTGAAACTTCTTTCTGATCTGTGCATTCAGCTAACAGAGTTAAACCATACTTTTGATTGAGCAGATCTGAACTCTCTTTCTGTAGAAAATGCAACTGGACATTTGGAGCGCTAAGAGAGTAGTAGTGGAAAAAGGAATATATTCAAATATAAACTACACAGAAGCATTCTGTGAAACTTCTTTCTGATCTGAGCATTCAGCTAACAGAGTTTAACCATACTTTTGATTGAGCAGTTTTGAAACACTCTGTCTGTAGAAAATGCAACTGGACATTCGTAGCGCTAAGTGGGTAATAGTGGAAAAAAGAATATGTTCAAATATAAACTACACAGAAGCATTGTATGAAACTTCTTTCTGTTCTGTGCATTCAACTAACAGAGTTGAACCTTACTTTTGATTGAGCCTTTCTGAAACACTCTTTCTGTAGAAACTGCAATTGGACATTCTGAGCGCTAAGAGGCCTATATTGGGAAAAATAATATCTTCAAATAAAAACTACACAGAAGCATTGTGTGAAACTTATTTCTGATATGTTCATTAAGCTAACAGAGTTAAACCATACTTTTGATTGCGCAGTTCTGAACACTCTTTCTGTAGAAAATGCAAGTGGACATTCGGAGCGCTAAGAGGGTAATAGTGGAAAAAGGAATATATTCAAATATAAACTACACAGTAGCATTCTGTGAAAATTCTTTCTGTTCTGTGCATTCAACTAACAGAGTTGAACCTTACTTTTGATTGAGCCGTTCTGAAACACTCTTTCTGTAGAAACTGCAATTGGACATGCTAAGCGCTAAGAGGCCTACATTGGGAAAAAGAATATCTTCAAATAAAAACTACACAGATGCATTCTGTGAAACTTATTTCTGATCTGTAAATTCAGTTAACAGAGATAAAACATATTTTTGATTGAGCAGTTATGAAACACTCCTTTGTAGAAAATGCAAGTGGAGATTCGGAGCGCTAAGAGCGTAGTAGTGGAAAAAGGAATATTTTCAAATATAAACTACACAGAAGCATTCTGTGAAACTTCTTTCTGATCTGAGCATTCAGCTAACAGAGTTAAACCATACTTTTGATTGAGCAGTTTTGAAACACTCTGTCTGTAGAAAATGCAACTGGACATTCGTAGCGCTAAGAGGGTAATAGTGGAAAAAAGAATATGTTCAAATATAAACTACACAGAAGCATTGTATGAAACTTCTTTCTGTTCTGTGCATTCAACTAACAGAGTTGAACCTTACTTTTGATTGAGCCGTTCTGAAACACTCTTTCTGTAGAAACTGCAATTGCACATTCTGAGCGCTAAGAGGCCTATATTGGGAAAAAGAATGTCTACAAATAAAAACTACACAGAAGAATTGTGTGAAACTTCTTTCTGTTCTGTTTTTTCAACTAAAAGAGTTGAACCTTAGTTTTGATTGAGCCGTTCTGAAACACTCTTTCTGTAGAAAATGCAAGTGGAGATTCGGAGCGCTAAGAGGGTAATAGTGGAAAAAGGAATGTCTCCAAATATAAACTACACAGAATCATTCGGTGAAACTTCTTTCTGATCTGTGCATTCAGCTAAAAGAGTTAAACCATACTTTTGATTGAGCAGATCTGAACTCTCTTTCTGTAGAAAATGCAACTGGACATTTGGAGCGCTAAGAGAGTAGTAGTGGAAAAAGGAATATATTCAAATATAAACTACACAGAAGCATTCTGTGAAACTTCTTTCTGATCTGAGCATTCAGCTAACAGATTTAAACCATACTTTTGATTGAGCAGTTTTGAAACACTCTGTCTGTAGAAAATGCAACTGGACATTCGTAGCGCTAAGTGGGTAATAGTGGAAAAAAGAATATGTTCAAATATAAACTACACAGAAGCATTGTATGAAACTTCTTTCTGTTCTGTGCATTCAACTAACAGAGTTGAACCTTACTTTTGATTGAGCCTTTCTGAAACAATCTTTGTGTAGAAACTGCAATTGGACATTCTGAGCGCTAAGAGGCCTATATTGGGAAAAATAATATCTTCAAATAAAAACTACACAGAAGCATTGTGTGAAACTTATTTCTGATATGTTCATTAAGCTAACAGAGTTAAACCATACTTTTGATTGCGCAGTTCTGAACACTCTTTCTGTAGAAAATGCAAGTGGACATTCGGAGCGCTAAGAGGGTAATAGTGGAAAAAGGAATATATTCAAATATAAACTACACAGTAGCATTCTGTGAAAATTCTTTCTGTTCTGTGCATTCAACTAACAGAGTTGAACCTTACTTTTGATTGAGCCGTTCTGAAACACTCTTTCTGTAGAAACTGCAATTGGACATGCTAAGCGCTAAGAGGCCTACATTGGGAAAAAGAATATCTTCAAATAAAAACTACACAGATGCATTCTGTGAAAGTTATTTCTGATCTGTAAATTCAGTTAACAGAGATAAAACATATTTTTGATTGAGCAGTTATGAAACACTCCTTTGTAGAAAATGCAAGTGGAGATTCGGAGCGCTAAGAGCGTAGTAGTGGAAAAAGGAATATTTTCAAATATAAACTACACAGAAGCATTCTGTGAAACTTCTTTCTGATCTGAGCATTCAGCTAACAGAGTTAAACCATACTTTTGATTGAGCAGTTTTGAAACACTCTGTCTGTAGAAAATGCAACTTGACATTCGTAGCGCTAAGTGGGTAATAGTGGAAAAAAGAATATGTTCAAATATAAACTACACAGAAGCATTGTATGAAACTTCTTTCTGTTCTGTGCATTCAACTAACAGAGTTGAACCTTACTTTTGATTGAGCCGTTCTGAAACACTCTTTCTGTAGAAACTGCAATTGGACATTCTGAGCGCTAAGAGGCCTATATTGGGAAAAAGAATGTCTACAAATAAAAACTACACAGAAGAATTGTGTGAAACTTCTTTCTGTTCTGTTTGTTCAACTAAAAGAGTTGAACCTTAGTTTTGATTGAGCCGTTCTGAAACACTCTTTCTGTAGAAAATGCAAGTGGAGATTCGGAGCGCTAAGAGGGTAATAGTGGAAAAAGGAATGTCTCCAAATATAAACTTCACAGAATCATTCGGTGAAACTTGTTTCTGATCTGTGCATTCAGCTAACAGAGTTAAACCATACTTTTGATTGAGCAGATCTGAACTCTCTTTCTGTAGAAAATGCAACTGGACATTTGGAGCGCTAAGAGAGTAGTAGTGGAAAAAGGAATATATTCAAATATAAACTACACGGAAGCATTCTGTGAAACTTCTTTCTGATCTGAGCATTCAGCTAACAGAGTTAAACCATACTTTTGATTGAGCAGTTTTGAAACACTCTGTCTGTAGAAAATGCAACTGGACATTCGTAGCGCTAAGTGGGTAATAGTGGAAAAAAGAATATGTTCAAATATAAACTACACAGAAGCATTGTATGAAACTTCTTTCTGTTCTGTGCATTCAACTAACAGAGTTGAACCTTATTTTGATTGAGCCTTTCTGAAACACTCTTTCTGTAGAAACTGCAATTGGACATTCTGAGCGCTAAGAGGCCTATATTGGGAAAAATAATATCTTCAAATAAAAACTACACAGAAGCATTGTGTGAAACTTATTTCTGATATGTTCATTAAGCTAACAGAGTTAAACCATACTTTTGATTGCGCAGTTCTGAACACTCTTTCTGTAGAAAATGCAAGTGGACATTCGGAGCGCTAAGAGGGTAATAGTGGAAAAAGGAATATATTCAAATATAAACTACACAGTAGCATTCTGTGAAAATTCTTTCTGTTCTGTGCATTCAACTAACAGAGTTGAACCTTACTTTTGATTGAGCCGTTCTGAAACACTCTTTCTGTATAAACTGCAATTGGACATGCTAAGCGCTAAGAGGCCTACATTTTGAAAAAGAATATCTTCAAATAAAAACTACACAGATGCATTCTGTGAAACTTATTTCTGATCTGTAAATTCAGTTAACAGAGATAAAACATATTTTTGATTGAGCAGTTATGAAACACTCTTATTGTAGAAAATGCAAGTGGAGATTCGGAGCGCTAAGAGGGTAATAGTGGAAAAAGGAATGTCTTCAAATATAAACTACACAGAATCATTCGGTGAAACTTCTTTCTGATCTGTGCATTCAGCTAACAGAATTAAACCATACTTTTGATTGAGCAGATCTGAACACTCTTTCTGTAGAAAATGCAACTGGACATTTGGAGCGCTAAGAGCGTAGTAGTGGAAAAAGGAATATATTCAAATATAAACTACACAGAAGCATTGTATGAAACTTCTTTCTGTTCTGAGCATTCAGCTAACAGAGTTAAACCATACTTTTGATTGAGCAGTTTTGAAACACTCTGTCTGTAGAAAATGCAACTGGACATTCGTAGCGCTAAGTGGGTAATAGTGGAAAAAAGAATATGTTCAAATATAAACTACACAGAAGCATTGTATGAAACTCCTTTCTGTTCTGTGCATTCAACTAACAGAGTTGAACCTTACTTTTGATTGAGCCGTTCTGAAACACTCTTTCTGTAGAAACTGCAATTGGACATTCTGAGCGCTAAGAGGCCTATATTGGGAAAAAGAATGTCTACAAATAAAAACTACACAGAAGAATTGTGTGAAACTTCTTTCTGTTCTGTTTTTTCAACTAAAAGAGTTGAACCTTAGTTTTGATTGAGCCGTTCTGAAACACTCTTTCTGTAGAAAATGCAAGTGGAGATTCCGAGCGCTAAGAGGGTAATAGTGGAAAAAGGAATGTCTCCAAATATAAACTACACAGAATCATTCGGTGAAACTTCTTTCTGATCTGTGCATTCAGCTAAAAGAGTTAAACCATACTTTTGATTGAGCAGATCTGAACTCTCTTTCTGTAGAAAATGCAACTGGACATTTGGAGCGCTAAGAGAGTAGTAGTGGAAAAAGGAATATATTCAAATATAAACTACACAGAAGCATTCTGTGAAACTTTTTCTGATCTGAGCATTCAGCTAACAGAGTTAAACCATACTTTTGATTGAGCAGTTTTGAAACATTCTGTCTGTAGAAAATGCAACTGGACATTCGTAGCGCTAAGTGGTAATAGTGGAAAAAAGAATATGTTCAAATATAAACTACACAGAAGCATTGTATGAAACTTCTTTCTGTTCTGTGCATTCAACTAACAGAGTTGAACCTTACTTTTGATTGAGCCTTTCTGAAACACTCTTTCTGTAGCAACTGCAATTGGACATTCTGAGCGCTAAGAGGCCTCTATTGGGAAAAATAATATCTTCAAATAAAAACTACACAGAAGCATTGTGTGAAACTTATTTCTGATATGTTCATTAAGCTAACAGAGTTAAACCATACTTTTGATTGCGCAGTTCTGAACACTCTTTCTGTAGAAAATGCAAGTGGACATTCGGAGCACTAAGAGGGTAATAGTGGAAAAAGGAATATATTCAAATATAAACTACACAGTAGCATTCTGTGAAAATTCTTTCTGTTCTGTGTATTCAACTAACAGAGTTGAACCTTACTTTTGATTGAGCCGTTCTGAAACACTCTTTCTGTAGAAACTGCAATTGGACATGCTAAGCGCTAAGAGGCCTACATTGGGAAAAAGAATATCTTTAAATAAAAACTACAGAGATGCATTCTGTGAAACTTATTTCTGATCTGTAAATTCAGTTAACAGAGATAAAACATATTTTTGATTGAGCAGTTATGAAACACTCCTTTGTAGAAAATGCAAGTGGAGATTCGGAGCGCTAAGAGCGTAGTAGTGGAAAAAGGAATATTTTCAAATATAAACTACACAGAAGCATTCTGTGAAACTTCTTTCTGATCTGAGCATTCAGCAAACAGAGTTAAACCATACTTTTGATTGAGCAGTTTTGAAACACTCTGTCTGTAGAAAATGCAACTGGACATTCGTAGCGCTAAGTGGGTAATAGTGGAAAAAAGAATATGTTCAAATATAAACTACACAGAAGCATTGTATGAAACTTCTTTCTGTTCTGTGCATTCAACTAACAGAGTTGAACCTTACTTTTGATTGAGCCGTTGTGAAACACTCTTTCTGTAGAAACTGCAATTGGACATTCTGAGCGCTAAGAGGCCTATATTGGGAAAAAGAATGTCTACAAATAAAAACTACACAGAAGAATTGTGTGAAACTTCTTTCTGTTCTGTTTGTTCAACTAAAAGAGTTGAACCTTAGTTTTGATTGAGCCGTTCTGAAACACTCTTTCTGTAGAAAATGCAAGTGGAGATTCGGAGCGCTAAGAGGGTAATAGTGGAAAAAGGAATGTCTCCAAATATAAACTACACAGAATCATTCGGTGAAACTTCTTTCTGATCTGTGCATTCAGCTAACAGAGTTAAACCATACTTTTGATTGAGCAGATCTGAACTCTCTTTCTGTAGAAAATGCAACTGGACATTTGGAGCGATAAGAGAGTAGTAGTGGAAAAAGGAATATATTCAAATATAAACTACACAGAAGCATTCTGTGAAACTTCTTTCTGATCTGAGCATTCAGCTAACAGAGTTAAACCATACTTTTGATTGAGCAGTTTTGAAACACTCTGTCTGTAGAAAATGCAACTGGACATTCGTAGCGCTAAGTGGGTAATAGTGGAAAAAAGAATATGTTCAAATATAAACTACACAGAAGCATTGTATGAAACTTCTTTCTGTTCTGTGCATTCAACTAACAGAGTTGAACCTTACTTTTGATTGAGCCTTTCTGAAACACTCTTTCTGTAGAAACTGCAATTGGACATTCTAAGCGCTAAGAGGCCTATATTGGGAAAAATAATATCTTCAAATAAAAACTACACAGAAGACTTGTGTGAAACTTATTTCTGATATGTTCATTAAGCTAACAGAGTTAAACCATACTTTTGATTGCGCAGTTCTGAACACTCTTTCTGTAGAAAATGCAAGTGGACATTCGGAGCGCTAAGAGGGTAATAGTGGAAAAAGGAATATATTCAAATATAAACTACACAGTAGCATTCTGTGAAAATTCTCTCTGTTCTGTGCATTCAACTAACAGAGTTGAACCTTACTTTTGATTGAGCCGTTCTGAAACACTCTTTCTGTAGAAACTGCAATTGGACATGCTAAGCGCTAAGAGGCCTACATTTTGAAAAAGAATATCTTCAAATAAAAACTACACAGATGCATTCTGTGAAACTTATTTCTGATCTGTAAATTCAGTTAACAGAGATAAAACATATTTTTGATTGAGCAGTTATGAAACACTCTTTTTGTAGAAAATGCAAGTGGAGATTCGGAGCGCTAAGAGGGTAATAGTGGAAAAAGGAATGTCTTCAAATATAAACTACACAGAATCATTCGGTGAAACTTCTTTCTGATCTGTGCATTCAGCTAACAGAGTTAAACCATACTTTTGATTGAGCAGATCTGAACACTCTTTCTGTAGAAAATGCAACTGGACATTTGGAGCGCTAAGAGCATAGTAGTGGAAAAAGGAATATATTCAAATATAAACTACACAGAAGCATTCTGTGAAAGTTCTTTCTGATCTGAGCATTCAGCTAACAGAGTTAAACCATACTTTTGATTGAGCAGTTTTGAAACACTCTGTCTGTAGAAAATGCAACTGGACATTCGTAGCGCTAAGTGGGTAATAGTGGAAAAAAGAATATGTTCAAATATAAACTACACAGAAGCATTGTGTGAAACTACTTTCTGTTCTGTGCATTCAACTAACAGAGTTGAACCTTACTTTTGATTGAGCCGTTCTGAAACACTCTTTCTGTAGAAACTGCAATTGGACATTCTGAGCGCTAAGAGGCCTATATTGGCAAAAAGAATGTCTACAAATAAAAACTACACAGAAGAATTGTGTGAAACTCCTTTCTGTTCTGTTTGTTCAACTAAAAGAGTTGAACCTTAGTTTTGATTGTGCCGTTCTGAAACACTCTTTCTGTAGAAAATGCAAGTGGAGATTCGGAGCGCTAAGAGGGTAATAGTGGAAAAAGGAATGTCTCCAAATATAAACTACACAGAATCATTCGGTGAAACATCTTTCTGATCTGTGCATTCAGCTAACAGAGTTAAACCATACTTTTGATTGAGCAGATCTGAACTCTCTTTCTGTAGAAAATGCAACTGGACATTTGGAGCGATAAGAGAGTAGTAGTGGAAAAAGGAATATATTCAAATATAAACTACACAGAAGCATTCTGTGAAACTTCTTTCTGATCTGAGCATTCAGCTAACAGAGTTAAAACATACTTTTGATTGAGCAGTTTTGAAACACTCTGTCTGTAGAAAATGCAACTGGACATTCGTAGCGCTAAGTGGGTAATAGTGGAAAAAAGAATATGTTCAAATATAAACTACACAGAAGCATTGTATGAAACTTCTTTCTGTTCTGTGCATTCAACTAACAGAGTTGAACCTTACTTTTGATTGAGCCTTTCTGAAACACTCTTTCTGTAGAAACTGCAATTGGACATTCTGAGCGCTAAGAGGCCTCTATTGGGAAAAATAAAATCTTCAAATAAAAACTACACAGAAGCATTGTGTGAAACTTATTTCTGATATGTTCATTAAGCTAACAGAGTTAAACCATACTTTTGATTGCGCAGTTCTGAACACTCTTTCTGTAGAAAATGCAAGTGGACATTCGGAGCGCTAAGAGGGTAATAGTGGAAAAAGGAATATATTCAAATATAAACTACACAGTAGCATTCTGTGAAAATTCTTTCTGTTCTGTGCATTCAACTAACAGAGTTGAACCTTACTTTTGATTGAGCCGTTCTGAAACACTCTTTCTGTAGAAAATGCAATTGGACATTCTGAGCGCTAAGAGGCCTATATTGGGAAAAAGAATGTCTACAAATAAAAACTACACAGAAGAATTGTGTGAAACTCCTTTCTGTTCTGTTTGTTCAACTAAAAGAGTTGAACCTTAGTTTTGATTGTGCCGTTCTGAAACACTCTTTCTGTAGAAAATGCAAGTGGAGATTCGGAGCGCTAAGAGGGTAATAGTGGAAAAAGGAATGTCTCCAAATATAAACTACACAGAATCATTCGGTGAAACATCTTTCTGATCTGTGCATTCAGCTAACAGAGTTAAACCATACTTTTGATTGAGCAGATCTGAACTCTCTTTCTGTAGAAAATGCAACTGGACATTTGGAGCGATAAGAGAGTAGTAGTGGAAAAAGGAATATATTCAAATATAAACTACACAGAAGCATTCTGTGAAACTTCTTTCTGATCTGAGCATTCAGCTAACAGAGTTAAACCATACTTTTGATTGAGCAGTTTTGAAACACTCTGTCTGTAGAAAATGCAACTGGACATTCGTAGCGCTAAGTGGGTAATAGTGGAAAAAAGAATATGTTCAAATATAAACTACACAGAAGCATTGTATGAAACTTCTTTCTGTTCTGTGCATTCAACTAACAGAGTTGAACCTTACTTTTGATTGAGCCTTTCTGAAACACTCTTTCTGTAGAAACTGCAATTGGACATTCTAAGCGCTAAGAGGCCTATATTGGGAAAAATAATATCTTCAAATAAAAACTACACAGAAGCCTTGTGTGAAACTTATTTCTGATATGTTCATTAAGCTAACAGAATTAAACCATACTTTTGATTGCGCAGTTCTGAACACTCTTTCTGTAGAAAATGCAAGTGGACATTCGGAGCGCTAAGAGGGTAATAGTGGAAAAAGGAATATATTCAAATATAAACTACACAGTAGCATTCTGTGAAAATTCTCTCTGTTCTGTGCATTCAACTAACAGAGTTGAACCTTACTTTTGATTGAGCCGTTCTGAAACACTCTTTCTGTAGAAACTGCAATTGGACATGCTAAGCGCTAAGAGGCCTACATTTTGAAAAAGAATATCTTCAAATAAAAACTACACAGATGCATTCTGTGAAACTTATTTCTGATCTGTAAATTCAGTTAACAGAGATAAAACATATTTTTGATTGAGCAGTTATGAAACACTCTTTTTGTAGAAAATGCAAGTGGAGATTCGGAGCGCCTAGAGGGTAATAGTGGAAAAAGGAATGTCTTCAAATATAAACTACACAGAATCATTCGGTGAAACTTCTTTCTGCTCTGTGCATTCAGCTGACAGAGTTAAACCATACTTTTGATTGAGCAGATCTGAACACTCTTTCTGTAGAAAATGCAACTGGACATTTGGAGCGCTAAGAGCGTAGTAGTGGAAAAAGGAATATATTCAAATATAAACTACACAGAAGCATTCTGTGAAACTTCTTTCTGATGTGAGCATTCAGCTAACAGAGTTAAACCATACTTTTGATTGAGCAGTTTTGAAACACTCTGTCTGTAGAAAATGCAACTGTACATTCGTAGCGCTAAGTGGGTAATAGTGGAAAAAAGAATATGTTCAAATATAAACTACACAGAAGCATTCTATGAAACTTCTTTCTGTTCTGTGCATTCAACTAACAGAGTTGAACCTTACTTTTGATTGAGCCGTTCTGAAACACTCTTTCTGTAGAAACTGCAATTGGACATTCTGAGCGCTAAGAGGCCTATATTGGGAAAAAGAATGTCTACAAATAAAAACTACACAGAAGAATTGTGTGAAACATCTTTCTGTTCTGTTTGTTCAACTAAAAGAGTTGAACCTTAGTTTTGATTGAGCCGTTCTGAAACACTCTTTCTGTAGAAAATGCAAGTGGAGATTCGGAGCGCTAAGAGGGTAATAGTGGAAAAAGGAATGTCTCCAAATATAAACTACACAGAATCATTCTGTGAAACTTCTTTCTGATCTGTGCATTCAGCTAACAGAGTTAAACCATACTTTTGATTGAGCAGATCTGAACTCTCTTTCTGTAGAAAATGCAACTGGACATTTGGAGCGCTAAGAGAGTAGTAGTGGAAAAAGGAATATATTCAAATATAAACTACACAGAAGCATTCTGTGAAACTTCTTTCTGATCTGAGCATTCAGCAAACAGAGTTAAACCATACTTTTGATTGAGCAGTTTTGAAACACTCTGTCTGTAGAAAATGCAACTGGACATTCGTAGCGCTAAGTGGGTAATTGTGGAAAAAAGAATATGTTCAAATATAAACTACACAGAAGCAGTGTATGAAACTTCTTTCTGTTCTGTGCATTCAACTAACAGAGTTGAACCTTACTTTTGATTGAGCCTTTCTGAAACACTCTTTCTGTAGAAACTGCAATTGGACATTCTGAGCGCTAAGAGGCCTATATTGGGAAAAAAAATATCTTCAAATAAAAACTACACAGAAGCATTGTGTGAAACTTACTTCTGATACGTTCATTAAGCTAACAGAGTTAAACCATACTTTTGATTGCGCAGTTCTGAACACTCTTTCTGTAGAAAATGCAAGTGGACATTCGGAGCGCTAAGAGGGTAATAGTGGAAAAAGGAATATATTCAAATTTAAACTACACAGTAGCATTCTGTGAAAATTCTTTCTGTTCGGTGCATTCAACTAACAGAGTTGAACCTTGCTTTTGATTGAGCCGTTCTGAAACACTCTTTCTGTAGAAACTGCAATTGGACATGCTAAGCGCTAAGAGACCTACATTGGGAAAAAGAATATCTTCAAATAAAAACTACACAGATGCATTCTGTGAAACTTATTTCTGATCTGTAAATTCAGTTAACAGAGATAAAACATATTTTTGATTTAGCAGTTATGAAACACTCTTTTTGTAGAAAATGCAAGTGGAGATTCGGAGCGCTAAGAGGGTAATAGTGGAAAAAGGAAAGTCTTCAAATATAAACTACACAGAATCATTCGGTGAAACTTCTTTCTGATCTGTGCATTCAGCTAACAGAGTTAAACCATACTTTTGATTGAGCAGATCTGAACACTCTTTCTGTAGAAAATGCAACTGGACATTTGGAACGCTAAGAGCGTAGTAGTGGAAAAAGGAATATATTCAAATATAAACTACACAGAAGCATTCTGTGAAACTTCTTTCTGATCTGAGCATTCAGCTAACAGAGTTAAACCATACTTTTGATTGAGCAGTTTTGAAACACTCTGTCTGTAGAAAATGCAACTGGACATTCGTAGCGCTAATTGGGTAATAGTGGAAAAAAGAATATGTTCAAATATAAACTACACAGAAGCATTGTATGAAACTTCTTTCTGTTCTGTGCATTCAACTAACAGAGTTGAACCTTACTTTTGATTGAGCCGTTCTGAAACACTCTTTCTGTAGAAACTGCAATTGGACATTCTGAGCGCTAAGAGGCCTATATTGGGAAAAAGAATGTCTACAAATAAAAACTACACAGAAGAATTGTGTGAAACTTCTTTCTGTTCTGTTTGTTCAACTAAAAGAGTTGAACCTTAGTTTTGATTGTGCCGTTCTGAAACACACTTTCTGTAGAAAATGCAAGTGGAGATTCGGAGCGCTAAGAGGGTAATAGTGGAAAAAGGAATGTCTCCAAATATAAACTACACAGAATCATTCTGTGAAACTTCTTTCTGATCTGTGCATTCAGCTAACAGAGTTAAACCATACTTTTGATTGAGCAGATCTGAACACTCTTTCTGTAGAAAATGCAACTGGACATTTGGAGCGCTAAGAGAGTAGTAGTGGAAAAAGGAATATATTCAAATATAAACTACACAGAAGCATTCTGTGAAACTTCTTTCTGATCTGAGCATTCAGCTAACAGAGTTAAACCATACTTTTGATTGAGCAGTTTTGAAACACTCTGTCTGTAGAAAATGCAACTGGACATTCGTAGCGCTAAGTGGGTAATAGTGGAAAAAAGAATATGTTCAAATATAAACTACACAGAAGCATTGTATGAAACTTCTTTCTGTTCTGTGCATTCAACTAACAGAGTTGAACCTTACTTTTGATTGAGCCTTTCTGAAACACTCTTTCTGCAGAAACTGCAATTGGACATTCTGAGCGCTAAGAGGCCTCTATTGGGAAAAATAATATCTTCAAATAAAAACTACACAGAAGCATTGTGTGAAACTTATTTCTGATATGTTCATTAAGCTAACAGAGTTAAACCATACTTTTGATTGCGCAGTTCGGAACACTCTTTCTGTAGAAAATGCAAGTGGACATTCGGAGCGCTAAGAGGGTAATAGTGGAAAAAGGAATATATTCAAATATAAACTACACAGTAGCATTCTGTGAAAATACTTTCTGTTCTGTGCATTCAACTAACAGAGTTGAACCTTACTTTTGATTGAGCCGTTCTGAAACACTCTTTCTGTAGAAACTGCAATTGGACATGCTAAGCGCTAAGAGGCCTACATTGGGAAAAAGAATATCTTCAAATAAAAACTACACAGATGCATTCTGTGAAACTTATTTCTGAACTGTAAATTCAGTTAGCAGAGATAAAACATATTTTTGATTGAGCAGTTATGAAACACTCTTTTTGTAGAAAATGCAAGTGGAGATTCGGAGCGCTAAGAGGGTAATAGTGGAAAAAGGAATTTCTTCAAATATAAACTACACAGAATCATTCGGTGAAACTTCTTTCTGATCTGTGCATTCAGCTAACAGAGTTAAACCATACTTTTGATTGAGCAGATCTGAACACTCTTTCTGTAGAAAATGCAACTGGACATTTGGAGCGCTAAGAGCGTAGTAGTGGATAAAGGAATATATTCAAATATAAACTACACAGAAGCATTCTGTGAAACTTCTTTCTGATCTGAGCATTCAGCTAACAGAGTTAAACCATACTTTTGATTGAGCAGTTTTGAAACACTCTGTCTGTAGAAAATGCAACTGGACATTCGTAGCGCTAAGTGGGTAATAGTGGAAAAAAGAATATGTTCAAATATAAACTACACAGAAGCATTGTATGAAATTTCTTTCTGTTCTGTGCATTCAACTAACAGAGTTGAACCTTACTTTTGATTGAGCCGTTCTGAAACACTCTTTCTGTAGAAACTGCAATTGGACATTCTGAGCGCTAAGAGGCCTATATTGGGAAAATGAATGTCTACAAATAAAAACTACACAGAAGAATTGTGTGAAACTTCTTTCTGTTCTGTTTGTTCAACTAAAAGAGTTGAACCTTAGTTTTGATTGAGCCGTTCTGAAACACACTTTCTGTAGAAAATGCAAGTGGAGATTCGGAGCGCTAAGAGGGTAATAGTGGAAAAAGGAATGTCTCCAAATATAAACTACACAGAATCATACTGTGAAACTTCTTTCTGATCTGTGCATTCAGCTAACAGAGTTAAACCATACTTTTGATTGAGCAGATCTGAACACTCTTTCTGTAGAAAATGCAACTGGACATTTTGAGCGCTAAGAGAGTAGTAGTGGAAAAAGGAATATATTCAAATATAAACTACACAGAAGCATTCTGTGAATCTTCTTTCTGATCTGAGCATTCAGCTAACAGAATTAAACCATACTTTTGATTGAGCAGTTTTGAAACACTCTGTCTGTAGAAAATGCAACTGGACATTCGTAGCGCTAAGTGGGGAATAGTGGAAAAAAGAATATGTTCAAATATAAACTACACAGAAGCATTTTATGAAACTTCTTTCTGTTCTGTGCATTCAACTAACAGAGTTGAACCTTACTTTTGATTGAGCCTTTCTGAAACACTCTTTCTGTAGAAACTGCAATTGGACATTCTGAGCGCTAAGAGGCCTCTATTGGGAAAAATAATATCTTCAAATAAAAACTACACAGAAGCATTGTGTGAAACTTATTTCTGATATGTTCATTAAGCTAACAGAGTTAAACCATACTTTTGATTGCGCAGTTCTGAACACTCTTTCTGTAGAAAATGCAAGTGGACATTCGGAGCGCTAAGAGGGTAATAGTGGAAAAAGGAATATATTCAAATATAAACTACACAGTAGCATTCTGTGAAAATTCTTTCTGTTCTGTGCATTCAACTAACAGAGTTGAACCTTACTTTTGATTGAGCCGTTCTGAAACACTCTTTCTGTAGAAACTGCAATTGGACATGCTAAGCGCTAAGAGGCCTACATTGGGAAAAAGAATATCTTCAAATAAAAACTACACAGATGCATTCTGTGAAACTTATTTCTGATCTGTAAATTCAGTTAACAGAGATAAAACATATTTTAGATTGAGCAGTTATGAAACACTCTTTTTGTAGAAAATGCAAGTGGAGATTCGGAGCGCTAAGAGGGTAATAGTGGAAAAAGGAATGTCTTCAAATATAAACTACACAGAATCATTCGGTGAAATTTCTTTCTGATCTGTGCATTCAGCTAACAGAGTTAAACCATACTTTTGATTGAGCAGATCTGAACACTCTTTCTGTAGAAAATTCAACTGGACATTTCGAGCGCTAAGAGCGTAGTAGTGGGAAAAGGAATATATTCAAATATAAACTACACAGAAGCATTCTGTGAAACTTCTTTCTGATCTGAGCATTCAGCTAACAGAGTTAAACCATACTTTTGATTGAGCAGTTTTGAAACACTCTGTCTGTACAAAATGCAACTGGACATTCGTAGCGCTAAGTGGGTAATAGTGGAAAAAAGAATATGTTCAAATATAAACTACACAGAAGCATTGTATGAAACTTCTTTCTGTTCTGTGCATTCAACTAACAGAGTTGAACCTCACTTTTGATTGAGCCGTTCTGAAATACTCTTTCTGTAGAAACTGCAATTGGACATTCTGAGCGCTAAGAGGCCTATATTGGGAAAAAGAATGTCTACAAATAAAAACTACACAGAAGAATTGTGTGAAACTTCTTTCTGTTCTGTTTGTTCAACTAAAAGAGTTGAACCTTAGTTTTGATGGAGCCGTTCTGAAACACTCTTTCTGTAGAAAATGCAAGTGGAGATTCGGAGCGCTAAGAGGGTAATAGTGGAAAAAGGAATGTCTCCAAATATAAACTACACAGAATCATTCGGTGAAACTTCTTTCTGATCTGTGCATTCAGCTAACAGAGTTAAACCATACTTTTGATTGAGCAGATCTGAACACTCTTTCTGTAGAAAATGCAACTGGACATTTGGAGCGCTAAGAGAGTAGTAGTGGAAAAAGGAATATATTCAAATATAAACTACACAGAAGCATTCTGTGAAACTTCTTTCTGATCTGAGCATTCAGCTAACAGAGTTAAACCATACTTTTGATTGAGCAGTTTTGAAACACTCTGTCTGTAGAAAATGCAACTGGACATTCGCAGCGCTAAGTGGGTAATAGTGGAAAAAAGAATATGTTCTAATAGAAACTACACAGAAGCATTGTATGAAACTTCTTTCTGTTCTGTGCATTCAACTAACAGAGTTGAACCTTACTTTTGATTGAGCCTTTCTGAAACACTCTTTCTGTAGAAACTGCAATTGGACATTCTGAGCGCTAAGAGGCCTCTATTGGGAAAAATAAAATCTTCAAATAAAAACTACACAGAAGCATTGTGTGAAACTTATTTCTGATATGTTCATTAAGCTAACAGAGTTAAACCATACTTTTGATTGCGCAGTTCTGAACACTCTTTCTGTAGAAAATGCAAGTGGACATTCGGAGCGCTAAGAGGGTAATAGTGGAAAAAGGAATATATTCAAATATAAACTACACAGTAGCATTCTGTGAAAATTCTTTCTGTTCTGTGCATTCAACTAACAGAGTTGAACCTTACTTTTGATTGAGCCGTTCTGAAACACTCTTTCTGTAGAAACTGCAATTGGACATGCTAAGCGCTATGAGGCCTACATTGGGAAAAAGAATATCTTCAAATAAAAACTACACAGATGCATTCTGTGAAACTTATTTCTGATCTGTAAATTCAGTTAACAGAGATAAAACATATTTTTGATTGAGCAGTTATGAAACACTCTTTTTGTAGAAAATGCAAGTGGAGATTCGGAGCGCTAAGAGGGTAATAGTGGAAAAAGGAATGTCTTCAAATATAAACTACACAGAATCATTCGGTGAAACTTCTTTCTGATCTGTGCATTCAGCTAACAGAGTTAAACCATACTTTTGATTGAGCAGATCTGAACACTCTTTCTGTAGAAAATGCAACTGGACATTTGGAGCGCTAAGAGCGTAGTAGTGGAAAAAGGAATATATTCAAATATAAACTACACAGAAGCATTCTGTGAAACTTCTTTCTGATCTGAGCATTCAGCTAACAGAGTTAAACCATACTTTTGATTGAGCAGTTTTGAAACACTCTGTCTGTAGAAAATGCAACTGGACATTCGTAGCGCTAAGTGGGTAATAGTGGAAAAAAGAATATGTTCAAATATAAACTACACAGAAGCATTGTATGAAATTTCTTTCTGTTCTGTGCATTCAACTAACAGAGTTGAACCTTACTTTTGATTGAGCCGTTCTGAAACACTCTTTCTGTAGAAACTGCAATTGGACATTCTGAGCGCTAAGAGGCCTATATTGGGAAAATGAATGTCTACAAATAAAAACTACACAGAAGAATTGTGTGAAACTTCTTTCTGTTCTGTTTGTTCAACTAAAAGAGTTGAACCTTAGTTTTGATTGAGCCGTTCTGAAACACACTTTCTGTAGAAAATGCAAGTGGAGATTCGGAGCGCTAAGAGGGTAATAGTGGAAAAAGGAATGTCTCCAAATATAAACTACACAGAATCATACTGTGAAACTTCTTTCTGATCTGTGCATTCAGCTAACAGAGTTAAACCATACTTTTGATTGAGCAGATCTGAACACTCTTTCTGTAGAAAATGCAACTGGACATTTTGAGCGCTAAGAGAGTAGTAGTGGAAAAAGGAATATATTCAAATATAAACTACACAGAAGCATTCTGTGAATCTTCTTTCTGATCTGAGCATTCAGCTAACAGAATTAAACCATACTTTTGATTGAGCAGTTTTGAAACACTCTGTCTGTAGAAAATGCAACTGGACATTCGTAGCGCTAAGTGGGGAATAGTGGAAAAAAGAATATGTTCAAATATAAACTACACAGAAGCATTGTATGAAACTTCTTTCTGTTCTGTGCATTCAACTAACAGAGTTGAACCTTACTTTTGATTGAGCCTTTCTGAAACACTCTTTCTGTAGAAACTGCAATTGGACATTCTGAGCGCTAAGAGGCCTCTATTGGGAAAAATAATATCTTCAAATAAAAACTACACAGAAGCATTGTGTGAAACTTATTTCTGATATGTTCATTAAGCTAACAGAGTTAAACCATACTTTTGATTGCGCAGTTCTGAACACTCTTTCTGTAGAAAATGCAAGTGGACATTCGGAGCGCTAAGAGGGTAATAGTGGAAAAAGGAATATATTCAAATATAAACTACACAGTAGCATTCTGTGAAAATTCTTTCTGTTCTGTGCATTCAACTAACAGAGTTGAACCTTACTTTTGATTGAGCCGTTCTGAAACACTCTTTCTGTAGAAACTGCAATTGGACATGCTAAGCGCTAAGAGGCCTACATTGGGAAAAAGAATATCTTCAAATAAAAACTACACAGATGCATTCTGTGAAACTTATTTCTGATCTGTAAATTCAGTTAACAGAGATAAAACATATTTTAGATTGAGCAGTTATGAAACACTCTTTTTGTAGAAAATGCAAGTGGAGATTCGGAGCGCTAAGAGGGTAATAGTGGAAAAAGGAATGTCTTCAAATATAAACTACACAGAATCATTCGGTGAAATTTCTTTCTGATCTGTGCATTCAGCTAACAGAGTTAAACCATACTTTTGATTGAGCAGATCTGAACACTCTTTCTGTAGAAAATTCAACTGGACATTTCGAGCGCTAAGAGCGTAGTAGTGGGAAAAGGAATATATTCAAATATAAACTACACAGAAGCATTCTGTGAAACTTCTTTCTGATCTGAGCATTCAGCTAACAGAGTTAAACCATACTTTTGATTGAGCAGTTTTGAAACACTCTGTCTGTACAAAATGCAACTGGACATTCGTAGCGCTAAGTGGGTAATAGTGGAAAAAAGAATATGTTCAAATATAAACTACACAGAAGCATTGTATGAAACTTCTTTCTGTTCTGTGCATTCAACTAACAGAGTTGAACCTCACTTTTGATTGAGCCGTTCTGAAATACTCTTTCTGTAGAAACTGCAATTGGACATTCTGAGCGCTAAGAGGCCTATATTGGGAAAAAGAATGTCTACAAATAAAAACTACACAGAAGAATTGTGTGAAACTTCTTTCTGTTCTGTTTGTTCAACTAAAAGAGTTGAACCTTAGTTTTGATGGAGCCGTTCTGAAACACTCTTTCTGTAGAAAATGCAAGTGGAGATTCGGAGCGCTAAGAGGGTAATAGTGGAAAAAGGAATGTCTCCAAATATAAACTACACAGAATCATTCGGTGAAACTTCTTTCTGATCTGTGCATTCAGCTAACAGAGTTAAACCATACTTTTGATTGAGCAGATCTGAACACTCTTTCTGTAGAAAATGCAACTGGACATTTGGAGCGCTAAGAGAGTAGTAGTGGAAAAAGGAATATATTCAAATATAAACTACACAGAAGCATTCTGTGAAACTTCTTTCTGATCTGAGCATTCAGCTAACAGAGTTAAACCATACTTTTGATTGAGCAGTTTTGAAACACTCTGTCTGTAGAAAATGCAACTGGACATTCGCAGCGCTAAGTGGGTAATAGTGGAAAAAAGAATATGTTCTAATAGAAACTACACAGAAGCATTGTATGAAACTTCTTTCTGTTCTGTGCATTCAACTAACAGAGTTGAACCTTACTTTTGATTGAGCCTTTCTGAAACACTCTTTCTGTAGAAACTGCAATTGGACATTCTGAGCGCTAAGAGGCCTCTATTGGGAAAAATAAAATCTTCAAATAAAAACTACACAGAAGCATTGTGTGAAACTTATTTCTGATATGTTCATTAAGCTAACAGAGTTAAACCATACTTTTGATTGCGCAGTTCTGAACACTCTTTCTGTAGAAAATGCAAGTGGACATTCGGAGCGCTAAGAGGGTAATAGTGGAAAAAGGAATATATTCAAATATAAACTACACAGTAGCATTCTGTGAAAATTCTTTCTGTTCTGTGCATTCAACTAACAGAGTTGAACCTTACTTTTGATTGAGCCGTTCTGAAACACTCTTTCTGTAGAAACTGCAATTGGACATGCTAAGCGCTATGAGGCCTACATTGGGAAAAAGAATATCTTCAAATAAAAACTACACAGATGCATTCTGTGAAACTTATTTCTGATCTGTAAATTCAGTTAACAGAGATAAAACATATTTTTGATTGAGCAGTTATGAAACACTCTTTTTGTAGAAAATGCAAGTGGAGATTCGGAGCGCTAAGAGGGTAATAGTGGAAAAAGGAATGTCTTCAAATATAAACTACACAGAATCATTCGGTGAAACTTCTTTCTGATCTGTGCATTCAGCTAACAGAGTTAAACCATACTTTTGATTGAGCAGATCTGAACACTCTTTCTGTAGAAAATGCAACTGGACATTTGGAGCGCTAAGAGCGTAGTAGTGGAAAAAGGAATATATTCAAATATAAACTACACAGAAGCATTCTGTGAAACTTCTTTCTGATCTGAGCATTCAGCTAACAGAGTTAAACCATACTTTTGATTGAGCAGTTTTGAAACACTCTGTCTGTAGAAAATGCAACTGGACATTCGTAGCGCTAAGTGGGTAATAGTGGAAAAAAGAATATGTTCAAATATAAACTACACAGAAGCATTGTATGAAACTTCTTTCTGTTCTGTGCATTCAACTAACAGAGTTGAACCTTACTTTTGATTGAGCCGTTCTGAAACACTCTTTCTGTAGAAACTGCAATTGGACATTCTGAGCGCTAAGAGGCCTATATTGGGGAAAAAGAATGTCTACAAATAAAAATTACACAGAAGAATTGTGTGAAACATCTTTCTGTTCTGTTTGTTCAACTAAAAGAGTTGAACCTTAGTTTTGATGGAGCCGTTCTGAAACACTCTTTCTGTAGAAAATGCAAGTGGAGATTCGGAGTGCTAAGAGGGTAATAGTGGAAAAAGGAATGTCTCCAAATATAAACTACACAGAATCATTCTGTGAAACTTCTTTCTGATCTGTGCATTCAGCTAACAGAGTTAAACCATACTTTTGATTGAGCAGGTCTGAACACTCTTTCTGTAGAAAATGCAACTGGACATTTGGAGCGCTAGGAGAGTAGTAGTGGAAAAAGGAATATATTCAAATATAAACTACACAGAAGCATTCTGTGAAACTTCTTTCTGATCTGAGCATTCAGCTAACAGAGTTAAACCATACTTTTGATTGAGCAGTTTTGAAACACTCTGTCTGTAGAAAATGCAACTGGACATTCGTAGCGCTAAGTGGGTAATAGTGGAAAAAAGAATATGTTCAAATATAAACTACACAGAAGCATTGTATGAAACTTCTTTCTGTTCTGTGCATTCAACTAACAGAGTTGAACCTTACTTTTGATTGAGCCTTTCTGAAACACTCTTTCTGTAGAAACTGCAATTGGACATTCTGAGCGCTAAGAGGCCTCTATTGGGAAAAATAAAATCTTCAAATAAAAACTACACAGAAGCATTGTGTGAAACTTATTTCTGATATGTTCATTAAGCTAACAGAGTTAAACCATACTTTTGATTGCGCAGTTCTGAACACTCTTTCTGTAGAAAATGCAAGTGGACATTCGGAGCGCTAAGAGGGTAATAGTGGAAAAAGGAATATATTCAAATATAAACTACACAGTAGCATTCTGTGAAAATTCTTTCTGTTCTGTGCATTCAACTAACAGAGTTGAACCTTACTTTTGATTGAGCCGTTCTGAAACACTCTTTCTGTAGAAACTGCAATTGTACATGCTAAGCCCTAAGAGGCCTACATTGGGAAAAAGAATATCTTCAAATAAAAACTACACAGATGCATTCTGTGAAACTTATTTCTGATCTGTAAATTCAGTTAACAGAGATAAAACATATTTTTGATTGAGCAGTTATGAAACACTCTTTTTGTAGAAAATGCAAGTGGAGATTCGGAGCGCTAAGAGGGTAATAGTGGAAAAAGGAATGTCTTCAAATATAAACTACACAGAATCATTCGGTGAAACTTCTTTCTGATCTGTGCATTCAGCTAACAGAGTTAAACCATACTTTTGATTGAGCAGATCTGAACACTCTTTCTGTAGAAAATGCAAGTGGACATTCGAAGCGCTAAGAGGGTAATAGTGGAAAAAGGAATATATTCAAATATAAACTACACAGTAGCATTCTGTGAAAATTCTTTCTGTTCTGTGCATTCAACTAACAGAGTTGAACCTTACTTTTGATTGAGCCGTTCTGAAACACTCTTTCTGTAGAAACTGCAATTGGACATTCTGAGCGCTAAAGGCCTATATTGGGAAAATGAATGTCTACAAATAAAAACTACACAGAAGAATTGTGTGAAACTTCTTTCTGTTCTGTTTGTTCAACTAAAAGAGTTGAACCTTAGTTTTGATTGAGCCGTTCTGAAACACTCTTTCTGTAGAAAATGCAAGTGGAGATTCGGAGCGCTAAGAGGGTAATAGTGGAAAAAGGAATGTCTCCAAATATAAACTACACAGAATCATTCTGTGATACTTCTTTCTGATCTGTGCATTCAGCTAACAGAGTTAAACCATACTTTTGATTGAGCAGATCTGAACTCTCTTTCTGTAGAAAATGCAACTGGACATTTGGAGCGCTAAGAGAGTAGTAGTGGAAAAAGGAATATATTCAAATATAAACTACACAGAAGCATTCTGTGAAACTTCTTTCTGATCTGAGCATTCAGCTAACAGAGTTAAACCATACATTTGATTGAGCAGTTTTGAAACACTCTGTCTGTAGAAAATGCAACTGGACATTCGTAGCGCTAAGTGGGTAATAGTGGAAAAAAGGATATGTTCAAATATAAACTACACAGAAGCATTGTATGAAACTTCTTTCTGTTCTGTGCATTCAACTAACAGAGTTGAACCTTACTTTTGATTGAGCCTTTCTGAAACACTCTTTCTGTAGAAACTGCAATTGGACATTCTGAGCGCTAAGAGGCCTCTATTGGGAAAAATAATATAATCAAATAAAAACTACACAGAAGCATTGTGTGAAACTTATTTCTGATATGTTCATTAAGCTAACAGAGTTAAACCATACTTTTGATTGCGCAGTTCTGAACACTCTTTCTGTAGAAAATGCAAGTGGACATTCGGAGCGCTAAGAGGGTAATAGTGGAAAAAGGAATATATTCAAATATAAACTACACAGTAGCATTCTGTGAAAATTCTTTCTGTTCTGTGCATTCAACTAACAGAGTTGAACCTTACTTTTGATTGAGCCGTCCTGAAACACTCTTTCTGTAGAAACTGCAATTGGACATGCTAAGCGCTAAGAGGCCTACATTGGGAAAAATAATATCTTCAAATAAAAACTACACAGATGCATTCTGTGAAACTTATTTCTGATCTGTAAATTCAGTTAACAGAGATAAAACATATTTTTGATTGAGCAGTTATGAAACACTCTTTTTGTAGAAAATGCAAGTGGAGATTCGGAGCGCTAAGAGGGTAATAGTGGAAAAAGGAATGTCTTCAAATATAAACTACACAGAATCATTCGGTGAAACTTCTTTCTGATCTGTGCATTCAGCTAACAGAGTTAAACCATACTTTTGATTGAGCAGATCTGAACACTCTTTCTGTAGAAAATGCAACTGGACATTTCGAGCGCTAAGAGCGTAGTAGTGGAAAAAGGAATATATTCAAATATAAACTACACAGAAGCATTCTGTGAAACTTCTTTCTGATCTGAGCATTCAGCTAACAGAGTTAAACCATACTTTTGATTGAGCAGTTTTGAAACACTCTGTCTGTAGAAAATGCAACTGGACATTCGTAGCGCTAAGTGGGTAATAGTGGAAAAAAGAATATGTTCAAATATAAACTACACAGAAGCATTGTATGAAACTTCTTTCTGTTCTGTGCATTCAACTAACAGAGTTGAACCTTACTTTTGATTGAGCCGATCTGAAACACTCTTTTGTAGAAACTGCAATTGGACATTCTGAGCGCTAAGAGGCCTATATTGGGAAAAAGAATGTCTACAAATAAAAACTACACAGAAGAATTGTGTGAAACTTCTTTCTGTTCTGTTTGTTCAACTAAAAGAGTTGAACCTTAGTTTTGATTGAGCCGTTCTGAAACACTCTTTCTGTAGAAAATGCAAGTGGAGATTCGGAGCGCTAAGAGGGTAATAGTGGAAAAAGGAATGTCTCCAAATATAAACTACACAGACTCATTCTGTGAAACTTCTTTCTGATCTGTGCATTCAGCTAACAGAGTTAAACCATACCTTTGATTGAGCAGATCTGAACACTCTTTCTGTAGAAAATGCAACTGGACATTTGGAGCGCTAAGAGAGTAGTAGTGGAAAAAGGAATATATTCAAATATAAACTACACAGAAGCATTCTGTGAAACTTCTTTCTGATCTGAGCATTCAGCTAACAGAGTTAAACCATACTTTTGATTGAGCAGTTTTGAAACACTCTGTCTGTAGAAAATGCAACTGGACATTCGTAGCGCTAAGTGGGTAATAGTGGAAAAAAGAATATGTTCAAATATAAACTACACAGAAGCATTGTATGAAACTTCTTTCTGTTCTGTGCATTCAACTAACAGTGTTGAACCTTACTTTTGATTGAGCCTTTCTGAAACACTCTTTCTGTAGAAACTGCAATTGGACATTCTAAGCGCTAAGAGGCCTATATTGGGAAAAATAATATCTTCAAATAAAAACTACACAGAAGCATTGTGTGAAACTTATTTCTGATATGTTCATTAAGCTAACGGAGTTAAACCATACTTTGGATTGCGCAGTTCTGAAAACTCTTTCTGTAGAAAATGCAAGTGGACATTCGGAGCGCTAAGAGGGTAATAGTGGAAAAAGGAATATATTCAAATATAAACTACACAGTAGCATTCTGTGAAAATTCTTTCTGTTCTGTGCATTCAACTAACAGAGTTGAACCTTACTTTTGATTGAGCCGTTCTGAAACACTCTTTCTGTAGAAACTGCAATTGGACATGCTAAGCGCTAAGAAGCCTACATTGGGAAAAAGAATATCTTCAAATAAAAACTACACAGATGCATTCTGTGAAACTTATTTCTGATCTGTAAATTCAGTTAACAGAGATAAAACTTATTTTTGATTGAGCAGTTATGAAACACTCTTTTTGTAGAAAATGCAAGTGGAGATTCGGAGCGCTAAGAGGGTAATAGTGGAAAAAGGAATGTCTTCAAATATAAACTACACAGAATCATTCGGTGAAACTTCTTTCTGATCTGTGCATTCAGCTAACAGAGTTAAACCATACTTTTGATTGAGCGGATCTGAACACTCTTTCTCTAGAAAATGCAACTGGACATTTGGAGCGCTAAGAGCGTAGTAGTGGAAAAAGGAATGTATTCAAATATAAACTACACAGAAGCATTCTGTGAAACTTCTTTCTGTTTTGAGCATTCAGCTAACAGAGTTAAACCATACTTTTGATTGAGCAGTTTTGAAACACTCTGTCTGTAGAAAATGCAACTGGACATTCGTAGCGCTAAGTGGGTAATAGTGGAAAAAAAATATGTTCAAATATAAACTACACAGAAGCATTGTATGAAACTTCTTTCTGTTCTGTGCATTCAACTAACAGAGTTGAACCTTACTTTTGATTGAGCCGTTCTGAAACACTCTTTCTGTAGAAACTGCAATTGGATATTCTGAGCGCTAAGAGGCCTATATTGGGAAAAAGAATGTCTACAAATAAAAACTACACAGAAGAATTGTGTGAAACTTCTTTCTGTTCTGTTTGTTCAACTAAAAGAGTTGAACCTTAGTTTTGATTGAGCCGTTCTGAAACACACTTTCTGTAGAAAATGCAAGTGGAGATTCGGAGCGCTAAGAGGGTAATAGTGGAAAAAGGAATGTCTCCAAATATAAACTACACAAAAGTGTCAATCTACTAATTTATCTTCTAATAACTTTCCACCCAGGAGCATGCGTCCCTCTCATTAGACAGTTGTTCTATGCTTCTTTTTTTCACATTCTAATTGCCTCACCTGAACCAAAAAAAGAATGTGGATCTAGGATCAATACCTTTTGAAAAGTCATTTATTTCATTATATTTTTTTTTCATATATCTGCATTATTGCATAGAATACCTGATTGGTCTTATGCTAAGTTTTTCATGTAACATTACCTCTGCAAGATGTTAATAAGTATCCTTCCAAAAATGTTTGAAAATCTTGGGTAAAACATATTACGTAAGTTCCTGTTTTATAGTTTTCCAAGAGTTTTACTATCCTTGGCCAATGACAAAATTCAAAGCAGAGATACAGTACACAACTTTTGTAAAACTTACCTATTTTTCTTATAAGACTGTGGCTTTGTTTTGTTTTGTTTTGAACTTCTTTTCTGTGATGTGACATGAGACTGTGTGTTGAGTTAGGGGTGGGGACATACATTAACAGAGGTTTAGGAACTGCTTTGCTAAAGCAAATTTGAGGAGAAAATGGGGAGACTAATACAAGATTTCTCTTTAAACAGTGGGAGTTGAAGGGGTAGGTGGTTTTTGGAGAAAGAAGAGACCCATTCATGGCACAGGCTTCTTTATGTTTCTGCTCTGTGTGATACTTAATGAGGATACAGACATTCACTTCCTCTATTTCCCACCCCTGGCCGGGGGTAACCCAAAGGTACCTGATAAAGACACAGCCTTATAGCTGTATCAAGTATCCCTGAGTGTGTTAGGACTGGAGAGGCCTAAGGAATAAAAAACATACATGCATTAAATGGAACAAATACAGAGAAGAAGAAAACTCAGACATGGTACATTAATTGTGTACCTTTCCTTACAACCCAGCACATCACAGGGTACATGACCTGCTTCCTTTTGACCTGCTTCCTTTATGTTCACTGCATGAACAGGGAAGGGGGTTGGGGTACACGTGGGAGATAATTGTGTTTACTATGTACCTGGTATTAATACATCTATAGAGACAATTGGAATGACTATACTGGAGAAACAGCAAGAGAAGAACTGAAAAGGCTAAAACAAATACTTGGTTCTCTAAAAAATACTCCAAAGGATTTCTCATGTCTGACAAATTACATTTTAGTCTAATAGTAATAAGTGACCAAAACTAAGGTGATTTGATAAATATCATAAGGTATTTTATTGTGAAATTGATATCTATACGTATTGCTTATAAAGCTCAGTAATCTGTTCTTGAATTGAGAAATTACTGAGACAACATCAAAAGCTGTCATTTTTGTTTCTATGTTGTCGTTGTTATTGTTTGTGAGGTCAGAGCTTCTAAACTTTATGACTGTTTGAAAGGGGCCTATATAGACCTTGCCTGAATATTAAGTCATGTGAAATGATAAAAAGCTTTCTGATTTATTGGGTTAGACAAAGAAAAAATTGAGAAATTGAGCATCATTAAAATTAAAGACTTTTGTTATTAAAACTGTGCTTAGAATGAAAACAAAAGCCACAGGTTGGGAGAAAATTTTTTCAAAACACATTCAAAACATTTTCAAAACATATCAGATAAATTACTGGTATTTAAAGTATACAGAGAACTCGAAAATAAGAAAGAAAACAACTCATTTAAAAAATAGTCCAAAGGTCTAAATACAGCTGTCAAATGGGGATTTTGAAGTTACTGGTCATGTATCATTAGGGAACTGCAAGTCACAGCAACCGTGAGATATTATTACATGACTATTAAAATGACCAATATCCAAAAGTCTGATGATACCAAAAGCTGGCAAATGTGAGGAGAAACAGGAACTTTTATTCATTGCTTGTGAGAATGCAGAATAGTACAGCTACTTTGGCAGTCAGTTTGGCAGTTTCTTATAAAACTAAACATACTCCTACCACACAACCCAGCAATTACATTCCCGGTATTTACTTAAAGGATTTGAAAACTTACATGCACACAAAAGCCTTCTTCCCATGAATGTTACAGGAGCCTTATTCATGATCACTAAAATCGAAATGTCCTTCAGGAAGTGAATGGAAAAATAAACTGTGGTATATCCAGGCAATGGAATAGTATTCTGTCAAGCTACAGAAGACACACAGGAACCTTTAAATGCATATTGCCAAGTGAAAGAAGCCAGTCTGAAAAGTCTACATACCGTATGATTCAACTACATGACCTTCTGGAGAAAGCAAAACTATGGAGACAGTAAAGAGATCAGTGACTATTAGGGATTTGGAGGAGATTTGTGCAGTCTAAACATGTCATGTGCCAACAATGACGTAAAGATATGTGAGATAAAGTATGACGAATTCTATTGACAAACACACGCAATGGCTTCCATTTAACTGAGAAGAAACCATATACCTAGCACAAGTCTTTTTCTGTGCATTAACTTTTTGTAATACAACTATATGAAGTTATAGCCTATTTTATATATGAATAAAAGCATTTCCAAAGGTTAAGAAAGGGCACAGTGAGAGTGAGAAGCACAGTCTGGGTAGGCAGGTCAATCTAGTTTTCTATCTGTGCTTTAAACTGCTATAACCATCAACTCAATCTACTAATTTATCTTCTACATAAATTAGTAGAGGAAACGATGAACGGATGGAGCAAGGAAGAATTTTAGGAGAGTGAATCCATTATTCTGTATGACACTGTAATGAGGATTATTTGTCATTACACATTTGACAAAACCTACAGAATTCATAAGACAAGGAGTAAACTCTAATACAAACTACATACTTTAGTCAATAGTAATGTACCAATATTGACTCATCAACTATAACAAATGTACCACACTATTGCAAGATGTTAAAAATCGGGGAAATTGGGGTAGAGGCTGAGGATGACGTGTGAATGCTTATTCACTTCTTTCTACAAACCTAAAATTGCTTTTAAAGAGTCAATAAAAATTAAAACAAGGCAGGGTTTTCATGCAATGGAAAAAAACACACAACTTTAGTAAGTGACTCATAATTATGCTTATGCCACTTTGCTAGATTACACTTCATTAATAAATATAGTTTCATTCTTTATGTTATAAAGCAGAATAAAGTCAGATATCTAGAGAAATTGATTTTAATGATTAGAGTAAAAGCATTTTCACCTCCAACGTCAGAATGAGTTCTTCAGAATCAGTCCATTTTATAGTTAAATCAATCATTGATTTTAAAAAAATATTGAGAAAAACTTTAACTTCACTTTTTCCATCAAACTCAATGTCATGACAGCATTGTCATTTCAATCTAGGATTAAAACCTATTTCTGGACCCAGTGGACTTACTGTGATAGATTCTGAAAATGTCAGACGTTAAAGTCCAGTCTTTGATCTGCTGTCCTCTGCAGTTATCAAAAGGTCAGTTTATCCTGCTTCTTTTCTCTCTTTTTCATATATCTTGCACTTCAGCTTAATATTAGTATTAAGCTAAATTTCTTATTTTATTTTGATTGATAAAGGAAAACAGATTGTTTCAATACAGTTACTGAGAATAAGCAGCAAAACGTACTTATAAAGTACACAAGAGAGCTATAAGATAAAAAATTTGTTCAAAAAAAGATTTGGAAATTTTTATTGCATGAATGTTCAAATGGAAAGGAAAACTTTCTGGATTCTTTTTCCACCACACAGGAGTAGCAGCACTAAAGTAGTGAATAATGTCCGTTCAATTGGTAGTTTTCATGTATTTCTGATATCAGAAATGGACTGTTAGTAACTAGTTTTAAAAGCAGAGCATTTTTGTGCATGGCATTCCCCTGAATTCCAAAGCCCAAACTTAACTTAGGCTAATTTCTCTCTGCTGGGAGCCCCATTAATTTCTCATAGATAACATTTCATATATATGCGGCATTCTGATGATGTAAAGGAATTCACACCTTATGGGCCTACAAGCCAAATTTAATCAATGGCTTGCTTCATATGGCTGAGAGCTAAAAATTGTTTTGGCATTTTGGAAGTGTTTAAAGAAGGAGAAGGAAGGGGAGAAGAAGAATGAGTAGATGAAGGAGAGACAGAGACTACATATGGCCAGCAAAGCCTATAATATTTACTGTCTAGTTCTTTACACAAAGAACTTTTCCAATCTTGAACAAAACACACACATTTTCGTTATGCCAAAAAAGGACTACAATAAGTCTTCACTTAACATCATTGACAGGTGCTTGAAAACTGGTCATAGGTATATATATTTATGGTCACGTGATGTTTTGATACACGCATACGGAGGGATAAATTGGGGATGGTTAATTGGTACAAAAATACAGTCAGCGAAACCCATTTTACCATAGGTTGACATCAAAAGAGTTAAGCTTCTATGGCTTTTGGTAACTAAAACGTCAACAAACTTGTAAATAAAGATCAAAACACTTCTAATATTAAATGCTGAAATAAATTTCAGCTATTCATACGTTTAAGATTAATAAAAGCTAGTAAAATCATTATTTACCTACTTATTTCAGTTTAGGGTTGCAGTTGACCGCAGCCTATCCTGTCAGCTCAGGACGCAATGTGGGAACCAGCCCTGGACAGGGTGCCGTCGCATTGCAGGTGCACTCACACATACCCACAGTTACTCAGACTGGGACCACATAGACACGTCAATCAACCTCACATGCACAGCCTTGGGAAGTGAGAGGAAACTGGAGCATCCAGAGAATATCAATGCAGACATGGGGAGAATACATAAGCTCTACACAGACAGTGAACCCCAATTGGAATCAATTTGTTTTTTCTCATCAACATCATAATGAAATGACATTGAATGAAACGTCGTTATTCAAAGACCTGTTGTACTCAGTTCTAAACATTTCAGAATTAAGAGATCTACACACATCCTCTTCTATATAATGGAGTGGGTCTCTTAAAATTTCCTGGCAACATACTCTTAGCCTGCCTAGGAAACACTTTAGAATACAACTGCATTATAATAAATTTTCATATTCTATTCATATCTTCATATTTCTCCCTCTACTTATTAAGGTATAGTCTTGTATATGTAATCCTTCAGTTCCTGAACAAGGTGAACATATGATCTCATGATGTGTGTTTTAATTTCTTAACTTTGTTGAGATTTGGGAATGTGAGGATGATGGAAAGGAAAGAAAGGAATTCAGCAGCTATAAAAGAAATCTGACCTTTAATTTTTTTATTGAATTTGTTTCTTGTTTTATTTTTCCTTCCTTTGCACAAATGAGAACTTCTAGTTTTACAAAGGGTACCATCAACTTTAGGACAAAAATTTGTATTTGTGGCATAACACAAGTTGGAGACACAATGATTTAGAGATTGCATATCAATTTTATCAAATAAATGTGATAAAGTAGGTGATATGCACACACACACACATTTGTAGTGACAAAACCATTGACACAGATACCCAGATGGCACTTAATGTACTTTCAGCCTTAAATTCTTTCTCAAGGACAAGCCATTTGTTTGCAAATGATTTAGCATTCAAAAATGATTAAACACGGGAAAAAATGCATTGCACATAAAGTTCAGATTACAAGTGAATTAAAGTCACACTAATATAACTATAATTTATAATGAATTCAAATGGCTTTCAGAAGGGTCATCTGTGGAAGGTGAAGAGCAATCTGAATTTATTTTTCTGGTAACTGGTCATAGCAATGTTTTCTAGACTAGTGAGTGAGTGCTCATACAGCACCATGTGTGTTCAACAACACATAAAGTTGGATGACAAAATCTACTTTAGTGAGAAGGTAGCTATTTCCAGGGGCACCAATAGTAATGTCAGTTTTGAGTCTTGGGTTTGCTTTTGTTTGTTTACAAGGCGATGAAATGTTTAAGGAAAAAATAAATTCTACCAATCCATGTTGAGTGAACATTTCAATCCTTGTAAAGACCAAAGTCAGCTGCCACCATGCCATGCAAACCTTATAGTACATGACATGTTAAATCGGTAACCTCGAAAGGGACTTCTGAGAAGCTATGAGTAAAAGGCACATACAAAATGCCTCTGAGATGAATTCACAAATGAAATGGAAAAGGATAACTGTGTACATCCAAGAAGAATAGTAATTAACAGAAAACAAGAACACTTCTAAATTGAAAGAATCCCTAAAGTAAAAGAAGACCAAAGAAAAAGAAATAAAGATGAGAAGTGAAATGAGGCAGAAATGGTGAGCGACAAGGAGATACACTGAGAAAAAAAGTAGCTAAAGTTAGTGTGTTATTATTTCAGCAAAATTAAGTATATCAATACTGAGAAATATGACTTGAAATAGATTCAGTACCTCAAGCAGAAACATAAACAAATAACATCTGGGTTTTTCTTTTGATAACCAGTATTTTAAATACAAAAATCTAAAAATTTTGTCTTTGTGTAAGAGTTACACATTTATCATACCAATCAATAACAAAAAGGCGCTATAAATACTGTATGGAAATAAATGTCCTAACAGATGTTAACCAGACATCAGTCTTCACCGGTAAGGATTAGATTTGAAGGTGTTTGCAGATAATTAAAACTTGTTTTTATAACATAACTTAGCAGCTAAGTAGTATAATGAAAATGGGATATTCAAATTATAAGATATAAAATATTAAAGATAGAAGAACATGTTTATTTTTTCAATATAAATATTGTTACAGCTCAGAGAAACAGTATGAAATCTCAGGGCTCATGAAAGGCCACATTCTAGAGATAGTGATTGACAGGTATGGTAATTCCCCTACAGCGTGGTGCCTGTTGTCATGGAGTAGCATGTCTCCTACAGGGTACTACCAGCAGGTTCATGTAGGAAGAGCCAATAGTCCATGTGAGAAACCCCGGAAGGCTAAAGATAGAAGGAAATATTTGTGCCACGTTGAAGAGCAAGTTCACCAGGTGAATTGGCATGTGGCTAGGGTACAACTTCCCATACATATATAAATAATGAAACACACAAAAAATTATCAGAAAAGTATTTTATTATTATTAGAGTCACGATTAGCACTCTCCTCATCAGGAGAGTTTTAGGTTTTTTTCTTGCCCTACTCTATACTTTTTAAACACAGTCTCCAAGTTTCAAAATAAAAGTTTCTTATTTTTAATTCAAATCTCAATTAAAATAAAACAAAAACCGAAAATGTAGAAGTTCCTTATTATGACCATCTATATATCATACACAACAAAAAGACTGATAAAATTCCACTAAACACAACAGCTAGATCCGTATTCCCGTTACTGCTTAAGCCCATTCCAATAAGGATTTTATACCAAATCTGCCCTTGCCAAGGCTACCTGGGGCCTTCATTTTATTATTTGCAATGGACAATTTTAACTTCACATCCATGTTGGCTTCCTTACATCCTAGATGCACATACAGCCAGATTTTTTCCATCAGATGTGATTTGATCCTCCAAATTCGGAATGCCTTGATGACCTCCTCTTTATCTAAAGATCACTTTAAAAAGCCTGAAGTATTTGGCTCTTCCCTAAATCTTTGGCCAGATGTAATGTCATCCTCCCATTGGCTTTCTTTGTCCAAACTACATTAGCCTTATCTCAGATCTTCAAACAAGTTATATTTCCTGCCTAAGATCTTTCTATGAGTGAGTGAAAGGTGTGACGAAGATAGTTCCTCTTTGCCCCCAAAGGTTTCATTGATCACGCTGATAATGAATTTACTGTTATTTTAATCTCTTACTGTTATACTCAGGCTTAAATTCTCTACCCTACACACTTCAGTTGACATAATTTTAATTTCCACTGTGATGCTTCTCTCTCTTCTGTCAACACTCTCTCCTCACAGGGTTTCATCCAGATCAGGAGTCAGTAACATTTTTGACAAAGAGCCAGATAGTAAATATTGCAGGCTTTGTGTTGCCAAGAGGCAAATTTATGGAACTTTCCCTGCTGAAAAATTTCCCTGTATTTTACATTTTAGACTTATAAATGCCACACGTACTTATAACTCATGAGCCATACAAAAATAGGTGGCAGACCAGATCTGGCTCATGGGCTATAATAGTTTTCCAACCCCTCACCTAGATTCATGACTTTAGGCATGCTCTATAGGCTACGATGATCTAACTCACATCTCTAGCCAAGTCAACTTGTCAGTGCCTACTTGATGTCTCCACTTGGATTCTAACTAGCGTCTTAATTTAAGATTAAAAAATGTAAAATCAATCACACATACGCACCTACCCACACCTCTGTCACTTGCAAACTGCCTCATGTCATCAAGACTTTGCCATATCACTAAAAGTGACCATAATCCCCCATGTCCCTAAATCCAAATACCTTGATATAATTCTTGCTCAGTAAATTCAACCATCTTCAAGTCAACTTCCAATCTCAACTGATTTTCTCCAACTTTATTGCTACACTCATAATCCCAACTACCATCATCCTTCAACTGGACAGGTGCAATAGTCAGCTAAATGAACCCCCTTCCTTCACTAGTGTACCCTTCCACAATAGTACACCCTCCTAAGAGCTAACCTCATCGTATCACACATCCATCATACACTTTTCAATGTAGTTAATTTATATTCACATTTTGATATAAGATCTAGATTTGGTCCCTGAGAACACTCATGTAATCTCTCTCCATGCTCTTCCTTCATGGACATTCCAGCCAAACCGGCCTTCTTTTCTTTGTAAGAAACTATCAAGCTCTCTTTTTAAATTACAGAATCTTTATATCTGCCCTTCTTTCTGCTCAGAGCACCCCAGATCTTCAAAGTACCTTCCTCTTTGTCTTCACTCAACTCTCAAATGAAATATTACCTCCTCAGAGAGAAAAATGCTCTGAAATACCTACAGCCAGATCAGTGCCTTCCTCCTTGACAGTTTTACTCAGCCATGTTATCACATGTAATCTTCTTCGTAGTAGTGTACTTTATAGCCCTTCACACCATTGCTTTTTTTAGGTATTTGTATGTCTTCCTCCTCTTTCCCTCCTCACTACAGTATAGCCAATTGTGTCTTTGCCTTCTTCACTGCTATATCCCCTAGTGCCTGGTAGGCTTTCTATAAACAGCCATTTATTGACTTATTGACTACATGTATATGCTAATCCTTTTTACTAATTGTTGTTACACTATAAATTTCTCTTCTCCCTCTCTTCGCTTCCCTCTTCTCATGTCCCTTGATGCTTCCTACTCAATATTAACATGGACATCATTTTGTGTCTTCAGCATTTCTCTTTTCATTATATTATGATAGGTTAATTTTCCTAAGAAAACACTATTTTGACAAAAGCAAAGCATTAAAGTAAAGCAGCATAGGATCAATTTTTTCCTATTGAAAAGGAAACACCATCTTTCCGAGAAGACAATTCCACCAGGAAACAAAAAAAACACACACATTTCCGGTAAGTCCTAGTTCCCAAGACTTGAAGCCAGTATGTTTTTCCACTTTCAAGTATCCTTGACTGTAGAGATAAAAGGTATCCACTTAGAGATATTAACTCATTACCACTGCCTAAATTTGGTTTCCAGAAACACAACTTAATATGACATCAATGGATGTGATAATCATTTGAAAGTAGCTTTATCAAAATCATCCAACAGAACAAGTTACTTTCCTAATTAGCATCCTCGGTTAAATACCTAAATCTGATGAATAATAAGTTATGCATTATGCTAAATTGCATTGGCTCACTATCTTAGAATGCTTTCAAACTAATTAAAAATGAGATATTCAGTGATGAGAAACATAAAAAGATAAAAACCTATTTCAATCAGTTTAAATTAGAATTTAACATTTCTTCAATACGCTCTTTTGTAGTCAATTGCAAGAGTAATAAAGCAAAATTATTGAGTCTATAATAGTGACCGTTCAAAATTCATAGTGAATTATTAAAAAGAAAACTAAGGTCCCTGCCAACTTTCCACCTCACTTCAAAGCATAGCCAAGGTCATTACAACAGCAAGTAAAAGACTCCACACAATTCCCACTTCTTCGCCTCTATACTGTTACTTCTGGAATCTTCTACTGCTCCAAATTGTGTGTTTGCTCCAGACTCAGCAGTTCTCACCACCTTGTTCTTCCAATTGCCATCTTCTCTGTGCGGCCTTTCTTGACTACCCAGTTAAAAATTATCCTATCAAAATTATCTGATCCCCATCCAGGATTACTTTTCACCATCTAACTTACGATACTTTGCATATTTATGTGGCTCATTGTCTGTTATCTGTCTCCCTAAGTTAGAATGCGAGCTTCATGATGGCAGAGTTTTGGTCAATTTCCTTCACTCAATAATTCCTGACCCAAAGTAAACACTTCATAAGTATTTTTTGAATATACTAATATATAGTCCGAATTATCAAGGAACTTATAAATAAATAAAGACACAACCCAGCATATAGTGCAGCTTGAGAAATGTTGATAGTGTGGTACAGGAGGAGGTATGTAAACTATGAGAAGCAACAGTTAAATAAGAAGCAATCCAGAAAGACACACAGTGTGGGTGACATCTGAGTTAAAGGACAGAAGGTAAGAAGATAACCAGATGGAGAAAAGAGAGGAAGATCTTACAAACAAGCATCAGAAGTTACCATAAGAAAAGCAAGTACAAAATCATCAGAAGAAAAACAATTGCATCCCAGTTATTACCACAAACATAATTAACTATGAAAACCCAGAACAGTTCATGCTTTGATAATGCTAAAGTTGATACGTAGATTAAGATGTGATATAACAATCTGCAAATCTTAGTTTTCAGAAAACCTTTTTAGGCAAGATATGATGATTTAAGGAAGAAAAGTTGCTGATGGATGAGGCATGTTGTCCCTTAAAGACAAACACTATGAAGACTGCGTACAGCCTTTATAATGGAAAGGTGCCACGTTTTTTCTTTTCTAAGTCCTTGGAATCTCAGTTGGCAACTTTGAAATTCATGTGTAATTCATGAGCTTTTTAAAAGAAATGTAATAAGTAACACAAGTGATTCTAGAGCTTGTCTTTAGGCTGAGGTAGATATTGGCATTATAAATTGAAGTGCTAGAAAGGAACAATAAGAATTAAGAATAAGCAGTAATTTCTGCCAAGATCTGTGGCACCCAGTCTCACACATAAGGCTTTTTGGAATCTCTTGGTTTCCAAGGTTCAGGCTCTCATACTTTAGTTTGTACATAAAGGACTTAAGTTATTCTTAAAGCACAGTTTTAGCACTTCACACCAGGAGATGGTTATGAGACTGATCACAGGATAAAGTGAAATAGGATGTGTGCCTACTTGTAGAAGGAACCTCGTTCCTTTTGCCATTCTATTCCTACTTTTCTGGCAGGAAAGTCCTAGAAAAAATTTCATATACAGATTAATTTTAAACAATTTACATTATATTTTACTATTAATAGCTTCTAGAATATCTTAGCTTAGGCTGGCCCTGGTGGCTCACACTTGAAATCCCAGAATTTTGGGAGGCTGAAGTGGGCGGATCAACTGAAGTCAGGAGTTTGAGACTAGCCTAGCCAACATGGTCAAACCTAGTCTCTACTAAAAATCCAAAAATTAGCCGGGTGTGGTGATGCGTACCTGTAATCCCAGCTACACAGGAGGCTGAGGCAGGAGAACCATTGAGCCTGGGAGGTGGAGGCCGCAGTGAGCCAAGATTGTGTCACTGCACTCCAGCCTGGGCAACAGAGCAAGACTCTGTCTCACAAAAACAAAAAACAAACAAACAAAAAAAGAGTATCTTAGCTTATATATTTCTCACATCTGATCCTACCACTTTACTTCTTTTTTCCTGTTTATACCAATTATTTCTATTCCTCTTTACATATAGGCAGAAAGATAAGACTAAAATGTGTCATAGACAATGACATCTAGTAAATTGACGTATTCTTCATGTTTAATTCCACAACAGATTTCAAATACAACCAAAATCTCCAAATAAAATCTTAATTCTAAATTGAGTGCTTGTACAGTCTTCAAATATGTTCAAATAGAACATCAAAGCTCAATAAAAATAGTTATATCACTTGGGATGGTGTTTAAAATATTTTTTCCTAAATAAATTCAGCTTCAGAGGATGAGAAAACCTTCGTTAGGAGATGTTTTAAAGAACAAATTAAGTTAAATGTGAAGGAAATCATACTTTATTTTGTTGAATAGTAAGATTTTTTTGTTGCTATTGTGAATTAATGCCATCCAAATATTGAGTGATGTAATTCAATTTAGTAAAAGAAAAAAGTCTAAATTATCAACTTCTTTCCTTATAAAAATGAAATATGCTATAACTTGCATTTTTTCCATGGCAATGACCCTGATGATCAGAGAGGTTAAAACCTAAAAACATTTAAAATCATCTAATCTAAATTATAAAAAAGAAATCCCTTTCTTCAGAAAAAATAATTTTTTAAGGAAGCACTCATAAACAAATCTCTACTAGTAGATATACAGCATACACATCTCTTACTATCTCCCATGCAGACTGCATAAAAAGGCGTGCTGGCTACTTTTAAGAAAACAACATTCAGATGTCTGGAAAGTATCTGAAATGCATGATTAATCTACACAGATAATTTTCTCAAGAAACCAAATTTTGAAGACAAGTAATTCAAAAGTCTATTGTCTATAAAGTAAATCCGCTGGTATACTTAAACTGCTGTAATCCTTTCTCTGTTTACCTTATAGTGTGCACCTCTCAAGCTATGGGAATGCATGTCTTCTCTAAGAAGAGCTGACTTCTTTTGTAGGAAAAAGCTGTTGGAAATGACTGTTAGGATTTCAAATGTTTGGGAGTGTGTATTCATGTGGGTTTTACGTGTTGAATATTTGCATTTGTAATTTTAAGATGCTTAAATCAAAAACTAAAATGACCTATGCAACATAATTCTGCCATAGGATAAATTAAATTCAATTAAATGTTCCCATACAAATTATTATCTACCACAATGTAAAAATATTTATATATCACAAAGATGTAAGAAACACTGACTTCTATTATACAGCAGAGTTCAATTTCACTACTACTTAGCTTGATGATATTTTAAGGTCATGTCTCTTGGAATACACATTCAATATTCATTGCCAAACGTCTGAGCTCACCTCTCTTGAAGCAATATTCAATTATCAAAGGAAAATAATTTACCAAGCAACCTCACAAAACACAAACTCTAGGTAGCATCAAGGTTTTTCAAAGTGATTATTCCTTACTGGTCGAGATCCTAAGATATTAAAACTCATAGATCACATGATCTGAGATTTTCTAATTGAAAAGCTGTAGCTGTAAACCTTTCATTCAAAGTCGGATACTACTTTCAGCTGTCAAAAGAATTATGCAATCACTTAAACTTCTGGAATGAAAGAGAAAATGAAGGGAACAATAAAAGTAACTGAAATGCACTGAGAAATGAACATAAGGAACCAAATGGAGGCAAAGACAGAGAGAGAGAGAGAGAGGGCTGTTTATCTAACCTTCCCTTCTTGAGTGGGTTTTCTCTGATATCTCTAGAGAACAATTGGATGTGTAACAATGAAATACAAAACACAAGATACTGTCTTCGTATAATTACTTGTAATGATTCCAAGATGCCATAATTTGAGAACTTGCTAAATAGGACAACAAAGTGATCTGCTTTTCCAAAATTTTGCCCCTTACCTTATATATTATTTCATGGTGAAGATCAATAAAACTGAAAATTGGAATTGCCAGATATTATCAGATTTTATTTTTTGAATGCTTAACAGCTGACCCAAAATCTGGTCATAAAAATGGAAGTTAAATTAAATTGTCCTCAAAATTTAAGTTTGCTACATTTGTAAGAACCACTTGCTTCTTCAAAATCTCAAACTTTCTCATATCTAGCAGCAAATTGAAATTAGGAATTTAAGCATGTAAATTCATCATGGAAACCAAATTGATTAAAATTTTCTGTGTATTCATGATAATGTTTAAAATTTTTGCTACATTTAAACCCTAAGTTAGTTACAAAAACCCTAAAATTATGCTTGTTTAAAAACTTGGGCTAACTTGCTTTTGAAAACATACTGACATATTCGTTCCATTCTTCTTATAATTATTTTTTTGTCACTCCCAAGCAGCACACCATTGTATATATCCCCAAAACGGCACTTCTTTGTTAAAGCCATTAGGACAGAAATATTTTTGAGCCAGATGCAATGGCTCATGCCTGTAATGTCAGTACTTTGGGAGGCCTAGGTTAGAGGACTGCTTGAGGATAGGAGTTTGTGACCTGCCTGGGCAACATAGCAAGACCCAGTCTTTACAAATGAAATGAAAATAAAATATAAAATAAACTGGCTGGACAAAGTAGTGCACACCTGTGGTCATAGCTACCAGGAGGCTGAGATGAGAGGACCATATGAACCCAGGAGTTTGGGGCTGAGAATGAGCTATGACTGCACCACTGCACTTCAGCCAGAACTATGGGTTGGTGAGTTAGAAATAAGTTCTCAGTTCTGAATATAATAACTGCTCCTGGCACTCCCCAGAATGAGCTGGGTTTTCTTTTGCCTCTCTATAGTCCCTCTTCCTCAGGAAATACCCCCATGGTTCTGCCCGCTGTGCTATTAATTACACCAATGCTTATTATATGTCAGTTCAGTTTTATCTAGATTCTCCCAAAGTCAGTGCTGAACTTAGTTGTTTGAAAATGTATATATTGTAATAGTTACCAAAAAGACCAAATACAGCTAGATATTTATGCTATTTGTTTTATTTCCATCGTAGGTATATTTCCTTTTAAAATTCATATATATCTTTCTCTAAGGATTGTCTCCGTTTTCAGATGTTAAGCACTTTCTCATGCACACACCACCTAAGCAGCAAAGACAGAGTCCACGTCAGGGAATGTCACATTCAGGATAAGTACCTATTATTCTGTAACTCAGAAGTAGGAAAATGGATGTCCTCAAGCAGATGCTTTTCTTGACAGATACAAAAATTTGACAAGGATCACTGACTGACTTCCAACCCACCATTCATCACTTTTATCTTATTTTGACCCTAAGGGTCCCAGAGGGATAATGGCACTACATTCCTATTTAGAATTCAGATTTCAGATTGCATTTCTTATATCATTGTTTATAAGTAGTGGTTGCACACAGTCGCGATAATACTATGACATTAATCTACATTCCTCGTTAAATCGATTTTTGTCTTCCGTTTTTGAGCTTAGCTACAATTTCTCACACGGTTTCTCTAGGAAGATTCCTCAATGACTGAAACATTTAGAACATGGTCGATTCATAAATACGACACTGGGATTCCCCAGTGACTGAAACATTTTGAACATGGTCCATTCATAAATACGACACTGGGATTCCCCAATGACTGAAACATTTAGAACATGGTCCACTCATAAATACGACACTGGGATTCCCCAATGACTGAAACATTTAGAACATGGTCCATTCATAAATACGACACTGGGATTCCCCAATGACTGAAACTTTTAGAACATGGTCCATTCATAAATATGACATTGGGATTCCCCAATGACTGAAACATTTAGAACATGGTCCATTCATAAATATGACATTGGGATTCCCCAATGATTGAAAAATTTAGAACATGGTCTATTCATAAATATGAAGAGCTTGTGTAGAAAGTATAATTTACTTATCCTATTATGCTTAAGAAATTATGTGAAATAATGTGAAAATAATCTTAAAACATTTGCATGCATATTTGCTGCAAGAGTCATCTTTCATTGATACTTAATCATAATCATGGACATGGTGGGTCCCAATAACCAATATTTAATGCAAGACTGTAAATTTAATAGAGAGAAAACCTTATTTATAAATTTTCATGTGTTCTTTTCTTGACAATAAGGAGCTGTGAGATTTGTATTTTAAAAGATACTTAGTAATAAAAACTTTAATTTTTAAAACTTTTATTTTTAAATTCTGCTTAATTGCATAAAAGTTAAAAGGTAATATTTAATATTTAATGAGGCTTATTGAGCTAAATGATGATATGCAGCTTGGGTTATACTTGCAATTATAAGATTTGCTCATTATACCTAAGCAATCTCCTTCACTCAATCTAGCTACCACTAAGGAAGCAAAATTCCCTGAATCATAGTATCAAAGCATTCCATTATGTTTTCTATTAAGTTGTTTTGTTCTTTGAATCATTGTCTATTTTAATTTATCCTTTTAGAAAGAAAACAAATTACTTAATTTGCATTTCCCACTAGAAGCTTCACTACAGCTAGACTTGGAATTGATTTCAGGCCATTTTTTAATAAATGATGGTCCCTAGTGAAAGATAGAATACTTGAGCCATCAATATTGAGTAAATAAAAGGGTTTGGGTAAATAAGAGAGAAGATACCTATTTTTCTCAAATATTTTAAATATCTAATAACCTATTCCTCATCTAAAACAAGCCACAATTACTGGAAATGATGGTCAGAGGAAGGTATTAGCAACCCTGTGTAATACTACATGTCATGTTGGATCACTATTACAGAGAAACAGTTGTCATGCTGCATTTTAGTAATTCTACACATCACCAGAGAAATAGACAACTCTTATAGCCAAAGAAATCCAACGTAGCTACTGTCTACATATTCTTGTTTTAGACCTTTGGTGAAAAAAACTACTATGTGTATTGAATATATTTTACATTAGTTTTATGACAAAAAAGAAAAATGAGAATTCTATTAGATGCAAATACAAATTCTGAATGACAGGAAAGAAAAATTAAAATCAAAGCTGATCTTAATTAACAAAATGTATTATCTGCTTACATGTATATACAACTGTTCATATAAAGGCACAGATGCATTTGTGGTTTTGAAAAATATCTATTTCATTTCAAAACTTCATTGAACAATATTACATATGGCAAGAAAACTGCTTTTTTTGAAGGATCTTTTAAAAAGTGTTAAACTTTATTAGATACTTCAAACTAGCAAAGCTCAACTTCATCACAATTATATAATAACACTGCACACTTTCAATTTTATCTGGAGAAATATACCTATCCCTTGAAATAACTCTGTAAACTTCCTGCTCACAGATTTCATTTCAAGCCTTGAAAATGCAGGAAATCAATGCCGAATATACTTGCCCGGAAAGGAAAAGAAAATTTCAGCGATGTCAGGATGTTTTATCACATAAAATACAGAATTGCAATTTGTATCTGAGCAGGCAACACACCTCCAAAAATAATACAATACTTATCACAAAATACATTCACAGATACTAGATTTGGCACAAACCACTCCATACAGCTATTGATGAAATCAGTATTGAAAGCCTTATTACAAAATCTATGGCCTTTTTCTACGCTCCAACAGACATTTCAGGATGCCACAACCTTGCAGCTCCACTCTCTCATTAATTTCCCCTAAATACACTTGGCAGAAGAATGAGAAACGTCACATTTTTCATTTAATTTCTAAAGAACATCGCATCCTTTAAGAATAGGTTCTTGAAATTTTAAAATGTAAAACATAAAAACCCTAAAGAGACAAACATCCAAAAACATAAAAACCCTAAACAGACAAACGTCCAAAAACTTTTCTTCAAAATCACGACAACTTTATATGCTACGTGTTCTTGTAAAATACCACACACACAAACTCACAGGCACACCCACCCACCCAAAACCCACACACACGCATATTTATGGCCTCGTAACACCTCACATATATATACATACCACCAACTACAACAGAGACACACGCATATATATGGCTTCATAAAACCTCACATATATATACATATCATCAATTACAACAGAGAAAAGCCAATTTCAGAAAGATGGCTTCAATTTTGATGCATTTACTCACACCTAATTCTATTTCAATTTAACTGGTGCAGAGATATTACAATACCCTGTAACAAAAACCTGACGGAAGATTGTAACAAATTGCTTAAACATCAAACCAAAGACTCAACATAATTTCATCACAAAGTGAAATTCGCATCCAACTCGCAAAGAATTAGAAAATCCTTGCACTTACCTTGGCCTTGTCCATTCCCCAGATGACCCCAAAAGACCACCGTCATCATCAACAGCCCCGGAGCCCACGTCCACATCCTTCTAGTGACACGCTTATGTCTTCTGGCCATTGCATCTTAAACTCTGCATATTCAGTGGGGTGGATGTGAAAGTACAATAAATTACATTCTTAGAGAAATACACTATGACTCAAATCCCATATCTAATATGCACTGTGCATTTCTGAATTATCCTGCCTACAAGGAGGTATATTTGAAAATCATGCTTCCCTTTAGGGTTGTCATATTGATGATTAATACGAAAGCTCATTCATTTTTAATCTTTAAGCATTCATCTGAATTACATTTTTAATATCATTTTCCAAAACAGGCCACTTAACCTATGAATGTTAAAAAGTACTCCGGATATACATATTGGAGTTCAGTCAAGCAAAAGCATGGTGTATGGACACTACTTAAGTATAACTTGATATTTAGGCAAATTGATGAATTTAACATACCATGTAATCTCTACATATATACAAAAGGACTTTTCAACACATTTATGTAAGTTTTGCATAAATACCCTTGAAAATATTCTCAAGTTTTAAGTGGTATTCTAATTATGTCAGTAATTTTAACTGAATAAAGAGATGCATCATGTGCAAAAACTAATCTTGTTTACTTAAAATTGAGAGTAAAATTAATTATAGAAGGTACAAAACACTTGTAATTTTGATTTCAGATATATGACCCACAGGAACCTTCATATATACAAATATTATACACATATATGCAATGTATATTTGAATGTTCATTTTGAAACTGTTTTTCATACTGATACATGAAAATACTTAAATGTCCACCAAAGCAAGGTTATTTATTCATACATTTGAATGATATACAGTAGCTCAAAAGAATAAACTTGAGTTGCATGTACTAATATGGATAAGTGTCCAAAATGAATAGTGAAGCAAAATTAGCAAATTTAATAATGATAAGTTCAAAACTACACCTTTCATATGTAAACATGTGCAATAGTTAAAACTATACATTTTATGTTGCATAAGTATATAATACAGTATGATAACGCATAAGAATGATAAACACCTTCAAGACCAAAGTTAGGAAATTACAAGACTACAATTTAGATGGTTACTAGGTGGAATTTTAAATCAGAGGTTACTCCTAAATCCCAATTTTTCCACAGTTGACAAAATACGGAGTTAAGAAAAATAAACTTAATGATTTCCAGAATGAACGCTTTATTCAAAATGCTACGTAATTACAATTCTAATAAACTTGCAAGGGAATCCAGTCACCCAGAAATTTTGTATGCCTTTCTCCTACATCACGAAAGGGGAAGATTTAATTACCAACTTTGCATTACTTAACGTCAGACACATAGTATCAGAGCTAAAGAGAAATTTAAGAAACACCTAACTCAACCTCTCTATTTTAAATGACCAAATGAGTTGAGAAGGTTACAATGGCATTTCTAAGTTCATATGTAAAAACAGAATTTTGATGACAATGGCAGTTTAAGTACTAATAAACACTCCTTGAAAAGTTACTGTAATCCAGGTTATTTTACTGTGCTAAATGCCTTACATTCTTTACCCAATTCAGTTTCCACAGAAATCCTATGAACAAAGCACTTCCAAAATTTACCACTTCACAGCTAAGAAAACAAGGCTTAGAGAAATGCTACACGATCCCCTAGTCATGAGGTTAGTAGGTACCACTGTGGAGACTGAGGCAAAACAGGACGATTTCAAAGCCTATGCTCTGAACAAGTAAACACTAAGCAGGAATTTAGTTCTAGATCTCCCAGTTGTAGTCCAATAATCAGCCAAAAAATGGTGCTGAGAAGAGGGGAAAGAAAGATGTCTTGTATATGGAGCCTCATATATTTGATCCCAAATAAATCTTCAAATTGAAAATCATTAGAGCACAAGGCAATAGAATTATTAGTTTCTAAAATCATCAACCTTTCCCAAGTTGAACATACAAGTATATTTTATCATACATATACTATATGTGTGTATAACGTGTGTTTATCTAAGTATTCCTGTGGTTTATATATCTGGATTTGGAATTACAAGTGTTTTGTGGTTTATTATTTATTTATTATTATACTTTGAGTTTTGGGGTACATGTGCACAACGTGCAGGATTCTTACATATGTATCCATGTGCCATGTTGGTGTGATGCACCCATTAACTCGTCATTTAGCATTAGGTGTATCTCCTAATGCTGTCCCTGCCCCCTCCCCCCACCCCACAACAGTCCCCAGAGTGTGATGTTCCCCTTCCTGTGTCCACGTGTTCTCATTGTCTCCCTCTGTTGCTCTGGCTGGAGTCAGTGGTGTGATCATAGCTCACTGCAGACTCCAAGTCCTAGGCTCAAGCGATACTTTTGCCTCAGCCTCTCAAGTAGCTCGGACTACAGGCACGCACCACCATCCCCGGCTAATTGTTTTACAGAGATGGGGTCCCACCGTGTTGCTTGACTGGTCTCAGCCTCCTTAAGTCAAGGGATCCTCCCACCTAGACTTCCGAAAGCACTGAGATTACAGGTGTCAGCCACCTTGCGTTTTTTGATTTCTTCAATTAATTTTACTTATACACTTGATTACACAAGATTAATTTTGTGTACATAATGAATCTCTTTTGAGGTTTAAGTTACTGATTAATTAGAGTACCACTTAACAAGCGTGTCATCCCAGCACTTTGGGAGGCTGAGGTGGGCGGCTCACCTGAGGTCAGGCATGAGCCACCGTGCCCGGCTTACACACATTCTTTTCACTCCTGCTTTCAGATCTCTATTCCCTTCTAATTCCAGTGGAACCACTTTCACTTAGTATCAAAATATCCAGATCCACTCATCAAAGTGTAAATAATCCTTCAGCAAATTACCTTTGCAAATCTACTTTTATGTAATATTTCCTTAACTTCTTCTTACCTACATCCAGTAGTCATTTTACAAGGCAGAATATTTTCTATTTTATATAGAACTGAGGCAGTATTTGAAAAAAATCTCAAAACACTCTTCAGGAAGGACTGGCATCTAAAACACCAGTTCCAATATATATTTTAGTAACATTTTAAAGGACAGATGGTTTTCAAAATGTTATTATAATTTAAAAAAATGTAACCTTCCTCTCTGAGTTCATGTTTATGGAAAACTAATATTTCATAAATGCCAAGTTACTATGATGTATTGTCTAAATGCTGCCCCTGACATTCTATAAATGTAAAAATCATAACCTTCTAACTAACTTTGGTATTAGTCAACAACTGTGCTGATGAAAAGCAAAATCAATTCATTTAAAAAAAATTTTCCATGAAAAAAAAAACAAGTAACTTGTAAGTAGTAGCGTAGATGAACCAAAAAATAAAGTAACATTAACCAGAAAGACATGCCATGGATTTCTCTAATCTTTTTTTGGAACACACTTTTCATGCATATGAAAATAAAAATTAAATATAAAATGCCTACTTTATGTATGTACTTTTACTTGTGTCTATTGTTCTTTAAAGGTTAAAATAACTCCTAAAGCCTGCATAGCTGAGCCCATTGTGCTCTTCTGCCCATAAAATAGATTGGATGTGCAGTGAAAGAGGTATAACTTAGGCTTTCAGATTAGTTATGACGATGGAAACACAATTCTATTCAATAGTGTTCATGTTGGTCTTTGAAATGTTTAAGGTCACAAGGCAAAAGAGAACAGACTTTAAGAATGTTCGTGTATTACTTCTCGTCTTACCCAATAGCTAGATTAGTTCAATAAGGCCAGTGTTTTGGAGTAAACAGCATTGTGAAATGTGTCGCGGAGTCCGGAGGCTCCACCACCTACCTCCAGGTAGTTGTTCTGTCCGGTGGAGCCTAGACTAATACCTTAGGAGATGCATTACATCTACAGGTACCAACTAGGAAGGGTAGTCTTGAATTAAATGGCTTTAGACACGTTATAAGAGCAAATCGAAGCTTCCAGGTATTAGAACTACTTCAGTCACAGAGCGTCTCTGGGTTCTATCTGTGGCCAGCATCATGTCTCTGTCTGCCCTCCCCGAATGCTTTCTCTCATCATGTGGATCTTCTAGATGGTTTTATTCTTCCCCAGCCAGCCAACTTGATCAACAAGCCTAGGTATATTAGGTATGTATAAAGTTGGTTCTTAAATAAAGTCCATTACTGTATCTAGGTAAGTAATGTCTTCAGACTTACAATTTCATTGATATCTATAAAGAGTGACTCTAGTTAGCTTCTAGTGTCAGTTTTCCTAGCAGCTTCTTTAAAAAAAAAAATCCTCTCTGTAACAAAGCTTCCTTGCAAGTATTGCTGTTGGCAATAGTCCTCTTTACTGAAATGCTTATCCGGTGAAACTTGCGCTGTGCCAGTGAGCCTGCAGGTTGATGGTCCTTTTGTTCAACTTCTCCATTATAAAGCAACCTCTCTGATCACCCTTTTAAAACTAAAGACCAAAGAGTCAAATGAGATCAGGAAGTGACCAGAGCTCACAGGTCATCAACTCCTCTTCTTAGCATATTATAGCACACAGTCTAAGCCCGAAAAACACAGCAGAACCCATTACAGCTCTCGAGTTCCAGTTATTAACATTGATTTTTTTCAATGGAAAATTTTCATTAGAAGCTATCACAGGACTCACATTCAGTAATAACTTAGATTAGGATACATACTGGAGCCTTTGTCCTTAGAGTAGGTACCACTGAGTCACTATTAAAAGGAGTCTTTTTGACCTTAGTAAATTCTCACAGGGCTTATCTCAGTCTAAACTGTAACTGGCCTTTACTAGTGATGTCATGTGTAATTCAAATTAATATTGTAATGTATATAAATTGTATATATAGTATAATACATGCATGTATTTACATTTATTTTATTTTATTTTTTAATAAGATGAAACTTAGAGGTTAAAATATGACTCTAGGCCATTGTGCTTTAGAATGAAGAGCACAGACATGGGTTGCAAATGTAAATTTTGGCCCAATTTAATTTCTGTGACAAATTCATTAATGTCTTCAAGGTTCAGGCTGTATGTGTGAGACAAATGAAAACAGCTCTAAGATTCCTGAAAACCCTAAAGTATTAAAATTCCACTCTGCCATTAGTTCAGATAAATCATTTGCCAATTTGCCCCACAAGAACCAGGCATCTTTAAATGGTAACATAACATGCACTTCTCTCTCCCAAAGTGTAGTGCATAAACGTTCTGCTTCTGAATAACACAGGATGCCTGCTAAAATGTGCTGTCAGGGGTATTAGTAAGGAAATGTTGTATCAAAACTTCTGCAGATGTGGCCCTGAAATACACATTGTAATAAATCCTCCAGGCCTCTCAAGTTAGGAATAACTGGTTTATAAAATTGTACTTACTTAAAAATTATAGATAAACAGATTTTACCAAAACCCAGTTTTTCTGATCTGAATGAAATAAGGCTCTATATTCAGACTGACTTTTCAGTGAAAAACAACTTAAAATAGTGACAAATCATGTATAAGTTTAAATGAATATAACTAGGAGACCTGAAAACTCAGGTTTAGCAATCATCTTCCAACAGTTTGAGAGCCCACAGGAGCCACAGAGCCCTCATGTCTCCCCAGAGAAGCGGGGTGATTCTTCCCCCTAAACACCATGCAATTCTTCTTCTTTTTTTTTTTTTTTGAGACGGAGTCTCGCTCTGTCACCCAGGCTGGAGTGCAGTGGTGCAATCTCGGCTCACTGCAAGCTCCGCCTCCTGTGTTCACGCCGTTCTCCTGCCTCAGCCTCTCGAAGTAGCTGGGACTACAGGCGCCCGACACCACGACTGGCTAAATTTTTTTGTATTTTTAGTGGAGACGGGGTTTCACCGTGGTCTCGATCTTCTGCCCTCGTGATCCGCCCGCCTCGGCCTCCCAAAGTGCTGGGATTACAAGCGAGAGCCACCGCGCCCGGCCAACACCATGCAACTCTTGAAGTGAGTGAAAGCATTCCTGCTCACACTGATACCCTCTCAAGTGAACTCAAAGTTAAGCCATCTCCAGCCAGACCAGATACCCTGGCCCATATCTCATTCATTAATATATGTTGAGAAGCATTTGTTTCTTGGAAACTACATGAAGTGAATAGGCTGTGGACTCCACTGGACCTAGTGGTCTATATTTAACCAATTCCCTTCACACATATGTATCAGATGCTCTCTTAGTTACGGAGCTGCAGTGGTGAATAAGAAAGCCACAGTCCTGTACTCCTAGGGTTTCAATTCTGAAGACGAAGACAGGCACAGAAATCCAACTGAGCAAAGTGAAGAGATTATTACAAAATGTGTTCACATGCAAAGTGAAGCAAGGGACTGAATATCCAACAAGGGTGTTGGGGCGAACATTAGATATAATCTTAATTCACATTATATAAGATTCATACATATAATTTTTATATATAGATATATTAATTTGGGCCGGGCGTGGTGGCTTATGCCTGTAATGCCAGCATTTTGGGAGGCCAAGGCGGATGGATCACTTGAGTCCAGGAGTTTGAGACCAGTCTGATCAACATGGCAAAACCCCATCTCTACTAAAAATAAAAAAGTTAGCCGGGTGTAGTGGTGTGCGCTTGTAGTCCCAGCTACTCAGGAGGCTGAGAAAGGAAAACTGCTTGAACCCAGGAGGCAGAGGTTTCCGTGAGCCAAGATTGTGGCACTGCACTCCAGCCTGGGTGACACAGCAAGACCCTGTCTCAAAAGAAAAAGAAAAAAAGAAATATTAATTTGGATTATACAGACTCTAACCACTTCTTTCAAGTGAGAATATTTAAGCTAAGACCTGAGAATAAAAAGAGTTAGCTTTTCATACAATACAGAAAGATTCGTCTTATAGGAAAAACCCCCAGTGTTCAAGGACCCTAATATATGAGCAAGATCTTGGCATGTAGAAGAAACCTGTGAATTGGATGAAATGAAAAACTGAAAAGTAGGAATCTGGATGAAGTACAGAAGGGAGAAAGAGTAATGTGAGACGTGGCTGAAAGAGAAGGATATGTGAAACAGTACAGGTCTTCATTAGTAATGATGAGGAACATAAATCTTAGTCCAAGTACACCAGAAAAGTGGGAGAGTTGGAAACTGAAAGACATGTTAAGAGATCACTTTGGTTTCTCTGTAGCTAACAGGGTGTCGGAGATAAGAATTAAAGTAAGTTGACTAAGGATGACCTAAGAAAATAAGCGTAGGTAAGAAAATATGTGGCTCTGGCTAGGCTGGGGACATTGGAAATCAAAATAGGTGGAGGAAATTACAGATGTATTTGGAACCAAAATATTCTTTAAATGAATGTTGAATTGGATATTGTCAGAATATTGAGGAAGGGCCAAAAATGACTTATAAGCATCTAGCATGGCTGGCAGTGCCACTTACTATCATGTGGGAAACCAGGACATGTTACCTCTGAATTATTCGAGTGCTATTGTCACGTAAATCATCAACTCCCAGAATAAAGGTCTGGACCAAACTCTAAGACTGGAAATTATGAGCTGTTTAGTAGTGTTTAGAGCTTAGAGAGAGTATGTGTGTGGAGAGAAAAGAAGAGCAATTAGGACAGAACCCTTAGAAACATCAACATTTAAAATTTGGGAAGAGAAAGAGAAACAAATAAATTGTGGGAAAATGAAGCTCAGGGTAGTTGCAAGGGAATGCTAAAAATGAACTATGGCATTTGAGGAGGAAAACGTGGAAACTGAAAGCAAGAGAGTACGGATGGATCGTGAGGGAGCAGCAGCATCTGTGTCCTAAGGAGAGTCTCAGTGAAAATGAAGGGTTGTAGGAATGAGGACATCTGGGCCAACGAGCTGGCAAGGAGTGATGTCCAGGAGGCAGAATATTTGCATCTAGATCCTGGTGGTACATACCCTTATAGAAAATGTTTCAGATTTGATGACAATAAAGTGGAGGAAAGAAAAAAAGTAATGGAAATAAAGATGTCAAAAAACGGGGAACCGAGGTTTGTACTGGTCCTTTCACGTGAAAGCTGAGCCACTAAAATGATGGCTGAACTTGCCTGAAGATGATATTGAGCAAAAGATCTAAAGCCTTAAATAAATGGCAAGAGGCCAGGTGCAGTGGATCATGCCTGTAATCCCAGCACTTTGGGGGGCTGAGGCAGGCATATCACCTGAGGTCAGGAGTTCGAGACCAGCCTGGCCAACATGGCGAAACCCCGTCTCTACCAAAAATACAAAAATTAGCTGGGTGTGGTGGTATGCACCTGTAATCCCAGTTACTCAGGAACCTGAGGCAGGAGAATCACTTGAAACCGGGAGGAGGAGTTTGCAGTGAGCCGAGATCACACCATTACACTCCAGCATGGGTGACAGAGCAAGACTCCATCTCAAAAAAAAAAAAAATAAGACCAGAGTGCCCAGGAGGGAGGTCTGTTGATGATGGTAATACCAAAGGGGCATGGCTGATATTTCCAAGGGGTTTGAGTTTCAAAGGAACAGTCTAATTTGCAAGGAGCGGAGAAATTAACAGTCTAGAAGTTGTAACGGGAACCAAGAACAACCACCTCGGCTTCCAGCCATAGGTATGTGGAGGGTGAGAAAAAGACCTGTCTCAATTTATGAAAGCTAGAGGAAAAACTGCACTTTAGTATCAACCAACTTTTGTTTTAAGATAATTACAAACCAATATGGAACTTAGCAAGAGTCAATTTTGACAGTTTCCTGCAGCTTAGTAAATTCTGCACAAAATTAAGATTTAACACAAAAGTAGAGAAAAATTTTAATGGCATAGCACATTTCTTCACAATTCCTTAAACCAAATAATTCCCTGTTCTTCTAACTCTCACCTTACACTATCAACTAGGCTTCTTATTCAATGAAAGGTTTAAGTCTACTAAGACACACACACACACACACACACACACACACGTCTTATCCAGCTGCAGATCTCATTTTTGAAGGTACATTGAAAGTACATAGATCATTCTATAATCATCAACTATGAAGATTGTGAGCAACTGGAACAAGTATTCTTGGAAAAGAAGTTTCCTGTGTATAAGAAAAAAAAGAGTCCAACTCTGGGAACTGACTTGGCTGAGTCATCATTATATGCCACTGGCAAGAAATCAAGAAGTAACTCAGGACTGATAAACTTTGTTAAAGGAAATGGAAACAGCCTATCTGTGAGGCTTAATTCTTGATAATCTGGCCAAGATATAGCATCTGGATAAGAGTTCACTGACTCAACTAAATTTTGTGAAGGTGAAGTACTTGTTAAAATGAAAGATCTATTTAGAGAGAAATAAGTAGACATAATGTCTGCACTATGGATAGGTGTATACCTGTTTTTTGCAAAAACAGTTTGTATCTTTGAAATGCTGGTTTGCCCTGGACAGAGCTAACTTAAATAGAGACCAGGCGCGGTGGTTCATGCCTGTAATCCCAGCACTTTGGGAGGCCGAGGAGGGTGGATCATGAGGTCAGGAGATCGAGACCATCCTGGCTAACACGGTGAAACCCCGTCTGTAGTAAAAATGCAAAAAATTAGCCGGGCATGGTGGCGGGCACCTGTAGTCCCACCTACTCTGGAGGCTGAGGCAGGAGAATGGTGTGAACCCGGGAGGCGGAGCTTGCAGTGAGCCGAGATCGCGCCACTGCACTCCAGCTGGGTGACAGAGCGAAACTCCGTCCCCAAAATATATATATATAGTTTTTTTATATATATATGTATATATACCCAAAGGATTATAAGTCATGCTGCTATAAAGACACATGCACACGTATGTTTATTGTGGCACTATTCACAATAGCAAAGACTTGGAACCAACCCAAACGTCCAACGATGATAGACTGGATTAAGAAAATGTGGCTGGATACATATGTAACAAACCTGCACATTGTGCATATGTACCCTAAAACCTAAAGTATAATAAAAAAAAGAAAAAAAAAAAGAAAATGTGGCACATATACACCATGGAATACTATGCAGCCATAAAAAAGGATGAGTTCATGTCCTTTGTAGACACATGGATGAAGCTGGAAACCATAATTCTCAGCAAACTATCACAAGGACAAAAAAAACCAAACGCTGCATGTTCTCACTCATAGGTGTGAATTGAACAATGAGAACACATGGACCCAGGAAGGGGAACATCACACTCCGGGGCCTGTCATGGGGTGGGGTGAGGGGGAGGGACAGCATTTGGAGATATACCTAATGTAAATGATGAGTTACTGGGTGCAGCACACCAACATGGCACATGTATACATATGTAACAAACCTGCACGTTGTGCACATGTGTCCTAGAACTTAAAGTATATATATATATAAAGAGAAAACCATTAAAGAAAGGCTATAATACACAGGAACACACAGACATACATACACCTGTGTGTCTATATCTTCAGTTATCACACTTTTTCTATACAGACTCCACACAAGACAAACATGTTACATTTTATGAGAAACTATAAGTGGAAAGAGGAGAATTTGTGAAATCAATATAGAATGTTCCTTGTTTAGCATAATTCTAACTGTTTCTCATTAGAGGTCTGAGTATCAATCTGTATTATATGTGGCCATGCTGGCATTTGGGAAATTCCACAAGAAACTTTTTAAATATGAATTTGGAAAAGGGAAAAGGATTTTTAAAGTGTCTTTTTTTGTTCTGCATTCTATGTGGAACATCTATTTTGTGCTAACTGCTCGTGTTAGCTTGTGATTGCCTGTGACTATGTGGAAGATATACTTTACGTGACTATGTGAGCAATAGTCTTAAAGTTAAGAAGTCTAAAATTTGGTTGGTTTAGTTGCTAATTAGGTAAATTACCTTGTAATGGTTACTTAACCTCTCAAAGATTAATTATCTTCAGTGGTACATTGAAGGTTCCATTCATATTGATTTTAGTAGACTTATCCTACTAAAAAGTAAATTTAACAGAAATTATTCTAGACCTCATTATTTCAGGAGACCCCACCCCAGCTTTTATTCCTAACTTCAAGAAATGCAGAGAAATTTAAAAATTCGATGTTCTCCCAATTCAACAGAATATAACTGAACTAAATCGATTTATGTATAATTCATTATTTCAACCTTTAACGCTATATCCGAGCGGTTTGTTTTCACCATAAAGTTATAGCTGTTTAGGCCAATAATTAAAGAGGACCTTGATAGAGAATGACAAGAGAGGATGATCACCCTATTGTCTATCTTCCAGCTGTTTTCAATGCCCTGAAGTTTTATTCACACCCAAATATTAGAACCTTATCTGAGAGAGCGTACTCAAATGATGAATCATGCTAATTTCTCAAGAAAAGTGTTACAGAATAATAAATGCCTTTCTGGTCAAAGCACTGATGCTCTGGAAATAATCTTTATCCAAATGAGGTACAGGAATTGTTAGGACTATTAAAAGTTTGTATATGATATCTGCCAGGTTCGACTGAGCTTCACTTAAAATCTACCATATTAGGGCCAAGTGTAATGACTCAAATTAGTGAACTTAAAAATTGTTTTAAAATGTTTCCTGGAGACATTTCAAATATTGCTCTCTGATTTATCACTGTTACTTTTGCTGAATTCAATTTGATGCCAAGATTTATTCAGATTAATCAAATGCCATAAACTCTGATACCTAATGTTCCTTAACACCTTAAGAACTTTTAAACAGATCAAATGTTGAAGATACGCTTTTAGTGAAACTGTACCTAAGCACATGAATTCTATTGAATATAGCTTTTTAGAAGACTAACAAAGAAAGAAGACTTAGGAAATTCGGAAACATTTTTTAAACCTTCTAGAGGGAATTAAACTACTGAAAAATAATTTCAATTGGTGAATCTAATGGCATTAATCAGAAGATAAGAAAAAAGTAACCATAAAACTTTATGGGGGTAATATTTGCTATGAGGATCAGGAAAAACAACTAATGGATATTAGGCTTAATATCTGGGTGATGAAATAAACTGTACAACCAATCCCATGGCATAAGCTTACCTCTGTAACAAACCTACACTTGTACCCCTGAACTTAAAAGTTAAAATTTAAATAAATAACGTTGTGCTATTAATTTCCACCAGAGCCTTTCCAAGGTGCAGGGAACTTTTGAGAATTTTATTTCTTGCAAAAGGAAACTTGATTCCTTGCTTAGGGCCTTCCTAGGAAAACCTCTATTCTTTGGAGAAGCATCATACTCCTACAAGATTTAAGGACCATCATATTTGTCAGACTTTTTTTCTGTTTTACTGTGAGCAGTTTACAGAACATAAAGAAAAATCAAATCCGAAGGTGCACTACACGTGTTTTATCAAAAGGAACATTTTTGTGTACTTTTAAGAAAATACGACAAATTGAGTTTTCTGACCTATTACCAAGTTAGACATCTTGAGTGAATTGAATCTGTTGTAATCCGGTTTGGTTTTCATCCCATGGCTCCGGAAAACTGACATTTATCTCCAATTTTTCAAATCTGCTTCTTTCCAGTACCTCATCTATACGACTATTATAGTACTTTTCATCTGCTTTTACCACTACACTATGGCTGCATTACTTTTAACACAGTGTCCCACATGTTACCCATTTCTACCTTATATAAAGAGTAGAAATTGAATTGTAATTGAGTATGCAGTTGCCTCATATTCAGGTCTTCAACTGAAATAACTCCAGCTATCTCAAAACTTCAACCCTCTCTGGAAGTATTGGACCAAATTATCCCAGATTATAGCACTCTCAGGCTAAAATTACTAATGCTTCTATAGTTTCAGAGACTGTATCAGGTTATTCAACACAACATTCCATGCACCATTCCAGCCTCATATAATCAGAGGACACTTAGACGACTTTAATAGCCTTCAAAAGACACCCTCCTCTTTTACTTATATATATATTTATTTATCTATTTATTTAATGGAGACAGGGTCTTACTCTGTCACCCAGACTGGAGCGCAGTGGCATAATCACGGTCCACCGCAGCCTGCACCTGCCGGGCTCCGATCCTTCCACCGCAGCCTCCTGAGTGGCTGGGACCACAGGCGCCGCCACCACGTCTGCCTGGTTTTTGTATTTTTGTGGAGATGGGGTTTCACATGTTGCCCAGGTTGATCTGAGACTCCTGGGCTCAAGAGATCCACCTGCCCCGGCCTCCCAAAGTGCTGGGATTACATGAACGAGCCATTGTGCCCAGCCGGTCCCGCCCGGTTTTTAACCTTCGTACTGTTTATATAATCATCCTTCACAAAATAGAACACTTCATTACTCGATGGTTCTCATTATTCCAATATGAAGAACTATATTAAGAAAATAAATTCCTGGCCGGGCGCGGTGGCTCACACTTGTAATCCCAGCACTTTGGGAGGCCGAGGCGGGCGGATCACAAGGTCAGGAGATCGAGACCACGGTGAAACCCCGTCTCTACTAAAAATACAGAAAATTAGCCGGCGTGGTGGCGGCGCCTGTAGTCCCAGCTACTCGGGAGGCTGAGGCAGGAGAATGGCGGGAACCCGGGAGGCAGAGCATGCAGTGAGCCGAGATCGCGCCACTGCACTCCAGCCTGGGCGACAGAGCCAGACTCCAGCTCAGACAAAAAAATAAATCAATAAATTTCCAATATTTCCTAGCATATCCAATTTAATTCTATACATCACATAAAAATAAAAGCCGTCTTACTGTGTTAGTTTCTTACTGCTGTTACAGTAAATTAACATAAACTCAGAGGCTTAAAACAACACATTTTTTTTCTTTATACTTCTGGGGGTCAGAAGTCCAAAATGGGTCTTAGTGTGCTAAAATCAAGGTATCATCAAGTGTATATTTTGTCTAGAGATTCCAGGAGAGAATTCACCAGGTTTGAGGGGTCACATGTATCCCTGAGCTCTTGGCCTCTGCACATCTTGGACACAGCACATCACTTCAGCCTCGGCTCCAGTTTCCCCAAGCTCTTCTGCTCACTCTGGTCTCTCCGCCTTCCTGTCTGAAGGTTCTTTGTGACTACAGTGGGCCCACCTAGATAATTCAGGATAATCGCTCCAGTTTAAGGTGAGGTGATTAGCAATCTTAATTCCACCTCTAACCATAATGCTTCCATGCTGCCTAACAACACATTCAAAAGGTCATCCTGCTAAGGGTCATTATTCTACCTACACACTAAGTGACTGAGAAAAAGTAAAGTTATCTATCATGCCTTACCTATGGCGAGGAAATAATAACTTATAATGATTTATCTACGAAAACCTGTTTTTAAAAGCTTTGGTCCTAGTCTATTGATTAAAGTTTTGGTATATTCCAGATAAATTTCATGTCCTTGATGCTAACACATTGTGCACAGTAGATGGCCTTTTTAAAATAGTACTGCATAAAGGAATATTTAAGGTTGTCTGGACAATAGAAAAGGAACTTTAGTTGCTATGCCACAAAAGGCCGGATTTCTGCACATTACACCTCCTACCAGTGCACACATGTGCCAAACTCCTTCCTGAAAGCCTGGTTTATGTTTCCTATGTGCTTAGCAATAGTTTTACTCTCACGACTGTTTATATTAAGTCCTATTTTTTAAAGCATATCCTCATTTGTTTGTTTTCCTGAGCCTCTGAACTGGATTTCATCTGGTATGTATTGCACAGGTTTGCACACTTGATTGTACGCTACCTTAAAGCATCCTCTTGTGTTCTGGACACGGTTATTTTTCTCCATGGTAAGGTGATAAGTTACTTCTCTGAGGACTTGCCACCTTAGAATGCAGTGGTGACATCACCTGCTCAGGCTCTGTCTGCAATGTGGAATTTAGTATTTTCCAACTTCTGGTCTAACTTGAACTTCATAATTAAGCAGAGCCGCCTTTTGAGGGAACAGTAGGGTGTCTGCCCCTAAACGTCTGTGTAAATGCAGAGACACATTTGGGAACATAACTGACTTTTATGTACAGAAGCCAGATGCATTTCATGCCCATGCATGCTTAGGGAAGCAAGTTCATCTCATCTATCACAATAAGCATCTGTGCCACTGAATTCCACTGCAGGATACTTTTCACACTTAGACAACAAAACATTTAAGGAAATAAAAGCTCTTTCCAATAAAAATGTGCATCAAATACTGTGTGTATGTTTAAAAAAAAACCTTCCTCTATAAGATAAGGTCACAGGAACTACTAAAAAAGCATTCTTGAAATACATTTTCTGATAGGAATCTAGGCCCTTGCCTTATATAAGATTTAAGGAAAGTGATGTGTGTGTCTTTATACTTGAAAGGCTGTTTTCAACAGCAAAGGGTATGCTTTGAGGTATCAATATAGTTTTGAGAATGCAAAAGTTTAAAAGAAATGGAATGCATATTCTCCAGGTATGAACATGCAATTGTCATTATTTTCCTACCATCTACTAGATTAGAAACAGAAGAAAAATTATGGAAATGTCTGTTTTCCCTCAATAGGAGTACCTATTTATTAAAGTTAATTAATTACTATTCTTTAAACATTTTCAAAATAGACTCATAAGTGACAACTTTCAGAGAAAACAAGGGTTTTTGGATGTAAATATTTACTTATAACATGGATAAAATAATTTTGTTAAATATTAACTCCATATTCATAATGTTCTCTATTGTTTTTGCATTTTGTTTAACAATAGAGAATCTAAGACATTTAGTGTTCATGAGTTTCATACAGTTTCCTGTCAATGTACTTTGTCTTTTTTTTATTGGACTACTAATCATTTATTTATGATTTGTTGGAACTACTCATATTTTAAATATGTCAAGTGAATTGCAAGCACTTGTTGCTGATTTGATATTTGCTTTTTACACATATTCATTGTATCCTCTGAAAAAGAAAAGTTTTATATTTTAACAAATTCCAATCCATAATTTTTTTTTTAAATTTTCTGTTATTGGTTAGGGCTATGTTTGGATATTTAATTTTAACCGTAATGTTGCAAGTGATATTTGTCTATGGTATTTTTTCTTTATATTTTGAAAAAGTGTATTTGACATCCACTATGGAATTAATATTTATTAATGACATATTATACCTTTGTGCAACTATAAAATACATATAGCCAATTATCTGAACACCATTTTATGAACTGTTTATCACTTATCCACTGATTTGAAACACTATCTTTATCATATATTGGATTTTAGGTTTATCGAGATTATGTAACATGAAATTATTTAATTATGAAATTATGTGAATTCAAGCATGACAGTCAGCTCTTCTTCCCCACCACTACCCTGTAAAAGGATGGATGGAATAATTGCTTCCCTATGGCTTAAGTGTATGAGAGGTATACAACATGGTCTTGATGAAGTGGGAACTACACAGAAACTGTTTTTGGTCCTGAAATGTACTCCAGCTTTACCAATTTGTTCTACACATATACCATTGAGGGTAGAAGCTGAATTTTGCTAATGATTATATTTACACTACTTAACATTGTGCCAGATACTGAGTAGATGCTTAGAAACATGTTTAATGACTTGTTTTATTGCTAGAGACCTAATTATCTGCTGTAGTGGTGCTATCTCATTCAGAATCATTTTGACCAGCCTTTCTCCATCATGAATAAAACACTTATTTACACACTTGTGTACATGCACATGTGCATAGAAACACACACACCCTTTGCAGAGACAAACTGCATCGAAAGCATGTACAAACATTATAGTATTTTTGTTGATTCTGACCTGATTCTGATTCTATTGTATACATTTTCATTCTGATCACAATAACAATAAAAATAGAAAACTATAAGTTGTGAAGCTGGAAGATGCAGAACATGAAAGATCGAATTACCAATTTTTTTTTCTATTTTCTTTAGTTGGCTGCTGATAAAATCAGAAAAGTAATGGACACAAAAATGAAAGTATGCAATGTGTGTGCGTGTGTGTGTGTGTGTATCACATGCACTCGTTTCCATGATGTACATATGGAATTTCATAACCAGCCAAACTAAGCTTCATAAGTGAATGAGAAATAAAATCCTTTACAGACAAGCAGATGCTGACAGATTTAGTCACCATCAGACCTGCCTTCCAAGAGCTCCTAAAGGAAGCACTAAACATGGAAAGGAGAAACCAGTACCAGCCACTGCAAAAACACACCAAAATATATAAACCAATGAAACTAGGAAGAAACTGCTTCAACTAATGTGCAGAATAACCAGCTAACATCATGATGACAGGACCAAATTCACACATAACAATATTAACGGTAAATATAAATGAGCTAAATGCCCCAATTAAAAGACATACACTGGCAAATTGGATAAAGAGTCAATACCCACAGGTGTGCTGTATTCAGGAGACACATCTCACTTGCAAGGACACACATAGGCTCAAAATAAAGGGATGGAGGAATATTTACCAAGCAAATGGAAAGAAAGAAAAAAAAAGCAGGAGTTGCAATCCTAGTCTCTAATAAAACAGACTTTAAACCAACAAGGATAAAAAAGGACAAAGAAGGGCATTACATAGTAGTAAAGGGATCAATGCAACAAGAAGAGCTGAGTATCCTAAATATATATATATGCCAAATACAGGAGCACCAGGATTCATAAAACGAGTTCCTAGAGACCTACAAGGAGACTTAGACTCCCACACAATAATAGTGGGAAACTTTAACAACCCACTATCAATATTAGACAGATCAACAAGAAAGGAAATTAACAAGGATATTCAGACTTGAACTCAGCTCTGTTCCAAGTGGACCTAATAGATACCTACAGAACCCTCCACCCCAAATCAACAGAATATACATTCTTCTCAGCACCACATAGCACTTATTCTGAAATCAACCACATAATTGGAAGTAAAACACTCCTCAGCAAATGCAAAAGAATGAAAATCATAACAAACAATCTCTCACACCACAGTGTAATCAAATTAGAACTCAGAATTAAGAAGCTCACTCAAAACTGCACAACTACATGGAAACTGAACAACCTGCTTATGAATGACTACTGGGTAAATAGCAAAATTAAGGCAGAAATAAATAAGTTCTTTGAAACCAATGAGAACAAAGACACAACATATCAGAATTTCTGGGATACAGTTAAAACAGTGTTTAGAGGGAAATTTACAGCATTAAATGTCCACATTAGAAAGTGGGAAAGATCTAAAATAGACACCCTAACATCACAATCAAAAGAAGCAATGGAAAACACATTAAAAACCTAGTATAAAACAAGAAATAACTAAGATCACAGCAGAACCGAATGGGAGAGAAACACAAAAAAACCTTCAAAAAAAAATCAATGAATCTAGGAGTGGGTTTTTTGAAAAGATTAACAAAATAGATAGACCGGTAGCCAGACTAACAAGGAAGAAAAGAGAGAAAGATCAAATAGACACATTAAAAAACGATAAAGGGTATATCACCACTGATCCCACAGAAATACAAACTATTATTAGAGAATACTGTAAACACCTCTACACAAATAAACTAGAAAATCTAGAAGAAATGGATAAAGTCCTGGACACATACACCCTCCCAAGACTAAAGCAGGAAGAAGTCAAATCCCTGAATAGACCAATAACAAGTTCTGAAATTGACTCAGTAATTACTAGCCTACCAACCAAAAAAAGCCCAGGACCAGATGTCTTCACAGCCGAGTTCTACCAGAGGTACAAAGAGGAGCTGGTACCATTCCTTCTGAAACTATTCTGAACAATAGAAAAAGAAAGACTCCTCCCTAAATCATTTTATGAGGCCAGCATCACTCTGATTCCAAAACCTGGCAGAGACCCAATAGAAAAAGAAAATTTCAGGCCAATATCACTGATGAACATCGATGCGAAAATCCTGAATAAAATACCGGCAAGAGAATCCAGCAGCACATCAAAAACTTATCCACCACGATCAAGTTGGCTTCATGCCTGGCATGCAAGGCTGGTTCAACATATGCAAATCAATAAACATAATCCATCACATAAACAGAACCAATGACAAAAACCACATGATTATCTCAATAGATGCAGAAAAGGCCTTCAATAAAATTCAACACCCCTCATACTAAAAACTCTCAATAAACTAGGTATTGATGGAACATATCTCACAAAAATAAGAGCTATTTATGACAAATGCATAGCTAATATCATGCTAAATGGCCAAAAGCTGGAAGCATTACCTTTGAAAACTGGCCCAAGAGTAGGATGCCCTCTCTCCCCACTCTTATCAAGATAGTATTGGAAGTTCTGGCCAGGGCAATCGAGTAAGAGAAAGAAATAAAAGCATGCAAATAGGAAGAGAGGAAATCAAATTGTCTCTGTCTGCAGATGACATGATTGTATATTTACAAAACGCCACCACCTCAGCCCAAAAATTCCTTAACCTGATAAGCAACTTTGGCAAAGTCTCAGGATATAAAATTAATGTGCAAAAATCACAATCATTCTTATATACCAATAACAGACAAGCAGAGAGCCAAATCATTAGTAAACTCCCATTCACAATTGCTAAAAAGAAAACAAAATACCTAGGAATACAACCTACAAGGGATGTGAAGGACCTCTTCAAAGAAAACTACAAACCAGAGCTCAAGGAAATGACAGGACACAAACATATAGAGAAACACTCCATCCTTATGGATAGGAAGACTCAATATCATGAAAATGGCCATATTGCCCAAAGTAATTTATAGATTCAATGCTATTCCCATCAAGCTACCATTGACTTTCTTCACAGAACTAGAAAAAAACTATGTTAAATTTCATATGGAAGCAAAAAAGAGCCTGTGGAGCCAAGGCTAACCTAAGCAAAAAGAACAAAGCTGGAGGCATGACGCTGCCTGACTTCAAACTATATTACAAAGCTAAAGTAACCAAAACAGCATGGTGCTAATACCAAAACAGATATATAGACCAATGAAACAGAATAGAGGCCTCAGAAATAACACCACACATCTACAACAATCTGATCTTCAACAAACCTGACAAAAGCAAGCAATGGGGAAAGGATTCCCTATGTAATAAATGGCGCTGGGAAAACTGGGTAGCCATATGCAGAAAAGAGAAACTAGACCCCTTCATTATACCTTATAAAAGAATTAACTCAAGGTGGATTAAAAACATAAATGTAAAACCTAAAACTATAAAAACCCTAGAAGAAAACCTAGGCAATATGATTCAGGACATAGGTGTGGGCAAAGACTTCATGACTAAATCACCAACAGCACTTGAAACAACAGCCAAAATTGACAGATGGAATCTAATCAAACTAAAGAGCTTCTGCTCAGTAAAATAAACTATCACAAGAGTGAACAGGCAACCTACAAAATATGAGAAAATTTTTGCAATCTATCCATCTGACAAAGGTCTAATATCCAGAATCTAGAAGGAACTTAAACAAATTTACAAGAAAAAAAAAACAAACAACCCCATCAAAAAGTGGGCAAAGGATATGAACAGACACTCCTCAAAAGAAGATATGTATGTGGCCAATAAACATATGAAAAAAGCTCATTATCACTGTTCATTAGAGAAATGCAAATCAAAACCACAATGACATACCATCTCACACCAGTTAGAATGGTGATCATTAAAAATTCTGGAAACAGATGCTGGAGAAGATGCAGAGAAATAGGAACACTTTTACACTGTTGGTGGGCTTGTAAAATAGTTCAACCATTGTGGAATACAATGTGGTGATTCCTCAAGGATATAAAACCAGAAATACCATTTGACCCAGCAATCCCATTACTGGGTATATACCAAAGGATTATACATCATTCTACTCTAAAGACACATGTACATATATGTTTATCATGGGACTATTTACAATAGCAAAGACTTGGAACCAACATAATGCCCATCAATGATAGACTGGATGAAGAAAATGTGGCACATATTCACCATGGAATACTACACAGCCATAAAAAAGGATGAGTTCACGTCCTTTGCGGGGATATGGATGAAGCTGGAAACCATCATCCTCAGCAAACTAACAAAGGAACAGAAAACCAAACACTGCATGTTCTCACTCATAAGTGGGTGCTGAACAATGAGAACATGTTGACACAGGGAGAGGAACATCACACACTGGGGTCTGTAGGTGGGTGTGGGGAAAGGGGAGGGAGAGCATTAGGACAAATAGCTAATGCATGTGGAGCTTAAAACCTAGATGACGGGTTGATGGGTGCAGCAAATTACCATGGCACAAGTATACCTATGTAACAAACCTGCATGTTCAGCACATGTATCCCAGAACTTAAAGTAAAATTTTAAAAAATGAAAGTATGCAATATGTGTATGTGTGTGTATACATACATATAAAACAAGCACTCATTTTCATTATGTACATATATGCACATTATGAGTGTGAATATATGTTAAATAATATCCTATCAGTTTTGTATTTGTAACACATATATGTACATGCATATACAACAAATAGAGGTGTTTTGCATAATAATTTCATTTATATTCATTTCATCAGCTAAGAACTAAAAAGAATTTAAATCAAAATCAATTATTCATTTACAGGTGTTTTTAACCATCATCTCCCCCTTTATCTTCACTTTTATGCCTCCTTGTATTGCCATTTTGTGACTTTTTTGCCATAAATTATACATATTTGGAACAGTCACTTTAAGAAATTCAATCTTTGGATAAGATCTCTAAGATTGATTTAGTATGAATACGTGTGTGGGCACACACTTGACAAAGAAAGGTCAGTTATAAATATATGTGTACACTTATCAAAATAATTCACATAAAATCTCTGAATAAAATTATCTGTATGCTTTTTCTGTCAATAAAAGCAATATAGTATAATTCTTGGTAGTAAACCTGTTTGTTTTCATTCTGTTGCCTACCATGTGAGCTGCCATGTTGGTATAAAACATCGATCATTTGATATTTTACTACAGCAAATAATAGTGATCCCCACGAAATAATAAATAAATCAGTGAGTTTCACGGAAATAAGTTTTTGGATGGATCAGATAATTTGAAGTTGTTAGTTTATTCTCCAGCAAGGTGAAAGAAAAAAGCTGTTAGTTTGTTCTCTATCAGGTGATCGAAGATGAAAACTAAAGTTCTCAAGGCCAGTGCATAATAACGGTGCCGTATTCTGTGCATCAATCACCATTACCAAATACCTATATTGCCAAATATTTCATGTACCGCTTTAGTGGTGATTAATCAATGTGCCATGGCACTGAAACTGAAACGAGACTTTGTAGTACAAGTGATATTCAAAGGGTTTTGAAAATTTATCAGCTCTATAGATATAGATGAAAATTTATCATCATCTATCTAGAAATCCTGTTTTTATAAATGTTACCTAGCCAAATATTGGTTTTATTTACTTAATATTTAGAAAACATGAGTTTAGTAAAAATTGTTCAGATTTTCTTAATGTAGTGTGTGAAATTACTATGTAATTATACAAGAAATATGCTACACGGCTGAATACACAAATAGGTCAGCAGAGGGAGCAAAAGGTGCCTTTCCACTATAATCCACAGCAACATCACCCGCTCTTCTCTCTACATCATCGATGTATGTTATCTAAAGTCCTGTGCAAATGCCACCTCAACACGAGTCCTCTAGCCTTGCCTTCTTATCAGAAGCAGCTCGAAAGCCCCGATAATTCTAGAACCACTGAAAAATACACACTTGTTGCAAGGATTGAAAAGCCTCATATTGCAAATTCAGAATTCACAGTACTGAAAAAATTCATAATTTTTTTAAAGCTACAATACTGTGAACTATACAAAATGAATTATGTTGGGATCCGATGACTCTCTTCATTCCAGCCTATCTTATATTTTCTCATTCATTTCTCCACATAGTCACAACAACAGACTCACTATTACATTTCATTAATGGCTATTTTATAATAAATGATCTCAATAGCATTTCTGAAACCTCTGCTGTTCTGGTTTTACAGAACTCTTGAATTTTTGAATGAGTTAGTTTTTGATTGAAAAAGACCTGACTCTTATGCTTAGAAAAGCCATCATTTCTTTCTGTAAGCTTTCCGTCTTCTATAAGCTTTACATGTTCCATAAGCAAACATTCGCTGGTTTTGTGATCAAACTAGAGAGGCAAATTCAGTTAATAATAACAACGTCATTTATCATCCTCAAATCTAGTGTTATGGATAATACGATCTCCACAAGGAGACGGTTGCACGAGCGACAAGAGAAAGACAATCAACAGTCTTTTACTCATACCAAGATATGTCCACACACACTTGTTTCAACAGTCAAAGTAACGCCATATGTCCCCAGTGATGTGGGTGGGCAAAAGGAACAGTTGGCCTGCTAATGAGGGCCATATGTACACGCAGCCTATCGTACCATCCTTCTTACTTATGGTTGCTGAAAACTCAGTGGAAGAGCTTGCTCTGAGGAATGGCATGGCTGGAGGAGGAGAGGCTTCCTTAAGAGCAGGAAAGGACCATTTGTTGTACAACTACTGTATCTCTGAAACTGGGAGCTAAAGATACGCATGTACGTTACTCATTCTTATTAAGAGTTACTTACGCATCCGTAGAGTTCTTTACTCCAGTTTCACCTTCTTTCACTAAATTCTTTTGCATTTATGTGCAAAGGGATTTTGGGCCCTTTTCAAAAATTACTTTTCCTAATCAATCTTGTTAATTTGATGTTCATTTACATCGGCTTCTCTTTATTTTTAGCTTGATTTCCAGAAAAATTATACTTTCTTTGACATTGTTAAATGTTACAATATTAAAAGAAATGAAAAAGACTTAAAAACTTAGAATATTTGAATGAGGGTTTCTGGAAGGCAGAGAGAACAATAAGGCAAAAGTACTTACTGCACTACTGTTCCAAAGTAAAAGAAAAACAAAGATTTTAAAAATGATTATAGCAGCTTTGTATCTCAACCAGGGTTTCCTTTGAAATTTCTACAACTGCAAACACTATTCAGCAATTTGCACTGATTATAAAATTTATTGTTTTAAGGTCAATTGTGATACTATGATCAGATAATATAATTTACTTTACTCTTAATGGCTTCATTTTGACAACGGAGGGAGCTTTCAGGAAGGACAACGCTTCCTGCACAACAACCAGTAAAGCAGGTCACATCCATTTTCAATATAATTTTAAGAAAAATGAAGGACAAACTACTTGTGAGGCAGCAAGAATTCATTTGCATTAAATTAATTTGAACAGGGCATTTCAAGTTCTCTCTGGCAACAATGGAATAAAGGGGAAAATGAATCTATCTTATGCAATGATCCTCTTCTAGGTTACAGAAAGATTTGAAAGGCTGACATGACCATTGCTAAATTTCTTCTAGAAGTCTATGATTAGTGTCATAGATATAACTCATGAGATAAAATATTCACAAAGAATGTCTGTGAACTGCATCAATTGTGATGGAACTACTGTCTAACATCCCTTTGAAAAGTTATATTCTGCAAAGGTTAAAAAAACACCAACCTTTCGATGCTTTCTTATATGGATGAGCTTTTGTCAACAAGAACTAAGCTTCACAATTAAGCACTATGGAAGATAATGTTCTAGGTTAATTTAAACCTAACTAATCCAGGACTTGGCCTTGATAAATAATGGGTTTAATTAATATTTTTGACCCTAGCAGTGCAAATACTTTTACTTATATTTTACTAAAGCTAGTTTTGACAAATCTAAGGGTATTTAATTTATCAGTATCTGTTGTCAGATGAAAACTTCCCCATCAATACCTTCTAATGGTTCAAAAATAAACTGTTACCCCCACAGATACATTGTTTTTCCATGCGTAAGCAAGTACATTAATTTCAGGGTCTCAAGGCATAAAAGTGATATTACCACTTGTGATAGGCTGCATAATAGTCCCAAAAGATGTTCTTCACCTAATCTCCCGGCCCTGGGAATGTGCTGCCTTACACAGCCAAAGGACTTGTAGATACGATTCATTTAAGGATCTGGAGACAAGGTGATTATCCCAGATCATCCACGTGAGTCCAAAGTAATCACAGGAGTCCTTAGATGAAGTGGAGAGAAGGACTCAAAGTTAAAGGAGGAGACAGCGCAGAGACAGAAACAGAAATAAAAGCAACGCACCTTGAAAATGGAGGAATGGGGAAAAGACAATGAAGACAGGTGCCACCAGAAGCAGAAAATGCAAGAGAATGGATTCTCCCCTCAGCACCTCGAGAAGGAACCCACACTGCAGACACATTGACTTAGCCTAATTAAAGTGATTTTGGACTTCTGACCTTTGAAACTGCAAGACAATAAATATGTGTTAAGTTATGTAAATGTGTCGTAATTTGTTATAGCAGCAGTAATACAACTAATACACCACTACAATAAGCAAAGGAAATAAAGTGCAATAGTGACAAACTTAAGGGTTTCCAGGAAAGAGAAATGAAGTGGTAAACTCAATCACAGGATTATATTAGTAACTGTAGTATATGTTACTTGCTTACCCTTTCAATCACATTACTGCTGTAATTATCATTATCATCCAATCAATATGATTACACCAGTATGTATAACTTAGACATGAAAATTTTTTTCTATTTCACTCTTCCCATAATTCCATGCAGCTACCCCTAAGCAACTATGTATCTGATGAAGCTAATATTTTCAGGGAAAATCTTCCATGTTAAGCAGAAAATTTACATCTAAAATTAAATTCTTTTAAGGCAGTCTGGGGACAATACCTAGAAAATTCAAACATTACTTCTCAAGAATACCACTAGCAGTGAGTTTGTGACGCTATCTTCCACCAACTGAATCAAAATTAATTTTAAATATTTTCAAAGCAATATTTTAAAAAATCGTGTACACATTTTTTCCTCTTGGTAAAAATAAACCACTTCTCAACCATCCATTATATTTATGTTAGTTACATGAAGTCCATACATGAATTATCATACCACAAATAGAAAACTATTTAAATAGAAAAATCTCACTTGGTGCTGACAGAATGACAGCATAAAACTGTTAAGCATGAGGAGAAAGTTGTTTGCAGTGTAAATATTTCCCTTTTCCTATCAAAGTGTGTCCTGTGATCTAGCGCTCTTCTCTCCACATGCTTAAGTACAGCAAAAGTTATAAAAACACTCATTCTAGTTTTCTATACTTTAATGGTTGTAGAACATCAGAAGAGAATTGGGAGATGGGAATGTTTTGTGCTTGACATTGCATTTGAGGGGAAAATAAAAACTTGGACATAATATGTGGGATGTCTTCACAGTAATACATGGGAGGGCAAGCAAAAAATGCTATCAAATTTCTACCATGCGCTGAGCCCCTTATATAAACAAATATCCAGCCTTTCTAATGTACTAACAACCACTCTTCATAGCAGGTATTCTATTCCCAGCTTGTAGGTAAGAAACAAAGCTTCAGAAAGGGATCTTCACCAATTTCACACAGTCAATAAAAGGCAGAACTGGGGCAAATATCAATAATAAAAATAGCAATCTAATCCTAATTGGACCTGGCACTGTTCTAAGAAGAAAATCATTAACAAAGGATTTTGAGTTACCACACTCTTAGTCTCCCCGTTTTACAAAAGAAGCAACTGGGGTAAAGTGAAGCTATGCCGTTTCTTTTCAAGCTCATATACCTAACAAGATACCACTTTAATCATGGGTCTCTGATAGATTGTGTACCTCATTTCTAGCGTTTGCTGAGATTTTTCTTATTAACCCTAAGCAAGTATTTGATCCCTGGTAAGTATGCTGTAATTTTTTCACCGCTCATTCTTATCACGGTTCTTCAAGAAAAGTACAGTTCAACACATTTGTCCTATTTGGTTACAAATTTTGAAATTCAAAATATGTATCACACTAAGCTGTTAGCTCCATTTGGAATTTTAAAAAACTAAATTTTTCACTCAGTTAAAAAAAATTGCATTGTTTACTCCCATATCTACAATATAGCTTATAAGTGTATATTTGTATTGAAAACATAATTTTCTACAACTTTTATAATATTTAAATATTATTTAAGGTTTTAATAATATTTAAATATTTAAATAATACATTTAAAAACATAGTTCAACAAGTCCGAATAATCCATCACTTACTTATGACAGAATATTTGTTCAGTATCTTCTGTTTGTTCACTCTTGTGTAATATATCCTATTTTAAGAATCAAAAACTTCTCTTAATGTCAACACTACAGCCTCTTCACAATTCCTACTTATTCCTAATTACCCTTCAGGAGCAAATAAAATGAATTTATCCCAAATTTCTTTGCTTTGAAACAACTTCAGTGAAAATGGTGGTTGTCAACCATATCTACCATTCATATATCCCATTGTTTTCTGCATTAAATTTCATCTAATACTCCTTATGCCATCAGTGTCACTACAAAGGGGGACAGGGGATGAATCTCATCATGAACAAAGGTATATACACTAGATCTTAGGATGTTCAATCATTTCCTTACTCTATTATGTCCCATCTGAACTACTCATATTAAAATGAGCAACTATATGAACATGGTACTTTTAAGAAAGGATGTTCAAAAATTAATTCATATCTTGTACAAATTGGTATCCAAGAAATCATGACCTAATAGGCATCACATATGTGAATGAAAAAATTCACTTTCAGCAATGAATGTTGATGACACTCCTTTAGCAAGAGTTGTACCGAGCTACCCACAACTCCTCAGCACTCACTATTCTCATACATGCGGTCGGACAATGTCCAAGGGTGCAGTGATTCTGTCCAGAGGCTTTTCTGGGCCGTTAGAGCTGTCTCAGCCTGTGTACAGGGTTATACAGACACTCTAGGGCATTCATGACTCTGATCACTGGAGCAGCCCTGTACTAACTGCAAATTTATGGAGGAAACTTTCAAGTCCTCTTGCCCCCCAGTTGGGGTAACTCTGTTACCTATTTCATGTGGTCTCAGTTCTCCAAGAAAAATGATCTCGGCCTACTCATTTTACTTCCATTTCACTACATGGCATAACTAGAAGTTGACTAGGTATTCTGCTTTAATGTATATGCAAAGCCCTCTTGTTCAGGAATGTTTGTAGAATAATATTTCTAAATTAGGAATACAATTGGTCTTGTTCTTTCCTGAGGGATAAAATGTCATCTCTCTTCTTCTCTCCCTCTCTCCTTTCTTCCTAACTCAGCTAACCCTCTATCTGAAAGAATTACAAAGGAAGAAATCTAGGGCATTGTTTAGCATTCTCAGGAGGATTGGAAATGTTGGAATGACAGCGAGTATCACACATACACTGCTTGAAGTATTTTGTAGGATCCAAGGGAAGAGAAAATTTTGACATTCCAGAAAATTTAAGTCATCCTTTTAATATCAGGACCAGAAAGAAACAGGTCACACGGGCAAGAGCCATAAAACTAATTATCTTGACTCTTTCCAGAATACCTGAGCTATAAATGTACAGGGAATCCTGTAATCAGATGCAAAGTTGTGTATAATATACTTAGTTCCCAAATGTAACTAGGAATTTTATGTATATAATGTGAAAAATCGTTCCAAAGTATTTGAGACTCCAAAAACTTTCCTAGCTAGCATTCAATATTCTTGCTTAACTTCTCCTTATACCCCTAACTGTATTGAGCATGCATAGACACACAAAAGCTAGGATCAACTATTACCGCTTAAGAAAGAAAAGGAGGAAAAAGGCTGTATTATAGGGATTTAGTTTTCTTCCTCAACTCTTGAAGAAGCCTATTTGTATCAGCCCGTGTCAGACAACAAAGTACTTATCAATAAAGTTTTATGAATGTGGTCACATATGAAATATAAGAGCATTCAGTTTCTACCTCTCCTTTTCTCATAAATCCTACATCAGATAGACATTAGCTATATCTGCCAATGTTTCCACGGAATCTTAAAGACTATTCACTGCAAAGCTGGCAGTGTAGCCTGAAAGCAAGTTATGTCTGCGTTGCAACTTCACACTAAGTGGTTTAAAAATACAACTAAATGTGGCCTGTCTTTATCTTGATTATAAGACATAAATTATCCCAAGAATATTCTTAGTAAAAATTGGGTCTCCCGGTCAAGCCACTTCTATTAAGAAGGACACAGGTCAGTTTTTAGGAGTTTAGGTGTTATTTGGAAGTTAGGAGCATCTAAATATGGAATATAACTCCATTAAATTATAGTATATTTTATATCAAAGAGAAACGACAAAAATAAGAAATGTTTTAAGTATTTTTTCGTATAGCGTGTTCATATATAATTACTTCAGTAGTCTCAATGTAGTCATGCAATTGTTTGGGTAAAGAACTAAACTTGAAGTTAAATAGCATAGGTCTGAATTCTTATGGTTTATAACATTCATATATTTTATATGTTCCAGAATAATATGTAATTTCTAAGTTTATAACATAATAATTACAGAAATCTAGGTAAAGTAATACTTCTGTGACACAGTCTCTTCATCTACAAAATGGAATATTGCTTTTCTCCTTAAATTTATATTAAAAATTGGAGAAGTAATATATGTGAAAGAACCTTACATTAAATATGCAAGTTTTATTTGTTGAATTCAAACAGTCATTAAAGAACAAAATAAAACATTACATTTGGATTAACAAAGTAGATACATATATCTCAATCTGAGAAACCTTTAAGCTCTCTTGACCATAAAATGACATTGGATCCTATAAGAGAGTTTGGTAAATATTTGAAAGATATTTCAATTTCACACCTAAATGTTGATTCTGACATTTATTTCCTAAACTTATCATTTGTATACTTACCTGCTATTAAATCCACAGGGGTCATGTCACTAACTGTATGCCCACCGATTTTATTGAGAGGTATTCAGCAAGGCCCACAAAGTAAGTATTGAATTTTTTTAAAAAACAGACCCAAAACACCTAAAAGCAAAACACTTAGTAAATTCTTATAATCATGAAGATCACAAATTAGTGCTATTAGTAAGAAAGAAACTTCTAAACCAAATAAAGTCCTAATACCTCCAACGAATTTTGTCTCTCTGATACACACACACACGATTAAAAAAAAAAATGAAGGAAATGTAAAAAAATAAATAAATGAAGGAAGTTCTGTGGGAAATGTCCATAATTTCATGCCCAGAATTTCCCTATCAATCTCTTTCCCCAAAGTTCTTCCGAGAAAATAAAGTTGCCTTTCTCTCAACGTTAACTCATCACTTTTCTCATAGCATTTTCAAAAGAAATATTTCCTGTCAGCCGGCCACTTAAACTTTGTGCTGTTAAAGAAATCCAAAAAGGTATCAATTTTGCAACAAAGGATAAAGAGGAGACGAAGTGAACCAACATGGCTTTTAAGCTAAATTGCCGTCACCTGTCACAGGTTGTCTAGCGAGCCTCAAGTTCCCTCTAATAAGCTTATGGAGGGTGCGGAGCAAAGGCACCTCAAGGTGCTCTGCGGGTTTTCCCCTGGTAAATTAGGCTGAAAGGAAAAGAGTCCCACCCCCCACCCCCAAACTTGGAGACCAGGGCTGCCCTGCCGAATGCTGTGCCCAGACCTCCTACTTCCACGCCCTTCCAGTCCTTTCCTCGGCTTGGAAAATTGGGCATGAGGCAAGCAAAAGGAAGGACAGAAGGCCAAAACGGGCATCCGGGAAGCCAAATTTCTGTCTCAAAAGCTCGTCTAGAAACGCGTACATAGCGCGTGCCTTGCGGACATCTCCTAAAACCCCGTTCACTGAAGCTAATTCCTCCCGAACGCCCCCACGCCGGCTGAGGATCGCAACCGCCCATCCGCCCCTCCAGCCTGTGCAGCCGCCCCCAAAACCTCCCGTGAATCAGGAAATGTCAAGGCAGCAGCGCTTGGGGAGCCGAGCAGCCTCGCCAGTTCCAAGTCTCTGGTTCGAGACCCCTCGCTTCGCCTCTTTGGGGAACTCACCTGGAGTCAGGTTTAGATGGCAGCCTCCACCCAGGGGACCGGGAAGCGGCCCCGGGAAGCGCCGCCGCGTCCTGTGAATAACGAGCGCAGCGCAGCGGAGCAGCTCCCCCTGGACTGGCCGCTCCCCGATTCCTCCCGCTCTGTCCGGGAACCGTCCCTCCGTTCTTTCCTCTCCCTCCCCTGCCTGCAGCCGCCGCGCTCCCTCCTCCTGCTGGCGGCTCAGGGCTGTGCTTCCGCCTCCCTCCTGCGGGCGCACGAGCTGCCCGCGCTGCTAATGAGCAGGCTCCAGGCTCCGCCCGGCCAGGGGTGCGCACACGCCCCACGCCGGAGACGAGCTCCCGGGAGCGGAGCTATGGATACGCCTGGTGCGGCCGCTGGAGAAATGAACTGGAGGAGGCATCCAGCATCTCACACTTTCTGGCCACTCAGCTTAACTAAGCCATAACCCCAGACTTCTTCCTAAATCTCCAGTAATTTACAGGTGCTGAAAAGTCAATGAGGGGTTTGAGCACAATCTGTGTTAACAGTATTGCCAGTATAGAGATGCTAATCTGGCTAGATTCTAGGGATGAAATGTTCAAGGGACGGTATATGATTCTTTCTGGTGGTTATTTTGACATATTTTGGCTATACTTACAGATCTGTAAAATAAACCAGCAATCTTCTAATCATGACAACACAGATTCCTAATTGAAGGCAGCTGATACTTATTAAATACCAGGCTCTGTTTAATAGGCTCTTCTTTCCCAGCTGATCTTTACTACAATTCTGTGAGCACTACTAGCACCCCTATTCTATATTTTAAGAATTTGGGTTTAACTTTTAAAACAAGACGGTCTTAAAACAAGACTAAGGATCATGTCCAACCTTGCAGAGATTCTAAGTTTCTGAGCCTAAATAATAACTGATATCTGCAGCTCCCACAACCCATACCCTGTGTATAATGTGTTGCAGCATCTTGGATGGTACTGTGTAACTGAACCAACAAAGATAATAGGACCATCAGCAAATACACACCACGAGACTAATGAATACCTAGAATCCTAGTGAGACTTGTAAATAGTCAAGCACCCTAAGTAACAATAGTTCAAGTGCATGCTAAACATGGTGATTACTTATAAAAGAACAGCAACCAGTATGAGTGAAGACAGGCAAATAATGTTCAAAATGTTCAGAATCAATGTCCAGCCACTTATGAGTTGAATTCCCCACTCTAAAAAGGAGGCCAGATGTGATGTATTCTAAGAAGTCTACAATGGGCGTGGTCTTTTCGCAACCAAAAAGGGCTTTTTAAACACTTATATCCCATTAAGAATATGCAATAGCTAATTAATATTAAATCTGAAAATCAGTGATAATTTATTTCAACTAACCTTACATGAAAAAATCATTACTCATTCAAGCTTTTAGAATTAGATTAAATAGCATTGAGTATCAAATTTACTTCAACCCATAGAAATAATAGACAGTTAATTAATAAAGTAAGTAATTTAATTAACTTTACTTTTGTGTCATGATGTATTTTTCCTTAGGAAAAGGATAAGACATTTTTTCCATGGTATAAAACACTAGAATATGACTTTTATATTTTTCTTCATGAAGATTAAAGAATTAATAAAATAAGTACAGACATATTGTCAACAAATCTATCCAGATCATTCATTCTCCACTCAAGAAATTATGCTAGGCAAGCTTTATTTCTCCATATGTACAAGGCAATTCAGAGGTCAAAAATTTGAAAACACTTGAATGAACATCAACCATTAATTAACTAAGAGTAGATTTTATTTATAAACAACTTTAAAAGACTATAAAAAAGGTATAACAAACTTCTACTTTATCAGTACTGCTACTCCTGTTGAACACAAAGATATATAATTATAGTTTTCTCCCTATTTAAAATATTTATTGATTCTGGCATAATAATGTCATACTCATCCCTCAATAATCAGTGTACATGGAACCAGAAATCTTTTCTTTCACCTAGTCAATTGAAGTATTTCTGTGTTTTGCATGTTAACACTCTATTTATTCTGTGTTTCTAGTGCTTATCCTCAAAATTTTTATAGTTCCGTTCACATATGAATTCTACCAATCAGCACTATATATAAATAATGCAACGTATAAAATGTGTTAAATAAATGGATGTAAGATTTATGCTAAATTTTTCACATAGTAAGTACTTCAAAACCCTTATTATTTTTCCTTAAGCTTTTATGTGCATATATTTTATCTCTCCAATTAAAGAATAAACTTCTAAATAAGAAGAGTTTTGTCTATAAATTTTACGCATTTTAATACATTATTAATCTAAAACCTTGGACTAGAGTTTGGAATTCTTTTATGTATTCATTTATTGATTCAAAAAATAGGTGTCCATGCCATTTTTTCTAAACCTTGTGCAAGATGTAGGGTATACAATGATGTCCAGACTTTAGAGTCCTTGACCTCATGGCGTTTAAAGTGCAGTAATGTACAGTAATTTTAAAATCTATTTATTATTATTTAAAACAATAAATGAATACATTCTTGTCGAAAATAACTGAAAAGTCTGTCTGAATTCCCTGGCCAAGGCCAAAACATGAAAGCAAAAGAGCTGCCTGAAAACAGTGCAAGCCACTCTCCAGAGGGTTTCTCTGTTGAAACAGCACATCGCATTATGGAAATAATGAGAAAAATTAGTAACTGTGCAAACGACAACACATATGCATCTTTGTGGTTTCTGACCTTTTAGCAACGTCGAAGCAAGACCACAAACCTTTCAACACCAGGCGTGGTATTAATCTTGCACAGAATATAATGTTTTCACATATTTTATTCTGATTTCCTACAAAGTAATTTCAATTTCTAGCTAAAGCTAATGGATTTTTCTAGTGAAAACATTGTGTACAGAATGACTTTCCAGTGAGATCCGCGTACCATGCGCCATTTTCATGTTCGTGCTCATTTCTCTGAAGTCTGTTTGCCTTTAATTCACCATAATAAAATTCCTTGTGTACTTTTATTGGCAACCATTGCATAGTGACACTTGCATCCAAATGTAATTCCATTTGAGCTTGGCAGTGTTTGCTTTTTTATCAGAAGAGGAAAGTTAGAGGGAACAAGGGGCAAAGATGTGTGTAAGAATATCTGAGGGACCATCACAGCATCATCACAAATTCAAGATTTTTTTGAAACATTAGACAAGGGACTGACAGCCATGCCCTGGGATGGCTGAAACACTTCACAACCTGCTCATGTTTATGACCAAAATCATCACCTAAAATGAATTCAATGTGTCAATATCATAATATTGTTTGTGTATAAGTAATCATGAAGCAGTTAGGGAAGGGAGTATAATCTAGTAAGAAATTGGAACAAAAAGTGTTAGACAAAATTCAAGAAGATTTAAAAGAAGAAAATTAACCTGTCTGATCTGAACAGAATTGGAAAAGCACATCAATCATAGCTCTATACATTGACCATAGACTTAAAGCATAACATAAAAATAAAGAAGGCAGATAACTCAGGAAAACATTTCTATTAAATCTACTCCGTAAAGTTTTCCCATACTTTTATTTTACTAACAGGAGCATACATTTAAATCTGACAAAATCATATATATTTTGTTGATTCAATTTGTAGCAGATAGAGGAGCATGTCCCAGTGCTATGACAGTGAGTTGTCACTATAACATACCACTGCTTTACATCTTACCCACAGGCTAAAATGTTTACCCCTAGAGTCGTGACTTTGTATATGACAGGAGATTGCTACTAAAAGTAAATATATTTGGCTGAAGGGTAGATACAACTTTAGGCCATTATATCATTCACTAAAATTTAGCTGGCATTTACATATTTACCTGCTTAGTTCATATGACAAATATGTTTGAGAGACTGCCATATACAAAAAAAAAAGATGGAACCATCTTACAAATTTAGAGATTACTTAAAGAAATGGAACTGAAGGGTTAACTGTGATGGCAAGAATGAAGAGAGCAAAACCAGAGGGTACTTCAAGGAGAACAGGCATGAGAGAGGCATTATAATTTGGAGGGTGCTATGATTTGAACCTATGTGCCCATCCAAAGTTTGTATGTTGAAACTAAAATCCCAGGACAATGACATCAAGAGATGGGGCTTTTGGTTAAGTGATTAAGTGAAGAAGGATCCACCCTCATGAATGAGATAAACGTCCTCGTAAAAGATGCTTTAGAGGAATGCCGGGCTCCTCAGTCTCTTCTGCCATGTCGTCACATTGTCCGTTTTTGCCCACTTTTGTCACGTGAAGACGAAGCAAGAAGGTGCCACCTCGGGACCAACTGCCAAATCTCCGCTGCCTTGATTTCGGACTTCTCAGCCCCAGAACTGTGAGAAATACATTTCTGTTTTTTATGAATTACTCAATCTGTGGCATTTTGTTATAGCAGCATACAGACAAAAACAGGGTAAACAGCCTGGTGAGAGTGGATATTTTAGAAACTTGAGATGATTCAATGTCGCTGATTCTCCATTTTCTCATATGTAAAATGAAGGAAATAATGCTGATTACTTCATAGTTCATTGTACAAATTAAATTAACTATGTAAATAAAGCAAGCAATATAGTTCCTTTTATCTGGTATACATTGTTTAAGTGTTGTTGTCATTACATGAGGAAAACAAGAACTTCCCCAAACAGAAGGATGTGGGAACCAAAACTAAGATATAAGAAAGGACCAAAGTTCACTGTGACAATCTGGTCAAGCGCTGGTTAGGGAAGATAGCATAATGTTACGCATAGATATTATTTGAGGATAATTTTCCTCCACCCCGAACTCCTCTAGCACTTTCCCTACGTCTTTCATTGCACTTCTTCATTTGTCTCTTTAATTACGGTTATTTATATAAATCTTTTAGCTTCCTACAAAAATAAGCTTGTAGTGGGACAGATTCTTGAGGATCTATGTCAAAGCAATTTTTCTATTTCCTACAGCAAGTAACCCAGTAGTAATCACACAGAATTTGTTAAAAGAATAAACATAGGAAGATTAATTTCCATTTTTTTCTTTGCTAATTTTTAATCAGAATTATACCATTGTTAGGGAGGGAGAAATTATAAATTGAGGACATGAGTATTAACATTTAAATCTGTTATTCTGCTTTATTTTAGAGCTTGCCATGTTTTGTGATTAAAAAAAGAAACAGGACATTCTATATAGCTGTTGCAAAACGTGTGGTCTGTTGGTGAACTAGCAGCACCAGCATTACCAAGATTTCCTTAGTTTGCAGGGCTACTGAGTCAGAATTCGCATTTTGACAAAACTCCAGGTGATTCATGCTCTGCATTTAAGTTGGAGAAGCACTGTTCTATAGTTCTCCTTATGTCCTAAATGCATTGTCAGTGAAAGAAAATACTATACGTATGATAATAATAACGGTAATATTAACAAAAATGTAACTATTAGTAATTTTCTATGCTCTCCCAGATACTAAGTCCTTTATTTAATACTTGTGATATTTCTGCGAAGTTGCAATTGATATCACCTACTAAACTGATACTCAGAAATCTGAGGTAATTCTCCAAGGTCACAAAGCTAGTGAATCACAAACCAGATTTTTAAACTCTTGCTGCTTCATTCCAAAGACTAAACCGTTTCTAACTCACGGTTAATACATTTGCTTCTGCCTTCCATTTCCTAAATATGGTTTCCTTTCTATTTCATTAGCTTTACTTATACATGACTGATTTTTAACCCTCTCTAACATTTGCAGAATATGGTGTACTATGGTTAATAAGGACAATACCAAGTAATATCATGTTGAGAAAGCGTGCAGAAGTAGCATCAAAAAACAGACTTTTTCCAAAATGTTTACTAAAAACTTTCAATAAAAACAAGATTTTCTACTTAGAATTTCTACCTTGCATAACTCAAATGGAGCATGACTATTAAAATGACAAATAGATTCCGTAGTTGCCTAAGAGCTAAGAATAAGAATTGCTATATAAAAAAGCATAAATATGCCACATGTATAAGAATCATGGGAGTGCTATTTGGTATTTAGTATTTAGTTCCATTCTGCAGCATGATCAAAAAGAAGCATCTGTATAGTTCACTGTGCATTATAGCACAATAAATCACCTCATTAGGCTCAGATATATGTAAAGATTTACAGTCTGGGAAAGTCCACTAGATATGCTTAATCACTTCTTAGACTGTACTGTCCCCCATATTTCTCTTTTTCTATAGAAAGGTTGCACATGGAAAGGCTTTATTTGAAATCCAGCAATGAATGGAATGTCTGTGAAGCAAGAAATAGATGGAAATTGACATTTTAAAAGAAAGTTTGGCTTCTGAAGAGATACAGCTGTGACCTTGGTCTTTTTGTTGGAGAGAAGTATTCCCTAGCCTTACTGTACTATTTTTCCCAAAGCACCCTCTCTATTGTTCTCCCTTCATCTCTGGCTCGTATCATATGGCCCCTCCCTCATTCTATCTGGTGAGTTCTGAGAAAAATGCTTAAATTCTGCAGAGAAGATTGAGAACAATGCTAAATATTCCTCAGAGAAGCAAAATATTATGTTAACAGTTTATATTTTCACATGAAATTGTCTATCTCTTCTCTCTGTCTCATGTGTGTATGTGTGTATGTGTGTATGTGTATATATATATATATATATAATATACAGTAGATATGTATATATAGAGTATAATATTCAGTATATATGTATATATAGTATAATATACCGTATATATGTATATATATACAGTGTGTGTGTGTGTATATATATATACATATATATATGTATATATATACTACCATTTACCTCCCAGGCTATACGTCCTGACATCTTAAAAGTAGAAAGCCCTCACAGGCCGCGGTTGCTCATGACTGTAATCCCAGCACTTTGAGAGGCCGAGGCGTGCAGATCACCTGAGGTCGGGAGTTCAAGACCAGCCTGACCAACATGGTGAAACCCCATCTCTACTAAAAATACAAAAAATTAGCTGGGCGTTGTGTTGCGCACCTGTAATCCCAGCTACTCAGGAGGTGGAGGCAGGAGAATCACATGAACCCGGGAGTCGGAGGTTGTGTGAGCCGAGACCATGACATTGCACTGCAGCCTGGGCAATGAGAGCAAAACTCCATCAGAAAAAGAAAGGTGGATAGGCCTTAAAAGACTTTTGAAAATGAGATTTGTCGAATATTTATTAGAGATGAAGAAAATAAGTGCGGACCCAAACGTAACTTGTCTGAGGTCACAGAAGTAGGGACCCACACGTAACTTGTCTGAGGTCACAGAGGTAGTCATGCTGCAGCAGCCTTATTGGTTTTCCTCTATGACATGCATTATTATTGTTTTTGATCATTTCAAGAGGTTTCTAGTCGATAGTGGGACAAAATTTCTAATTTGGGAACCTAATTTTCTCTGCAAATCTTCTTTACATCTCTAGCTTATTAATACACCTCAGAAGTGTTACAGGAATTAATTCGCAGGATTTTGAAGAATATTTTGAGGTATGCTGGGAAAAATCATGTCAAGTATCAATGATTAGAAACTAAACAATATTAGATATTGTAAAATTATATTTAATCTTCCATATGGCATAAATAAGTTATTTTAATGTACAGTCGTTGTACTTTGTAAACTTGCATATAAAATATTTGAAAAAATAACTTTCAATATGTAAAATGTAAATATACAAAGGAAAGCATCGGAAAAAATAGATAAAAATAATCAGGCTAAGAAAACACTACAGTGTCACCCTCAGAAGACTATAGAAGGATTCTCACCCTCGAGAAACAGAGGAACTTGAACATGGAAATGACCCTCTGCTGGCCATACTGATTATGGTACATAATTTTAAAAGGCTTTTAGAGAGAAGGGAAATGTTTTATTATGCATTCAGCACAGTGTTATGGTGATGTTTCTTAACTATCAGCTATTTTTAAAATTCCTATAATCTTTCTATAGATGACAAAGTTACATAAATATGAAGGATAAGAAGGGCCCCTGCAAACCTGATAATACAATTCTCTTTTCAATGATAACGTATATCTAAGCGCGCATCTCCTAATCATATTGATGTGCATTAAGTGTTCTTTTACCTACACCTGTCAAAGTGGCTAAAGTAATCCTTCATGAGGAGATAATTTTTTTCTTTAGGTGATTTTTTCCGCATAATACCCTAACATTTCCAATTCCATCATTCTCGAAAAAGTTTACATGATATACATATACAATTACTAAAATTTTGGCGGCATAAATAATTTAAATGGACTTTACTTCAAAGATAATATTTACTTTTAAAGTTGTAAACCTTTGAATCATCAATTAATTAGAATTATCTTTTTCTTTATAAATAAAGTTTTTTGTCCCTACATATTTATGATTTGGAAATTTTCACCTGGAAAATTTCATTTTCAGTTGGATGCCTTGTCTTTAGTATAAAATTCAGTATTTCAATTTCAATATAATTTTTTGATTGATTTTAATGCAGACAACAGAAAGGAATATCTTCAAATATAAACTACACAGAATCATTCTGTGAAACTTCTTTCTGATCTGTGCATTCAGCTAACAGAGTTAAACCGTACATTTGATTGAGCAGTTCTGAACACTCTTTCTGTAGAAAATGCAACTGGACATTTGGAGCGCTAAGAGGGTAGTAGTGGAAAAAGGAATATATTCAAATATAAAGTACACAGAAGCATTCTGTGAAATTTCTTTCTGTTCTCTGCAACTTCTTTCTGTTCTCTGCATTCAACTAACAGAGTTGAGCCTTACTTTTGAAGGAGCAGTTCTGAAACACTCTTTGTGTAGAAACTGAAATTGGACATTCGGAGAGCTAAGAGGATAATAGTCGAAAAAGGAATATCTTCAGCTAAATACTACACAGAAGCATTCTGTGAAACTTATTTCTGATATGTGAATTCAACTAACAGAGTAAAACCATACTTTTGATTGAGCCGTTATGAACACTCTTTCTGAAGAAAATGCAAGTGGACATTCGGAGCACTAAGAAGGTAATACTGGAAAAAGGAATATATTCAAATATAAACTACACAGAAGAATTCTGTGAAACTTCTTTCTGTTCTGTGCATTCAACTAACAGAGTTGAACCTTACTTTTGATTGAGCCGTCCTGAAACACTCATTCTGTAGAAACTGCAATTGGACATTCTGAGCGCTAAGTGGCCTATATTGGGAAAAAGAATATCTCCAAATAAAAACTACTCAGAAGAATTCTGTGAAACTTATTCCTGATCTGTGCATTCAGCTAACAGAGTTAAACCACACTTTTGATTGAGCAGTTATTAAACACTGTTTCTGTAGGAAATGCAAGTGGACATTAGGAGCGCTAAGATTGTAATAGTGGAAAAAGGAATATCCCCAAATAAAAACTACACAGAAGCATTCTCTGAAACTCCTTTCTGTTCTCTGCATTAAACTAACAGAGTTGAGCCTTACTTTTGAAGGTGCTGTTCTGAAACACTCTTTGTGTGGAAACTGCCAGTGGATATGCGGAACGCTAAGAGGGTAATAGTCGAAAAAGGAATATCTTCAACTAAATACTAAACAGAAGCATTCTGTGAAACTTCTTTCTGTTCTGTGCATTCAACTAAAAGAGTTGAACCTTACTTTTGATTGAGCCGTTCTGAAACACTCTTTCTGTAGAAAATGCAAGTGGTGATTCGGAGAGCTAAGAGGGTAATAGTGGAAAAAGGAGTATCTTCAAATATAAACTACACAGAAGCATTCTGTAAAACTTCTTTCTGTTCCTTGCATTCAACTAACAATATTGAACCTTACTTTTGATTGACCAGTTCTGAAACTCTCTTTCTGTAGATACTGCAATTGGAAATTCTGAGCGCTAAGAGTCCTATATTGGAAAAAGGAATATGTTCAAATAAAAACTACACAGAAGAATTCTGTGAAACTTCTTTCTGATTTGTGCATTCAACTAACAGAGTTAAACCATACTTTTGATTGAGCAGTTCTGAACACTCTTTCTGTAGAAAATGCAAGTGGACATTCGGAGCTCTAAGAGGGTAATAGTGGAAAAAGTAATATCGTCAAATAAGAACTACAGACAGGCATTCTGTGAAACTACTTTCTGTTCTGTGCATTCAACTAACAGAGTTGAACCTTACTTTTGATTGAGCCGTCCTGAAACACTCATTCTGTAGAAACTGCAATTGGACATTCTGAGCGCTAAGTGGCCTATATTGGGAAAAAGAATATCTCCAAATAAAAACTACTCAGAAGAATTCTGTGAAACTTATTTCTGATCTGTGCATTCAGCTAACAGAGTTAAACCACACTTTTGATTGAGCAGTTATTAAACACTGTTTCTGTAGGAAATGCAAGTGGACATTAGGAGCGCTAAGATTGTAATAGTGGAAAAAGGAATATCCCCAAATAAAAACTACACAGAAGCATTCTCTGAAACTCCTTTCTGTTCTCTGCATTAAACTAACAGAGTTGAGCCTTACTTTTGAAGGTGTTGTTCTGAAACACTCTTTGTGTAGAAACTGCCAGTGGATATGCGGAACGCTAAGAGGGTAATAGTCGAAAAAGGAATATCTTCAACTAAATACTAAACAGAAGCATTCTGTGAAACTTCTTTCTGTTCTGTGCATTCAACTAAAAGAGTTGAACATTACTTTTGATTGAGCTGTTCTGAAACACTCTTTCTGTAGAAAAGGCAAGTGGTGATTCGGAGCGCTAAGAGGGTAATAGTGGAAAAAGGAGTATCTTCAAATATAAACTACACAGAAGCATTCTGTAAAACTTCTTTCTGTTCCTTGCATTCAACTAACAATATTGAACCTTACTTTTGATTGACCAGTTCTGAAACTCTCTTTCTGTAGATACTGCAATTGGAAATTCTGAGCGCTAAGGGTCCTATATTGGAAATAGGAATATGTTCAAATAAAAACTACACAGAAGAATTCTGTGAAACTTCTTTCTGATCTGTGCATTCAACTAACAGAGTTAAACCATACTTTTGATTGAGCAGTTCTGAACACTCTTTCTGTAGAAAATGCAAGTGGACATTCGGAGCTCTAAGAGGGTAAGAGTGGAAAAAGTAATATCGTCAAATAAGAACTACAGACAGGCATTCTGTGAAACTACTTTCTGTTCTGTGCATTCAAATAACAGAGTTGAACCTTACTTATGATAGAGCCATTCTGAAACACTCTTTCTGTAGAAAACTCAATTGGACAATCTGAGCGATAAGAGGCCTATATTGGGAAAAAGAATATCTTCAAATAAAAACTACACAGAAGCATTCTGTGAAACTTTTTCTGATCTGTGCATTCAGCTAACAGAGTTAAATCATACATTTGATTGATCAGTTCTGAACAATCTTTCTGTAGAAAATGCAACTGGACATTTGGAGCACTAAGAGGGTAGTAGTGCAAAAAGGAATATATTCCAATATAAACTACACAGAAGCATTCTGTGAAACTTCTTTCTGTTCTGTGCATTCAACTAACATAGTTGAACCTTACTTTTGATTGAGCCTTTCTGAAACACTCTTTCTGTAGAAACTGCAATTGGACATTCTGAGCGCTAAGAGGCCTATATTGGTAAAAAGAATATCTTCATATAAACACTACACAGCAGCATTCTGTGAAACTTCTTTCTGATCTGTGCATTCAGCTAACAGAGTTAAACCATACTTTTGATTGAGCAGTTCTGAAACACTCTTTCTGTAGAAAATGCAACTGGACATTCAGAGCGCTAAGTGGGTAATAGTGGAAAATGGAATATCTTCAAATATAAACTACACAGAAGAATTCTGTGAAACTTATTTCTGATCTGTGCATTCACCTAACAGAGTTAAACCATACTTTTGATAGAGCAGTTCTGAACACACTTTCTGTAGAAAATGCAAGTGGACATTCTGAGCTCTAAGAGGGTAACAGTGGAAAAAGGAATATTTTCAAATATAAACTACACAGAAGCAATCTGTGAAACTACATTCTGTTCTGTGCATTCAACTAACAGAGTTGAACCTTAATTTTGATTGAGCAGTTCTGAAACACTCTTTCTGTAGAAACTGTAATTGGATTTCTGAACGCTAAGAGGCCTATATTGAGAAAAATAATATCTTCAAATAAAAACTACAGAGATGCATTCTCTGAAACTTCTTTCTGTTCTGTGCATTCAGCTAACTGAATTAAACGATACATTTGATTTAGCAGTTCTGAAACACTCTTTCTGTAGAAAATGCAAGTGGTCATTCGGTGCGCTAAGATGGTAATTGTGGAAAAAGGAATATCTTCAAATAAAAACTACAAAGAGGCATTCTCTGAAACTTGTTTCTGTTCTCTGCTTTCAACTAACAGGGTTGAGCCTTATTTTTGAAGGAGCAGTCCTGAAACACTCTTTCTGTAGAAACTGCAAGTGGACATTCGGAGCGCTAAGAGGGTAATATTGGAAAAAGGAATATCTTCAAATAAATACTACACAGAAGCATTCTGTGAAACTACTCTCTGTTCTGTGCATTCAACTAAATGAGTTGAACCCTACTTTTGATTGAGCCATTCTGAAACACTCTTTCTGTAGAAACTGCAATTGGATATTAGGAGCGCTAAGAGGCCTATATTGGAAAAAGGACTATCTTCAAATAAAAACTACACAGAAGCATTCCGTGAAACTTCGTACTGATCTGTGCATTCAGCTAACAGAATTAAACCATACTTTTGATTGAGCAGTTCGGAAACACTCATTCTGTAGAAAATGCAAGTGGACATTCGGAGCGCTTAGAAGGTAATAGTGGAAAAAGGAACATCTTCAAATATAAACTACACAGAAGCATTCTATGAAACTTCTTTCTGTTCCGTTCACTCAACTAACAGAGTTGAACCTTACATTTGATTAAGCAGTTCAGAAACACTCTTTCTGTAGATACTGCAATTGGACATTCTGAGCGCTAAGACTCCTATATTGGAGAAAGGAATATCTTCCAATAAAAAGTACACAGAAGCATTCTGTGAAAATTCTTCCTGATCTGTGCATTCAAATAACAGAGTAAAACCATACTTTTGATTGAGCCGTTCAGAACACTCTTTCTGTAGAAAATGCAAGTGGACATTCGGAGCACTAAGAGGGTAATACTGGAAAAAGGAATATATTCAAATATAAACTACACAGAAGCATTCTGTGAAACTTCTTGCTGTTCTGTGCATTCAAGTAACAGAGTTGAACCTTACTTTTGATTGAGCCTTTCTGAAACTCTCTTTCTGTAGAAAATGCAAGTGGACATTCGGAGCGCTAAGATGGTAATAGTGGAAAAAGGAATACATTCAAATATAAACTACACAGAAGCATTCTGTGAAACTTCTTTCTGTTCTGTGCATTCAACTAACAGGGTTGAACCTTACTTTTGATTGAGCCTTTCTGAAACACTCTTTCTGTAGAAACTGCAATTGGACATTCTGAGCGCTAAGACTCCTATATTGGAGAAAGGAATATCTTCAAATAAAAAGTACACAGAAGCATTCTGTGAAAATTCTTTCTGATCTGTGCATTCAGCTAACAGAGTTAAACCATACTTTGCTTTGAGCAGTTCTGAACACTCTTTCTGTAGAAAATGCAAGTGGACATTCGGAGCGCTAAGAGGGTAATACTGAAAAAGGGAATATATTCAAATATAAACTACACAGAGGCATTCTGTGAAACTCCTTTCTGTTCTCTGCATTCAACTAACAGAGTTGAGCCCTACTTTTGAAGGAGCAGTTCTGAAACACTCTTTGTTTAGAAACTGAAATTGGACATTCGGAGAGCTAAGAGGATAATAGTCAAAAAAGGAATATCTTCAACAAAATACTACACGGAAGGATTCTGTGAAACTTATTTCTGATATGTGCATTCAAATAACAGAGTAAAACCATACTTTTGATTGTGCCATTCAGAACACTCTTTCTGTAGAAAATGCAAGTGGACTTTCGGAGCACTAAGAGGGTAATACTGGAAAAAGGAATATATTCAAATATAAACTACACAGAAGCATTCTGTGAAACTTCTTGCTGTTCTGTGCATTCAAGTAACAGAGTTGAACCTTACTTTTGATTGAGCCTTTCTGAAACTCACTTTCTGTAGAAAATGCAAGTGGACATTCGGAGCGCTAAGATGGTAATAGTGGAAAAAAGAATACATTCAAATATAAACTACACAGAAGCATTCTGTGAAACTTCTTTCTGTTCTGTGCATTCAACTAACAGAGTTGAACCTTACTTTTGATTGAGCCTTCTGAAACACTCATTCTGTAGAAACGGCAATTGGACATTCTGAGCGCTAAGTGGCCTATATTGGGAAAAAGAATATCTCCAAATAAAAACTCCTCAGAAGCATTCTGTGAAACTTATTTCTGATCTGTGCATTCAGCTAACAGAGTTAAACCATACTTTTGATTGAGAAGTTATGAGACACTCTTTCTGTAGAAAACGCAAGTGGACATTCGGAGCGCTAAAATTGTATTAGTGGAAAAAGGAATATCCCCAAATTAAAACTACACAGAAGCATTCTCTGAAACTCCTTTCTGTTCTCTGCATTCAACTAACTGATTAGAGCCTTACTTTGAAGGAGCTGTTCTGAAACAATCTTTGTGTAGAAACTGCCAGTGGACATTCGGAATGCTAAGAGGGTAATAGTCGAAAAAGGAATATCTATAACTAAATACTACACAGAAGCATTCTGTGAAACTTCTTTCTGTTCTGTGCATTCAACTAAAGGAGTTCAAACTTACTTTTGATTGAGCTGTTCTGAAACACTCTTTCTGTAGAAAATGCAAGTGGTGATTCGGAGCGCTAAGAGGGTAATAGTGGAAAAAGGAATATCTTCAAATATAAACTACACAGAAGAATTCTCTGAAACTTCTTTCTGTTCCGTGCATTCAACTAACAGTATTGAACCTTACTTTTGATTGAGCAGTTCTGAAACTCTCTTTCTGTAGATACTGCAATTGGACATTCTGAGCGCTAAGAGACCTATATTGGAAAAAGGAATATCTTCAAATAAAAACTACACAGAAGAATTCTGTGAAACTTCTTTCTGATCTGTGCATTCAACTAACAGAGTTAAACCATACTTTTGATGGAGCAGTTCTGAACACACTTTCTGTAGAAAATGCAAGTGGACATTCCGAGCTCTAAGAGGGTAATAGTGGAAAAAGTAATACCGTCAAATATGAACTACAGAGAAGCATTCTGTGAAACTACTTTCTGTTCTGTGCATTGAAATAGCAGAGTTGAACCTTACTTTTGAAAGAGCCATTCTGAAACACTCTTTCTGTAGAAACTGCAATTGGACAATCTGAGCACTAAGAGGCCTATATTGGGAAAAAGTATATCTTCAAATAAAAACTACACAGAAGCATTCTGTGCAACTTCTTTCTAATCTGTGCATTCAGCTAAGAGAGTTAAATCATACATTTGATTGAGCAGTTCTGAACACTCTTTCTGTAGAAAATGCAACTGGACATTTGGAGCGCTAAGAGGGTAGTAGTGGAAAAAGTAATATATTCAAATATAAACTACACAGAAGCATTCTGTGAAACTACTTTCTGTTCTGTGCATTCAACTAACAGAGTTGAACCTTACTTTTGATTGAGCCTTTCTGAAACACTCTTTCTGTAGAAACTGCAATTGGACATTCTGAGCGCTAAGACTCCTATATTGGAGAAAGGAATATCTTCAAATAAAAAGTACACAGAAGCATTCTGTGAAAATTCTTTCTGATCTGTGCATTCAGCTAACAGAGTTAAACCATACTTTGGATTGAGCAGTTCTGAACACTCTTTCTGTAGAAAATGCAAGTGGACATTCGGAGCGCTAAGAGGGTAATACTGAAAAAGGGAATATATTCAAATATAAAGTACACAGGGGCATTCTGTGAAACTCCTTTCTGTTCTCTGCATTCAACTAACAGAGTTGAGCCCTACTTTTGAAGGAGCAGTTCTGAAACACTCTTTGTTTAGAAACTGAAATCGGACATTCGGAGAGCTAAGAGGATAATAGTCGAAAAAGGAATATCTTCAACAAAATACTACACGGAAGGATTCTGTGAAACTTATTTCTGATATGTGCATTCAAATAACAGAGTAAAACCATACTTTTGATTGAGCCGTTCAGAACACTCTTTCTGTAGAAAATGCAACTGGACATTCAGAGCGCTAAGTGGGTAATAGTGGAAAATGGAATATCTTCAAATATAAACTACAGAGAAAAATTCTGTGAAACTTATTTCTGATCTGTGCATTGACCTAAAGAGTTAAAACATACTTTTGATAGAGCAGTTCTGAACACACTTTCTGTAGAAAATGCAAGTGGACATTCTGAGCTCTAAAAAGGGTAACAGTGGAAAAAGGAATATCTTCAAATACAAACTACACAGAAGCAATCTGTGAAACTACATTCTGTTCTGTGCATTCAACTAACAGAGTTGAACCTTACTTTTGATTGAGCCGTTCTGAAACACTCTTTCTGTAGAAACTGCAATTGGACATTCTGAGTGCTAAGAGGCCTATATTGGGAAAAATAATATCTTCAAATAAAAACTACACAGAAGCATTGTGTGAAACTTATCTCTGATATGTGCATTCAGCTAAAAGAGTTAAACCATACTTTTGATTGCGCAGTTCCGAACACTCTTTCTGTAGAAAATGCAAGTGGACATTCGGAGCGCTAAGAGGGTAATAGTGGAAAAAGGAATATATTCAAATATAAACCACACAGTAGCATTCTGTGAAACTTCTTTCTGTTCTGTGCATTCAGCTAACAGAGTTGAACCTTACTTTTGATTGAGCCGTTCTGAAACACTCTTTCTGTAGAAACTGCAATTGGACATTCTAAGCGCTAAGAGGCCTACATTGGGAAAAAGAATATCTTCAAATAAAAACTACACAGATGCATTCTGTGAAACTTATTTCTGATCTGTAAATTCAGTTAACAGAGCTAAACCATATTTTTGATTGAGCAGTTATGAAACACTCTTTTTGTAGAAAATGCAAGTGGACATTCGGAGCGCTAAGATTGTAATAGAGGAAAAAGGAATATCTCCAATTAAAAACTACACAGAAGCATTCTCTGAAACCCATTTCTGTTCTCCGCATTCAACTAACAGAGTTGAGCCTTACTTTTGAAGGAGCAGTTCTGAAACACTCTTTGTGTAGAAACTGCCAGTGGATATTCGGAGCGCCAAGTGGGTAATAGTCCAAAAAGGAGTATCTTCAACTAAATACTACACAGAAGCATTCTGTGAAACTTCTGTCTGTTCTGTGCATTCAACTAACAGAGTTGAACCTTACATTTGATTGAGCCGTTCTGAAACAATCTTTCTGTAGAAACTGCAATTGGACATTCTGAGCCCTAAGAGGCCTATATTGGGAAAAATAATATCTTCAAATAAAAACTACACAGAAGCATTGTTTGAAACTTATTTCTGATATGTGCATTCAGCTAACAGAGTTAAACCATACTTTTGATTGCGCAGTTCAGAACACTCTTTCTGTAGAAAATGCAAGTGGACATTCGGAGCGCTAAGAGGGTAATAGTGAAAAAAGGAGTATATTCAAATATAAACTACACAGAAGCATTTAGTGAAAATTCTTTCTGTTTTGTGCATTCAACTACCAGGGTTGAACCTTACTTTTGATTGAGCCGTTCTGAAACACTCTTTCTGTAGAAACTGCAATTGGACATTCTGAGCGATAAGAGGCCTATATTGGGAAAAGAATATCTACAAATAAAAACTACACAGAAGCATTCTGTGAAACTTCTTTCTGTTCTGTTCATTCAACTAATAGAGTTGAATCTTAGTTTTGATTGAGCCGTTCTGAAACACTCTTTCTGTAGAAAATGTAAGTGGGATTCAGAGCGCTAAGAGGATAATAGTGGAAAAAGGAATGTCTTCAAATATAAACTACACAGAATCATTTTGTGAAACTTCTTTCTGATCTGTGCATTCAGCTAACAGAGTTAAACCATACTTTTGATTGAGCAGATCTGAACACTCTTTCTGTAGAAAATGCAACTGGACATTTGGAGTGCTAAGAGGGTAGTCGTGGAAAAAGGAATATATTCAAATATAAACTACACAGAAGCATTCTGTGAAACTTCTTTCTGATCTGAGCATTCAGCTAACAGAGTTAAACCATACTTTTGATTGAGCAGTTTTGAAACACTCTGTCTGTAGAAAATGCAACTGGACATTCGTAGCGCTAAGTGGGTAATAGTGGAAAAAAGAATATGTTCAAATATAAACTACACAGAAGCATTGTATGAAACTTCTTTCTGTTCTGTGCATTCAAATAACAGAGTTGAACCTTACTTTTGATTGAGCCGTTCTGAAACACTCTTTCTGTAGAAACTGCAATTGGACATTCTGAGCGCTAAGAGGCCTATATTGGGAAAAATAATATCTTCAAATAAAAACTACACAGAAGCATTGTGTGAAGCTTATTTCTGATATGTGCATTCAGCTAACAGAGTTAATCCATACTTTTGATTGCGCAGTTCCGAACACTCTTTCTGTAGAAAATGCAAGTGGACATTCGGAGCGCTAAGAGGGTAATAGTGGAAAAAGGAATATATTGAAATATAAACTACACAGTAGCATTCTGTGAAACTTCTTTCTGTGCTGTGCATTCAACTAACAGTGTTGAACCTTACTTTTGATTGAGCCGTTCTGAAACACTCTTTCTGTAGAAACTGCAATTGGACATTCTAAGCGCTAAGAGGCCTACATTGGGAAAAAGAATATCTTCAAATAAAAACTACACAGATTCATTCTGTGAAACTTATTTCTGATCTGTAAATTCAGTTAACAGAGCTAAATCATATTTTTGATTGAGCAGTTAAGAAACACACTTTTTGTAGAAAATGCAAGTGGACATTCATAGCGCTAAGATTGTAATATAGGAAAAAGTAATATCTCCAATTAAAAACTACACAGAAGCATTCTCTGAAACCACTTTCTGTTCTACGCATTCAACTAACAGAGTTCAGCCTTACTTTTGAAAGTGCAGTTCTGAAACACTCTTTGTGTAGAAACTGCCAGTGGATATTCGGAGCGCTAAGTGGGTAATAGTCCAAAAAGTAGTATCTTCAACTAAATACTACACAGAAGCATTCTGTGAAACTTCTGTCTGTTCTGTGCATTCAGCTAAGAGAGCTGAAACTTACATTTGATTGAGCCATTCTGAAACACTCTTTCTGTAGAAACTGCAATAGGACATTCTGAGCGCTTAGGGGCCTATATTGGGAAAAATAATATCTTCAAATAAAAATTACACAGAAGCATTGTTTGAAACTTATTTCTGATATGTGCATTCAGCTAACAGAGTTAAACCATACTTTTGATTGCGCAGTTCAGAACACTCTTTCTGTAGAAAATGCAAGTGGACTTTCGGAGAGCTAAGAGGGTAATAGTGGAAAAAGGAATATATTCAAATATAAACTACACAGAAGCATTCTGTGAAACTTCTTTCTGTTCTGGGCATTCAACTACCAGTGTTGAACCTTAGTTTTGATTGAGCCGTTCTGAAACACTCTTTCTGTAGAAAATGCAAGTGGGATTCAGAGCGCTAAGAGGGTAATAGTGGAAAAAGGAATGTCTTCAAATATAAACTACACAGAATCATACTGTGAAACATATTTCTGATCTGTGCATTCAGCTAACAGAGTTAAACCATACTTTTGATTGAGCAGTTTTGAAACACTCTGTCTGTAGAAAATGCAACTGGACATTCGTAGCGCTAACTGGGTAATAGTGGAAAAAAGAATATGTTCAAATATAAACTACACAGAAGCATTGTATGAAACTTCTTTCTGTTCTGTGCATTCAACTAACAGAGTTGAACCTTACTTTTGATTGAGCCTTTCTGAAACACTCTTTCTGTAGAAACTGCAATTGGACATTCTGAGCGCTAAGAGGCCTATATTGGGAAAAATAATATCTTCAAATAAAAACTACACAGAAGCATTGTGTGAAACTTCTTTCTGTTCTGTTCATACAACTAAAAGTGTTGAACCTTAGTTTTGATTGAGCCGTTCTGAAACACTCTTTCTGTAGAAAATGCAAGTGGGATTCTGAGCGCTAAGAGGGTAATAGTGGAAAAAGGAATGTCTTCAAATATAAACTACACAGAATCATTCTGTGAAACTTCTTTCTGATCTGTGCATTCAGCTAACAGAGTTAAACCATACGTTTGATTGAGCAGATCTGAACAGTCTTTCTGTAGAAAATGCAACTGGACATTTGGAGCCCTAAGAGTGTAGTCGTGGAAAAAGTAATATATTCAAATATAAACTACACAGAAGCATTCTGTGAAACTTCTTTCTGATCTGAGCATTCAGCTAACAGAGTTAAACCATACTTTTGATTAAGCAGTTTTGAAACACTCTGTCTGTAGGAAATGCAACTGGACATTCGTAGCGCTAAGTGGGTAATAGTGGAAAAAAGAATATGTTCAAATATAAACTACACAGAAGCATTGTGTGAAACTTCTTTCTGTTCTGTGCATTCAACTAACAGAGTTGAAACTTACTTTTGATTGAGCCGTTCTGAAACACTCTTTCTGTAGAAACTGCAATTGGACATTCTGACCGCTAAGAGGCCTATATGGAGAAAAACAATATCTTCAAATAAAAACTACACAGAAGCATTGTGTGAAACTTATTTCTGATATGTGCATTCAGCTAACAGAGTTAAACCATACTTTTGATTGCGCAGTTCCGAACACTCTTTCTGTAGAAAATGCAAGTGGACATTCGGAGCGCTAAGAGGGTAATAGTGGAAAAAGGAATATATTCAAATATAAACTACACAGTAGAATTCTCTGAAACTTCTTTCTGTTCTGTGCATTCAACTAACAGAGTTGAACCTTACTTTTGATTGAGCCGTTCTGAAACACTCTTTCTGTAGAAACTGCAATTGGACATTCTAAGCGCTAAGAGGCCTACATTGGGAAAAAGAATATCTTCAAATAAAAACTACACAGATTCATTCTGTGAAACTTATTTCTGATCTGTAAATTCAGTTAACAGAGCTAAACCATATTTTTGATTGAGCAGTTATGAAACACACTTTTTGTAGAAAATGCAAGTGGACATTCGTAGTGCTAAGATTGTAATAGAGGAAAAAGGAATATCTCCAATTAAAAACTACACAGAATCATTCTCTGAAACCCCTTTCTGTTATCCGCATTCAACTAACAGTGTTGAGCCTTACTTTTGAAGGAGCAGTTCTGAAACACTCTTTGTGTAGAAACTGCCAGTGGATATTCGGAGCGCGAAGTGGGAAATAGTCCAAAAAGGAGTATCTTCAACTAAATACTACACAGAAGCATTCTGTGAAACTTCTTTCTGTTCTGTGCATTCAACTAAGAGAGTTGAAACTTACCTTTGATTGAGCCTTTCTGAAACACTCTTTCTGTAGAAACTGCAATTGGACATTCTGAGCGCTAAGAGACCTATATTGGGAAAAATAATATCTTCAAATAAAAACTACACAGAAGCATTGTTTGAAACTTATTTCTGATATGTGCATTCAGCTAACAGAGATAAACCATACTTTTGATTGCGCAGTTCAGAACACTATTTCTGTAGAAAATGCAAGTGGACATTCGGAGCGCTAAGAGGGTAATAGTGGAAAAAGGAATATATTCAAATGTAAACTACACAGAAGCATTCTGTGAATCCTCTTTCTGTTCTGTTCATTCAACTAAAAGAGTTGAACATTAGTTTTGATTGAGCCGCTCTGAAACACTCTTTCTGTAGAAAATGCAAGTGGAGATTCGGAGCGCTAAGAGGGTAATAGTGGAAAAAGGAATGTCTTCAAATATAAACTACACAGAATCATACTGTGAAACATATTTCTGATCTGTGCATTCAGCTAACAGAATTAAACCATACTTTTGATTGAGCATATCTGAACACTCTTTCTGTAGAAAATGCAACTGGACATTTGGAGCGCTAAGAGTGTAATAGTGGAAACAGGAATATGTTCAAATATAAACTACACAGAAACATTGTATGAAACTTCTTTCTGTTCTGTGCATTCAAATAACAGAGTTGAACCTTACTTTTGATTGAGCCGTTCTGAAACACTCTTTCTGTAGAAACTGCAATTGGACATTCTGAGCGCTAAGAGGCCTATATTGGGAAAAATAATATCTTCAAATAAAAACTACACAGAAGCATTGTGTGAAACATATTTCTGATATGTGCATTCAGCAAACAGAGTTAAACCATACTTTTGATTGTGCAGTTCCGAACACTCTTTCTGTAGAAAATGCAAGTGGACATTCGGAGCGCTAAGAGGGTAATATTGGAAAAAGGAATATATTCAAATATACACTACACAGTAGCATTCTGTGAAACTTCTTTCTGTTCTGTGCATTCAACTAACAGAGTTGAACCTTACTTTTAATTGAGCCGTTCTGAAACACTCTTTCTGTAGAAACTGCAATTGGACATTCTAAGCGCTAAGAGGCCTACATTGGGAAAAAGAATATCTTCAAATAAAAACTAAACAGATGCATTATGTGAAACTTACTTCGGATCTGTAAATTCAGTTAACAGAGCTAAGCCATATTTTTGATTGTGCAGTTATGAAACATTCTTTTTGTAGAAAATGCAAGTGGACATTCGGAGCGCTAAGATTGTAATAGAGGAAAAAGGAATATCTCCAATTAAAAACTACACAGAAGCATTCTCTGAAACCCCTTTCTGTTCTCCGCATTCAACTAACAGAGTTGAGCCTTACTTTTGAAGGAGCAGTTCTGAAACACTCTTTGTGTAGAAACTGACAGTGGATATTCGGAGCGCTAAGTGGGTAATAGTCCAAAAAGTAGTATCTTCAACTAAATACTACACAGAAGAATTCTGTGAAACTTCTGTCTGTTCTGTGCATTCAACTAACAGAGTTGAACCTTACATTTGATTGAGCCGTTCTGAAACACTCTTTCTGTAGAAACTGCAATTGGACATTCTGAGCGCTAAGAGGCCTAAATTGGGAAAAATAATATCTTCAAATAAAAACTACACAGAAGCATTGTTTGAAATTTATTTCTGATATGTGCATTCAGCTAACAGAGTTAAACCATACTTTTGATTGCGCAGTTCAGAACACACTTTCTGTAGAAAATGCAAGTGGACATTCGGAGCGCTAAGAGGGTAATAGTGGAAAAAGAAATATATTCAAATATAAACTACACAGAAGCATTTTGTGAAAATTTTTTCTGTTCTGTGCATTCAACTACCAGGGTTGAACCTTACTTTTGATTGAGCCGTTCTGAAACACTCTTTCTGTATAAACTGCAACTGGATATTCTGAGCGCTCAGAGGCCTATATTGGGAAAAGAATATCTACAAATAAAAACTACACAGAAGCATTCTGTGAAACTTCTTTCTGTTCTGTTCATTCAACTAATAGAGTTGAACTTTAGTTTTGATTGAGCCGTTCTGAAACACTCTTTCTGTAGAAAATGCAAGTTGGATTCAGAGCGCTAAGAGGATAATAGTGGAAAAAGGAATGTCTTCAAATATAAACTACACAGAATCATTCTGTGAAACTTCTTTCTGATCTGTGCATTCAGCTAACAGAGTTAAACCATACTTTTGATTGAGCAGATCTGAACACTCTTTCTGTAGAAAATGCAACTGGACATTTGGAGCGCTAAGAGGGTAGTCGTGGAAAAAGGAATATATTCAAATATAAACTACACAGAAGCATTCTGTGAAACTTCTTTCTGATCTGAGCATTCAGCTAACAGAGTTAAACCATACTTTTGATTGAGCAGTTTTGAAACACTCTGTCTGTAGAAAATGCAACTGGACATTCGTAGCGCTAAGTGGGTAATAGTGGAAAAAAGAATATGTTCAAATATAAACTACACAGAAGCATTGTATGAAACTTCTTTCTGTTCTGTGCATTCAACTAACAGAGTTGAACCTTACTTTTGATTGAGCTGTTCTGAAACACTCTTTCTGTAGAAACTGCTATTGGACATTCTAAGCGCTAAGAGGCCTACATTGGGAAAAAGAATATCTTCAAATAAAAACTACACAGATGCATTCTGTGAAACTTATTTCTGATCTATAAATTCAGTTAACAGAGCTAAATCATATTTTTGATTGAGCAGTTAAGAAACACACTTTTTGTAGAAAATGCAAGTGGACATTCGTAGCGCTAAGATTGTAATAGAGGAAAAAGGAATATCTCCAATTAAAAACTACACAGAAGCATTCTCTGAAACCACTTTCTGTTCTCCGAATTCAACTAACAGGGTTGAGCCTTACTTTTGAAAGAGCAGTTCTGAAACACACTTTGTGTAGAAACTGCCAGTGGATATTCGGAGCGCTAAGTGGGTAATAGTCCAAAAAGGAGTATCTTCAACTAAATACTACACAGAAGCGTTCTGTGAAACTTCTGTCTGTTCTGTGCATTCAGCTAAGAGAGTTGAACCTTACATTTGATTGAGCCGTTCTGAAACACTCTTTCTGTAGAAACTGCAATTGGACATTCTGAGCGCTAAGAGGCCTATATTGGGAAAAATAATATCTTCAAATAAAAACTACACAGAAGCATTGTTTGAAACTTATTTCTGATATGTGCATTCAGCTAACAGAGTTAATCCATACTTTTGATTGCGCAGTTCAGAACACTCTTTCTGTAGAAAATGCAAGTGGACTTTCGGAGCGCTAATAGGGTAATAGTGGAAAAAGGAATATATTCCAATATAAACTACACAGAAGCATTCTGTGAAACTTCTTTCTGTTCTGGGCATTCAACTACCAGGGTTGAACCTTACTTTTGATTGAGCCGTTCTGAAACACTCTTTCTGTAGAAACTGCAATTGGACATTCTGAGCGCTAAGAGGGTAATAGTGGAAAAAGTAATGTCTTCAAATATAAACTACACAGAATCATACTGTGAAACATCTTTCTGATCTGTGCATTCAGCTAACAGAGTTAAACCATACTTTTGATTGAGCAGATCTGAACATTCTTTCTGTAGAAAATGCAACTGGACATTTGGAGCGCTAAGAGAGTAGTAGTGGAAAAAGGAATATATTCAAATATAAACTACACAGAAGCATTCTTTGAAACTTGTTTCCGTTCTGTGCATTCAATTACCAGGGTTGAACCTTACTTTTGATTGAGCCGTTCTGAAACACTCTTTCTGTAGAAACTGCAATTGGACATTCTGAGCGCTAAGAGGCCTATATTGGGAAAAGAATATCTACAAATAAAAACTACACAGAAGCATTCTGTGAAACTTCTTTCTGTTCTGTTCGTTCAACTAATAGAGTTGAACCTTAGTTTTGATTGAGCCGTTCTGAAACACTCTTTCTGTAGAAAATGCAAGTGGGATTCAGAGCGTTAAGAGGGTAATAGTGGAAAAAGGAATGTCTTCAAATATAAACCACACAGAATCATGCTGTGAAACTTCTTTCTCTTCTGTGCATTCGACTACCAGGTTTGAACCTTACTTTTGATTGAGCCGTTCTGAAACACTCTTTCTGTAGAACCTTCAATTGGACATTCTGAGCGCTAAGAGGCCTATATTGGGAAAAAGAATATCTACAAATAAAAACTACACAGAAGCATTCTGTGAAACTTCTTTCTTTTCTGTTCATTCAATTAAAAGATTTGAACCTTAGTTTTGATTGAGCAGTTCTGAAACACTCTTTCTGTAGAAAATGCAATTGGAGATTCGGAGCGCTAAGAGGATAATAGTGGAAAAACGAATGTCTTCAAATATAAACTACACAGAATCATTCTCTGAAACTTCTTCCTGTTCTGTGCATTCAGCTAACAGAGTTAAACCATACTTTTGATTGAGCAGATCTGAACACTCTTTCTGAAGAAAATGCAACTGGACATTTGGAGCGCTAAGAGAGTAGTAGTGGAAAAAGGAATATATTCAAATATAAACTACAAAGAAGCATTCTGTGAAACTTCTTTCTGATCTGAGCATTCAGCTAACAGAGTTAAACCATACTTTTGATTGAGCAGTTTTGAAACACTCTGTCTGTAGAAAATGCAACTGGACATTCGTAGCGCTAAGTGGGTAATAGTGGAAAAAAGAATATGTTCAAATATAAACTAGACAGAAGCATTGTATGAAACTTCTTTCTGTTCTGTGCATTCAACTAACAGAGTTGAACCTTACTTTTGATTGAGCCGTTCTGAAACAGTCTTTCTGTAGAAACTGCAATTGGACGTTCTGAGCGCTAAGAGGCCTATATTGGGAAAAATAATATCTTCAAATAAAAACTACACTGAAGCATTGTGTGAAACTTATTTCTGATATGTGCATTCAGCTAACAGAGTTAAACCATACTTTTGATTGCGCAGTTCCGAACACTCTTTCCGTAGAAAATGCAAGTGGACATTCCGAGTGCTAAGAGGGTAATAGTGGAAAAAGGAATATATTCAAATATAAAATACACAGTAGCATTCTGTGAAACATCTTTCTGATATGTTCATTCAACTAACAGAGTTGAACCTTACTTTTGATTGAGCCGTTCTGAAACACTCTTTCTGTGGAAACTGCAATTGGATATTCTAAGTGCTAAGAGGCCCACATTGGGAAAAAGAATATCTTCAAATAAAAGCTACACAGATGCATTCTGTGAAACTTATTTCTGATCTGTAAGTTCAGTTAACAGAGCTAAACCATATTTTTGATTGAGCAGTTATGAAACTCTCTTTTTGTAGAAAATGCAAGTGGACATTCGGAGCGCTAAGATTATAATAGAGGAAAAAGGAATATCTCCAATTAAAAACTACAGAGAAGCATTCTCTGAAACACCTTTCTGTTCTCCGCATTCAACTAACAGAGTTGAGCCTTACTTTTGAAGGAGCAGTTCTGAAACACTCTTCGTGTAGAAACTGCCAGTGGATATTCAGAGCACTAAGTGGGCAATAGTCCAAAAAGGAGTATCTTCAACTTAATACTACACAGAAGCATTCTGTGAAACTTCTTTCTGTTCTGTGCATTCAACTACCAGGGTTGAACCTTACTTTTGATTGAGCCGTTCTGAAACACTCTTTCTGTAGAAAATGCAATTGGACATTCTGAGCGCTAAGAGGCCTATATTGGGAAAAAGAATATCTACAAATAAAAACTACACAGAAGCATTCTGTGAAACTTCTTTCTGATCTGAGCATTCAGCTAACAGAGTTAAACCATACTTTTGATTGAGCAGTTTTGAAACACTCTGTCTGTAGAAAATGCAACTGGACATTCGTAGCGCTAAGTGGGTAATAGTGGAAAAAAGAATATGTTCAAATATAAACTACACAGAAGCATTGTATGAAACTTCTTTCTGTTCTGTGCATTCAACTAACAGAGTTGAACCTTACTTTTGATTGAGCCATTCTGAAACAGTATTTCTGTAGAAACTGCAATTGGACATTCTGAGCGCTAAGAGGACTATATTGGGAAAAATAATATCTTCAAATAAAAACTACACTGAAGCATTTTGTGAAACTTATTTCTGATATGTGCATTCAGCTAACAGAGTTTAACCATACTTTTGATTGCGCAGTTCCGAACACTCTTTCTGTAGAAAATGCAAGTGGACATTCGGAGCGCTAAGAGGGTAATAGTGGAAAAAGGAATATATTCAAATATAAAATACACAGTAGCATTCTGTGAAACATCTTTCTGATATGTTCATTCAACTAACAGAGTTGAACCTTACTTTTGATTGAGCCGTTCTGAAACACTCTTTCTGTGGAAACTGCAATTGGATATTCTAAGCGCTAAGAGGCCCACATTGGGAAAAAGAATATCTTCAAATAAAAGCTACACAGATGCATTCTGTGAAACTTATTTCTGATCTGTAAGTTCAGTTAACAGAGCTAAACCATATTTTTGATTGAGCAGTTATGAAAATCTCTTTTTGTAGAAAATGCAAGTGGACATTCGGAGCGCTAAGATTGTAATAGAGGAAAAAGGAATATCTCCAATTAAAAACTACAGAGAAGCATTCTCTAAAACACCTTTCTGTTCTCCGCATTCAACTAACAGAGTTGAGCCTTACTTTTGAAGGAGCAGTTCTGAAACACTCTTCGTGTAGAGACTGCCAGTGGATATTCAGAGCACTAAGTGGGCAATAGTCCAAAAAGGAGTATCTTCAACTAAATACTACACAGAAGCATTCTGTGAAACTTCTTTCTGTTCTGTGCATTCAACTACCAGGGTTGAACCTTACTTTTGATTGAGCCGTTCTGAAACACTCTTTCTGTAGAAACTGCAATTGGACATTCTGAGCGCTAAGAGGCCTATACTGGGAAAAAGAATATCTACAAATAAAAACTACACAGAAGCATTCTGTGAAACTTGTTTCTGTTCTGTTCATTCAACTAAAAGAGTTGAACCTTAGTTTTGATTGAGCCGTTCTGAAACACCCTTTCTGTAGAAAATGCAAGTGGAGATTCAGAGCGCTAAGAGGGTAATAGTGGAAAAAGGAATGTCTCCAAATATAAACTACACAGAATCATTCTGTGAAACTTCTTTCTGATCTGTGCATTCAGCTAACAGAGTTAAACCATACTTTTGATTGAGCAGATCTGAACACTCTTTCTGTAGAAAATGCAACTGGACATTTGGAGCGCTCCGAGGGTAGTTGTGGAAAAAGGAATATATTCAAATACAAACTACACAGAAGCACTCTGTGAAACTTCTTTCTGATCTGAGCATTCAGCTAACAGAGTTAAACCATACATTTCATTGAGCAGTTTTGAAACACTCTGTCTGTAGAAAATGCAACTGGACATTCGTAGCGCTAAGTGGGTAATAGTGGAAAAAAGAATATGTTCAAATATAAACTACACAGAAGCATTGTATGAAACATCTTTCTGTTCTGTGCATTCAACTAACAGAGTTGAACCTTACTTTTGATTGAGCCGTTCTGAAACGCTCTTTCTGTAGAAACTGCAATTGGACATTCTGAGCGCTAAGAGGCCTACATTGGGAAAAATAATATCTTCAAATAAAAACTACACAGAAGCATTGTGTGAAACTTATTTCTGATATGTGCATTCAGCTAACAGAGTTAAACCATACTTTTGATTGCGCAGTTCCGAACACTCTTTCTGTAGAAAATCCAAGTGGACATTCGGAGCGCTAAGAAGGTAATAGTGGAAAAAGGAATATATTCAAAAATAAACTACACAGTAGCATTCTGTGAAAATACTTTCTGTTCTGTGCATTCAACTAACAGAGTTGAACCTTACTTTTGATTGAGCCGTTCTGAAACACTCTTTCTGTAGAAACTGCAATTGGACATTCTAAGCGCTAAGAGGCCTACATTGGGAAAAAGAATATCTTCAAATAAAAACTACACAGATGCATTCTGTGAAACTTATTTCTGATCTGTAATTTCAGTTAACAGAGCTAAACCATATTTTTGATTGAGCAGTTATGAAACACGCTTTTTGTAGAAAATGCAAGTGGACATTCGGTGCGCTAAGATTGTAACAGAGGAAAAAGGAATATCTCCAATTAAAAACTACACAGAAGCATTCTCTGAAACCACTTTCTGTTCTCCGCATTCAACTAACAGAGTTGAGCCTTACTTTTGAAGGTGCAGTTCTGAAACACTCTTTGTGTAGAAACTGCCAGGGGATATTCGGATTGCTATGTGGATAATAGTCCAAAAAGGAGTATCTTCAACTAAATACTACACAGAAGCATTCTGTGAAACTTCTTTCTGTTCTGTGCATTCAACTAACAGGGTTGAAACTTACTTTTGATTGAGCCATTCTGAAACAGTCTTTGTGAAGAGACTGCAATTGGACATTCTGAGCGCTAAGAGGCCTATATTGGGAAAAAGAATATCTACAAATAAAAACTACACAGAAGCATTCTGTGAAACTCCTTTCTGTTCTGTTCATTCAACTAAAAGAGTTGAACCTTAGATTTGACTGAGCCGTTCTGAAACACTCTTTCTGTAGAAAATGCAAGTGGAGATTCGGAGCGCTAAGAGGGTAATAGTGGATAAAGGAATGTCTTCAAATATCAACTACACAGAATCATTCTGTGAAACTTCTTTCTGATCTGTGCATTCAACTAACAGAGTTAAACCATACTTTTGATTGAGCAGATCTGAACACTCTTTCTGTAGAAAATGCAACTGGACATTTGGAGCGCTAAGAGGATAGTAGTGGAAAAAGGAATATATTCAAATACAAACTACACAGAAGCATTCTGTGAAACTTCTTTCTGATCTGAGCATTCAGCTAACAGAGTTAAACGATATTTTTGATAGAGCAGATTTGAAACACTCTGTCTGTAGAAAATGCAACTGGACATTCGTAGCGCTAAGTGGGTAATAGTGGAAAAAAATATGTTCAAATATAAACTACACAGAAGCATTGTATGAAACTTCTTTCTGTTCTGTGCATTCAACTAACAGAGTTGAACCTTACTTTTGATTGAGCCGTTCTGAAACACTCCTTCTGTAGAAACTGCAATTGGACATTCTGAGCGCTAAGAGGCCTATATTGGGAAAAATAATATCTTCAAATAAAAACTACACAGAAGCATTGTGTGAAACTTATTTCTGATATGTGCATTCAGCTAACAGAGTTAAACCATACTTTTGATTGCGCAGTTGCGAACACTCTTTCCGTAGAAAAGGCAAGTGGACATTCGGAGCGCTAAGAGGGTAATAGTGGAAAAAAGAATATATTCAAATATAAAATACACAGAAGCATTCTGTGAAACTTCTTTCTGTTCTGTGCATTCAACTACCAGTGTTGAACCCTACTTTTGATTGAGCCGTTCTGAAACACTCTTTCTGGAGAAACTGCAATTGGACATTCTGAGCACTAAGAGGCCTATATTGGAAAAAGAATATCTACAAATAAAAACTACACAGAAGCATTCTGTGAAACAACTTTCTGTTCTGTGCATTCAACTAAGAGAGTTGAACCTTACATTTGATTGAGCCGTTCTGAAATACTCTTTCTGTAGAAACTGCAATTGGACATTCTGAGCGCTAAGAGGCCTATATTGGGAAAAATAATATCTTCAAATAAAAAGTACACAGAAGCATTGTGTGAAACTTATTTCTGATATGTGCATTCAGCTAACAGATTTAAACCATACTTTTGATTGAGCAGATCTGAACACTCTTTCTGTAGATAATGCAACTGGACATTTGGAGCGCTAAGAGGGTAGTAGTGGAAAAAGGAATATATTCAAATATAAACTACACAGAAGCATTCTGTGAAACTTCTTTCTGATCTGAGCATTCAGCTAACAGAGTTAAACCATACTTTTGATTGAGGAGTTTTGAAACACACTGTCTGTAGAAAATGCAACTGGACATTCGTAGCGCTAAGTGGGTAATAGTGGAAAAAAGAATATGTTCAAATATAAACTACACAGAAGCATTGTATGAAACTTCTTTCTGTTCTGTGCATTCAACTAACAGAGTTTAACCTTACTTTTGATTGAGCCGTTCTGAAACCGTCTTTCTATAGAAACTGCAATTGGACATTCTGAGCGCTAAGAGGCCTATATTGGGAAAAATAATATCTTCAAATAAAAACTACACAGAAGCATTTTTTGAAACATATTTCTGATCTGTGCATTCAGCTAACAGAGTTAAACCATACTTTTGATTGCGCAGTTCCGAACACTCTTTCCGTAGAAAAGGCAAGTGGACATTCGGAGCGCTAAGAGGTTAATAGTGGAAAAAGGAATATATTCAAATATAAACTACACGGTAGCATTCTGTGAAACTTCTTTCTGTTCTGTGCATTCATCTAACAGAGTTGAACCTAACTTTTGATTGAGCCGTTCTGAAACACTCTTTCTGTAGAAACTGCAATTGGACATGCTAAGCGCTAAGGGGCCTACATTGGGAAAAAGAATATCTTCAAATAAAAACTACACAGATGCATTCTGTGAAACTTATTTCTGATCTGTAAATTCAGTTAACAGAGCTAAACCATATTTTTGATTGAGCAGTTATGAAACTCTCTTTTTGTAGAAAATGCAAGTGGACATTCGGAGCGCTAAGATTGTAATAGAGGAAAAAGAATATCTCCAATTAAAAACTACAGAGAAGCATTCTCTGAAACACCTTTCTGTTCTCCGCATTCAAATAACAGAGTTGAGCCTTACTTTTGAAGGAGCAGTTCTGAAACACTCTTTGTGTAGAAACTGCCAGTGGATATTCGGAGCGCTAAGTGGGTAATAGTCCAAAAAGGAGTATCTTCAACTAAATGCTACACAGAATCATTCTGTGAAACTTCTTTCTGTTCTGTGCATTCAACTAAGAGAGTTGAACCTTACATTTGATTGAGCCGTTCTGAAACACTCTTTCTGTAGAAACTGCAATTGGACATTCTGAGCGCTAAGAGGCCTATATTGGGAAAAATAATATCTTCAAATAAAAACTACACAGAAGCATTTTTTGAAACATATTTCTGATATGTGCATTCAGCTAACAGAGTTAAACCATACTTTTGATTGCGCAGTTCAGAACACTCTTTCTGTAGAAAATGCAAGTGGACATTCGGAGCGCTAAGAGGGTAATAGTGGAAAAAGGAATATATTCAAATATAAACTACACAGAAGCATTCTGTGAAACTTCTTTCTGTTCTGTGCATTCAACTACCAGGGTTGAACCTTACTTTTGATTGAGCCGTTCTGAAACACTCTTTCTGTAGAAACTGCAATTGGACATTCTGAGCGCTAAGAGGCCTATATTGGGAAAAAGAATATCTACAAATAAAAACTACACAGAAGCATTCTGTGAAACTCCTTTCTGTTCAGTTCATTCAACTAAAAGAGTTGAACCTTAGTTTTGATTGAGCCGTTCTGAAACACTCTTTCTGTAGAAAATGCAAGTGGATATTCGGAGCGCTAAGTGGGTAATAGTGGAAAAAGGAATGTCTTCAAATATAAACTACACAGAATCATTCTATGAAACTTCTTTCTGATCTGTGCATTCAGCTAACAGATTTAAACCATACTTTTGATTGATCAGATCTGAACACTCTTTCTGTAGAAAATGCAACTGGACAATTGGAGCGCTAAGAGCGTAGTAGTGGAAAAAGTAATATATTCAAATATAAACTACACAGAAGCATTCTGTGAAACTTCTTTCTGATCTTAGCATTCAGCTAACAGAGTTAAACCATACGATTGATTGAGCAGTTTTGAAACACTCTGTCTGTAGAAAATGCAACTGGACATTCGTAGCGCTAACTGGGTAATAGTGGAAAAAAGAATATGTTCAAATATAAACTACACAGAAGCATTGTATGAAACTTCTTTCTGTTCTCTGCATTCAACAAACAGAGTTGAACCTTACTTTTGATTGAGCCGTTCTGAAACACTCTTTCTGTAGAAAATGCAATTGGACATTCTGAGCGCTAAGAGGCCTATATTGGGAAAAAGAATGTCTACAAATAAAAACTACACAGAACTATTCTGTGAAACTACTTTCTGTTCTGTTCATTCAACTAAAAGATTTGAACCTTAGTTTTGATTGAGCCATTCTGAAACACTCTTTCTGTAGAAAATGCAAGTGGAGATTTGGAGCGCTAAGAGGGTAATAGTGGAAAAAGGAATGTCTTCAAATATAAACTACACAGAATCATTCTGTATAACTTTTTTCTGATCTGTGCATTCAGCTAACAGAGTTAAAACATAATTTTGATTGAGCAGATCTGAACACTCTTTCTGTAGAAAATGCAACTGGACATTTGGAGCGCTAAGAGGGTAGTAGTGGAAAAAACAATATGTTCAAATATATACTACACAGAAGCATTGTATGAAACTTCTTTCTGTTCTGTGCATTCAACTAAGAGTGTTTAACCTTACGTTTGATTGAGCCGTTCTGAAACACTCTTTCTGTAGAAACAGCAATTGGACATTCTGGGCGTTAAGAGGCCTATATTTGGAAAAATAATATCTTCAAATAAAAACTACACAGAAGCATTGTTTGAAACTTATTTCTGATATGTGCATTCAGCTAACAGAGTTAAACCATACTTTTGATTGAGCCGTTCTGAAACACTCTTTCTGTAGAAACTGCAATTGGACATTCTGAGCGCTAAGAGGCCTCTATTGGGAAAAATAATATCTTCAAATAAAAACTACACTGAAGCATTTTGTGAAACTTATTTCTGATATGTGCATTCAGCTAACAGAGTTAAACCATACTTTTGATTGCGCAGTTCCGAACACTCTTTCCGTAGAAAATGCAAGTGGACATTCGGAGCGCTAAGAGGGTAATAGTGGAAAAAGGAATATATTCAAATATAAAATACACAGTAGCATTCTGTGAAACATCTTTCTGATATGTTCATTCAACTAACAGAGTTGAACCTTACTTTTGATTGAGCCGTTCTGAAACACTCTTTCTGTGGAAACTGCAATTGGATATTCTAAGCGCTAAGAGGCCCACATTGGGAAAAAGAATATCTTCAAATAAAAGCTACACAGATGCATTCTGTGAAACTTATTTCTGATCTGTAAGTTCAGTTAACAGAGCTAAACCATATTTTTGATTGAGCAGTTATGAAAATCTCTTTTTGTAGAAAATGCAAGTGGACATTCGGAGCGCTAAGATTGTAATAGAGGAAAAAGGAATATCTCCAATTAAAAACTACAGAGAAGCATTCTCTAAAACACCTTTCTGTTCTCCGCATTCAACTAACAGAGTTGAGCCTTACTTTTGAAGGAGCAGTTCTGAAACACTCTTCGTGTAGAGACTGCCAGTGGATATTCAGAGCACTAAGTGGGCAATAGTCCAAAAAGGAGTATCTTCAACTAAATACTACACAGAAGCATTCTGTGAAACTTCTTTCTGTTCTGTGCATTCAACTACCAGGGTTGAACCTTACTTTTGATTGAGCCGTTCTGAAACACTCTTTCTGTAGAAACTGCAATTGGACATTCTGAGCGCTAAGAGGCCTATACTGGGAAAAAGAATATCTACAAATAAAAACTACACAGAAGCATTCTGTGAAACTTGTTTCTGTTCTGTTCATTCAACTAAAAGAGTTGAACCTTAGTTTTGATTGAGCCGTTCTGAAACACTCTTTCTGTAGAAAATGCAAGTGGAGATTCAGAGCGCTAAGAGGGTAATAGTGGAAAAAGGAATGTCTCCAAATATAAACTACACAGAATCATTCTGTGAAACTTCTTTCTGATCTGTGCATTCAGCTAACAGAGTTAAACCATACTTTTGATTGAGCAGATCTGAACACTCTTTCTGTAGAAAATGCAACTGGACATTTGGAGCGCTCCGAGGGTAGTTGTGGAAAAAGGAATATATTCAAATACAAACTACACAGAAGCACTCTGTGAAACTTCTTTCTGATCTGAGCATTCAGCTAACAGAGTTAAACCATACATTTCATTGAGCAGTTTTGAAACACTCTGTCTGTAGAAAATGCAACTGGACATTCGTAGCGCTAAGTGGGTAATAGTGGAAAAAAGAATATGTTCAAATATAAACTACACAGAAGCATTGTATGAAACATCTTTCTGTTCTGTGCATTCAACTAACAGAGTTGAACCTTACTTTTGATTGAGCCGTTCTGAAACGCTCTTTCTGTAGAAACTGCAATTGGACATTCTGAGCGCTAAGAGGCCTACATTGGGAAAAATAATATCTTCAAATAAAAACTACACAGAAGCATTGTGTGAAACTTATTTCTGATATGTGCATTCAGCTAACAGAGTTAAACCATACTTTTGATTGCGCAGTTCCGAACACTCTTTCTGTAGAAAATCCAAGTGGACATTCGGAGCGCTAAGAAGGTAATAGTGGAAAAAGGAATATATTCAAAAATAAACTACACAGTAGCATTCTGTGAAAATACTTTCTGTTCTGTGCATTCAACTAACAGAGTTGAACCTTACTTTTGATTGAGCCGTTCTGAAACACTCTTTCTGTAGAAACTGCAATTGGACATTCTAAGCGCTAAGAGGCCTACATTGGGAAAAAGAATATCTTCAAATAAAAACTACACAGATGCATTCTGTGAAACTTATTTCTGATCTGTAATTTCAGTTAACAGAGCTAAACCATATTTTTGATTGAGCAGTTATGAAACACGCTTTTTGTAGAAAATGCAAGTGGACATTCGGTGCGCTAAGATTGTAACAGAGGAAAAAGGAATATCTCCAATTAAAAACTACACAGAAGCATTCTCTGAAACCCCTTTCTGTTCTCCGCATTCAACTAACAGAGTTGAGCCTTACTTTTGAAGGTGCAGTTCTGAAACACTCTTTGTGTAGAAACTGCCAGGGGATATTCGGATTGCTATGTGGATAATAGTCCAAAAAGGAGTATCTTCAACTAAATACTACACAGAAGCATTCTGTGAAACTTCTTTCTGTTCTGTGCATTCAACTAACAGGGTTGAAACTTACTTTTGATTGAGCCTTTCTGAAACACTCTTTCTGTAGAAACTGCAATTGGACATTCTGAGCGCTAAGAGGCCTATATTGGGAAAAAGAATGTCTACAAATAAAAACTACACAGAAGAATTGTGTGAAACTTCTTTCTGTTCTGTTTGTTCAACTAAAAGAGTTGAACCTTAGTTTTGATTGAGCCGTTCTGAAACAATCTTTCTGTAGAAAATGCAAGTGGAGATTCGGAGCGCTAAGAGGGTAATAGTGGAAAAAGGAATGTCTCCAAATATAAACTACACAGAATCATTCTGTGAAACTTCTTTCTGATCTGTGCATTCAGCTAACAGAGTTAAACCATACTTTTGATTGAGCAGATCTGAACACTCTTTCTGTAGAAAATGCAACTGGACATTTGGAGCGCTCCGAGGGTAGTTGTGGAAAAAGGAATATATTCAAATACAAACTACACAGAAGCACTCTGTGAAACTTCTTTCTGATCTGAGCATTCAGCTAACAGAGTTAAACCATACATTTCATTGAGCAGTTTTGAAACACTCTGTCTGTAGAAAATGCAACTGGACATTCGTAGCGCTAAGTGGGTAATAGTGGAAAAAAGAATATGTTCAAATATAAACTACACAGAAGCATTGTATGAAACATCTTTCTGTTCTGTGCATTCAACTAACAGAGTTGAACCTTACTTTTGATTGAGCCGTTCTGAAACGCTCTTTCTGTAGAAACTGCAATTGGACATTCTGAGCGCTAAGAGGCCTACATTGGGAAAAATAATATCTTCAAATAAAAACTACACAGAAGCATTGTGTGAAACTTATTTCTGATATGTGCATTCAGCTAACAGAGTTAAACCATACTTTTGATTGCGCAGTTCCGAACACTCTTTCTGTAGAAAATCCAAGTGGACATTCGGAGCGCTAAGAAGGTAATAGTGGAAAAAGGAATATATTCAAAAATAAACTACACAGTAGCATTCTGTGAAAATACTTTCTGTTCTGTGCATTCAACTAACAGAGTTGAACCTTACTTTTGATTGAGCCGTTCTGAAACACTCTTTCTGTAGAAACTGCAATTGGACATTCTAAGCGCTAAGAGGCCTACATTGGGAAAAAGAATATCTTCAAATAAAAACTACACAGATGCATTCTGTGAAACTTATTTCTGATCTGTAATTTCAGTTAACAGAGCTAAACCATATTTTTGATTGAGCAGTTATGAAACACGCTTTTTGTAGAAAATGCAAGTGGACATTCGGTGCGCTAAGATTGTAACAGAGGAAAAAGGAATATCTCCAATTAAAAACTACACAGAAGCATTCTCTGAAACCACTTTCTGTTCTCCGCATTCAACTAACAGAGTTGAGCCTTACTTTTGAAGGTGCAGTTCTGAAACACTCTTTGTGTAGAAACTGCCAGGGGATATTCGGATTGCTATGTGGATAATAGTCCAAAAAGGAGTATCTTCAACTAAATACTACACAGAAGCATTCTGTGAAACTTCTTTCTGTTCTGTGCATTCAACTAACAGGGTTGAAACTTACTTTTGATTGAGCCATTCTGAAACAGTCTTTGTGAAGAGACTGCAATTGGACATTCTGAGCGCTAAGAGGCCTATATTGGGAAAAAGAATATCTACAAATAAAAACTACACAGAAGCATTCTGTGAAACTCCTTTCTGTTCTGTTCATTCAACTAAAAGAGTTGAACCTTAGATTTGACTGAGCCGTTCTGAAACACTCTTTCTGTAGAAAATGCAAGTGGAGATTCGGAGCGCTAAGAGGGTAATAGTGGATAAAGGAATGTCTTCAAATATCAACTACACAGAATCATTCTGTGAAACTTCTTTCTGATCTGTGCATTCAACTAACAGAGTTAAACCATACTTTTGATTGAGCAGATCTGAACACTCTTTCTGTAGAAAATGCAACTGGACATTTGGAGCGCTAAGAGGATAGTAGTGGAAAAAGGAATATATTCAAATACAAACTACACAGAAGCATTCTGTGAAACTTCTTTCTGATCTGAGCATTCAGCTAACAGAGTTAAACGATATTTTTGATAGAGCAGATTTGAAACACTCTGTCTGTAGAAAATGCAACTGGACATTCGTAGCGCTAAGTGGGTAATAGTGGAAAAAAATATGTTCAAATATAAACTACACAGAAGCATTGTATGAAACTTCTTTCTGTTCTGTGCATTCAACTAACAGAGTTGAACCTTACTTTTGATTGAGCCGTTCTGAAACACTCCTTCTGTAGAAACTGCAATTGGACATTCTGAGCGCTAAGAGGCCTATATTGGGAAAAATAATATCTTCAAATAAAAACTACACAGAAGCATTGTGTGAAACTTATTTCTGATATGTGCATTCAGCTAACAGAGTTAAACCATACTTTTGATTGCGCAGTTGCGAACACTCTTTCCGTAGAAAAGGCAAGTGGACATTCGGAGCGCTAAGAGGGTAATAGTGGAAAAAAGAATATATTCAAATATAAAATACACAGAAGCATTCTGTGAAACTTCTTTCTGTTCTGTGCATTCAACTACCAGTGTTGAACCCTACTTTTGATTGAGCCGTTCTGAAACACTCTTTCTGGAGAAACTGCAATTGGACATTCTGAGCACTAAGAGGCCTATATTGGAAAAAGAATATCTACAAATAAAAACTACACAGAAGCATTCTGTGAAACAACTTTCTGTTCTGTGCATTCAACTAAGAGAGTTGAACCTTACATTTGATTGAGCCGTTCTGAAATACTCTTTCTGTAGAAACTGCAATTGGACATTCTGAGCGCTAAGAGGCCTATATTGGGAAAAATAATATCTTCAAATAAAAAGTACACAGAAGCATTGTGTGAAACTTATTTCTGATATGTGCATTCAGCTAACAGATTTAAACCATACTTTTGATTGAGCAGATCTGAACACTCTTTCTGTAGATAATGCAACTGGACATTTGGAGCGCTAAGAGGGTAGTAGTGGAAAAAGGAATATATTCAAATATAAACTACACAGAAGCATTCTGTGAAACTTCTTTCTGATCTGAGCATTCAGCTAACAGAGTTAAACCATACTTTTGATTGAGGAGTTTTGAAACACACTGTCTGTAGAAAATGCAACTGGACATTCGTAGCGCTAAGTGGGTAATAGTGGAAAAAAGAATATGTTCAAATATAAACTACACAGAAGCATTGTATGAAACTTCTTTCTGTTCTGTGCATTCAACTAACAGAGTTTAACCTTACTTTTGATTGAGCCGTTCTGAAACCGTCTTTCTATAGAAACTGCAATTGGACATTCTGAGCGCTAAGAGGCCTATATTGGGAAAAATAATATCTTCAAATAAAAACTACACAGAAGCATTTTTTGAAACATATTTCTGATCTGTGCATTCAGCTAACAGAGTTAAACCATACTTTTGATTGCGCAGTTCCGAACACTCTTTCCGTAGAAAAGGCAAGTGGACATTCGGAGCGCTAAGAGGTTAATAGTGGAAAAAGGAATATATTCAAATATAAACTACACGGTAGCATTCTGTGAAACTTCTTTCTGTTCTGTGCATTCATCTAACAGAGTTGAACCTAACTTTTGATTGAGCCGTTCTGAAACACTCTTTCTGTAGAAACTGCAATTGGACATGCTAAGCGCTAAGGGGCCTACATTGGGAAAAAGAATATCTTCAAATAAAAACTACACAGATGCATTCTGTGAAACTTATTTCTGATCTGTAAATTCAGTTAACAGAGCTAAACCATATTTTTGATTGAGCAGTTATGAAACTCTCTTTTTGTAGAAAATGCAAGTGGACATTCGGAGCGCTAAGATTGTAATAGAGGAAAAAGAATATCTCCAATTAAAAACTACAGAGAAGCATTCTCTGAAACACCTTTCTGTTCTCCGCATTCAAATAACAGAGTTGAGCCTTACTTTTGAAGGAGCAGTTCTGAAACACTCTTTGTGTAGAAACTGCCAGTGGATATTCGGAGCGCTAAGTGGGTAATAGTCCAAAAAGGAGTATCTTCAACTAAATGCTACACAGAATCATTCTGTGAAACTTCTTTCTGTTCTGTGCATTCAACTAAGAGAGTTGAACCTTACATTTGATTGAGCCGTTCTGAAACACTCTTTCTGTAGAAACTGCAATTGGACATTCTGAGCGCTAAGAGGCCTATATTGGGAAAAATAATATCTTCAAATAAAAACTACACAGAAGCATTTTTTGAAACATATTTCTGATATGTGCATTCAGCTAACAGAGTTAAACCATACTTTTGATTGCACAGTTCAGAACACTCTTTCTGTAGAAAATGCAAGTGGACATTCGGAGCGCTAAGAGGGTAATAGTGGAAAAAGGAATATATTCAAATATAAACTACACAGAAGCATTCTGTGAAACTTCTTTCTGTTCTGTGCATTCAACTACCAGGGTTGAACCTTACTTTTGATTGAGCCGTTCTGAAACACTCTTTCTGTAGAAACTGCAATTGGACATTCTGAGCGCTAAGAGGCCTATATTGGGAAAAAGAATATCTACAAATAAAAACTACACAGAAGCATTCTGTGAAACTCCTTTCTGTTCAGTTCATTCAACTAAAAGAGTTGAACCTTAGTTTTGATTGAGCCGTTCTGAAACACTCTTTCTGTAGAAAATGCAAGTGGATATTCGGAGCGCTAAGTGGGTAATAGTGGAAAAAGGAATGTCTTCAAATATAAACTACACAGAATCATTCTATGAAACTTCTTTCTGATCTGTGCATTCAGCTAACAGATTTAAACCATACTTTTGATTGATCAGATCTGAACACTCTTTCTGTAGAAAATGCAACTGGACAATTGGAGCGCTAAGAGCGTAGTAGTGGAAAAAGTAATATATTCAAATATAAACTACACAGAAGCATTCTGTGAAACTTCTTTCTGATCTTAGCATTCAGCTAACAGAGTTAAACCATACGATTGATTGAGCAGTTTTGAAACACTCTGTCTGTAGAAAATGCAACTGGACATTCGTAGCGCTAACTGGGTAATAGTGGAAAAAAGAATATGTTCAAATATAAACTACACAGAAGCATTGTATGAAACTTCTTTCTGTTCTCTGCATTCAACAAACAGAGTTGAACCTTACTTTTGATTGAGCCGTTCTGAAACACTCTTTCTGTAGAAAATGCAATTGGACATTCTGAGCGCTAAGAGGCCTATATTGGGAAAAAGAATGTCTACAAATAAAAACTACACAGAACTATTCTGTGAAACTACTTTCTGTTCTGTTCATTCAACTAAAAGATTTGAACCTTAGTTTTGATTGAGCCATTCTGAAACACTCTTTCTGTAGAAAATGCAAGTGGAGATTTGGAGCGCTAAGAGGGTAATAGTGGAAAAAGGAATGTCTTCAAATATAAACTACACAGAATCATTCTGTATAACTTTTTTCTGATCTGTGCATTCAGCTAACAGAGTTAAAACATAATTTTGATTGAGCAGATCTGAACACTCTTTCTGTAGAAAATGCAACTGGACATTTGGAGCGCTAAGAGGGTAGTAGTGGAAAAAACAATATGTTCAAATATAAACTACACAGAAGCATTGTATGAAACTTCTTTCTGTTCTGTGCATTCAACTAAGAGTGTTTAACCTTACGTTTGATTGAGCCGTTCTGAAACACTCTTTCTGTAGAAACAGCAATTGGACATTCTGGGCGTTAAGAGGCCTATATTTGGAAAAATAATATCTTCAAATAAAAACTACACAGAAGCATTGTTTGAAACTTATTTCTGATATGTGCATTCAGCTAACAGAGTTAAACCATACTTTTGATTGAGCCGTTCTGAAACACTCTTTCTGTAGAAACTGCAATTGGACATTCTGAGCGCTAAGAGGCCTCTATTGGGAAAAATAATATCTTCAAATAAAAACTACACTGAAGCATTTTGTGAAACTTATTTCTGATATGTGCATTCAGCTAACAGAGTTAAACCATACTTTTGATTGCGCAGTTCCGAACACTCTTTCCGTAGAAAATGCAAGTGGACATTCGGAGCGCTAAGAGGGTAATAGTGGAAAAAGGAATATATTCAAATATAAAATACACAGTAGCATTCTGTGAAACATCTTTCTGATATGTTCATTCAACTAACAGAGTTGAACCTTACTTTTGATTGAGCCGTTCTGAAACACTCTTTCTGTGGAAACTGCAATTGGATATTCTAAGCGCTAAGAGGCCCACATTGGGAAAAAGAATATCTTCAAATAAAAGCTACACAGATGCATTCTGTGAAACTTATTTCTGATCTGTAAGTTCAGTTAACAGAGCTAAACCATATTTTTGATTGAGCAGTTATGAAAATCTCTTTTTGTAGAAAATGCAAGTGGACATTCGGAGCGCTAAGATTGTAATAGAGGAAAAAGGAATATCTCCAATTAAAAACTACAGAGAAGCATTCTCTAAAACACCTTTCTGTTCTCCGCATTCAACTAACAGAGTTGAGCCTTACTTTTGAAGGAGCAGTTCTGAAACACTCTTCGTGTAGAGACTGCCAGTGGATATTCAGAGCACTAAGTGGGCAATAGTCCAAAAAGGAGTATCTTCAACTAAATACTACACAGAAGCATTCTGTGAAACTTCTTTCTGTTCTGTGCATTCAACTACCAGGGTTGAACCTTACTTTTGATTGAGCCGTTCTGAAACACTCTTTCTGTAGAAACTGCAATTGGACATTCTGAGCGCTAAGAGGCCTATACTGGGAAAAAGAATATCTACAAATAAAAACTACACAGAAGCATTCTGTGAAACTTGTTTCTGTTCTGTTCATTCAACTAAAAGAGTTGAACCTTAGTTTTGATTGAGCCGTTCTGAAACACTCTTTCTGTAGAAAATGCAAGTGGAGATTCAGAGCGCTAAGAGGGTAATAGTGGAAAAAGGAATGTCTCCAAATATAAACTACACAGAATCATTCTGTGAAACTTCTTTCTGATCTGTGCATTCAGCTAACAGAGTTAAACCATACTTTTGATTGAGCAGATCTGAACACTCTTTCTGTAGAAAATGCAACTGGACATTTGGAGCGCTCCGAGGGTAGTTGTGGAAAAAGGAATATATTCAAATACAAACTACACAGAAGCACTCTGTGAAACTTCTTTCTGATCTGAGCATTCAGCTAACAGAGTTAAACCATACATTTCATTGAGCAGTTTTGAAACACTCTGTCTGTAGAAAATGCAACTGGACATTCGTAGCGCTAAGTGGGTAATAGTGGAAAAAAGAATATGTTCAAATATAAACTACACAGAAGCATTGTATGAAACATCTTTCTGTTCTGTGCATTCAACTAACAGAGTTGAACCTTACTTTTGATTGAGCCGTTCTGAAACGCTCTTTCTGTAGAAACTGCAATTGGACATTCTGAGCGCTAAGAGGCCTACATTGGGAAAAATAATATCTTCAAATAAAAACTACACAGAAGCATTGTGTGAAACTTATTTCTGATATGTGCATTCAGCTAACAGAGTTAAACCATACTTTTGATTGCGCAGTTCCGAACACTCTTTCTGTAGAAAATCCAAGTGGACATTCGGAGCGCTAAGAAGGTAATAGTGGAAAAAGGAATATATTCAAAAATAAACTACACAGTAGCATTCTGTGAAAATACTTTCTGTTCTGTGCATTCAACTAACAGAGTTGAACCTTACTTTTGATTGAGCCGTTCTGAAACACTCTTTCTGTAGAAACTGCAATTGGACATTCTAAGCGCTAAGAGGCCTACATTGGGAAAAAGAATATCTTCAAATAAAAACTACACAGATGCATTCTGTGAAACTTATTTCTGATCTGTAATTTCAGTTAACAGAGCTAAACCATATTTTTGATTGAGCAGTTATGAAACACGCTTTTTGTAGAAAATGCAAGTGGACATTCGGTGCGCTAAGATTGTAACAGAGGAAAAAGGAATATCTCCAATTAAAAACTACACAGAAGCATTCTCTGAAACCCCTTTCTGTTCTCCGCATTCAACTAACAGAGTTGAGCCTTACTTTTGAAGGTGCAGTTCTGAAACACTCTTTGTGTAGAAACTGCCAGGGGATATTCGGATTGCTATGTGGATAATAGTCCAAAAAGGAGTATCTTCAACTAAATACTACACAGAAGCATTCTGTGAAACTTCTTTCTGTTCTGTGCATTCAACTAACAGGGTTGAAACTTACTTTTGATTGAGCCATTCTGAAACAGTCTTTGTGAAGAGACTGCAATTGGACATTCTGAGCGCTAAGAGGCCTATATTGGGAAAAAGAATATCTACAAATAAAAACTACACAGAAGCATTCTGTGAAACTCCTTTCTGTTCTGTTCATTCAACTAAAAGAGTTGAACCTTAGATTTGACTGAGCCGTTCTGAAACACTCTTTCTGTAGAAAATGCAAGTGGAGATTCGGAGCGCTAAGAGGGTAATAGTGGATAAAGGAATGTCTTCAAATATCAACTACACAGAATCATTCTGTGAAACTTCTTTCTGATCTGTGCATTCAACTAACAGAGTTAAACCATACTTTTGATTGAGCAGATCTGAACACTCTTTCTGTAGAAAATGCAACTGGACATTTGGAGCGCTAAGAGGATAGTAGTGGAAAAAGGAATATATTCAAATACAAACTACACAGAAGCATTCTGTGAAACTTCTTTCTGATCTGAGCATTCAGCTAACAGAGTTAAACGATATTTTTGATAGAGCAGATTTGAAACACTCTGTCTGTAGAAAATGCAACTGGACATTCGTAGCGCTAAGTGGGTAATAGTGGAAAAAAATATGTTCAAATATAAACTACACAGAAGCATTGTATGAAACTTCTTTCTGTTCTGTGCATTCAACTAACAGAGTTGAACCTTACTTTTGATTGAGCCGTTCTGAAACACTCCTTCTGTAGAAACTGCAATTGGACATTCTGAGCGCTAAGAGGCCTATATTGGGAAAAATAATATCTTCAAATAAAAACTACACAGAAGCATTGTGTGAAACTTATTTCTGATATGTGCATTCAGCTAACAGAGTTAAACCATACTTTTGATTGCGCAGTTGCGAACACTCTTTCCGTAGAAAAGGCAAGTGGACATTCGGAGCGCTAAGAGGGTAATAGTGGAAAAAAGAATATATTCAAATATAAAATACACAGAAGCATTCTGTGAAACTTCTTTCTGTTCTGTGCATTCAACTACCAGTGTTGAACCCTACTTTTGATTGAGCCGTTCTGAAACACTCTTTCTGGAGAAACTGCAATTGGACATTCTGAGCACTAAGAGGCCTATATTGGAAAAAGAATATCTACAAATAAAAACTACACAGAAGCATTCTGTGAAACAACTTTCTGTTCTGTGCATTCAACTAAGAGAGTTGAACCTTACATTTGATTGAGCCGTTCTGAAATACTCTTTCTGTAGAAACTGCAATTGGACATTCTGAGCGCTAAGAGGCCTATATTGGGAAAAATAATATCTTCAAATAAAAAGTACACAGAAGCATTGTGTGAAACTTATTTCTGATATGTGCATTCAGCTAACAGATTTAAACCATACTTTTGATTGAGCAGATCTGAACACTCTTTCTGTAGATAATGCAACTGGACATTTGGAGCGCTAAGAGGGTAGTAGTGGAAAAAGGAATATATTCAAATATAAACTACACAGAAGCATTCTGTGAAACTTCTTTCTGATCTGAGCATTCAGCTAACAGAGTTAAACCATACTTTTGATTGAGGAGTTTTGAAACACACTGTCTGTAGAAAATGCAACTGGACATTCGTAGCGCTAAGTGGGTAATAGTGGAAAAAAGAATATGTTCAAATATAAACTACACAGAAGCATTGTATGAAACTTCTTTCTGTTCTGTGCATTCAACTAACAGAGTTTAACCTTACTTTTGATTGAGCCGTTCTGAAACCGTCTTTCTATAGAAACTGCAATTGGACATTCTGAGCGCTAAGAGGCCTATATTGGGAAAAATAATATCTTCAAATAAAAACTACACAGAAGCATTTTTTGAAACATATTTCTGATCTGTGCATTCAGCTAACAGAGTTAAACCATACTTTTGATTGCGCAGTTCCGAACACTCTTTCCGTAGAAAAGGCAAGTGGACATTCGGAGCGCTAAGAGGTTAATAGTGGAAAAAGGAATATATTCAAATATAAACTACACGGTAGCATTCTGTGAAACTTCTTTCTGTTCTGTGCATTCATCTAACAGAGTTGAACCTAACTTTTGATTGAGCCGTTCTGAAACACTCTTTCTGTAGAAACTGCAATTGGACATGCTAAGCGCTAAGGGGCCTACATTGGGAAAAAGAATATCTTCAAATAAAAACTACACAGATGCATTCTGTGAAACTTATTTCTGATCTGTAAATTCAGTTAACAGAGCTAAACCATATTTTTGATTGAGCAGTTATGAAACTCTCTTTTTGTAGAAAATGCAAGTGGACATTCGGAGCGCTAAGATTGTAATAGAGGAAAAAGAATATCTCCAATTAAAAACTACAGAGAAGCATTCTCTGAAACACCTTTCTGTTCTCCGCATTCAAATAACAGAGTTGAGCCTTACTTTTGAAGGAGCAGTTCTGAAACACTCTTTGTGTAGAAACTGCCAGTGGATATTCGGAGCGCTAAGTGGGTAATAGTCCAAAAAGGAGTATCTTCAACTAAATGCTACACAGAATCATTCTGTGAAACTTCTTTCTGTTCTGTGCATTCAACTAAGAGAGTTGAACCTTACATTTGATTGAGCCGTTCTGAAACACTCTTTCTGTAGAAACTGCAATTGGACATTCTGAGCGCTAAGAGGCCTATATTGGGAAAAATAATATCTTCAAATAAAAACTACACAGAAGCATTTTTTGAAACATATTTCTGATATGTGCATTCAGCTAACAGAGTTAAACCATACTTTTGATTGCACAGTTCAGAACACTCTTTCTGTAGAAAATGCAAGTGGACATTCGGAGCGCTAAGAGGGTAATAGTGGAAAAAGGAATATATTCAAATATAAACTACACAGAAGCATTCTGTGAAACTTCTTTCTGTTCTGTGCATTCAACTACCAGGGTTGAACCTTACTTTTGATTGAGCCGTTCTGAAACACTCTTTCTGTAGAAACTGCAATTGGACATTCTGAGCGCTAAGAGGCCTATATTGGGAAAAAGAATATCTACAAATAAAAACTACACAGAAGCATTCTGTGAAACTCCTTTCTGTTCAGTTCATTCAACTAAAAGAGTTGAACCTTAGTTTTGATTGAGCCGTTCTGAAACACTCTTTCTGTAGAAAATGCAAGTGGATATTCGGAGCGCTAAGTGGGTAATAGTGGAAAAAGGAATGTCTTCAAATATAAACTACACAGAATCATTCTATGAAACTTCTTTCTGATCTGTGCATTCAGCTAACAGATTTAAACCATACTTTTGATTGATCAGATCTGAACACTCTTTCTGTAGAAAATGCAACTGGACAATTGGAGCGCTAAGAGCGTAGTAGTGGAAAAAGTAATATATTCAAATATAAACTACACAGAAGCATTCTGTGAAACTTCTTTCTGATCTTAGCATTCAGCTAACAGAGTTAAACCATACGATTGATTGAGCAGTTTTGAAACACTCTGTCTGTAGAAAATGCAACTGGACATTCGTAGCGCTAACTGGGTAATAGTGGAAAAAAGAATATGTTCAAATATAAACTACACAGAAGCATTGTATGAAACTTCTTTCTGTTCTCTGCATTCAACAAACAGAGTTGAACCTTACTTTTGATTGAGCCGTTCTGAAACACTCTTTCTGTAGAAAATGCAATTGGACATTCTGAGCGCTAAGAGGCCTATATTGGGAAAAAGAATGTCTACAAATAAAAACTACACAGAACTATTCTGTGAAACTACTTTCTGTTCTGTTCATTCAACTAAAAGATTTGAACCTTAGTTTTGATTGAGCCATTCTGAAACACTCTTTCTGTAGAAAATGCAAGTGGAGATTTGGAGCGCTAAGAGGGTAATAGTGGAAAAAGGAATGTCTTCAAATATAAACTACACAGAATCATTCTGTATAACTTTTTTCTGATCTGTGCATTCAGCTAACAGAGTTAAAACATAATTTTGATTGAGCAGATCTGAACACTCTTTCTGTAGAAAATGCAACTGGACATTTGGAGCGCTAAGAGGGTAGTAGTGGAAAAAACAATATGTTCAAATATAAACTACACAGAAGCATTGTATGAAACTTCTTTCTGTTCTGTGCATTCAACTAAGAGTGTTTAACCTTACGTTTGATTGAGCCGTTCTGAAACACTCTTTCTGTAGAAACAGCAATTGGACATTCTGGGCGTTAAGAGGCCTATATTTGGAAAAATAATATCTTCAAATAAAAACTACACAGAAGCATTGTTTGAAACTTATTTCTGATATGTGCATTCAGCTAACAGAGTTAAACCATACTTTTGATTGAGCCGTTCTGAAACACTCTTTCTGTAGAAACTGCAATTGGACATTCTGAGCGCTAAGAGGCCTCTATTGGGAAAAATAATATCTTCAAATAAAAACTACACTGAAGAATTTTGTGAAACTTATTTCTGATATGTGCATTCAGCTAACAGAGTTAAACCATACTTTTGATTGCGCAGTTCCGAACACTCTTTCCGTAGAAAATGCAAGTGGACATTCGGAGCGCTAAGAGGGTAATAGTGGAAAAAGGAATATATTCAAATATAAAATACACAGTAGCATTCTGTGAAACATCTTTCTGATATGTTCATTCAACTAACAGAGTTGAACCTTACTTTTGATTGAGCCGTTCTGAAACACTCTTTCTGTGGAAACTGCAATTGGATATTCTAAGCGCTAAGAGGCCCACATTGGGAAAAAGAATATCTTCAAATAAAAGCTACACAGATGCATTCTGTGAAACTTATTTCTGATCTGTAAGTTCAGTTAACAGAGCTAAACCATATTTTTGATTGAGCAGTTATGAAAATCTCTTTTTGTAGAAAATGCAAGTGGACATTCGGAGCGCTAAGATTGTAATAGAGGAAAAAGGAATATCTCCAATTAAAAACTACAGAGAAGCATTCTCTAAAACACCTTTCTGTTCTCCGCATTCAACTAACAGAGTTGAGCCTTACTTTTGAAGGAGCAGTTCTGAAACACTCTTCGTGTAGAGACTGCCAGTGGATATTCAGAGCACTAAGTGGGCAATAGTCCAAAAAGGAGTATCTTCAACTAAATACTACACAGAAGCATTCTGTGAAACTTCTTTCTGTTCTGTGCATTCAACTACCAGGGTTGAACCTTACTTTTGATTGAGCCGTTCTGAAACACTCTTTCTGTAGAAACTGCAATTGGACATTCTGAGCGCTAAGAGGCCTATACTGGGAAAAAGAATATCTACAAATAAAAACTACACAGAAGCATTCTGTGAAACTTGTTTCTGTTCTGTTCATTCAACTAAAAGAGTTGAACCTTAGTTTTGATTGAGCCGTTCTGAAACACTCTTTCTGTAGAAAATGCAAGTGGAGATTCAGAGCGCTAAGAGGGTAATAGTGGAAAAAGGAATGTCTCCAAATATAAACTACACAGAATCATTCTGTGAAACTTCTTTCTGATCTGTGCATTCAGCTAACAGAGTTAAACCATACTTTTGATTGAGCAGATCTGAACACTCTTTCTGTAGAAAATGCAACTGGACATTTGGAGCGCTCCGAGGGTAGTTGTGGAAAAAGGAATATATTCAAATACAAACTACACAGAAGCACTCTGTGAAACTTCTTTCTGATCTGAGCATTCAGCTAACAGAGTTAAACCATACATTTCATTGAGCAGTTTTGAAACACTCTGTCTGTAGAAAATGCAACTGGACATTCGTAGCGCTAAGTGGGTAATAGTGGAAAAAAGAATATGTTCAAATATAAACTACACAGAAGCATTGTATGAAACATCTTTCTGTTCTGTGCATTCAACTAACAGAGTTGAACCTTACTTTTGATTGAGCCGTTCTGAAACGCTCTTTCTGTAGAAACTGCAATTGGACATTCTGAGCGCTAAGAGGCCTACATTGGGAAAAATAATATCTTCAAATAAAAACTACACAGAAGCATTGTGTGAAACTTATTTCTGATATGTGCATTCAGCTAACAGAGTTAAACCATACTTTTGATTGCGCAGTTCCGAACACTCTTTCTGTAGAAAATCCAAGTGGACATTCGGAGCGCTAAGAAGGTAATAGTGGAAAAAGGAATATATTCAAAAATAAACTACACAGTAGCATTCTGTGAAAATACTTTCTGTTCTGTGCATTCAACTAACAGAGTTGAACCTTACTTTTGATTGAGCCGTTCTGAAACACTCTTTCTGTAGAAACTGCAATTGGACATTCTAAGCGCTAAGAGGCCTACATTGGGAAAAAGAATATCTTCAAATAAAAACTACACAGATGCATTCTGTGAAACTTATTTCTGATCTGTAATTTCAGTTAACAGAGCTAAACCATATTTTTGATTGAGCAGTTATGAAACACGCTTTTTGTAGAAAATGCAAGTGGACATTCGGTGCGCTAAGATTGTAACAGAGGAAAAAGGAATATCTCCAATTAAAAACTACACAGAAGCATTCTCTGAAACCCCTTTCTGTTCTCCGCATTCAACTAACAGAGTTGAGCCTTACTTTTGAAGGTGCAGTTCTGAAACACTCTTTGTGTAGAAACTGCCAGGGGATATTCGGATTGCTATGTGGATAATAGTCCAAAAAGGAGTATCTTCAACTAAATACTACACAGAAGCATTCTGTGAAACTTCTTTCTGTTCTGTGCATTCAACTAACAGGGTTGAAACTTACTTTTGATTGAGCCATTCTGAAACAGTCTTTGTGAAGAGACTGCAATTGGACATTCTGAGCGCTAAGAGGCCTATATTGGGAAAAAGAATATCTACAAATAAAAACTACACAGAAGCATTCTGTGAAACTCCTTTCTGTTCTGTTCATTCAACTAAAAGAGTTGAACCTTAGATTTGACTGAGCCGTTCTGAAACACTCTTTCTGTAGAAAATGCAAGTGGAGATTCGGAGCGCTAAGAGGGTAATAGTGGATAAAGGAATGTCTTCAAATATCAACTACACAGAATCATTCTGTGAAACTTCTTTCTGATCTGTGCATTCAACTAACAGAGTTAAACCATACTTTTGATTGAGCAGATCTGAACACTCTTTCTGTAGAAAATGCAACTGGACATTTGGAGCGCTAAGAGGATAGTAGTGGAAAAAGGAATATATTCAAATACAAACTACACAGAAGCATTCTGTGAAACTTCTTTCTGATCTGAGCATTCAGCTAACAGAGTTAAACGATATTTTTGATAGAGCAGATTTGAAACACTCTGTCTGTAGAAAATGCAACTGGACATTCGTAGCGCTAAGTGGGTAATAGTGGAAAAAAATATGTTCAAATATAAACTACACAGAAGCATTGTATGAAACTTCTTTCTGTTCTGTGCATTCAACTAACAGAGTTGAACCTTACTTTTGATTGAGCCGTTCTGAAACACTCCTTCTGTAGAAACTGCAATTGGACATTCTGAGCGCTAAGAGGCCTATATTGGGAAAAATAATATCTTCAAATAAAAACTACACAGAAGCATTGTGTGAAACTTATTTCTGATATGTGCATTCAGCTAACAGAGTTAAACCATACTTTTGATTGCGCAGTTGCGAACACTCTTTCCGTAGAAAAGGCAAGTGGACATTCGGAGCGCTAAGAGGGTAATAGTGGAAAAAAGAATATATTCAAATATAAAATACACAGAAGCATTCTGTGAAACTTCTTTCTGTTCTGTGCATTCAACTACCAGTGTTGAACCCTACTTTTGATTGAGCCGTTCTGAAACACTCTTTCTGGAGAAACTGCAATTGGACATTCTGAGCACTAAGAGGCCTATATTGGAAAAAGAATATCTACAAATAAAAACTACACAGAAGCATTCTGTGAAACAACTTTCTGTTCTGTGCATTCAACTAAGAGAGTTGAACCTTACATTTGATTGAGCCGTTCTGAAATACTCTTTCTGTAGAAACTGCAATTGGACATTCTGAGCGCTAAGAGGCCTATATTGGGAAAAATAATATCTTCAAATAAAAAGTACACAGAAGCATTGTGTGAAACTTATTTCTGATATGTGCATTCAGCTAACAGATTTAAACCATACTTTTGATTGAGCAGATCTGAACACTCTTTCTGTAGATAATGCAACTGGACATTTGGAGCGCTAAGAGGGTAGTAGTGGAAAAAGGAATATATTCAAATATAAACTACACAGAAGCATTCTGTGAAACTTCTTTCTGATCTGAGCATTCAGCTAACAGAGTTAAACCATACTTTTGATTGAGCAGTTTTGAAACACTCTGTCTGTAGAAAATGCAACTGGACATTCGTAGCGCTAAGTGGGTAATAGTGGAAAAAAGAATATGTTCAAATATAAACTACACAGAAGCATTGTATGAAACTTCTTTCTGTTCTGTGCATTCAACTAACAGAGGTGAACCTTACTTTTGATTGAGCCGTTCTGAAACCGTCTTTCTATAGAAACTGCAATTGGACATTCTGAGCGCTAAGAGGCCTATATTGGGAAAAATAATATCTTCAAATAAAAACTACACAGAAGCATTTTTTGAAACATATTTCTGATCTGTGCATTCAGCTAACAGAGTTAAACCATACTTTTGATTGCGCAGTTCCGAACACTCTTTCCGTAGAAAAGGCAAGTGGACATTCGGAGCGCTAAGAGGTTAATAGTGGAAAAAGCAATATATTCAAATATAAACTACACGGTAGCATTCTGTGAAACTTCTTTCTGTTCTGTGCATTCATCTAACAGAGTTGAACCTAACTTTTGATTGAGCCGTTCTGAAACACTCTTTCTGTAGAAACTGCAATTGGACATGCTAAGCGCTAAGGGGCCTACATTGGGAAAAAGAATATCTTCAAATAAAAACTACACAGATGCATTCTGTGAAACTTATTTCTGATCTGTAAATTCAGTTAACAGAGCTAAACCATATTTTTGATTGAGCAGTTATGAAACTCTCTTTTTGTAGAAAATGCAAGTGGACATTCGGAGCGCTAAGATTGTAATAGAGGAAAAAGAATATCTCCAATTAAAAACTACAGAGAAGCATTCTCTGAAACACCTTTCTGTTCTCCGCATTCAAATAACAGAGTTGAGCCTTACTTTTGAAGGAGCAGTTCTGAAACACTCTTTGTGTAGAAACTGCCAGTGGATATTCGGAGCGCTAAGTGGGTAATAGTCCAAAAAGGAGTATCTTCAACTAAATGCTACACAGAATCATTCTGTGAAACTTCTTTCTGTTCTGTGCATTCAACTAAGAGAGTTGAACCTTACATTTGATTGAGCCGTTCTGAAACACTCTTTCTGTAGAAACTGCAATTGGACATTCTGAGCGCTAAGAGGCCTATATTGGGAAAAATAATATCTTCAAATAAAAACTACACAGAAGCATTTTTTGAAACATATTTCTGATATGTGCATTCAGCTAACAGAGTTAAACCATACTTTTGATTGCGCAGTTCAGAACACTCTTTCTGTAGAAAATGCAAGTGGACATTCGGAGCGCTAAGAGGGTAATAGTGGAAAAAGGAATATATTCAAATATAAACTACACAGAAGCATTCTGTGAAACTTCTTTCTGTTCTGTGCATTCAACTACCAGTGTTGAACCTTACTTTTGATTGAGCCGTTCTGAAACACTCTTTCTGTAGAAACTGCAATTGGACATTCTGAGCGCTAAGAGGCCTATATTGGGAAAAAGAATATCTACAAATAAAAACTACACAGAAGCATTCTGTGAAACTCCTTTCTGTTCAGTTCATTCAACTAAAAGAGTTGAACCTTAGTTTTGATTGAGCCGTTCTGAAACACTCTTTCTGTAGAAAATGCAAGTGGATATTCGGAGCGCTAAGTGGGTAATAGTGGAAAAAGGAATGTCTTCAAATATAAACTACACAGAATCATTCTATGAAACTTCTTTCTGATCTGTGCATTCAGCTAACAGATTTAAACCATACTTTTGATTGATCAGATCTGAACACTCTTTCTGTAGAAAATGCAACTGGACAATTGGAGCGCTAAGAGCGTAGTAGTGGAAAAAGTAATATATTCAAATATAAACTACACAGAAGCATTCTGTGAAACTTCTTTCTGATCTTAGCATTCAGCTAACAGAGTTAAACCATACGATTGATTGAGCAGTTTTGAAACACTCTGTCTGTAGAAAATGCAACTGGACATTCGTAGCGCTAACTGGGTAATAGTGGAAAAAAGAATATGTTCAAATATAAACTACACAGAAGCATTGTATGAAACTTCTTTCTGTTCTCTGCATTCAACAAACAGAGTTGAACCTTACTTTTGATTGAGCCGTTCTGAAACACTCTTTCTGTAGAAAATGCAATTGGACATTCTGAGCGCTAAGAGGCCTATATTGGGAAAAAGAATGTCTACAAATAAAAACTACACAGAACTATTCTGTGAAACTACTTTCTGTTCTGTTCATTCAACTAAAAGATTTGAACCTTAGTTTTGATTGAGCCATTCTGAAACACTCTTTCTGTAGAAAATGCAAGTGGAGATTTGGAGCGCTAAGAGGGTAATAGTGGAAAAAGGAATGTCTTCAAATATAAACTACACAGAATCATTCTGTATAACTTTTTTCTGATCTGTGCATTCAGCTAACAGAGTTAAAACATAATTTTGATTGAGCAGATCTGAACACTCTTTCTGTAGAAAATGCAACTGGACATTTGGAGCGCTAAGAGGGTAGTAGTGGAAAAAACAATATGTTCAAATATATACTACACAGAAGCATTGTATGAAACTTCTTTCTGTTCTGTGCATTCAACTAAGAGTGTTTAACCTTACGTTTGATTGAGCCGTTCTGAAACACTCTTTCTGTAGAAACAGCAATTGGACATTCTGGGCGTTAAGAGGCCTATATTTGGAAAAATAATATCTTCAAATAAAAACTACACAGAAGCATTGTTTGAAACTTATTTCTGATATGTGCATTCAGCTAACAGAGTTAAACCATACTTTTGATTGCGAAGTTCAGAACACTCTTTCTGTAGAAAATGCAAGTGGACATTCGGAGCGCTAAGATGGTAATAGTGGAAAAAGGAATATATTCAAATATAAACTACACAGAAGCATTCTGTGAAACTTCTTTCTGTTCTGTGCATTCAACTACCACGGTTGAACCTTACTTTTGATTGAGCCGTTCTGAAACACTCTTTCTGTAGAAACTGCAATTGGACATTCTGAGCTCTAAGAGGACTATATTGGGAAAAAGAATATCTACAAATGAAAACTACACAGAAGCATTCTGTGAAACTTCTTTCTGTTCTGTTCATTCAACTAAAAGAGTTGAACCTTAGTTTTGATTGATCCGTTCTGAAACACTCTTTCTGTAGTAAATGCAAGTGGAGATTCGGAGCGCTAAGAGGGTAATAGTGGAAAAAGGAATGTCTTCAAATATAAACAACACAGAAACATTCGGTGAAACTTCTTTCTGATCTGTGCATTCAGCTAACAGAGTTAAACCATACTTTTGATTGAGCAGATCTGAACATTCTTTCTGTAGAAAATGCAACTGGACACTTGGAGCGCTAAGAGCGTAGTAGTGGAAAAAGGAATATATTCAAATATAAACTACACAGAAGCATTCTGTGAAACATCTTTCTGATCTGAGCATTCAGCTAACAGAGTTAAACCATACTTTTGATTGAGCAGTTTTGAAACAGTCTGTCGGTAGAAAATGCAACAGGACATTCGTAGCGCTAGGTGGGTAATAGTGGAAAAAAGAATATGTTCAAATATAAACTACACAGAAGCATTGTATGAAACTTCTTTCTGTTCTGTGCATTCAACTAACAGAGTTGAACCTTACCTTTGATTGAGCCTTTCTGAAACACTCTTTCTGTAGAAACTGCAATTGGACATTCTGAGCGCTAGGAGGCCTATATTGGGAAAAAGAATGTCTACAAATAAAAACTACACAGAAGAATTGTGTGAAACTACTTTCTGTTCTGTTTGTTCAACTAAAAGAGTTGAACCTTAGTTTTGATTGAGCCGTTCTGAAACACTCTTTCTGTAGAAAATGCAAGTGGAGATTCGGAGCGCTAAGAGGGTAATAGTGGAAAAAGGAATGTCTCCAAATATAAACTACACAGAATTATTGTGTGAAACTTCTTTCTGATCTGTGCATTCAGCTAACAGAGTTAAACCATACTTTTGATTGAGCAGATCTGAACACTCTTTCTGTAGAAAATGCAACTGGACATTTGGAGCGCTAAGAGAGTAGTAGTGGAAAAAGGAATATATTCAAATATAAACTACACAGAAGCATTCTGTGAAATTTCTTTCTGATCTGAGCATTCAGCTAACAGAGTTAAACCATATTTTTGATTGAGCAGTTTTGAAACACTCTGTCTGTAGAAAATGCAACTGGACCTTCGTAGCGCTAAGTGGGTAATAGTGGAAAAAAGAATACGTTCAAATATAAACTACACAGAAGCATTGTATGAAACTTCTTTCTGTTCTGTGCATTCAACTAACAGAGTTGAACCTCACTTTTGATTGAGCCTTTCTGAAACACTCTTTCTGTAGAAACTGCAATTGGACATTCTGAGCGCTAAGAGGCCTCTATTGGGAAAAATAATATCTTCAAATAAAAACTACACAGAAGCATTGTGTGAAACTTATTTCTGATATGTTCATTAAGCTAACAGAGTTAAACCATACTTTTGATTGCGCAGTTCTGAACACTCTTTCTGTAGAAAATGCAAGTGGACATTCGGAGCGCTAAGAGGGTAATAGTGGAAAAAGGAATATATTCAAATATAAACTACACAGTAGCATTCTGTGAAAATTCTTTCTGTTCTGTGCATTCAACTAACAGAGTTGAACCTTACTTTTGATTGAGCCGTTCTGAAACACTCTTTCTGTAGAAACTGCAATTGGACATGCTAAGCGCTAAGAGGCCTACATTGGGAAAAAGAATATCTTCAAATAAAAACTACACAGATGCATTCTGTGAAAGTTATTTCTGATCTGTAAATTCAGTTAACAGAGATAAAACATATTTTTGATTGAGCAGTTATGAAAGATTCTTTTTGTAGAAAATGCGAGTGGAGATTCGGAGCGCTAAGAGGGTAATAGTGGAAAAAGGAATGTCTTCAAATATAAACTACACAGAATCATTCGGTGAAACTTCTTTCTGATCTGTGCATTCAGCTAACAGAGTTAAACGATACTTTTGATTGAGCAGATCAGAACACTCTTTCTGTAGAAAATGCAACTGGACATTTGGAGCGCTAAGAGCGTAGTAGTGGAAAAAGGAATATATTCAAATATAAACTACACAGAAGCATTCTGTGAAACTTCTTTCTGATTTGAGCATTCAGCTAACAGAGTTAAACCATACTTTTGATTGAGCAGTTTTGAAACACTCTGTCTGTAGAAAATGCAACTGGACATTCGTAGCGCTAAGTGGGTAATAGTGGAAAAAAGAATATGTTCAAATATAAACTGCACAGAAGCATTGTATGAAACTTCTTTCTGTTCTGTGCATTCAACTAACAGAGTTGAACCTTACTTTTGATTGAGCCTTTCTGAAACACTCTTTCTGTAGAAACTGCAATTGGACATTCTGAGCGCTAGGAGGCCTATATTGGGAAAAAGAATGTCTACAAATAAAAACTACACAGAAGAATTGTGTGAAACTTCTTTCTGTTCTGTTTGTTCAACTAAAAGAGTTGAACCTTAGTTTTGATTGAGCCGTTCTGAAACAATCTTTCTGTAGAAAATGCAAGTGGAGATTCGGAGCGCTAAGAGGGTAATAGTGGAAAAAGGAATGTCTCCAAATATAAACTACACGGAATCATTCTGTGAAACTTCTTTCTGATCTGTGCATTCAGCTAACAGAGTTAAACTATACTTTTGATTGAGCAGATCTGAACACTCTTTCTGTAGAAAATGCAACTGGACATTTGGAGCGCTAAGAGAGTACTAGTGGAAAAAGGAATATATTCAAATATAAACTACACAGAAGCATTCTGTGAAACTTCTTTCTGATCTGAGCATTCAGCTAACAGAGTTAAACCATACTTTTAATTGAGCAGTTTTGAAACACTCTGTCTGTAGAAAATGCAACTGGACATTCGTAGCGCTAAGTGGGTAATAGTGGAAAAAAGAATATGTTCAAATATAAACTACACAGAAGCATTGTATGAAACTTCTTTCTGTTCTGTGCATTCAACTAACAGAGTTGAACCTTACTTTTGATTGAGCCTTTCTGAAACACTCTTTCTGTAGAAACTGCAATTGGACATTCTGAGCGCTAAGAGGCCTCTATTGGGAAAAATAATATCTTCAAATAAAAACTACACAGAAGCATTGTGTGAAACTTATTTCTGATATGTTCATTAAGCTAACAGAGTTAAACCATACTTTTGATTGCACAGTTCTGAACACTCTTTCTGTAGAAAATGCAAGTGGACATTCGGAGCGCTTAGAGGGTAATAGTGGAAAAAGGAATATATTCAAATATAAACTACACAGTAGCATTCTGTGAAAATACTTTCTGTTCTGTGCATTCAACTAACAGAGTTGAACCTTACTTTTGATTGAGCCGTTCTGAAACACTCTTTCTGTAGAAACTGCAATTGGACATGCTAAGCGCTAAGAGGCCTACATTGGGAAAAAGAATATCTTCAAATAAAAACTACACAGATGCATTCTGTGAAACTTATTTCTGATCTGTAAATTCAGTTAACAGAGATAAAACATATTTTTGATTGAGCAGTTATGAAACACTCTTTTTGTAGAAAATGCAAGTGGAGATTCGGAGCGCTAAGGGGGTATTAGTGGAAAAAGGATTGTCTTCAAATATAAACAACACAGAATCATTCGGTGAAACTTCTTTCTGATCTGTGCATTCAGCTAACAGAGTTAAACCATACTTTTGATTGAGCAGATCTGAACATTCTTTCTGTAGAAAATGCAACTGGACATTTGGAGCGCTAAGAGCGTAGTAGTGGAAAAAGGAATATATTCAAATATAAACTACACAGAAGCATTCTGTGAAACTTCTTTCTGATCTGAGCATTCAGCTAACAGAGTTAAACCATACTTTTGATTGAGCAGATTTGAAACAGTCTGTCTGTAGAAAATGCAACTGGACATTCGTAGCGCTAAGTGGGTAATAGTGGAAAAAAGAATATGTTCAAATATAAACTACACAGAAGCATTGTATGAAACTTCTTTCTGTTCTGTGCATTCAACTAACAGAGTTGAACCTTACTTTTGATTGAGCCGTTCTGAAACACTCTTTCTGTAGAAACTGCAATTGGACATTCTGAGCGCTAGGAGGCCTATATTGGGAAAAAGAATGTCTACAAATAAAAACTACACAGAAGAATTGTGTGAAACTTCTTTCTGTTCTGTTTGTTCAACTAAAAGAGTTGAACCTTAGTTTTGATTGAGCCGTTCTGAAACACTCTTTCTGTAGAAAATGCAAGTGGAGATTCGGAGCGCTAAGAGGGTAATAGTGGAAAAAGGAATGTCTCCAAATATAAACTACACAGAATCATTCTGTGAAACTTCTTTCTGATCTGTGCATTCAGCTAACAGAGTTAAACCATACTTTTGATTGAGCAGATCTGAACACTCTTTCTGTAGAAAATGCAACTGGACATTTGGAGCGCTAAGAGAGTACTAGTGGAAAAAGGAATATATTCAAATATAAACTACACAGAAGCATTCTGTGAAACAACTTTCTGTTCTGTGCATTCAACTAAGAGAGTTGAACCTTACATTTGATTGAGCCGTTCTGAAATACTCTTTCTGTAGAAACTGCAATTGGACATTCTGAGCGCTAAGAGGCCTATATTGGGAAAAATAATATCTTCAAATAAAAAGTACACAGAAGCATTGTGTGAAACTTATTTCTGATATGTGCATTCAGCTAACAGATTTAAACCATACTTTTGATTGAGCAGATCTGAACATTCTTTCTGTAGATAATGCAACTGGACATTTGGAGCGCTAAGAGGGTAGTAGTGGAAAAAGGAATATATTCAAATATAAACTACACAGAAGCATTCTGTGAAACTTCTTTCTGATCTGAGCATTCAGCTAACAGAGTTAAACCATACTTTTGATTGAGGAGTTTTGAAACACACTGTCTGTAGAAAATGCAACTGGACATTCGTAGCGCTAAGTGGGTAATAGTGGAAAAAAGAATATGTTCAAATATAAACTACACAGAAGCATTGTATGAAACTTCTTTCTGTTCTGTGCATTCAACTAACAGAGTTGAACCTTACTTTTGATTGAGCCGTTCTGAAACCGTCTTTCTGTAGAAACTGCAATTGGACATTCTGAGCGCTAAGAGGCCTATATTGGGAAAAATAATATCTTCAAATAAAAACTACACAGAAGCATTTTTTGAAACATATTTCTGATCTGTGCATTCAGCTAACAGAGTTAAACCATACTTTTGATTGCGCAGTTCCGAACAATCTTTCCGTAGAAAAGGCAAGTGGACATTCGGAGCGCTAAGAGGTTAATAGTGGAAAAAGCAATATATTCAAATATAAACTACACGGTAGCATTCTGTGAAACTTCTTTCTGTTCTGTGCATTCATCTAACAGAGTTGAACCTTACTTTTGATTGAGCCGTTCTGAAACACTCTTTCTGTAGAAACTGCAATTGGACATGCTAAGCGCTAAGGAGCCTACATTGGGAAAAAGAATATCTTCAAATAAAAACTACACAGATGCATTCTGTGAAACTTATTTCTGATCTGTAAATTCAGTTAACAGAGCTAAACCATATTTTTGATTGAGTAGTTATGAAACTCTCTTTTTGTAGAAAATGCAAGTGGACATTCGGAGCGCTAAGATTGTAATAGAGGAAAAAGAATATCTCCAATTAAAAACTACAGAGAAGCATTCTCTGAAACACCTTTCTGTTCTCCGCATTCAAATAACAGAGTTGAGCCTTACTTTTGAAGGAGCAGTTCTGAAACACTCTTTGTGTAGAAACTGCCAGTGGATATTCGGAGCGCTAAGTGGGTAATAGTCCAAAAAGGAGTATCTTCAACTAAATGCTACACAGAATCATTCTGTGAAACTTCTTTCTGTTCTGTGCATTCAACTAAGAGAGTTGAACCTTACATTTGATTGAGCCGTTCTGAAACACTCTTTCTGTAGAAACTGCAATTGGACATTCTGAGCGCTAAGAGGCCTATATTGGGAAAAATAATATCTTCAAATAAAAACTACACAGAAGCATTTTTTGAAACATATTTCTGATATGTGCATTCAGCTAACAGAGTTAAACCATACTTTTGATTGCGCAGTTCAGAACACTCTTTCTGTAGAAAATGCAAGTGGACATTCGGAGCGCTAAGAGGGTAATAGTGGAAAAAGGAATATATTCAAATATAAACTACACAGAAGCATTCTGTGAAACTTCTTTCTGTTCTGTGCATTCAACTACCAGGGTTGAACCTTACTTTTGATTGAGCCGTTCTGAAACACTCTTTCTGTAGAAACTGCAATTGGACATTCTGAGCGCTAAGAGGCCTATATTGGGAAAAAGAATATCTACAAATAAAAACTACACAGAAGCATTCTGTGAAACTCCTTTCTGTTCAGTTCATTCAACTAAAAGAGTTGAACCTTAGTTTTGATTGAGCCGTTCTGAAACACTCTTTCTGTAGAAAATGCAAGTGGATATTCGGAGCGCTAAGTGGGTAATAGTGGAAAAAGGAATGTCTTCAAATATAAACTACACAGAATCATTCTATGAAACTTCTTTCTGATCTGTGCATTCAGCTAACAGATTTAAACCATACTTTTGATTGATCAGATCTGAACACTCTTTCTGTAGAAAATGCAACTGGACAATTGGAGCGCTAAGAGCGTAGTAGTGGAAAAAGTAATATATTCAAATATAAACTACACAGAAGCATTCTGTGAAACTTCTTTCTGATCTTAGCATTCAGCTAACAGAGTTAAACCATACGATTGATTGAGCAGTTTTGAAACACTCTGTCTGTAGAAAATGCAACTGGACATTCGTAGCGCTAACTGGGTAATAGTGGAAAAAAGAATATGTTCAAATATAAACTACACAGAAGCATTGTATGAAACTTCTTTCTGTTCTCTGCATTCAACAAACAGAGTTGAACCTTACTTTTGATTGAGCCGTTCTGAAACACTCTTTCTGTAGAAAATGCAATTGGACATTCTGAGCGCTAAGAGGCCTATATTGGGAAAAAGAATGTCTACAAATAAAAACTACACAGAACTATTCTGTGAAACTACTTTCTGTTCTGTTCATTCAACTAAAAGATTTGAACCTTAGTTTTGATTGAGCCATTCTGAAACACTCTTTCTGTAGAAAATGCAAGTGGAGATTTGGAGCGCTAAGAGGGTAATAGTGGAAAAAGGAATGTCTTCAAATATAAACTACACAGAATCATTCTGTATAACTTTTTTCTGATCTGTGCATTCAGCTAACAGAGTTAAAACATAATTTTGATTGAGCAGATCTGAACACACTTTCTGTAGAAAATGCAACTGGACATTTGGAGCGCTAAGAGGGTAGTAGTGGAAAAAACAATATGTTCAAATATAAACTACACAGAAGCATTGTATGAAACTTCTTTCTGTTCTGTGCATTCAACTAAGAGTGTTGAACCTTACGTTTGATTGAGCCGTTCTGAAACACTCTTTCTGTAGAAACAGCAATTGGACATTCTGGGCGTTAAGAGGCCTATATTTGGAAAAATAATATCTTCAAATAAAAACTACACAGAAGCATTGTTTGAAACTTATTTCTGATATGTGCATTCAGCTAACAGAGTTAAACCATACTTTTGATTGCGAAGTTCAGAACACTCTTTCTGTAGAAAATGCAAGTGGACATTCGGAGCGCTAAGATGGTAATAGTGGAAAAAGGAATATATTCAAATATAAACTACACAGAAGCATTCTGTGAAACTTCTTTCTGTTCTGTGCATTCAACTACCACGGTTGAACCTTACTTTTGATTGAGCCGTTCTGAAACACTCTTTCTGTAGAAACTGCAATTGGACATTCTGAGCTCTAAGAGGACTATATTGGGAAAAAGAATATCTACAAATGAAAACTACACAGAAGCATTCTGTGAAACTTCTTTCTGTTCTGTTCATTCAACTAAAAGAGTTGAACCTTAGTTTTGATTGATCCGTTCTGAAACACTCTTTCTGTAGTAAATGCAATTGGAGATTCGGAGCGCTAAGAGGGTAATAGTGGAAAAAGGAATGTCTTCAAATATAAACAACACAGAAACATTCGGTGAAACTTCTTTCTGATCTGTGCATTCAGCTAACAGAGTTAAACCATACTTTTGATTGAGCAGATCTGAACATTCTTTCTGTAGAAAATGCAACTGGACACTTGGAGCGATAAGAGCGTAGTAGTGGAAAAAGGAATATATTCAAATATAAACTACACAGAAGCATTCTGTGAAACATCTTTCTGATCTGAGCATTCAGCTAACAGAGTTAAACCATACTTTTGATTGAGCAGTTTTGAAACTGTCTGTCGGTAGAAAATGCAACAGGACATTCGTAGCGCTAAGTGGGTAATAGTGGAAAAAAGAATATGTTCAAATATAAACTACACAGAAGCATTGTATGAAACTTCTTTCTGTTCTGTGCATTCAACTAACAGAGTTGAACCTTACTTTTGATTGAGCCTTTCTGAAACACTCTTTCTGTAGAAACTGCAATTGGACATTCTGAGCGCTAAGAGGCCTCTATTGGGAAAAATAATATCTTCAAATAAAAACTACACAGAAGCATTGTGTGAAACTTATTTCTGATATGTTCATTAAGCTAACAGAGTTAAACCATACTTTTGATTGCGCAGTTCTGAACACTCTTTCTGTAGAAAATGCAAGTGGACATTCGGAGCGCTTAGAGGGTAATAGTGGAAAAAGGAATATATTCAAATATAAACTACACAGTAGCATTCTGTGAAAATTCTTTCTGTTCTGTGCATTCAACTAACAGAGTTGAACCTTACTTTTGATTGAGCCGTTCTGAAACACTCTTTCTGTAGAAACTGCAATTGGACATGCTAAGCGCTAAGAGGCCTACATTGGGAAAAAGAATATCTTCAAATAAAAACTACACAGATGCATTCTGTGAAACTTATTTCTGATCTGTAAATTCAGTTAACAGAGATAAAACATATTTTTGATTGAGCAGTTATGAAACACTCTTTTTGTAGTAAATGCAAGTGGAGATTCGGAGCGCTAAGGGGGTATTAGTGGAAAAAGGATTGTCTTCAAATATAAACAACACAGAATCATTCGGTGAAACTTCTTTCTGATCTGTGCATTCAGCTAACAGAGTTAAACCATACTTTTGATTGAGCAGATCTGAACATTCTTTCTGTAGAAAATGCAACTGGACATTTGGAGCGCTAAGAGCGTAGTAGTGGAAAAAGGAATATATTCAAATATAAACTACACAGAAGCATTCTGTGAAACTTCTTTCTGATCTGAGCATTCAGCTAACAGAGTTAAACCATACTTTTGATTGAGCAGATTTGAAACAGTCTGTCTGTAGAAAATGCAACTGGACATTCGTAGCGCTAAGTGGGTAATAGTGGAAAAAAGAATATGTTCAAATATAAACTACACAGAAGCATTGTATGAAACTTCTTTCTGTTCTGTGCATTCAACTAACAGAGTTGAACCTTACTTTTGATTGAGCCGTTCTGAAACACTCTTTCTGTAGAAACTGCAATTGGACATTCTGAGCGCTAGGAGGCCTATATTGGGAAAAAGAATGTCTACAAATAAAAACTACACAGAAGAATTGTGTGAAACTTCTTTCTGTTCTGTTTGTTCAACTAAAAGAGTTGAACCTTAGTTTTGATTGAGCCGTTCTGAAACACTCTTTCTGTAGAAAATGCAAGTGGAGATTCGGAGCGCTAAGAGGGTAATAGTGGAAAAAGGAATGTCTCCAAATATAAACTACACAGAATCATTCTGTGAAACTTCTTTCTGATCTGTGCATTCAGTTAACAGAGTTAAACCATACTTTTGATTGAGCAGATCTGAACACTCTTTCTGTAGAAAATGCAACTGGACATTTGGAGCGCTAAGAGAGTACTAGTGGAAAAAGGAATATATTCAAATATAAACTACACAGAAGCATTCTGTGAAACTTCTTTCTGATCTGAGCATTCAGCTAACAGAGTTAAAACATACTTTTGATTGAGCAGTTTTGAAACACTCTGTCTGTAGAAAATGCAACTGGACATTCGTAGCGCTAAGTGGGTAATAGTGGAAAAAAGAATATGTTCAAATATAAACTACACAGAAGCATTGTATGAAACTTCTTTCTGTTCTGTGCATTCAACTAACAGAGGTGAACCTTACTTTTGATTGAGCCTTTCTGAAACACTCTTTCTGTAGAAACTGCAATTGGACATTCTGAGCGCTAGGAGGCCTATATTGGGAAAAAGAATGTCTACAAATAAAAACTACACAGAAGAATTGTGTGAAACTACTTTCTGTTCTGTTTGTTCAACTAAAAGATTTGAAACTTAGTTTTGATTGAGCCGTTCTGAAACACTCTTTCTGTAGAAAATGCAAGTGGAGATTCGGAGCGCTAAGAGGGTAATAGTGGAAAAAGGAATGTCTCCAAATATAAACTACACAGAATCATTCTGTGAAACTTCTTTCTGATCTGTGCATTCAGCTAACAGAGTTAAACCATACTTTTGATTGAGCAGATCTGAACACTCTTTCTGTAGAAAATGCAACTGGACATTTGGAGCGCTAAGAGAGTAGTAGTGGAAAAAGGAATATATTCAAATATAAACTACACAGAAGCATTCTGTGAAATTTCTTTCTGATCTGAGCATTCAGCTAACAGAGTTAAACCATATTTTTGATTGAGCAGTTTTGAAACACTCTGTCTGTAGAAAATGCAACTGGACCTTCGTAGCGCTAAGTGGGTAATAGTGGAAAAAAGAATACGTTCAAATATAAACTACACAGAAGCATTGTATGAAACTTCTTTCTGTTCTGTGCATTCAACTAACAGAGTTGAACCTCACTTTTGATTGAGCCTTTCTGAAACACTCTTTCTGTAGAAACTGCAATTGGACATTCTGAGCGCTAAGAGGCCTCTATTGGGAAAAATAATATCTTCAAATAAAAACTACACAGAAGCATTGTGTGAAACTTATTTCTGATATGTTCATTAAGCTAACAGAGTTAAACCATACTTTTGATTGCGCAGTTCTGAACACTCTTTCTGTAGAAAATGCAAGTGGACATTCGGAGCGCTAAGAGGGTAATAGTGGAAAAAGGAATATATTCAAATATAAACTACACAGTAGCATTCTGTGAAAATTCTTTCTGTTCTGTGCATTCAACTAACAGAGTTGAACCTTACTTTTGATTGAGCCGTTCTGAAACACTCTTTCTGTAGAAACTGCAATTGGACATGCTAAGCGCTAAGAGGCCTACATTGGGAAAAAGAATATCTTCAAATAAAAACTACACAGATGCATTCTGTGAAAGTTATTTCTGATCTGTAAATTCAGTTAACAGAGATAAAACATATTTTTGATTGAGCAGTTATGAAAGATTCTTTTTGTAGAAAATGCGAGTGGAGATTCGGAGCGCTAAGAGGGTAATAGTGGAAAAAGGAATGTCTTCAAATATAAACTACACAGAATCATTCGGTGAAACTTCTTTCTGATCTGTGCATTCAGCTAACAGAGTTAAACGATACTTTTGATTGAGCAGATCAGAACACTCTTTCTGTAGAAAATGCAACTGGACATTTGGAGCGCTAAGAGCGTAGTAGTGGAAAAAGGAATATATTCAAATATAAACAACACAGAAGCATTCTGTGAAACTTCTTTCTGATTTGAGCATTCAGCTAACAGAGTTAAACCATACTTTTGATTGAGCAGTTTTGAAACACTCTGTCTGTAGAAAATGCAACTGGACATTCGTAGCGCTAAGTGGGTAATAGTGGAAAAAAGAATATGTTCAAATATAAACTGCACAGAAGCATTGTATGAAACTTCTTTCTGTTCTGTGCATTCAACTAACAGAGTTGAACCTTACTTTTGATTGAGCCTTTCTGAAACACTCTTTCTGTAGAAACTGCAATTGGACATTCTGAGCGCTAGGAGGCCTATATTGGGAAAAAGAATGTCTACAAATAAAAACTACACAGAAGAATTGTGTGAAACTTCTTTCTGTTCTGTTTGTTCAACTAAAAGAGTTGAACCTTAGTTTTGATTGAGCCGTTCTGAAACAATCTTTCTGTAGAAAATGCAAGTGGAGATTCGGAGCGCTAAGAGGGTAATAGTGGAAAAAGGAATGTCTCCAAATATAAACTACACGGAATCATTCTGTGAAACTTCTTTCTGATCTGTGCATTCAGCTAACAGAGTTAAACTATACTTTTGATTGAGCAGATCTGAACACTCTTTCTGTAGAAAATGCAACTGGACATTTGGAGCGCTAAGAGAGTACTAGTGGAAAAAGGAATATATTCAAATATAAACTACACAGAAGCATTCTGTGAAACTTCTTTCTGATCTGAGCATTCAGCTAACAGAGTTAAACCATACTTTTAATTGAGCAGTTTTGAAACACTCTGTCTGTAGGAAATGCAACTGGACATTCGTAGCGCTAAGTGGGTAATAGTGGAAAAAAGAATATGTTCAAATATAAACTACACAGAAGCATTGTATGAAACTTCTTTCTGTTCTGTGCATTCAACTAACAGAGTTGAACCTTACTTTTGATTGAGCCTTTCTGAAACACTCTTTCTGTAGAAACTGCAATTGGACATTCTGAGCGCTAAGAGGCCTCTATTGGGAAAAATAATATCTTCAAATAAAAACTACACAGAAGCATTGTGTGAAACATATTTGTGATATGTTCATTAAGCTAACAGAGTTAAACCATACTTTTGATTGCGCAGTTCTGAACACTCTTTCTGTAGAAAATGCAAGTGGACATTCGGAGCGCTTAGAGGGTAATAGTGGAAAAAGGAATATATTCAAATATAAACTACACAGTAGCATTCTGTGAAAATTCTTTCTGTTCTGTGCATTCAACTAACAGAGTTGAACCTTACTTTTGATTGAGCCGTTCTGAAACACTCTTTCTGTAGAAACTGCAATTGGACATGCTAAGCGCTAAGAGGCCTACATTGGGAAAAAGAATATCTTCAAATAAAAACTACACAGATGCATTCTGTGAAACTTATTTCTGATCTGTAAATTCAGTTAACAGAGATAAAACATATTTTTGATTGAGCAGTTATGAAACACTCTTTTTGTAGAAAATGCAAGTGGAGATTCGGAGCGCTAAGGGGGTATTAGTGGAAAAAGGATTGTCTTCAAATATAAACAACACAGAATCATTCGGTGAAACTTCTTTCTGATCTGTGCATTCAGCTAACAGAGTTAAACCATACTTTTGATTGAGCAGATCTGAACATTCTTTCTGTAGAAAATGCAACTGGACATTTGGAGCGCTAAGAGCGTAGTAGTGGAAAAAGGAATATATTCAAATATAAACTACACAGAAGCATTCTGTGAAACTTCTTTCTGATCTGAGCATTCAGCTAACAGAGTTAAACCATACTTTTGATTGAGCAGATTTGAAACAGTCTGTCTGTAGAAAATGCAACTGGACATTCGTAGCGCTAAGTGGGTAATAGTGGAAAAAAGAATATGTTCAAATATAAACTACACAGAAGCATTGTATGAAACTTCTTTCTGTTCTGTGCATTCAACTAACAGAGTTGAACCTTACTTTTGATTGAGCCGTTCTGAAACACTCTTTCTGTAGAAACTGCAATTGGACATTCTGAGCGCTAGGAGGCCTATATTGGGAAAAAGAATGTCTACAAATAAAAACTACACAGAAGAATTGTGTGAAACTTCTTTCTGTTCTGTTTGTTCAACTAAAAGAGTTGAACCTTAGTTTTGATTGAGCCGTTCTGAAACACTTTTTCTGTAGAAAATGCAAGTGGAGATTCGGAGCGCTAAGAGGGTAATAGTGGAAAAAGGAATGTCTCCAAATATAAACTACACAGAATCATTCTGTGAAACTTCTTTCTGATCTGTGCATTCAGCTAACAGAGTTAAACCATACTTTTGATTGAGCAGATCTGAACACTCTTTCTGTAGAAAATGCAACTGGACATTTGGAGCGCTAAGAGAGTACTAGTGGAAAAAGGAATATATTCAAATATAAACTACACAGAAGCATTCTGTGAAACTTCTTTCTGATCTGAGCATTCAGCTAACAGAGTTAAACCATACTTTTGATTGAGCAGTTTTGAAACACTCTGTCTGTAGAAAATGCAACTGGACATTCGTAGCGCTAAGTGGGTAATAGTGGAAAAAAGAATATGTTCAAATATAAACTACACAGAAGCATTGTATGAAACTTCTTTCTGTTCTGTGCATTCAACTAACAGAGGTGAACCTTACTTTTGATTGAGCCTTTCTGAAACACTCTTTCTGTAGAAACTGCAATTGGACATTCTGAGCGCTAGGAGGCCTATATTGGGAAAAAGAATGTCTACAAATAAAAACTACACAGAAGAATTGTGTAAAACTACTTTCTGTTCTGTTTGTTCAACTAAAAGAGTTGAAACTTAGTTTTGATTGAGCCGTTCTGAAACACTCTTTCTGTAGAAAATGCAAGTGGAGATTCGGAGCGCTAAGAGGGTAATAGTGGAAAAAGGAATGTCTCCAAATATAAACTACACAGAATCATTCTGTGAAACTTCTTTCTGATCTGTGCATTCAGCTAACAGAGTTAAACCATACTTTTGATTGAGCAGATCTGAACACTCTTTCTGTAGAAAATGCAACTGGACATTTGGAGCGCTAAGAGAGTAGTAGTGGAAAAAGGAATATATTCAAATATAAACTACACAGAAGCATTCTGTGAAACTTCTTTCTGATCTGAGCATTCAGCTAACAGAGTTAAACCATACTTTTGATTGAGCAGTTTTGAAACACTCTGTCTGTAGAAAATGCAACTGGACATTCGTAGCGCTAAGTGGGTAATAGTGGAAAAAAGAATACGTTCAAATATAAACTACACAGAAGCATTGTATGAAACTTCTTTCTGTTCTGTGCATTCAACTAACAGAGTTGAACCTCACTTTTGATTGAGCCTTTCTGAAACACTCTTTCTGTAGAAACTGCAATTGGACATTCTGAGCGCTAAGAGGCCTCTATTGGGAAAAATAATATCTTCAAATAAAAACTACACAGAAGCATTGTGTGAAACTTATTTCTGATATGTTCATTAAGCTAACAGAGTTAAACCATACTTTTGATTGCGCAGTTCTGAACACTCTTTCTGTAGAAAATGCAAGTGGACATTCGGAGCGCTAAGAGGGTAATAGTGGAAAAAGGAATATATTCAAATATAAACTACACAGTAGCATTCTGTGAAAATTCTTTCTGTTCTGTGCATTCAACTGACAGAGTTGAACCTTACTTTTGATTGAGCCGTTCTGAAATACTCTTTCTGTAGAAACTGCAATTGGACATGCTAAGCGCTAAGAGGCCTACATTGGGAAAAAGAATATCTTCAAATAAAAATTACACAGATGCATTCTGTGAAACTTATTTCTGATCTGTAAATTCAGTTAACAGAGATAAAACATATTTTTGATTGAGCAGTTATGAAACACTCTTTTTGTAGAAAATGCAAGTGGAGATTCGGAGCGCTAAGAGGGTTATAGTGGAAAAAGGAATGTCTTCAAATATAAACAACACAGAATCATTCGGTGAAACTTCTTTCTGATCTGTGCATTCAGCTAACAGAGTTAAACCATACTTTTGATTGAGCAGATCTGAACATTCTTTCTGTAGAAAATGCAACTGGACATTTGGAGCGCTAAGAGCGTAGTAGTGGAAAAAGGAATATATTCAAATATAAACTACACAGAAGCATTCTGTGAAACTTCTTTCTGATCTGAGCATTCAGCTAACAGAGTTAAACCATACTTTTGATTGAGCAGTTTTGAAACAGTCTGTCTGTAGAAAATGCAACTGGACATTCGTAGCGCTAAGTGGGTAATAGTGGAAAAAAGAATATGTTCAAATATAAAATACACAGAAGCATTGTATGAAACTTCTTTCTGTTCTGTGCATTCAACTAACAGAGTTGAACCTTACTTTTGATTGAGCCGTTCTGAAATACTCTTTCTGTAGAAACTGCAATTGGACATTCTGAGCGCTAGGAGGCCTATATTGGGAAAAAGAATGTCTACAAATAAAAACTACACAGAAGAATTGTGTGAAACTTCTTTCTCTTCAGTTTGTTCAACTAAAAGAGTTGAACCTTAGTTTTGATTGAGCCGTTCTGAAACACTCTTTCTGTAGAAAATGCAAGTGGAGATTCGGAGCGCTAAGAGGGTAATAGTGGAAAAAGGAATGTCTCCAAATATAAACTACACAGAATCATTCTGTGAAACTTCTTTCTGATCTGTGCATTCAGCTAACAGAGTTAAACCATACTTTTGATTGAGCAGATCTGAACACTCTTTCTGTAGAAAATGCAACTGGACATTTGGAGCGCTAAGAGAGTACTAGTGGAAAAAGGAATATATTCAAATATAAACTACACAGAAGCATTCTGTGAAACTTCTTTCTGATCTGAGCATTCAGCTAACAGAGTTAAACCATACTTTTGATTGAGCAGTTTTGAAACACTCTGTCTGTAGAAAATGCAACTGGACATTCGTAGCGCTAAGTGGGTAATAGTGGAAAAAAGAATATGTTCAAATATAAACTACACAGAAGCATTGTATGAAACTTCTTTCTGTTCTGTGCATTCAACTAACAGAGTTGAACCTTACTTTTGATTGAGCCTTTCTGAAACACTCTTTCTGTAGAAACTGCAATTGGACATTCTGAGCGCTAGGAGGCCTATATTGGGAAAAAGAATGTCTACAAATAAAAACTACACAGAAGAATTGTGTGAAACTACTTTCTGTTCTGTTTGTTCAACTAAAAGAGTTGAAACTTAGTTTTGATTGAGCCGTTCTGAAACACTCTTTCTGTAGAAAATGCAAGTGGATATTCGGAGCGCTAAGAGGGTAATAGTGGAAAAAGGAATGTCTCCAAATATAAACTACACAGAATCATTCTGTGAAACTTCTTTCTGATCTGTGCATTCAGCTAACAGAGTTAAACCATACTTTTGATTGAGCAGATCTGAACACTCTTTCTGTAGAAAATGCAACTGGACATTTGGAGCGCTAAGAGAGTAGTAGTGGAAAAAGGAATATATTCAAATATAAACTACACAGAAGCATTCTGTGAAACTTCTTTCTGATCTGAGCATTCAGCTAACAGAGTTAAACCATACTTTTGATTGAGCAGTTTTGAAACACTCTGGCTGTAGAAAATGCAACTGGACATTCGTAGCGCTAAGTGGGTAATAGTGGAAAAAAGAATACGTTCAAATATAAACTACACAGAAGCATTGTATGAAACTTCTTTCTGTTCTGTGCATTCAACTAACAGAGTTGAATCTTACTTTTGATTGAGCCTTTCTGAAACACTCTTTCTGTAGAAACTGCAATTGGACATTCTGAGCGCTAAGAGGCCTCTATTGGGAAAAATAATATCTTCAAATAAAAACTACACAGAAGCATTGTGTGAAACTTATTTCTGATATGTTCATTAAGCTAACAGAGTTAAACCATACTTTTGATTGCGCAGTTCTGAACACTCTATCTGTAGAAAATGCAAGTGGACATTCGGAGCGCTAAGAGGGTAATAGTGGAAAAAGGAATATATTCATATATAAACTACACAGTAGCATTCTGTGAAAATTCTTTCTGTTCTGTGCATTCAACTGACAGAGTTGAACCTTACTTTTGATTGAGCCGTTCTGAAATACTCTTTCTGTAGAAACTGCAATTGGACATGCTAAGCGCTAAGAGGCCTACATTGGGAAAAAGAATATCTTCAAATAAAAATTACACAGATGCATTCTGTGAAACTTATTTCTGATCTGTAAATTCAGTTAACAGAGATAAAACATATTTTTGATTGAGCAGTTATGAAACACTCTTTTTGTAGAAAATGCAAGTGGAGATTCGGAGCGCTAAGAGGGTAATAGTGGAAAAAGGAATGTCTTCAAATATAAACAACACAGAATCATTCAGTGAAACTTCTTTCTGATCTGTGCATTCAGCTAACAGAGTTAAACCATACTTTTGATTGAGCAGAACTGAACACTCTTTCTGTAGAAAATGCAACTGGACATTTGGAGTGCTAAGAGCGTAGTAGTGGAAAAAGGAATATATTCAAATATAAACTACACAGAAGCATTCTGTGAAACTTCTTTCTGATCTGAGCATTCAGCTAACAGAGTTAAACCATACTTTTGATTGAGCAGTTTTGAAACACTCTGTCTGTAGAAAATGCAACTGGACATTCGTAGCGCTAAGTGGGTAATAGTGGAAAAAAGAATATGTTCAAATATAAACTACACAGAAGCATTGTATGAAACTTCTTTCTGTTCTGTGCATTCAACTAACAGAGGTGAACCTTACTTTTGATTGAGCCTTTCTGAAACACTCTTTCTGTAGAAACTGCAATTGGACATTCTGAGCGCTAGGAGGCCTATATTGGGAAAAAGAATGTCTACAAATAAAAACTACACAGAAGAATTGTGTAAAACTACTTTCTGTTCTGTTTGTTCAACTAAAAGAGTTGAAACTTAGTTTTGATTGAGCCGTTCTGAAACACTCTTTCTGTAGAAAATGCAAGTGGAGATTCGGAGCGCTAAGAGGGTAATAGTGGAAAAAGGAATGTCTCCAAATATAAACTACACAGAATCATTCTGTGAAACTTCTTTCTGATCTGTGCATTCAGCTAACAGAGTTAAACCATACTTTTGATTGAGCAGATCTGAACACTCTTTCTGTAGAAAATGCAACTGGACATTTGGAGCGCTAAGAGAGTAGTAGTGGAAAAAGGAATATATTCAAATATAAACTACACAGAAGCATTCTGTGAAACTTCTTTCTGATCTGAGCATTCAGCTAACAGAGTTAAACCATACTTTTGATTGAGCAGTTTTGAAACACTCTGGCTGTAGAAAATGCAACTGGACATTCGTAGCGCTAAGTGGGTAATAGTGGAAAAAAGAATACGTTCAAATATAAACTACACAGAAGCATTGTATGAAACTTCTTTCTGTTCTGTGCATTCAACTAACAGAGTTGAACCTCACTTTTGATTGAGCCTTTCTGAAACACTCTTTCTGTAGAAACTGCAATTGGACATTCTGAGCGCTAAGAGGCCTCTATTGGGAAAAATAATATCTTCAAATAAAAACTACACAGAAGCATTGTGTGAAACTTATTTCTGATATGTTCATTAAGCTAACAGAGTTAAACCATACTTTTGATTGCGCAGTTCTGAACACTCTTTCTGTAGAAAATGCAAGTGGACATTCGGAGCGCTAAGAGGGTAATAGTGGAAAAAGGAATATATTCAAATATAAACTACACAGTAGCATTCTGTGAAAATTCTTTCTGTTCTGTGCATTCAACTAACAGAGTTGAACCTTACTTTTGATTGAGCCGTTCTGAAACACTCTTTCTGTAGAAACTGCAATTGGACATGCTAAGCGCTAAGAGGCCTACATTGGGAAAAAGAATATCTTCAAATAAAAACTACACAGATGCATTCTGTGAAACTTATTTCTGATCTGTAAATTCAGTTAACAGAGATAAAGCATATTTTTGATTGAGCAGTTATGAAACACTCTTTTTGTAGAAAATGCAAGTGGAGATTCTGAGCGCTAAGAGGGTAATAGTGGAAAAAGGAATGTCTTCAAATATAAACTACACAGAATCATTCGGTGAAACTTCTATCTGATCTGTGCATTCAGCTAACAGAGTTAAACCATACTTTTGATTGAGCAGATCTGAACACTCTTTCTGTAGAAAATGCAACTGGACATTTGGAGCGCTAAGAGCGTAGTAGTGGAAAAAGGAATATATTCAAATATAAACTACACAGAAGCATTCTGTGAAACTTCTTTCTGATCTGAGCATTCAGCTAACAGAGTTAAACCATACATTTGATTGAGCAGTTTTGAAACACTCTGTCTGTAGAAAATGCAACTGGACATTCGTAGCGCTAAGTGGGTAATAGTGGAAAAAAGAATATGTTCAAATATAAACTACACAAAAGCATTGTATAAAACTTCTTTCTGTTCTGTGCATTCAACTAACAGAGTTGAACCTTACTTTTGATTGAGCCTTTCTGAAACACTCTTTCTGTAGAAACTGCAATTGGACATTCTGAGCGCTAAGAGGCCTCTATTGGGAAAAATAATATCTTCAAATAAAAACTACACAGAAGCATTGTGTGAAACTTATTTCTGATATGTTCATTAAGCTAACAGAGTTAAACCATACTTTTGATTGCGCAGTTCTGAACACTCTTTCTGTAGAAAATGCAAGTGGACATTCGGAGCGCTAAGAGGGTAATAGTGGAAAAAGGAATATATTCAAATATAAACTACACAGTAGCATTCTGTGAAAATTCTTTCTGTTCTGTGCATTCAACTGACAGAGTTGAACCTTACTTTTGATTGAGCCGTTCTGAAATACTCTTTCTGTAGAAACTGCAATTGGACATGCTAAGCGCTAAGAGGCCTACATTGGGAAAAAGAATATCTTCAAATAAAAATTACACAGATGCATTCTGTGAAACTTATTTCTGATCTGTAAATTCAGTTAACAGAGATAAAACATATTTTTGATTGAGCAGTTATGAAACACTCTTTTTGTAGAAAATGCAAGTGGAGATTCGGAGCGCTAAGAGGGTTATAGTGGAAAAAGGAATGTCTTCAAATATAAACAACACAGAATCATTCGGTGAAACTTCTTTCTGATCTGTGCATTCAGCTAACAGAGTTAAACCATACTTTTGATTGAGCAGATCTGAACATTCTTTCTGTAGAAAATGCAACTGGACATTTGGAGCGCTAAGAGCGTAGTAGTGGAAAAAGGAATATATTCAAATATAAACTACACAGAAGCATTCTGTGAAACTTCTTTCTGATCTGAGCATTCAGCTAACAGAGTTAAACCATACTTTTGATTGAGCAGTTTTGAAACAGTCTGTCTGTAGAAAATGCAACTGGACATTCGTAGCGCTAAGTGGGTAATAGTGGAAAAAAGAATATGTTCAAATATAAAATACACAGAAGCATTGTATGAAACTTCTTTCTGTTCTGTGCATTCAACTAACAGAGTTGAACCTTACTTTTGATTGAGCCGTTCTGAAATACTCTTTCTGTAGAAACTGCAATTGGACATTCTGAGCGCTAGGAGGCCTATATTGGGAAAAAGAATGTCTACAAATAAAAACTACACAGAAGAATTGTGTGAAACTTCTTTCTCTTCAGTTTGTTCAACTAAAAGAGTTGAACCTTAGTTTTGATTGAGCCGTTCTGAAACACTCTTTCTGTAGAAAATGCAAGTGGAGATTCGGAGCGCTAAGAGGGTAATAGTGGAAAAAGGAATGTCTCCAAATATAAACTACACAGAATCATTCTGTGAAACTTCTTTCTGATCTGTGCATTCAGCTAACAGAGTTAAACCATACTTTTGATTGAGCAGATCTGAACACTCTTTCTGTAGAAAATGCAACTGGACATTTGGAGCGCTAAGAGAGTACTAGTGGAAAAAGGAATATATTCAAATATAAACTACACAGAAGCATTCTGTGAAACTTCTTTCTGATCTGAGCATTCAGCTAACAGAGTTAAACCATACTTTTGATTGAGCAGTTTTGAAACACTCTGTCTGTAGAAAATGCAACTGGACATTCGTAGCGCTAAGTGGGTAATAGTGGAAAAAAGAATATGTTCAAATATAAACTACACAGAAGCATTGTATGAAACTTCTTTCTGTTCTGTGCATTCAACTAACAGAGTTGAACCTTACTTTTGATTGAGCCTTTCTGAAACACTCTTTCTGTAGAAACTGCAATTGGACATTCTGAGCGCTAGGAGGCCTATATTGGGAAAAAGAATGTCTACAAATAAAAACTACACAGAAGAATTGTGTGAAACTACTTTCTGTTCTGTTTGTTCAACTAAAAGAGTTGAAACTTAGTTTTGATTGAGCCGTTCTGAAACACTCTTTCTGTAGAAAATGCAAGTGGATATTCGGAGCGCTAAGAGGGTAATAGTGGAAAAAGGAATGTCTCCAAATATAAACTACACAGAATCATTCTGTGAAACTTCTTTCTGATCTGTGCATTCAGCTAACAGAGTTAAACCATACTTTTGATTGAGCAGATCTGAACACTCTTTCTGTAGAAAATGCAACTGGACATTTGGAGCGCTAAGAGAGTAGTAGTGGAAAAAGGAATATATTCAAATATAAACTACACAGAAGCATTCTGTGAAACTTCTTTCTGATCTGAGCATTCAGCTAACAGAGTTAAACCATACTTTTGATTGAGCAGTTTTGAAACACTCTGGCTGTAGAAAATGCAACTGGACATTCGTAGCGCTAAGTGGGTAATAGTGGAAAAAAGAATACGTTCAAATATAAACTACACAGAAGCATTGTATGAAACTTCTTTCTGTTCTGTGCATTCAACTAACAGAGTTGAATCTTACTTTTGATTGAGCCTTTCTGAAACACTCTTTCTGTAGAAACTGCAATTGGACATTCTGAGCGCTAAGAGGCCTCTATTGGGAAAAATAATATCTTCAAATAAAAACTACACAGAAGCATTGTGTGAAACTTATTTCTGATATGTTCATTAAGCTAACAGAGTTAAACCATACTTTTGATTGCGCAGTTCTGAACACTCTATCTGTAGAAAATGCAAGTGGACATTCGGAGCGCTAAGAGGGTAATAGTGGAAAAAGGAATATATTCATATATAAACTACACAGTAGCATTCTGTGAAAATTCTTTCTGTTCTGTGCATTCAACTGACAGAGTTGAACCTTACTTTTGATTGAGCCGTTCTGAAATACTCTTTCTGTAGAAACTGCAATTGGACATGCTAAGCGCTAAGAGGCCTACATTGGGAAAAAGAATATCTTCAAATAAAAATTACACAGATGCATTCTGTGAAACTTATTTCTGATCTGTAAATTCAGTTAACAGAGATAAAACATATTTTTGATTGAGCAGTTATGAAACACTCTTTTTGTAGAAAATGCAAGTGGAGATTCGGAGCGCTAAGAGGGTAATAGTGGAAAAAGGAATGTCTTCAAATATAAACAACACAGAATCATTCAGTGAAACTTCTTTCTGATCTGTGCATTCAGCTAACAGAGTTAAACCATACTTTTGATTGAGCAGAACTGAACACTCTTTCTGTAGAAAATGCAACTGGACATTTGGAGTGCTAAGAGCGTAGTAGTGGAAAAAGGAATATATTCAAATATAAACTACACAGAAGCATTCTGTGAAACTTCTTTCTGATCTGAGCATTCAGCTAACAGAGTTAAACCATACTTTTGATTGAGCAGTTTTGAAACACTCTGTCTGTAGAAAATGCAACTGGACATTCGTAGCGCTAAGTGGGTAATAGTGGAAAAAAGAATATGTTCAAATATAAACTACACAGAAGCATTGTATGAAACTTCTTTCTGTTCTGTGCATTCAACTAACAGAGTTGAACCTTACTTTTGATTGAGCCTTTCTGAAACACTCTTTCTGTAGAAACTGCAATTGGACATTCTGAGCGCTAAGAGGCCTCTATTGGGAAAAATAATATCTTCAAATAAAAACTACACAGAAGCATTGTGTGAAACTTATTTCTGATATGTTCATTAAGCTAACAGAGTTAAACCATACTTTTGATTGCGCAGTTCTGAACACTCTTTCTGTAGAAAATGCAAGTGGACATTCGGAGCGCTAAGAGGGTAATAGTGGAAAAAGGAATATATTCAAATATAAACTACACAGTAGCATTCTGTGAAAATTCTTTCTGTTCTGTGCATTCAACTGACAGAGTTGAACCTTACTTTTGATTGAGCCGTTCTGAAATACTCTTTCTGTAGAAACTGCAATTGGACATGCTAAGCGCTAAGAGGCCTACATTGGGAAAAAGAATATCTTCAAATAAAAACTACACAGATGCATTCTGTGAAACTTATTTCTGATCTGTAAATTCAGTTAACAGAGATAAAACATATTTTTGATTGAGCAGTTATGAAACACTCTTTTTGTAGAAAATGCAAGTGGAGATTCGGAGCGCTAAGAGGGTAATAGTGGAAAAAGGAATGTCTTCAAATATAAACAACACAGAATCATTCGGTGAAACTTCTTTCTGATCTGTGCATTCAGCTAACAGAGTTAAACCATACTTTTGATTGAGCAGATCTGAACATTCTTTCTGTAGAAAATGCAACTGGACATTTGGAGCGCTAAGAGCGTAATAGTGGAAAAAGGAATATATTCAAATATAAACTACACAGAAGCATTCTGTGAAACTTCTTTCTGATCTGAGCATTCAGCTAACAGAGTTAAACCATACTTTTGATTGAGCAGTTTTGAAACAGTCTGTCTGTAGAAAATGCAACTGGACATTCGTAGCGCTAAGTGGGTAATAGTGGAAAAAAGAATATGTTCAAATATAAACTACACAGAAGCATTGTATGAAACTTCTTTCTGTTCTGTGCATTCAACTAACAGAGTTGAACCTTACTTTTGATTGAGCCGTTCTTTAATACTCTTTCTGTAGAAACTGCAATTGGACATTCTGAGCGCTAGGAGGCCTATATTGGGAAAAAGAATGTCTACAAATAAAAACTACACAGAAGAATTGTGTGAAACTTCTTTCTCTTCAGTTTGTTCAACTAAAAGAGATGAACCTTAGTTTTGATTGAGCCGTTCTGAAACACTCTTTCTGTAGAAAATGCAAGTGGAGATTCGGAGCGCTAAGAGGGTAATAGTGGAAAAAGGAATGTCTCCAAATATAAACTACACAGAATCATTCTGTGAAACTTCTTTCTGATCTGTGCATTCAGCTAACAGAGTTAAACCATACTTTTGATTGAGCAGATCTGAACACTCTTTCTGTAGAAAATGCAACTGGACATTTGGAGCGCTAAGAGAGTAGTAGTGGAAAAAGGAATATATTCAAATATAAACTACACAGAAGCATTCTGTGAAACTTCTTTCTGATCTGAGCATTCAGCTAACAGAGTTAAACCATACTTTTGATTGAGCAGTTTTGAAACACTCTGTCTGTAGAAAATGCAACTGGACATTCGTAGCGCTAAGTGGGTAATAGTGGAAAAAAGAATACGTTCAAATATAAACTACACAGAAGCATTGTATGAAACTTCTTTCTGTTCTGTGCATTCAACTAACAGAGTTGAATCTTACTTTTGATTGAGCCTTTCTGAAACACTCTTTCTGTAGAAACTGCAATTGGACATTCTGAGCGCTAAGAGGCCTCTATTGGGAAAAATAATATCTTCAAATAAAAACTACACAGAAGCATTGTGTGAAACTTATTTCTGATATGTTCATTAAGCTAACAGAGTTAAACCATACTTTTGATTGCGCAGTTCTGAACACTCTATCTGTAGAAAATGCAAGTGGACATTCGGAGCGCTAAGAGGGTAATAGTGGAAAAAGGAATATATTCATATATAAACTACACAGTAGCATTCTGTGAAAATTCTTTCTGTTCTGTGCATTCAACTGACAGAGTTGAACCTTACTTTTGATTGAGCCGTTCTGAAATACTCTTTCTGTAGAAACTGCAATTGGACATGCTAAGCGCTAAGAGGCCTACATTGGGAAAAAGAATATCTTCAAATAAAAATTACACAGATGCATTCTGTGAAACTTATTTCTGATCTGTAAATTCAGTTAACAGAGATAAAACATATTTTTGATTGAGCAGTTATGAAACACTCTTTTTGTAGAAAATGCAAGTGGAGATTCGGAGCGCTAAGAGGGTAATAGTGGAAAAAGGAATGTCTTCAAATATAAACAACACAGAATCATTCAGTGAAACTTCTTTCTGATCTGTGCATTCAGCTAACAGAGTTAAACCATACTTTTGATTGAGCAGAACTGAACACTCTTTCTGTAGAAAATGCAACTGGACATTTGGAGTGCTAAGAGCGTAGTAGTGGAAAAAGGAATATATTCAAATATAAACTACACAGAAGCATTCTGTGAAACTTCTTTCTGATCTGAGCATTCAGCTAACAGAGTTAAACCATACTTTTGATTAAGCAGTTTTGAAACACTCTGTCTGTAGAAAATGCAACTGGACATTCGTAGCGCTAAGTGGGTAATAGTGGAAAAAAGAATATGTTAAAATATAAACTACACAGAAGCATTGTATGAAACTTCTTTCTGTTCTGTGCATTCAACTAACAGAGTTGAACCTTACTTTTGATTGAGCCTTTCTGAAACACTCTTTCTGTAGAAACTGCAATTGGACATTCTGAGCGCTAAGAGGCCTCTATTGGGAAAAATAATATCTTCAAATAAAAACTACACAGAAGCATTGTGTGAAACTTATTTCTGATATGTTCATTAAGCTAACAGAGTTAAACCATACTTTTGATTGCGCAGTTCTGAACACTCTTTCTGTAGAAAATGCAAGTGGACATTCGGAGCGCTAAGAGGGTAATAGTGGAAAAAGGAATATATTCAAATATAAACTACACAGTAGCATTCTGTGAAAATTCTTTCTGTTCTGTGCATTCAACTGACAGAGTTGAACCTTACTTTTGATTGAGCCGTTCTGAAATACTCTTTCTGTAGAAACTGCAATTGGACATGCTAAGCGCTAAGAGGCCTACATTGGGAAAAAGAATATCTTCAAATAAAAACTACACAGATGCATTCTGTGAAACTTATTTCTGATCTGTAAATTCAGTTAACAGAGATAAAACATATTTTTGATTGAGCAGTTATGAAACACTCTTTTTGTAGAAAATGCAAGTGGAGATTCGGAGCGCTAAGAGGGTAATAGTGGAAAAAGGAATGTCTTCAAATATAAACAACACAGAATCATTCGGTGAAACTTCTTTCTGATCTGTGCATTCAGCTAACAGAGTTAAACCATACTTTTGATTGAGCAGATCTGAACATTCTTTCTGTAGAAAATGCAACTGGACATTTGGAGCGCTAAGAGCGTAATAGTGGAAAAAGGAATATATTCAAATATAAACTACACAGAAGCATTCTGTGAAACTTCTTTCTGATCTGAGCATTCAGCTAACAGAGTTAAACCATACTTTTGATTGAGCAGTTTTGAAACAGTCTGTCTGTAGAAAATGCAACTGGACATTCGTAGCGCTAAGTGGGTAATAGTGGAAAAAAGAATATGTTCAAATATAAACTACACAGAAGCATTGTATGAAACTTCTTTCTGTTCTGTGCATTCAACTAACAGAGTTGAACCTTACTTTTGATTGAGCCGTTCTTTAATACTCTTTCTGTAGAAACTGCAATTGGACATTCTGAGCGCTAGGAGGCCTATATTGGGAAAAAGAATGTCTACAAATAAAAACTACACAGAAGAATTGTGTGAAACTTCTTTCTCTTCAGTTTGTTCAACTAAAAGAGTTGAACCTTAGTTTTGATTGAGCCGTTCTGAAACACTCTTTCTGTAGAAAATGCAAGTGGAGATTCGGAGCGCTAAGACGGTAATAGTGGAAAAAGGAATGTCTCCAAATATAAACTACACAGAATCATTCTGTGAAACTTCTTTCTGATCTGTGCATTCAGCTAACAGAGTTAAACCATACTTTTGATTGAGCAGATCTGAACACTCTTTCTGTAGAAAATGCAACTGGACATTTGGAGCGCTAAGAGAGTACTAGTGGAAAAAGGAATATATTCAAATATAAACTACACAGAAGCATTCTGTGAAACTTCTTTCTGATCTGAGCATTCAGCTAACAGAGTTAAACCATACTTTTGATTGAGCAGTTTTGAAACACTCTGTCTGTAGAAAATGCAACTGGACATTCGTAGCGCTAAGTGGGTAATAGTGGAAAAAAGAATATGTTCAAATATAAACTACCCAGAGGCATTGTATGAAACTTCTTTCTGTTCTGTGCATTCAACTAACAGAGTTGAACCTTACTTTTGATTGAGCCGTTCTGAAACACTCTTTCTGTAGAAACTGCAATTGGACATTCTGAGCGCTAGGAGGCCTATATTGGGAAAAAGAATGTCTACAAATAAAAACTACACAGAAGAATTGTGTGAAACTACTTTCTGTTCTGTTTGTTCAACTAAAAGAGTTGAAACTTAGTTTTGATTGAGCCGTTCTGAAACACTCTTTCTGTAGAAAATGCAAGTGGAGATTCGGAGCGCTAAGAGGGTAATAGTGGAAAAAGGAATGTCTCCAAATATAAACTACACAGAATCATTCTGTGAAACTTCTTTCTGATCTGTGCATTCAGCTAACAGAGTTAAACCATACTTTTGATTGAGCAGATCTGAACACTCTTTCTGTAGAAAATGCAACTGGACATTTGGAGCGCTAAGAGAGTACTAGTGGAAAAAGGAATATATTCAAATATAAACTACACAGAAGCATTCTGTGAAACTTCTTTCTGATCTGAGCATTCAGCTAACAGAGTTAAACCATACTTTTGATTGAGCAGTTTTGAAACACTCTGTCTGTAGAAAATGCAACTGGACATTCGTAGCGCTAAGTGGGTAATAGTGGAAAAAAGAATATGTTCAAATATAAACTACACAGAAGCATTGTATGAAACTTCTTTCTGTTCTGTGCATTCAACTAACAGAGTTGAACCTTACTTTTGATTGAGCCTTTCTGAAACACTCTTTCTGTAGAAACTGCAATTGGACATTCTGAGCGCTAGGAGGCCTATATTGGGAAAAAGAATGTCTACAAATAAAAACTACACAGAAGAATTGTGTGAAACTACTTTCTGTTCTGTTTGTTCATCTAAAAGAGTTGAAACTTAGTTTTGATAGAGCCGTTCTGAAACACTCTTTCTGTAGAAAATGCAAGTGGAGATTCGGAGCGCTAAGAGGGTAATAGTGGAAAAAGGAATGTCTCCAAATATAAACTACACAGAATCATTCTGTGAAACTTCTTTCTGATCTGTGCATTCAGCTAACAGAGTTAAACCATACTTTTGATTGAGCAGATCTGAACACTCTTTCTGTAGAAAATGCAACTGGACATTTGGAGCGCTAAGAGAGTAGTAGTGGAAAAAGGAATATATTCAAATATAAACTACACAGAAGCATTCTGTGAAACTTCTTTCTGATCTGAGCATTCAGCTAACAGAGTTAAACCATACTTTTGATTGAGCAGTTTTGAAACACTCTGTCTGTAGAAAATGCAACTGGACATTCGTAGCGCTAAGTGGGTAATAGTGGAAAAAAGAATACGTTCAAATATAAACTACACAGAAGCATTGTATGAAACTTCTTTCTGTTCTGTGCATTCAACTAACAGAGTTGAACCTCACTTTTGATTGAGCCTTTCTGAAACACTCTTTCTGTAGAAACTGCAATTGGACATTCTGAGCGCTAAGAGGCCTCTATTGGGAAAAATAATATCTTCAAATAAAAACTACACAGAAGCATTGTGTGAAACTTATTTCTGATATGTTCATTAAGCTAACAGAGTTAAACCATACTTTTGATTGCGCAGTTCTGAACACTCTTTCTGTAGAAAATGCAAGTGGACATTCGGAGCGCTAAGAGGGTAATAGTGGAAAAAGGAATATATTCAAATATAAACTACACAGTAGCATTCTGTGAAAATTCTTTCTGTTCTGTGCATTCAACTAACAGAGTTGAACCTTACTTTTGATTGAGCCGTTCTGAAACACTCTTTCTGTAGAAACTGCAATTGGACATGCTAAGCGCTAAGAGGCCTACATTGGGAAAAAGAATATCTTCAAATAAAAACTACACAGATGCATTCTGTGAAACTTATTTCTGATCTGTAAATTCAGTTAACAGAGATAAAGCATATTTTTGATTGAGCAGTTATGAAACACTCTTTTTGTAGAAAATGCAAGTGGAGATTCTGAGCGCTAAGAGGGTAATAGTGGAAAAAGGAATGTCTTCAAATATAAACTACACAGAATCATTCGGTGAAACTTCTTTCTCATCTGTGCATTCAGCTAACAGAGTTAAACCATACTTTTGATTGAGCAGATCTGAACACTCTTTCTGTAGAAAATGCAACTGGACATTTGGAGCGCTAAGAGCGTAATAGTGGAAAAAGGAATATATTCAAATATAAACTACACAGAAGCATTCTGTGAAACTTCTTTCTGATCTGAGCATTCAGCTAACAGAGTTAAACCATACATTTGATTGAGCAGTTTTGAAACACTCTGTCTGTAGAAAATGCAACTGGACATTCGTAGCGCTAAGTGGGTAATAGTGGAAAAAAGAATATGTTCAAATATAAACTACACAAAAGCATTGTATGAAACTTCTTTCTGTTCTGTGCATTCAACTAACAGAGTTGAACCTTACTTTTGATTGAGCCTTTCTGAAACACTCTTTCTGTAGAAACTGCAATTGGACATTCTGAGCGCTAAGAGGCCTCTATTGGGAAAAATAATATCTTCAAATAAAAACTACACAGAAGCATTGTGTGAAACTTATTTCTGATATGTTCATTAAGCTAACAGAGTTAAACCATACTTTTGATTGCGCAGTTCGGAACACTCTTTCTGTAGAAAATGCAAGTGGACATTCGGAGCGCTAAGAGGGTAATAGTGGAAAAAGGAATATATTCAAATATAAACTACACAGTAGCATTCTGTGAAAATTCTTTCTGTTCTGTGCATTCAACTGACAGAGTTGAACCTTACTTTTGATTGAGCCGTTCTGAAATACTCTTTCTGTAGAAACTGCAATTGGACATGCTAAGCGCTAAGAGGCCTACATTGGGAAAAAGAATATCTTCAAATAAAAATTACACAGATGCATTCTGTGAAACTTATTTCTGATCTGTAAATTCAGTTAACAGAGATAAAACATATTTTTGATTGAGCAGTTATGAAACACTCTTTTTGTAGAAAATGCAAGTGGAGATTCGGAGCGCTAAGAGGGTTATAGTGGAAAAAGGAATGTCTTCAAATATAAACAACACAGAATCATTCGGTGAAACTTCTTTCTGATCTGTGCATTCAGCTAACAGAGTTAAACCATACTTTTGATTGAGCAGATCTGAACATTCTTTCTGTAGAAAATGCAACTGGACATTTGGAGCGCTAAGAGCGTAGTAGTGGAAAAAGGAATATATTCAAATATAAACTACACAGAAGCATTCTGTGAAACTTCTTTCTGATCTGAGCATTCAGCTAACAGAGTTAAACCATACTTTTGATTGAGCAGTTTTGAAACAGTCTGTCTGTAGAAAATGCAACTGGACATTCGTAGCGCTAAGTGGGTAATAGTGGAAAAAAGAATATGTTCAAATATAAACTACACAGAAGCATTGTATGAAACTTCTTTCTGTTCTGTGCATTCAACTAACAGAGTTGAACCTTACTTTTGATTGAGCCGTTCTGAAATACTCTTTCTGTAGAAACTGCAATTGGACATTCTGAGCGCTAGGAGGCCTATATTGGGAAAAAGAATGTCTACAAATAAAAACTACACAGAAGAATTGTGTGAAACTTCTTTCTCTTCAGTTTGTTCAACTAAAAGAGTTGAACCTTAGTTTTGATTGAGCCGTTCTGAAACACTCTTTCTGTAGAAAATGCAAGTGGAGATTCGGAGCGCTAAGAGGGTAATAGTGGAAAAAGGAATGTCTCCAAATATAAACTACACAGAATCATTCTGTGAAACTTCTTTCTGATCTGTGCATTCAGCTAACAGAGTTAAACCATACTTTTGATTGAGCAGATCTGAACACTCTTTCTGTAGAAAATGCAACTGGACATTTGGAGCGCTAAGAGAGTACTAGTGGAAAAAGGAATATATTCAAATATAAACTACACAGAAGCATTCTGTGAAACTTCTTTCTGATCTGAGCATTCAGCTAACAGAGTTAAACCATACTTTTGATTGAGCAGTTTTGAAACACTCTGTCTGTAGAAAATGCAACTGGACATTCGTAGCGCTAAGTGGGTAATAGTGGAAAAAAGAATATGTTCAAATATAAACTACACAGAAGCATTGTATGAAACTTCTTTCTGTTCTGTGCATTCAACTAACAGAGTTGAACCTTACTTTTGATTGAGCCTTTCTGAAACACTCTTTCTGTAGAAACTGCAATTGGACATTCTGAGCGCTAGGAGGCCTATATTGGGAAAAAGAATGTCTACAAATAAAAACTACACAGAAGAATTGTGTGAAACTACTTTCTGTTCTGTTTGTTCAACTAAAAGAGTTGAAACTTAGTTTTGATTGAGCCGTTCTGAAACACTCTTTCTGTAGAAAATGCAAGTGGAAATTCGGAGCGCTAAGAGGGTAATAGTGGAAAAAGGAATGTCTCCAAATATAAACTACACAGAATCATTCTGTGAAACTTCTTTCTGATCTGTGCATTCAGCTAACAGAGTTAAAACATACTTTTGATTGAGCAGATCTGAACACTCTTTCTGTAGAAAATGCAACTGGACATTTGGAGCGCTAAGAGAGTAGTAGTGGAAAAAGGAATATATTCAAATATAAACTACACAGAAGCATTCTGTGAAACTTCTTTCTGATCTGAGCATTCAGCTAACAGAGTTAAACCATACTTTTGATTGAGCAGTTTTGAAACACTCTGTCTGTAGAAAATGCAACTGGACATTCGTAGCGCTAAGTGGGTAATAGTGGAAAAAAGAATACGTTCAAATATAAACTACACAGAAGCATTGTATGAAACTTCTTTCTGTTCTGTGCATTCAACTAACAGAGTTGAATCTTACTTTTGATTGAGCCTTTCTGAAACACTCTTTCTGTAGAAACTGCAATTGGACATTCTGAGCGCTAAGAGGCCTCTATTGGGAAAAATAATATCTTCAAATAAAAACTACACAGAAGCATTGTGTGAAACTTATTTCTGATATGTTCATTAAGCTAACAGAGTTAAACCATACTTTTGATTGCGCAGTTCTGAACACTCTATCTGTAGAAAATGCAAGTGGACATTCGGAGCGCTAAGAGGGTAATAGTGGAAAAAGGAATATATTCATATATAAACTACACAGTAGCATTCTGTGAAAATTCTTTCTGTTCTGTGCATTCAACTGACAGAGTTGAACCTTACTTTTGATTGAGCCGTTCTGAAATACTCTTTCTGTAGAAACTGCAATTGGACATGCTAAGCGCTAAGAGGCCTACATTGGGAAAAAGAATATCTTCAAATAAAAATTACACAGATGCATTCTGTGAAACTTATTTCTGATCTGTAAATTCAGTTAACAGAGATAAAACATATTTTTGATTGAGCAGTTATGAAACACTCTTTTTGTAGAAAATGCAAGTGGAGATTCGGAGCGCTAAGAGGGTAATAGTGGAAAAAGGAATGTCTTCAAATATAAACAACACAGAATCATTCAGTGAAACTTCTTTCTGATCTGTGCATTCAGCTAACAGAGTTAAACCATACTTTTGATTGAGCAGAACTGAACACTCTTTCTGTAGAAAATGCAACTGGACATTTGGAGTGCTAAGAGCGTAGTAGTGGAAAAAGGAATATATTCAAATATAAACTACACAGAAGCATTCTGTGAAACTTCTTTCTGATCTGAGCATTCAGCTAACAGAGTTAAACCATACTTTTGATTGAGCAGTTTTGAAACACTCTGTCTGTAGAAAATGCAACTGGACATTCGTAGCGCTAAGTGGGTAATAGTGGAAAAAAGAATATGTTCAAATATAAACTACACAGAAGCATTGTATGAAACTTCTTTCTGTTCTGTGCATTCAACTAACAGAGTTGAACCTTACTTTTGATTGAGCCTTTCTGAAACACTCTTTCTGTAGAAACTGCAATTGGACATTCTGAGCGCTAAGAGGCCTCTATTGGGAAAAATAATATCTTCAAATAAAAACTACACAGAAGCATTGTGTGAAACTTATTTCTGATATGTTCATTAAGCTAACAGAGTTAAACCATACTTTTGATTGCGCAGTTCTGAACACTCTTTCTGTAGAAAATGCAAGTGGACATTCGGAGCGCTAAGAGGGTAATAGTGGAAAAAGGAATATATTCAAATATAAACTACACAGTAGCATTCTGTGAAAATTCTTTCTGTTCTGTGCATTCAACTGACAGAGTTGAACCTTACTTTTGATTGAGCCGTTCTGAAATACTCTTTCTGTAGAAACTGCAATTGGACATGCTAAGCGCTAAGAGGCCTACATTGGGAAAAAGAATATCTTCAAATAAAAACTACACAGATGCATTCTGTGAAACTTATTTCTGATCTGTAAATTCAGTTAACAGAGATAAAACATATTTTTGATTGAGCAGTTATGAAACACTCTTTTTGTAGAAAATGCAAGTGGAGATTCGGAGCGCTAAGAGGGTAATAGTGGAAAAAGGAATGTCTTCAAATATAAACAACACAGAATCATTCGGTGAAACTTCTTTCTGATCTGTGCATTCAGCTAACAGAGTTAAACCATACTTTTGATTGAGCAGATCTGAACATTCTTTCTGTAGAAAATGCAACTGGACATTTGGAGCGCTAAGAGCGTAATAGTGGAAAAAGGAATATATTCAAATATAAACTACACAGAAGCATTCTGTGAAACTTCTTTCTGATCTGAGCATTCAGCTAACAGAGTTAAACCATACTTTTGATTGAGCAGTTTTGAAACAGTCTGTCTGTAGAAAATGCAACTGGACATTCGTAGCGCTAAGTGGGTAATAGTGGAAAAAAGAATATGTTCAAATATAAACTACACAGAAGCATTGTATGAAACTTCTTTCTGTTCTGTGCATTCAACTAACAGAGTTGAACCTTACTTTTGATTGAGCCGTTCTTTAATACTCTTTCTGTAGAAACTGCAATTGGACATTCTGAGCGCTAGGAGGCCTATATTGGGAAAAAGAATGTCTACAAATAAAAACTACACAGAAGAATTGTGTGAAACTTCTTTCTCTTCAGTTTGTTCAACTAAAAGAGTTGAACCTTAGTTTTGATTGAGCCGTTCTGAAACACTCTTTCTGTAGAAAATGCAAGTGGAGATTCGGAGCGCTAAGAGGGTAATAGTGGAAAAAGGAATGTCTCCAAATATAAACTACACAGAATCATTCTGTGAAACTTCTTTCTGATCTGTGCATTCAGCTAACAGAGTTAAACCATACTTTTGATTGAGCAGATCTGAACACTCTTTCTGTAGAAAATGCAACTGGACATTTGGAGCGCTAAGAGAGTACTAGTGGAAAAAGGAATATATTCAAATATAAACTACACAGAAGCATTCTGTGAAACTTCTTTCTGATCTGAGCATTCAGCTAACAGAGTTAAACCATACTTTTGATTGAGCAGTTTTGAAACACTCTGTCTGTAGAAAATGCAACTGGACATTCGTAGCGCTAAGTGGGTAATAGTGGAAAAAAGAATATGTTCAAATATAAACTACACAGAGGCATTGTATGAAACTTCTTTCTGTTCTGTGCATTCAACTAACAGAGTTGAACCTTACTTTTGATTGAGCCTTTCTGAAACACTCTTTCTGTAGAAACTGCAATTGGACATTCTGAGCGCTAGGAGGCCTATATTGGGAAAAAGAATGTCTACAAATAAAAACTACACAGAAGAATTGTGTGAAACTACTTTCTGTTCTGTTTGTTCAACTAAAAGAGTTGAAACTTAGTTTTGATTGAGCCGTTCTGAAACACTCTTTCTGTAGAAAATGCAAGTGGAGATTCGGAGCGCTAAGAGGGTAATAGTGGAAAAAGGAATGTCTCCAAATATAAACTACACAGAATCATTCTGTGAAACTTCTTTCTGATCTGTGCATTCAGCTAACAGAGTTAAACCATACTTTTGATTGAGCAGATCTGAACACTCTTTCTGTAGAAAATGCAACTGGACATTTGGAGCGCTAAGAGAGTACTAGTGGAAAAAGGAATATATTCAAATATAAACTACACAGAAGCATTCTGTGAAACTTCTTTCTGATCTGAGCATTCAGCTAACAGAGTTAAACCATACTTTTGATTGAGCAGTTTGGAAACACTCTGTCTGTAGAAAATGCAACTGGACATTCGTAGCGCTAAGTGGGTAATAGTGGAAAAAAGAATATGTTCAAATATAAACTACACAGAAGCATTGTATGAAACTTCTTTCTGTTCTGTGCATTCAACTAACAGAGTTGAACCTTACTTTTGATTGAGCCTTTCTGAAACGCTCTTTCTGTAGAAACTGCAATTGGACATTCTGAGCGCTAGGAGGCCTATATTGGGAAAAAGAATGTCTACAAATAAAAACTACACAGAAGAATTGTGTGAAACTACTTTCTGTTCTGTTTGTTCATCTAAAAGAGTTGAAACTTAGTTTTGATAGAGCCGTTCTGAAACACTCTTTCTGTAGAAAATGCAAGTGGAGATTCGGAGCGCTAAGAGGGTAATAGTGGAAAAAGGAATGTCTCCAAATATAAACTACACAAAATCATTCTGTGAAACTTCTTTCTGATCTGTGCATTCAGCTAACAGAGTTAAACCATACTTTTGATTGAGCAGATCTGAACACTCTTTCTGTAGAAAATGCAACTGGACATTTGGAGCGCTAAGAGAGTAGTAGTGGAAAAAGTAATATATTCAAATATAAACTACACAGAAGCATTCTGTGAAACTTCTTTCTGATCTGAGCATTCAGCTTACAGAGTTAAACCATACTTTTGATTGAGCAGTTTTGAAACACTCTGTCTGTAGAAAATGCAACTGGACATTCGTAGCGCTAAGTGGGTAATAGTGGAAAAAAGAATACGTTCAAATATAAACTACACAGAAGCATTGTATGAAACTTCTTTCTGTTCTGTGCATTCAACTAACAGAGTTGAACCTTACTTTTGATTGAGCCTTTCTGAAACACTCTTTCTGTAGAAACTGCAATTGGACATTCTGAGCGCTAAGAGGCCTCTATTGGGAAAAATAATATCTTCAAATAAAAACTACACAGATGCATTGTGTGAAACTTATTTCTGATATGTTCATTAAGCTAACAGAGTTAAACCATACTTTTGATTGCGCAGTTCTGAACACTCTTTCTGTAGAAAATGCAAGTGGACATTCGGAGCGCTAAGAGGGTAATAGTGGAAAAAGGAATATATTCAAATATAAACTACACAGTAGCATTCTGTGAAAATTCTTTCTGTTCTGTGCATTCAACTAACAGAGTTGAACCTTACTTTTGATTGAGCCGTTCTGAAACACGCTTTCTGTAGAAACTGCAATTGGACATGCTAAGCGCTAAGAGGCCTACATTGGGAAAAAGAATATCTTCAAATAAAAACTACACAGATGCATTCTGTGAAACTTATTTCTGATCTGTAAATTCAGTTAACAGAGATAAAGCATATTTTTGATTGAGCAGTTATGAAACACTCTTTTTGTAGAAAATGCAAGTGGAGATTCGGAGCGCTAAGAGGGTAATAGTGGAAAAAGGAATGTCTTCAAATATAAACTACACAGAATCATTCGGTGAAACTTCTTTCTGATCTGTGCATTCAGCTAACAGAGTTAAACCATACTTTTTATTGAGCAGATCTGAACACTCTTTCTGTAGAAAATGCAACTGGACATTTGGAGCGCTAAGAGCGTAGTAGTGGAAAAAGGAATATATTCAAATATAAACTACACAGAAGCATTCTGTGAAACTTCTTTCTGATCTGAGCATTCAGCTAACAGAGTTAAACCATACTTTTGATTGAGCAGTTTTGAAACAGTCTGTCTGTAGAAAATGCAACTGGACATTCGTAGCGCTAAGTGGGTAATAGTGGAAAAAAGAATATGTTCAAATATAAACTACACAGAAGCATTGTATGAAACTTCTTTCTGTTCTGTGCATTCAACTAACAGAGTTGAACCTTACTTTTGATTGAGCCGTTCTGAAATACTCTTTCTGTAGAAACTGCAATTGGACATTCTGAGCGCTAGGAGGCCTATATTGGGAAAAAGAATGTCTACAAATAAAAACTACACAGAAGAATTGGGTGAAACTTCTTTCTCTTCAGTTTGTTCAACTAAAAGAGTTGAACCTTAGTTTTGATTGAGCCGTTCTGAAACACTCTTTCTGTAGAAAATGCAAGTGGAGATTCGGAGCGCTAAGAGGGTAATAGTGGAAAAAGGAATGTCTCCAAATATAAACTACACAGAATCATTCTGTGAAACTTCTTTCTGATCTGTGCATTCAGCTAACAGAGTTAAACCATACTTTTGATTGAGCAGATCTGAACACTCTTTCTGTAGAAAATGCAACTGGACATTTGGAGCGCTAAGAGAGTACTAGTGGAAAAAGGAATATATTCAAATATAAACTACACAGAAGCATTCTGTGAAACTTCTTTCTGATCTGAGCATTCAGCTAACAGAGTTAAACCATACTTTTGATTGAGCAGTTTTGAAACACTCTGTCTGTAGAAAATGCAACTGGACATTCGTAGCGCTAAGTGGGTAATAGTGGAAAAAAGAATATGTTCAAATATAAACTACACAGAAGCATTGTATGAAACTTCTTTCTGTTCTGTGCATTCAACTAACAGAGTTGAACCTTACTTTTGATTGAGCCTTTCTGAAACACTCTTTCTGTAGAAACTGCAATTGGACATTCTGAGCGCTAGGAGGCCTATATTGGGAAAAAGAATGTCTACAAATAAAAACTACACAGAAGAATTGTGTGAAACTACTTTCTGTTCTGTTTGTTCAACTAAAAGAGTTGAACCTTAGTTTTGATTGAGCCGTTCTGAAACACTCTTTCTGTAGAAAATGCAAGTGGAGATTCGGAGCGCTAAGAGGGTAATAGTGGAAAAAGGAATGTCTCCAAATATAAACTACACAGAATCATTCTGTGAAACTTCTTTCTGATCTGTGCATTCAGCTAACAGAGTTAAACCATACTTTTGATTGAGCAGATCTGAACACTCTTTCTGTAGAAAATGCAACTGGACATTTGGAGCGCTAAGAGAGTAGTAGTGGAAAAAGGAATATATTCAAATATAAACTACACAGAAGCATTCTGTGAAACTTCTTTCTGATCTGAGCATTCAGCTAACAGAGTTAAACCATACTTTTGATTGAGCAGTTTTGAAACACTCTGTCTGTAGAAAATGCAACTGGACATTCGTAGCGCTAAGTGGGTAATAGTGGAAAAAAGAATATGTTCAAATATAAACTACACAGAAGCATTGTATGAAACTTCTTTCTGTTCTGTGCATTCAACTAACAGAGTTGAACCTTACTTTTGATTGAGCCGTTCTGAAATACTCTTTCTGTAGAAACTGCAATTGGACATTCTGAGCGCTAGGAGGCCTATATTGGGAAAAATAATGTCTACAAATAAAAACTACACAGAAGAATTGTGTGAAACTTCTTTCTCTTCTGTTTGTTCAACTAAAAGAGTTGAACCTTAGTTTTGATTGAGCCGTTCTGAAACACTCTTTCTGTAGAAAATGCAAGTGGAGATTCGGAGCGCTAAGAGGGTAATAGTGGAAAAAGGAATGTCTCCAAATATAAACTACACAGAATCATTCGGTGAAACTTCTTTCTGATCTGTGCATTCAGCTAACAGAGTTAAACCATACTTTTGATTGAGCAGATCTGAACACTCTTTCTGTAGAAAATGCAACTGGACATTTGGAGCGCTAAGAGAGTACTAGTGGAAAAAGGAATATATTCAAATATAAACTACACAGAAGCATTCTGTGAAACTTCTTTCTGATCTGAGCATTCAGCTAACAGAGTTAAACCATACTTTTGATTGAGCAGTTTTGAAACACTCTGTCTGTAGAAAATGCAACTGGACATTCGTAGCGCTAAGTGGGTAATAGTGGAAAAAAGAATATGTTCAAATATAAACTACACAGAAGCATTGTATGAAACTTCTTTCTGTTCTGTGCATTCAACTAACAGAGTTGAACCTTACTTTTGATTGAGCCTTTCTGAAACACTCTTTCTGTAGAAACTGCAATTGGACATTCTGAGCGCTAGGAGGCCTATATTGGGAAAAAGAATGTCTACAAATAAAAACTACACAGAAGAATTGTGTGAAACTACTTTCTGTTCTGTTTGTTCAACTAAAAGAGTTGAACCTTAGTTTTGATTGAGCCGTTCTGAAACACTCTTTCTGTAGAAAATGCAAGTGGAGATTCGGAGCGCTAAGAGGGTAATAGTGGAAAAAGGAATGTCTGCAAATATAAACTACACAGAAACATTCTGTGAAACTTCTTTCTGATCTGTGCATTCAGCTAACAGAGTTAAACCATACTTTTGATTGAGCAGATCTGAACACTCTTTCTGTAGAAAATGCAACTGGACATTTGGAGCGCTAAGAGAGTAGTAGTGGAAAAAGGAATATATTCAAATATAAACTACACAGAAGCATTCTGTGAAACTTCTTTCTGATCTGAGCATTCAGCTAACAGAGTTAAACCATACTTTTGATTGAGCAGTTTTGAAACACTCTGTCTGTAGAAAATGCAACTGGACATTCGTAGCACTAAGTGGGTAATAGTGGAAAAAAGAATACGTTCAAATATAAACTACACAGAAGCATTGTATGAAACTTCTTTCTGTTCTGTGCATTCAACTAACAGAGTTGAACCTTACTTTTGATTGAGCCTTTCTGAAACACTCTTTCTGTAGAAACTGCAATTGGACATTCTGAGCGCTAAGAGGCCTCTATTGGGAAAAATAATATCTTCAAATAAAAACTACACAGAAGCATTGTGTGAAACTTATTTCTGATATGTTCATTAAGCTAACAGAGTTAAACCATACTTTTGATTGCGCAGTTCTGAACACTCTTTCTGTAGAAAATGCAAGTGGACATTCGGAGCGCTAAGAGGGTAATAGTGGAAAAAGGAATATATTCAAATATAAACTACACAGTAGCATTCTGTGAAAATTCTTTCTGTTCTGTGCATTCAACTAACAGAGTTGAACCTTACTTTTGATTGAGCCGTTCTGAAACACTCTTTCTGTAGAAACTGCAATTGGACATGCTAAGCGCTAAGAGGCCTACATTGGGAAAAAGAATATCTTCAAATAAAAACTACACAGATGCATTCTGTGAAACTTATTTCTGATCTGTAAATTCAGTTAACAGAGATAAAGCATATTTTTGATTGAGCAGTTATGAAACACTCTTTTTGTAGAAAATGCAAGTGGAGATTCGGAGCGCTAAGAGGGTAATAGTGGAAAAAGGAATGTCTTCAAATATAAACTACACAGAATCATTCGGTGAAACTTCTTTCTGATCTGTGCATTCAGCTAACAGAGTTAAACCATACTTTTGATTGAGCAGATCTGAACACTCTTTCTGTAGAAAATGCAACTGGACATTGGAGCGCTAAGAGCGTAGTAGTGGAAAAAGGAATACATTCAAATATAAACTACACAGAAGCATTCTGTGAAACTTCTTTCTGATCTGAGCATTCAGCTAACAGAGTTAAACCATACTTTTGATTGAGCAGTTTTGAAACACTCTGTCTGTAGAAAATGCAACTGGACATTCGTAGCGCTAAGTGGGTAATAGTGGAAAAAAGAATATGTTCAAATATAAACTACACAGAAGCATTGTATGAAACTTCTTTCTGTTCTGTGCATTCAACTAACAGAGTTGAACCTTACTTTTGATTGAGCCGTTCTGAAATACTCTTTCTGTAGAAACTGCAATTGGACATTCTGAGCGCTAGGAGGCCTATATTGGGAAAAAGAATGTCTACAAATAAAAACTACACAGAAGAATTGTGTGAAACTTCTTTCTCTTCTGTTTGTTCAACTAAAAGAGTTGAACCTTAGTTTTGATTGAGCCGTTCTGAAACACACTTTCTGTAGAAAATGCAAGTGGAGATTCGGAACGCAAAGAGGGTAATAGTGGAAAAAGGAATGTCTCCAAATATAAACTACACAGAATCATTCTGTGAAACTTCTTTCTGATCTGTGCATTCAGCTAACAGAGTTAAACCATACTTTTGATTGAGCAGATCTGAACACTCTTTCTGTAGAAAATGCAACTGGACATTTGGAGCGCTAAGAGAGTACTAGTGGAAAAAGGAATATATTCAAATATAAACTACACAGAAGCATTCAGTGAAACTTCTTTCTGATCTGAGCATTCAGCTAACAGAGTTAAACCATACTTTTGATTGAGCAGTTTTGAAACACTCTGTCTGTAGAAAATGCAACTGGACATTCGTAGCGCTAAGTGGGTAATAGTGGAAAAAAGAATATGTTCAAATATAAACTACACAGAAGCATTGTATGAAACTTCTTTCTGTTCTGTGCATTCAACTAACAGAGTTGAACCTTACTTTTGATTGAGCCTTTCTGAATCACTCTTTCTGTAGAAACTGCAATTGGACATTCTGAGCGCTAGGAGGCCTATATTGGGAAAAAGAATGTCTACAAATAAAAACTACACAGAAGAATTGTGTGAAACTACTTTCTGTTCTGTTTGTTCAACTAAAAGAGTTGAACCTTAGTTTTGATTGAGCCGTTCTGAAACACTCTTTCTGTAGAAAATGCAAGTGGAGATTCGGAGCGCTAAGAGGGTAATAGTGGAAAAAGGAATGTCTCCAAATATAAACTACACAGAATCATTCTGTGAAACTTCTTTCTGATCTGTGCATTCAGCTAACAGAGTTAAACCATACTTGTGATTGAGCAGATCTGAACACTCTTTCTGTAGAAAATGCAACTGGACATTTGGAGCGCTAAGAGAGTAGTAGTGGAAAAAGGAATATATTCAAATATAAACTACACAGAAGCATTCAGTGAAACTTCTTTCTGATCTGAGCATTCAGCTAACAGAGTTAAACCATACTTTTGATTGAGCAGTTTTGAAACACTCTGTCTGTAGAAAATGCAACTGGACATTCGTAGCGCTAAGTGGGTAATAGTGGGAAAAAGAATATGTTCAAATATAAACTACACAGAAGCATTGTATGAAACTTCTTTCTGTTCTGTGCATTCAACTAACAGAGTTGAACCTTACTTTTGATTGAGCCTTTCTGAAACACTCTTTCTGTAGAAACTGCAAATGGACATTCTGAGCGCTAAGAGGCCTCTATTGGGAAAAATAATATCTTCAAATAAAAACTACACAGAAGCATTGTGTGAAACTTATTTCTGATATGTTCATTAAGCTAACAGAGTTAAACCATACTTTTGATTGCGCAGTTCTGAACACTCTTTCTGTAGAAAATGCAAGTGGACATTCGGAGCGCTAAGAGGGTAATAGTGGAAAAAGGAATATATTCAAATATAAACTACACAGTAGCATTCTGTGAAAATTCTTTCTGTTCTGTGCATTCAACTAACAGAGTTGAACCTTACTTTTGATTGAGCCGTTCTGAAACACTCTTGCTGTAGAAACTGCAATTGGACATGCTAAGCGCTAAGAGGCCTACATTGGGAAAAAGAATATCTTCAAATAAAAACTACACAGATGCATTCTGTGAAACTTATTTCTGATCTGTAAATTCAGTTAACAGAGAAAAAGCATATTTTTGATTGAGCAGTTATGAAACACTCTTTTTGTAGAAAATGCAAGTGGAGATTCGGAGCGCTAAGAGGGTAATAGTGGAAAAAGGAATGTCTTCAAATATAAACTACACAGAATCATTCGGTGAAACTTCTTTCTGATCTGTGCATTCAGCTAACAGAGTTAAACCATACTTTTGATTGAGCAGATCTGAACACTCTTTCTGTAGAAAATGCAACTGGACATTTGGAGCGCTAAGAGCGTAGTAGTGGAAAAAGGAATACATTCAAATATAAACTACACAGAAGCATTCTGTGAAACTTCTTTCTGATCTGAGCATTCAGCTAACAGAGTTAAACCATACTTTTGATTGAGCAGTTTTGAAACACTCTGTCTGTAGAAAATGCAACTGGACATTCGTAGCGCTAAGTGGGTAATAGTGGAAAAAAGAATATGTTCAAATATAAACTACACAGAAGCATTGTATGAAACTTCTTTCTGTTCTGTGCATTCAACGAACAGAGTTGAACCTTACTTTTGATTGAGCCGTTCTGAAATACTCTTTCTGTAGAAACTGCAATTGGACATTCTGAGCGCTAGGAGGCCTATATTGGGAAAAAGAATGTCTACAAATAAAAACTACACAGAAGAATTGTGTGAAACTTCTTTCTCTTCTGTTTGTTCAACTAAAAGAGTTGAACCTTAGTTTTGATTGAGCCGTTCTGAAACACTCTTTCTGTAGAAAATGCAAGTGGAGATTCGGAACGCAAAGAGGGTAATAGTGGAAAAAGGAATGTCTCCAAATATAAACTACACAGAATCATTCTGTGAAACTTCTTTCTGATCTGTGCATTCAGCTAACAGAGTTAAACCATACTTTTGATTGAGCAGATCTGAACACTCTTTCTGTAGAAAATGCAACTGGACATTTGGAGTGCTAAGAGAGTACTAGTGGAAAAAGGAATATATTCAAATATAAACTACACAGAAGCATTCAGTGAAACTTCTTTCTGATCTGAGCATTCAGCTAACAGAGTTAAACCATACTTTTGATTGAGCAGTTTTGAAACACTCTGTCTGTAGAAAATGCAACTGGACATTCGTGGCGCTAAGTGGGTAATAGTGGAAAAAAGAATATGTTCAAATATAAACTACACAGAAGCATTGTATGAAACTTCTTTCTGTTCTGTGCATTCAACTAACAGACTTGAACCTTACTTTTGATTGAGCCTTTCTGAAACACTCTTTCTGTAGAAACTGCAATTGGACATTCTGAGCGATAGGAGGCCTATATTGGGAAAAAGAATGTCTACAAATAAAAACTACACAGAAGAATTGTGTGAAACTACTTTCTGTTCTGTTTGTTCAACTAAAAGAGTTGAACCTTAGTTTTGATTGAGCCGTTCTGAAACACTCTTTCTGTAGAAAATGCAAGTGGAGATTCGGAGCGCTAAGAGGGTAATAGTGGAAAAAGGAATGTCTCCAAATATAAACTACACAGAATCATTCTGTGAAACTTCTTTCTGATCTGTGCATTCAGCTAACAGAGTTAAACCATACTTTTGATTGAGCAGATCTGAACACTCTTTCTGTAGAAAATGCAACTGGACATTTGGAGCGCTAAGAGAGTAGTAGTGGAAAAAGGAATATATTCAAATATAAACTACACAGAAGCATTCTGTGAAACTTCTTTCTGATCTGAGCATTCAGCTAACAGAGTTAAACCATACTTTTGATTGAGCAGTTTTGAAACACTCTGTCTGTAGAAAATGCAACTGGGCATTCGTAGCGCTAAGTGGGTAATAGTGGAAAAAGGAATACGTTCAAATATAAACTACACAGAAGCATTGTATGAAACTTCTTTCTGTTCTGTGCATTCAACTAACAGAGTTGAACCTTACTTTTGATTGAGCCTTTCTGAAACACTCTTTCTGTAGAAACTGCAATTGGACATTCTGAGCGCTAAGAGGCCTCTATTGGGAAAAATAATATCTTCAAATAAAAACTACACAGAAGCATTGTGTGAAACTTATTTCTGATATGTTCATTAAGCTAACAGAGTTAAACCATACTTTTGATTGCGCAGTTCTGAACACTCTTTCTGTATAAAATGCAAGTGGACATTCGGAGCGCTAAGAGGGTAATAGTGGAAAAAGGAATATATTCAAATATAAACTACACAGTAGCATTCTGTGAAAATTCTTTCTGTTCTGTGCATTCAACTAACAGAGTTGAACCTTACTTTTGATTGAGCTGTTCTGAAACACTCTTTCTGTAGAAACTGCAATTGGACATGCTAAGCGCTAAGAGGCCTACATTGGGAAAAAGAATATCTTCAAATAAAAACTACACAGATGCATTCTGTGAAACTTATTTCTGATCTGTAAATTCAGTTAACAGAGATAAAACATATTTTTGATTGAGCAGTTATGAAACACTCTTTTTGTAGAAAATGCAAGTGGAGATTCGGAGCGCTAAGAGGGTAATAGTGGAAAAAGTAATGTCTTCAAATATAAACTACACAGAATCATTCGGTGAAACTTCTTTCTGATCTGTGCATTCAGCTAACAGAGTTAAACCATACTTTTGATTGAGCAGATCTGAACACTCTTTCTGTAGAAAATGCAACTGGACATTTGGAGCGCTAAGAGCGTAGTAGTGGAAAAAGGAATACATTCAAATATAAACTACACAGAAGCATTCTGTGAAACTTCTTTCTGATCTGAGCATTCAGCTAACAGAGTTAAACCATACTTTTGATTGAGCAGTTTTGAAACAGTCTGTCTGTAGAAAATGCAACTGGACATTCGTAGCGCTAAGTGGGTAATAGTGGAAAAAACAATATGTTCAAATATAAACTACACAGAAGCATTGTATGAAACTTCTTTCCGTTCTGTGCATTCAACTAACAGAGTTGAACCTTACTTTTGATTGAGCCGTTCTGAAATACTCTTTCTGTAGAAACTGCAATTGGACATTCTGAGCGCTAGGAGGCCTATATTGGGAAAAAGAATGTCTACAAATAAAAACTACACAGAAGAATTGTGTGAAACTTCTTTCTCTTCTGTTTGTTCAACTAAAAGAGTTGAACCTTAGTTTTGATTGAGCCGTTCTGAAACACTCTTTCTGTAGAAAATGCAAGTGGAGATTCGGAGCGCTAAGAGGGTAATAGTGGAAAAAGGAATGTCTCCAAATATAAACTACACAGAATCATTCTGTGAAACTTCTTTCTGATCTGTGCATTCAGCTAACAGAGTTAAACCATACTTTTGATTGAGCAGATCTGAACACTCTTTCTGTAGAAAATGCAACTGGACATTTGGAGCGCTAAGAGAGTACTAGTGGAAAAAGGAATATATTCAAATATAAACTACACAGAAGCATTCAGTGAAACTTCTTTCTGATCTGAGCATTCAGCTAACAGAGTTAAACCATACTTTTGATTGAGCAGTTTTGAAACACTCTGTCTGTAGAAAATGCAACTGGACATTCGTAGCGCTAAGTGGGTAATAGTGGAAAAAAGAATATGTTCAAATATAAACTACACAGAAGCATTGTATGAAACTTCTTTCTGTTCTGTGCATTCAACTAACAGAGTTGAACCTTACTTTTGATTGAGCCTTTCTGAAACACTCTTTCTGTAGAAACTGCAATTGGACATTCTGAGCGCTAGGAGGCCTATATTGGGAAAAAGAATGTCTACAAATAAAAACTACACAGAAGAATTGTGTGAAACTACTTTCTGTTCTGTTTGTTCAACTAAAAGAGTTGAACCTTAGTTTTGATTGAGCCGTTCTGAAACACTCTTTCTGTAGAAAATGCAAGTGGAGATTCGGAGCGCTAAGAGGGTAATAGTGGAAAAAGGAATGTCTCCAAATATAAACTACACAGAAACATTCTGTGAAACTTCTTTCTGATCTGTGCATTCAGCTAACAGAGTTAAACCATACTTTTGATTGAGCAGATCTGAACACTCTTTCTGTAGAAAATGCAACTGGACATTTGGAGCGCTAAGAGAGTAGTAGTGGAAAAAGGAATATATTCAAATATAAACTACACAGAAGCATTCTGTGAAACTTCTTTCTGATCTGAGCATTCAGCTAACAGAGTTAAACCATACTTTTGATTGAGCAGTTTTGAAACACTCTGTCTGTAGAAAATGCAACTGGACATTCGTAGCGCTAAGTGGGTAATAGTGGAAAAAAGAATACGTTCAAATATAAACTACACAGAAGCATTGTATGAAACTTCTTTCTGTTCTGTGCATTCAACTAACAGAGTTGAACCTCACTTTTGATTGAGCCTTTCTGAAACACTCTTTCTGTAGAAACTGCAATTGGACATTCTGAGCGCTAAGAGGCCTCTATTGGGAAAAATAATATCTTCAAATAAAAACTACACAGAAGCATTGTGTGAAACTTATTTCTGATATGTTCATTAAGCTAACAGAGTTAAACCATACTTTTGATTGCGCAGTTCTGAACACTCTTTCTGTAGAAAATGCAAGTGGACATTCGGAGCGCTAAGAGGGTAATAGTGGAAAAAGGAATATATTCAAATATAAACTACACAGTAGCATTCTGTGAAAATTCTTTCTGTTCTGTGCATTCAACTAACAGAGTTGAACCTTACTTTTGATTGAGCCGTTCTGAAACACTCTTTCTGTAGAAACTGCAATTGGACATGCTAAGCGCTAAGAGGCCTACATTGGGAAAAAGAATATCTTCAAATAAAAACTACACAGATGCATTCTGTGAAACTTATTTCTGATCTGTAAATTCAGTTAACAGAGATAAAGCATATTTTTGATTGAGCAGTTATGAAACACTCTTTTTGTAGAAAATGCAAGTGGAGATTCTGAGCGCTAAGAGGGTAATAGTGGAAAAAGGAATGTCTTCAAATATAAACAACACAGAATCATTCGGTGAAACTTCTTTCTGATCTGTGCATTCAGCTAACAGAGTTAAACCATACTTTTGATTGAGCAGATCTGAACATTCTTTCTGTAGAAAATGCAACTGGACATTTGGAGCGCTAAGAGCGTAGTAGTGGAAAAAGGAATATATTCAAATATAAACTACACAGAAGCATTCTGTGAAACTTCTTTCTGATCTGAGCATTCAGCTAACAGAGTTAAACCATACTTTTGATTGAGCAGTTTTGAAACAGTCTGTCTGTAGAAAATGCAACTGGACATTCGTAGCGCTAAGTGGGTAATAGTGGAAAAAAGAATATGTTCAAATATAAACTACACAGAAGCATTGTATGAAACTTCTTTCTGTTCTGTGCATTCAACTAACAGAGTTGAACCTTACTTTTGATTGAGCCGTTCTGAAATACTCTTTCTGTAGAAACTGCAATTGGACATTCTGAGCGCTAGGAGGCCTATATTGGGAAAAAGAATGTCTACAAATAAAAACTACACAGAAGAATTGTGTGAAACTTCTTTCTCTTCAGTTTGTTCAACTAAAAGAGTTGAACCTTAGTTTTGATTGAGCCGTTCTGAAACACTCTTTCTGTAGAAAATGCAAGTGGAGATTCGGAGCGCTAAGAGGGTAATAGTGGAAAAAGGAATGTCTCCAAATATAAACTACACAGAATCATTCTGTGAAACTTCTTTCTGATCTGTGCATTCAGCTAACAGAGTTAAACCATACTTTTGATTGAGCAGATCTGAACACTCTTTCTGTAGAAAATGCAACTGGACATTTGGAGCGCTAAGAGAGTACTAGTGGAAAAAGGAATATATTCAAATATAAACTACACAGAAGCATTCTGTGAAACTTCTTTCTGATCTGAGCATTCAGCTAACAGAGTTAAACCATACTTTTGATTGAGCAGTTTTGAAACACTCTGTCTGTAGAAAATGCAACTGGACATTCGTAGCGCTAAGTGGGTAATAGTGGAAAAAAGAATATGTTCAAATATAAACTACACAGAAGCATTGTATGAAACTTCTTTCTGTTCTGTGCATTCAACTAACAGAGTTGAACCTTACTTTTGATTGAGCCTTTCTGAAACACTCTTTCTGTAGAAACTGCAATTGGACATTCTGAGCGCTAGGAGGCCTATATTGGGAAAAAGAATGTCTACAAATAAAAACTACACAGAAGAATTGTGTGAAACTACTTTCTGTTCTGTTTGTTCAACTAAAAGAGTTGAAACTTAGTTTTGATTGAGCCGTTCTGAAACACTCTTTCTGTAGAAAATGCAAGTGGATATTCGGAGCGCTAAGAGGGTAATAGTGGAAAAAGGAATGTCTCCAAATATAAACTACACAGAATCATTCTGTGAAACTTCTTTCTGATCTGTGCATTCAGCTAACAGAGTTAAACCATACTTTTGATTGAGCAGATCTGAACACTCTTTCTGTAGAAAATGCAACTGGACATTTGGAGCGCTAAGAGAGTAGTAGTGGAAAAAGGAATATATTCAAATATAAACTACACAGAAGCATTCTGTGAAACTTCTTTCTGATCTGAGCATTCAGCTAACAGAGTTAAACCATACTTTTGATTGAGCAGTTTTGAAACACTCTGTCTGTAGAAAATGCAACTGGACATTCGTAGCGCTAAGTGGGTAATAGTGGAAAAAAGAATACGTTCATATATAAACTACACAGAAGCATTGTATGAAACTTCTTTCTGTTCTGTGCATTCAACTAACAGAGTTGAATCTTACTTTTGATTGAGCCTTTCTGAAACACTCTTTCTGTAGAAACTGCAATTGGACATTCTGAGCGCTAAGAGGCCTCTATTGGGAAAAATAATATCTTCAAATAAAAACTACACAGAAGCATTGTGTGAAACTTATTTCTGATATGTTCATTAAGCTAACAGAGTTAAACCATACTTTTGATTGCGCAGTTCTGAACACTCTATCTGTAGAAAATGCAAGTGGACATTCGGAGCGCTAAGAGGGTAATAGTGGAAAAAGGAATATATTCATATATAAACTACACAGTAGCATTCTGTGAAAATTCTTTCTGTTCTGTGCATTCAACTGACAGAGTTGAACCTTACTTTTGATTGAGCCGTTCTGAAATACTCTTTCTGTAGAAACTGCAATTGGACATGCTAAGCGCTAAGAGGCCTACATTGGGAAAAAGAATATCTTCAAATAAAAATTACACAGATGCATTCTGTGAAACTTATTTCTGATCTGTAAATTCAGTTAACAGAGATAAAACATATTTTTGATTGAGCAGTTATGAAACACTCTTTTTGTAGAAAATGCAAGTGGAGATTCGGAGCGCTAAGAGGGTAATAGTGGAAAAAGGAATGTCTTCAAATATAAACAACACAGAATCATTCAGTGAAACTTCTTTCTGATCTGTGCATTCAGCTAACAGAGTTAAACCATACTTTTGATTGAGCAGAACTGAACACTCTTTCTGTAGAAAATGCAACTGGACATTTGGAGTGCTAAGAGCGTAGTAGTGGAAAAAGGAATATATTCAAATATAAACTACACAGAAGCATTCTGTGAAACTTCTTTCTGATCTGAGCATTCAGCTAACAGAGTTAAACCATACTTTTGATTGAGCAGTTTTGAAACAGTCTGTCTGTAGAAAATGCAACTGGACATTCGTAGCGCTAAGTGGGTAATAGTGGAAAAAAGAATATGTTCAAATATAAACTACACAGAAGCATTGTATGAAACTTCTTTCTGTTCTGTGCATTCAACTAACAGAGTTGAACCTTACTTTTGATTGAGCCGTTCTTTAATACTCTTTCTGTAGAAACTGCAATTGGACATTCTGAGCGCTAGGAGGCCTATATTGGGAAAAAGAATGTCTACAAATAAAAACTACACAGAAGAATTGTGTGAAACTTCTTTCTCTTCAGTTTGTTCAACTAAAAGAGTTGAACCTTAGTTTTGATTGAGCCGTTCTGAAACACTCTTTCTGTAGAAAATGCAAGTGGAGATTCGGAGCGCTAAGACGGTAATAGTGGAAAAAGGAATGTCTCCAAATATAAACTACACAGAATCATTCTGTGAAACTTCTTTCTGATCTGTGCATTCAGCTAACAGAGTTAAACCATACTTTTGATTGAGCAGATCTGAACACTCTTTCTGTAGAAAATGCAACTGGACATTTGGAGCGCTAAGAGAGTACTAGTGGAAAAAGGAATATATTCAAATATAAACTACACAGAAGCATTCTGTGAAACTTCTTTCTGATCTGAGCATTCAGCTAACAGAGTTAAACCATACTTTTGATTGAGCAGTTTTGAAACACTCTGTCTGTAGAAAATGCAACTGGACATTCGTAGCGCTAAGTGGGTAATAGTGGAAAAAAGAATATGTTCAAATATAAACTACACAGAGGCATTGTATGAAACTTCTTTCTGTTCTGTGCATTCAACTAACAGAGTTGAACCTTACTTTTGATTGAGCCGTTCTGAAACACTCTTTCTGTAGAAACTGCAATTGGACATTCTGAGCGCTAGGAGGCCTATATTGGGAAAAAGAATGTCTACAAATAAAAACTACACAGAAGAATTGTGTGAAACTACTTTCTGTTCTGTTTGTTCAACTAAAAGAGTTGAAACTTAGTTTTGATTGAGCCGTTCTGAAACACTCTTTCTGTAGAAAATGCAAGTGGAGATTCGGAGCGCTAAGAGGGTAATAGTGGAAAAAGGAATGTCTCCAAATATAAACTACACAGAATCATTCTGTGAAACTTCTTTCTGATCTGTGCATTCAGCTAACAGAGTTAAACCATACTTTTGATTGAGCAGATCTGAACACTCTTTCTGTAGAAAATGCAACTGGACATTTGGAGCGCTAAGAGAGTACTAGTGGAAAAAGGAATATATTCAAATATAAACTACACAGAAGCATTCTGTGAAACTTCTTTCTGATCTGAGCATTCAGCTAACAGAGTTAAACCATACTTTTGATTGAGCAGTTTTGAAACACTCTGTCTGTAGAAAATGCAACTGGACATTCGTAGCGCTAAGTGGGTAATAGTGGAAAAAAGGATATGTTCAAATATAAACTACACAGAAGCATTGTATGAAACTTCTTTCTGTTCTGTGCATTCAACTAACAGAGTTGAACCTTACTTTTGATTGAGCCTTTCTGAAACACTCTTTCTGTAGAAACTGCAATTGGACATTCTGAGCGCTAGGAGGCCTATATTGGGAAAAAGAATGTCTACAAATAAAAACTACACAGAAGAATTGTGTGAAACTAGTTTCTGTTCTGTTTGTTCATCTAAAAGAGTTGAAACTTAGTTTTGATAGAGCCGTTCTGAAACACTCTTTCTGTAGAAAATGCAAGTGGAGATTCGGAGCGCTAAGAGGGTAATAGTGGAAAAAGGAATGTCTCCAAATATAAACTACACAGAATCATTCTGTGAAACTTCTTTCTGATCTGTGCATTCAGCTAACAGAGTTAAACCATACTTTTGATTGAGCAGATCTGAACACTCTTTCTGTAGAAAATGCAACTGGACATTTGGAGCGCTAAGAGAGTAGTAGTGGAAAAAGGAATATATTCAAATATAAACTACACAGAAGCATTCTGTGAAACTTCTTTCTGATCTGAGCATTCAGCTAACAGAGTTAAACCATACTTTTGATTGAGCAGTTTTGAAACACTCTGTCTGTAGAAAATGCAACTGGACATTCGTAGCGCTAAGTGGGTAATAGTGGAAAAAAGAATACGTTCAAATATAAACTACACAGAAGCATTGTATGAAACTTCTTTCTGTTCTGTGCATTCAACTAACAGAGTTGAACCTTACTTTTGATTGAGCCTTTCTGAAACACTCTTTCTGTAGAAACTGCAATTGGACATTCTGAGCGCTAAGAGGCCTCTATTGGGAAAAATAATATCTTCAAATAAAAACTACACAGAAGCATTGTGTGAAACTTATTTCTGATATGTTCATTAAGCTAACAGAGTTAAACCATACTTTTGATTGCGCAGTTCTGAACACTCTTTCTGTAGAAAATGCAAGTGGACATTCGGAGCGCTAAGAGGGTAATAGTGGAAAAAGGAATATATTCAAATATAAACTACACAGTAGCATTCTGTGAAAATTCTTTCTGTTCTGTGCATTCAACTAACAGAGTTGAACCTTACTTTTGATTGAGCCGTTCTGAAACACTCTTTCTGTAGAAACTGCAATTGGACATGCTAAGCGCTAAGAGGCCTACATTGGGAAAAAGAATATCTTCAAATAAAAACTACACAGATGCATTCTGTGAAACTTATTTCTGATCTGTAAATTCAGTTAACAGAGATAAAGCATATTTTTGATTGAGCAGTTATGAAACACTCTTTTTGTAGAAAATGCAAGTGGAGATTCTGAGCGCTAAGAGGGTAATAGTGGAAAAAGGAATGTCTTCAAATATAAACTACACAGAATCATTCGGTGAAACTTCTATCTGATCTGTGCATTCAGCTAACAGAGTTAAACCATACTTTTGATTGAGCAGATCTGAACACTCTTTCTGTAGAAAATGCAACTGGACATTTGGAGCGCTAAGAGCGTAGTAGTGGAAAAAGGAATATATTCAAATATAAACTACACAGAAGCATTCTGTGAAACTTCTTTCTGATCTGAGCATTCAGCTAACAGAGTTAAACCATACATTTGATTGAGCAGTTTTGAAACACTCTGTCTGTAGAAAATGCAACTGGACATTCGTAGCGCTAAGTGGGTAATAGTGGAAAAAAGAATATGTTCAAATATAAACTACACAAAAGCATTGTATGAAACTTCTTTCTGTTCTGTGCATTCAACTAACAGAGTTGAACCTTACTTTTGATTGAGCCTTTCTGAAACACTCTTTCTGTAGAAACTGCAATTGGACATTCTGAGCGCTAAGAGGCCTCTATTGGGAAAAATAATATCTTCAAATAAAAACTACACAGAAGCATTGTGTGAAACTTATTTCTGATATGTTCATTAAGCTAACAGAGTTAAACCATACTTTTGATTGCGCAGTTCTGAACACTCTTTCTGTAGAAAATGCAAGTGGACATTCGGAGCGCTTAGAGGGTAATAGTGGAAAAAGGAATATATTCAAATATAAACTACACAGTAGCATTCTGTGAAAATCCTTTCTGTTCTGTGCATTCAACTGACAGAGTTGAACCTTACTTTTGATTGAGCCGTTCTGAAATACTCTTTCTGTAGAAACTGCAATTGGACATGCTAAGCGCTAAGAGGCCTACATTGGGAAAAAGAATATCTTCAAATAAAAATTACACAGATGCATTCTGTGAAACTTATTTCTGATCTGTAAATTCAGTTAACAGAGATAAAACATATTTTTGATTGAGCAGTTATGAAACACTCTTTTTGTAGAAAATGCAAGTGGAGATTCGGAGCGCTAAGAGGGTTATAGTGGAAAAAGGAATGTCTTCAAATATAAACAACACAGAATCATTCGGTGAAACTTCTTTCTGATCTGTGCATTCAGCTAACAGAGTTAAACCATACTTTTGATTGAGCAGATCTGAACATTCTTTCTGTAGAAAATGCAACTGGACATTTGGAGCGCTAAGAGCGTAGTAGTGGAAAAAGGAATATATTCAAATATAAACTACACAGAAGCATTCTGTGAAACTTCTTTCTGATCTGAGCATTCAGCTAACAGAGTTAAACCATACTTTTGATTGAGCAGTTTTGAAACAGTCTGTCTGTAGAAAATGCAACTGGACATTCGTAGCGCTAAGTGGGTAATAGTGGAAAAAAGAATATGTTCAAATATAAACTACACAGAAGCATTGTATGAAACTTCTTTCTGTTCTGTGCATTCAACTAACAGAGTTGAACCTTACTTTTGATTGAGCCGTTCTGAAATACTCTTTCTGTAGAAACTGCAATTGGACATTCTGAGCGCTAGGAGGCCTATATTGGGAAAAAGAATGTCTACAAATAAAAACTACACAGAAGAATTGTGTGAAACTTCTTTCTCTTCAGTTTGTTCAACTAAAAGAGTTGAACCTTAGTTTTGATTGAGCCGTTCTGAAACACTCTTTCTGTAGAAAATGCAAGTGGAGATTCGGAGCGCTAAGAGGGTAATAGTGGAAAAAGGAATGTCTCCAAATATAAACTACACAGAATCATTCTGTGAAACTTCTTTCTGATCTGTGCATTCAGCTAACAGAGTTAAACCATACTTTTGATTGAGCAGATCTGAACACTCTTTCTGTAGAAAATGCAACTGGACATTTGGAGCGCTAAGAGAGTACTAGTGGAAAAAGGAATATATTCAAATATAAACTACACAGAAGCATTCTGTGAAACTTCTTTCTGATCTGAGCATTCAGCTAACAGAGTTAAACCATACTTTTGATTGAGCAGTTTTGAAACACTCTGTCTGTAGAAAATGCAACTGGACATTCGTAGCGCTAAGTGGGTAATAGTGGAAAAAAGAATATGTTCAAATATAAACTACACAGAAGCATTGTATGAAACTTCTTTCTGTTCTGTGCATTCAACTAACAGAGTTGAACCTTACTTTTGATTGAGCCTTTCTGAAACACTCTTTCTGTAGAAACTGCAATTGGACATTCTGAGCGCTAGGAGGCCTATATTGGGAAAAAGAATGTCTACAAATAAAAACTACACAGAAGAATTGTGTGAAACTACTTTCTGTTCTGTTTGTTCAACTAAAAGAGTTGAAACTTAGTTTTGATTGAGCCGTTCTGAAACACTCTTTCTGTAGAAAATGCAAGTGGATATTCGGAGCGCTAAGAGGGTAATAGTGGAAAAAGGAATGTCTCCAAATATAAACTACACAGAATCATTCTGTGAAACTTCTTTCTGATCTGTGCATTCAGCTAACAGAGTTAAACCATACTTTTGATTGAGCAGATCTGAACACTCTTTCTGTAGAAAATGCAACTGGACATTTGGAGCGCTAAGAGAGTAGTAGTGGAAAAAGGAATATATTCAAATATAAACTACACAGAAGCATTCTGTGAAACTTCTTTCTGATCTGAGCATTCAGCTAACAGAGTTAAACCATACTTTTGATTGAGCAGTTTTGAAACACTCTGTCTGTAGAAAATGCAACTGGACATTCGTAGCGCTAAGTGGGTAATAGTGGAAAAAAGAATACGTTCAAATATAAACTACACAGAAGCATTGTATGAAACTACTTTCTGTTCTGTGCATTCAACTAACAGAGTTGAATCTTACTTTTGATTGAGCCTTTCTGAAACACTCTTTCTGTAGAAACTGCAATTGGACATTCTGAGCGCTAAGAGGCCTCTATTGGGAAAAATAATATCTTCAAATAAAAACTACACAGAAGCATTGTGTGAAACTTATTTCTGATATGTTCATTAAGCTAACAGAGTTAAACCATACTTTTGATTGCGCAGTTCTGAACACTCTATCTGTAGAAAATGCAAGTGGACATTCGGAGCGCTAAGAGGGTAATAGTGGAAAAAGGAATATATTCATATATAAACTACACAGTAGCATTCTGTGAAAATTCTTTCTGTTCTGTGCATTCAACTGACAGAGTTGAACCTTACTTTTGATTGAGCCGTTCTGAAATACTCTTTCTGTAGAAACTGCAATTGGACATGCTAAGCGCTAAGAGGCCTACATTGGGAAAAAGAATATCTTCAAATAAAAATTACACAGATGCATTCTGTGAAACTTATTTCTGATCTGTAAATTCAGTTAACAGAGATAAAACATATTTTTGATTGAGCAGTTATGAAACACTCTTTTTGTAGAAAATGCAAGTGGAGATTCGGAGCGCTAAGAGGGTAATAGTGGAAAAAGGAATGTCTTCAAATATAAACAACACAGAATCATTCAGTGAAACTTCTTTCTGATCTGTGCATTCAGCTAACAGAGTTAAACCATACTTTTGATTGAGCAGAACTGAACACTCTTTCTGTAGAAAATGCAACTGGACATTTGGAGTGCTAAGAGCGTAGTAGTGGAAAAAGGAATATATTCAAATATAAACTACACAGAAGCATTCTGTGAAACTTCTTTCTGATCTGAGCATTCAGCTAACAGAGTTAAACCATACTTTTGATTGAGCAGTTTTGAAACACTCTGTCTGTAGAAAATGCAACTGGACATTCGTAGCGCTAAGTGGGTAATAGTGGAAAAAAGAATATGTTCAAATATAAACTACACAGAAGCATTGTATGAAACTTCTTTCTGTTCTGTGCATTCAACTAACAGAGTTGAACCTTACTTTTGATTGAGCCTTTCTGAAACACTCTTTCTGTAGAAACTGCAATTGGACATTCTGAGCGCTAAGAGGCCTCTATTGGGAAAAATAATATCTTCAAATAAAAACTACACAGAAGCATTGTGTGAAACTTATTTCTGATATGTTCATTAAGCTAACAGAGTTAAACCATACTTTTGATTGCGCAGTTCTGAACACTCTTTCTGTAGAAAATGCAAGTGGACATTCGGAGCGCTAAGAGGGTAATAGTGGAAAAAGGAATATATTCAAATATAAACTACACAGTAGCATTCTGTGAAAATTCTTTCTGTTCTGTGCATTCAACTGACAGAGTTGAACCTTACTTTTGATTGAGCCGTTCTGAAATACTCTTTCTGTAGAAACTGCAATTGGACATGCTAAGCGCTAAGAGGCCTACATTGGGAAAAAGAATATCTTCAAATAAAAACTACACAGATGCATTCTGTGAAACTTATTTCTGATCTGTAAATTCAGTTAACAGAGATAAAACATATTTTTGATTGAGCAGTTATGAAACACTCTTTTTGTAGAAAATGCAAGTGGAGATTCGGAGCGCTAAGAGGGTAATAGTGGAAAAAGGAATGTCTTCAAATATAAACAACACAGAATCATTCGGTGAAACTTCTTTCTGATCTGTGCATTCAGCTAACAGAGTTAAACCATACTTTTGATTGAGCAGATCTGAACATTCTTTCTGTAGAAAATGCAACTGGACATTTGGAGCGCTAAGAGCGTAATAGTGGAAAAAGGAATATATTCAAATATAAACTACACAGAAGCATTCTGTGAAACTTCTTTCTGATCTGAGCATTCAGCTAACAGAGTTAAACCATACTTTTGATTGAGCAGTTTTGAAACAGTCTGTCTGTAGAAAATGCAACTGGACATTCGTAGCGCTAAGTGGGTAATAGTGGAAAAAAGAATATGTTCAAATATAAACTACACAGAAGCATTGTATGAAACTTCTTTCTGTTCTGTGCATTCAACTAACAGAGTTGAACCTTACTTTTGATTGAGCCGTTCTTTAATACTCTTTCTGTAGAAACTGCAATTGGACATTCTGAGCGCTAGGAGGCCTATATTGGGAAAAAGAATGTCTACAAATAAAAACTACACAGAAGAATTGTGTGAAACTTCTTTCTCTTCAGTTTGTTCAACTAAAAGAGTTGAACCTTAGTTTTGATTGAGCCGTTCTGAAACACTCTTTCTGTAGAAAATGCAAGTGGAGATTCGGAGCGCTAAGAGGGTAATAGTGGAAAAAGGAATGTCTCCAAATATAAACTACACAGAATCATTCTGTGAAACTTCTTTCTGATCTGTGCATTCAGCTAACAGAGTTAAACCATACTTTTGATTGAGCAGATCTGAACACTCTTTCTGTAGAAAATGCAACTGGACATTTGGAGCGCTAAGAGAGTACTAGTGGAAAAAGGAATATATTCAAATATAAACTACACAGAAGCATTCTGTGAAACTTCTTTCTGATCTGAGCATTCAGCTAACAGAGTTAAACCATACTTTTGATTGAGCAGTTTTGAAACACTCTGTCTGTAGAAAATGCAACTGGACATTCGTAGCGCTAAGTGGGTAATAGTGGAAAAAAGAATATGTTCAAATATAAACTACACAGAGGCATTGTATGAAACTTCTTTCTGTTCTGTGCATTCAACTAACAGAGTTGAACCTTACTTTTGATTGAGCCTTTCTGAAACACTCTTTCTGTAGAAACTGCAATTGGACATTCTGAGCGCTAGGAGGCCTATATTGGGAAAAAGAATGTCTACAAATAAAAACTACACAGAAGAATTGTGTGAAACTACTTTCTGTTCTGTTTGTTCAACTAAAAGAGTTGAAACTTAGTTTTGATTGAGCCGTTCTGAAACACTCTTTCTGTAGAAAATGCAAGTGGAGATTCGGAGCGCTAAGAGGGTAATAGTGGAAAAAGGAATGTCTCCAAATATAAACTACACAGAATCATTCTGTGAAACTTCTTTCTGATCTGTGCATTCAGCTAACAGAGTTAAACCATACTTTTGATTGAGCAGATCTGAACACTCTTTCTGTAGAAAATGCAACTGGACATTTGGAGCGCTAAGAGAGTACTAGTGGAAAAAGGAATATATTCAAATATAAACTACACAGAAGCATTCTGTGAAACTTCTTTCTGATCTGAGCATTCAGCTAACAGAGTTAAACCATACTTTTGATTGAGCAGTTTTGAAACACTCTGTCTGTAGAAAATGCAACTGGACATTCGTAGCGCTAAGTGGGTAATAGTGGAAAAAAGAATATGTTCAAATATAAACTACACAGAAGCATTGTATGAAACTTCTTTCTGTTCTGTGCATTCAACTAACAGAGTTGAACCTTACTTTTGATTGAGCCTTTCTGAAACACTCTTTCTGTAGAAACTGCAATTGGACATTCTGAGCGCTAGGAGGCCTATATTGGGAAAAAGAATGTCTACAAATAAAAACTACACAGAAGAATTGTGTGAAACTACTTTCTGTTCTGTTTGTTCATCTAAAAGAGTTGAAACTTAGTTTTGATAGAGCCGTTCTGAAACACTCTTTCTGTAGAAAATGCAAGTGGAGATTCGGAGCGCTAAGAAGGTAATAGTGGAAAAAGGAATGTCTCCAAATATAAACTACACAGAATCATTCTGTGAAACTTCTTTCTGATCTGTGCATTCAGCTAACAGAGTTAAACCATACTTTTGATTGAGCAGATCTGAACACTCTTTCTGTAGAAAATGCAACTGGACATTTGGAGCGCTAAGAGAGTAGTAGTGGAAAAAGTAATATATTCAAATATAAACTACACAGAAGCATTCTGTGAAACTTCTTTCTGATCTGAGCATTCAGCTTACAGAGTTAAACCATACTTTTGATTGAGCAGTTTTGAAACACTCTGTCTGTAGAAAATGCAACTGGACATTCGTAGCGCTAAGTGGGTAATAGTGGAAAAAAGAATACGTTCAAATATAAACTACACAGAAGCATTGTATGAAACTTCTTTCTGTTCTGTGCATTCAACTAACAGAGTTGAACCTTACTTTTGATTGAGCCTTTCTGAAACACTCTTTCTGTAGAAACTGCAATTGGACATTCTGAGCGCTAAGAGGCCTCTATTGGGAAAAATAATATCTTCAAATAAAAACTACACAGAAGCATTGTGTGAAACTTATTTCTGATATGTTCATTAAGCTAACAGAGTTAAACCATACTTTTGATTGCGCAGTTCTGAACACTCTTTCTGTAGAAAATGCAAGTGGACATTCGGAGCGCTAAGAGGGTAATAGTGGAAAAAGGAATATATTCAAATATAAACTACACAGTAGCATTCTGTGAAAATTCTTTCTGTTCTGTGCATTCAACTAACAGAGTTGAACCTTACTTTTGATTGAGCCGTTCTGAAACACGCTTTCTGTAGAAACTGCAATTGGACATGCTAAGCGCTAAGAGGCCTACATTGGGAAAAAGAATATCTTCAAATAAAAACTACACAGATGCATTCTGTGAAACTTATTTCTGATCTGTAAATTCAGTTAACAGAGATAAAGCATATTTTTGATTGAGCAGTTATGAAACACTCTTTTTGTAGAAAATGCAAGTGGAGATTCGGAGCGCTAAGAGGGTAATAGTGGAAAAAGGAATGTCTTCAAATATAAACTACACAGAATCATTCGGTGAAACTTCTTTCTGATCTGTGCATTCAGCTAACAGAGTTAAACCATACTTTTTATTGAGCAGATCTGAACACTCTTTCTGTAGAAAATGCAACTGGACATTTGGAGCGCTAAGAGCGTAGTAGTGGAAAAAGGAATATATTCAAATATAAACTACACAGAAGCATTCTGTGAAACTTCTTTCTGATCTGAGCATTCAGCTAACAGAGTTAAACCATACTTTTGATTGAGCAGTTTTGAAACAGTCTGTCTGTAGAAAATGCAACTGGACATTCGTAGCGCTAAGTGGGTAATAGTGGAAAAAAGAATATGTTCAAATATAAACTACACAGAAGCATTGTATGAAACTTCTTTCTGTTCTGTGCATTCAACTAACAGAGTTGAACCTTACTTTTGATTGAGCCGTTCTGAAATACTCTTTCTGTAGAAACTGCAATTGGACATTCTGAGCGCTAGGAGGCCTATATTGGGAAAAAGAATGTCTACAAATAAAAACTACACAGAAGAATTGGGTGAAACTTCTTTCTCTTCAGTTTGTTCAACTAAAAGAGTTGAACCTTAGTTTTGATTGAGCCGTTCTGAAACACTCTTTCTGTAGAAAATGCAAGTGGAGATTCGGAGCGCTAAGAGGGTAATAGTGGAAAAAGGAATGTCTCCAAATATAAACTACACAGAATCATTCTGTGAAACTTCTTTCTGATCTGTGCATTCAGCTAACAGAGTTAAACCATACTTTTGATTGAGCAGATCTGAACACTCTTTCTGTAGAAAATGCAACTGGACATTTGGAGCGCTAAGAGAGTACTAGTGGAAAAAGGAATATATTCAAATATAAACTACACAGAAGCATTCTGTGAAACTTCTTTCTGATCTGAGCATTCAGCTAACAGAGTTAAACCATACTTTTGATTGAGCAGTTTTGAAACACTCTGTCTGTAGAAAATGCAACTGGACATTCGTAGCGCTAAGTGGGTAATAGTGGAAAAAAGAATATGTTCAAATATAAACTACACAGAAGCATTGTATGAAACTTCTTTCTGTTCTGTGCATTCAACTAACAGAGTTGAACCTTACTTTTGATTGAGCCTTTCTGAAACACTCTTTCTGTAGAAACTGCAATTGGACATTCTGAGCGCTAGGAGGCCTATATTGGGAAAAAGAATGTCTACAAATAAAAACTACACAGAAGAATTGTGTGAAACTACTTTCTGTTCTGTTTGTTCAACTAAAAGAGTTGAACCTTAGTTTTGATTGAGCCGTTCTGAAACACTCTTTCTGTAGAAAATGCAAGTGGAGATTCGGAGCGCTAAGAGGGTAATAGTGGAAAAAGGAATGTCTCCAAATATAAACTACACAGAATCATTCTGTGAAACTTCTTTCTGATCTGTGCATTCAGCTAACAGAGTTAAACCATACTTTTGATTGAGCAGATCTGAACACTCTTTCTGTAGAAAATGCAACTGGACATTTGGAGCGCTAAGAGAGTAGTAGTGGAAAAAGGAATATATTCAAATATAAACTACACAGAAGCATTCTGTGAAACTTCTTTCTGATCTGAGCATTCAGCTAACAGAGTTAAACCATACTTTTGATTGAGCAGTTTTGAAACACTCTGTCTGTAGAAAATGCAACTGGACATTCGTAGCGCTAAGTGGGTAATAGTGGAAAAAAGAATATGTTCAAATATAAACTACACAGAAGCATTGTATGAAACTTCTTTCTGTTCTGTGCATTCAACTAACAGAGTTGAACCTTACTTTTGATTGAGCCGTTCTGAAATACTCTTTCTGTAGAAACTGCAATTGGACATTCTGAGCGCTAGGAGGCCTATATTGGGAAAAATAATGTCTACAAATAAAAACTACACAGAAGAATTGTGTGAAACTTCTTTCTCTTCTGTTTGTTCAACTAAAAGAGTTGAACCTTAGTTTTGATTGAGCCGTTCTGAAACACTCTTTCTGTAGAAAATGCAAGTGGAGATTCGGAGCGCTAAGAGGGTAATAGTGGAAAAAGGAATGTCTCCAAATATAAACTACACAGAATCATTCGGTGAAACTTCTTTCTGATCTGTGCATTCAGCTAACAGAGTTAAACCATACTTTTGATTGAGCAGATCTGAACACTCTTTCTGTAGAAAATGCAACTGGACATGTGGAGCGCTAAGAGAGTACTAGTGGAAAAAGGAATATATTCAAATATAAACTACACAGAAGCATTCTGTGAAACTTCTTTCTGATCTGAGCATTCAGCTAACAGAGTTAAACCATACTTTTGATTGAGCAGTTTTGAAACTCTCTGTCTGTAGAAAATGCAACTGGACATTCGTAGCGCTAAGTGGGTAATAGTGGAAAAAAGAATATGTTCAAATATAAACTACACAGAAGCATTGTATGAAACTTCTTTCTGTTCTGTGCATTCAACTAACAGAGTTGAACCTTACTTTTGATTGAGCCTTTCTGAAACACTCTTTCTGTAGAAACTGCAATTGGACATTCTGAGCGCTAGGAGGCCTATATTGGGAAAAAGAATGTCTACAAATAAAAACTACACAGAAGAATTGTGTGAAACTACTTTCTGTTCTGTTTGTTCAACTAAAAGAGTTGAACCTTAGTTTTGATTGAGCCGTTCTGAAACACTCTTTCTGTAGAAAATGCAAGTGGAGATTCGGAGCGCTAAGAGGGTAATAGTGGAAAAAGGAATGTCTGCAAATATAAACTACACAGAAACATTCTGTGAAACTTCTTTCTGATCTGTGCATTCAGCTAACAGAGTTAAACCATACTTTTGATTGAGCAGATCTGAACACTCTTTCTGTAGAAAATGCAACTGGACATTTGGAGCGCTAAGAGAGTAGTAGTGGAAAAAGGAATATATTCAAATATAAACTACACAGAAGCATTCTGTGAAACTTCTTTCTGATCTGAGCATTCAGCTAACAGAGTTAAACCATACTTTTGATTGAGCAGTTTTGAAACACTCTGTCTGTAGAAAATGCAACTGGACATTCGTAGCGCTAAGTGGGTAATAGTGGAAAAAAGAATACGTTCAAATATAAACTACACAGAAGCATTGTATGAAACTTCTTTCTGTTCTGTGCATTCAACTAACAGAGTTGAACCTTACTTTTGATTGAGCCTTTCTGAAACACTCTTTCTGTAGAAACTGCAATTGGACATTCTGAGCGCTAAGAGGCCTCTATTGGGAAAAATAATATCTTCAAATAAAAACTACACAGAAGCATTGTGTGAAACTTATTTCTGATATGTTCATTAAGCTAACAGAGTTAAACCATACTTTTGATTGCGCAGTTCTGAACACTCTTTCTGTAGAAAATGCAAGTGGACATTCGGAGCGCTAAGAGGGTAATAGTGGAAAAAGGAATATATTCAAATATAAACTACACAGTAGCATTCTGTGAAAATTCTTTCTGTTCTGTGCATTCAACTAACAGAGTTGAACCTTACTTTTGATTGAGCCGTTCTGAAACACTCTTTCTGTAGAAACTGCAATTGGACATGCTAAGCGCTAAGAGGCCTACATTGGGAAAAAGAATATCTTCAAATAAAAACTACACAGATGCATTCTGTGAAACTTATTTCTGATCTGTAAATTCAGTTAACAGAGATAAAGCATATTTTTGATTGAGCAGTTATGAAACACTCTTTTTGTAGAAAATGCAAGTGGAGATTCGGAGCGCTAAGAGGGTAATAGTGGAAAAAGGAATGTCTTCAAATATAAACTACACAGAATCATTCGGTGAAACTTCTTTCTGATCTGTGCATTCAGCTAACAGAGTTAAACCATACTTTTGATTGAGCAGATCTGAACACTCTTTCTGTAGAAAATGCAACTGGACATTTGGAGCGCTAAGAGCGTAGTAGTGGAAAAAGGAATACATTCAAATATAAACTACACAGAAGCATTCTGTGAAACTTCTTTCTGATCTGAGCATTCAGCTAACAGAGTTAAACCATACTTTTGATTGAGCAGTTTTGAAACACTCTGTCTGTAGAAAATGCAACTGGACATTCGTAGCGCTAAGTGGGTAATAGTGGAAAAAAGAATATGTTCAAATATAAACTACACAGAAGCATTGTATGAAACTTCTTTCTGTTCTGTGCATTCAACTAACAGAGTTGAACCTTACTTTTGATTGAGCCGTTCTGAAATACTCTTTCTGTAGAAACTGCAATTGGACATTCTGAGCGCTAGGAGGCCTATATTGGGAAAAAGAATGTCTACAAATAAAAACTACACAGAAGAATTGTGTGAAACTTCTTTCTCTTCTGTTTGTTCAACTAAAAGAGTTGAACCTTAGTTTTGATTGAGCCGTTCTGAAACACACTTTCTGTAGAAAATGCAAGTGGAGATTCGGAACGCAAAGAGGGTAATAGTGGAAAAAGGAATGTCTCCAAATATAAACTACACAGAATCATTCTGTGAAACTTCTTTCTGATCTGTGCATTCAGCTAACAGAGTTAAACCATACTTTTGATTGAGCAGATCTGAACACTCTTTCTGTAGAAAATGCAACTGGACATTTGGAGCGCTAAGAGAGTACTAGTGGAAAAAGGAATATATTCAAATATAAACTACACAGAAGCATTCAGTGAAACTTCTTTCTGATCTGAGCATTCAGCTAACAGAGTTAAACCATACTTTTGATTGAGCAGTTTTGAAACACTCTGTCTGTAGAAAATGCAACTGGACATTCGTAGCGCTAAGTGGGTAATAGTGGAAAAAAGAATATGTTCAAATATAAACTACACAGAAGCATTGTATGAAACTTCTTTCTGTTCTGTGCATTCAACTAACAGAGTTGAACCTTACTTTTGATTGAGCCTTTCTGAAACACTCTTTCTGTAGAAACTGCAATTGGACATTCTGAGCGATAGGAGGCCTATATTGGGAAAAAGAATGTCTACAAATAAAAACTACACAGAAGAATTGTGTGAAACTACTTTCTGTTCTGTTTGTTCAACTAAAAGAGTTGAACCTTAGTTTTGATTGAGCCGTTCTGAAACACTCTTTCTGTAGAAAATGCAAGTGGAGATTCGGAGCGCTAAGAGGGTAATAGTGGAAAAAGGAATGTCTCCAAATATAAACTACACAGAATCATTCTGTGAAACTTCTTTCTGATCTGTGCATTCAGCTAACAGAGTTAAACCATACTTTTGATTGAGCAGATCTGAACACTCTTTCTGTAGAAAATGCAACTGGACATTTGGAGCGCTAAGAGAGTAGTAGTGGAAAAAGGAATATATTCAAATATAAACTACACAGAAGCATTCTGTGAAACTTCTTTCTGATCTGAGCATTCAGCTAACAGAGTTAAACCATACTTTTGATTGAGCAGTTTTGAAACACTCTGTCTGTAGAAAATGCAACTGGGCATTCGTAGCGCTAAGTGGGTAATAGTGGAAAAAGGAATACGTTCAAATATAAACTACACAGAAGCATTGTATGAAACTTCTTTCTGTTCTGTGCATTCAACTAACAGAGTTGAACCTTACTTTTGATTGAGCCTTTCTGAAACACTCTTTCTGTAGAAACTGCAATTGGACATTCTGAGCGCTAAGAGGCCTCTATTGGGAAAAATAATATCTTCAAATAAAAACTACACAGAAGCATTGTGTGAAACTTATTTCTGATATGTTCATTAAGCTAACAGAGTTAAACCATACTTTTGATTGCGCAGTTCTGAACACTCTTTCTGTATAAAATGCAAGTGGACATTCGGAGCGCTAAGAGGGTAATAGTGGAAAAAGGAATATATTCAAATATAAACTACACAGTAGCATTCTGTGAAAATTCTTTCTGTTCTGTGCATTCAACTAACAGAGTTGAACCTTACTTTTGATTGAGCCGTTCTGAAACACTCTTTCTGTAGAAACTGCAATTGGACATGCTAAGCGCTAAGAGGCCTACATTGGGAAAAAGAATATCTTCAAATAAAAACTACACAGATGCATTCTGTGAAACTTATTTCTGATCTGTAAATTCAGTTAACAGAGATAAAACATATTTTTGATTGAGCAGTTATGAAACACTCTTTTTGTAGAAAATGCAAGTGGAGATTCGGAGCGCTAAGAGGGTAATAGTGGAAAAAGTAATGTCTTCAAATATAAACTACACAGAATCATTCGGTGAAACTTCTTTCTGATCTGTGCATTCAGCTAACAGAGTTAAACCATACTTTTGATTGAGCAGATCTGAACACTCTTTCTGTAGAAAATGCAACTGGACATTTGGAGCGCTAAGAGCGTAGTAGTGGAAAAAGGAATACATTCAAATATAAACTACACAGAAGCATTCTGTGAAACTTCTTTCTGATCTGAGCATTCAGCTAACAGAGTTAAACCATACTTTTGATTGAGCAGTTTTGAAACAGTCTGTCTGTAGAAAATGCAACTGGACATTCGTAGCGCTAAGTGGGTAATAGTGGAAAAAACAATATGTTCAAATATAAACTACACAGAAGCATTGTATGAAACTTCTTTCCGTTCTGTGCATTCAACTAACAGAGTTGAACCTTACTTTTGATTGAGCCGTTCTGAAATACTCTTTCTGTAGAAACTGCAATTGGACATTCTGAGCGCTAGGAGGCCTATATTGGGAAAAAGAATGTCTACAAATAAAAACTACACAGAAGAATTGTGTGAAACTTCTTTCTCTTCTGTTTGTTCAACTAAAAGAGTTGAACCTTAGTTTTGATTGAGCCGTTCTGAAACACTCTTTCTGTAGAAAATGCAAGTGGAGATTCGGAGCGCTAAGAGGGTAATAGTGGAAAAAGGAATGTCTCCAAATATAAACTACACAGAATCATTCTGTGAAACTTCTTTCTGATCTGTGCATTCAGCTAACAGAGTTAAACCATACTTTTGATTGAGCAGATCTGAACACTCTTTCTGTAGAAAATGCAACTGGACATTTGGAGCGCTAAGAGAGTACTAGTGGAAAAAGGAATATATTCAAATATAAACTACACAGAAGCATTCTGTGAAACTTCTTTCTGATCTGAGCATTCAGCTAACAGAGTTAAACCATACTTTTGATTGAGCAGTTTTGAAACACTCTGTCTGTAGAAAATGCAACTGGACATTCGTAGCGCTAAGTGGGTAATAGTGGAAAAAAGGATATGTTCAAATATAAACTACACAGAAGCATTGTATGAAACTTCTTTCTGTTCTGTGCATTCAACTAACAGAGTTGAACCTTACTTTTGATTGAGCCTTTCTGAAACACTCTTTCTGTAGAAACTGCAATTGGACATTCTGAGCGCTAGGAGGCCTATATTGGGAAAAAGAATGTCTACAAATAAAAACTACACAGAAGAATTGTGTGAAACTACTTTCTGTTCTGTTTGTTCAACTAAAAGAGTTGAACCTTAGTTTTGATTGAGCCGTTCTGAAACACTCTTTCTGTAGAAAATGCAAGTGGAGATTCGGAGCGCTAAGAGGGTAATAGTGGAAAAAGGAATGTCTCCAAATATAAACTACACAGAATCATTCTGTGAAACTTATTTCTGATCTGTGCATTCAGCTAACAGAGTTAAACCATACTTTTGATTGAGCAGATCTGAACACTCTTTCTGTAGAAAATGCAACTAGACATTTGGAGCGCTAAGAGAGTAGTAGTGGAAAAAGGAATATATTCAAATATAAACTACACAGAAGCATTCTGTGAAACTTCTTTCTGATCTGAGCATTCAGCTAACAGAGTTAAACCATACTTTTGATTGAGCAGTTTTGAAACACTCTGTCTGTAGAAAATGCAACTGGACATTCGTAGCGCTAAGTGGGTAATAGTGGAAGAAAGAATACGTTCAAATATAAACTACACAGAAGCATTGTATGAAACTACTTTCTGTTCTGTGCATTCAACTAACAGAGTTGAACCTTACTTTTGATTGAGCCTTTCTGAAACCCTCTTTCTGTAGAAACTGCAATTGGACATTCTGAGCGCTAAGAGGCCTCTATTGGGAAAAATAATATCTTCAAATAAAAACTACACAGAAGCATTGTGTGAAACTTATTTCTGATATGTTCATTAAGCTAACAGAGTTAAACCATACTTTTGATTGCGCAGTTCTGAACACTCTTTCTGTATAAAATGCAAGTGGACATTCGGAGCGCTAAGAGGGTAATAGTGGAAAAAGGAATATATTCAAATATAAACTACACAGTAGCATTCTGTGAAAATTCTTTCTGTTCTGTGCATTCAACTAACAGAGTTGAACCTTACTTTTGATTGAGCCGTTCTGAAACACTCTTTCTGTAGAAACTGCAATTGGACATGCTAAGCGCTAAGAGGGCTACATTGGGAAAAAGAATATCTTCAAATAAAAACTACACAGATGCATTCTGTGAAACTTATTTCTGATCTGTAAATTCAGTTAACAGAGATAAAGCATATTTTTGATTGAGCAGTTATGAAACACTCTTTTTGTAGAAAATGCAAGTGGAGATTCGGAGCGCTAAGAGGGTAATAGTGGAAAAAGGAATGTCTTCAAATATGAACTACACAGAATCATTCGGTGAAACTTCTTTCTGATCTGTGCATTCAGCTAACAGAGTTAAACCATACTTTTGATTGAGCAGATCTGAACATTCTTTCTGTAGAAAATGCAACTGGACATTTGGAGCGCTAAGAGCGTAGTAGTGGAAAAAGGAATATATTCAAATATAAACTACACAGAAGCATTCTGTGAAACGTCTTTCTGATCTGAGCATTCAGCTAACAGAGTTAAACCATACTTTTGATTGAGCAGTTTTGAAACAGTCTGTCTGTAGAAAATGCAACTGGACATTCGTAGCGCTAAGTGGGTAATAGTGGAAAAAAGAATATGTTCAAATATAAACTACTCAGAAGCATTGTATGAAACTTCTTTCTGTTCTGTGCATTCAACTAACAGAGTTGAACCTTACTTTTGATTGAGCCGTTCTGAAATACTCTTTCTGTAGAAACTGTAATTGGACATTCTGAGCGCTAGGAGGCCTATATTGGGAAAAAGAATGTCTACAAATAAAAACTACACAGAAGAATTGTGTGAAACTTCTTTCTCTTCTGTTTGTTCAACTAAAAGAGTTGAACCTTAGTTTTGATTGAGCCGTTCTGAAACACTCTTTCTGTAGAAAATGCAAGTGGAGATTCGGAGCGCTAAGAGGGTAATAGTGGAAAAAGGAATGTCTCCAAATATAAACTACACAGAATCATTCTGTGAAACTTCTTTCTGATCTGTGCATTCAGCTAACAGAGTTAAACCATACTTTTGATTGAGCAGATCTGAACACTCTTTCTGTAGAAAATGCAACTGGACATTTGGAGCGCTAAGAGAGTACTAGTGGAAAAAGGAATATATTCAAATATAAACTACACAGAAGCATTCTGTGAAACTTCTTTCTGATCTGAGCATTCAGCTAACAGAGTTAATCCATACTTTTGATTGAGCAGTTTTGAAACACTCTGTCTGTAGAAAATGCAACTGGACATTCGTAGCGCTAAGTGGGTAATAGTGGAAAAAAGAATATGTTCAAATATAAACTACACAGAAGCATTGTATGAAACTTCTTTCTGTTTTGTGCATTCAACTAACAGAGTTGAACCTTACTTTTGATTGAGCCTTTCTGAAACACTCTTTCTGTAGAAACTGCAATTGGACATTCTGAGCGCTAGGAGGCCTATATTGGGAAAAAGAATGTCTACAAATAAAAACTACACAGAAGAATTGTGTGAAACTACTTTCTGTTCTGTTTGTTGAACTAAAAGAGTTGAACCTTAGTTTTGATTGAGCCGTTCTGAAACACTCTTTCTGTAGAAAATGCAAGTGGAGATTCGGAGCGCTAAGAGGGTAATAGTGGAAAAAGGAATGTCTCCAAATATAAACTACACAGAATCATTCTGTGAAACTTCTTTCTGATCTGTGCATTCAGCTAACAGAGTTAAACCATACTTTTGATTGAGCAGATCTGAACACTCTTTCTGTAGAAAATGCAACTGGACATTTGGAGCGCTAAGAGAGTAGTAGTGGAAAAATGAATATATTCAAATATAAACTACACAGAAGCATTCTGTGAAACTTCTTTCTGATCTGAGCATTCAGCTAACAGAGTTAAACCATACTTTTGATTGAGCAGTTTTGAAACACTCTGTCTGTAGAAAATGCAACTGGACAATCGTAGCGCTAAGTGGGTAATAGTGGAAAAAAGAATACGTTCAAATATAAACTACACAGAAGCATTGTATGAAACTTCTTTCTGTTCTGTGCATTCAACTAACAGATTTGAACCTTACTTTTGATTGAGCCTTTCTGAAACACTCTTTCTGTAGAAACTGCAATTGGACATTCTGAGCGCTAAGAGGCCTCTATTGGGAAAAATAATATCTTCAAATAAAAACTACACAGAAGCATTGTGTGAAACTTATTTCTGATATGTTCATTAAGCTAACAGAGTTAAACCATACTTTTGATTGCGCAGTTCTGAACACTCTTTCTGTATAAAATGCAAGTGGACATTCGGAGCGCTAAGAGGGTAATAGTGGAAAAAGTAATATATTCAAATATAAACTACACAGTAGCATTCTGTGAAAATTCTTTCTGTTCTGTGCATTCAACTAACAGAGTTGAACCTTACTTTTGATTGAGCCGTTCTGAAACACTCTTTCTGTAGAAACTGCAATTGGACATGCTAAGCGCTAAGAGGGCTACATTGGGAAAAAGAATATCTTTAAATAAAAACTACACAGATGCATTCTGTGAAACTTATTTCTGATCTGTAAATTCAGATAACAGAGATAAAACATATTTTTGATTGAGCAGTTATGAAACACTCTTTTTGTAGAAAATGCAAGTGGAGATTCGGAGCGCTAAGAGGGTAATAGTGGAAAAAGGAATGTCTTCAAATATAAACTACACAGAATCATTCGGTGAAACTTCTTTCTGATCTGTGCATTCAGCTAACAGAGTTAAACCATACTTTTGATTGAGCAGTTTTGAAACAGTCTGTCTGTAGAAAATGCAACTGGACATTCGTAGCGCTAAGTGGGTAATAGTGGAAAAAAGAATATGTTCAAATATAAACTACACAGAAGCATTGTATGAAACTTCTTTCTGTTCTGTGCATTCAACTAACAGAGTTGAACCTTACTTTTGATTGAGCCGTTCTGAAATACTCTTTCTGTAGAAACTGCAATTGGACATTCTGAGCGCTAGGAGGCCTATATTGGGAAAAAGAATGTCTACAAATAAAAACTACACAGAAGAATTGTGTGAAACTTCTTTCTCTTCTGTTTGTTCAACTAAAAGAGTTGAACCTTAGTTTTGATTGAGCCGTTCTGAAACACTCTTTCTGTAGAAAATGCAAGTGGAGATTCGGAGCGCTAAGAGGGTAATAGTGGAAAAAGGAATGTCTCCAAATATAAACTACACAGAATCATTCTGTGAAACTTCTCTCTGATCTGTGCATTCAGCTAACAGAGTTAAACCATACTTTTGATTGAGCAGATCTGAACACTCTTTCTGTAGAAAATGCAACTGGACATTTGGAGCGCTAAGAGAGTACTAGTGGAAAAAGGAATATATTCAAATATAAACTACACAGAAGCATTCTGTGAAACTTCTTTCTGATCTGAGCATTCAGCTAACAGAGTTAAACCATACTTTTGATTGAGCAGTTTTGAAACACTCTGTCTGTAGAAAATGCAACTGGACATTCGTAGCGCTAAGTGGGTAATAGTGGATAAAAGAATATGTTCAAATATAAACTACACAGAAGCATTGTATGAAACTTCTTTCTGTTCTGTGCATTCAACTAACAGAGTTGAACCTTACTTTTGATTGAGCCTTTCTGAAACACTCTTTCTGTAGAAACTGCAATTGGACATTCTGAGCGCTAGGAGGCCTATATTGGGAAAAAGAATGTCTACAAATAAAAACTACACAGAAGAATTGTGTGAAACTACTTTCTGTTCTGTTTGTTCAACTAAAAGAGTTGAACCTTAGTTTTGATTGAGCCGTTCTGAAACACTCTTTCTGTAGAAAATGCAAGTGGAGATTCGGAGCGCTAAGAGGGTAATAGTGGAAAAAGGAATGTCTCCAAATATAAACTACACAGAATCATTCTGTGAAACTTATTTCTGATCTGTGCATTCAGCTAACAGAGTTAAACCATACTTTTGATTGAGCAGATCTGAACACTCTTTCTGTAGAAAATGCAACTGGACATTTGGAGCGCTAAGAGAGTAGTAGTGGAAAAAGGAATATATTCAAATATAAACTACACCGAAGCATTCTGTGAAACTTCTTTCTGATCTGAGCATTCAGCTAACAGAGTTAAACCATACTTTTGATTGAGCAGTTTTGAAACACTCTGTCTGTAGAAAATGCAACTGGACATTCGTAGCGCTAAGTGGGTAATAGTGGAAAAAAGAATACGTTCAAATATAAACTACACAGAAGCATTGTATGAAACTTCTTTCTGTTCTGTGCATTCAACTAACAGAGTTGAACCTTACTTTTGATTGAGCCTTTCTGAAACACTCTTTCTGTAGAAACTGCAATTGGACATTCTGAGCGCTAAGAGGCCTCTATTGGGAAAAATAATATCTTCAAATAAAAACTACACAGAAGCATTGTGTGAAACTTATTTCTGATATGTTCATTAAGCTAACAGAGTTAAACCATACTTTTGATTGCGCAGTTCTGAACACTCTTTCTGTATAAAATGCAAGTGGACATTCGGAGCGCTAAGAGGGTAATAGTGGAAAAAGGAATATATTCAAATATAAACTACACAGTAGCATTCTGTGAAAATTCTTTCTGTTCTGTGCATTCAACTAACAGAGTTGAACCTTACTTTTGATTGAGCCGTTCTGAAACACTCTTTCTGTAGAAACTGCAATTGGACATGCTAAGCGCTAAGAGGGCTACATTGGGAAAAAGAATATCTTCAAATAAAAACTACACAGATGCATTCTGTGAAACTTATTTCTGATCTGTAAATTCAGTTAACAGAGATAAAGCATATTTTTGATTGAGCAGTTATGAAACACTCTTTTTGTAGAAAATGCAAGTGGAGATTCGGAGCGCTAAGAGGGTAATAGTGGAAAAAGGAATGTCTTCAAATATAAACTACACAGAATCATTCGGTGAAACTTCTTTCTGATCTGTGCATTCAGCTAACAGAGTTAAACCATACTTTTGATTGAGCAGATCTGAACATTCTTTCTGTAGAAAATGCAACTGGACATTTGGAGCGCTAAGAGCGTAGTAGTGGAAAAAGGAATATATTCAAATATAAACTACACAGAAGCATTCTGTGAAACTTCTTTCTGATCTGAGCATTCAGCTAACAGAGTTAAACCATACTTTTGATTGAGCAGTTTTGAAACAGTCTGTCTGTAGAAAATGCAACTGGACATTCGTAGCGCTAAGTGGGTAATAGTGGAAAAAAGAATATGTTCAAATATAAACTACACAGAAGCATTGTATGAAACTTCTTTCTGTTCTGTGCATTCAACTAACAGAGTTGAACCTTACTTTTGTTTGAGCCGTTCTGAAATACTCTTTCTGTAGAAACTGTAATTGGACATTCTGAGCGCTAGGAGGCCTATATTGGGAAAAAGAATGTCTACAAATAAAAACTACACAGAAGAATTGTGTGAAACTTCTTTCTCTTCTGTTTGTTCAACTAAAAGAGTTGAACCTTAGTTTTGATTGAGCCGTTCTGAAACACTCTTTCTGTAGAAAATGCAAGTGGAGATTCGGAGCGCTAAGAGGGTAATAGTGGAAAAAGGAATGTCTCCAAATATAAACTACACAGAATCATTCTGTGAAACTTCTTTCTGATCTGTGCATTCAGCTAACAGAGTTAAACCATACTTTTGATTGAGCAGATCTGAACACTCTTTCTGTAGAAAATGCAACTGGACATTTGGAGCGCTAAGAGAGTACTAGTGGAAAAAGGAATATATTCAAATATAAACTACACAGAAGCATTCTGTGAAAATTCTTTCTGATCTGAGCATTCAGCTAACAGAGTTAATCCATACTTTTGATTGAGCAGTTTTGAAACACTCTGTCTGTAGAAAATGCAACTGGACATTCGTAGCGCTAAGTGGGTAATAGTGGAAAAAAGAATATGTTCAAATATAAACTACACAGAAGCATTGTATGAAACTTCTTTCTGTTTTGTGCATTCAACTAACAGAGTTGAACCTTACTTTGATTGAGCCTTTCTGAAACACTCTTTCTGTAGAAACTGCAATTGGACATTCTGAGCGCTAGGAGGCCTATATTGGGAAAAAGAATGTCTACAAATAAAAACTACACAGAAGAATTGTGTGAAACTACTTTCTGTTCTGTTTGTTCAACTAAAAGAGTTGAACCTTAGTTTTGATTGAGCCGTTCTGAAACACTCTTTCTGTAGAAAATGCAAGTGGAGATTCGGAGCGCTAAGAGGGTAATAGTGGAAAAAGGAATGTCTCCAAATATAAACTACACAGAATCATTCTGTGAAACTTCTTTCTGATCTGTGCATTCAGCTAACAGAGTTAAACCATACTTTTGATTGAGCAGATCTGAACCCTCTTTCTGTAGAAAATGCAACTGGACATTTGGAGCGCTAAGAGAGTAGTAGTGGAAAAAGGAATATATTCAAATATAAACTACACAGAAGCATTCTGTGAAACTTCTTTCTGATCTGAGCATTCAGCTAACAGAGTTAAACCATACTTTTGATTGAGCAGTTTTGAAACACTCTGTCTGTAGAAAATGCAACTGGACATTCGTAGCGCTAAGTGGGTAATAGTGGAAAAAAGAATACGTTCAAATATAAACTACACAGAAGCATTGTATGAAACTTCTTTCTGTTCTGTGCATTCAACTAACAGATTTGAACCTTACTTTTGATTGAGCCTTTCTGAAACACTCTTTCTGTAGAAACTGCAATTGGACATTCTGAGCGCTAAGAGGCCTCTATTGGGAAAAATAATATCTTCAAATAAAAACTACACAGAAGCATTGTGTGAAACTTATTTCTGATATGTTCATTAAGCTAACAGAGTTAAACCATACTTTTGATTGCGCAGTTCTGAACACTCTTTCTGTAGAAAATGCAAGTGGTCATTCGGAGCGCTAAGAGGGTAATAGTGGAAAAAGGAATATATTCAAATATAAACTACACAGTAGCATTCTGTGAAAATTCTTTCTGTTCTGTGCATTCAACTAACAGAGTTGAACCTTACTTTTGATTGAGCCGTTCTGAAACACTCTTTCTGTAGAAACTGCAATTGGACATGCTGAGCGCTAAGAGGCCTACATTGGGAAAAAGAATATCTTCAAATAAAAACTACACAGATGCATTCTGTGAAACTTATTTCTGATCTGTAAATTCAGTTAACAGAGATAAAGCATATTTTTGATTGAGCAGTTATGAAACACTCTTTTTGTAGAAAATGCAAGTGGAGATTCGGAGCGCTAAGAGGGTAATAGTGGAAAAAGGAATGTCTTCAAATATAAACTACACAGAATCATTCGGTGAAACTTCTTTCTGATCTGTGCATTCAGCTAACAGAGTTAAACCATACTTTTGATTGAGCAGAACTGAACACTCTTTCTGTAGAAAATGCAACTGGACATTTGGAGCGCTAAGAGCGTAGTAGTGGAAAAAGGAATATATTCAAATATAAACTACACAGAAGCATTCTGTGAAACTTCTTTCTGATCTGAGCATTCAGCTAACAGAGTTAAACCATACTTTTGATTGAGCAGTTTTGAAACACTCTGTCTGTAGAAAATGCAACTGGACATTCGTAGCGCTAAGTGGGTAATAGTGGAAAAAAGAATATGTTCAAATATAAACTACACAGAAGCATTGTATGAAACTTCTTTCTGTTCTGTGCATTCAACTAACAGAGTTGAACCTTACTTTTGATTGAGCCTTTCTGAAACACTCTTTCTGTAGAAACTGCAATTGGACATTCTGAGCGCTAAGAGGCCTCTATTGGGAAAAATAATATCTTCAAATAAAAACTACACAGAAGCATTGTGTGAAACTTATTTCTGATATGTTCATTAAGCTAACAGAGTTAAACCATACTTTTGATTGCGCAGTTCTGAACACTCTTTCTGTAGAAAATGCAAGTGGACATTCGGAGCGCTAAGAGGGTAATAGTGGAAAAAGGAATATATTCAAATATAAACTACACAGTAGCATTCTGTGAAAATTCTTTCTGTTCTGTGCATTCAACTAACAGAGTTGAACCTTACTTTTGATTGAGCCGTTCTGAAACACTCTTTCTGTAGAAACTGCAATTGGACATGCTAAGCGCTAAGAGGCCTACATTGGGAAAAAGAATATCTGCAAATAAAAACTACACAGATGCATTCTGTGAAACTTGTTTCTGATCTGTAAATTCAGTTAACAGAGATAAAGCATTTTTTTGATTGAGCAGTTATGAAACACTCTTTTTGTAGAAAATGCAAGTGGAGATTCGGAGCGCTAAGAGGGTAATAGTGGAAAAAGGAATGTCTTCAAATATAAACTACACAGAATCATTCGGTGAAACTCCTTTCTGATCTGTGCATTCAGCTAACAGAGTTAAACCATACTTTTGATTGAGCAGTTTTGAAACACTCTGTCTGTAGAAAATGCAACTGGACATTCGTAGCGCTAAGTGGGTAATAGTGGAAAAAAGAATATGTTCAAATATAAACTACACAGAAGCATTGTATGAAACTTCTTTCTGTTCTGTGCATTCAACTAACAGAGTTGAACCTTACTTTTGATTGAGCCTTTCTGAAACACTCTTTCTGTAGAAACTGCAATTGGACATTCTGAGCGCTAAGAGGCCTCTATTGGGAAAAATAATATCTTCAAATAAAAACTACACAGAAGCATTGTGTGAAACTTATTTCTGATATGTTCATTAAGCTAACAGAGTTAAACCATACTTTTGATTGCGCAGTTCTGAACACTCTTTCTGTAGAAAATGCAAGTGGACATTCGGAGCGCTAAGAGGGTAATAGTGGAAAAAGGAATATATTCAAATATAAACTACACAGTAGCATTCTGTGAAAATTCTTTCTGTTCTGTGCATTCAACTAACAGAGTTGAACCTTACTTTTGATTGAGCCGTTCTGAAACACTCTTTCTGTAGAAACTGCAATTGGACATGCTAAGCGCTAAGAGGCCTACATTGGGAAAAAGAATATCTTCAAATAAAAACTACACAGATGCATTCTGTGAAACTTATTTCTGATCTGTAAATTCAGTTAACAGAGATAAAACATATTTTTGATTGAGCAGTTATGAAACACTCTTTTTGTAGAAAATGCAAGTGGAGATTCGGAGCGCTAAGAGGGTAATATTGGAAAAAGTAATGTCTATAAATATAAACAACACAGAATCATTCGGTGAAACTTCTTTCTGATCTGTGCATTCAGCTAACAGAGTTAAACCATACTTTTGATTGAGCAGATCTGAACATTCTTTCTGTAGAAAATGCAACTGGACATTTGGAGCGCTAAGAGCGTAGTAGTGGAAAAAGGAATATATTCAAATATAAACTACACAGAAGCATTCTGTGAAACTTCTTTCTGATCTGAGCATTCAGCTAACAGAGTTAAACCATACTTTTGATTGAGCAGTTTTGAAACAGTCTGTCTGTAGAAAATGCAACTGGACATTCGTAGCGCTAAGTGGGTAATAGTGGAAAAAAGAATATGTTCAAATATAAACTACACAGAAGCATTGTATGAAACTTCTTTCTGTTCTGTGCATTCAACTAACAGAGTTGAACCTTACTTTTGATTGAGCCGTTCTGAAATACTCTTTCTGTAGAAACTGCAATTGGACATTCTGAGCGCTAGGAGGCCTATATTGGGAAAAAGAATGTCTACAAATAAAAACTACACAGAAGAATTGTGTGAAACTTCTTTCTCTTCTGTTTGTTCAACTAAAAGAGTTGAACCTTAGTTTTGATTGAGCCGTTCTGAAACACTCTTTCTGTAGAAAATGCAAGTGGAGATTCGGAGCGCTAAGAGGGTAATAGTGGAAAAAGGAATGTCTCCAAATATAAACTACACAGAATCATTCTGTGAATCTTCTTTCTGATCTGTGCATTCAGCTAACAGAGTTAAACCATACTTTTGATTGAGCAGATCTGAACACTCTTTCTGTAGAAAATGCAACTGGACATTTGGAGCGCTAAGAGAGTACTAGTGGAAAAAGGAATATATTCAAATATAAACTACACAGAAGCATTCTCTGAAACTTCTTTCTGATCTGAGCATTCAGCTATCAGAGTTAAACCATACTTTTGATTGAGCAGTTTTGAAACACTCTGTCTGTAGAAAATGCAACTGGACATTCGTAGCGCTAAGTGGGTAATAGTGGAAAAAAGAATATGTTCAAATATAAACTACACAGAAGCATTGTATGAAACTTCTTTCTGTTCTGTGCATTCAACTAACAGAGTTGAACCTTACTTTTGATTGAGCCTTTCTGAAACACTCTTTCTGTAGAAACTGCAATTGGACATTCTGAGCGCTAGGAGGCCTATATTGGGAAAAAGAATGTCTACAAATAAAAACTACACAGAAGAATTGTGTGAAACTACTTTCTGTTCTGTTTGTTCAACTAAAAGAGTTGAACCTTAGTTTTGATTGAGCCGTTCTGAAACACTCTTTCTGTAGAAAATGGAAGTGGAGATTCGGAGCGCTAAGAGGGTAATAGTGGAAAAAGGAATGTCTCCAAATATAAACTACACAGAATCATTCTGTGAAACTTCTTTCTGATCTGTGCATTCAGCTAACAGAGTTAAACCATACTTTTGATTGAGCAGACCTGAACACTCTTTCTGTAGAAAATGCAACTGGACATTCGTAGCGCTAAGTGGGTAATAGTGGAAAAAATAATATATTCAAATATAAACTACACAGAAGCATTGTATGAAACTTCTTTCTTTTCTGTGCATTCAACTAACAGAGTTGAACCTTACTTTTGATTGAGCCTTTCTGAAACACTCTTTCTGTAGAAACTGCAATTGGACATTCTGAGCGCTAAGAGGCCTCTATTGGGAAAAATAATATCTTCAAATAAAAACTACACAGAAGCATTGTGTGAAACTTATTTCTGATATGTTCATTAAGCTAACAGAGTTAAACCATACTTTTGATTGCGCAGTTCTGAACACACTTTCTGTAGAAAATGCAAGTGGACATTCGGAGCGCTAAGAGGGTAATAGTGGAAAAAGGAATATATTCAAATATAAACTACACAGTAGCATTCTGTGAAAATTCTTTCTGTTCTGTACATTCAACTAACAGAGTTGAACCTTACTTTTGATTGAGGCGTTCTGAAACACTCTTTCTGTAGAAACTGCAATTGGACATGCTAAGCGCTAAGAGGCCTACATTGGGAAAAAGAATATCTTCAAATTAAAACTACACAGATGCATTCTGTGAAACTTATTTCTGATCTGTAAATTCAGTTAACAGAGATAAAACATATTTTTGATTGAGCAGTTATGAAACACTCTTTTTGTAGAAAATGCAAGTGGAGATTCGGAGCGCTAAGAGGGTAATAGTTGAAAAAGGAATGTCTTCAAATATAAACAACACAGAATCATTCGGTGAAACTTCTTTCTGATCTGTGCATTCAGCTAACAGAGTTAAACCATACTTTTGATTGAGCAGATCTGAACATTCTTTCTGTAGAAAATGCAACTGGACATTTGGAGCGCTAAGAGCGTAGTAGTGGAAAAAGGAATATATTCAAATATAAACTACACAGAAGCATTCTGTGAAACTTCTTTCTGATCTGAGCATTCAGCTAACAGAGTTAAACCATACTTTTGATTGAGCAGTTTTGAAACAGTCTGTCTGTAGAAAATGCAACTGGACATTCGTAGTGCTAAGTGGGTAATAGTGGAAAAAAGAATATGTTCAAATATAAACTACACAGAAGCATTGTATGAAACTTCTTTCTGTTCTGTGCATTCAACTAACAGAGTTGAACCTTACTTTTGATTGAGCCGTTCTGAAATACTCTTTCTGTAGAAAATGCAATTGGCCATTCTGAGCGCTAAGAGGCCTATATTGGGAAAAAGAATGTCTACAAATAAAAACTACACAGAACTATTCTGTGAAACTACTTTCTGTTCTGTTCGTTCAACTAAAAGAGTTGAACCTTAGTTTTGATTGATCCATTCTGAAACACTCTTTCTGTAGAAAATGCAAGTGGAGATTTGGAGCGCTAAGAGGGTAATAGTGGAAAAAGGAATGTCTTCAAATATAAACTACACAGAATCATTCTGTATAACTTTTTTCTGATCTGTGCATTCAGCTAACAGAGTTAAAACATAATTTTGATTGAGCAGATCTGAACACTCTTTCTGTAGAAAATGCAACTGGACATTTGGAGCACTAAGAGGGTAGTAGTGGAAAAAAGAATATGTTCAAATATAAACTACACAGAAGCATTGTATGAAACTTCTTTCTGTTCTGTGCATTCAACTAAGAGTGTTGAACCTTACGTTTGATTGAGCCGTTCTGAAACACTCTTTCTGTAGAAACAGCAATTGGACATTCTGGGCGTTAAGAGGCCTATATTGGGAAAAATAATATCTTCAAATAAAAACTGCACAGAAGCATTGTTTGAAACTTATTTCTGATATGTGCATTCAGCTAACAGAGTTAAACCATACTTTTGATTGCGAAGTTCAGAACACTCTTTCTGTAGAAAATGCAAGTGGACATTCGGAGCGCTAAGATGGTAATAGTGGAAAAAGGAATATATTCAAATATAAACTACACAGAAGCCTTCTGTGAAACTTCTTTCTGTTCTGTGCATTCAACTACCACGGTTGAACCTTACTTTTTATTGAGCCGTTCTGAAACACTCTTTCTGTAGAAACTGCAATTGGACATTCTGAGCTCTAAGAGGACTATATTGGGAAAAAGAATATCTACAAATGAAAACTACACAGAAGCATTCTGTGAAACTTCTTTCTGTTCTGTTCATTCAACTAAAAGAGTTGAACCTTAGTTTTGATTGATCCGTTCTGAAACACTCTTTCTGTAGTAAATGCAAGTGGAGATTCGGTTCGCTAAGAGGGTAATAGTGGAAAAAGGAATGTCTTCAAATATAAACAACACAGAATCATTCGGTGAAACTTCTTTCTGATCTGTGCATTCAGCTAACAGAGTTAAACCATACTTTTGATTGAGCAGATCTGAACATTCTTTCTGTAGAAAATGCAACTGGACACTTGGAGCGCTAAGAGCGTAGTAGTGGAAAAAGGAATATATTCAAATATAAACTACACAGAAGCATTCTGTGAAAATTCTTTCTGTTCTGTGCATTCAACTAACAGAGTTGAACCTTACTTTTGATTGAGCCGTTCTGAAACACTCTTTCTGTAGAAACTGCAATTGGACATGCTAAGCGCTAAGAGGCCTACATTGGGAAAAAGAATATCTTCAAATAAAAACTACACAGATGCATTCTGTGAAACTTATTTCTGATCTGTAAATTCAGTTAACAGAGATAAAGCATATTTTTGATTGAGCAGTTATGAAACACTCTTTTTGTAGAAAATGCAAGTGGAGATTCGGAGCGCTAAGAGGGTAATAGTGGAAAAGGGAATGTCTTCAAATATAAACTACACAGAATCATTCGGTGAAACTTCTTTCTGATCTGTGCATTCAGCTAACAGAGTTAAACCATACTTTTGATTGAGCAGATCTGAACACTCTTTCTGTAGAAAATGCAACTGGACATTTGGAGCGCTAAGAGCATAGTAGTGGAAAAAGTAATAAATTCAAATATAAACTACACAGAAGCATTCTGTGAAACTTCTTTCTGATCTGAGCATTCAGCTAACAGAGTTAAACCATACTTTTGATTGAGCAGTTTTGAAACACTCTGTCTGTAGAAAATGCAACTGGACATTCGTAGCGCTAAGTGGGTAATAGTGGAAAAAAGAATATGTTCAAATATAAACTACACAGAAGCATTGTATGAAACTTCTTTCTGTTCTGTGCATTCAACTAACAGATTTGAACCTTACTTTTGATTGAGCCTTTCTGAAACACTCTTTCTGTAGAAACTGCAATTGGACATTCTGAGCGCTAAGAGGCCTCTATTGGGAAAAATAATATCTTCAAATAAAAACTACACAGAAGCATTGTGTGAAACTTATTTCTGATATGTTCATTAAGCTAACAGAGTTAAACCATACTTTTGATTGCGCAGTTCTGAACACTCTTTCTGTATAAAATGCAAGTGGACATTCGGAGCGCTAAGAGGGTAATAGTGGAAAAAGGAATATATTCAAATATAAACTACACAGTAGCATTCTGTGAAAATTCTTTCTGTTCTGTGCATTCAACTAACAGAGTTGAACCTTACTTTTGATTGAGCCGTTCTGAAACACTCTTTCTGTAGAAACTGCAATTGGACATGCTAAGCGCTAAGAGGCCTACATTGGGAAAAAGAATATCTTCAAATAAAAACTACACAGATGCATTCTGTGAAACTTATTTCTGATCTGTAAATTCAGTTAACAGAGATAAAACATATTTTTGATTGAGCAGTTATGAAACACTCTTTTTGTAGAAAATGCAAGTGGAGATTCGGAGCGCTAAGAGGGTAACAGTGGAAAAAGGAATGTCTTCAAATATAAACAACACAGAATCATTCGGTGAAACTTCTTTCTGATCTGTGCATTCAGCTAACAGAGTTAAACCATACTTTTGATTGAGCAGATCTGAACATTCTTTCTGTAGAAAATGCAACTGGACATTTGGAGCGCTAAGAGCGTAGTAGTGGAAAAAGGAATATATTCAAATATAAACTACACAGAAGCATTCTGTGAAACTTCTTTCTGATCTGAGCATTCAGCTAACAGAGTTAAACCATACTTTTGATTGAGCAGTTTTGAAACAGTCTGTCTGTAGAAAATGCAACTGGACATTCGTAGCGCTAAGTGGGTAATAGTGGAAAAAAGAATATGTTCAAATATAAACTACACAGAAGCATTGTATGAAACTTCTTTCTGTTCTGTGCATTCAACTAACAGAGTTGAACCTTACTTTTGATTGAGCCGTTCTGAAATACTCTTTCTGTAGAAACTGCAATTGGACATTCTGAGCGCTAGGAGGCCTATATTGGGAAAAAGAATGTCTACAAATAAAAACTACACAGAAGAATTGTGTGAAACTTCTTTCTCTTCTGTTTGTTCAACTAAAAGAGTTGAACCTTAGTTTTGATTGAGCCGTTCTGAAACACTCTTTCTGTAGAAAATGCAAGTGGAGATTCGGAGCGCTAAGAGGGTAATAGTGGAAAAAGGAATGTCTCCAAATATAAACTACACAGAATCATTCTGTGAATCTTCTTTCTGATCTGTGCATTCAGCTAACAGAGTTAAACCAGACTTTTGATTGAGCAGATCTGAACACTCTTTCTGTAGAAAATGCAACTGGACATTTGGAGCGCTAAGAGAGTACTAGTGGAAAAAGGAATATATTCAAATATAAACTACACAGAAGCATTCTGTGAAACTTCTTTCTGATCTGAGCATTCAGCTAACAGAGTTAAACCATACTTTTGATTGAGCAGTTTTGAAACACTCTGTCTGTAGAAAATGCAACTGGACATTCGTAGCGCTATGTGGGTAATAGTGGAAAAAAGAATATGTTCAAATATAAACTACACGGAAGCATTGTATGAAACTTCTTTCTGTTCTGTGCATTCAACTAACAGAGTTGAACCTTACTTTTGATTGAGCCTTTCTGAAACACTCTTTCTGTAGAAACTGCAATTGGACATTCTGAGCGCTAGGAGGCCTATATTGGGAAAAAGAATGTCTACAAATAAAAACTACACAGAAGAATTGTGTGAAACTACTTTCTGTTCGGTTTGTTCAACTAAAAGAGTTGAACCTTAGTTTTGATTGAGCCGTTCTGAAACACTCTTTCTGTAGAAAATGCAAGTGGAGATTCGGAGCGCTAAGAGGGTAATAGTGGAAAAAGGAATGTCTCCAAATATAAACTACACAGAATCATTCTGTGAAACTTCTTTCTGATCTGTGCATTCAGCTAACAGAGTTAAACCATACTTTTGATTGAGCAGATCTGAACACTCTTTCTGTAGAAAATGCAACTGGACATTTGGAGCGCTAAGAGAGTATTAGTGGAAAAAGGAATATATTCAAATATAAACTACACAGAAGCATTCTGTGAAACTTCTTTCTGATCTGAGCATTCAGCTGACAGAGTTAAACCATACTTTTGATTGAGCAGTTTTGAAACACTCTGTCTGTAGAAAATGCAACTGGACATTCGTAGCGCTAAGTGGGTAATAGTGGAAAAAAGAATACATTCAAATATAAACTACACAGAAGCATTGTATGAAACTTCTTTCTGTTCTGTGCATTCAACTAACAGAGTTGAACCTTACTTTTGATTGAGCCTTTCTGAAACACTCTTTCTGTAGAAACTGCAATTGGACATTCTGAGCGCTAAGAGGCCTCTATTGGGAAAAATAATATCTTCAAATAAAAACTACACAGAAGCATTGTGTGAAACTTATTTCTGATATGTTCATTAAGCTAACAGAGTTAAACCATACTTTTGATTGCGCAGTTCTGAACACTCTTTCTGTAGAAAATGCAAGTGGACATTCGGAGCGCTAAGAGGGTAATAGTGGAAAAAGGAATATATTCAAATATAAACTACACAGTAGCATTCTGTGAAAATTCTTTCTGTTCTGTGCATTCAACTAACAGAGTTGAACCTTACTTTTGATTGAGCCGTTCTGAAACACTCTTTCTGTAGAAACTGCAATTGGACATGCTAAGCGCTAAGAGGCCTACATTGGGAAAAAGAATATCTTCAAATAAAAACTACACAGATGCATTCTGTGAAACTTATTTCTGATCTGTAAATTCAGTTAACAGAGATAAAGCATATTTTTGATTGAGCAGTTATGAAACACTCTTTTTGTAGAAAATGCAAGTAGAGATTCGGAGCGCTAAGAGGGTAATAGTGGAAAAAGTAATGTCTTCAAATATAAACTACACAGAATCATTCGGTGAAACTTCTTTCTGATCTGTGCATTCAGCTAACAGAGTTAAACCATACTTTTGATTGAGCAGATCTGAACACTCTTTCTGTAGAAAATGCAACTGGACATTTGGAGCGCTAAGAGCGTAGTAGTGGAAAAAGGAATATATTCAAATATAAACTACACAGAAGCATTCTGTGAAACTTCTTTCTGATCTGAGCATTCAGCTAACAGAGTTAAACCATACTTTTGATTGAGCAGTTTTGAAACAGTCTGTCTGTAGAAAATGCAACTGGACATTCGTAGCGCTAAGTGGGTAATAGTGGAAAAAAGAATATGTTCAAATAAAAACTACACAGAAGCATTGTATGAAACTTCTTTCTGTTCTGTGCATTCAACTAACAGAGTTGAACCTTACTTTTGATTGAGCCGTTCTGAAATACTCTTTCTGTAGAAACTGCAATTGGACATTCTGAGCGCTAGGAGGCCTATATTGGGAAAAAGAATGTCTACAAATAAAAACTACACAGAAGAATTGTGTGAAACTTCTTTCTCTTCTGTTTGTTCAACTAAAAGAGTTGAACCTTAGTTTTGATTGAGCCGTTCTGAAACACTCTTTCTGTAGAAAATGCAAGTGGAGATTCGGAGCGCTAAGAGGGTAATAGTGGAAAAAGGAATGTCTCCAAATATAAACTACACAGAATCATTCTGTGAAACTTCTTTCTGATCTGTGCATTCAGCTAACAGAGTTAAACCATACTTTTGATTGAGCAGATCTGAACACTCTTTCTGTAGAAAATGCAACTGGACATTTGGAGCGCTAAGAGAGTACTAGTGGAAAAAGGAATATATTCAAATATAAACTACACAGAAGCATTCAGTGAAACTTCTTTCTGATCTGAGCATTCAGCTAACAGAGTTAAACCATACTTTTGATTGAGCAGTTTTGAAACACTCTGTCTGTAGAAAATGCAACTGGACATTCGTAGCGCTAAGTGGGTAATAGTGGAAAAAAGAATATGTTCAAATATAAACTACACAGAAGCATTGTATGAAACTTCTTTCTGTTCTGTGCATTCAACTAACAGAGTTGAACCTTACTTTTGATTGAGCCTTTCTGAAACACTCTTTCTGTAGAAACTGCAATTGGACATTCTGAGCGCTAGGAGGCCTATATTGGGAAAAAGAATGTCTACAAATAAAAACTACACAGAAGAATAGTGTGAAACTACTTTCTGTTCTGTTTGTTCAACTAAAAGAGTTGAACCTTAGTTTTGATTGAGCCGTTCTGAAACACTCTTTCTGTAGAAAATGCAAGTGGAGATTCGGAGCGCTAAGAGGGTAATAGTGGAAAAAGGAATGTCTCCAAATATAAACTACACAGAAACATTCTGTGAAACTTCTTTCTGATCTGTGCATTCAGCTAACAGAGTTAAACCATACTTTTGATTGAGCAGATCTGAACACTCTTTCTGTAGAAAATGCAACTGGACATTTGGAGCGCTAAGAGAGTAGTAGTGGAAAAAGGAATATATTCAAATATAAACTACACAGAAGCATTCTGTGAAACTTCTTTCTGATCTGAGCATTCAGCTAACAGAGTTAAACCATACTTTTGATTGAGCAGTTTTGAAACACTCTGTAGAAAATGCAACTGGGCATTCGTAGCGCTAAGTGGGTAATAGTGGAAAAAGGAATACGTTCAAATATAAACTACACAGAAGCATTGTATGAAACTTCTTTCTGTTCTGTGCATTCAACTAACAGAGTTGAACTTTACTTTTGATTGAGCCTTTCTGAAACACTCTTTCTGTAGAAACTGCAATTGGACATTCTGAGCGCTAAGAGGCCTCTATTGGGAAAAATAATATCTTCAAATAAAAACTACACAGAAGCATTGTGTGAAACTTATTTCTGATATGTTCATTAAGCTAACAGAGTTAAACCATACTTTTGATTGCGCAGTTCTGAACACTCTTTCTGTATAAAATGCAAGTGGACATTCGGAGCGCTAAGAGGGTAATAGTGGAAAAAGGAATATATTCAAATATAAACTACACAGTAGCATTCTGTGAAAATTCTTTCTGTTCTGTGCATTCAACTAACAGAGTTGAACCTTACTTTTGATTGAGCCGTTCTGAAACACTCTTTCTGTAGAAACTGCAATTGGACATGCTAAGCGCTAAGAGGCCAACATTGGGAAAAAGAATATCTTCAAATAAAAACTACACAGATGCATTCTGTGAAACTTATTTCTGATCTGTAAATTCAGTTAACAGAGATAAAACATATTTTTGATTGAGCAGTTATGAAACACTCATTTTGTAGAAAATGCAAGTGGAGATTCGGAGCGCTAAGAGGGTAATAGTGGAAAAAGTAATGTCTTCAAATATAAACTACACAGAATCATTCAGTGAAACTTCTTTCTGATCTGTGCATTCAGCTAACAGAGTTAAACCATACTTTTGATTGAGCAGATCTGAACACTCTTTCTTTAGAAAATGCAACTGGACATTTGGAGCGCTAAGAGCGTAGTAGTGGAAAAAGGAATACATTCAAATATAAACTACACAGAAGCATTCTGTGAAACTTCTTTCTGATCTGAGCATTCAGCTAACAGAGTTAAACCATACTTTTGATTGAGCAGTTTTGAAACAGTCTGTCTGTAGAAAATGCAACTGGACATTCGTAGCGCTAAGTGGGTAATAGTGGAAAAAACAATATGTTCAAATATAAACTACACAGAAGCATTGTATGAAACTTCTTTCCGTTCTGTGCATTCAACTAACAGAGTTGAACCTTACTTTTGATTGAGCCGTTCTGAAATACTCTTTCTGTAGAAACTGCAATTGGACATTCTGAGCGCTAGGAGGCCTATATTGGGAAAAAGAATGTCTACAAATAAAAACTACACAGAAGAATTGTGTGAAACTACTTTCTCTTCTGTTTGTTCAACTAAAAGAGTTGAACCTTAGTTTTGATTGAGCCGTTCTGAAACACTCTTTCTGTAGAAAATGCAAGTGGAGATTCGGAGCGCTAAGAGGGTAATAGTGGAAAAAGGAATGTCTCCAAATATAAACTACACAGAATCATTCTGTGAAACTTCTTTCTGATCTGTGCATTCAGCTAACAGAGTTAAACCATACTTTTGATTGAGCAGATCTGAACACTCTTTCTGTAGAAAATGCAACTGGACATTTGGAGCGCTAAGAGAGTACTAGTGGAAAAAGGAATATATTCAAATATAAACTACACAGAAGCATTCTGTGAAACTTCTTTCTGATCTGAGCATTCAGCTAACAGAGTTAAACCATACTTTTGATTGAGCAGTTTTGAAACACTCTGTCTGTAGAAAATGCAACTGGACATTCGTAGCGCTAAGTGGGTAATAGTGGAAAAAAGAATATGTTCAAATATAAACTACACAGAAGCATTGTATGAAACTTCTTTCTGTTCTGTGCATTCAACTAACAGAGTTGAACCTTACTTTTGATTGAGCCTTTCTGAAACACTCTTTCTGTAGAAACTGCAATTGGACATTCTGAGCGCTAGGAGGCCTATATTGGGAAAAAGAATGTCTACAAATAAAAACTACACAGAAGAATTGTGTGAAACTACTTTCTGTTCTGTTTGTTCAACTAAAAGAGTTGAACCTTAGTTTTGATTGAGCCGTTCTGAAACACTCTTTCTGTAGAAAATGCAAGTGGAGATTCGGAGCGCTAAGAGGGTAATAGTGGAAAAAGGAATGTCTCCAAATATAAACTACACAGAATCATTCTGTGAAACTTCTTTCTGATCTGTGCATTCAGCTAACAGAGTTAAACCATACTTTTGATTGAGCAGATCTGAACACTCTTTCTGTAGAAAATGCAACTGGACATTTGGAGCGCTAAGAGAGTATTAGTGGAAAAAGGAATATATTCAAATATAAACTACACCGAAGCATTCTGTGAAACTTCTTTCTGATCTGAGCATTCAGCTAACAGAGTTAAACCATACTTTTGATTGAGCAGTTTTGAAACACTCTGTCTGTAGAAAATGCAACTGGACATTCGTAGCGCTAAGTGGGTAATAGTGGAAAAAAGAATACGTTCAAATATAAACTACACAGAAGCATTGTATGAAACTTCTTTCTGTTCTGTGCATTCAACTAACAGAGTTGAACCTTACTTTTGATTGAGCCTTTCTGAAACACTCTTTCTGTAGAAACTGCAATTGGACATTCTGAGCGCTAAGAGGCCTCTATTGGGAATAATAATATCTTCAAATAAAAACTACACAGAAGCATTGTGTGAAACTTATTTCTGATATGTTCATTAAGCTAACAGAGTTAAACCATACTTTTGATTGCGCAGTTCTGAACACTCTTTCTGTATAAAATGCAAGTGGACATTCGGAGCGCTAAGAGGGTAATAGTGGAAAAAGGAATATATTCAAATATAAACTACACAGTAGCATTCTGTGAAAATCCTTTCTGTTCTGTGCATTCAACTAACAGAGTTGAACCTTACTTTTGATTGAGCCGTTCTGAAACACTCTTTCTGTAGAAACTGCAATTGGACATGCTAAGCGCTAAGAGGCCTACATTGGGAAAAAGAATATCTTCAAATAAAAACTACACAGATGCATTCTGTGAAACTTATTTCTGATCTGTAAATTCAGTTAACAGAGATAAAGCATATTTTTGATTGAGCAGTTATGAAACACTCTTTTTGTAGAAAATGCAAGTGGAGATTCGGAGCGCTAAGAGGGTAATAGTGGAAAAAGTAATGTCTTCAAATATAAACTACACAGAATCATTCGGTGAAACTTCTTTCTGATCTGTGCATTCAGCTAACAGAGTTAAACCATACTTTTGATTGAGCAGATCTGAACACTCTTTCTGTAGAAAATGCAACTGGACATTTGGAGCGCTAAGAGCGTAGTAGTGGAAAAAGGAATACATTCAAATATAAACTACACAGAAGCATTCTGTGAAACTTCTTTCTGATCTGAGCATTCAGCTAACAGAGTTAAAACATACTTTTGATTGAGCAGTTTTGAAACACTCTGTCTGTAGAAAATGCAACTGGACATTCGTAGCGCTAAGTGGGTAATAGTGGAAAAAACAATATGTTCAAATATAAACTACACAGAAGCATTGTATGAAACTACTTTCTGTTCTGTGCATTCAACTAACAGAGTTGAACCTTACTTTTGATTGAGCCTTTCTGAAACACTCTTTCTGTAGAAACTGCAATTGGACATTCTGAGCGCTAAGAGGCCTCTATTGGGAAAAATAATATCTTCAAATAAAAACTACACAGAAGCATTGTGTGAAACTTATTTCTGATATGTTCATTAAGCTAACAGAGTTAAACCATACTTTTGATTGCGCAGTTCTGAACACTCTTTCTGTATAAAATGCAAGTGGACATTCGGAGCGCTAAGAGGGTAATAGTGGAAAAAGGAATATATTCAAATATAAACTACACAGTAGCATTCTGTGAAAATTCTTTCTGTTCTGTGCATTCAACTAACAGAGTTGAACCTTACTTTTGATTGAGCCGTTCTGAAACACTCTTTCTGTAGAAACTGCAATTGGACATGCTAAGCGCTAAGAGGGCTACATTGGGAAAAAGAATATCTTCAAATAAAAACTACACAGATGCATTCTGTGAAACTTATTTCTGATCTGTAAATTCAGTTAACAGAGATAAAGCATATTTTTGATTGAGCAGTTATGAAACACTCTTTTTGTAGAAAATGCAAGTGGAGATTCGGAGCGCTAAGAGGGTAATAGTGGAAAAAGGAATGTCTTCAAATATAAACTACACAGAATCATTCGGTGAAACTTCTTTCTGATCTGTGCATTCAGCTAACAGAGTTAAACCATACTTTTGATTGAGCAGATCTGAACATTCTTTCTGTAGAAAATGCAACTGGACATTTGGAGCGCTAAGAGCGTAGTAGTGGAAAAAGGAATATATTCAAATATAAACTACACAGAAGCATTCTGTGAAACTTCTTTCTGATCTGAGCATTCAGCTAACAGAGTTAAACCATACTTTTGATTGAGCAGTTTTGAAACAGTCTGTCTGTAGAAAATGCAACTGGACATTCGTAGCGCTAAGTGGGTAATAGTGGAAAAAAGAATATGTTCAAATATAAACTACACAGAAGCATTGTATGAAACTTCTTTCTGTTCTGTGCATTCAACTAACAGAGTTGAACCTTACTTTTGATTGAGCCGTTCTGAAATACTCTTTCTGTAGAAACTGTAATTGGACATTCTGAGCGCTAGGAGGCCTATATTGGGAAAAAGAATGTCTACAAATAAAAACTACACAGAAGAATTGTGTGAAACTTCTTTCTCTTCTGTTTGTTCAACTAAAAGAGTTGAACCTTAGTTTTGATTGAGCCGTTCTGAAACACTCTTTCTGTAGAAAATGCAAGTGGAGATTCGGAGCGCTAAGAGGGTAATAGTGGAAAAAGGAATGTCTCCAAATATAAACTACACAGAATCATTCTGTGAAACTTCTTTCTGATCTGTGCATTCAGCTAACAGAGTTAAACCATACTTTTGATTGAGCAGATCTGAACACTCTTTCTGTAGAAAATGCAACTGGACATTTGGAGCGCTAAGAGAGTACTAGTGGAAAAAGGAATATATTCAAATATAAACTACACAGAAGCATTCTGTGAAACTTCTTTCTGATCTGAGCATTCAGCTAACAGAGTTAATCCATACTTTTGATTGAGCAGTTTTGAAACACTCTGTCTGTAGAAAATGCAACTGGACATTCGTAGCGCTAAGTGGGTAATAGTGGAAAAAAGAATATGTTCAAATATAAACTACACAGAAGCATTGTATGAAACTTCTTTCTGTTTTGTGCATTCAACTAACAGAGTTGAACCTTACTTTTGATTGAGCCTTTCTGAAACACTCTTTCTGTAGAAACTGCAATTGGACATTCTGAGCGTTAGGAGGCCTATATTGGGAAAAAGAATGTCTACAAATAAAAACTACACAGAAGAATTGTGTGAAACTACTTTCTGTTCTGTTTGTTCAACTAAAAGAGTTGAACCTTAGTTTTGATTGAGCCGTTCTGAAACACTCTTTCTGTAGAAAATGCAAGTGGAGATTCGGAGCGCTAAGAGGGTAATAGTGGAAAAAGGAATGTCTCCAAATATAAACTACACAGAATCATTCTGTGAAACTTATTTCTGATCTGTGCATTCAGCTAACAGAGTTAAACCATACTTTTGATTGAGCAGATCTGAACACTCTTTCTGTAGAAAATGCAACTGGACATTTGGAGCGCTAAGAGAGTAGTAGTGGAAAAAGGAATATATTCAAATATAAACTACACAGAAGCATTCTGTGAAACTTCTTTCTGATCTGAGCATTCAGCTAACAGAGTTAAACCATACTTTTGATTGAGCAGTTTTGAAACACTCTGTCTGTAGAAAATGCAACTGGACATTCGTAGCGCTAAGTGGGTAATAGTGGAAGAAAGAATACGTTCAAATATAAACTACACAGAAGCATTGTATGAAACTTCTTTCTGTTCTGTGCATTCAACTAACAGAGTTGAACCTTACTTTTGATTGAGCCTTTCTGAAACACTCTTTCTGTAGAAACTGCAATTGGACATTCTGAGCGCTAAGAGGCCTCTATTGGGAAAAATAATATCTTCAAATAAAAACTACACAGAAGCATTGTGTGAAACTTATTTCTGATATGTTCATTAAGCTAACAGAGTTAAACCATACTTTTGATTGCGCAGTTCTGAACACTCTTTCTGTATAAAATGCAAGTGGACATTCGGAGCGCTAAGAGGGTAATAGTGGAAAAAGGAATATATTCAAATATAAACTACACAGTAGCATTCTGTGAAAATTCTTTCTGTTCTGTGCATTCAACTAACAGAGTTGAACCTTACTTTTGATTGAGCCGTTCTGAAACACTCTTTCTGTAGAAACTGCAATTGGACATGCTAAGCGCTAAGAGGGCTACATTGGGAAAAAGAATATCTTCAAATAAAAACTACACAGATGCATTCTGTGAAACTTATTTCTGATCTGTAAATTCAGTTAACAGAGATAAAGCATATTTTTGATTGAGCAGTTATGAAACACTCTTTTTGTAGAAAATGCAAGTGGAGATTCGGAGCGCTAAGAGGGTAATAGTGGAAAAAGGAATGTCTTCAAATATAAACTACACAGAATCATTCGGTGAAACTTCTTTCTGATCTGTGCATTCAGCTAACAGAGTTAAACCATACTTTTGATTGAGCAGATCTGAACATTCTTTCTGTAGAAAATGCAACTGGACATTTGGAGCGCTAAGAGCGTAGTAGTGGAAAAAGGAATATATTCAAATATAAACTACACAGAAGCATTCTGTGAAACGTCTTTCTGATCTGAGCATTCAGCTAACAGAGTTAAACCATACTTTTGATTGAGCAGTTTTGAAACAGTCTGTCTGTAGAAAATGCAACTGGACATTCGTAGCGCTAAGTGGGTAATAGTGGAAAAAAGAATATGTTCAAATATAAACTACACAGAAGCATTGTATGAAACTTCTTTCTGTTCTGTGCATTCAACTAACAGAGTTGAACCTTACTTTTGATTGAGCCGTTCTGAAATACTCTTTCTGTAGAAACTGTAATTGGACATTCTGAGCGCTAGGAGGCCTATATTGGGAAAAAGAATGTCTACAAATAAAAACTACACAGAAGAATTGTGTGAAACTTCTTTCTCTTCTGTTTGTTCAACTAAAAGAGTTGAACCTTAGTTTTGATTGAGCCGTTCTGAAACACTCTTTCTGTAGAAAATGCAAGTGGAGATTCGGAGCGCTAAGAGGGTAATAGTGGAAAAAGGAATGTCTCCAAATATAAACTACACAGAATCATTCTGTGAAACTTCTTTCTGATCTGTGCATTCAGCTAACAGAGTTAAACCATACTTTTGATTGAGCAGATCTGAACACTCTTTCTGTAGAAAATGCAACTGGACATTTGGAGCGCTAAGAGAGTACTAGTGGAAAAAGGAATATATTCAAATATAAACTACACAGAAGCATTCTGTGAAACTTCTTTCTGATCTGAGCATTCAGCTAACAGAGTTAATCCATACTTTTGATTGAGCAGTTTTGAAACACTCTGTCTGTAGAAAATGCATCTGGACATTCGTAGCGCTAAGTGGGTAATAGTGGAAAAAAGAATATGTTCAAATATAAACTACACAGAAGCATTGTATGAAACTTCTTTCTGTTTTGTGCATTCAACTAACAGAGTTGAACCTTACTTTTGATTGAGCCTTTCTGAAACACTCTTTCTGTAGAAACTGCAATTGGACATTCTGAGCGCTAGGAGGCCTATATTGGGAAAAAGAATGTCTACAAATAAAAACTACACAGAAGAATTGTGTGAAACTACTTTCTGTTCTGTTTGTTCAACTAAAAGAGTTGAACCTTAGTTTTGATTGAGCCGTTCTGAAACACTCTTTCTGTAGAAAATGCAAGTGGAGATTCGGAGCGCTAAGAGGGTAATAGTGGAAAAAGGAATGTCTCCAAATATAAACTACACAGAATCATTCTGTGAAACTTCTTTCTGATCTGTGCATTCAGCTAACAGAGTTAAACCATACTTTTGATTGAGCAGATCTGAACACTCTTTCTGTAGAAAATGCAACTGGACATTTGCAGCGCTAAGAGAGTAGTAGTGGAAAAAGGAATATATTCAAATATAAACTACACAGAAGCATTCTGTGAAACTTCTTTCTGATCTGAGCATTCAGCTAACAGAGTTAAACCATACTTTTGATTGAGCAGTTTTGAAACACTCTGTCTGTAGAAAATGCAACTGGACATTCGTAGCGCTAAGTGGGTAATAGTGGAAAAAAGAATACGTTCAAATATAAACTACACAGAAGCATTGTATGAAACTTCTTTCTGTTCTGTGCATTCAACTAACAGATTTGAACCTTACTTTTGATTGAGCCTTTCTGAAACACTCTTTCTGTAGAAACTGCAATTGGACATTCTGAGCGCTAAGAGGCCTCTATTGGGAAAAATAATATCTTCAAATAAAAACTACACAGAAGCATTCTGTGAAACTTATTTCTGATATGTTCATTAAGCTAACAGAGTTAAACCATACTTTTGATTGCGCAGTTCTGAACACTCTTTCTGTAGAAAATGCAAGTGGACATTCGGAGCGCTAAGAGGGTAATAGTGGAAAAAGGAATATATTCAAATATAAACTACACAGTAGCATTCTGTGAAAATTCTTTCTGTTCTGTGCATTCAACTAACAGAGTTGAACCTTACTTTTGATTGAGCCGTTCTGAAACACTCTTTCTGTAGAAACTGCAATTGGACATGCTAAGCGCTAAGAGGCCTACATTGGGAAAAAGAATATCTTCAAATAAAAACTACACAGATGCATTCTGTGAAACTTATTTCTGATCTGTAAATTCAGTTAACAGAGAAAAAGCATATTTTTGATTGAGCAGTTATGAAACACTCTTTTTGTAGAAAATGCAAGTGGAGATTCGGAGCGCTAAGAGGGTAATAGTGGAAAAAGGAATGTCTTCAAATATAAACTACACAGAATCATTCGGTGAAACTTCTTTCTGATCTGTGCATTCAGCTAACAGAGTTAAACCATACTTTTGATTGAGCAGATCTGAACATTCTTTCTGTAGAAAATGCAACTGGACATTTGGAGCGCTAAGAGCGTAGTAGTGGAAAAAGGAATATATTCAAATATAAACTACACAGAAGCATTCTGTGAAACTTCTTTCTGATCTGAGCATTCAGCTAACAGAGTTAAACCATACTTTTGATTGAGCAGTTTTGAAACAGTCTGTCTGTAGAAAATGCAACTGGACATTCGTAGCGCTAAGTGGGTAATAGTGGAAAAAAGAATATGTTCAAATATAAACTACACAGAAGCATTGTATGAAACTTCTTTCTGTTCTGTGCATTCAACTAACAGAGTTGAACCTTACTTTTGATTGAGCCGTTCTGAAATACTCTTTCTGTAGAAACTGCAATTGGACATTCTGAGCGCTAGGAGGCCTATATTGGGAAAAAGAATGTCTACAAATAAAAACTACACAGAAGAATTGTGTGAAACTTCTTTCTCTTCTGTTTGTTCAACTAAAAGAGTTGAACCTTAGTTTTGATTGAGCCGTTCTGAAACACTCTTTCTGTAGAAAATGCAAGTGGAGATTCGGAGCGCTAAGAGGGTAATAGTGGAAAAAGGAATGTCTCCAAATATAAACTACACAGAATCATTCTGTGAAACTTCTTTCTGATCTGTGCATTCAGCTAACAGAGTTAAACCATACTTTTGATTGAGCAGATCTGAACACTCTTTCTGTAGAAAATGCAACTGGACATTTGGAGCGCTAAGAGAGTACTAGTGGAAAAAGGAATATATTCAAATATAAACTACACAGAAGCATTCTGTGAAACTTCTTTCTGATCTGAGCATTCAGCTAACAGAGTTAAACCATACTTTTGATTGAGCAGTTTTGAAACACTCTGTCTGTAGAAAATGCAACTGGACATTCGTAGCGCTAAGTGGGTAATAGTGGATAAAAGAATATGTTCAAATATAAACTACACAGAAGCATTGTATGAAACTTCTTTCTGTTCTGTGCATTCAACTAACAGAGTTGAACCTTACTTTTGATTGAGCCTTTCTGAAACACTCTTTCTGTAGAAACTGCAATTGGACATTCTGAGCGCTAGGAGGCCTATATTGGGAAAAAGAATGTCTACAAATAAAAACTACACAGAAGAATTGTGTGAAACTACTTTCTGTTCTGTTTGTTCAACTAAAAGAGTTGAACCTTAGTTTTGATTGAGCCGTTCTGAAACACTCTTTCTGTAGAAAATGCAAGTGGAGATTCGGAGCGCTAAGAGGGTAATAGTGGAAAAAGGAATGTCTCCAAATATAAACTACACAGAATCATTCTGTGAAACTTATTTCTGATCTGTGCATTCAGCTAACAGAGTTAAACCATACTTTTGATTGAGCAGATCTGAACACTCTTTCTGTAGAAAATGCAACTGGACATTTGGAGCGCTAAGAGAGTAGTAGTGGAAAAAGGAATATATTCAAATATAAACTACACCGAAGCATTCTGTGAATCTTCTTTCTGATCTGAGCATTCAGCTAACAGAGTTAAACCATACTTTTGATTGAGCAGTTTTGAAACACTCTGTCTGTAGAAAATGCAACTGGACATTCGTAGCGCTAAGTGGGTAATAGTGGAAAAAAGAATACGTTCAAATATAAACTACACAGAAGCATTGTATGAAACTTCTTTCTGTTCTGTGCATTCAACTAACAGAGTTGAACCTTACTTTTGATTGAGCCTTTCTGAAACACTCTTTCTGTAGAAACTGCAATTGGACATTCTGAGCGCTAAGAGGCCTCTATTGGGAAAAATAATATCTTCAAATAAAAACTACACAGAAGCATTGTGTGAAACTTATTTCTGATATGTTCATTAAGCTAACAGAGTTAAACCATACTTTTGATTGCGCAGTTCTGAACACTCTTTCTGTATAAAATGCAAGTGGACATTCGGAGCGCTAAGAGGGTAATAGTGGAAAAAGGAATATATTCAAATATAAACTACACAGTAGCATTCTGTGAAAATTCTTTCTGTTCTGTGCATTCAACTAACAGAGTTGAACCTTACTTTTGATTGAGCCGTTCTGAAACACTCTTTCTGTAGAAACTGCAATTGGACATGCTAAGCGCTAAGAGGGCTACATTGGGAAAAAGAATATCTTCAAATAAAAACTACACAGATGCATTCTGTGAAACTTATTTCTGATCTGTAAATTCAGTTAACAGAGATAAAGCATATTTTTGATTGAGCAGTTATGAAACACTCTTTTTGTAGAAAATGCAAGTGGAGATTCGGAGCGCTAAGAGGGTAATAGTGGAAAAAGGAATGTCTTCAAATATAAACTACACAGAATCATTCGGTGAAACTTCTTTCTGATCTGTGCATTCAGCTAACAGAGTTAAACCATACTTTTGATTGAGCAGATCTGAACATTCTTTCTGTAGAAAATGCAACTGGACATTTGGAGCGCTAAGAGCGTAGTAGTGGAAAAAGGAATATATTCAAATATAAACTACACAGAAGCATTCTGTGAAACTTCTTTCTGATCTGAGCATTCAGCTAACAGAGTTAAACCATACTTTTGATTGAGCAGTTTTGAAACAGTCTGTCTGTAGAAAATGCAACTGGACATTCGTAGCGCTAAGTGGGTAATAGTGGAAAAAAGAATATGTTCAAATATAAACTACACAGAAGCATTGTATGAAACTTCTTTCTGTTCTGTGCATTCAACTAACAGAGTTGAACCTTACTTTTGATTGAGCCGTTCTGAAATACTCTTTCTGTAGAAACTGTAATTGGACATTCTGAGCGCTAGGAGGCCTATATTGGGAAAAAGAATGTCTACAAATAAAAACTACACAGAAGAATTGTGTGAAACTTCTTTCTCTTCTGTTTGTTCAACTAAAAGAGTTGAACCTTAGTTTTGATTGAGCCGTTCTGAAACACTCTTTCTGTAGAAAATGCAAGTGGAGATTCGGAGCGCTAAGAGGGTAATAGTGGAAAAAGGAATGTCTCCAAATATAAACTACACAGAATCATTCTGTGAAACTTCTTTCTGATCTGTGCATTCAGCTAACAGAGTTAAACCATACTTTTGATTGAGCAGATCTGAACACTCTTTCTGTAGAAAATGCAACTGGACATTTGGAGCGCTAAGAGAGTACTAGTGGAAAAAGGAATATATTCAAATATAAACTACACAGAAGCATTCTGTGAAACTTCTTTCTGATCTGAGCATTCAGCTAACAGAGTTAATCCATACTTTTGATTGAGCAGTTTTGAAACACTCTGTCTGTAGAAAATGCAACTGGACATTCGTAGCGCTAAGTGGGTAATAGTGGAAAAAAGAATATGTTCAAATATAAACTACACAGAAGCATTGTATGAAACTTCTTTCTGTTTTGTGCATTCAACTAACAGAGTTGAACCTTACTTTTGATTGAGCCTTTCTGAAACACTCTTTCTGTAGAAACTGCAATTGGACATTCTGAGCGCTAGGAGGCCTATATTGGGAAAAAGAATGTCTACAAATAAAAACTACACAGAAGAATTGTGTGAAACTACTTTCTGTTCTGTTTGTTCAACTAAAAGAGTTGAACCTTAGTTTTGATTGAGCCGTTCTGAAACACTCTTTCTGTAGAAAATGCAAGTGGAGATTCGGAGCGCTAAGAGGGTAATAGTGGAAAAAGGAATGTCTCCAAATATAAACTACACAGAATCATTCTGTGAAACTTCTTTCTGATCTGTGCATTCAGCTAACAGAGTTAAACCATACTTTTGATTGAGCAGATCTGAACACTCTTTCTGTAGAAAATGCAACTGGACATTTGGAGCGCTAAGAGAGTAGTAGTGGAAAAAGGAATATATTCAAATATAAACTACACAGAAGCATTCTGTGAAACTTCTTTCTGATCTGAGCATTCAGCTAACAGAGTTAAACCATACTTTTGATTGAGCAGTTTTGAAACACTCTGTCTGCAGAAAATGCAACTGGACATTCGTAGCGCTAAGTGGGTAATAGTGGAAAAAAGAATACGTTCAAATATAAACTACACAGAAGCATTGTATGAAACTTCTTTCTGTTCTGTGCATTCAACTAACAGATTTGAACCTTACTTTTGATTGAGCCTTTCTGAAAAACTCTTTCTGTAGAAACTGCAATTGGACATTCTGAGCGCTAAGAGGCCTCTATTGGGAAAAATAATATCTTCAAATAAAAACTACACAGAAGCATTGTGTGAAACTTATTTCTGATATGTTCATTAAGCTAACAGAGTTAAACCATACTTTTGATTGCGCAGTTCTGAACACTCTTTCTGTAGAAAATGCAAGTGGTCATTCGGAGCGCTAAGAGGGTAATAGTGGAAAAAGGAATATATTCAAATATAAACTACACAGTAGCATTCTGTGAAAATTCTTTCTGTTCTGTGCATTCAACTAACAGAGTTGAACCTTACTTTTGATTGAGCCGTTCTGAAACACTCTTTCTGTAGAAACTGCAATTGGACATGCTAAGCGCTAAGAGGCCTACATTGGGAAAAAGAATATCTTCAAATAAAAACTACACAGATGCATTCTGTGAAACTTATTTCTGATCTGTAAATTCAGTTAACAGAGATAAAGCATATTTTTGATTGAGCAGTTATGAAACACTCTTTTTGTAGAAAATGCAAGTGGAGATTCGGAGCGCTAAGAGGGTAATAGTGGAAAAAGGAATGTCTTCAAATATAAACTACACAGAATCATTCGGTGAAACTTCTTTCTGATCTGTGCATTCAGCTAACAGTGTTAAACCATACTTTTGATTGAGCAGTTTTGAAACACTCTGTCTGTAGAAAATGCAACTGGACATTCGTAGCGCTAAGTGGGTAATAGTGGAAAAAAGAATATGTTCAAATATAAACTACACAGAAGCATTGTATGAAACTTCTTTCTGTTCTGTGCATTCAACTAACAGAGTTGAACCTTACTTTTGATTGAGCCTTTCTGAAACACTCTTTCTGTAGAAACTGCAATTGGACATTCTGAGCGCTAAGAGGCCTCTATTGGGAAAAATAATATCTTCAAATAAAAACTACACAGAAGCATTGTGTGAAACTTATTTCTGATATGTTCATTAAGCTAACAGAGTTAAACCATACTTTTGATTGCGCAGTTCTGAACACTCTTTCTGTAGAAAATGCAAGTGGACATTCGGAGCGCTAAGAGGGTAATAGTGGAAAAAGGAATATATTCAAATATAAACTACACAGTAGCATTCTGTGAAAATTCTTTCTGTTCTGTGCATTCAACTAACAGAGTTGAACCTTACTTTTGATTGAGCCATTCTGAAACACTCTTTCTGTAGAAACTGCAATTGGACATGCTAAGCGCTAAGAGGCCTACATTGGGAAAAAGAATATCTTCAAATAAAAACTACACAGATGCATTCTGTGAAACTTATTTCTGATCTGTAAATTCAGTTAACAGAGATAAAACATATTTTTGATTGAGCAGTTATGAAACACTCTTTTTGTAGAAAATGCAAGTGGAGATTCGGAGCGCTAAGAGGGTAATATTGGAAAAAGTAATGTCTATAAATATAAACAACACAGAATCATTCGGTGAAACTTCTTTCTGATCTGTGCATTCAGCTAACAGAGTTAAACCATACTTTTGATTGAGCAGATCTGAACATTCTTTCTGTAGAAAATGCAACTGGACATTTGGAGCGCTAAGAGCGTAGTAGTGGAAAAAGGAATATATTCAAATATAAACTACACAGAAGCATTCTGTGAAACTTCTTTCTGATCTGAGCATTCAGCTAACAGAGTTAAACCATACTTTTGATTGAGCAGTTTTGAAACAGTCTGTCTGTAGAAAATGCAACTGGACATTCGTAGCGCTAAGTGGGTAATAGTGGAAAAAAGAATATGTTCAAATATAAACTACACAGAAGCATTGTATGAAACTTCTTTCGGTTCTGTGCATTCAACTAACAGAGTTGAACCTTACTTTTGATTGAGCCGTTCTGAAATACTCTTTCTGTAGAAACTGCAATTGGACATTCTGAGCGCTAAGAGGCCTATATTGGGAAAAAGAATGTCTACAAATAAAAACTACACAGAAGAATTGTGTGAAACTTCTTTCTCTTCTGTTTGTTCAACTAAAAGAGTTGAACCTTAGTTTTGATTGAGCCGTTCTGAAACACTCTTTCTGTAGAAAATGCAAGTGGAGATTCGGAGCGCTAAGAGGGTAATAGTGGAAAAAGGAATGTCTCCAAATATAAACTACACAGAATCATTCTGTGAATCTTCTTTCTGATCTGTGCATTCAGCTAACAGAGTTAAACCAGACTTTTGATTGAGCAGATCTGAACACTCTTTCTGTAGAAAATGCAACTGGACATTTGGAGCGCTAAGAGAGTACTAGTGGAAAAAGGAATATATTCAAATATAAACTACACAGAAGCATTCTGTGAAACTTCTTTCTGATCTGAGCATTCAGCTAACAGAGTTAAACCATACTTTTGATTGAGCAGTTTTGAAACACTCTGTCTGTAGAAAATGCAACTGGACATTCGTAGCGCTAAGTGGGTAATAGTGGAAAAAAGAATATGTTCAAATATAAACTACACAGAAGCATTGTATGAAACTTCTTTCTGTTCTGTGCATTCAACTAACAGAGTTGAACCTTACTTTTGATTGAGCCTTTCTGAAACACTCTTTCTGTAGAAACTGCAATTGGACATTCTGAGCGCTAGGAGGCCTATATTGGGAAAAAGAATGTCTACAAATAAAAACTACACAGAAGAATTGTGTGAAACTACTTTCTGTTCTGTTTGTTCAACTAAAAGAGTTGAACCTTAGTTTTGATTGAGCCGTTCTGAAACACTCTTTCTGTAGAAAATGCAAGTGGAGATTCGGAGCGCTAAGAGGGTAATAGTGGAAAAAGGAATGTCTCCAAATATAAACTACACAGAATCATTCTGTGAAACTTCTTTCTGATCTGTGCATTCAGCTAACAGAGTTAAACCATACTTTTGATTGAGCAGATCTGAACACTCTTTCTGTAGAAAATGCAACTGGACATTCGTAGCGCTAAGTGGGTAATAGTGGAAAAAATAATATATTCAAATATAAACTACACAGAAGCATTGTATGAAACTTCTTTCTTTTCTGTGCATTCAACTAACAGAGTTGAACCTTACTTTTGATTGAGCCTTTCTGAAACACTCTTTCTGTAGAAACTGCAATTGGACATTCTGAGCGCTAAGAGGCCTCTATTGGGAAAAATAATATCTTCAAATAAAAACTACACAGATGCATTCTGTGAAACTTATTTCTGATCTGTAAATTCAGTTAACAGAGATAAAACATATTTTTGATTGAGCAGTTATGAAACACTCTTTTTGTAGAAAATGCAAGTGGAGATTCGGAGCGCTAAGAGGGTAATAGTTGAAAAAGGAATGTCTTCAAATATAAACAACACAGAATCATTCGGTGAAACTTCTTTCTGATCTGTGCATTCAGCTAACAGAGTTAAACCATACTTTTGATTGAGCAGATCTGAACATTCTTTCTGTAGAAAATGCAACTGGACATTTGGAGCGCTAAGAGCGTAGTAGTGGAAAAAGGAATATATTCAAATATAAACTACACAGAAGCATTCTGTGAAACTTCTTTCTGATCTGAGCATTCAGCTAACAGAGTTAAACCATACTTTTGATTGAGCAGTTTTGAAACAGTCTGTCTGTAGAAAATGCAACTGGACATTCGTAGCGCTAAGTGGGTAATAGTGGAAAAAAGAATATGTTCAAATATAAACTACACAGAAGCATTGTATGAAACTTCTTTCTGTTCTGTGCATTCAACTAACAGAGTTGAACCTTACTTTTGATTGAGCCGTTCTGAAATACTCTTTCTGTAGAAAATGCAATTGGACATTCTGAGCGCTAAGAGGCCTATATTGGGAAAAAGAATGTCTACAAATAAAAACTACACAGAACTATTCTGTGAAACTACTTTCTGTTCTGTTCGTTCAACTAAAAGAGTTGAACCTTAGTTTTGATTGATCCATTCTGAAACACTCTTTCTGTAGAAAATGCAAGTGGAGATTTGGAGCGCTAAGAGGGTAATAGTGGAAAAAGGAATGTCTTCAAATATAAACTACACAGAATCATTCTGTATAACTTTTTTCTGATCTGTGCCTTCAGCTAACAGAGTTAAAACATAATTTTGATTGAGCAGATCTGAACACTCTTTCTGTAGAAAATGCAACTGGACATTTGGAGCACTAAGAGGGTAGTAGTGGAAAAAAGAATATGTTCAAATATAAACTACACAGAAGCATTGTATGAAACTTCTTTCTGTTCTGTGCATTCAACTAAGAGTGTTGAACCTTACGTTTGATTGAGCCGTTCTGAAACACTCTTTCTGTAGAAACAGCAATTGGACATTCTGGGCGTTAAGAGGCCTATATTGGGAAAAATAATATCTTCAAATAAAAACTGCACAGAAGCATTGTTTGAAACTTATTTCTGATATGTGCATTCAGCTAACAGAGTTAAACCATACTTTTGATTGCGAAGTTCAGAACACTCTTTCTGTAGAAAATGCAAGTGGACATTCGGAGCGCTAAGATGGTAATAGTGGAAAAAGGAATATATTCAAATATAAACTACACAGAAGCCTTCTGTGAAACTTCTTTCTGTTCTGTGCATTCAACTACCACGGTTGAACCTTACTTTTTATTGAGCCGTTCTGAAACACTCTTTCTGTAGAAACTGCAATTGGACATTCTGAGCTCTAAGAGGACTATATTGGGAAAAAGAATATCTACAAATGAAAACTACACAGAAGCATTCTGTGAAACTTCTTTCTGTTCTGTTCATTCAACTAAAAGAGTTGAACCTTAGTTTTGATTGATCCGTTCTGAAACACTCTTTCTGTAGTAAATGCAAGTGGAGATTCGGTTCGCTAAGAGGGTAATAGTGGAAAAAGGAATGTCTTCAAATATAAACAACACAGAATCATTCGGTGAAACTTCTTTCTGAACTGTGCATTCAGCTAACAGAGTTAAACCATACTTTTGATTGAGCAGATCTGAACATTCTTTCTGTAGAAAATGCAACTGGACACTTGGAGCGCTAAGAGCGTAGTAGTGGAAAAAGGAATATATTCAAATATAAACTACACAGAAGCATTCTGTGAAAATTCTTTCTGTTCTGTGCATTCAACTAACAGAGTTGAACCTTACTTTTGATTGAGCCGTTCTGAAACACTCTTTCTGTAGAAACTGCAATTGGACATGCTAAGCGCTAAGAGGCCTACATTGGGAAAAAGAATATCTTCAAATAAAAACTACACAGATGCATTCTGTGAAACTTATTTCTGATCTGTAAATTCAGTTAACAGAGATAAAGCATATTTTTGATTGAGCAGTTATGAAACACTCTTTTTGTAGAAAATGCAAGTGGAGATTCGGAGCGCTAAGAGGGTAATAGTGGAAAAGGGAGTGTCTTCAAATATAAACTACACAGAATCATTCGGTGAAACTTCTTTCTGATCTGTGCATTCAGCTAACAGAGTTAAACCATACTTTTGATTGAGCAGATCTGAACACTCTTTCTGTAGAAAATGCAACTGGACATTTGGAGCGCTAAGAGCATAGTAGTGGAAAAAGTAATAAATTCAAATATAAACTACACAGAAGCATTCTGTGAAACTTCTTTCTGATCTGAGCATTCAGCTAACAGAGTTAAACCATACTTTTGATTGAGCAGTTTTGAAACACTCTGTCTGTAGAAAATGCAACTGGACATTCGTAGCGCTAAGTGGGTAATAGTGGAAAAAAGAATATGTTCAAATATAAACTACACAGAAGCATTGTATGAAACTTCTTTCTGTTCTGTGCATTCAACTAACAGAGTTGAACCTTACTTTTGATTGAGCCTTTCTGAAACACTCTTTCTGTAGAAACTGCAATTGGACATTCTGAGCGCTAAGAGGCCTCTATTGGGAAAAATAATATCTTCAAATAAAAACTACACAGAAGCATTGTGTGAAACTTATTTCTGATATGTTCATTAAGCTAACAGAGTTAAACCATACTTTTGATTGCGCAGTTCTGAACACTCTTTCTGTAGAAAATGCAAGTGGACATTCGGAGCGCTAAGAGGGTAATAGTGGAAAAAGGAATATATTCAAATATAAACTACACAGTAGCATTCTGTGAAAATTCTTTCTGTTCTGTGCATTCAACTAACAGAGTTGAACCTTACTTTTGATTGAGCCGTTCTGAAACACTCTTTCTGTAGAAACTGCAATTGGACATGCTAAGCGCTAAGAGGCCTACATTGGGAAAAAGAATATCTTCAAATAAAAACTACACAGATGCATTCTGTGAAACTTATTTCTGATCTGTAAATTCAGTTAACAGAGATAAAACATATTTTTGATTGAGCAGTTATGAAACACTCTTTTTGTAGAAAATGCAAGTGGAGATTCGGAGCGCTAAGAGGGTAATAGTGGAAAAAGGAATGTCTTCAAATATAAACAACACAGAATCATTCGGTGAAACTTCTTTCTGATCTGTGCATTCAGCTAACAGAGTTAAACCATACTTTTGATTGAGCAGATCTGAACATTCTTTCTGTAGAAAATGCAACTGGACATTTGGAGCGCTAAGAGCGTAGTAGTGGAAAAAGGAATATATTCAAATATAAACTACACAGAAGCATTCTGTGAAACTTCTTTCTGATCTGAGCATTCAGCTAACAGAGTTAAACCATACTTTTGATTGAGCAGTTTTGAAACAGTCTGTCTGTAGAAAATGCAACTGGACATTCGTAGCGCTAAGTGGGTAATAGTGGAAAAAAGAATATGTTCAAATATAAACTACACAGAAGCATTGTATGAAACTTCTTTCTGTTCTGTGCATTCAACTAACAGAGTTGAACCTTACTTTTGATTGAGCCGTTCTGAAATACTCTTTCTGTAGAAACTGCAATTGGACATTCTGAGCGCTAGGAGGCCTATATTGGGAAAAAGAATGTCTACAAATAAAAACTACACAGAAGAATTGTGTGAAACTTCTTTCTCTTCTGTTTGTTCAACTAAAAGAGTTGAACCTTAGTTTTGATTGAGCCGTTCTGAAACACTCTTTCTGTAGAAAATGCAAGTGGAGATTCGGAGCGCTAAGAGGGTAATAGTGGAAAAAGGAATGTCTCCAAATATAAACTACACAGAATCATTCTGTGAATCTTCTTTCTGATCTGTGCATTCAGCTAACAGAGTTAAACCAGACTTTTGATTGAGCAGATCTGAACACTCTTTCTGTAGAAAATGCAACTGGACATTTGGAGCGCTAAGAGAGTACTAGTGGAAAAAGGAATATATTCAAATATAAACTACACAGAAGCATTCTGTGAAACTTCTTTCTGATCTGAGCATTCAGCTAACAGAGTTAAACCATACTTTTGATTGAGCAGTTTTGAAACACTCTGTCTGTAGAAAATGCAACTGGACATTCGTAGCGCTATGTGGGTAATAGTGGAAAAAAGAATATGTTCAAATATAAACTACACGGAAGCATTGTATGAAACTTCTTTCTGTTCTGTGCATTCAACTAACAGAGTTGAACCTTACTTTTGATTGAGCCTTTCTGAAACACTCTTTCTGTAGAAACTGCAATTGGACATTCTGAGCGCTAGGAGGCCTATATTGGGAAAAAGAATGTCTACAAATAAAAACTACACAGAAGAATTGTGTGAAACGACTTTCTGTTCTGTTTGTTCAACTAAAAGAGTTGAACCTTAGTTTTGATTGAGCCGTTCTGAAACACTCTTTCTGTAGAAAATGCAAGTGGAGATTCGGAGCGCTAAGAGGGTAATAGTGGAAAAAGGAATGTCTCCAAATATAAACTACACAGAATCATTCTGTGAAACTTCTTTCTGATCTGTGCATTCAGCTAACAGAGTTAAACCATACTTTTGATTGAGCAGATCTGAACACTCTTTCTGTAGAAAATGCAACTGGACATTTGGAGCACTAAGAGAGTAGTAGTGGAAAAAGGAATATATTCAAATATAAACTACACAGAAGCATTCTGTGAAACTTCTTTCTGATCTGAGCATTCAGCTAACAGAGTTAAACCATACTTTTGATTGAGCAGTTTTGAAACACTCTGTCTGTAGAAAATGCAACTGGACATTCGTAGCGCTAAGTGGGTAATAGTGGAAAAAAGAATATGTTCAAATATAAACTACACAGAAGCATTGTATGAAACTTCTTTCTGTTCTGTGCATTCAACTAACAGAGTTGAACCTTACTTTTGATTGAGCCTTTCTGAAACACTCTTTCTGTAGAAACTGCAATTGGACATTCTGAGCGCTAAGAGGCCTATATTGGGAAAAATAATATCTTCAAATAAAAACTACACAGAAGCATTGTGTGAAACTTATTTCTGATATGTTCATTAAGCTAACAGAGTTAAACCATACTTTTGATTGCGCAGTTCTGAACACTCTTTCTGTAGAAAATGCAAGTGGACATTCGGAGCGCTAAGAGGGTAATAGTGGAAAAAGGAATATATTCAAATATAAACTACACAGTAGCATTCTGTGAAAATTCTTTCTGTTCTGTGCATTCAACTAACAGAGTTGAACCTTACTTTTGATTGAGCCGTTCTGAAACACTCTTTCTGTAGAAACTGCAATTGGACATGCTAAGCGCTAAGAGGCCTACATTGGGAAAAAGAATATCTTCAAATAAAAACTACACAGATGCATTCTGTGAAACTTATTTCTGATCTGTAAATTCAGTTAACAGAGATAAAACATATTTTTGATTGAGCAGTTATGAAAGATTCTTTTTGTAGAAAATGCAAGTGGAGATTCGGAGCGCTAAGAGGGTAATAGTGGAAAAAGGAATGTCTTCAAATATAAACTACACAGAATCATTCGGTGAAACTTCTTTCTGATCTGTGCATTCAGCTAACAGAGTTAAACCATACTTTTGATTGAGCAGATCTGAACACTCTGTAGAAAATGCAACTGGACATTTGGAGCGCTAAGAGCGTAGTAGTGGAAAAAGGAATATATTCAAATATAAACTACACAGAAGCATTGTGTGAAACTTCTTTCTGATCTGAGCATTCAGCTAACAGAGTTAAACCATACTTTTGATTGAGCAGTTTTGAAACAGTCTGTCTGTAGAAAATGCAACTGGACATTCGTAGCGCTAAGTGGGTAATAGTGGAAAAAAGAATATGTTCAAATATAAACTACACAGAAGCATTGTATGAAACTTTTTTCTGTTCTGTGCATTCAACTAACAGAGTTGAACCTTACTTTTGATTGAGCCGTTCTGAAACACTCTTTCTGTAGAAACTGCAATTGGACATTCTGAGCACTAGGAGGCCTATATTGGGAAAAAGAATGTCTACAAATAAAAACTACACAGAAGAATTGTGTGAAACTTCTTTCTATTCTGTTTGTTCAACTAAAAGAGTTGAACCTTAGTTTTGATTGAGCCGTTCTGAAACACTCTTTCTGTAGAAAATGCAAGTGGAGATTCGGAGCGCTAAGAGGGTAATAGTGGAAAAAGGAATGTCTCCAAATATAAACTACACAGAATCATTCTGTGAAACTTCTTTCTGATCTGTGCATTCAGCTAACAGATTTAAACCATACTTTTGATTGAGCAGATCTGAACACTCTTTCTGTAGAAAATGCAAATGGACATTTGGAGCGCTAAGAGAGTACTAGTGGAAAAAGGAATATATTCAATATAAACTACACAGAAGCATTCTGTGAAACTTCTTTCTGATCTGAGCATTCAGCTAACAGAGTTAAACCATACTTTTGATTGAGCAGTTTTGAAACACTCTGTCTGTAGAAAATGCAACTGGACATTCGTAGCGCTAAGTGGGTAATAGTGGAAAAAAGAATAAGTTCAAATATAAACTACACAGAAACATTGTATGAAACTTCTTTCTGTTCTGTGCATTCAACTAACAGAGTTGAACCTTACTTTTGATTGAGCCTTTCTGAAACACTCTTTCTGTAGAAACTGCAATTGGACATTCTGAGCGCTAAGAGGCCTCTATTGGGAAAAATAATATCTTCAAATAAAAACTACACAGAAGCATTGTGTGAAACATATTTCTGATATGTTCATTAAGCTAACAGAGAAAAACCATACTTTTAATTGCGCAGTTCTGAACACTCTTTCTGTAGAAAATGCAAGTGGACATTCGGAGCGCTAAGAGGGTAATAGTGGAAAAAGGAATATATTCAAATATAAACTACACAGTAGCATTCTGTGAAAATTCTTTCTGTTCTGTGCATTCAACTAACAGAGTTGAACCTTACTTTTGATTGAGCCGTTCTGAAACACTCTTTCTGTAGAAACTGCAATTGGACATGCTAAGCGCTAAGAGGCCTACATTGGGAAAAAGAATATCTTCAAATAAAAACTACACAGATGCATTCTGTGAAACTTATTTCTGATCTGTAAATTCAGTTAACAGAGATAAAACATATTTTTGATTGAGCAGTTATGAAACACTCTTTTTGTAGAAAATGCAAGTGGAGATTCGGAGCGCTAAGAGGGTAATAGTGGAAAAAGGAATGTCTTCTAAATATAAACAACACAGAATCATTCGGTGAAACTTCTTTCTGATCTGTGCATTCAGCTAACAGAGTTAAACCATACTTTTGATTGAGCAGATCTGAACATTCTTTCTGTAGAAAATGCAACTGGACATTTGGAGCGCTAAGAGCGTAGTAGTGGAAAAAGGAATATATTCAAATATAAACTACACAGAAGAATTCTGTGAAACTTCTTTCTGATCTGAGCATTCAGCTAACAGAGTTAAACCATACTTTTGATTGAGCAGTTTTGAAACAGTCTGTCTGTAGAAAATGCAACTGGATATTCGTAGCGCTAAGTGGGTAATAGTGTAAAAAAGAATATGTTCAAATATAAACTACACAGAAACATTGTATGAAACTTCTTTCTGTTCTGTGCATTCAACTAACAGAGTTGAACCTTACTTTTGATTTAGCCTTTCTGAAACACTCTTTCTGTAGAAACTGCAATTGGACATTCTGAGCGCTAGGAGGCCTATATTGGGAAAAAGAATGTCTACAAATAAAAACTACACAGAAGAATTGTGTGAAACTACTTTCTGTTCTGTTTGTTCAACTAAAAGAGTTGAACCTTAGTTTTGATTGAGCCGTTCTGAAACACTCTTTCTGTAGAAAATGCAAGTGGAGATTCGGAGCGCTAAGAGGGTAATAGTGGAAAAAGGAATGTCTCCAAATATAAACTACACAGAATCATTCTGTGAAACTTCTTTCTGATCTGTGCATTCAGCTAACAGATTTAAACCATACTTTTGATTGAGCAGATCTGAACACTCTTTCTGTAGAAAATGCAAATGGACATTTGGAGCGCTAAGAGAGTACTAGTGGAAAAAGGAATATATTCAATATAAACTACACAGAAGCATTCTGTGAAACTTCTTTCTGATCTGAGCATTCAGCTAACAGAGTTAAACCATACTTTTGATTGAGCAGTTTTGAAACACTCTGTCTGTAGAAAATGCAACTGGACATTCGTAGCGCTAAGTGGGTAATAGTGGAAAAAAGTATAAGTTCAAATATAAACTACACAGAAACATTGTATGAAACTTCTTTCTGTTCTGTGCATTCAACTAACAGAGTTGAACCTTACTTTTGATTGAGCCTTTCTGAAACACTCTTTCTGTAGAAACTGCAATTGGACATTCTGAGCGCTAAGAGGCCTCTATTGGGAAAAATAATATCTTCAAATAAAAACTACACAGAAGCATTGTGTGAAACATATTTCTGATATGTTCATTAAGCTAACAGAGAAAAACCATACTTTTAATTGCGCAGTTCTGAACACTCTTTCTGTAGAAAATGCAAGTGGACATTCGGAGCGCTAAGAGGGTAATAGTGGAAAAAGGAATATATTCAAATATAAACTACACAGTAGCATTCTGTGAAAATTCTTTCTGTTCTGTGCATTCAACTAACAGAGTTGAACCTTACTTTTGATTGAGCCGTTCTGAAACACTCTTTCTGTAGAAACTGCAATTGGACATGCTAAGCGCTAAGAGGCCTACATTGGGAAAAAGAATATCTTCAAATAAAAACTACACAGATGCATTCTGTGAAACTTATTTCTGATCTGTAAATTCAGTTAACAGAGATAAAACATATTTTTGATTGAGCAGTTATGAAACACTCTTTTTGTAGAAAATGCAAGTGGAGATTCGGAGCGCTAAGAGGGTAATAGTGGAAAAAGGAATGTCTTCTAAATATAAACAACACAGAATCATTCGGTGAAACTTCTTTCTGATCTGTGCATTCAGCTAACAGAGTTAAACCATACTTTTGATTGAGCAGATCTGAACATTCTTTCTGTAGAAAATGCAACTGGACATTTGGAGCGCTAAGAGCGTAGTAGTGGAAAAAGGAATATATTCAAATATAAACTACACAGAAGAATTCTGTGAAACTTCTTTCTGATCTGAGCATTCAGCTAACAGAGTTAAACCATACTTTTGATTGAGCAGTTTTGAAACAGTCTGTCTGTAGAAAATGCAACTGGATATTCGTAGCGCTAAGTGGGTAATAGTGTAAAAAAGAATATGTTCAAATATAAACTACACAGAAACATTGTATGAAACTTCTTTCTGTTCTGTGCATTCAACTAACAGAGTTGAACCTTACTTTTGATTTAGCCTTTCTGAAACACTCTTTCTGTAGAAACTGCAATTGGACATTCTGAGCGCTAGGAGGCCTATATTGGGAAAAAGAATGTCTACAAATAAAAATTACACAGAAGAATTGTGTGAAACTACTTTCTGTTCTGTTTGTTCAACTAAAAGAGTTGAACCTTAGTTTTGATTGAGCCGTTCTGAAACACTCTTTCTGTAGAAAATGCAACTGGAGATTCGGAGCGCTAAGAGGGTAATAGTGGAAAAAGGAATGTCTCCAAATATAAACTACACAGAATCATTCTGTGAAACTTCTTTCTGATCTGTGCATTCAGCTAACAGATTTAAACCATACTTTTGATTGAGCAGATCTGAACACTCTTTCTGTAGAAAATGCAAATGGACATTTGGAGCGCTAAGAGAGTACTAGTGGAAAAAGGAATATATTCAATATAAACTACACAGAAGCATTCTGTGAAACTTCTTTCTGATCTGAGCATTCAGCTAACAGAGTTAAACCATACTTTTGATTGAGCAGTTTTGAAACACTCTGTCTGTAGAAAATGCAACTGGACATTCGTAGCGCTAAGTGGGTAATAGTGGAAAAAAGAATAAGTTCAAATATAAACTACACAGAAACATTGTATGAAACTTCTTTCTGTTCTGTGCATTCAACTAACAGAGTTGAACCTTACTTTTGATTGAGCCTTTCTGAAACACTCTTTCTGTAGAAACTGCAATTGGACATTCTGAGCGCTAAGAGGCCTCTATTGGGAAAAATAATATCTTCAAATAAAAACTACACAGAAGCATTGTGTGAAACATATTTCTGATATGTTCATTAAGCTAACAGAGAAAAACCATACTTTTAATTGCGCAGTTCTGAACACTCTTTCTGTAGAAAATGCAAGTGGACATTCGGAGCGCTAAGAGGGTAATAGTGGAAAAAGGAACATATTCAAATATAAACTACACAGTAGCATTCTGTGAAAATTCTTTCTGTTCTGTGCATTCAACTAACAGAGTTGAACCTTACTTTTGATTGAGCCGTTCTGAAACACTCTTTCTGTAGAAACTGCAATTGGACATGCTAAGCGCTAAGAGGCCTACATTGGGAAAAAGAATATCTTCAAATAAAAACTACACAGATGCATTCTGTGAAACTTATTTCTGATCTGTAAATTCAGTTAACAGAGATAAAACATATTTTTGATTGAGCAGTTATGAAACACTCTTTTTGTAGAAAATGCAAGTGGAGATTCGGAGCGCTAAGAGGGTAATAGTGGAAAAAGGAATGTCTTCTAAATATAAACAACACAGAATCATTCGGTGAAACTTCTTTCTGATCTGTGCATTCATCTAACAGAGTTAAACCATACTTTTGATTGAGCAGATCTGAACATTCTTTCTGTAGAAAATGCAACTGGACATTTGGAGCGCTAAGAGCGTAGTAGTGGAAAAAGGAATATATTCAAATATAAACTACACAGAAGAATTCTGTGAAACTTCTTTCTGATCTGAGCATTCAGCTAACAGAGTTAAACCATACTTTTGATTGAGCAGTTTTGAAACAGTCTGTCTGTAGAAAATGCAACTGGATATTCGTAGCGCTAAGTGGGTAATAGTGTAAAAAAGAATATGTTCAAATATAAACTACACAGAAACATTGTATGAAACTTCTTTCTGTTCTGTGCATTCAACTAACAGAGTTGAACCTTACTTTTGATTTAGCCTTTCTGAAACACTCTTTCTGTAGAAACTGCAATTGGACATTCTGAGCGCTAGGAGGCCTATATTGGGAAAAAGAATGTCTACAAATAAAAACTACACAGAAGAATTGTGTGAAACTACTTTCTGTTCTGTTTGTTCAACTAAAAGAGTTGAACCTTAGTTTTGATTGAGCCGTTCTGAAACACTCTTTCTGTAGAAAATGCAACTGGAGATTCGGAGCGCTAAGAGGGTAATAGTGGAAAAAGGAATGTCTCCAAATATAAACTACACAGAATTATTGTGTGAAACTTCTTTCTGATCTGTGCATTCAGCTAACAGAGTTAAACCATACTTTTGATTGAGCAGATCAGAACACTCTTTCTGTAGAAAATGCAACTGGACATTTGGAGCGCTAAGAGCGTAGTAGTGGAAAAAGTAATATATTCAAATATAAACAACACAGAAGCATTCTGTGAAACTTCTTTCTGATCTGAGCATTCAGCTAACAGAGTTAAAGCATACTTTTGATTGAGCAGTTTTGAAACACTCTGTCTGTAGAAAATGCAACTGGACATTCGTAGCGCTAAGTGGGTAATAGTGGAAAAAAGAATATGTTCAAATATAAACTACACAGAAGCATTGTATGAAACTTCTTTCTGTTCTGTGCATTCAACTAACAGAGTTGAACCTTACTTTTGATTGAGCCTTTCTGAAACACTCTTTCTGTAGAAACTGCAATTGGACATTCTGAGCGCTAGGAGGCCTATATTGGGAAAAAGAATGTCTAAAAATAAAAACTACACAGAAGAATTGTGTGAAACTACTTTCTGTTCTGTTTGTTCAACTAAAAGAGTTGAAACTTAGTTTTGATTGAGCCGTTCTGAAACACTCCTTCTGTAGAAAATGCAACTGGAGATTCGGAGCGCTAAGAGGGTAATAGTGGAAAAAGGAATGTCTCCAAATATAAACTACACAGAATGATTGTGTGAAACTTCTTTCTGATCTGTGCATTCAGCTAACAGAGTTAAACCATACTTTTGATTGAGCAGATCTGAACACTCTTTCTGTAGAAAATGCAACTGGACATTTGGAGCGCTAAGAGAGTAGTAGTGGAAAAAGGAATATATTCAAATATAAACTACACAGAAGCATTCTGTGAAACTTCTTTCTGATCTGAGCATTCAGCTAACAGAGTTAAACCATACTTTTGATTGAGCAGTTTTGAAACACTCTGTCTGTAGAAAATGCAACTGGACATTCGTAGCGCTAAGTGGGTAATAGTGGAAAAAAGAATACGTTCAAATATAAACTACACAGAAGCATTGTATGAAACTTCTTTCTGTTCTGTGCATTCAACTAACAGAGTTGAACCTTACTTTTGATTGAGCCTTTCTGAAACACTCTTTCTGTAGAAACTGTAATTGGACATTCTGAGCGCTAAGAGGCATATATTGGGAAAAATAATATCTTCAAATAAAAACTACACAGAAGCATTGTGTGAAACTTATTTCTGATATGTTCATTAAGCTAACAGAGTTAAACCATACTTTGATTGCGCAGTTCTGAACACTCTTTCTGTAGAAAATGCAAGTGGACATTCGGAGCGCTAAGAGGGTAATAGTGGAAAAAGGAATATTTTCAAATATAAACTACACAGTAGCATTCTGTGAAAATTCTTTCTGTTCTGTGCATTCAACTAACAGAGTTGAACCTTACTTTTGATTGAGCCGTTCTGAAACACTCTTTCTGTAGAAACTGCAATTGGACATGCTAAGCGCTAAGAGGCCTACATTGGGAAAAAGAATATCTTCAAATAAAAACTACACAGATGCATTCTGTGAAACTTATTTCTGATCTGTAAATTCAGTTAACAGAGATAAAACATATTTTTGATTGAGCAGTTATGAAAGATTCTTTTTGTAGAAAATGCAAGTGGAGATTCGGAGCGCTAAGAGGGTAATAGTGGAAAAAGGAATGCCTTCAAATATAAACTACACAGAATCATTCGGTGAAACTTCTTTCTGATCTGTGCATTCAGCTAACAGAGTTAAACCATACTTTTGATTGAGCAGATCAGAACACTCTTTCTGTAGAAAATGCAACTGGACATTTGGAGCGCTAAGAGCGTAGTAGTGGAAAAAGGAATATATTCAAATATAAACAACACAGAAGCATTCTGTGAAACTTCTTTCTGATCTGAGCATTCAGCTAACAGAGTTAAACCATACTTTTGATTGAGCAGTTTTGAAACACTCTGTCTGTAGAAAATGCAACTGGACATTCGTAGCGCTAAGTGGGTAATAGTGGAAAAAAGAATATGTTCAAATATAAACTACACAGAAGCATTGTATGAAACTTCTTTCTGTTCTGTGCATTCAACTAACAGAGTTGAACCTTACTTTTGATTGAGCGTTTCTGAAACACTCTTTCTGTAGAAACTGCAATTGGACATTCTGAGCGCTAGGAGGCCTATATTGGGAAAAAGAATGTCTACAAATAAAAACTACACAGAAGAATTGTGTGAAACTTCTTTCTGTTCTGTTTGTTCAACTAAAAGATTTGAACCTTAGTTTTGATTGAGCCGTTCTGAAACACTCTTTCTGTAGAAAATGCAAGTGGAGATTCTGAGCGCTAAGAGGGTAATAGTGGAAAAAGGAATGTCTCCAAATATAAACTACACGGAATCATTCTGTGAAACTTCTTTCTGATCTGTGCATTCAGCTAACAGAGTTAAACTATACTTTTGATTGAGCAGATCTGAACACTCTTTCTGTAGAAAATGCAACTGGACATTTGGAGCGCTAAGAGAGTACTAGTGGAAAAAGGAATATATTCAAATATAAACTACACAGAAGCATTCTGTGAAACTTCTTTCTGATCTGAGCATTCAGCTAACAGAGTTAAACCATACTTTTAATTGAGCAGTTTTGAAACACTCTGTCTGTAGAAAATGCAACTGGACATTCGTAGCGCTAATTGGGTAATAGTGGAAAAAAGAATATGTTCAAATATAAACTACACAGAAGCATTGTATGAAACTTCTTTCTGTTCTGTGCATTCAACTAACAGAGTTGAACCTTACTTTTGATTGAGCCTTTCTGAAACACTCTTTCTGTAGAAACTGCAATTGGATATTCTGAGCGCTAAGAGGCCTCTATTGGGAAAAATAATATCTTCAAATAAAAACTACACAGAAGCATAGTGTGAAACTTATTTCTGATATGATCATTAAGCTAACAGAGTTAAACCATACTTTTGATTGCGCAGTTCTGAACACTCTTTCTGTAGAAAATGCAAGTGGACATTCGGAGCGCTAACAGGGTAATAGTGGAAAAAGGAATATATTCAAATATAAACTACACAGTAGCATTCTGTGAAAATTCTTTCTGTTCTGTGCATTCAACTAACAGAGTTGAACCTTACTTTTGATTGAGCCGTTCTGAAACACTCTTTCTGTAGAAACTGCAATTGGACATGCTAAGTGCTAAGAGGCCTACATTGGGAAAAAGAATATCTTCAAATAAAAACTACACAGATGCATTCTGTGAAACTTATTTCTGATCTGTAAATTCAGTTAACAGAGATAAAGCATATTTTTGATTGAGCAGTTATGAAACACTCTTTTTGTAGAAAATGCAAGTGGAGATTCGGAGCGCTAAGAGGGTAATAGTGGAAAAAGGAATGTCTTCAAATATAAACTACACAGAATCATTCGGTGAAACTTCTTTCTGATCTGTGCATTCAGCTAACAGAGTTAAACCATACTTTTGATTGAGCAGATCTGAACACTCTTTCTGTAGAAAATGCAACTGGACATTTGGAGCGCTAAGAGCGTAGTAGTGGAAAAAGGAATATATTCAAATATAAACTACACAGAAGCATTGTGTGAAACTTCTTTCTGATCTGAGCATTCAGCTAACAGAGTTAAACCATACTTTTGATTGAGCAGTTTTGAAACAGTCTGTCTGTAGAAAATGCAACTGGACATTCGTAGCGCTAAGTGGGTAATATTGGAAAAAAGAATATGTTCAAATATAAACTACACAGAAGCATTGTATGAAACTTTTTTCTATTCTGTGCATTCAACTAACAGAGTTGAACCTTACTTTTGATTGAGCCGTTCTGAAACACTCTTTCTGTAGAAACTGCAATTGGACATTCTGAGCGCTAGGAGGCCTATATTGGGAAAAAGAATGTCTACAAATAAAAACTACACAGAAGAATTGTGTGAAACTTCTTTCTGTTCTGTTTGTTCAACTAAAAGAGTTGAACCTTAGTTTTGATTGAGCCGTTCTGAAACTCTCTTTCTGTAGAAAATGCAAGTGGAGATTCGGAGCGCTAAGAGGGTAATAGTGGAAAAAGGAATGTCTACAAATATAAACTACAGAGAATCATTCTGTGAAACTTCTTTCTGATCTGTGCATTCAGCTAACAGAGTTAAACCATACTTTTGATTGAGCAGATCTGAACACTCTTTCTGTAGAAAATGCAACTGGACATTTGGAGCGCTAAGAGAGTACTAGTGGAAAAAGGAATATATTCAAATATAAACTACACAGAAGCATTCTGTGAAACTTCTTTCTGATCTGAGCATTCAGCTAACAGAGTTAAACCATACTTTTGATAGAGCAGTTTTGAAACACTCTGTCTGTAGAAAATGCAACTGGACATTCGTAGCGCTAAGTGGGTAATAGTGGAAAAAAGAATATGTTCAAATATAAACTACACAGAAGCATTTTATGAATCTTCTTTCTGTTCTGTGCATTCAACTAACAGAGTTGAACCTTACTTTTGATTGAGCCTTTCTGAAACACTCTTTCTGTAGAAACTGCAATTGGACATTCTGAGCGCTAAGAGGCCTCTATTGGGAAAAATAATATCTTCAAATAAAAACTACACAGAAGCATTGTGTGAAACTTATTTCTGATATGTTCATTAAGCTAACAGAGTTAAACCATACTTTTGATTGCGCAGTTCTGAACACTCTTTCTGTAGAAAATGCAAGTGGACATTCGGAGCGCTAAGAGGGTAATAGTGGAAAAAGGAATATATTCAAATATAAACTACACAGTAGCATTCTGTGAAAATTCTTTCTGTTCTGTGCATTCAACTAACAGAGTTGAACCTTACTTTTGATTGAGCCGTTCTGAAACACTCTTTCTGTAGAAACTGCAATTGGACATGCTAAGCGCTAAGAGGCCTACATTGGGAAAAATAATATCTTCAAATAAAAACTACACAGATGCATTCTGTGAAACTTATTTCTGATCTGTAAATTCAGTTAACAGAGATAAAGCATATTTTTGATTGAGCAGTTATGAAACACTCTTTTTGTAGAAAATGCAAGTGGAGATTCGGAGCGCTAAGAGGGTAATAGTGGAAAAAGGAATGTCTTCAAATATAAACTACACAGAATCATTCGGTGAAACTTCTTTCTGATCTGTGCATTCAGCTAACAGAGTTAAACCATACTTTTGATTGAGCAGATCTGAACACTCTTTCTGTAGAAAATGCAGCTGGACATTTGGAGCGCTAAGAGCGTAGTAGTGGAAAAAGTAATATATTCAAATATAAACTACACAGAAGCATTCTGTGAAACTTCTTTCTGATCTGAGCATTCAGCTAACAGAGTTAAACCATACTTTTGATTGAGCAGTTTTGAAACACTCTGTCTGTAGAAAATGCAACTGGACATTCGTAGCGCTAAGTGGGTAATAGTGGAAAAAAAATATGTTCAAATATAAACTACACAGAAGCATTGTATGAAACTTCTTTCTGTTCTGTGCATTCAACTAACAGAGTTGAACCTTACATTTGATTGAGCCTTTCTGAAACACTCTTTCTGTAGAAACTGCAATTGGACATTCTGAGCGCTAAGAGGCCTCTATTGGGAAAAATAATATCTTCAAATAAAAACTACACAGAAGCATTGTGTGAAACTTATTTCTGATATGTTCATTAAGCTAACAGAGTTAAACCATACTTTTGATTGCGCCGTTCTGAACACTCTTTCTGTAGAAAATTCAAGTGGACATTCGGAGCGCTAAGAGGGTAATAGTGGAAAAAGGAATATGTTCAAATATAAACTACACAGTAGCATTCTGTGAAAATTCTTTCTGTTCTGTGCATTCAACTAACAGGGTTGAACCTTACTTTTGATTGAGCCGTTCTGAAACACTCTTTCTGTAGAAACTGCAATTGGACATGCTAAGCGCTAAGAGGCCTACATTGGGAAAAAGAATATCTTCAAATAAAAACTACACAGATGCATTCTGTGAAACTTATTTCTGATCTGTAAATTCAGTTATCAGAGATAAAACATATTTTTGATTGAGCAGTTATGAAACACTCTTTTTGTAGAAAATGCAGGTGGAGATTCGGAGCGCTAAGAGGGTAATAGTGGAAAAAGGAATGTCTTCAAATATAAACAACACAGAATCATTCGGTGAAACTTCTTTCTGATCTGTGCATTCAGCTAACAGAGTTAAACCATACTTTTGATTGAGCAGATCTGAACATTCTTTCTGTAGAAAATGCAACTGGACATTTGGAGCGCTAAGAGCGTAGTAGTGGAAAAAGGAATATATTCAAATATAAACTACACAGAAGCATTCTGTGAAACTTCTTTCTGATCTGAGCATTCAGCTAACAGAGTTAAACCATACTTTTGATTGAGCAGATCTGAACACTCTTTCTGTAGAAAATGCAACTGGACATTTGGAGCGCTAAGTGGGTAATATTGGAAAAAAGAATATGTTCAAATATAAACTACACAGAAGCATTTTATGAAACTTCTTTCTGTTCTGTGCATTCAACTAACAGAGTTGAACCTTACTTTTGATTGAGCCTTTCTGAAACACTCTTTCTGTAGAAACTGCAATTGGACATTCTGAGCGCTAAGAGGCCTCTATTGGGAAAAATAATATCTTCAAATAAAAACTACACAGAAGCATTGTGTGAAACTTATTTCTGATATGTTCATTAAGCTCACAGAGTTAAACCATACTTTTGATTGCGCAGTTCTGAACACTCTTTCTGTAGAAAATGCAAGTGGACATTCGGAGCGCTAAGAGGGTAATAGTGGAAAAAGGAATATATTCAAATATAAACTACACAGTAGCATTCTGTGAAAATTCTGTCTGTTCTGTGCATTCAACTAACAGAGTTGAACCTTACTTTTGATTGAGCCGTTCTGAAACACTCTTTCTGTAGAAACTGCAATTGGACATGCTAAGCGCTAAGAGGCCTACATTGGGAAAAAGAATATCTTCAAATAAAAACTACACAGATGCATTCTGTGAAACTTATTTCTGATCTGTAAATTCAGTTAACAGAGATAAAGCATATTTATGATTGAGCAGTTATGAAACACTCTTTTTGTAGAAAATGCAAGTGGAGATTCGGAGCGCTAAGAGGGTAATAGTGGAAAAAGGAATGTCTTCAAATATAAACTACACAGAATCATTCGGTGAAACTTCTTTCTGATCTGTGCATTCAGCTAACAGATTTAAACCATACTTTTGATTGAGCAGATCTGAACACTCTTTCTGTAGAAAATGCAACTGGACATTTGGAGCGCTAAGAGCGTAGTAGTGGAAAAAGGAATATATTCAAATATAAACTACACAGAAGCATTCTGTGAAACTTCTTTCTGATCTGAGCATTCAGCTAACAGAGTTAAACCATACTTTTGATTGAGCAGTTTTGAAACACTCTGTCTGTAGAAAATGCAACTGGACATTCGTAGCGCTAAGTGGGTAATAGTGGAAAAAAAATATGTTCAAATATAAACTACACAGAAGCATTGTATGAAACTTCTTTCTGTTCTGTGCATTCAATTAACAGAGTTGAACCTTACTTTGATTGAGCCTTTCTGAAACACTCTTTCTGTAGAAACTGCAATTGGACATTCTGAGCGCTAAGAGGCCTCTATTGGGAAAAATAATATCTTCAAATAAAAACTACACAGAAGCATTGTGTGAAACTTATTTCTGATATGTTCATTAAGCTAACAGAGTTAAACCATACTTTTGATTGCGCAGTTCTGAACACTCTTTCTGTAGAAAATTCAAGTGGACATTCGGAGCGCTAAGAGGGTAATAGTGGAAAAAGGAATATGTTCAAATATAAACTACACAGTAGCATTCTGTGAAAATTCTTTCTGTTCTGTGCATTCAACTAACAGAGTTGAACCTTACTTTTGATTGAGCCGTTCTGAAACACTCTTTCTGTAGAAACTGAAATTGGACATGCTAAGCGCTAAGAGGCCTACATTGGGAAAAAGAATATCTTCAAATAAAAACTACACAGATGCATTCTGTGAAACTTATTTCTGATCTGTAAATTCAGTTATCAGAGATAAAACATATTTTTGATTGGGCAGTTATGAAACACTCTTTTTGTAGAAAATGCAAGTGGAGATTCGGAGCGCTAAGAGGGTAATAGTGGAAAAAGGAATGTCTTCAAATATAAACAACACAGAATCATTCGGTGAAACTTCTTTCTGATCTGTGCATTCAGCTAACAGAGTTAAACCATACTTTTGATTGAGCAGATCTGAACATTCTTTCTGTAGAAAATGCAACTGGACATTTGGAGCGCTAAGAGCGTAGTAGTGGAAAAAGGAATATATTCAAATATAAACTACACAGAAGCATTCTGTGAAACTTCTTTCTGATCTGAGCATTCAGCTAACAGAGTTAAACCATACTTTTGATTGAGCAGTTTTGAAACAGTCTGTCTGTAGAAAATGCAACTGGACATTCGTAGCGCTAAGTGGGTAATATAGGAAAAAATAATATGTTCAAATATAAACTACACTGAAGCATTGTATGAAAGTTCTTTCTGTTCTGTGCATTCAACTAACAGAGTTGAACCTTACTTTTGATTGAGCCGTTCTGAAATACTCTTTCTGTAGAAACTGCAATTGGACATTCTGAGCGCTAGGAGGCCTATATTGGGAAAAAGAATGTCTACAAATAAAAACTACACAGAAGAATTGTGTGAAACTTCTTTCTGTTCTGTTTGTTCAACTAAAAGATTTGAACCTTAGTTTTGATTGAGCCGTTCTGAAACACTCTTTCTGTAGGAAATGCAAGTGGAGATTCGGAGCGCTAAGAGGGTAATAGTGGAAAAAGGAATGTCTCCAAATATAAACTACACAGAATTATTGTGTGAAACTTCTTTCTGATCTGTGCATTCAGCTAACAGAGTTAAACCATACTTTTGATTGAGCAGATCTGAACACTCTTTCTGTAGAAAATGCAACTGGACAATTGGAGCGCTAAGAGAGTAGTAGTGGAAAAAGGAATATATTCAAATATAAACTACACAGAAGCATTCTGTGAAACTTCTTTCTGATCTGAGCATTCAGCTAACAGAGTTAAACCATACTTTTGATTGAGCAGTTTTGAAACACTAGGTCTGTAGAAAATGCAACTGGACATTCGTAGCGCTAAGTGGGTAATAGTGGAAAAAAGAATACGTTCAAATAAAAACTACACAGAAGCATTGTATGAAACTTCTTTCTGTTCTGTGCATTCAACTAACAGAGTTGAACCTTACTTTTGATTGAGCCTTTCTGAAACACTCTTTCTGTAGAAACTGCAATTGGACATTCTGAGCGCTAAGAGGCCTATATTGGGAAAAATAATATCTTCAAATAAAAACTACACAGAAGCATTGTGTGAAACTTATTTCTGATATGTTCATTAAGCTAACAGAGTTAAACCATACTTTTGATTGCGCAGTTCTGAACACTCTTTCTGTAGAAAATGCAAGTGGACATTCGGAGCGCTAAGAGGGTAATAGTGGAAAAAGGAATATATTCAAATATAAACTACACAGTAGCATTCTGTGAAAATTCTTTCTGTTCTGTGCATTCAACTAACAGAGTTGAACCTTACTTTTGATTGAGCCGTTCTGAAACACTCTTTCTGTAGAAACTGCAATTGGACATGCTAAGCGCTAAGAGGCCTACATTGGGAAAAAGAATATCTTCAAATAAAAACTACACAGATGCATTCTGTGAAACTTATTTCTGATCTGTAAATTCAGTTAACAGAGATAAAACATATTTTTGATTGAGCAGTTATGAAAGATTCTTTTTGTAGAAAATGCAAGTGGAGATTCGGAGCGCTAAGAGGGTAATAGTGGAAAAAGGAATGTCTTCAAATATAAACTACACAGAATCATTCGGTGAAACTTCTTTCTGATCTGTGCATTCAGCTAACAGAGTTAAACCATACTTTTGATTGAGCAGATCAGAACACTCTTTCTGTAGAAAATGCCACTGGACATTTGGAGCGCTAAGAGCGTAGTAGTGGAAAAAGGAATATATTCAAATATAAACAACACAGAAGCATTCTGTGAAACTTCTTTCTGATCTGAGCATTCAGCTAACAGAGTTAAACCATACTTTTGATTGAGCAGTTTTGAAACACTCTGTCTGTAGAAAATGCAACTGGACATTCGTAGCGCTAAGTGGGTAATAGTGGAAAAAAGAATATGTTCAAATATAAACTACACAGAAGCATTGTATGAAACTTCTTTCTGTTCTGTGCATTCAACTAACAGAGTTGAACCTTACTTTTGATTGAGCCTTTCTGAAACACTCTTTCTGTAGAAACTGCAATTGGACATTCTGAGCGCTAGGAAGCCTATATTGGGAAAAAGAATGTCTACAAATAAAAACTACACAGAAGAATTGTGTGAAACTTCTTTCTGTTCTGTTTGTTCAACTAAAAGAGTTGAACCTTAGTTTTGATTGAGCCGTTCTGAAACACTCTTTCTGTAGAAAATGCAAGTGGAGATTCGGAGCGCTAAGAGGGTAATAGTGGAAAAAGGAATGTCTCCAAATATAAACTAAACGGAATCATTCTGTGAAACTTCTTTCTGATCTGTGCATTCAGCTAACAGAGTTAAACTATACTTTTGATTGAGCAGATCTGAAAACTCTTTCTGTAGAAAATGCAACTGGAGATTTGGAGCGCTAAGAGAGTACTAGTGGAAAAAGGAATATATTCAAATATAAACTACACAGAAGCATTCTGTGAAACTTCTTTCTGATCTGAGCATTCAGCTAACAGAGTTAAACCATACTTTTAATTGAGCAGTTTTGAAACACTCTGTCTGTAGAAAATGCAACTGGACATTCGTAGCGCTAAGTGGGTAATAGTGGAAAAAAGAATATGTTCAAATATAAACTACACAGAAGCATTGTATGAAACTTCTTTCTGTTCTGTGCATTCAAATAACAGAGTTGAACCTTACTTTTGATTGAGCCTTTCTGAAACACTCTTTCTGTAGAAACTGCAATTGGACATTCTGAGCGCTAAGAGGCCTCTATTGGGAAAAATAATATCTTCAAATAAAAACTACACAGAAGCATTGTGTGAAACTTATTTCTGATATGTTCATTAAGCTAACAGAGTTAAACTATACTTTTGATTGCGCAGTTCTGAACACTCTTTCTGTAGAAAATGCAAGTGGACATTCGGAGCGCTAAGAGGGTAATAGTGGAAAAAGGAATATATTCAAATATAAACTACACAGTAGCATTCTGTGAAAATTCTTTATGTTCTGTGCATTCAACTAACAGAGTTGAACCTTACTTTTGATTGAGCCGTTCTGAAACACTCTTTCTGTAGAAACTGCAATTGGACATGCTAAGCGCTAAGAGGCCTACATTGGGAAAAAGAATATCTTCAAATAAAAACTACACAGATGCATTCTGTGAAACTTATTTCTGATCTGTAAATTCAGTTATCAGAGATAAAACATATTTTTGATTGAGCAGTTATGAAACACTCTTTTTGTAGAAAATGCAAGTGGAGATTCGGAGCGCTAAGAGGGTAATAGTGGAAAAAGGAATGTCTTCAAATATAAACAACACAGAATCATTCGGTGAAACTTCTTTCTGATCTGTGCATTCAGCTAACAGAGTTAAACCATACTTTTGATTGAGCAGATCTGAACATTCTTTCTGTAGAAAATGCAACTGGACATTTGGAGCGCTAAGAGCGTAGTAGTGGAAAAAGGAATATATTCAAATATAAACTACACAGAAGCATTCTGTGAAACTTCTTTCTGATCTGAGCATTCAGCTAACAGAGTTAAACCATACTTTTGATTGAGCAGTTTTGAAACAGTCTGTCTGTAGAAAATGCAACTGGACATTCGTAGCGCTAAGTGGGTAATATTGGAAAAAAGAATATGTTCAAATATAAACTACACAGAAGCATTGTATGAAAGTTCTTTCTGTTCTGTGCATTCAACTAACAGAGTTGAACCTTACTTTTGATTGAGCCGTTCTGAAATACTCTTTCTGTAGAAACTGCAATTGGACATTCTGAGCGCTAGGAGGCCTATATTGGGAAAAAGAATGTCTACAAATAAAAACTACACAGAAGAATTGTGTGAAACTTCTTTCTGTTCTGTTTGTTCAACTAAAAGAGTTGAACCTTAGTTTTGATTGAGCCGTTCTGAAACACTCTTTCTGTAGGAAATGCAAGTGGAGATTCGGAGCGCTAAGAGGGTAATAGTGGAAAAAGGAATGTCTCCAAATATAAACTACACAGAATTATTGTGTGAAACTTCTTTCTGATCTGTGCATTCAGCTAACAGAGTTAAACCATACTTTTGATTGAGCAGATCTGAACACTCTTTCTGTAGAAAATGCAACTGGACAATTGGAGCGCTAAGAGAGTAGTAGTGGAAAAAGGAATATATTCAAATATAAACTACACAGAAGCATTCTGTGAAACTTCTTTCTGATCTGAGCATTCAGCTAACAGAGTTAAACCATACTTTTGATTGAGCAGTTTTGAAACACTAGGTCTGTAGAAAATGCAACTGGACATTCGTAGCGCTAAGTGGGTAATAGTGGAAAAAATAATACGTTCAAATATAAACTACACAGAAGCATTGTATGAAACTTCTTTCTGTTCTGTGCATTCAACTAACAGAGTTGAACCTTACTTTTGATTGAGCCTTTCTGAAACACTCTTTCTGTAGAAACTGCAATTGGACATTCTGAGCGCTAAGAGGCCTATATTGGGAAAAATAATATCTTCAAATAAAAACTACACAGAAGCATTGTGTGAAACTTATTTCTGATATGTTCATTAAGCTAACAGAGTTAAACCATACTTTTGATTGCGCAGTTCTGAACACTCTTTCTGTAGAAAATGCAAGTGGACATTCGGAGCGCTAAGAGGGTAATAGTGGAAAAAGGAATATATTCAAATATAAACTACACAGTAGCATTCTGTGAAAATTCTTTCTGTTCTGTGCATTCAACTAACAGAGTTGAACCTTACTTTTGATTGAGCCGTTCTGAAACACTCTTTCTGTAGAAACTGCAATTGGACATGCTAAGCGCTAAGAGGCCTACATTGGGAAAAAGAATATCTTCAAATAAAAACTACACAGATGCATTCTGTGAAACTTATTTCTGATCTGTAAATTCAGTTAACAGAGATAAAACATATTTTTGATTGAGCAGTTATGAAAGATTCTTTTTGTAGAAAATGCAAGTGGAGATTCGGAGCGCTAAGAGGGTAATAGTGGAAAAAGGAATGTCTTCAAATATAAACTACACAGAATCATTCGGTGAAACTTCTTTCTGATCTGTGCATTCAGCTAACAGAGTTAAACCATACTTTTGATTGAGCAGATCAGAACACTCTTTCTGTAGAAAATGCCACTGGACATTTGGAGCGCTAAGAGCGTAGTAGTGGAAAAAGGAATATATTCAAATATAAACAACACAGAAGCATTCTGTGAAACTTCTTTCTGATCTGAGCATTCAGCTAACAGAGTTAAACCATACTTTTGATTGAGCAGTTTTGAAACACTCTGTCTGTAGAAAATGCAACTGGACATTCGTAGCGCTAAGTGGGTAATAGTGGAAAAAAGAATATGTTCAAATATAAACTACACAGAAGCATTGTATGAAACTTCTTTCTGTTCTGTGCATTCAACTAACAGAGTTGAACCTTACTTTTGATTGAGCCTTTCTGAAACACTCTTTCTGTAGAAACTGCAATTGGACATTCTGAGCGCTAGGAAGCCTATATTGGGAAAAAGAATGTCTACAAATAAAAACTACACAGAAGAATTGTGTGAAACTTCTTTCTGTTCTGTTTGTTCAACTAAAAGAGTTGAACCTTAGTTTTGATTGAGCCGTTCTGAAACACTCTTTCTGTAGAAAATGCAAGTGGAGATTCGGAGCGCTAAGAGGGTAATAGTGGAAAAAGGAATGTCTCCAAATATAAACTAAACGGAATCATTCTGTGAAACTTCTTTCTGATCTGTGCATTCAGCTAACAGAGTTAAACTATACTTTTGATTGAGCAGATCTGAAAACTCTTTCTGTAGAAAATGCAACTGGAGATTTGGAGCGCTAAGAGAGTACTAGTGGAAAAAGGAATATATTCAAATATAAACTACACAGAAGCATTCTGTGAAACTTCTTTCTGATCTGAGCATTCAGCTAACAGAGTTAAACCATACTTTTAATTGAGCAGTTTTGAAACACTCTGTCTGTAGAAAATGCAACTGGACATTCGTAGCGCTAAGTGGGTAATAGTGGAAAAAAGAATATGTTCAAATATAAACTACACAGAAGCATTGTATGAAACTTCTTTCTGTTCTGTGCATTCAACTAACAGAGTTGAACCTTACTTTTGATTGAGCCTTTCTGAAACACTCTTTCTGTAGAAACTGCAATTGGACATTCTGAGCGCTAAGAGGCCTCTATTGGGAAAAATAATATCTTCAAATAAAAACTACACAGAAGCATTGTGTGAAACTTATTTCTGATATGTTCATTAAGCTAACAGAGTTAAACTATACTTTTGATTGCGCAGTTCTGAACACTCTTTCTGTAGAAAATGCAAGTGGACATTCGGAGCGCTAAGAGGGTAATAGTGGAAAAAGGAATATATTCAAATATAAACTACACAGTAGCATTCTGTGAAAATTCTTTATGTTCTGTGCATTCAACTAACAGAGTTGAACCTTACTTTTGATTGAGCCGTTCTGAAACACTCTTTCTGTAGAAACTGCAATTGGACATGCTAAGCGCTAAGAGGCCTACATTGGGAAAAAGAATATCTTCAAATAAAAACTACACAGATGCATTCTGTGAAACTTATTTCTGATCTGTAAATTCAGTTATCAGAGATAAAACATATTTTTGATTGAGCAGTTATGAAACACTCTTTTTGTAGAAAATGCAAGTGGAGATTCGGAGCGCTAAGAGGGTAATAGTGGAAAAAGGAATGTCTTCAAATATAAACAACACAGAATCATTCGGTGAAACTTCTTTCTGATCTGTGCATTCAGCTAACAGAGTTAAACCATACTTTTGATTGAGCAGATCTGAACATTCTTTCTGTAGAAAATGCAACTGGACATTTGGAGCGCTAAGAGCGTAATAGTGGAAAAAGGAATATATTCAAATATAAACTACACAGAAGCATTCTGTGAAACTTCTTTCTGATCTGAGCATTCAGCTAACAGAGTTAAACCATACTTTTGATTGAGCAGTTTTGAAACAGTCTGTCTGTAGAAAATGCAACTGGACATTCGTAGCGCTAAGTGGGTAATAGTGGAAAAAAGAATATGTTCAAATATAAACTACACAGAAGCATTGTATGAAACTTCTTTCTGTTCTGTGCATTCAACTAACAGAGTTGAACCTTACTTTTGATTGAGCCGTTCTTTAATACTCTTTCTGTAGAAACTGCAATTGGACATTCTGAGCGCTAGGAGGCCTATATTGGGAAAAAGAATGTCTACAAATAAAAACTACACAGAAGAATTGTGTGAAACTTCTTTCTGTTCTGTTTGTTCAAATAAAAGATTTGAACCTTTGTTTTGATTGAGCCGTTCTGAAACACTCTTTCTGTAGAAAATGCAAGTGGAGATTCGGAGCGCTAAGAGGGTAATAGTGGAAAAAGGAATGTCTCCAAATATAAACTACACAGAATCATTCTGTGAAACTTCTTTCTGATCTGAGCATTCAGCTAACAGAGTTAAACCATACTTTTGATTGAGCAGTTTTGAAACAGTCTGTCTGTAGAAAATGCAACTGGACATTCGTAGCGCTAAGTGGGTAATAGTGGAAAAAAGAATATGTTCAAATATAAACTAGACAGAAGCATTGTATGAAACTTCTTTCTGTTCTGTGCATTCAACTAACAGAGTTGAACCTTACTTTTGATTGAGCCGTTCCGAAATACTCTTTCTGTAGAAACTGCAATTGGACATTCTGAGCGCTAGGAGGCCTATATTGGGAAAAAGAATGTCTACAAATAAAAACTACACAGAAGAATTGTGTGAAACTTCTTTCTGTTCTGTTTGTTCAAATAAAAGATTTGAACCTTTGTTTTGATTGAGCCGTTCTGAAACACTCTTTCTGTAGAAAATGCAAGTGGAGATTCGGAGCGCTAAGAGGGTAATAGTGGAAAAAGGAATGTCTCCAAATATAAACTACACAGAATCATTCTGTGAAACTTCTTTCTGATCTGTGCATTCAGCTAACAGAGTTAAACCATACTTTTGATTGAGCAGATCTGAACACTCTTTCTGTAGAAAATGCAACTGGACATTTGGAGCGCTAAGAGAGTAGTAGTGGAAAAAGGAATATATTCAAATATAAACTACACAGAAGCATTCTGTGAAACTTCTTTCTGATCTGAGCATTCAGCTAACAGAGTTAAACCATACTTTTGATTGAGCAGTTTTGAAACACTAGGTTTGTAGAAAATGCAACTGGACATTCGTAGCGCTAAGTGGGTAATAGTGGAAAAAAGAATACGTTCAAATATAAACTACACAGAAGCATTGTATGAAACTTCTTTCTGTTCTGTGCATTCAACTAACAGAGTTGAACCTTACTTTTGATTGAGCCTTTCTGAAACACTCTTTCTGTAGAAACTGCAATTGGACATGCTAAGCGCTAAGAGGCCTACATTGGGAAAAAGAATATCTTCAAATAAAAACTACACAGATGCATTCTGTGAAACTTATTTCTGATCTGTAAATTCAGTTAACAGAGATAAAGCATATTTTTGATTGAGCAGTTATGAAACACTCTTTTTGTAGAAAATGCAAGTGGAGATTCAGAGCGCTAAGAGGGTTATAGTGGAAAAAGGAATGTCTTCAAATATAAACTACACAGAATCATTCGGTGAAACTTCTTTCTGGTCTGTGCATTCAGCTAACAGAGTTAAACCATACTTTTGATTGAGCAGATCTGAACACTCTTTCTGTAGAAAATACAACTGGACATTTGGAGCGCTAAGAGCGTAGTAGTGGAAAAAGGAATATATTCAAATATAAACTACACAGAAGCATTCTGTGAAACTTCTTTCTGATCTGAGCATTCAGCTAACAGAGTTAAACCATACTTTTGATTGAGCAGTTTTGAAACACTCTGTCTGTAGAAAATGCAACTGGACATTCGTAGCGCTAAGTGGGTAATAGTGGAAAAAAGAATATGTTCAAATATAAACTACACAGAAGCATTGTATGAAACTTCTTTCTGTTCTGTGCATTCAACTAACAGAGTTGAACCTTACTTTTGATTGAGCCGTTCTGAAATACTCTTTCTGTAGAAACTGCAATTGGACATTCTGAGCGCTAGGAGGCCTATATTGGGAAAAAGAATGTCTACAAATAAAAACTACACAGAAGAATTGTGTGAAACTTCTTTCTGTTCTGTTTGTTCAACTAAAAGAGTTGAACCTTAGTTTTGATTGAGCCGTTCTGAAACACTCTTTCTGTAGGAAATGCAAGTGGAGATTCGGAGCGCTAAGAGGGTAATAGTGGAAAAAGGAATGTCTCCAAATATAAACTACACAGAATTATTGTGTGAAACTTCTTTCTGATCTGTGCATTCAGCTAACAGAGTTAAACCATACTTTTGATTGAGCAGATCTGAACACTCTTTCTGTAGAAAATGCAACTGGACATTTGGAGCGCTAAGATAGTAGTAGTGGAAAAAGGAATATATTCAAATATAAACTACACAGAAGCATTCTGTGAAACTTCTTTCTGATCTGAGCATTCAGCTAACAGAGTTAAACCATACTTTTGATTGAGCAGTTTTGAAACACTAGGTCTGTAGAAAATGCAACTGGACATTCGTAGCGCTAAGTGGGTAATAGTGGAAAAAATAATACGTTCAAATATAAACTACACAGAAGCATTGTATGAAACTTCTTTCTGTTCTGTGCATTCAACTAACAGAGTTGAACCTTACTTTTGATTGAGCCTTTCTGAAACACTCTTTCTGTAGAAACTGCAATTTTAACATTCTGAGCGCTAAGAGGCCTATATTGGGAATAATAATATCTTCAAATAAAAACTACACAGAAGCATTGTGTGAAACTTATTTCTGATATGTTCATTAAGCTAACAGAGTTAAACCATACTTTTGATTGCGCAGTTCTGAACACTCTTTCTGTAGAAAATGCAAGTGGACATTCGGAGCGCTAAGAGGGTAATAGTGGAAAAAGGAATATATTCAAATATAAACTACACAGTAGCATTCTGTGAAAATTCTTTCTGTTCTGTGCATTCAACTAACAGAGTTGAACCTTACTTTTGATTGAGCCGTTCTGAAACACTCTTTCTGTAGAAACTGCAATTGGACATGCTAAGCGCTAAGAGGCCTACATTGGGAAAAAGAATATCTTCAAATAAAAACTACACAGATGCATTCTGTGAAACTTATTTCTGATCTGTAAATTCAGTTAACAGAGATAAAACATATTTTTGATTGAGCAGTTATGAAAGATTCTTTTTGTAGAAAATGCAAGTGGAGATTCGGAGCGCTAAGAGGGTAATAGTGGAAAAAGGAATGTCTTCAAATATAAACTACACAGAATCATTCGGTGAAATTTCTTTCTGATCTGTGCATTCAGCTAACAGAGTTAAACCATACTTTTGATTGAGCAGATCAGAACACTCTTTCTGTAGAAAATGCAACTGGACATTTGGAGCGCTAAGAGCGTAGTAGTGGAAAAAGGAATATATTCAAATATAAACAACACAGAAGCATTCTGTGAAACTTCTTTCTGATCTGAGCATTCAGCTAACAGAGTTAAACCATACTTTTGATTGAGCAGTTTTGAAACACTCTGTCTGTAGAAAATGCAACTGGACATTCGTAGCGCTAAGTGGGTAATAGTGGAAAAAAGAATATGTTCAAATATAAACTACACAGAAGCATTGTATGAAACTTCTTTCTGTTCTGTGCATTCAACTAACAGAGTTGAACCTTACTTTTGATTGAGCCTTTCTGAAACACTCTTTCTGTAGAAACTGCAATTGGACATTCTGAGCGCTAGGAAGCCTATATTGGGAAAAAGAATGTCTACAAATAAAAACTACACAGAAGAATTGTGTGAAACTTCTTTCTGTTCTGTTTGTTCAACTAAAAGAGTTGAACCTTAGTTTTGATTGAGCCGTTCTGAAACACTCTATCTGTAGAAAATGCAAGTGGAGATTCGGAGCGCTAAGAGGGTAATAGTGGAAAAAGGAATGTCTCCAAATATAAACTAAACGGAATCATTCTGTGAAACTTCTTTCTGATCTGTGCATTCAGCTAACAGAGTTAAACTATACTTTTGATTGAGCAGATCTGAAAACTCTTTCTGTAGAAAATGCAACTGGAGATTTGGAGCGCTAAGAGAGTACTAGTGGAAAAAGGAATATATTCAAATATAAACTACACAGAAGCATTCTGTGAAACTTCTTTCTGATCTGAGCATTCAGCTAACAGAGTTAAACCATACTTTTAATTGAGCAGTTTTGAAACACTCTGTCTGTAGAAAATGCAACTGGACATTCGTAGCGCTAAGTGGGTAATAGTGGAAAAAAGAATATGTTCAAATATAAACTACACAGAAGCATTGTATGAAACTTCTTTCTGTTCTGTGCATTCAACTAACAGAGTTGAACCTTACTTTTGATTGAGCCTTTCTGAAACACTCTTTCTGTAGAAACTGCAATTGGACATTCTGAGCGCTAAGAGGCCTCTATTGGGAAAAATAATATCTTCAAATAAAAACTACACAGAAGCATTGTGTGAAACTTATTTATGATATGTTCATTAAGCTAACAGAGTTAAACCATACTTTTGATTGCGCAGTTCTGAACACTCTTTCTCTAGAAAATGCAAGTGGACATTCGGAGCGCTAAGAGGGTAATAGTGGAAAAAGGAATATATTCAAATATAAACTACACAGTAGCATTCTGTGAAAATTCTTTCTGTTCTGTGCATTCAACTAAAAGAGTTGAACCTTACTTTTGATTGAGCCGTTCTGAAACACTCTTTCTGTAGAAACTGCAATTGGACATGCTAAGCGCTAAGAGGCCTACATTGGGAAAAAGAATATCTTCAAATAAAAACTACACAGATGCATTCTGTGAAACTTATTTCTGATCTGTAAATTCAGTTAACAGAGATAAAACATATTTTTGATTGAGCAGTTATGAAACACTCTTTTTGTAGAAAATGCAAGTGGAGATTCGGAGCGCTAAGATGGTTATAGTGGAAAAAGGAATGTCTTCAAATATAAACAACACAGAATCATTCGGTGAAACTTCTTTCTGATCTGTGCATTCAGCTAACAGAGTTAAACCATACTTTTGATTGAGCAGATCTGAACATTCTTTCTGTAGAAAATGCAACTGGACATTTGGAGCGCTAAGAGCGTAGTAGTGGAAAAAGGAATATATTCAAATATAAACAACACAGAAGCATTCTGTGAAACTTCTTTCTGATCTGAGCATTCAGCTAACAGAGTTAAACCATACTTTTGATTGAGCAGTTTTGAAACAGTCTGTCTGTAGAAAATGCAACTGGACATTCGTAGCGCTAAGTGGGTAATAGTGGAAAAAAGAATATGTTCAAATATAAACTAGACAGAAGCATTGTATGAAACTTCTTTCTGTTCTGTGCATTCAACTAACAGAGTTGAACCTTACTTTTGATTGAGCCGTTCCGAAATACTCTTTCTGTAGAAACTGCAATTGGACATTCTGAGCGCTAGGAGGCCTATATTGGGAAAAAGAATGTCTACAAATAAAAACTACACAGAAGAATTGTGTGAAACTTCTTTCTGTTCTGTTTGTTCAAATAAAAGATTTGAACCTTTGTTTTGATTGAGCCGTTCTGAAACACTCTTTCTGTAGAAAATGCAAGTGGAGATTCGGAGCGCTAAGAGGGTAATAGTGGAAAAAGGAATGTCTCCAAATATAAACTACACAGAATCATTCTGTGAAACTTCTTTCTGATCTGAGCATTCAGCTAACAGAGTTAAACCATACTTTTGATTGAGCAGTTTTGAAACAGTCTGTCTGTAGAAAATGCAACTGGACATTCGTAGCGCTAAGTGGGTAATAGTGGAAAAAAGAATATGTTCAAATATAAACTAGACAGAAGCATTGTATGAAACTTCTTTCTGTTCTGTGCATTCAACTAACAGAGTTGAACCTTACTTTTGATTGAGCCGTTCCGAAATACTCTTTCTGTAGAAACTGCAATTGGACATTCTGAGCGCTAGGAGGCCTATATTGGGAAAAAGAATGTCTACAAATAAAAACTACACAGAAGAATTGTGTGAAACTTCTTTCTGTTCTGTTTGTTCAAATAAAAGATTTGAACCTTTGTTTTGATTGAGCCGTTCTGAAACACTCTTTCTGTAGAAAATGCAAGTGGAGATTCGGAGCGCTAAGAGGGTAATAGTGGAAAAAGGAATGTCTCCAAATATAAACTACACAGAATCATTCTGTGAAACTTCTTTCTGATCTGTGCATTCAGCTAACAGAGTTAAACCATACTTTTGATTGAGCAGATCTGAACACTCTTTCTGTAGAAAATGCAACTGGACATTTGGAGCGCTAAGAGAGTAGTAGTGGAAAAAGGAATATATTCAAATATAAACTACACAGAAGCATTCTGTGAAACTTCTTTCTGATCTGAGCATTCAGCTAACAGAGTTAAACCATACTTTTGATTGAGCAGTTTTGAAACACTAGGTTTGTAGAAAATGCAACTGGACATTCGTAGCGCTAAGTGGGTAATAGTGGAAAAAAGAATACGTTCAAATATAAACTACACAGAAGCATTGTATGAAACTTCTTTCTGTTCTGTGCATTCAACTAACAGAGTTGAACCTTACTTTTGATTGAGCCTTTCTGAAACACTCTTTCTGTAGAAACTGCAATTGGACATGCTAAGCGCTAAGAGGCCTACATTGGGAAAAAGAATATCTTCAAATAAAAACTACACAGATGCATTCTGTGAAACTTATTTCTGATCTGTAAATTCAGTTAACAGAGATAAAGCATATTTTTGATTGAGCAGTTATGAAACACTCTTTTTGTAGAAAATGCAAGTGGAGATTCAGAGCGCTAAGAGGGTTATAGTGGAAAAAGGAATGTCTTCAAATATAAACTACACAGAATCATTCGGTGAAACTTCTTTCTGGTCTGTGCATTCAGCTAACAGAGTTAAACCATACTTTTGATTGAGCAGATCTGAACACTCTTTCTGTAGAAAATACAACTGGACATTTGGAGCGCTAAGAGCGTAGTAGTGGAAAAAGGAATATATTCAAATATAAACTACACAGAAGCATTCTGTGAAACTTCTTTCTGATCTGAGCATTCAGCTAACAGAGTTAAACCATACTTTTGATTGAGCAGTTTTGAAACACTCTGTCTGTAGAAAATGCAACTGGACATTCGTAGCGCTAAGTGGGTAATAGTGGAAAAAAGAATATGTTCAAATATAAACTACACAGAAGCATTGTATGAAACTTCTTTCTGTTCTGTGCATTCAACTAACAGAGTTGAACCTTACTTTTGATTGAGCCTTTCTGAAACACTCTTTCTGTAGAAACTGCAATTGGACATTCTGAGCGCTAAGAGGCCTCTATTGGGAAAAATAATATCTTCAAATAAAAACTACACAGAAGCATTGTGTGAAACTTATTTATGATATGTTCATTAAGCTAACAGAGTTAAACCATACTTTTGATTGCGCAGTTCTGAACACTCTTTCTGTAGAAAGTGCAAGTGGACATTCGGAGCGCTAAGAGGGTAATAGTGGAAAAAGGAATATATTCAAATATAAACTACACAGTAGCATTCTGTGAAAATTCTTTCTGTTCTGTGCATTCAACTAAAAGAGTTGAACCTTACTTTTGATTGAGCCGTTCTGAAACACTCTTTCTGTAGAAACTGCAATTGGACATGCTAAGCGCTAAGGGGCCTACATTGGGAAAAAGAATATCTTCAAATAAAAACTACACAGATGCATTCTGTGAAACTTATTTCTGATCTGTAAATTCAGTTAACAGAGATAAAACATATTTTTGATTGAGCAGTTATGAAACACTCTTTTTGTAGAAAATGCAAGTGGAGATTCGGAGCGCTAAGATGGTTATAGTGGAAAAAGGAATGTCTTCAAATATAAACAACACAGAATCATTCGGTGAAACTTCTTTCTGATCTGTGCATTCAGCTAACAGAGTTAAACCATACTTTTGATTGAGCAGATCTGAACATTCTTTCTGTAGAAAATGCAACTGGACATTTGGAGCGCTAAGAGCGTAGTAGTGGAAAAAGGAATATATTCAAATATAAACAACACAGAAGCATTCTGTGAAACTTCTTTCTGATCTGAGCATTCAGCTAACAGAGTTAAACCATACTTTTGATTGAGCAGTTTTGAAACAGTCTGTCTGTAGAAAATGCAACTGGACATTCGTAGCGCTAAGTGGGTAATAGTGGAAAAAAGAATATGTTCAAATATAAACTAGACAGAAGCATTGTATGAAACTTCTTTCTGTTCTGTGCATTCAACTAACAGAGTTGAACCTTACTTTTGATTGAGCCGTTCCGAAATACTCTTTCTGTAGAAACTGCAATTGGACATTCTGAGCGCTAGGAGGCCTATATTGGGAAAAAGAATGTCTACAAATAAAAACTACACAGAAGAATTGTGTGAAACTTCTTTCTGTTCTGTTTGTTCAAATAAAAGATTTGAACCTTTGTTTTGATTGAGCCGTTCTGAAACACTCTTTCTGTAGAAAATGCAAGTGGAGATTCGGAGCGCTAAGAGGGTAATAGTGGAAAAAGGAATGTCTCCAAATATAAACTACACAGAATCATTCTGTGAAACTTCTTTCTGATCTGAGCATTCAGCTAACAGAGTTAAACCATACTTTTGATTGAGCAGTTTTGAAACAGTCTGTCTGTAGAAAATGCAACTGGACATTCGTAGCGCTAAGTGGGTAATAGTGGAAAAAAGAATATGTTCAAATATAAACTAGACAGAAGCATTGTATGAAACTTCTTTCTGTTCTGTGCATTCAACTAACAGAGTTGAACCTTACTTTTGATTGAGCCGTTCCGAAATACTCTTTCTGTAGAAACTGCAATTGGACATTCTGAGCGCTAGGAGGCCTATATTGGGAAAAAGAATGTCTACAAATAAAAACTACACAGAAGAATTGTGTGAAACTTCTTTCTGTTCTGTTTGTTCAAATAAAAGATTTGAACCTTTGTTTTGATTGAGCCGTTCTGAAACACTCTTTCTGTAGAAAATGCAAGTGGAGATTCGGAGCGCTAAGAGGGTAATAGTGGAAAAAGGAATGTCTCCAAATATAAACTACACAGAATCATTCTGTGAAACTTCTTTCTGATCTGTGCATTCAGCTAACAGAGTTAAACCATACTTTTGATTGAGCAGATCTGAACACTCTTTCTGTAGAAAATGCAACTGGACATTTGGAGCGCTAAGAGAGTAGTAGTGGAAAAAGGAATATATTCAAATATAAACTACACAGAAGCATTCTGTGAAACTTCTTTCTGATCTGAGCATTCAGCTAACAGAGTTAAACCATACTTTTGATTGAGCAGTTTTGAAACACTAGGTTTGTAGAAAATGCAACTGGACATTCGTAGCGCTAAGTGGGTAATAGTGGAAAAAAGAATACGTTCAAATATAAACTACACAGAAGCATTGTATGAAACTTCTTTCTGTTCTGTGCATTCAACTAACAGAGTTGAACCTTACTTTTGATTGAGCCTTTCTGAAACACTCTTTCTGTAGAAACTGCAATTGGACATGCTAAGCGCTAAGAGGCCTACATTGGGAAAAAGAATATCTTCAAATAAAAACTACACAGATGCATTCTGTGAAACTTATTTCTGATCTGTAAATTCAGTTAACAGAGATAAAGCATATTTTTGATTGAGCAGTTATGAAACACTCTTTTTGTAGAAAATGCAAGTGGAGATTCAGAGCGCTAAGAGGGTTATAGTGGAAAAAGGAATGTCTTCAAATATAAACTACACAGAATCATTCGGTGAAACTTCTTTCTGGTCTGTGCATTCAGCTAACAGAGTTAAACCATACTTTTGATTGAGCAGATCTGAACACTCTTTCTGTAGAAAATACAACTGGACATTTGGAGCGCTAAGAGCGTAGTAGTGGAAAAAGGAATATATTCAAATATAAACTACACAGAAGCATTCTGTGAAACTTCTTTCTGATCTGAGCATTCAGCTAACAGAGTTAAACCATACTTTTGATTGAGCAGTTTTGAAACACTCTGTCTGTAGAAAATGCAACTGGACATTCGTAGCGCTAAGTGGGTAATAGTGGAAAAAAGAATATGTTCAAATATAAACTACACAGAAGCATTGTATGAAACTTCTTTCTGTTCTGTGCATTCAACTAACAGAGTTGAACCTTACTTTTGATTGAGCCTTTCTGAAACACTCTTTCTGTAGAAACTGCAATTGGACATTCTGAGCGCTAAGAGGCCTCTATTGGGAAAAATAATATCTTCAAATAAAAACTACACAGAAGCATTGTGTGAAACTTATTTATGATATGTTCATTAAGCTAACAGAGTTAAACCATACTTTTGATTGCGCAGTTCTGAACACTCTTTCTGTAGAAAGTGCAAGTGGACATTCGGAGCGCTAAGAGGGTAATAGTGGAAAAAGGAATATATTCAAATATAAACTACACAGTAGCATTCTGTGAAAATTCTTTCTGTTCTGTGCATTCAACTAAAAGAGTTGAACCTTACTTTTGATTGAGCCGTTCTGAAACACTCTTTCTGTAGAAACTGCAATTGGACATGCTAAGCGCTAAGGGGCCTACATTGGGAAAAAGAATATCTTCAAATAAAAACTACACAGATGCATTCTGTGAAACTTATTTCTGATCTGTAAATTCAGTTAACAGAGATAAAACATATTTTTGATTGAGCAGTTATGAAACACTCTTTTTGTAGAAAATGCAAGTGGAGATTCGGAGCGCTAAGAGGGTAATAGTGGAAAAAGGAATGTCTTCAAATATAAACAACACAGAATCATTCGGTGAAACTTCTTTCTGATCTGTGCATTCAGCTAACAGAGTTAAACCATACTTTTGATTGAGCAGATCTGAACATTCTTTCTGTAGAAAATGCAACTGGACATTTGGAGCGCTAAGAGCGTAGTAGTGGAAAAAGGAATATATTCAAATATAAACAACACAGAAGCATTCTGTGAAACTTCTTTCTGATCTGAGCATTCAGCTAACAGAGTTAAACCATACTTTTGATTGAGCAGTTTTGAAACAGTCTGTCTGTAGAAAATGCAACTGGACATTCGTAGCGCTAAGTGGGTAATAGTGGAAAAAAGAATATGTTCAAATATAAACTACACAGAAGCATTGTATGAAACTTCTTTCTGTTCTGTGCATTCAACTAACAGAGTTGAACCTTACTTTTGATTGAGCCGTTCCGAAATACTCTTCTGTAGAAACTGCAATTGGACATTCTGAGCGCTAGGAGGCCTATATTGGGAAAAAGAATGTCTACAAATAAAAACTACACAGAAGAATTGTGTGAAACTTCTTTCTGTTCTGTTTGTTCAACTAAAAGATTTGAACCTTTGTTTTGATTGAGCCGTTCTGAAACACTCTTTCTGTAGAAAATGCAAGTGGAGATTCGGAGCGCTAAGAGGGTAATAGTGGAAAAAGGAATGTCTCCAAATATAAACTACACAGAATCATTCTGTGAAACTTCTTTCTGATCTGTGCATTCAGCTAACAGAGTTAAACCATACTTTTGATTGAGCAGATCTGAACACTCTTTCTGTAGAAAATGCAACTGGACATTTGGAGCGCTAAGAGAGTACTAGTGGAAAAAGGAATATATTCAAATATAAACTACACAGAAGCATTCTGTGAAACTTCTTTCTGATCTGAGCATTCAGCTAACAGAGTTAAACCATACTTTTGATTGAGCAGTTTTGAAACACTCTGTCTGTAGAAAATGCAACTGGACATTCGTAGCGCTAAGTGGGTAATAGTGGAAAAAAGAATATGTTCAAATATAAACTACACAGAAGCATTGTATGAAACTTCTTTCTGTTCTGTGCATTCAACTAACAGAGTTGAACCTTACTTTTGATTGAGCCTTTCTGAAACACTCTTTCTGTAGAAACTGCAATTGGACATTCTGAGCGCTAGGAGTCCTATATTGGGAAAAAGAATGTCTACAAATAAAAACTACACAGAAGAATTGTGTGAAACGGCTTTCTGTTCTGTTTGTTCAACTAAAAGAGTTGAACCTTAGTTTTGATTGAGCCGTTCTGAAACACTCTTTCTGTAGAAAATGCAAGTGGAGATTCGGAGCGCTAAGAGGGTAATAGTGGAAAAAGGAATGTCTCCAAATATAAACTACACAGAATTATTGTGTGAAACTTCTTTCTGATCTGTGCATTCAGCTAACAGAGTTAAACCATACTTTTGATTGAGCAGATCTGAACACTCTTTCTGTAGAAAATGCAACTGGACATTTGGAGCGCTAAGAGAGTAGTAGTGGAAAAAGGAATATATTCAAATATAAACTACACAGAAGCATTCTGTGAAACTTCTTTCTGATCTGAGCATTCAGCTAACAGAGTTAAACCATACTTTTGATTGAGCAGTTTTGAAACACTAGGTCTGTAGAAAATGCAACTGGACATTCGTAGCGCTAAGTGGGTAATAGTGGAAAAAAGAATACGTTCAAATATAAACTACACAGAAGCATTGTATGAAACTTCTTTCTGTTCTGTGCATTCAACTAACAGAGTTGAACCTTACTTTTGATTGAGCCTTTCTGAAACACTCTTTCTGTAGAAACTGCAATTGGACATTCTGAGCGCTAAGAGGCCTATATTGGGAAAAATAATATCTTCAAATAAAAACTACACAGAAGCATTGTGTGAAACTTATTTCTGATATGTTCATTAAGCTAACAGAGTTAAACCATACTTTTGATTGCGCAGTTCTGAACACTCTTTCTGTAGAAAATGCAAGTGGACATTCGGAGCGCTAAGAGGGTAATAGTGGAAAAAGGAATATATTCAAATATAAACTACACAGTAGCATTCTGTGAAAATTCTTTCTGTTCTGTGCATTCAACTAACAGAGTTGAACCTTACTTTTGATTGAGCCGTTCTGAAACACTCTTTCTGTAGAAACTGCAATTGGACATGCTAAGCGCTAAGAGGCCTACATTGGGAAAAAGAATATCTTCAACTAAAAACTACACAGATGCATTCTGTGAAACTTATTTCTGATCTGTAAATTCAGTTAACAGAGATAAAACATATTTTTGATTGAGCAGTTATGAAAGATTCTTTTTGTAGAAAATGCAAGTGGAGATTCGGAGCGCTAAGAGGGTAATAGTGGAAAAAGGAATGTCTTCAAATATAAACTACACAGAATCATTCGGTGAAACTTCTTTCTGATCTGTGCATTCAGCTAACAGAGTTAAACCATACTTTTGATTGAGCAGATCAGAACACTCTTTCTGTAGAAAATGCCACTGGACATTTGGAGCGCTAAGAGCGTAGTAGTGGAAAAAGGAATATATTCAAATATAAACAACACAGAAGCATTCTGTGAAACTTCTTTCTGATCTGAGCATTCAGCTAACAGAGTTAAACCATACTTTTGATTGAGCAGTTTTGAAACACTCTGTCTGTAGAAAATGCAACTGGACATTCGTAGCGCTAAGTGGGTAATAGTGGAAAAAAGAATATTTTCAAATATAAACTACACAGAAGCATTGTATGAAACTGCTTTCTGTTCTGTGCATTCAACTAACAGAGTTGAACCTTACTTTTGATTGAGCCTTTCTGAAACACTCTTTCTGTAGAAACTGCAATTGGACATTCTGAGCGCTAGGAAGCCTATATTGGGAAAAAGAATGTCTACAAATAAAAACTACACAGAAGAATTGTGTGAAACTTCTTTCTGTTCTGTTTGTTCAACTAAAAGAGTTGAACCTTAGTTTTGATTGAGCCGTTCTGAAACACTCTTTCTGTAGAAAATGCAAGTGGAGATTCGGAGCGCTAAGAGGGTAATAGTGGAAAAAGGAATGTCTCCAAATATAAACTACACGGAATCATTCTGTGAAACTTCTTTCTGATCTGTGCATTCAGCTAACAGAGTTAAACTATACTTTTGATTGAGCAGATCTGAAAACTCTTTCTGTAGAAAATGCAACTGGAGATTTGGAGCGCTAAGAGAGTACTAGTGGAAAAAGGAATATATTCAAATATAAACTACACAGAAGCATTCTGTGAAACTTCTTTCTGATCTGAGCATTCAGCTAACAGAGTTAAAACATACTTTTAATTGAGCAGTTTTGAAACACTCTGTCTGTAGAAAATGCAACTGGACATTCGTAGCGCTAAGAGGGTAATAGTGGAAAAAAGAATATGTTCAAATATAAACTACACAGAAGCATTGTATGAAACTTCTTTCTGTTCTGTGCATTCAACTAACAGAGTTGAACCTTACTTTTGATTGAGCCTTTCTGAAACACTCTTTCTGTAGAAACTGCAATTGGACATTCTGAGCGCTAAGAGGCCTCTATTGGGAAAAATAATATCTTCAAATAAAAACTACACAGAAGCATTGTGTGAAACTTATTTCTGATATGTTCATTAAGCTAACAGAGTTAAACTATACTTTTGATTGCGCAGTTCTGAACACTCTTTCTGTAGAAAATGCAAGTGGACATTCGGAGCGCTAAGAGGGTAATAGTGGAAAAAGGAATATATTCAAATATAAACTACACAGTAGCATTCTGTGAAAATTCTTTCTGTTCTGTGCATTCAACTAACAGAGTTGAACCTTACTTTTGATTGAGCCGTTCTGAAACACTCTTTCTGTAGAAACTGCAATTGGACATGCTAAGCGCTAAGAGGCCTACATTGGGAAAAAGAATATCTTCAAATAAAAACTACACAGATGCATTCTGTGAAACTTATTTCTGATCTGTAAATTCAGTTAACAGAGATAAAGCATATTTTTGATTGAGCAGTTATGAAACACTCTTTTTGTAGAAAATGCAAGTGGAGATTCGGAGCGTTAAGAGGGTAATAGTGGAAAAAGGAATGTCTTCAAATATAAACTACACAGAATCATTCGGTGAAACTTCTTTCTGATCTGTGCATTCAGCTAACAGAGTTAAAAAATACTTTTGATTGAGCAGATCTGAACACTCTTTCTGTTGAAAATGCAACTGGGCATTTGGAGCGCTAAGAGCGTAGTAGTGGAAAAAGGAATATATTCAAATACAAACTACACAGAAGCATTCTGTGAAACTTCTTTCTGATCTGAGCATTCAGCTAACAGAGTTAAACCATACTTTTTATTGAGCAGTTTTGAAACACTGTGTCTGTAGAAAATGCAACTGGACATTCGTAGCGCTAAGTGGGTAATAGTGGAAAAAAGAATATGTTCAAATATAAACTACACAGAAGCATTGTATGAAACTTCTTTCTGTTCTGTGCATTCAACTAACAGAGTTGAACCTTAGTTTTGATTGAGCCGTTCTGAAACACTCTTTCTGCAGAAACTGCAATTGGACATTCTGAGCGCTAAGAGGCCTATATTGGGAAAAAGAATGTCTACAAATAAAAACTACACAGAAGAATTGTGTTAAACTTCTTTCTGTTCTGTTTGTTCAACTAAAAGAGTTGAACCTTAGTTTTGATTGAGCCGTTCTGAAACACTCTTTCTGTAGAAAATGCAAGTGGAGATTCGGAGCGCTAAGGGGGTAATAGTGGAAAAAGGAATGTCTCCAAATATGAACTACACAGAATCATTCTGTGAAACTTCTTTCTGATCTGTGCATTCAGCTAACAGAGTTAAACCATACTTTTGATTGAGCAGATCTGAACACTCTTTCTGTAGAAAATGCAACTGGACATTTGGAGCGCTAAGAGAGTAGTAGTGGAAAAAGGAATATATTCAAATATAAACTACACAGAAGCATTCTGTGAAACTTCTTTCTGATCTGAGCATTCAGCTAACAGAGTTAAACCATACTTTTGATTGAGCAGTTTTGAAACACTCTGTCTGTAGAAAATGCAACTGGACATTCGTAGCGCTAAGTGGGTAATAGTGGAAAAAAGAATATGTTCAAATATAAACTACACAGAAGCATCGTATGAAACTTCTTTCTGTTCTGTGCATTCAACTAACAGAGTTGAACCTTACTTTTGATTGAGCCTTTCTGAAACACTCTTTCTGTAGAAACTGCAATTGGACATTCTGAGCGCTAAGAGGCCTATATTGGGAAAAATAATATCTTCAAATAAAAACTACACAGAAGCATTGTGTGAAACTTATTTCTGATATGTTCATTAAGCTAACAGAGTTAAACCATACTTTTGATTGCGCAGTTCTGAACACTCTTTCTGTAGAAAATGCAAGTGGACATTCGGAGCGCTAAGAGGGTAATAGTGGAAAAAGGAATATATTCAAATATAAACTACACAGTAGCATTCTGTGAAAATTCTTTCTGTTCTGTGCATTCAACTAACAGAGTTGAACCTTACTTTTGATTGAGCCGTTCTGAAACACTCTTTCTGTAGAAACTGAAATTGGACATGCTAAGCGCTAAGAGGCCTACATTGGGAAAAAGAATATCTTCAAATAAAAACTACACAGATGCATTCTGTGAAACTTATTTCTGATCTGTAAATTCAGTTAACAGAGATAAAACATATTTTTGATTGAGCAGTTATGAAAGTTTCTTTTTGTAGAAAATGCAAGTGGAGATTCGGAGCGCTAAGAGGGTAATAGTGGAAAAAGGAATGTCTTCAAATATAAACTACACAGAATAATTCGGTGAAACTTCTTTCTGATCTGTGCATTCAGCTAACAGAGTTAAACCATACTTTTGATTGAGCGGATCAGAACACTCTTTCTGTAGAAAATGCAACTGGACATTTGGAGCGCTAAGAGCGTAGTAGTGGAAAAAGGAATATATTCAAATATAAACAACACAGAAGCATTCTGTGAAACTTCTTTCTGATCTGAGCATTCAGCTAACAGAGTTAAACCATACTTTTGATTGAGCAGTTTTGAAACACTCTGTCTGTAGAAAATGCAACTGGACATTCGTAGCGCTAAGTGGGTAATAGTGGAAAAAAGAATATGTTCAAATATAAACTACACAGAAGCATTGTATGAAAGTTCTTTCTGTTCTGTGCATTCAACTAACAGAGTTGAACCTTACTTTTGATTGAGCCTTTCTGAAACACTCTTTCTTTAGAAACTGCAATTGGACATTCTGAGCGCTAGGAGGCCTATATTGGGAAAAAGAATGTCTAAAAATAAAAACTACACAGAAGAATTGTGTGAAACTTCTTTCTGTTCTGTTTGTTCAACTAAAAGAGTTGAACCTTAGTTTTGATTGAGCCGTTCTGAAACACTCTTTCTGTAGAAAATGCAAGTGGAGATTCGGAGCGCTAAGAGGGTAATAGTGGAAAAAGGAATGTCTCCAAATATAAACTACACGGAATCATTCTGTGAAACTTCTTTCTGATCTGTGCTTTCAGCTAACAGAGTTAAACTATACTTTTGATTGAGCAGATCTGAACACTCTTTCTGTAGAAAATGCAACTGGACATTTGGAGCGCTAAGAGAGTACTAGTGGAAAAAGGAATATATTCAAATATAAACTACACAGAAGCATTCTGTGAAACTTCTTTCTGATCTGAGCATTCAGCTAACAGAGTTAAACCATACTTTTAATTGAGCAGTTTTGAAACACTCTGTCTGTAGAAAATGCAACTGGACATTCGTAGCGCTAAGTGGGTAATAGTGGAAAAAAGAATATGTTCAAATATAAACTACACAGAAGCATTGTATGAAACTTCTTTCTGTTCTGTGCATTCAACTAACAGAGTTGAACCTTTCTTTTGATTGAGCCTTTCTGAAACACTCTTTCTGTAGAAACTGCAATTGGACATTCTGAGCGCTAAGAGGACTCTATTGGGAAAAAAAAATCTTCACATAAAAACTACACAGAAGCATTGTGTGAAACTTATTTCTGATATGTTCATTAAGCTAACAGAGTTAAACCATACTTTTGATTGCGCAGTTCTGAACACTCTTTCTGTAGAAAATGCAAGTGGACATTCGGAGCGCTAAGAGGGTAATAGTGGAAAAAGGAATATATTCAAATATAAACTACACAGTAGCATTCTGTGAAAATACTTTCTGTTCTGTGCATTCAACTAACAGAGTTGAACCTTACTTTTGATTGAGCCGTTCTGAAACACTCTTTCTGTAGAAACTGCAATTGGACATGCTAAGCGCTAAGAGGCCTACATTGGGAAAAAGAATATCTTCAAATAAAAACTACACAGATGCATTCTGTGAAACTTATTTCTGATCTGTAAATTCAGATAACAGAGATAAAACATATTTTTGAATGAGCAGTTATGAAACACTCTTTTTGTAGAAAATGCAAGTGGAGATTCGGAGCGCTAAGAGGGTAATAGTGGAAAAAGGAATGTCTTCAAATATAAACAACACAGAATCATTCGGTGAAACTTCTTTCTGATCTGTGCATTCAGCTAACAGAGTTAAACCATACTTTTGATTGAGCAGATCTGAACATTCTTTCTGTAGAAAATGCAACTGGACATTTGGAGCGCTAAGAGCGTAGTAGTGGAAAAAGGAATATATTCAAATATAAACTACACAGAAGCATTCTGTGAAACTTCTTTCTGATCTGAGCATTCAGCTAACAGAGTTAAACCATACTTTTGATTGAGCAGTTTTGAAACAGTCTGTCTGTAGAAAATGCAACTGGACATTCGTAGCGCTAAGTGGGTAATATTGGAAAAAAGAATATGTTCAAATATAAACTACACAGAAGCATTGTATGAAAGTTCTTTCTGTTCTGTGCATTCAACTAACAGAGTTGAATCTTACTTTTGATTGAGCCGTTCTGAAATACTCTTTCTGTAGAAACTGCAATTGGACATTCTGAGCGCTAGGAGGCCTATATTGGGAAAAAGAATGTCTACAAATAAAAACTACACAAAAGAATTGTGTGAAACTTCTTTCTGTTCTGTTTGTTCAACTAAAAGAGTTGAACCTTAGTTTTGATTGAGCCGTTCTGAAACACTCTTTCTGTAGAAAATGCAAGTGGAGATTCGGAGCGCTAAAAGGGTAATAGTGGAAAAAGGAATGTCTCCAAATATAAACTACACAGAATCATTCTGTGAAACTTCTTTCTGATCTGTGCATTTAGCTAACAGAGTTAAACCATACTTTTGATTGAGCAGATCTGAACACTCTTTCTGTAGAAAATGCAACTGGACATTTGGAGCGCTAAGAGAGTACTAGTGGAAAAAGGAATATATTCAAATATAAACTACACAGAAGCATTCTGTGAAACTTCTTTCTGATCTGAGCATTCAGCTAACAGAGTTAAACCATACTTTTGATTGAGCAGTTTTGAAACACTCTGTCTGTCGAAAATGCAACTGGACATTCGTAGCGCTAAGTGGGTAATAGTGGAAAAAAGAATATGTTCAAATATAAACTACACAGAAGCATTGTATGAAACTTCTTTCTGTTCTGTGCATTCAACTAACAGAGTTGAACCTTACTTTTGATTGAGCCTTTCTGAAACACTCTTTCTGTAGAAACTGCAATTGGACATTCTGAGCGCTAGGAGTCCTATATTGGGAAAAAGAATGTCTACAAATAAAAACTACACAGAAGAATTGTGTGAAACTTCTTTCTGTTCTGTTTGTTCAACTAAAAGAGTTGAACCTTAGTTTTGATTGAGCCGTTCTGAAACACTCTTTCTGTAGGAAATGCAAGTGGAGATTCGGAGCGCTAAGAGGGTAATAGTGGAAAAAGGAATGTCTCCAAATATAAACTACACAGAATTATTGTGTGAAACTTCTTTCTGATCTGTGCATTCAGCTAACAGAGTTAAACCATACTTTTGATTGAGCAGATCTGAACACTCTTTCTGTAGAAAATGCAACTGGACATTTGGAGCGCTAAGAGAGTAGTAGTGGAAAAAGGTATATATTCAAATATAAACTACACAGAAGCATTCTGTGAAACTTCTTTCTGATCTGAGCATTCAGCTAACAGAGTTAAACCATACTTTTGATTGAGCAGTTTTGAAACACTAGGTCTGTAGAAAATGCAACTGGACATTCGTAGCGCTAAGTGGGTAATAGTGGAAAAAAGAATACGTTCAAATATAAACTACACAGAAGCATTGTATGAAACTTCTTTCTGTTCTGTGCATTCAACTAACAGAGTTGAACCTTACTTTTGATTGAGCCTTTCTGAAACACTCTTTCTGTAGAAACTGCAATTGGACATTCTGAGCGCTAAGAGGCCTATATTGGGAAAAATAATATCTTCAAATAAAAACTACACAGAAGCATTGTGTGAAACTTATTTCTGATATGTTCATTAAGCTAACAGAGTTAAACCATACTTTTGATTGCGCAGTTCTGAACACTCTTTCTGTAGAAAATGAAAGTGGACATTCGGAGCGCTAAGAGGGTAATAGTGGAAAAAGGAATATATTCAAATATAAACTACACAGTAGCATTCTGTGAAAATTCTTTCTGTTCTGTGCATTCAACTAACAGAGTTGAACCTTACTTTTGATTGAGCCGTTCTGAAACACTCTTTCTGTAGAAACTGCAATTGGACATGCTAAGCGCTAAGAGGCCTACATTGGGAAAAAGAATATCTTCAACTAAAAACTACACAGATGCATTCTGTGAAACTTATTTCTGATCTGTAAATTCAGTTAACAGAGATAAAACATATTTTTGATTGAGCAGTTATGAAAGATTCTTTTTGTAGAAAATGCAAGTGGAGATTCGGAGCGCTAAGAGGGTAATAGTGGAAAAAGGAATGTCTTCAAATATAAACTACACAGAATCATTCGGTGAAACTTCTTTCTGATCTGTGCATTCAGCTAACAGAGTTAAACCATACTTTTGATTGAGCAGATCAGAACACTCTTTCTGTAGAAAATGCAACTGGACATTTGGAGTGCTAAGAGAGTAGTAGTGGAAAAAGGAATATATTCAAATATAAACAACACAGAAGCATTCTGTGAAACTTCTTTCTGATCTGAGCATTCAGCTAACAGCGTTAAACCATACTTTTGATTGAGCAGTTTTGAAACTCTCTGTCTGTAGAAAATGCAACTGGACATTCGTAGCGCTAAGTGGGTAATAGTGGAAAAAAGAATATGTTCAAATATAAACTACAGAGAAGCATTGTATGAAACTTCTTTCTGTTCTGTGCATTCAACTAACAGAGTTGAACCTTACTTTTGATTGAGCCTTTCTGAAACACTCTTTCTGTAGAAACTGCAATTGGACATTCTGAGCGCTAGGAAGCGTATATTGGGAAAAAGAATGTCTACAAATAAAAACTACACAGAAGAATTGTGTGAAACTTCTTTCTGTTCTGTTTGTTCAACTAAAAGAGTTGAACCTTAGTTTTGATTGAGCCGTTCTGAAACACTCTTTCTGTAGAAAATGCAAGTGGATATTCGGAGCGCTAAGAGGGTAATAGTGGAAAAAGGAATGTCTCCAAATATAAACTACACGGAATCATTCTGTGAAACTTTTTCTGATCTGTGCATTCAGCTAACAGAGTTAAACTATACTTTTGATTGAGCAGATCTGAAAACTCTTTCTGTAGAAAATGCAACTGGAGATTTGGAGCGCTAAGAGAGTACTAGTGGAAAAAGGAATATATTCAAATATAAACTACACAGAAGCATTCTGTGAAACTTCTTTCTGATCTGAGCATTCAGCTAACAGAGTTAAACCATACTTTTAATTGAGCAGTTTTGAAACACTCTGTCTGTAGAAAATGCAACTGGACATTCGTAGCGCTAAGTGGGTAATAGTGGAAAAAAGAATATGTTCAAATATAATCTACACAGAAGCATTGTATGAAACTTCTTTCTGTTCTGTGCATTCAACTAACAGAGTTGAACCTTACTTTTGATTGAGCCTTTCTGAAACACTCTTTCTGTAGAAACTGCAATTGGACATTCTGAGCGCTAAGAGGCCTCTATTGGGAAAAATAATATCTTCAAATAAAAACTACACAGAAGCATTGTGTGAAACTTATTTCTGATATGTTCATTAAGCTAACAGAGTTAAACTATACTTTTGATTGCGCAGTTCTGAACACTCTTTCTGTAGAAAATGCAAGTGGACATTCGGAGCGCTAAGAGGGTAATAGTGGAAAAAGGAATATATTCAAATATAAACTACACAGTAGCATTCTGTGAAAATTCTTTCTGTTCTGTGCATTCAACTAACAGAGTTGAACCTTACTTTTGATTGAGCCGTTCTGAAACACTCTTTCTCTAGAAACTGCAATTGGACATGCTAAGCGCTAAGAGGCCTACATTGGGAAAAAGAATATCTTCAAATAAAAACTACACAGATGCATTCTGTGAAACTTATTTCTGATCTGTAAATTCAGTTAACAGAGATAAAGCATATTTTTGATTGAGCAGTTATGAAACACTCTTTTGTAGAAAATGCAAGTGGAAATTCGGAGCGCTAAGAGGGTAATAGTGGAAAAAGGAATGTCTTCAAATATAAACTACACAGAATCATTCGGTGAAACTTCTTTCTGATCTGTGCATTTAGCTAACAGAGTTAAACCATACTTTTGATTGAGCAGATCTGAACACTCTTTCTGTAGAAAATCCAACTGGACATTTGGAGCGCTAAGAGCGTAGTAGTGGAAAAAGGAATATATTCAAATATAAACTACCCAGAAGCATTCTGTGAAACTTCTTTCTGATCTGAGCATTCAGCTAACAGAGTTAAACCATACTTTTGATTGAGCAGTTTTGAAACACTCTGTCTGTAGAAAATGCAACTGGACATTCGTAGCGCTAAGTGGGTAATAGTGGAAAAAAGAATATGTTCAAATATAAACTACACAGAAGCATTGTATGAAACTTCTTTCTGTTCTGTGCATTCAACTAACAGAGTTGAACCTTACTTTTGATTGAGCCTTTCTGAAACACTCTTTCTGTAGAAACTGCAATTGGACATTCTGAGCGCTAAGAGGCCTCTATTGGGAAAAATAATATCTTCAAATAAAAACTACACAGAAGCATTGTGTGAAACTTATTTCTGATATGTTCATTAAGCTAACAGAGTTAAACCATACTTTTGATTGCGCAGTTCTGAACACTCTTTCTGTAGAAAATGCAAGTGGACATTCGGAGCGCTAAGAGGGCAATAGGGGAAAAAGGAATATATTCAAATATAAACTACACAGTAGCATTCTGTGAAAATTCTTTCTGTTCTGTGCATTCAACTAAAAGAGTTGAACCTTACTTTTGATTGAGCCGTTCTGAAACACTCTTTCTGTAGAAACTGCAATTGGACATGCTAAGCGCTAAGAGGCCTACATTGGGAAAAAGAATATCTTCAAATAAAAACTACACAGATGCATTCTGTGAAACTTATTTCTGATCTGTAAATTCAGTTAACAGAGATAAAACATATTTTTGATTGAGCAGTTATGAAACACTCTTTTTGTAGATAATGCAAGTGGAGATTCGGAGCGCTAAGAGGGTAATAGTGGAAAAAGGAATGTCTTCAAATATAAACAACACAGAATCATTCGGTGAAACTTCTTTCTGATCTGTGCATTCAGCTAACAGAGTTAAACCATACTTTTGATTGAGCAGATCTGAACATTCTTTCTGTAGAAAATGCAACTGGACATTTGGAGCGCTAAGAGCGTAGTAGTGGAAAAAGGAATATATAAAAATATAAACAACACAGAAGCATTCTGTGAAACTTCTTTCTGATCTGAGCATTCAGCTAACAGAGTTAAACCATACTTTTGATTGAGCAGTTTTGAAACAGTCTGTCTGTAGAAAATGCAACTGGACATTCGTAGCGCTAAGTGGGTAATAGTGGAAAAAAGAATATGTTCAAATATAAACTAGACAGAAGCATTGTATGAAACTTCTTTCTGTTCTGTGCATTCAACTAACAGAGTTGAACCTTACTTTTGATTGAGCCATTCTGAAATACTCTTTCTGTAGAAACTGCAATTGGACATTCTGAGCGCTAGGAGGCCTATATTGGGAAAAAGAATGTCTGCAAATAAAAACTACACAGAAGAATTGTGTGAAACTACTTTCTGTTCTGTTTGTTCAACTAAAAGATTTGAACCTTAGTTTTGATTGAGCCGTTCTGAAACACTCTTTCTGTAGAAAATGCAAGTGGAGATTCGGAGCGCTAAGAGGGTAATAGTGGAAAAAGGAATGTCTCCAAATATAAACTACACAGAATTATTGTGTGAAACTTATTTCTGATCTGTGCATTCAGCTAACAGAGTTAAACCATACTTTTGATTGAGCAGATCTGAACACTCTTTCTGTAGAAAATGCAACTGGACATTTGGAGCGCTAAGAGAGTACTAGTGGAAAAAGGAATATATTCAAATATAAACTACACAGAAGCATTCTGTGAAACTCCTTTCTGATCTGAGCATTCAGCTAACAGAGTTAAACCATACTTTTGATTGAGCAGTTTTGAAACACTCTGTCTGTAGAAAATGCAACTGGACATTCGTAGCGCTAAGTGGGTAATAGTGGAAAAAAGAATACGTTCAAATATAAACTACACAGAAGCATTGTATGAAACTTCTTTCTGTTCTGTGCATTCAACTAACAGAGTTGAACCTTACTTTTGATTGAGCCTTTCTGAAACACTCTTTCTGTAGAAACTGCAATTGGACATTCTGAGCGCTAAGAGGCCTATATTGGGAAAAATAATATCTTCAAATAAAAACTACACAGAAGCATTGTGTGAAACTTATTTCTGATATGTTCATTAAGCTAACAGAGTTAAACTATACTTTTGATTGCGCAGTTCTGAACACTCTTTCTGTAGAAAATGCAAGTGGACATTCGGAGCGCTAAGAGGGTAATAGTGGAAAAAGGAATATATTCAAATATAAACTACACAGTAGCATTCTGTGAAAATTCTTTCTGTTCTGTGCATTCAACTAACAGAGTTGAACCTTACTTTTGATTGAGCCGTTCTGAAACACTCTTTCTCTAGAAACTGCAATTGGACATGCTAAGCGCTAAGAGGCCTACATTGGGAAAAAGAATATCTTCAAATAAAAACTACACAGATGCATTCTGTGAAACTTATTTCTGATCTGTAAATTCAGTTAACAGAGATAAAGCATATTTTTGATTGAGCAGTTATGAAACACTCTTTTGTAGAAAATGCAAGTGGAAATTCGGAGCGCTAAGAGGGTAATAGTGGAAAAAGGAATGTCTTCAAATATAAACTACACAGAATCATTCGGTGAAACTTCTTTCTGATCTGTGCATTTAGCTAACAGAGTTAAACCATACTTTTGATTGAGCAGATCTGAACACTCTTTCTGTAGAAAATCCAACTGGACATTTGGAGCGCTAAGAGCGTACTAGTGGAAAAAGGAATATATTCAAATATAAACTACCCAGAAGCATTCTGTGAAACTTCTTTCTGATCTGAGCATTCAGCTAACAGAGTTAAACCATACTTTTGATTGAGCAGTTTTGAAACACTCTGTCTGTAGAAAATGCAACTGGACATTCGTAGCGCTAAGTGGGTAATAGTGGAAAAAAGAATATGTTCAAATATAAACTACACAGAAGCATTGTATGAAACTTCTTTCTGTTCTGTGCATTCAACTAACAGAGTTGAACCTTACTTTTGATTGAGCCTTTCTGAAACACTCTTTCTGTAGAAACTGCAATTGGACATTCTGAGCGCTAAGAGGCCTCTATTGGGAAAAATAATATCTTCAAATAAAAACTACACAGAAGCATTGTGTGAAACTTATTTCTGATATGTTCATTAAGCTAACAGAGTTAAACCATACTTTTGATTGCGCAGTTCTGAACACTCTTTCTGTAGAAAATGCAAGTGGACATTCGGAGCGCTAAGAGATCAATAGGGGAAAAAGGAATATATTCAAATATAAACTACACAGTAGCATTCTGTGAAAATTCTTTCTGTTCTGTGCATTCAACTAAAAGAGTTGAACCTTACTTTTGATTGAGCCGTTCTGAAACACTCTTTCTGTAGAAACTGCAATTGGACATGCTAAGCGCTAAGAGGCCTACATTGGGAAAAAGAATATCTTCAAATAAAAACTACACAGATGCATTCTGTGAAACTTATTTCTGATCTGTAAATTCAGTTAACAGAGATAAAACATATTTTTGATTGAGCAGTTATGAAACACTCTTTTTGTAGATAATGCAAGTGGAGATTCGGAGCGCTAAGAGGGTAATAGTGGAAAAAGGAATGTCTTCAAATATAAACAACACAGAATCATTCGGTGAAACTTCTTTCTGATCTGTGCATTCAGCTAACAGAGTTAAACCATACTTTTGATTGAGCAGATCTGAACATTCTTTCTGTAGAAAATGCAACTGGACATTTGGAGCGCTAAGAGCGTAGTAGTGGAAAAAGGAATATATAAAAATATAAACAACACAGAAGCATTCTGTGAAACTTCTTTCTGATCTGAGCATTCAGCTAACAGAGTTAAACCATACTTTTGATTGAGCAGTTTTGAAACAGTCTGTCTGTAGAAAATGCAACTGGACATTCGTAGCGCTAAGTGGGTAATAGTGGAAAAAAGAATATGTTCAAATATAAACTAGACAGAAGCATTGTATGAAACTTCTTTCTGTTCTGTGCATTCAACTAACAGAGTTGAACCTTACTTTTGATTGAGCCATTCTGAAATACTCTTTCTGTAGAAACTGCAATTGGACATTCTGAGCGCTAGGAGGCCTATATTGGGAAAAAGAATGTCTGCAAATAAAAACTACACAGAAGAATTGTGTGAAACTACTTTCTGTTCTGTTTGTTCAACTAAAAGATTTGAACCTTAGTTTTGATTGAGCCGTTCTGAAACACTCTTTCTGTAGAAAATGCAAGTGGAGATTCGGAGCGCTAAGAGGGTAATAGTGGAAAAAGGAATGTCTCCAAATATAAACTACACAGAATTATTGTGTGAAACTTATTTCTGATCTGTGCATTCAGCTAACAGAGTTAAACCATACTTTTGATTGAGCAGATCTGAACACTCTTTCTGTAGAAAATGCAACTGGACATTTGGAGCGCTAAGAGAGTACTAGTGGAAAAAGGAATATATTCAAATATAAACTACACAGAAGCATTCTGTGAAACTCCTTTCTGATCTGAGCATTCAGCTAACAGAGTTAAACCATACTTTTGATTGAGCAGTTTTGAAACACTCTGTCTGTAGAAAATGCAACTGGACATTCGTAGCGCTAAGTGGGTAATAGTGGAAAAAAGAATACGTTCAAATATAAACTACACAGAAGCATTGTATGAAACTTCTTTCTGTTCTGTGCATTCAACTAACAGAGTTGAACCTTACTTTTGATTGAGCCTTTCTGAAACACTCTTTCTGTAGAAACTGCAATTGGACATTCTGAGCGCTAAGAGGCCTATATTGGGAAAAATAATATCTTCAAATAAAAACTACACAGAAGCATTGTGTGAAACTTATTTCTGATATGTTCATTAAGCTAACAGAGTTAAACCATACTTTTGATTGCGCAGTTCTGAACACTCTTTCTGTAGAAAATGCAAGTGTACATTCGGAGCGCTAAGAGGGTAATAGTGGAAAAAGGAATATATTCAAATATAAACTACACAGTAGCATTCTGTGAAAATTCTTTCTGTTCTGTGCATTCAACTAACAGAGTTGAACCTTACTTTTGATTGAGCCGTTCTGAAACACTCTTTCTGTAGAAACTGCAATTGGACATGCTAAGCGCTAAGAGGCCTACATTGGGAAAAAGAATATCTTCAAATAAAAACTACACAGATGCATTCTGTGAAACTTATTTCTGATCGGTAAATTCAGTTAACAGAGATAAAGCATATTTTTGATTGAGCAGTTATGAAACACTCTTTTTGTAGAAAATGCAAGTGGAGATTCGGAGCGCTAAGAGGGTAATAGTGGAAAAAGGAATGTCTTCAAATATAAACTACACAGAATCATTCGGTGAAACTTCTTTCTGATCTGTGCATTCAGCTAACAGAGTTAAACCATACTTTTGATTGAGCAGATCTGAACACTCTTTCTGTAGAAAATGCAACTGGACATTTGGAGCGCTAAGAGCGTAGTAGTGGAAAAAGGAATATATTAAAATATAAACTACACAGAAGCATTCTGTGAAACTTCTTTCTGATCTGAGCATTCAGCTAACATAGTTAAACCATACTTTTGATTGAGCAGTTTTGAAACACTCTGTCTGTAGAAAATGCAACTGGACTTTCGTAGCGCTAAGTGTGTAATAGTGGAAAAAAGAATATGTTCAAATATAAACTACACAGAAGCATTGTATGAAAGTTCTTTCTGTTCTGTGCATTCAACTAACAGGGTTGAACCTTACTTTTGATTGAGCCTTTCTGAAACACTCTTTCTGTAGAAACTGCAATTGGACATTCTGAGCGCTAGGAGGCCTATATTGGGAAAAAGAATGTCTACAAATAAAAACTACACAGAAGAATTGTGTGAAACTTCTTTCTGTTCTGTTTGTTCAACTAAAAGAGTTGAACCTTAGTTTTGATTGAGCCGTTCTGAAACACTCTTTCTGTAGAAAATGCAAGTGAAGATTCGGAGCGCTAAGAGGGTAATAGTGGAAAAAGGAATGTCTCCAAATATAAACTACACGGAATCATTCTGTGAAACTTCTTTCTGATCTGTGCATTCAGCTAACAGATTTAAACTATACTTTTGATTGAGAAGATCTGAACACTCTTTCTGTAGAAAATGCAACTGGACATTTGGAGCGCTAAGAGAGTACTAGTGGAAAAAGGAATATATTAAAATATAAACTACACAGAAGCATTCTGTGAAACTTCTTTCTGATCTGAGCATTCAGCTAACAGAGTTAAACCATACTTTTAATTGAGCAGTTTTGAAACACTCTCTCTGTAGAAAATGCAACTGGACATTCGTAGCGCTAAGTGGGTAATAGTGGAAAAAAGAATATGTTCAAATATAAACTACACAGAAGCATTGTATGAAACTTCTTTCTGTTCTGTGCATTCAACTAACAGAGTTGAACCTTTCTTTTGATTGAGCCTTTCTGAAACACTCTTTCTGTAGAAACTGCAATTGGACATTCTGAGCGCTAAGAGGCCTCTATTGGGAAAAATAATATCTTCAAATAAAAACTACACAGAAGCATTGTGTGAAACTTATTTCTGATATGTTCATTAAGCTAACAGAGTTAAACCATACTTTTGATTGCGCAGTTCTGAACACTCTTTCTGTAGAAAATGCAAGTGGACATTCGGAGCGCTAAGAGGGTAATAGTGGAAAAAGGAATATATTCAAATATAAACTACACAGTAGCATTCTGTGAAAATTCTTTCTGTTCTGTGCATTCAACTAACAGAGTTGAACCTTACTTTTGATTGAGCCGTTCTGAAACACTCTTTCTGTAGAAACTGCAATTGGACATGCTAAGCGCTAAGAGGCCTACATTGGGAAAAAGAATATCTTCAAATAAAAACTACACAGATGCATTCTGTGAAACTTATTTCTGATCTGTAAATTCAGTTAACAGAGATAAAACATATTTTTGATTGAGCAGTTATGAAACACTCTTTTTGTAGAAAATGCAAGTGGAGATTCGGAGCGCTAAGTGGGTAATAGTGGAAAAAGGAATGTCTTCAAATATAAACAACACAGAATCATTCGGTGAAACTTCTTTCTGATCTGTGCATTCAGCTAACAGAGTTAAACCATACTTTTGATTGAGCAGATCTGAACATTCTTTCTGTAGAAAATGCAACTGGACATTAGGAGCGCTAAGAGCGTAGTAGTGGAAAAAGTAATATATTCAAATATAAACTACACAGAAGCATTCTGTGAAACTTCTTTCTGATCTGAGCATTCAGCTAACAGAGTTAAACCATACTTTTGATTGAGCAGTTTTGAAACACTCTGTCTGTAGAAAATGCAACTGGACATTCGTAGCGCTAAGTGGGTAATAGTGGAAAAAAGAATATGTTCAAATATAAACTACACAGAAGCATTGTATGAAAGTTCTTTCTGTTCTGTGCATTCAACTAACAGAGTTGAACCTTACTTTTGATTGAGCCTTTCTGAAACACTCTTTCTGTAGAAACTGCAATTGGACATTCTGAGCGCTAGGAGGCCTATATTGGGAAAAAGAATGTCTACAAATAAAAACTACACAGAAGAATTGTGTGAAACTTCTTTCTGTTCTGTTTGTTCAACTAAAAGGGTTGAACCTTAGTTTTGATTGAGCCGTTCTGAAACACTCTTTCTGTAGAAAATGCAAGTGGATATTCGGAGCGCTAAGAGGGTAATAGTGGAAAAAGGAATATATTCAAATATAAACTACACAGTAGCATTCTGTGAAAATTCTTTCTGTTCTGTGCATTCAACTAACAGAGTTGAACCTTACTTTTGATTGAGCCGTTCTGAAACACTCTTTCTGTAGAAACTGCAATTGGACATGCTAAGCGCTAAGAGGCCTACATTGGGAAAAAGAATATCTTCAAATAAAAACTACACAGATGCATTCTGTGAAACTTATTTCTGATCTGTAAATTCAGTTAACAGAGATAAAACATATTTTTGATTGAGCAGTTATGAAACACTCTTTTTGTAGAAAATGCAAGTGGAGATTCGGAGCGCTAAGAGGGTAATAGTGGAAAAAGGAATGTCTTCAAATATAAACAACACAGAATCATTCGGTGAAACTTCTTTCTGATCTGTGCATTCAGCTAACAGAGTTAAACCATACTTTTGATTGAGCAGATCTGAACATTCTTTCTGTAGAAAATGCAACTGGACATTTGGAGCGCTAAGAGCGTAGTAGTGGAAAAAGGAATATATTCAAATATAAACTACACAGAAGCATTCTGTGAAACTTCTTTCTGATCTGAGCATTCAGCTAACAGAGTTAAACCATACTTTTGATTGAGCAGTTTTGAAACAGTCTGTCTGTAGAAAATGCAACTGGACATTCGTAGCGCTAAGTGGGTAATATTGGAAAAAAGAATATGTCCAAATATAAACTACACAGAAGCATTGTATGAAAGTTCTTTCTGTTCTGTGCATTCAACTAACAGAGTTGAACCTTACTTTTGATTGAGCCGTTCTGAAATACTCTTTCTGTAGAAACTGCAATTGGACATTCTGAGCGCTAGGAGGCCTATATTGGGAAAAAGAATGTCTACAAATAAAAACTACACAGAAGAATTGTGTGAAACTTCTTTCTGTTCTGTTTGTTCAACTAAAAGAGTTGAATCTTAGTTTTGATTGAGCCGTTCTGAAACACACTTTCTGTAGAAAATGCAAGTGGAGATTCGGAGCACTAAGAGGGTAATAGTGGAAAAAGGAATGTCTCCAAATATAAACTACACAGAATCATTCTGTGAAACTTCTTTCTGATCTGTGCATTCAGCTAACAGAGTTAAACCATACTTTTGATTGAGCAGATCTGAACACTCTTTCTGTAGAAAATGCAACTGGACATTTGGAGCGCTAAGAGAGTACTAGTGGAAAAAGGAATATATTCAAATATAAACTACACAGAAGCATTCTGTGAAACTTCTTTCTGATCTGAGCATTCAGCTAACAGAGTTAAACCATACTTTTGATTGAGCAGTTTTGAAACACTCTGTCTGTAGAAAATGCAACTGGACATTCGTAGCGCTAAGTGGGTAATAGTGGAAAAAAGAATACGTTCAAATATAAACTACACAGAAGCATTGTATGAAACTTCTTTCTGTTCTGTGCATTCAACTAACAGAGTTGAACCTTACTTTTGATTGAGCCTTTCTGAAACACTCTTTCTGTAGAAACTGCAATTGGACATTCTGAGCGCTAAGAGGCCTCTATTGGGAAAAATAATATCTTCAAATAAAAACTACACAGAAGCATTGTGTGAAACTTATTTCTGATATGTTCATTAAGCTAACAGAGTTAAACCATACTTTTGATTGCGCAGTTCTGAACACTCTTTCTGTAGAAAATGCAAGTGGACATTCGGAGCGCTAAGAGGGTAATAGTGGAAAAAGGAATATATTCAAATATAAACTACACAGTAGCATTCTGTGAAAATTCTTTCTGTTCTGTGCATTCAACTAACAGAGTTGAACCTTACTTTTGATTGAGCCGTTCTGAAACACTCTTTCTGTAGAAACTGCAATTGGACATGCTAAGCGCTAAGAGGCCTACATTGGGAAAAAGAATATCTTCTAATAAAAACTACACAGATGCATTCTGTGAAACTTATTTCTGATCTGTAAATTCAGTTAACTGAGATAAAACATATTTTTGATTGAGCAGTTATGAAACAGTCTTTTTGTAGAAAATGCAAGTGGAGATTCGGAGCGCTAAGAGGATAATAGTGGAAAAAGGAATGTCTTCAAATATAAACAACACAGAATCATTCGGTGAAACTTCTTTCTGATCTGTGCATTCAGCTAACAGATTTAAACCATACTTTTGATTGAGCAGATCTGAACATTCTTTCTGTAGAAAATGCAACTGGACATTTGGAGCGCTAAGAGCGTAGTAGTGGAAAAAGGAATATATTCAAATATAAACTACACAGAAGCATTCTGTGAAACTTCTTTCTGATCTGAGCATTCAGCTAACAGAGTTAAACCATACTTTTGATTGAGCAGTTTTGAAACAGTCTGTCTGTAGAAAATGCAACTGGACATTCGTAGCGCTAAGTGGGTAATATTGGAAAAAAGAATATGTCCAAATATAAACTACACAGAAGCATTGTATGAAAGTTCTTTCTGTTCTGTGCATTCAACTAACAGAGTTGAACCTTACTTTTGATTGAGCCGTTCTGAAATACTCTTTCTGTAGAATCTGCAATTGGACATTCTGAGCGCTAGGAGGCCTATATTGGGAAAAAGAATGTCTACAAATAAAAACTACACAGAAGAATTGTGTGAAACTTCTTTCTGTTCTGTTTGTTCAACTAAAAGAGTTGAATCTTAGTTTTGTTTGAGCCGTTCTGAAACACTCTTTCTGTAGAAAATGCAAGTGGAGATTCGGAGCGCTAAGAGGGTAATAGTGGAAAAAGGAATGTCTCCAAATATAAACTACACAGAATCATTCTGTGAAACTTCTTTCTGATCTGTGCATTTAGCTAACAGAGTTAAACCATACTTTTGATTGAGCAGATCTGAACACTCTTTCTGTAGAAAATGCAACTGGACATTTGGAGCGCTAAGAGAGAACTAGTGGAAAAAGGAATATATTCAAATATAAACTACACAGAAGCATTCTGTGAAACTTCTTTCTGATCTGAGCATTCAGCTAACAGAGTTAAACCATACTTTTGATTGAGCAGTTTTGAAACACTCTGTCTGTAGAAAATGCAACTGGACATTCGTAGCGCTAAGTGGGTAATAGTGGAAAAAAGAATATGTTCAAATATAAACTACACAGAAGCATTGTATGAAACTTCTTTCTGTTCTGTGCATTCAACTAACAGAGTTGAACCTTACTTTTGATTGAGCCTTTCTGAAACACTCTTTCTGTAGAAACTGCAATTGGACATTCTGAGCGCTAGGAGTCCTATATTGGGAAAAAGAATGTCTACAAATAAAAACTACACAGAAGAATTGTGTGAAACTTCTTTCTGTTCTGTTTGTTCAACTAAAAGAGTTGAACCTTAGTTTTGATTGAGCCGTTCTGAAACACTCTTTCTGTAGAAAATGCAAGTGGAGATTCGGAGCGCTAAGAGGGTAATAGTGGAAAAAGGAAGGTCTCCAAATATAAACTACACAGAATTATTGTGTGAAACTTCTTTCTGATCTGTGCATTCAGCTAACAGAGTTAAACCATACTTTTGATTGAGGAGATCTGAAAACTCTTTCTGTAGAAAATGCAACTGGAGATTTGGAGCGCTAAGAGAGTACTAGTGGAAAAAGGAATATATTCAAATATAAACTACACAGAAGCATTCTGTGAAACTTCTTTCTGATCTGAGCATTCAGCTAACAGAGTTAAACCATACTTTTAATTGAGCAGTTTTGAAACACTCTGTCTGTAGAAAATGCAACTGGACATTCGTAGCGCTAAGTGGGTAATAGTGGAAAAAAGAATATGTTCAAATATAAACTACACAGAAGCATTGTATGAAACTTCTTTCTCTTCTGTGCATTCAACTAACAGAGTTGAACCTTACTTTTGATTGAGCCTTTCTGAAACACTCTTTCTGTAGAAACTGCAATTGGACATTCTGAGCGCTAAGAGGCCTATATTGGGAAAAATAATATCTTCAAATAAAAACTACACAGAAGCATTGTGTGAAACTTATTTCTGATATGTTCATTAAGCTAACAGAGTTAAACCATACTTTTGATTGCGCAGTTCTGAACACTCTTTCTGTAGAAAATGCAAGTGGACATTCGGAGCGCTAAGAGGGTAATAGTGGAAAAAGGAATATATTCAAATATAAACTACACAGTAGCATTCTGTGAAAATTCTTTCTGTTCTGTGCATTCAACTAACAGAGTTGAACCTTACTTTTGATTGAGCCGTTCTGAAACACTCTTTCTGTACAAACTGCAATTGGACATGCTAAGCGCTAAGAGGCCTACATTGGGAAAAAGAATATCTTCAAATAAAAACTACACAGATGCATTCTGTGAAACTTATTTCTGATCTGTAAATTCAGTTAACAGAGTTAAAACATATTTTTGATTGAGCAGTTATGAAAGATTCTTTTTGTAGAAAATGCAAGTGGAGATTCGGAGCGCTAAGAGGGTAATAGTGGAAAAAGGAATGTCTTCAAATATAAACTACACAGAATCATTCGGTGAAACTTCTTTCTTATCTGTGCATTCAGCTAACAGAGTTAAACCATACTTTTGATTGAGCAGATCTGAACATTCTTTCTGTAGAAAATGCAACTGGACATTTGGAGCGCTAAGAGCGTAGTAGTGGAAAAAGTAATATATTCAAATATAAACTACACAGAAGCATTCTGTGAAACTTCTTTCTGATCTGAGCATTCAGCTAACAGAGTTAAACCATACTTTTGATTGAGCAGTTTTGAAACAGTCTGTCTGTAGAAAATGCAACTGGACATTCGTAGCGCTAAGTGGGTAATAGTGGAAAAAAGAATATGTTCAAATATAAACTACACAGAAGCATTGTATGAAAGTTCTTTCTGTTCTGTGCATTCAAATAACAGAGTTGAACCTTACTTTTGATTGAGCCGTTCTGAAATACTCTTTCTGTAGAAACTGCAATTGGACATTCTGAGCGCTAGGAGGCCTATATTGGGAAAAAGAATGTCTACAAATAAAAACTACACAGAAGAATTGTGTGAAACTTCTTTCTGTTCTGTTTGTTCAACTAAAAGAGTTGAATCTTAGTTTTGATTGAGCCGTTCTGAAACACACTTTCTGTAGAAAATGCAAGTGGAGATTCGGAGCACTAAGAGGGTAATAGTGGAAAAAGGAATGTCTCCAAATATAAACTACACAGAATCATTCTGTGAAACTTCTTTCTGATCTGTGCATTTAGCTAACAGAGTTAAACCATACTTTTGATTGAGCAGATCTGAACACTCTTTCTGTAGAAAATGCAACTGGACATTTGGAGCGCTAAGAGAGTACTAGTGGAAAAAGGAATATATTCAAATATAAACTACACAGAAGCATTCTGTGAAACTTCTTTCTGATCTGAGCATTCAGCTAACAGAGTTAAACCATACTTTTGATTGAGCAGTTTTGAAACACTCTGTCTGTAGAAAATGCAACTGGACATTCGTAGCGCTAAGTGGGTAATAGTGGAAAAAAGAATACGTTCAAATATAAACTACACAGAAGCATTGTATGAAACTTCTTTCTGTTCTGTGCATTCAACTAACAGAGTTGAACCTTACTTTTGATTGAGCCTTTCTGAAACACTCTTTCTGTAGAAACTGCAATTGGACATTCTGAGCGCTAAGAGGCCTATATTGGGAAAAATAATATCTTCAAATAAAAACTACACAGAAGCATTGTGTGAAACTTATTTCTGATATGTTCATTAAGCTAACAGAGTTAAACCATACTTTTGATTGCGCAGTTCTGAACACTCTTTCTGTAGAAAATGCAAGTGGACATTCGGAGCGCTAAGAGGGTAATAGTGGAAAAAGGAATATATTCAAATATAAACTACACAGTAGCATTCTGTGAAAATTCTTTCTGTTCTGTGCATTCAACTAACAGAGTTGAACCTTACTTTTGATTGAGCCGTTCTGAAACACTCTTTCTGTAGAAACTGCAATTGGACATGCTAAGCGCTAAGAGGCCTACATTGGGAAAAAGAATATCTTCTAATAAAAACTACACAGATGCATTCTGTGAAACTTATTTCTGATCTGTAAATTCAGTTAACAGAGATAAAACATATTTTTGATTGAGCAGTTATCAAACACTCTTTTTGTAGAAAATGCAAGTGGAGATTCGGAGCGCTAAGAGGATAATAGTGGAAAAAGGAATGTCTTCAAATATAAACAACACAGAATCATTCGGTGAAACTTCTTTCTGATCTGTGCATTCAGCTAACAGAGTTAAACCATACTTTTGATTGAGCAGATCTGAACATTCTTTCTGTAGAAAATGCAACTGGACATTTGGAGCGCTAAGAGCGTAGTAGTGGAAAAAGGAATATATTCAAATATAAACTACACAGAAGCATTCTGTGAAACTTCTTTCTGATCTGAGCATTCAGCTAACAGAGTTAAACCATACTTTTGATTGAGCAGTTTTGAAACAGTCTGTCTGTAGAAAATGCAACTGGACATTCGTAGCGCTAAGTGGGTAATATTGGAAAAAAGAATATGTCCAAATATAAACTACACAGAAGCATTGTATGAAAGTTCTTTCTGTTCTGTGCATTCAACTAACAGAGTTGAACCTTACTTTTGATTGAGCCGTTCTGAAATACTCTTTCTGTAGAAACTGCAATTGGACATTCTGAGCGCTAGGAGGCCTATATTGGGAAAAAGAATGTCTACAAATAAAAACTACACAGAAGAATTGTGTGAAACTTCTTTCTGTTCTGTTTGTTCAACTAAAAGAGTTGAATCTTAGTTTTGTTTGAGCCGTTCTGAAACACTCTTTCTGTAGAAAATGCAAGTGGAGATTCGGAGCGCTAAGAGGGTAATAGTGGAAAAAGGAATGTCTCCAAATATAAACTACACAGAATCATTCTGTGAAACTTCTTTCTGATCTGTGCATTTAGCTAACAGAGTTAAACCATACTTTTGATTGAGCAGATCTGAACACTCTTTCTGTAGAAAATGCAACTGGACATTTGGAGCGCTAAGAGAGAACTAGTGGAAAAAGGAATATATTCAAATATAAACTACACAGAAGCATTCTGTGAAACTTCTTTCTGATCTGAGCATTCAGCTAACAGAGTTAAACCATACTTTTGATTGAGCAGTTTTGAAACACTCTGTCTGTAGAAAATGCAACTGGACATTCGTAGCGCTAAGTGGGTAATAGTGGAAAAAAGAATATGTTCAAATATAAACTACACAGAAGCATTGTATGAAACTTCTTTCTGTTCTGTGCATTCAACTAACAGAGTTGAACCTTACTTTTGATTGAGCCTTTCTGAAACACTCTTTCTGTAGAAACTGCAATTGGACATTCTGAGCGCTAGGAGTCCTATATTGGGAAAAAGAATGTCTACAAATAAAAACTACACAGAAGAATTGTGTGAAACTTCTTTCTGTTCTGTTTGTTCAACTAAAAGAGTTGAACCTTAGTTTTGATTGAGCCGTTCTGAAACACTCTTTCTGTAGAAAATGCAAGTGGAGATTCGGAGCGCTAAGAGGGTAATAGTGGAAAAAGGAAGGTCTCCAAATATAAACTACACAGAATTATTGTGTGAAACTTCTTTCTGATCTGTGCATTCAGCTAACAGAGTTAAACCATACTTTTGATTGAGGAGATCTGAAAACTCTTTCTGTAGAAAATGCAACTGGAGATTTGGAGCGCTAAGAGAGTACTAGTGGAAAAAGGAATATATTCAAATATAAACTACACAGAAGCATTCTGTGAAACTTCTTTCTGATCTGAGCATTCAGCTAACAGAGTTAAACCATACTTTTAATTGAGCAGTTTTGAAACACTCTGTCTGTAGAAAATGCAACTGGACATTCGTAGCGCTAAGTGGGTAATAGTGGAAAAAAGAATATGTTCAAATATAAACTACACAGAAGCATTGTATGAAACTTCTTTCTCTTCTGTGCATTCAACTAACAGAGTTGAACCTTACTTTTGATTGAGCCTTTCTGAAACACTCTTTCTGTAGAAACTGCAATTGGACATTCTGAGCGCTAAGAGGCCTATATTGGGAAATATAATATCTTCAAATAAAAACTACACAGAAGCATTGTGTGAAACTTATTTCTGATATGTTCATTAAGCTAACAGAGTTAAACCATACTTTTGATTGCGCAGTTCTGAACACTCTTTCTGTAGAAAATGCAAGTGGACATTCGGAGCGCTAAGAGGGTAATAGTGGAAAAAGGAATATATTCAAATATAAACTACACAGTAGCATTCTGTGAAAATTCTTTCTGTTCTGTGCATTCAACTAACAGAGTTGAACCTTACTTTTGATTGAGCCGTTCTGAAACACTCTTTCTGTAGAAACTGCAATTGGACATGCTAAGCGCTAAGAGGCCTACATTGGGAAAAAGAATATCTTCAAATAAAAACTACACAGATGCATTCTGTGAAACTTATTTCTGATCTGTAAATTCAGTTAACAGAGTTAAAACATATTTTTGATTGAGCAGTTATGAAAGATTCTTTTTGTAGAAAATGCAAGTGGAGATTCGGAGCGCTAAGAGGGTAATAGTGGAAAAAGGAATGTCTTCAAATATAAACTACACAGAATCATTCGGTGAAACTTCTTTCTGATCTGTGCATTCAGCTAACAGAGTTAAACCATACTTTTGATTGAGCAGATCTGAACATTCTTTCTGTAGAAAATGCAACTGGACATTTGGAGCGCTAAGAGCGTAGTAGTGGAAAAAGGAATATATTCAAATATAAACTACACAGAAGCATTCTGTGAAACTTCTTTCTGATCTGAGCATTCAGCTAACAGAGTTAAACCATACTTTTGATTGAGCAGTTTTGAAACAGTCTGTCTGTAGAAAATGCAACTGGACATTCGTAGCGCTAAGTGGGTAATAGTGGAAAAAAGAATATGTTCAAATATAAACTACACAGAAGCATTGTATGAAAGTTCTTTCTGTTCTGTGCATTCAAATAACAGAGTTGAACCTTACTTTTGATTGAGCCGTTCTGAAATACTCTTTCTGTAGAAACTGCAATTGGACATTCTGAGCGCTAGGAGGCCTATATTGGGAAAAAGAATGTCTAAAAATAAAAACTACACAGAAGAATTGTGTGAAACTTCTTTCTGTTCTGTTTGTTCAACTAAAAGAGTTGAACCTTAGTTTTGATTGAGCCGTTCTGAAACACTCTTTCTGTAGAAAATGCAAGTGGAGATTCGGAGCGCTAAGAGGGTAATAGTGGAAAAAGGAATGTCTCCAAATATAAACTACACAGAATCATTCTGTGAAACTTCTTTCTGATCTGTGCATTCAGCTAACAGAGTTAAACCATACTTTTGATTGAGCAGATCTGAACACTCTTTCTGTAGAAAATGCAACTGGACATTTGGAGCGCAAGAGCGTAGTAGTGGAAAAAGGAATCTATTCAAATATAAACTACACAGAAGCATTCTGTGAAACTTCTTTCTGATCTGAGCATTCAGCTAACAGAGTTAAACCATACTTTTGATTGAGCAGTTTTGAAACACTCTGTCTGTAGAAAATGCAACTGGACATTCGTAGCGCTAAGTGGGTAATAGTGGAAAAAAGAATATGTTCAAATATAAACTACACAGAAGCATTGTATGAAACTTCTTTCTGTTCTGTGCATTCAACTAACAGAGTTGAACCTTACTTTGATTGAGCCTTTCTGAAACACTCTTTCTGTAGAAACTGCAATTGGACATTCTGAGCGCTAGGAGGCCTATATTGGGAAAAAGAATGTCTACAAATAAAAACTACACAGAAGAATTGTGTGAAACTACTTTCTGTTCTGTTTGTTCAACTAAAAGAGTTGAACCTTAGTTTTGATTGAGCCGTTCTGAAACACTCTTTCTGTAGAAAATGCAAGTGGAGATTCGGAGCGCTAAGAGGGTAATAGTGGAAAAAGGAATGTTTCCAAATATAAACTACACAGAATTATTGTGTGAAACTTTTTTCTGATCTGTGCATTCAGCTAACAGAGTTAAACCATACTTTTGATTGAGCAGATCTGAACACTCTTTCTGTAGAAAATGCAACTGGACATTTGGAGCGCTAAGAGAGTAGTAGTGGAAAAAGGAATATATTCAAATATAAACTACACAGAAGCATTCTGTGAAACTTCTTTCTGATCTGAGCATTCAGCTAACAGAGTTAAACCATACTTTTGATTGAGCAGTTTTGAAACACTCTGTCTGTAGAAAATGCAACTGGACATTCGTAGCGCTTAGTGGGTAATAGTGGAAAGAAGAATACGTTCAAATATAAACTACACAGAAGCATTGTATGAAACTTCTTTGTGTTCTGTGCATTCAAATAACAGAGTTGAACCTTACTTTTGATTGAGCCTTTCTGAAACACTCTTTCTGTAGAAACTGCAATTGGACATTCTGAGCGCTAAGAGGCCTCTATTGGGAAAAATAATATCTTCAAATAAAAACTACACAGAAGCATTGTGTTAAACTTATTTCTGATATGTTCATTAAGCTAACAGAGTTAAACCATACTTTTGATTGCGCAGTTCTGAACACTCTTTCTGTAGAAAATGCAAGTGGACATTCGGAGCGCTACTAGGGTAATAGTGGAAAAAGGAATATATTCAAATATAAACTACACAGTAGCATTCTGTGAAAATTCTTTCTGTTCTGTGCATTCAACTAACAGAGTTGAACCTTACTTTTGATTGAGCCGTTCTGAAACACTCTTTCTGTAGAAACTGCAATTGGACATGCTAAGCGCTAAGAGGCCTACATTGGGAAAAAGAATATCTTCAAATAAAAACTACACAGATGCATTCTGTGAAACTTATTTCTGATCTGTAAATTCAGTTAACAGAGATAAAACATATTTTTGATTGAGCAGTTATGAAAGATTCTTTTTGTAGAAAATGCAAGTGGAGATTCGGAGCGCTAAGTGGGTAATAGTGGAAAAAGGAATGTCTTCAAATATAAACTACACAGAATCATTCGGTGAAACTTCTTTCTGATCTGTGCATTCAGCTAACAGAGTTAAACCATACTTTTGATTGAGCAGATCTGAACACACTTTCTGTAGAAAATGCAACTGGACATTTGGAGCGCTAAGAGCGTAGTAGTGGAAAAAGGAATATATTCAAATATAAACTACACAGAAGCATTGTGTGAAACTTCTTTCTGATCTGAGCATTCAGCTAACAGAGTTAAACCATAGTTTTGATTGAGCAGTTTTGAAACAGTCTGTCTGTAGAAAATGCAACTGGACATTCGTAGCGCTAAGTGGGTAATAGTGGAAAAAAGAATATGTTCAAATATAAACTACACAGAAGCATTGTATGAAACTTTTTTCTGTTCTGTGCATTCAACTAACAGAGTTGAACCTTACTTTTGATTGAGCCGTTCTGAAACACTCTTTCTGTAGAAACTGCAATTGGACATTCTGAGCGCTAGGAGGCCTATATTGGGAAAAAGAATGTCTACAAATAAAAACTACACAGAAGAATTGTGTGAAACTTCTTTCTGTTCTGTTTGTTCAACTAAAAGAGTTGAACCTTAGTTTTGATTGAGCCGTTCTGAAACACTCTTTCTGTAGAAAATGCAAGTGGAGATTCGGAGCGCTAAGAGGGTAATAGTGGAAAAAGGAATGTCTCCAAATATAAACTACACAGAATCATTCTGTGAAATTTCTTTCTGATCTGTGCATTCAGCTAACAGAGTTAAATCATACTTTTGATTGAGCAGATCTGAACACTCTTTCTGTAGAAAATGCAACTGGACATTTGGAGCGCTAAGAGAGTACTAGTGGAAAAAGGAATATATTCAAATATAAACTACACAGAAGCATTCTGTGAAACTTCTTTCTGATCTGAGCATTCAGCTAACAGAGTTAAACCATACTTTTGATTGCGCAGTTCTGAACACTCTTTCTGTAGAAAATGCAAGTGGACATTCGGAGCGCTAAGAGGGTAATAGTGGAAAAAGGAATATATCCAAATATAAACTACACAGTAGCATTCTGTGAAAATTCTTTCTGTTCTGTGCATTCGACTAACAGAGTTGAACCTTACTTTTGATTGAGCCGTTCTGAAACACTCTTTCTGTAGAAACTGCAATTGGACATGCTAAGCGCTAAGAGGCCTACATTGGGAAAAAGAATATCTTCAAATAAAAACTACACAGATGCATTCTGTGAAACTTATTTCTGATCTGTAAATTCAGTTAACAGAGATAAAGCATATTTTTGATTGAGCAGTTATGAAACACTCTTTTTGTAGAAAATGCAAGTGGAGATTCGGAGCGCTAAGAGGGTAATAGTGGAAAAAGGAATGTCTTCAAATATAAACTACACAGAATCATTCGGTGAAACTTCTTTCTGATCTGTGCATTCAGCTAACAGAGTTAAACCATACTTTTGATTGAGCAGATCTGAACACTTCTTCTGTAGAAAATGCAACTGGACATTTGGAGCGCTAAGAGCGTAGTAGTGGAAAAAGGAATATATTCAAATATAAAATACACAGCAGCATTGTGTGAAACTTCTTTCTGATCTGAGCATTCAGCAAACAGAGTTAAACCATACTTTTGATTGAGCAGTTTTGAAACAGTCTGTCTGTAGAAAATGCAACTGGACATTCGTAGCGCTAAGTGGGTAATAGTGGAAAAAAGAATATGTTCAAATATAAACTACACAGAAGCATTGTATGAAACTTTTTTCTGTTCTGTGCATTCAACTAACAGAGTTGAACCTTACTTTTGATTGAGCCGTTCTGAAACACTCTTTCTGTAGAAACTGCAATTGGACATTCTGAGCGCTAGGAGGCCTATATTGGGAAAAAGAATGTCTACAAATAAAAACTACACAGAAGAATTGTGTGAAACTTCTTTCTGTTCTGTTTGTTCAACTAAAAGAGTTGAACCTTAGTTTTGATTGAGCCGTTCTGAAACACTCTTTCTGTAGAAAATGCAAGTGGAGATTCGGAGCGCTAAGAGGGTAATAGTGGAAAAAGGAATGTCTCCAAATATAAACTACACAGAATCATTCTGTGAAACTTCTTTCTGATCTGTGCATTCAGCTAACAGAGTTAAACCATACTTTTGATTGAGCAGATCTGAACACTCTTTCTGTAGAAAATGCAACTGGACATTTGGAGCGCTAAGAGAGTACTAGTGGAAAAAGGAATATATTCAAATATAAACTACACAGAAGCATTCTGTGAAACTTCTTTCTGATCTGAGCATTCAGCTAACAGAGTTAAACCATACTTTTGATTGAGCAGTTTTGAAACACTCTGTCTGTAGAAAATGCAACTGGACATTCGTAGCGCTAAGTGGGTAATAGTGGAAAAAAGAATATGTTCAAATATAAACTACACAGAAGCATTGTATGAAACTTCTTTCTGTTCTGTGCATTCAACTAACAGAGTTGAACCTTACTTTGATTGAGCCTTTCTGAAACACTCTTTCTGTAGAAACTGCAATTGGACATTCTGAGCGCTAGGAGGCCTATATTGGGAAAAAGAATGTCTACAAATAAAAACTACACAGAAGAATTGTGTGAAACTACTTTGTGTTCTGTTTGTTCAACTAAAAGAGTAGAACCTTAGTTTTGATTGAGCCGTTCTGAAACACTCTTTCTGTAGAAAATGCAAGTGGAGATTCGGAGCGCTAAGAGGGTAATAGTGGAAAAAGGAATGTTTCCAAATATAAACTACACAGAATTATTGTGTGAAACTTTTTTCTGATCTGTGCATTCAGCTAACAGAGTTAAACCATACTTTTGATTGAGCAGATCTGAACACTCTTTCTGTAGAAAATGCAACTGGACATTTGGAGCGCTAAGAGAGTAGTAGTGGAAAAAGGAATATATTCAAATATAAACTACACAGAAGCATTCTGTGAAACTTCTTTCTGATCTGAGCATTCAGCTAACAGAGTTAAACCATACTTTTGATTGAGCAGTTTTGAAACACTCTGTCTGTAGAAAATGCAACTGGACATTCGTAGCGCTAAGTGGGTAATAGTGGAAAGAAGAATACGTTCAAATATAAACTACACAGAAGCATTGTATGAAACTTCTTTGTGTTCTGTGCATTCAAATAACAGAGTTGAACCTTACTTTTGATTGAGCCTTTTTGAAACACTCTTTCTGTAGAAACTGCAATTGGACATTCTGAGCGCTAAGAGGCCTCTATTGGGAAAAATAATATCTTCAAATAAAAACTACACAGAAGCATTGTGTGAAACTTATTTCTGATATGTTCATTAAGCTAACAGAGTTAAACCATACTTTTGATTGCGCAGTTCTGAACACTCTTTCTGTAGAAAATGCAAGTGGACATTCGGAGCGCTAAGAGGGTAATAGTGGAAAAAGGAATATATTCAAATATAAACTACACAGTAGCATTCTGTGAAAATTCTTTCTGTTCTGTGCATTCAACTAACAGAGTTGAACCTTACTTTTGATTGAGCCGTTCTGAAACACTCTTTCTGTAGAAACTGCAATTGGACATGCTAAGCGCTAAGAGGCCTACATTGGGAAAAAGAATATCTTCAAATAAAAACTACACAGATGCATTCTGTGAAACTTATTTCGATCTGTAAATTCAGTTAACAGAGATAAAACATATTTTTGATTGAGCAGTTATGAAAGATTCTTTTTGTAGAAAATGCAAGTGGAGATTCGGAGCGCTAAGTGGGTAATAGTGGAAAAAGGAATGTCTTCAAATATAAACTACACAGAATCATTCGGTGAAACTTCTTTCTGATCTGTGCATTCAGCTAACAGAGTTAAACCATACTTTTGATTGAGCAGATCTGAACACACTTTCTGTAGAAAATGCAACTGGACATTTGGAGCGCTAAGAGCGTAGTAGTGGAAAAAGGAATATATTCAAATATAAACTACACAGAAGCATTGTGTGAAACTTCTTTCTGATCTGAGCATTCAGCTAACAGAGTTAAACCATAGTTTTGATTGAGCAGTTTTGAAACAGTCTGTCTGTAGAAAATGCAACTTGACATTCGTAGCGCTAAGTGGGTAATAGTGGAAAAAAGAATATGTTCAAATATAAACTACACAGAAGCATTGTATGAAACTTTTTTCTGTTCTGTGCATTCAACTAACAGAGTTGAACCTTACTTTTGATTGAGCCGTTCTGAAACACTCTTTCTGTAGAAACTGCAATTGGACATTCTGAGCGCTAGGAGGCCTATATTGGGAAAAAGAATGTCTACAAATAAAAACTACACAGAAGAATTGTGTGAAACTTCTTTCTGTTCTGTTTGTTCAACTAAAAGAGTTGAACCTTAGTTTTGATTGAGCCGTTCTGAAACACTCTTTCTGTAGAAAATGCAAGTGGAGATTCGGAGCGCTAAGAGGGTAATAGTGGAAAAAGGAATGTCTCCAAATATAAACTACACAGAATCATTCTGTGAAACTTCTTTCTGATCTGTGCATTCAGCTAACAGAGTTAAACCATACTTTTCATTGAGCAGATCTGAACACTCTTTCTGTAGAAAATGCAACTGGACATTTGGAGCGCTAAGAGAGTACTGGTGGAAAAAGGAATATATTCAAATATAAACTACACAGAAGCATTCTGTGAAACTTCTTTCTGATCTGAGCATTCAGCTAACAGAGTTAAACCATACTTTTGATTGAGCAGTTTTGAAACACTCTGTCTGTAGAAAATGCAACTGGACATTCGTAGCGCTAAGTGGGTAATAGTGGAAAAAAGAATACGTTCAAATATAAACTACACAGAAGCATTGTATGAAACTTCTTTCTGTTCTGTGCATTCAACTAACAGAGTTGAACCTTACTTTTGATTGAGCCTTTCTGAAACATTCTTTCTGTAGAAACTGCAATTGGACATTCTGAGCGCTAAGAGGCCTCTATTGGGAAAAATAATATCTTCAAATAAAAACTACACAGAAGCATTGTGTGAAACTTATTTCTGATATGTTCATTAAGCTAACAGAGTTAAACCATACTTTTGATTGCGCAGTTCTGAACACTCTTTCTGTAGAAAATGCAAGTGGACATTCGGAGCGCTAAGAGGGTAATAGTGGAAAAAGGAATATATTCAAATATAAACTACACAGTAGCATTCTGTGAAAATTCTTTCTGTTCTGTGCATTCAACTAACAGAGTTGAACCTTACTTTTGATTGAGCCGTTCTGAAACACTCTTTCTGTAGAAACTGCAATTGGACATGCTAAGCGCTAAGAGGCCTACATTGGGAAAAAGAATATCTTCAAATAAAAACTACACAGATGCATTCTGTGAAACTTATTTCTGATCTGTAAATTCAGTTAACAGAGATAAAGCATATTTTTGATTGAGCAGTTATGAAACACTCTTTTTGTAGAAAATGCAAGTGGAGATTCGGAGCGCTAAGAGGGTAATAGTGGAAAAAGGAATGTCTTCAAATATAAACTACACAGAATCATTCGGTGAAACTTCTTTCTGATCTGTGCATTCAGCTAACAGAGTTAAACCATACTTTTGATTGAGCAGATCTGAACACTTTTTCTGTAGAAAATGCAACTGGACATTTGGAGCGCTAAGAGCGTAGTAGTGGAAAAAGGAATATATTCAAATATAAACTACACAGAAGCATTGTGTGAAACTTCTTTCTGATCTGAGCATTCAGCAAACAGAGTTAAACCATACTTTTGATTGAGCAGTTTTGAAACAGTCTGTCTGTAGAAAATGCAACTGGACATTCGTAGCGCTAAGTGGGTAATAGTGGAAAAAAGAATATGTTCAAATATAAACTACACAGAAGCATTGTATGAAACTTTTTTCTGTTCTGTGCATTCAACTAACAGAGTTGAACCTTACTTTTGATTGAGCCGTTCTGAAACACTGTTTCTGTAGAAACTGCAATTGGACATTCTGAGCGCTAGGAGGCCTATATTGGGAAAAAGAATGTCTACAAATAAAAACTACACAGAAGAATTGTGTGAAACTTCTTTCTGTTCTGTTTGTTCAACTAAAAGAGTTGAACCTTAGTTTTGATTGAGCCGTTCTGAAACACTCTTTCTGTAGAAAATGCAAGTGGAGATTCGGAGCGCTAAGAGGGTAATAGTGGAAAAAGGAATGTCTCCAAATATAAACTACACAGAATCATTCTGTGAAACTTCTTTCTGATCTGTGCATTCAGCTAACAGAGTTAAACCATACTTTTGATTGAGCAGATCTGAACACTCTTTCTGTAGAAAATGCAACTGGACATTTGGAGCGCTAAGAGAGTACTAGTGGAAAAAGGAATATATTCAAATATAAACTACACAGAAGCATTCTGTGAAACTTCTTTCTGATCTGAGCATTCAGCTAACAGAGTTAAACCATACTTTTGATTGAGCAGTTTTGAAACACTCTGTCTGTAGAAAATGCAACTGGACATTCGTAGCGCTAAGTGGGTAATAGTGGAAAAAAGAATATGTTCAAATATAAACTACACAGAAGCATTGTATGAAACTTCTTTCTGTTCTGTGCATTCAACTAACAGAGTTGAACCTTACTTTGATTGAGCCTTTCTGAAACACTCTTTCTGTAGAAACTGCAATTGGACATTCTGAGCGCTAGGAGGCCTATATTGGGAAAAAGAATGTCTACAAATAAAAACTACACAGAAGAATTGTGTGAAACTACTTTCTGTTCTGTTTGTTCAACTAAAAGAGTTGAACCTTAGTTTTGATTGAGCCGTTCTGAAACACTCTTTCTGTAGAAAATGGAAGTGGAGATTCGGAGCGCTAAGAGGGTAATAGTGGAAAAAGGAATGTTTCCAAATATAAACTACACAGAATTATTGTGTGAAACTTTTTTCTGATCTGTGCATTCAGCTAACAGAGTTAAACCATACTTTTGATTGAGCAGATCTGAACACTCTTTCTGTAGAAAATGCAACTGGACATTTGGAGCGCTAAGAGAGTAGTAGTGGAAAAAGGAATATATTCAAATATAAACTACACAGAAGCATTCTGTGAAACTTCTTTCTGATCTGAGCATTCAGCTAACAGAGTTAAACCATACTTTTGATTGAGCAGTTTTGAAACACTCTGTCTGTAGAAAATGCAACTGGACATTCGTAGCGCTAAGTGGGTAATAGTGGAAAGAAGAATACGTTCAAATATAAACTACACAGAAGCATTGTATGAAACTTCTTTGTGTTCTGTGCATTCAAATAACAGAGTTGAACCTTACTTTTGATTGAGCCTTTCTGAAACACTCTTTCTGTAGAAACTGCAATTGGACATTCTGAGCGCTAAGAGGCCTCTATTGGGAAAAATAATATCTTCAAATAAAAACTACACAGAAGCATTGTGTGAAACTTATTTCTGATATGTTCATTAAGCTAACAGAGTTAAACCATACTTTTGATTGCGCAGTTCTGAACACTCTTTCTGTAGAAAATGCAAGTGGACATTCGGAGCGCTAAGAGGGTAATAGTGGAAAAAGGAATATATTCAAATATAAACTACACAGTAGCATTCTGTGAAAATTCTTTCTGTTCTGTGCATTCAACTAACAGAGTTGAACCTTACTTTTGATTGAGCCGTTCTGAAACACTCTTTCTGTAGAAACTGCAATTGTACATGCTAAGCGCTAAGAGGCCTACATTGGGAAAAAGAATATCTTCAAATAAAAACTACACAGATGCATTCTGTGAAACTTATTTCTGATCTGTAAATTCAGTTAACAGAGATAAAACATATTTTTGATTGAGCAGTTATGAAAGATTCTTTTTGTAGAAAATGCAAGTGGAGATTCGGAGCGCTAAGAGGTTAATAGTGGAAAAAGGAATGTCTTCAAATATAAACTACACAGAATCATTCGGTGAAACTTCTTTCTGATCTGTGCATTCAGCTAACAGAGTTAAACCATACTTTTGATTGAGCAGATCAGAACACTCTTTCTGTAGAAAATGCAACTGGACATTTGGAGCGCTAAGAGCGTAGTAGTGGAAAAAGGAATATATTCAAATATAAACAACACAGAAGCATTCTGTGAAACTTCTTTCTGATCTGAGCATTCAGCTAACAGAGTTAAACCATACTTTTGATTGAGCAGTTTTGAAACACTCTGTCTGTAGAAAATGCAACTGGACATTCGTAGCGCTAAGTGGGTAATAGTGGAAAAAAGAATATGTTCAAATATAAACTACACAGAAGCATTGTATGAAACTTCTTTCTGTTCTGTGCATTCAACTAACAGAGTTGAACCTTACTTTTGATTGAGCCTTTCTGAGACACTCTTTCTGTAGAAACTGCAATTGGACATTCTGAGCGCTAGGAGGCCTATATTGGGAAAAAGAATGTCTACAAATAAAAACTACACAGAAGAATTGTGTGAAACTTCTTTCTGTTCTGTTTGTTCAACTAAAAGAGTTGAACCTTAGTTTTGATTGAGCCGTTCTGAAACACACTTTCTGTAGAAAATGCAAGTGGAGATTCGGAGCGCTAAGAGGGTAATAGTGGAAAAAGGAATGTCTCCAAATATAAACTACACGGAATCATTCTGTGAAACTTTTTTCTGATCTGTGCATTCAGCTAACAGAGTTAAACTATACTTTTGATTGAGCAGATCTGAACACTCTTTCTGTAGAAAATGCAACTGGACATTTGGAGCGCTAAGAGAGTACTAGTGGAAAAAGGAATATATTCAAATATAAACTACACAGAAGCATTCTGTGAAACTTCTTTCTGATCTGAGCATTCAGCTAACAGAGTTAAACCATACTTTTAATTGAGCAGTTTTGAAACACTCTGTCTGTAGAAAATGCAACTGGACATTCGTAGCGCTAAGTGGGTAATAGTGGAAAAAAGAATATGTTCATATATAAACTACGCAGAAGGATTGTATGAAACTTCTTTCTGTTCTGTGCATTCAACTAACAGAGTTGAACCTTACTTTTGATTGAGCCTTTCTGAAACACTCTTTCTGTAGAAATCGCAATTGGACATTCTGAGCGCTAAGAGGCCTCTATTGGGAAAAATAATATCTTCAAATAAAAACTACACAGAAGCATTGTGTGAAACTTATTTCTGATATGTTCATTAAGCTAACAGAATTAAACAATACTTTTGATTGCGCAGTTCTGAACACTCTTTCTGTAGAAAATGCAAGTGGACATTCGGAGCGCTAAGAGGGTAATAGTGGAAAAAGGAATATATTCAAATATAAACTACACAGTAGCATTCTGTGAAAATTCTTTCTGTTCTGTGCATTCAACTAACAGAGTTGAACCTTACTTTTGATTGAGCCGTTCTGAAACACTCTTTCTGTAGAAACTGCAATTGGACATGCTAAGCGCTAAGAGGGCTACATTGGGAAAAAGAATATCTTCAAATAAAAACTACACAGATGCATTCTGTGAAACTTATTTCTGATCTGTAAATTCAGTTAACAGAGATAAATCATATTTTTGATTGAGCAGTTATGAAACACTCTTTTTGTAGAAAATGCAAGTGGAGATTCGGAGCGCTAAGAGGGTAATAGTGGAAAAAGAATGTCTTCAAATATAAACTACACAGAATCATTCGGTGAAACTTCTTTGTGATCTGTGCATTCAGCTAACAGAGTTAAACCATACTTTTGATTGAGCATATCTGAACATTCTTTCTGTAGAAAATGCAACTGGACATTTGGAGCGCTAAGAGCGTAGTAGTGGAAAAAGGAATATATTCAAATATAAACTACACAGAAGCATTCTGTGAAACTTCTTTCTGATCTGAGCATTCAGCTAACAGAGTTAAACCATACTTTTGATTGAGCAGTTTTGAAACACTCTGTCTGTAGAAAATGCAACTGGACATTCGTAGCGCTAAGTGGGTAATAGTGGAAAAAAGAATATGTTCAAATATAAACTACACAGAAGCATTGTATGAAACTTCTTTCTGTTCTGTGCATTCAACTAACAGAGTTGAACCTTACTTTTGATTGAGCCGTTCTGAAACACTCTTTCTGTAGAAACTGCAATTGGACATTCTGAGCGCTAAGAGGCCTATATTGGGAAAAAGAATGTCTACAAATAAAAACTACACAGAAGAATTGTGTGAAACTTCTTTCTGTTCTGTTTGTTCAACTAAAAGAGTTGAACCTTAGTTTTGATTGAGCCGTTCTGAAACACTCTTTCTGTAGAAAATGCAAGTGGAGGTTCGGAGCGCTAAGAGGGTAATAGTGGAAAAAGGAATGTCTCCAAATATAAACTACACAGAATCATTCTGTGAAACTTGTTTCTGATCTGTGCATTCAGCTAACAGAGTTAAACCATACTTTTGATTGAGCAGATCTGAACACTCTTTCTGTAGAAAATGCAACTGGACATTTGGAGCGCTAAGAGAGTAGTAGTGGAAAAAGGAATATATTCAAATATAAACTACACAGAAGCATTCTGTGAAACTTCTTTCTGATCTGAGCATTCAGCTAACAGAGTTAAACCATACTTTTGATTGAGCAGTTTTGAAACACTCTGTCTGTAGAAAATGCAAATGGACATTCTTAGCGCCAAGTGGGTAATAGTGGAAAAAAGAATATGTTCAAATATAAACTACACAGAAGCATTGTATGAAACTTCTTTCTGTTCTGTGCATTCAACTAACAGAGTTGAACCTTACTTTTGATTGAGCCGTTCTGAAACACTCTTTCTGTAGAAACTGCAATTGGACATTCTGAGCGCTAAGAGGCCTATATTGGGAAAAAGAATGTCTACAAATAAAAACTACACAGAAGAATTGTGTGAAACTTCTTTCTGTTCTGTTTGTTCAACTAAAGGAGTTGAACCTTAGTTTTGATTGAGCCGTTCTGAAACACTCTTTCTGTAGAAAATGCATGTGGAGATTTGGAGCGCTAAGAGGGTAATAGTGGAAAAAGGAATGTCTCCAAATATAAACGACACAGAATCATTCTGTGAAACTTCTTTCTGATCTGTGCATTCAGCTAACAGAGTTAAACCATACTTTTGATTGAGCAGATCTGAACACTCTTTCTGTAGAAAATGCAACTGGACATTTGGAGCGCTAAGAGAGTAGTAGTGGAAAAAGTAATATATTCAAATATAAACTACACAGAAGCATTCTGTGAAACTACTTTCTGATCTGAGCATTCAGCTGACAGAGTTAAACCATACTTTTGATTGAGCAGTTTTGAAACACTCTGTCTGTAGAAAATGCAACTGGACATTCGTAGCGCTAAGTGGGTAATAGTGGAAAAAAAAATATGTTCAAATATAAACTACACAGAAGCATTGTATGAAACTTCTTTCTGTTCTGTGCATTCAACTAACAGAGTTGAATCTTACTTTTGATTGAGCCTTTCTGAAACACTCTTTCTGTAGAAACTGCAATTGGACATTCTGAGCGCTAAGAGGCCTCTATTGGGAAATATAATATCTTCAAATAAAAACTACACAGAAGCATTGTGTGAAACTTATTTCTGATATGTTCATTAAGCTAACAGAGTTAAACCATACTTTTGATTGCGCAGTTCTGAACACTCTTTCTGTAGAAAATGCAAGTGGACATTCGCAGCGCTAAGAGGGTAATAGTGGAAAAAGGAATATATTCAAATATAAACTACACAGTAGCATTCTGTGAAAATTCTTTCTGTTCTGTGCATTCAACTAACAGAGTTGAACCTTACTTTTGATTGAGCCGTTCTGAAACACACTTTCTGTAGAAACTGCAATTGGACATGCTAAGCGCTAAGAGGGCTACATTGGGAAAAAGAATATCTTCAAATAAAAACTACACAGATGCATTCTGTGAAACTTATTTCTGATCTGTAAATTCAGTTAACAGAGATAAATCATATTTTTGATTGAGCAGTTATGAAACACTCTTTTTGTAGAAAATGCAAGTGGAGATTCGGAGCGCTAAGAGGGTAATAGTGGAAAAAGGAATGTCTCCAAATATAAACTACACAGAATCATTCTGTGAAACTTCTTTCTGATCTGTGCATTCAGCTAACAGAGTTAAACCATACTTTTGATTGAGCAGATCTGAACACTCTTTCTGTAGAAAATGCAACTGGACATTTGGAGCGCTAAGAGATTAGTAGTGGAAAAAGGAATATATTCAAATATAAACTACACAGAAGCATTCTGTGAAACTTCTTTCTGATCTGAGCATTCAGCTGACAGAGTTAAACCATACTTTTGATTGAGCAGTTTTGAAACACTCTGTCTGTAGAAAATGCAACTGGACATTCGTAGCGCTAAGTGGGTAATAGTGGAAAAAAAAATATGTTCAAATATAAACTACACAGAAGCATTGTATGAAACTTCTTTCTGTTCTGTGCATTCAACTAACAGAGTTGAATCTTACTTTTGATTGAGCCTTTCTGAAACACTCTTTCTGTAGAAACTGCAATTGGACATTCTGAGCGCAAAGAAGCCTCTATTGGGAAAAATAATATCTTCAAATAAAAACTACACAGAAGCATTGTGTGAAACTTATTTCTGATATGTTCTTTAAGCTAACAGAGTTAAACCATACTTTTGATTGCGCAGTTCTGAACACTCTTTCTGTAGAAAATGCAAGTGGACATTCGCAGCGCTAAAAGGGTAATAGTGGAAAAAGGAATATATTCAAATATAAACTACACAGTAGCATTCTGTGAAAATTCTTTCTGTTCTGTGCATTCAACTAACAGAGTTGAACCTTACTTTTGATTGAGCCGTTCTGAAACACTCTTTCTGTAGAAACTGCAATTGGACATGCTAAGCGCTAAGAGGGCTACATTGGGAAAAAGAATATCTTCAAATAAAAACTACACAGATGCATTCTGTGAAACTTATTTCTGATCTGTAAATTCAGTTAACGGAGATAAAACATATTTTTGATTGAGCAGTTATGAAACCCTCTTTTTGTAGAAAATGCAAGTGGAGATTCGGAGCGCTAAGAGGGTAATAGTGGAAAAAGAATGTCTTCAAATATAAACTACACAGAATCATTCGGTGAAACTTCTTTGTGATCTGTGCATTCAGCTAACAGAGTTAAACCATACTTTTGATTGAGCAGATCTGAACATTCTTTCTGTAGAAAATGCAACTGGACATTTGGAGCGCTAAGAGCGTAGTAGTGGAAAAAGGAAAATATTCAAATATAAACTACACAGAAGCATTCTGTGAAACTTCTTTCTGATCTGAGCATTCAGCTAACAGAGTTAAACCATACTTTTGATTGAGCGGTTTTGAAACACTCTGTCTGTAGAAAATGCAACTGGACATTCGTAGCGCTAAGTGGGTAATAGTGGAAAAAAGAATATGTTCAAATATAAACTACACAGAAGCATTGTATGAAACTTCTTTCTGTTCTGTGCATTCAACTAACAGAGTTGAACCTTACTTTTGATTGAGCCGTTCTGAAACACTCTTTCTGTAGAAACTGCAATTGGACATTCTGAGCGCTAAGAGGCCTATATTGGGAAAAAGAATGTCTACAAATAAAAACTACACAGAAGAATTGTGTGAAACTTCTTTCTGTTCTGTTTGTTCAACTAAAAGATTTGAACCTTAGTTTTGATTGACCCGTTCTGAAACACTCTTTCTGTAGAAAATGCAAGTGGAGATTCGGAGCGCTAAGAGGGTAATAGTGGAAAAAGGAATGTCTCCAAATATAAACTACACAGAATCATTCTCTGAAATTCTTTCTGATCTGTTCATTCAGCTAACAGAGTAAAACCATACTTTTGATTGAGCAGATCTGAACACTTTTTCTGTAGAAAATGCAACTGGATATTTGGAGCGCTAAGAGAGTAGTAGTGGAAAAAGGAATATATTCAAATATAAACTACACAGAAGCATTCTGTGAAACTTCTTTCTGATCTGAGCATTCAGCTAACAGAGTTAAACCATACTTTTGATTGAGCAGTATTGAAACACTCTGTCTGTAGGAAATGCAACTGGAAATTCGTAGCGCCAAGTGGGTAATAGTGGAAAAAAGAATATCTTCAAATATAAACTACACAGAAGCATTGTATGAAATTTCTTTCTGTTCTGTGCATTCAACTAACAGAGTTGAACCTTACTTTTGATTGAGCCTTTCTGAAACACTCTTTCTGTGGAAACTGCAATTGGACATTCTGAGCGATAAGAGGCCTGTATTGGGAAAAATAATATCTTCAAATAAAAACTACACAGAAGCATTGTGTGAAACTTATTTCTGATATGTTCATTAAGCTAACAGAGTTAAACCATACTTTTGATTGCGCAGTTCTGAACACTCTTTCTGTAGAAAATGCAAGTGGACATTCGGAGCGCTAAGAGGGTAATAGTGGAGAAAGGAATATATTCAAATATAAACTACACAGTAGCATTCTGTGAAAATTCTTTCTGTTCTGTGCATTCAACTAACAGAGTTGAACCTTATTTTTGATTGAGCCATTCTGAAACACTCTTTCTGTAGAAACTGCAATTGGACATGCTAAGCGCTAAGAGGCCTACATTGGGAAAAAGAATATCTTCAAATAACAACTACGCAGATGCATTCTGTGAAACTTATTTCTGATCTGTAAATTCAGTTAACAGAGATAAAACATATTTTTGATTGAGCAGTTACGAAACACTCCTTTTGTAGAAAATGCAAGTGGAGATTCGGAGCGCTAAGAGGCTAATAGTGGAAAAAGGAATGTCTCCAAATATAAACTACACAGAATCATTCTGTGAAACTTCTTTCTGATCTGTGCATTCAGCTAACAGAGTTAAACCATACTTTTGATTGAGCAGATCTGAACATTCTTTCTGTGGAAAATGCAACTGGACATTTGGAGCGCTAAGAGCGTAGTAGTGGAAAAAGGAATATATTCAAATATAAACTACACAGAATCATTCTGTGAAACTTCTTTCTGATCTGTGCATTCAGCTAACAGAGTTAAACCATACTTTTGATTGAGCAGATCTGAACACTCTTTCTGTAGAAAATGCAACTGGACATTTGGAGCGCTAAGAGCGTAGTAGTGGAAAAAGGAATATATTCAAATATAAACTACACAGAAGCATTCTGTGAAACTTCTTTCTGATCTGAGCATTCAGCTAACAGAGTTAAACCATACTTTTGATTGAGCAGTTTTGAAACACTCTGTCTGTAGAAAATGCAACTGGACATTCGTAGCGCTAAGTGGGTAATAGTGGAAAAAAGAATATGTTCAAATATAAACTACACAGAAGCATTGTATGAAACTCCTTTCTGTTCTGTGCATTCAACTAACAGAGTTGAACCTTACTTTTGATTGAGCCTTTCTGAAACACTCTTTCTGTAGAAACTGCAATTGGACATTCTGAGCGCTAAGAGGCCTATATTGGGAAAAATAATATCTTCAAATAAAAACTACACAGAAGCATTGTGTGAAACTTATTTCTGATATGTTCATTAAGCTAACAGAGTTAAACCATACTTTTGATTGCGCAGTTCTGAACACTCTTTCTGTATAAAATGCAAGTGGACATTCGGAGCGCTAAGAGGGTAATAGGGGAAAAAGGAATATATTCAAATATAAACTACACAGTAGCATTCTGTGAAAATTCTTTCTGTTCTGTGAATTCAACTAACAGAGTGGAACCTTACTTTTGATTGAGCCGTTCTGAAACACTCTTTCTGTAGAAACTGCAATTGGACATGCTAAGCGCTAAGAGGCCTACATTGGGAAAAAGAATACCTTCAAATAAAAACTACACAGATGCATTCTGTGAAACTTATTTCTAATCTGTAAATTCAGTTAACAGAGATAAAACATATTTTTGATTGAGCAGTTATGAAACACTCTTTTTGTAGAAAATTCAAGTGTAGATTCGGAGCGCTAAGAGGGTAATAGTGGAAAAAGGAATGTCTTCAAATATAAACAACACAGAATCATTCGGTGAAACTTCTTTCTGATCTGTGCATTCAGCTAACAGAGTTAAACCATACTTTTGATTGAGCAGATCTGAACATTCTTTCTGTAGAAAATGCAACTGGACATTTGGAGCGCTAAGAGCGTAGTAGTGGAAAAAGGAATATATTCAAATATAAACAACACAGAAGCATTCTGTGAAACTTCTTTCTGATCTGAGCATTCAGCTAACAGAGTTAAACCATACCTTTGATTGAGCAGTTTTGAAACAGTCTGTCTGTAGAAAATGCAACTGGACATTCGTAGCGCTAAGTGGGTAATAGTGGAAAAAAGAATATGTTCAAATATAAACTAGACAGAAGCATTGTATGAAACATTTTTCTGTTCTGTGCATTCAACTAACAGAGTTGAACCTTACTTTTGATTTTGCCGTTCTGAAACACTCTTTCTGTAGAAACTGCAATTGGACATTCTGAGCGCTAGGAGGCCTATATTGGGAAAAAGAATGTCTACAAATAAAAACTACACAGAAGAATTGTGTGAAACTTCTTTCTGTTCTGTTTGTTCAACTAAAAGAGTTGAACCTTAGTTTTGATTTAGCCGTTCTGAAACACTCTTTCTGTAGAAAATGCAAGTGGAGATTCGGAGCGCTAAGAGGGTAATAGTGGAAAAAGGAATGTCTCCAAATATAAACTACACAGAAGCATTCTGTGAAACTTCTTTCTGATCTGTGCATTCAGCTAACAGAGTTAAACCATACTTTTGATTGAGCAGATCTGAACACTCTTTCTGTAGAAAATGCAACTGGACATTTGGAGCGCTAAGAGAGTACTAGTGGAAAAAGGAATATATTCAAATATAAACTACACAGAAGCATTCTGTGAAACTTCTTTCTGATCTGAGCATTCAGCTAACAGAGTTAAACCATACTTTTGATTGAGCAGTTTTGAAACACTCTGTCTGTAGAAAATGCAACTGGACATTCGTAGCGCTAAGTGGGTAATAGTGGAAAAAAGAATATGTTCAAATATAAACTACACAGAAGCATTGTATGAAACTTCTTTCTGTTCTGTGCATTCAACTAACAGAGTTGAACCTTACATTTGATTGAGCCTTTCTGAAACACTCTTTCTGTAGAAACTGCAATTGGACATTCTGAGCGCTAAGAGGCCTCTATTGGGAAAAATAATATCTTCAAATAAAAACTACACAGAAGCATTGTGTGAAACTTATTTCTGATATGTTCATTAAGCTAACAGAGTTAAACCATACTTTTGATTGCGCAGTTCTGAACACTCTTTCTGTAGAAAATGCAAGTGGACATTCGGAGCGCTAAGAGGGTAATAGTGGAAAAAGGAATATATTCAAATATAAACTACACAGTAGCATTCTGTGAAAATTCTTTCTGTTCTGTGCATTCAACTAACAGAGTTGAACCTTACTTTTGATTGAGCCGTTCTGAAACACTCTTTCTGTAGAAACTGCAATTGGACATGCTAAGCGCTAAGAGGCCTACATTGGGAAAAAGAATATCTTCAAATAAAAACTACACAGATGCATTCTGTGAAACTTATTTCTGATCTGTAAATTCAGTTAACAGAGATAAAACATATTTTTGATTGAGCAGTTATGAAAGATTCTTTTTGTAGAAAATGCAAGTGGAGATTCGGAGCGCTAAGTGGGTAATAGTGGAAAAAGGAATGTCTTCAAATATAAACTACACAGAATCATTCGGTGAAACTTCTTTCTGATCTGTGCATTCAGCTAACAGAGTTAAACCATACTTTTGATTGAGCAGATCTGAACACACTTTCTGTAGAAAATGCAACTGGACATTTGGAGCGCTAAGAGCGTAGTAGTGGAAAAAGGAATATATTCAAATATAAACTACACAGAAGCATTGTGTGAAACTTCTTTCTGATCTGAGCATTCAGCTAACAGAGTTAAACCATAGTTTTGATTGAGCAGTTTTGAAACAGTCTGTCTGTAGAAAATGCAACTGGACATTCGTAGCGCTAAGTGGGTAATAGTGGAAAAAAGAATATGTTCAAATATAAACTACACAGAAGCATTGTATGAAACTTTTTTCTGTTCTGTGCATTCAACTAACAGAGTTGAACCTTACTTTTGATTGAGCCGTTCTGAAACACTCTTTCTGTAGAAACTGCAATTGGACATTCTGAGCGCTAGGAGGCCTATATTGGGAAAAAGAATGTCTACAAATAAAAACTACACAGAAGAATTGTGTGAAACTTCTTGCTGTTCTGTTTGTTCAACTAAAAGAGTTGAACCTTAGTTTTGATTGAGCCGTTCTGAAACACTCTTTCTGTAGAAAATGCAAGTGGAGATTCGGAGCGCTAAGAGGGTAATAGTGGAAAAAGGAATGTCTCCAAATATAAACTACACAGAATCATTCTGTGAAATTTCTTTCTGATCTGTGCATTCAGCTAACAGAGTTAAACCATACTTTTGATTGAGCAGATCTGAACACTCTTTCTGTAGAAAATGCAACTGGACATTTGGAGCGCTAAGAGAGTACTAGTGGAAAAAGGAATATATTCAAATATAAACTACACAGAAGCATTCTGTGAAACTTCTTTCTGATCTGAGCATTCAGCTAACAGAGTTAAACCATACTTTTGATTGCGCAGTTCTGAACACTCTTTCTGTAGAAAATGCAAGTGGACATTCGGAGCGCTAAGAGGGTAATAGTGGAAAAAGGAATATATTCAAATATAAACTACACAGTAGCATTCTGTGAAAATTCTTTCTGTTCTGTGCATTCAACTAACAGAGTTGAACCTTACTTTTGATTGAGCCGTTCTGAAACACTCTTTCTGTAGAAACTGCAATTGGACATGCTAAGCGCTAAGAGGCCTACATTGGGAATAAGAATATCTTCAAATAAAAACTACACAGATGCATTCTGTGAAACTTATTTCTGATCTGTAAATTCAGTTAACAGAGATAAAGCATATTTTTGATTGAGCAGTTATGAAACACTCTTTTTGTAGAAAATGCAAGTGGAGATTCGGAGCGCTAAGAGGGTAATAGTGGAAAAAGGAATGTCTTCAAATATAAACTACACCGAATCATTCGGTGAAACTTCTTTCTGATCTGTGCATTCAGCTAACAGAGTTAAACCATACTTTTGATTGAGCAGATCTGAACACTTTTTCTGTAGAAAATGCAACTGGACATTTGGAGCGCTAAGAGCGTAGTAGTGGAAAAAGGAATATATTCAAATATAAACTACACAGAAGCATTGTGTGAAACTTCTTTCTGATCTGAGCATTCAGCAAACAGAGTTAAACCATACTTTTGATTGAGCAGTTTTGAAACAGTCTGTCTGTAGAAAATGCAACTGGACATTCGTCGCGCTAAGTGGGTAATAGTGGAAAAAAGAATATGTTCAAATATAAACTACACAGAAGCATTGTATGAAACTTTTTTCTGTTCTGTGCATTCAACTAACAGAGTTGAACCTTACTTTTGATTGAGCCGTTCTGAAACACTCTTTCTGTAGAAACTGCAATTGGACATTCTGAGCGCTAGGAGGCCTATATTGGGAAAAAGAATGTCTACAAATAAAAACTACACAGAAGAATTGTGTGAAACTTCTTTCTGTTCTGTTTGTTCAACTAAAAGAGTTGAACCTTAGTTTTGATTGAGCCGTTCTGAAACACTCTTTCTGTAGAAAATGCAAGTGGAGATTCGGAGCGCTAAGAGGGTAATAGTGGAAAAAGGAATGTCTCCAAATATAAACTACACAGAATCATTCGGTGAAACTTCTTTCTGATCTGTGCATTCAGCTAACAGAGTTAAACCATACTTTTGATTGAGCAGATCTGAACACTCTTTCTGTAGAAAATGCAACTGGACATTTGGAGCGCTAAGAGAGTACTAGTGGAAAAAGGAATATATTCAAATATAAACTACACAGAAGCATTCTGTGAAACTTCTTTCTGATCTGAGCATTCAGCTAACAGAGTTAAACCATACTTTTGATTGAGCAGTTTTGAAACACTCTGTCTGTAGAAAATGCAACTGGACATTCGTAGCGCTAAGTGGGTAATAGTGGAAAAAAGAATATGTTCAAATATAAACTACACAGAAGCATTGTATGAAACTTCTTTCTGTTCTGTGCATTCAACTAACAGAGTTGAACCTTACTTTGATTGAGCCTTTCTGAAACACTCTTTCTGTAGAAACTGCAATTGGACATTCTGAGCGCTAGGAGGCCTATATTGGGAAAAAGAATGTCTACAAATAAAAACTACACAGAAGAATTGTGTGAAACTACTTTCTGTTCTGTTTGTTCAACTAAAAGAGTTGAACCTTAGTTTTGATTGAGCCGTTCTGAAACACTCTTTCTGTAGAAAATGCAAGTGGAGATTCGGAGCGCTAAGAGGGTAATAGTGGAAAAAGGAATGTTTCCAAATATAAACTACACAGAATTATTGTGTGAAACTTTTTTCTGATCTGTGCATTCAGCTAACAGAGTTAAACCATACTTTTGATTGAGCAGATCTGAACACTCTTTCTGTAGAAAATGCAACTGGACATTTGGAGCGCTAAGAGAGTAGTAGTGGAAAAAGGAATATATTCAAATATAAACTACACAGAAGCATTCTGTGAAACTTCTTTCTGATCTGAGCATTCAGCTAACAGAGTTAAACCATACTTTTGATTGAGCAGTTTTGAAACACTCTGTCTGTAGAAAATGCAACTGGACATTCGTAGCGCTAAGTGGGTAATAGTGGAAAGAAGAATACGTTCAAATATAAACTACACAGAAGCATTGTATGAAACTTCTTTGTGTTCTGTGCATTCGAATAACAGAGTTGAACCTTACTTTTGATTGAGCCTTTCTGAAACACTCTTTCTGTAGAAACTGCAATTGGACATTCTGAGCGCTAAGAGGCCTCTATTGGGAAAAATAATATCTTCAAATAAAAACTACACAGAAGCATTGTGTGAAACTTATTTCTGATATGTTCATTAAGCTAACAGAGTTAAACCATACTTTTGATTGCGCAGTTCTGAACACTCTTTCTGTAGAAAATGCAAGTGGACATTCGGAGCGCTAAGAGGGTAATAGTGGAAAAAGGAATATATTCAAATATAAACTACACAGTAGCATTCTGTGAAAATTCTTTCTGTTCTGTGCATTCAACTAACAGAGTTGAACCTTACTTTTGATTGAGCCGTTCTGAAACACTCTTTCTGTAGAAACTGCAATTGGACATGCTAAGCGCTAAGAGGCCTACATTGGGAAAAAGAATATCTTCAAATAAAAACTACACAGATGCATTCTGTGCAACTTATTTCTGATCTGTAAATTCAGTTAACAGAGATAAAACATATTTTTGATTGAGCAGTTATGAAAGATTCTTTTTGTCGAAAATGCAAGTGGAGATTCGGAGCGCTAAGTGGGTAATAGTGGAAAAAGGAATGTCTTCAAATATAAACTACACAGAATCATTCGGTGAAACTTCTTTCTGATCTGTGCATTCAGCTAACAGAGTTAAACCATACTTTTGATTGAGCAGATCTGAACACACTTTCTGTAGAAAATGCAACTGGACATTTGGAGCGCTAAGAGCGTAGTAGTGGAAAAAGGAATATATTCAAATATAAACTACACAGAAGCATTGTGTGAAACTTCTTTCTGATCTGAGCATTCAGCTAACAGAGTTAAACCATAGTTTTGATTGAGCAGTTTTGAAACAGTCTGTCTGTAGAAAATGCAACTGGACATTCGTAGCGCTAAGTGGGTAATAGTGGAAAAAAGAATATGTTCAAATATAAACTACACAGAAGCATTGTATGAAACTTTTTTCTGTTCTGTGCATTCAACTAACAGAGTTGAACCTTACTTTTGATTGAGCCGTTCTGAAACACTCTTTCTGTAGAAACTGCAATTGGACATTCTGAGCGCTAGGAGGCCTATATTGGGAAAAAGAATGTCTACAAATAAAAACTACACAGAAGAATTGTGTGAAACTTCTTTCTGTTCTGTTTGTTCAACTAAAAGAGTTGAACCTTAGTTTTGATTGAGCCGTTCTGAAACACTCTTTCTGTAGAAAATGCAAGTGGAGATTCGGAGCGCTAAGAGGGTAATAGTGGAAAAAGGAATGTTTCCAAATATAAACTACACAGAATTATTGTGTGAAACTTTTTTCTGATCTGTGCATTCAGCTAACAGAGTTAAACCATACTTTTGATTGAGCAGATCTGAACACTCTTTCTGTAGAAAATGCAACTGGATATTTGGAGCGCTAAGAGAGTAGTAGTGGAAAAAGGAATATATTCAAATATAAACTACACAGAAGCATTCTGTGAAACTTCTTTCTGATCTGAGCATTCAGCTAACAGAGTTAAACCATACTTTTGATTGAGCAGTTTTGAAACACTCTGTCTGTAGAAAATGCAACTGGACATTCGTAGCGCTAAGTGGGTAATAGTGGAAAGAAGAATACGTTCAAATATAAACTACACAGAAGCATTGTATGAAACTTCTTTGTGTTCTGTGCATTCAAATAACAGAGTTGAACCTTACTTTTGATTGAGCCTTTCTGAAACACTCTTTCTGTAGAAACTGCAATTGGACATTCTGAGCGCTAAGAGGCCTCTATTGGGAAAAATAATATCTTCAAATAAAAACTACACAGAAGCATTGTGTGAAACTTATTTCTGATATGTTCATTAAGCTAACAGAGTTAAACCATACTTTTGATTGCGCAGTTCTGAACACTCTTTCTGTAGAAAATGCAAGTGGACATTCGGAGCGCTAAGAGGGTAATAGTGGAAAAAGGAATATATTCAAATATAAACTACACAGTAGCATTCTGTGAAAATTCTTTCTGTTCTGTGCATTCAACTAACAGAGTTGAACCTTACTTTTGATTGAGCCGTTCTGAAACACTCTTTCTGTAGAAACTGCAATTGGACATGCTAAGCGCTAAGAGGCCTACATTGGGAAAAAGAATATCTTCAAATAAAAACTACACAGATGCATTCTGTGAAACTTATTTCTGATCTGTAAATTCAGTTAACAGAGATAAAACATATTTTTGATTGAGCAGTTATGAAAGATTCTTTTTGTAGAAAATGCAAGTGGAGATTCGGAGCGCTAAGAGGGTAATAGTGGAAAAAGGAATGTCTTCAAATATAAACTACACAGAATCATTCGGTGAAACTTCTTTCTGATCTGTGCATTCAGCTAACAGAGTTAAACCATACTTTTGATTCAGCAGATCAGAACACTCTTTCTGTAGAAAATGCAACTGGACATTTGGAGCGCTAAGAGCGTAGTAGTGGAAAAAGGAATATATTCAAATATAAACAACACAGAAGCATTCTGTGAAACTTCTTTCTGATCTGAGCATTCAGCTAACAGAGTTAAACCATACTTTTGATTGAGCAGTTTTGAAACACTCTGTCTGTAGAAAATGCAACTGGACATTCGTAGCGCTAAGTGGGTAATAGTGGAAAAAAGAATATGTGCAAATATAAACTACACAGAAGCATTGTATGAAATTTCTTTCTGTTCTGTGCATTCAACTAACAGAGTTGAACCTTACTTTTGATTGAGCCTTTCTGAAACACTCTTTCTGTAGAAACTGCAATTGGACATTCTGAGCGCTAGGAGGCCTATATTGGGAAAAAGAATGTCTACAAATAAAAACTACACAGAAGAATTGTGTGAAACTTCTTTCTGTTCTGTTTGTTCAACTAAAAGAGTTGAACCTTAGTTTTGATTGAGCCGTTCTGAAACACTCTTTCTGTAGAAAATGCAAGTGGAGATTCGGAGCGCTAAGAGGGTAATAGTGGAAAAAGGAATGTCTCCAAATATAAACTACACGGAATCATTCTGTGAAACTTTTTTCTGATCTGTGCATTCAGCTAACAGAGTTAAACTATACTTTTGATTGAGCAGATCTGAACACTCTTTCTGTAGAAAATGCAACTGGACATTTGGAGCGCTAAGAGCGTAGTAGTGGAAAAAGTTATATATTCAAATATAAACTACACAGAAGCATTCTGTGAAACTTCTTTTTGATCTGAGCATTCAGCTAACAGAGTTAAACCATACTTTTGATTGAGCAGTTTTGAAACACTCTGTCTGTAGAAAATGCAACTGGACATTCGTAGCGCTAAGTGGGTAATAGTGGAAAAAAGAATATGTTCAAATATAAACTACACAGAAGCATTGTATGAAACTTCTTTCTGTTCTGTGCATTCAACTAACAGAGTTGAACCTTACTTTTGATTGAGCCGTTCTGAAACACTCTTTCTGTAGAAAATGCAAGTGGAGATTCGGAGCGCTAAGAGGGTAATAGTGGAAAAAGGAATGACTCCAAATATAAACTACACAGAATCATTCTGTGAAACTTCTTTCTGATCTGTGCATTCAGCTAACAGAGTTAAACCATACTTTTGATTGAGCAGATCTGAACACTCTTTCTGTAGAAAATGCAACTGGACATTTGGAGCGCTACGAGAGTAGTAGTGGAAAAAGGAATATATTCAAATATAAACTACACAGAAGCATTCTGTGAAACTTTTTCTGATCTGAGCATTCAGCTAACAGAGTTAAAACATACTTTTGATTGAGCAGTTTTGAAACACTCTGTCTGTAGAAAATGCAACTGGACATTCGTAGCGCCAAGTGGGTAATAGTGGAAAAAAGAATATGTTCAAATATAAACTACACAGAAGCATTGTATGAAACTTCTTTCTGTTCTGTGCATTCAACTAACAGAGTTGAACCTTACTTTTGATTGAGCCTTTCTGAAACACTCTTTCTGTAGAAACTGCAATTGGACATTCTGAGCGCTAGGAGGCCTATATTGGGAAAAAGAATGTCTACAAATAAAAACTACACAGAAGAATTGTGTGAAACTACTTTCTGTTCTGTTTGGTCAACTAAAAGAGTTGAACCTTAGTTTTGATTGAGCCGTTCTGAAACACTCTTTCTGTAGAAAATGCAAGTGGAGATTCGGAGCGCTAAGAGGGTAATAGTGGAAAAAGGAATGTCTCCAAATATAAACTACACAGAATTATTGTGTGAAACTTCTTTCTGATCTGTGAATTCAGCTAACAGAGTTAAACCATACTTTTGATTGAGCAGATCTGAACACTCTTTCTGTAGAAAATGCAACTGGACATTTGGAGCGCTAAGAGAGTAGTAGTGGAAAAAGGAATATATTCAAATATAAACTACACAGAAGCATTCTGTGAAACTTCTTTCTGATCTGAGCATTCAGCTAACAGAGTTAAACCATACTTTTGATTGAGCAGTTTTGAAACACTCTGCCTGTAGAAAATGCAACTGGACATTCGTTGCGCTAAGTGGGTAATAGTGGAAAAAAGAATACGTTCAAATATAAACTACACAGAAGCATTGTATGAAACTACTTTCTGTTCTGTGCATTCAACTAACAGAGTTGAACCTTACTTTTGATTGAGCCTTTCTGAAACACTCTTTCTGTAGAAACTGCAATTGGACATTCTGAGCGCTAAGAGGCCTATATTGGGAAAAATAATATCTTCAAATAAAAACTACACAGAAGCATTGTGTGAAACTTATTTCTGATATGTTCATTAAGCTAACAGAGTTAAACCATACTTTTGATTGCGCAGTTCTGAACACTCTTTCTGTAGAAAATGCAAGTGGACATTCGGAGTGCTAAGAGGGTAATAGTGGAAAAAGGAATATATTCAAATATAAACTACACAGTAGCATTCTGTGAAAATTCTTTCTGTTCTGTGCATTCAACTAACAGAGTTGAACCTTACTTTTGATTGAGCCGTTCTGAAACACTCTTTCTGTAGAAACTGCAATTGGACATGCTAAGCGCTAAGAGGCCTACATTGGGAAAAAGAATATCTTCAAATAAAAACTACACAGATGCATTCTGTGAAACTTATTTCTGATCTGTAAATTCAGTTAACAGAGATAAAACATATTTTTGATTGAGCAGTTATGAAAGATTCTTTTTGTAGAAAATGCAAGTGGAGATTCGGAGCGCTAAGAGGGTAATAGTGGAAAAAGGAATGTCTTCAAATATAAACTACACAGAATCATTCGGTGAAACTTCTTTCTGATCTGTGCATTCAGCTAACAGAGTTAAACCATACTTTTGATTGAGCAGATCAGAACACTCTTTCTGTAGAAAATGCAACTGGACATTTGGAGCGCTAAGAGCGTAGTAGTGGAAAAAGGAATATATTCAAATATAAACAACACAGAAGCATTCTGTGAAACTTCTTTCTGATCTGAGCATTCAGCTAACAGAGTTAAACCATACTTTTGATTGAGCAGTTTTGAAACACTCTGTCTGTAGAAAATGCAACTGGACATTCGTAGCGCTAAGTGGGTAATAGTGGAAAAAAGAATATGTTCAAATATAAACTACACAGAAACATTGTATGAAACTTCTTTCTGTTCTGTGCATTCAACTAACAGAGTTGAACCTTACTTTTGATTGAGCCTTTCTGAAACACTCTTTCTGTAGAAACTGCAATTGGACATTCTGAGCGCTAGGAGGCCTATATTGGGAAAAAGAATGTCTACAAATAAAAACTACACAGAAGAATTGTGTGAAACTTCTTTCTGTTCTGTTTGTTCAACTAAAAGAGTTGAACCTTAGTTTTGATTGAGCCGTTCTGAAACACTCTTTCTGTAGAAAATGCAAGTGGAGATTCGGAGCGCTAAGAGGGTAATAGTGGAAAAAGGAATGTCTCCAAATATAAACTACACGGAATCATTCTGTGAAACTTCTTTCTGATCTGTGCATTCAGCTAACAGAGTGAAACTATACTTTTGATTGAGCAGATCTGAACACTCTTTCTGTAGAAAATGCAACTGGACATTTGGAGCGCTAAGAGAGTACTAGTGGAAAAAGGAATATATTCAAATATAAACTACACAGAAGCATTCTGTGAAACTTCTTTCTGATCTGAGCATTCATCTAACAGAGTTAAACCATACTTTTATTTGAGCAGTTTTGAAACACTCTGTCTGTAGGAAATGCAAATGGACATTCGTAGCGCTAAGTGGGTAATAGTGGAAAAAAGAATATGTTCAAATATAAACTACACAGAAGCATTGTATGAAACTTCTTTCTGTTCTGTGCATTCAACTAACAGGGTTGAACCTTACTTTTGATTGAGCCTTTCTGAAACACTCTTTCTGTAGAAACTGCAATTGGACATTCTGAGCGCTAAGAGGCCTCTATTGGGAAATATAATATCTTTAAATAAAAACTACACAGAAGCATTGTGTGAAACTTATTTCTGATATGTTCATTAAGCTAACAGAGTTAAACCATACTTTTGATTGCGCAGTTCTGAACACTCTTTCTGTAGAAAATGGAAGTGGACATTCGCAGCGCTAAGAGGGTAATAGTGGAAAAAGGAATATATTCAAATATAAACTACACAGTAGCATTCTGTGAAAATTCTTTCTGTTCTGTGCATTCAACTAACAGAGTTGAACCTTACTTTTGATTGAGCCGTTCTGAAACACTCTTTCTGTAGAAACTGCAATTGGACATGCTAAGCGCTAAGAGGGCTACATTGGGAAAAAGAATATCTTCAAATAAAAACTACACAGATGCATTCTGTGAAACTTATTTCTGATCTGTAAATTCAGTTAACAGAGATAAAACATATTTTTGATTGAGCAGTTATGAAACACTCCTTTTGTAGAAAATGCAAGTGGAGATTCGGAGCGCTAAGAGGCTAATAGTGGAAAAAGGAATGTCTCCAAATATAAACTACACAGAATCATTCTGTGAAACTTCTTTCTGATCTGTGCATTCAGCTAACAGAGTTAAACCATACTTTTGATTGAGCAGATCTGAACACTCTTTCTGTAGAAAATGCAACTGGACATTTGGAGCGCTAAGAGAGTATTAGTGGAAAAAGGAATATATTCAAATATAAACTACACAGAAGCATTCTGTGAAACTTCTTTCTGATCTGAGCATTCAGCTAACAGAGTTAAACCATACTTTTGATTGAGCAGTTTTGAAACACTCTGTCTGTAGAAAATGCAACTGGACATTCGTTGCGCCAAGTGGGTAATAGTGGAAAAAAAAATATGTTCAAATATAAACTACACAGAAGCATTGTATGAAACTTCTTTCTGTTCTGTGCATTCAACTAACAGAGTTGAACCTTACTTTTGATTGAGCCGTTCTGAAACACTCTTTCTGTAGAAACTGCAATTGGACATTCTGAGCGCTAAGAGGCCTATATTGGGAAAAAGAATGTCTACAAATAAAAACTACACAGAAGAATTGTGTGAAACTTCTTTCTGTTCTGTTTGTTCAACTAAAGGAGTTGAACCTTAGTTTTGATTGAGCCGTTCTGAAACACTCTTTCTGTAGAAAATGCAAGTGGAGATTTGGAGCGCTAAGAGGGTAATAGTGGAAAAAGGAATGTCTCCAAATATAAACTACACAGAATCATTCTGTGAAACTTCTTTCTCATCTGTGCATTCAGCTAACAGAGTTAAACCATACTTTTGATTGAGCAGATCTGAACACTCTTTCTGTAGAAAATGCAACTGGACATTTGGAGCGCTAAGAGAGTAGTAGTGGAAAAAGGAATATATTCAAATATAAACTACACAGAAGCATTCTGTGAAACTTCTTTCTGATCTGAGCATTCAGCTGACAGAATTAAACCATACTTTTGATTGAGCAGTTTTGAAACACTCTGTCTGTAGAAAATGCAACTGGACATTCGTAGCGCTAAGTGGGTAATAGTGGAAAAAAAAATATGTTCAAATATAAACTACACAGAAGCATTGTATGAAACATCTTTCTGTTCTGTGCATTCAACTAACAGAGTTGAATCTTACTTTTGATTGAGCCTTTCTGAAACACTCTTTCTGTAGAAACTGCAATTGGACATTCTGAGCGCTAAGAGGCCTCTATTGGGAAAAATAATATCTTCAAATAAAAACTACACAGAAGCATTGTGTGAAAATTATTTCTGATATGTTCATTAAGCTAACAGAGTTAAACCATACTTTTGATTGCGCAGTTCTGAACACTCTTTCTGTAGAAAATGCAAGTGGACATTCGCAGCTCTAAGAGGGTAATAGTGGAAAAAGGAATATATTCAAATATAAACTACACAGTAGCATTCTGTGAAAATTCTTTCTGTTCTGTGCATTCAACTAACAGAGTTGAACCTTACTTTTGATTGAGCCGTTCTGAAACACTCTTTCTGTAGAAACTGCAATTGGACATGCTAAGCGCTAAGAGGGCTACATTGGGAAAAAGAATATCTTCAAATAAAAACTATACAGATGCATTCTGTGAAACTTATTTCTGATCTGTAAATTCAGTTAACAGAGATAAAACATATTTTTGATTGAGCAGTTATGAAAAACTCTTTTTGTAGAAAATGCAAGTGGAGATTCGGAGCGCTAAGAGGGTAATAGTGGAAAAAGAATGTCTTCAAATATAAACTACACAGAATCATTCGGTGAAACTTCTTTGTGATCTGTGCATTCAGCTAACAGAGTTAAACCATACTTTTGATTGAGCAGATCTGAACATTCTTTCTGTAGAAAATGCAACTGGACATTTGGAGCGCTAAGAGCGTAGTAGTGGAAAAAGGAATATATTCAAATATAAACTACACAGAAGCATTCTGTGAAACTTCTTTCTGATCTGAGCATTCAGCTAACAGAGTTAAACCATACTTTTGATTGAGCAGTTTTGAAACACTCTGTCTGTAGAAAATGCAACTGGACATTCGTAGCGCTAAGTGGGTAATAGTGGAAAAAAGAATATGTTCAAATATAAACTACACAGAAGCATTGTATGAAACTTCTTTCTGTTCTGTGCATTCAACTAACAGAGTTGAACCTTACTTTTGATTGAGCCGTTCTGAAACACTCTTTCTGTAGAAACTGCAATTGGACATTCTGAGCGCTAAGAGGCCTATATTGGGAAAAAGAATGTCTACAAATAAAAACTACACAGAAGAATTGTGTGAAACTTCTTTCTGTTCTGTTTGTTCAACTAAAAGAGTTGAACCTTAGTTTTGATTGAGCCGTTCTGAAACACTCTTTCTGTAGAAAATGCAAGTGGAGATTCGGAGCGCTAAGAGGGTAATAGTGGAAAAAGGAATGTCTCCAAATATAAACTACACAGAATCATTCTGTGAAACTTGTTTCTGATCTGTGCATTCAGCTAACAGAGTTAAACCATACTTTTGATTGAGCAGATCTGAACACTCTTTCTGTAGAAAATGCAACTGGACATTTGGAGCGCTAAGAGAGTAGTAGTGGAAAAAGGAATATATTCAAATATAAACTACACAGAAGCATTCTGTGAAACTTCTTTCTGATCTGAGCATTCAGCTAACAGAGTTAAACCATACTTTTGATTGAGCAGTTTTGAAACACTCTGTCTGTAGAAAATGCAACTGGACATTCGTAGCGCCAAGTGGGTAATAGTGGAAAAAAGAATATGTTCAAATATAAACTACACAGAAGCATTGTATGAAACTTCTTTCTGTTCTGTGCATTCAACTAACAGAGTTGAACCTTACTTTTGATTGAGCCGTTCTGAAACACTCTTTCTGTAGAAACTGCAATTGGACATTCTGAGCGCTAAGAGGCCTATATTGGGAAAAAGAATGTCTACAAATAAAAACTACACAGAAGAATTGTGTGAAATTTCTTTCTGTTCTGTTTGTTCAACTAAAGGAGTTGAACCTTAGTTTTGATTGAGCCGTTCTGAAACACTCTTTCTGTAGAAAATGCAAGTGGAGATTTGGAGCGCTAAGAGGGTAATAGTGGAAAAAGGAATGTCTCCAAATATAAACTACACAGAATCATTCTGTGAAACTTCTTTCTGATCTGTGCACTCAGCTAACAGAGTTAAACCATACTTTTGATTGAGCAGATCTGAACACTCTTTCTGTAGAAAATGCAACTGGACATTTGGAGCGCTAAGAGAGTAGTAGTGGAAAAAGGAATATATTCAAATATAAACTACACAGAAGCATTCTGTGAAACTTCTTTCTGATCTGAGCATTCAGCTGACAGAGTTAAACCATACTTTTGATTGAGCAGTTTTGAAACACTCTGTCTGTAGAAAATGCAACTGGACATTCGTAGCGCTAAGTGGGTAATAGTGGAAAAAAAAATATGTTCAAATATAAACTACACAGAAGCATTGTATGAAACTTCTTTCTGTTCTGTGCATTCAACTAACAGAGTTGAATCTTACTTTTGATTGAGCCTTTCTGAAACACTCTTTCTGTAGAAACTGCAATTGGACATTCTGAGCGCTAAGAGGCCTCTACTGGGAAAAATAATATCTTCAAATAAAAACTACACAGAAGCATTGTGTGAAACTTATTTCTGATATGTTCATTAAGCTAACAGAGTTAAACCATACTTTTGATTGCGCAGTTCTGAACACTCTTTCTGTAGAAAATGCAAGTGGACATTCGCAGCGCTAAGAGGGTAATAGTGGAAAAAGGAATATATTCAAATATAAACTACACAGTAGCATTCTGTGAAAATTCTTTCTGTTCTGTGCATTCAACTAACAGAGTTGAACCTTACTTTTGATTGAGCCGTTCTGAAACACTCTTTCTGTAGAAACTGCAATTGGACATGCTAAGCGCTAAGAGGGCTACATTGGGAAAAAGAATATCTTCAAATAAAAACTACACAGATGCATTCTGTGAAACTTATTTCTGATCTGTAAATTCAGTTAACAGAGATAAATCATATTTTTGATTGAGCAGTTATGAAACACTCTTTTTGTAGAAAATGCAAGTGGAGATTCGGAGCGCTAAGAGGGTAATAGTGGAAAAAGAATGTCTTCAAATATAAACTACACAGAATCATTCGGTGAAACTTCTTTGTGATCTGTGCATTCAGCTAACAGAGTTAAACCATACTTTTGATTGAGCAGATCTGAACATTCTTTCTGTAGAAAATGCAACTGGACATTTGGAGCGCTAAGAGCGTAGTAGTGGAAAAAGGAATATATTCAAATATAAACTACACAGAAGCATTCTGTGAAACTTCTTTCTGATCTGAGCATTCAGCTAACAGAGTTAAACCATACTTTTGATTGAGCAGTTTTGAAACACTCTGTCTGTAGAAAATGCAACTGGACATTCGTAGCGCTAAGTGGGTAATAGTGGAAAAAAGAATATGTTCAAATATAAACTACACAGAAGCATTGTATGAAACTTCTTTCTGTTCTGTGCATTCAACTAACAGAGTTGAACCTTACTTTTGATTGAGCCGTTCTGAAACACTCTTTCTGTAGAAACTGCAATTGGACATTCTGAGCGCTAAGAGGCCTATATTGGGAAAAAGAATGTCTACAAATAAAAACTACACAGAAGAATTGTGTGAAACTTCTTTCTGTTCTGTTTGTTCAACTAAAAGAGTTGAACCTTAGTTTTGATTGAGCCGTTCTGAAACACTCTTTCTGTAGAAAATGCAAGTGGAGATTCGGAGCGCTAAGAGGGTAATAGTGGAAAAAGGAATGTCTCCAAATATAAACTACACAGAATCATTCTGTGAAACTTGTTTCTGATCTGTGCATTCAGCTAACAGAGTTAAACCATACTTTTGATTGAGCAGATCTGAACACTCTTTCTGTAGAAAATGCAACTGGACATTTGGAGCGCTAAGAGAGTAGTAGTGGAAAAAGGAATATATTCAAATATAAACTACACAGAAGCATTCTGTGAAACTTCTTTCTGATCTGAGCATTCAGCTAACAGAGTTAAACCATACTTTTGATTGAGCAGTTTTGAAACACTCTGTCTGTAGAAAATGCAACTGGACATTCGTAGCGCCAAGTGGGTAATAGTGGAAAAAAGAATATGTTCAAATATAAACTACACAGAATCATTGTATGAAACTTCTTTCTGTTCTGTGCATTCAACTAACAGAGTTGAACCTTACTTTTGATTGAGCCTTTCTGAAACACTCTTTCTGTAGAAACTGCAATTGGACATTCTGAGCGCTAAGAGGCCTCTATTGGGAAAAATAATATCTTCAAATAAAAACTACACAGAAGCATTGTGTGAAACTTATTTCTGATATGTTCATTAAGCTAACAGAGTTAAACCATACTTTTGATTGCGCAGTTCTGAACACTCTTTCTGTAGAAAATGCAAGTGGACATTCGGAGCGCTAAGAGGGTAATAGTGGAAAAAGGAATATATTCAAATATAACTACACAGTAGCATTCTGTGTAAATTCATTCTGTTCTGTGCATTCAACTAACAGAGTTGAACCTTACTTTTGATTGAGCCGTTCTGAAACACTCTTTCTGTAGAAACTGCAATTGGACATGCTAAGCGCTAAGAGGCCTACATTGGGAAAAAGAATATCTTCAAATAAAAACTACACAGATGCATTCTGTGAAACTTATTTCTTATCAGTAAATTCAGTTAACAGAGATAAAACATATTTTTGATTGAGCAGTTATGAAACACTCTTTTTGTAGAAAATGCAAGTGGAGATTCGGAGCGCTAAGCGGGTAATAGTGGAAAAAGGAATGTCTTCAAATATAAACTACACAGAATCATTCGGTGAAACTTCTTTCTGATCTGTGCATTCAGCTAACAGAGTTAAACCATACTTTTGATTGAGCAGATCTGAACACTCTTTCTGTAGAAAATGCAACTGGACATTTGGAGCGCTAAGAGCGTAGTAGTGGAAAAAGGAATATATTCAAATATAAACTACACAGAAGCATTCTGTGAAACTTCTTTCTGATCTGAGCATTCAGCTCACACAGTTAAACCTTACTTTTGATTGAGCAGTTTTGAAACACTCTGTCTGTAGAAAAGGCAACTGGACATTCGTAGCGCTAAGTGGGTAATAGTGGAAAAAAGAATACGTTCAAATATAAACTACACAGAAGCATTGTATGAAACTTCTTTCTGTTCTGTGCATTCAACTAACAGAGTTGAACCTTACTTTTGATTGAGCCGTTCTGAAACACTCTTTCTGTAGAAACTGCAATTGGACATTCTGAGCGCTAAGAGGCCTATATTGGGAAAAAGAATGTCTACAAATAAAAACTACACAGAAGAATTGTGTGAAACTTCTTTCTGTTCTGTTTGTTCAACTAAAAGATTTGAACCTTAGTTTTGATTGAGCCGTTCTGAAACACTCTTTCTGTAGAAAATGCAAGTGGACATTCGGAGCGCTAAGAGGGTAATAGTGGAAAAAGGAATATATTCAAATATAAACTACACAGTAGCATTCTGTGAAAATTCTTTCTGTTCTGTGCATTCAACTAACAGAGTTGAACCTTACTTTTGATTGAGCCGTTCTGAAACACTCTTTCTGTAGAAACTGCAATTGGACATGCTAAGCGCTAAGAGGCCTACATTGGGAAAAAGAATATCTTCAAATAAAAACTACACAGATGCATTCTGTGAAACTTATTTCTGATCTGTAAATTCAGTTAACAGAGATAAAACGTATTTTTGATTGAGCAGTTATGAAAGATTCTTTTTGTAGAAAATGCAAGTGGAGATTCGGAGCGCTAAGAGGGTAATAGTGGAAAAAGGAATGTCTTCAAATATAAACTACACAGAATCATTCGGTGAAACTTCTTTCTGATCTGTGCATTCAGCTAACAGAGTTAAACCATACTTTTGATTGAGCAGATCAGAACACTCTTTCTGTAGAAAATGCAACTGGACATTTGGAGCGCTAAGAGCGTAGTAGTGGAAAAAGGAATATATTCAAATATAAACAACACAGAAGCATTCTGTGAAACTTCTTTCTGATCTGAGCATTCAGCTAACAGAGTTAAACCATACTTTTGATTGAGCAGTTTTGAAACACTCTGTCTGTAGAAAATGCAACTGGACATTCGTAGCGCTAAGTGGGTAATAGTGGAAAAAAGAATATGTTCAAATATAAACTACACAGAAACATTGTATGAAACTTCTTTCTGTTCTGTGCATTCAACTAACAGAGTTGAACCTTACTTTTGATTGAGCCTTTCTGAAACACTCTTTCTGTAGAAACTGCAATTGGACATTCTGAGCGCTAGGAGGCCTATATTGGGAAAAAGAATGTCTACAAATAAAAACTACACAGAAGAATTGTGTGAAACTTCTTTCTGTTCTGTTTGTTCAACTAAAAGAGTTGAACCTTAGTTTTGATTGAGCCGTTCTGAAATACTCTATCTGTAGAAAATGCAAGTGGAGATTCGGAGCGCTAAGAGGGTAATAGTGGAAAAAGGAATGTCTCCAAATATAAACTACACGGAATCATTCTGTGAAACTTCTTTCTGATCTGTGCATTCAGCTACCAGAGTGAAACTATACTTTTGATTGAGCAGATCTGAACACTCTTTCTGTAGAAAATGCAACTGGACATTTGGAGCGCTAAGAGAGTACTAGTGGAAAAAGGAATATATTCAAATATAAACTACACAGAAGCATTCTGTGAAACTTCTTTCTGATCTGAGCATTCAGCTAACAGAGTTAAACCATACTTTTATTTGAGCAGTTTTGAAACACTCTGTCTGTAGGAAATGCAAATGGACATTCGTAGCGCTAAGTGGGTAATAGTGGAAAAAAGAATATGTTCAAATATAAACTACACAGAAGCATTGTATGAAACTTCTTTCTGTTCTGTGCATTCAACTAACAGAGTTGAACCTTACTTTTGATTGAGCCTTTCTGAAACACTCTTTCTGTAGAAACTGCAATTGGACATTCTGAGCGCTAAGAGGCCTCTATTGGGAAAAATAATATCTTTAAATAAAAACTACACAGAAGCATTGTGTGAAACTTATTTCTGATATGTTCATTAAGCTAACAGAGTTAAACCATACTTTTGATTGCGCAGTTCTGAACACTCTTTCTGTAGAAAATGCAAGTGGACATTCGGAGCGCTAAGAGGGTAATAATGGAAAAAGGAATATATTCAAATATAAACTACACAGTAGCATTCTGTGAAAATTCTTTCTGTTCTGTGCATTCAACTAACAGAGTTGAACCTTACTTTTGATTGAGCCGTTCTGAAACACTCTCTCTGTAGAAACTGCAATTGGACATGCTAAGCGCTAAGAGGCCTACCTTGGGAAAAAGAATATCTTCAAATAAAAACTACACAGATGCATTCTGTGAAACTTATTTCTGATCTGTAAATTCAGTTAACAGAGATAAAGCATATTTTTGATTGAGCAGTTATGAAACACTCTTTTTGTAGAAAATGCAAGTGGAGATTCGGAGCGCTAAGAGGGTAATAGTGGAAAAAGGAATGTCTTCAAATATAAACTACACAGAATCATTCGGTGAAACTTCTTTCTGATCTGTGCATTCAGCTAACAGAGTTAAACCATACTTTTGATTGAGCAGATCTGAACACTCTTTCTGTAGAAAATGCAACTGGACATTTGGAGCGCTAAGAGCGTAGTAGTGGAAAAAGGAATATATTCAAATATAAACTACACAGAAGCATTCTGTGAAACTTCTTTCTGATCTGAGCATTCAGCTAACAGAGTTAAACCATACTTTTGATTGAGCAGTTTGGAAACACTCTGTCTGTAGAAAATGCAACTGGACATTCGTAGCGCAAAGTGGGTAATAGTGGAAAAAAGAATATGTTCAAATATAAACTACACAGAATCATTGTATGAAACTTCTTTCTGTTCTGTGCATTCAACAAACAGAGTTGAACCTTACTTTTGATTGAGCCGTTCTGAAACACTGTTTCTGTAGAAACTGCAATTGGACATTCTGAGCGCTAAGAGGCCTATATTGGGAAAAAGAATGTCTACAAATAAAAACTACACAGAAGAATTGTGTGAAATTTCTTTCTGTTCTCTTTGTTCAACAAAAAGAGTTGAACCTTAGTTTTGATTGAGCCGTTCTGAAACACTCTTTCTGTAGAAAATGCAAGTGGAGATTCGGAGCGCTAAGAGGGTAATAGTGGAAAAAGGAATGTCTCCAAATATAAACTACACAGAATCATTCTGTGAAAATTCTTTCTGATCTGTGCATTCAGCTAACAGAGTTAAACCATACTTTTGATTGAGAAGATCTGAACTCTCTTTCTGTAGAAAATGCAACTGGACATTTGGAGCGCTAAGAGAGTAGTAGTGGAAAAAGGAATATATTCAAATATAAACTACACAGAAGCATTCTGTGAAACTTCTTTCTGATCTGAGCACTCAGCTAACAGATTTAAACCATACTTTTGATTGAGCAGTTTTGAAAAACTCTGTGTGTAGAAAATGCAACTGGACATTCGTAGCGCCAAGTGGGTAATAGTGGAAAAAAGAATATGTTCAAATATAAACTACACAGAAGCATTGTATGAAATTTCTTTCTGTTCTGTGCATTCAACTAACAGAGTTGAACCTTACTTTTGATTGAGCCTTTCTGAAACACTCTTTCTGTAGAAACTGCAATTGGACATTCTGAGCGCTAAGAGGCCTATATTGGGAAAAATAATATCTTCAAATAAAAACTACACAGAAGCATTCTGTGAAAATTATTTCTGATATGTTCATTAAGCTAACAGAGTTAAACCATACTTTTGATTGCGCAGTTCTGAACACTCTTTCTGTAGAAAATGGAAGTGGACATTCGGAGCGCTAAGAGGGTAATAGTGGAGAAAGGAATATATTCAAATATAAACTACACAGTAGCATTCTGTGAAAATACTTTCTGTTCTGTGCATTCAACTAACAGAGTTGAACCTTACTTTTGATTGAGCCGTTCTGAAACACTCTTTCTGTAGAAACTGCAATTGTACATGCTAAGCGCTAAGAGGCCTACATTGGGAAAAAGAATATCTTCAAATAAAAACTACACAGATGCACTCTGTGAAACTTATTTCTGATCTGTAAATTCAGTTAACAGAGATAAAACATATTTTTGATTGAGCAGTTATGAAACACTCTTTTTGTAGAAAATGCAAGTGGAGATTCGGAGCGCTAAGAGGGTAATAGTGGAAAAAGGAATGTCTTCAAATATAAACTACACAGAATCATTCAGTGAAACTTCTTTCTGATCTGTGCATTCAGCTAACAGAGTTAAACCATACTTTTGATTGAGCAGATCTGAACACTCTTTCTGTAGAAAATGCAACTGGACATTTGGAGCGCTAAGAGCGTAGTAGTGGAAAAAGGAATATATTCAAATATAAACTACACAGAAGCATTCTGTGAAACTTCTTTCTGATCTGAGCATTCAGCTAACAGAGTTAAACCATACTTTTGATTGAGCAGTTTTGAAACACTGTGTCTGTAGAAAATGCAACTGGACATTCGTAGCGCTAAGTGGGTAATAGTGGAAAAAAGAATATGTTCAAATATAAACTACACAGAAGCATTGTATGAAACTTCTTTCTGTTCTGTGCATTCAACTAACAGAGTTGAACCTTACTTTTGATTGAGCCGTTCTGAAACACTCTTTCTGTAGAAACTGCAATTGGACATTCTGAGCGCTAAGAGGCCTATATTGGGAAAAAGAATGTCTACAAATAAAAACTACACAGAAGAATTGTGTGAAACTTCTTTCTGTTCTGTTTGTTCAACTAAAAGAGTTGAACCTTAGTTTTGAATGAGCCGTTCTGAAACACTCTTTCTGTAGAAAATGCAAGTGGAGATTCGGAGCGCTAAGAGGGTGATAGTGGAAAAAGGAATGTCTCCAAATATAAACTACACAGAATCATTCTGTGAAACTTGTTTCTGATCTGTGCATTCAGCAAACAGAGTTAAACCATACTTTTGATTGAGCAGATCTGAACACTCTTTCTGTAGAAAATGCAACTGGACATTTGGAGCGCTAAGAGAGTAGTACTGGAAAAAGGAATATATTCAAATATAAACTACACAGAAGCATTCTGTGAAACTTCTTTCTTATCTGAGCATTCAGCTAACAGAGTTAAACCATACTTTTGATTGAGCAGTTTTGAAACACTCTGTCTGTAGAAAATGCAAATGGACATTCGTAGCGCCAAGTGGGTAATAGTGGAAAAAAGAATATGTTCAAATATAAACTACACAGAAGCATTGTATGAAACTTCTTTCTGTTCTGTGCATTCAACTAACAGAGTTGAACCTTACTTTTGATTGAGCCGTTCTGAAACACTCTTTCTGTAGAAACTGCAATTGGACATTCTGAGCGCTAAGAGGCCTATATTGGGAAAAAGAATGTCTACAAATAAAAACTACACAGAAGAATTGTGTGAAACTTCTTTCTGTTCTGTTTGTTCAACTAAAGGAGTTGAACCTTAGTTTTGATTGAGCCGTTCTGAAACACTCTTTCTGTAGAAAATGCAAGTGGAGATTTGGAGCGCTAAGAGGGTAATAGTGGAAAAAGGAATGTCTCCAAATATAAACTACACAGAATCATTCTGTGAAACTTCTTTCTGATCTGTGCATTCAGCTAACAGAGTTAAACCATACTTTTGATTGAGCAGATCTGAACACTCTTTCTGTAGAAAATGCAACTGGACATTTGGAGCGCTAAAAGAGTAGTAGTGGAAAAAGGAATATATTCAAATATAAACTACACAGAAGCATTCTGTGAAACTTCTTTCTGATCTGAGCATTCAGCTGACAGAGTTAAACCATACTTTTGATTGAGCAGTTTTGAAACACTCTGTCTGTAGAAAATGCAACTGGACATTCGTAGCGCTAAGTGGGTAATAGTGGAAAAAAAAATATGTTCAAATATAAACTACACAGAAGCATTGTATGAAACTTCTTTCTGTTCTGTGCATTCAGCTAACAGAGTTGAATCTTACTTTTGATTGAGCCTTTCTGAAACACTCTTTCTGTAGAAACTGCAATTGGACATTCTGAGCGCTAAGAGGCCTCTATTGGGAAAAATAATATCTTCAAATAAAAACTACACAGAAGCATTGTGTGAAAATTATTTCTGATATGTTCATTAAGCTAACAGAGTTAAACCATACTTTTGATTGCGCAGTTCTGAACACTCTTTCTGTAGAAAATGCAAGTGGACATTCGCAGCGCTAAGAGGGTAATAGTGGAAAAAGGAATATATTCAAATATAAACTACACAGTAGCATTCTGTGAAAATTCTTTCTGTTCTGTGCATTCAACTAACAGAGTTGAACCTTACTTTTTATTGAGCCGTTCTGAAACACTCTTTCTGTAGAAACTGCAATTGGACATGCTAAGCGCTAAGAGGCCTATATTGGGAAAAAGAATGTCTACAAATAAAAACTACACAGAAGAATTGTGTGAAACTTCTTTCTGTTCTGTTTGTTCAACTAAAAGAGTTGAACCTTAGTTTTGATTGAGCCGTTCTGAAACACTCTTTCTGTAGAAAATGCAAGTGGAGATTCGGAGCGCTAAGAGGGTAATAGTGGAAAAAGGAATGTCTCCAAATATAAACTACACAGAATCATTCTGTGAAACTTGTTTGTGATCTGTGCATTCAGCTAACAGAGTTAAACCATACTTTTGATTGAGCAGATCTGAACACTCTTTCTGTAGAAAATGCAACTGGACATTTGGAGCGCTAAGAGAGTAGTACTGGAAAAAGGAATATATTCAAATATAAACTACACAGAAGCATTCTGTGAAACTTCTTTCTGATCTGAGCATTCAGCTAACAGAGTTAAACCATACTTTTGATTGAGCAGTTTTGAAACACTCTGTCTGTAGAAAATGCAAATGGACATTCGTAGCGCCAAGTGGGTAATAGTGGAAAAAAGAATATGTTCAAATATAAACTACACAGAAGCATTGTATGAATCTTCTTTCTGTTCTGTGCATTCAAATAACAGAGTTGAACCTTACTTTTGATTGAGCCGTTCTGAAACACTCTTTCTGTAGAAACTGCAATTGGACATTCTGAGCGCTAAGAGGCCTATATTGGGAAAAAGAATGTCTACAAATAAAAACTACACAGAAGAATTGTGTGAAACTTCTTTCTGTTCTGTTTGTTCAACTAAAGGAGTTGAACCTTAGTTTTGATTGAGCCGTTCTGAAACACTCTTTCTGTAGAAAATGCAAGTGGAGATTTGGAGCGCTAAGAGGGTAATAGTGGAAAAAGGAATGTCTCCAAATATAAACTACACAGAATCATTCTGTGAAACTTCTTTCTGATCTGTGCATTCAGCTAACAGAGTTAAACCATACTTTTGATTGAGCAGATCTGAACACTCTTTCTGTAGAAAATGCAACTGGACATTTGGAGCGCTAAAAGAGTAGTAGTGGAAAAAGGAATATATTCAAATATAAACTACACAGAAGCATTCTGTGAAACTTCTTTCTGATCTGAGCATTCAGCTGACAGAGTTAAACCATACTTTTGATTGAGCAGTTTTGAAACACTCTGTCTGTAGAAAATGCAACTGGACATTCGTAGCGCTAAGTGGGTAATAGTGGAAAAAAAAATATGTTCAAATATAAACTACACAGAAGCATTGTATGAAACTTCTTTCTGTTCTGTGCATTCAGCTAACAGAGTTGAATCTTACTTTTGATTGAGCCTTTCTGAAACACTCTTTCTGTAGAAACTGCAATTGGACATTCTGAGCGCTAAGAGGCCTCTATTGGGAAAAATAATATCTTCAAATAAAAACTACACAGAAGCATTGTGTGAAAATTATTTCTGATATGTTCATTAAGCTAACAGAGTTAAACCATACTTTTGATTGCGCAGTTCTGAACACTCTTTCTGTAGAAAATGCAAGTGGACATTCGCAGCGCTAAGAGGGTAATAGTGGAAAAAGGAATATATTCAAATATAAACTACACAGTAGCATTCTGTGAAAATTCTTTCTGTTCTGTGCATTCAACTAACAGAGTTGAACCTTACTTTTGATTGAGCCGTTCTGAAACACTCTTTCTGTAGAAACTGCAATTGGACATGCTAAGCGCTAAGAGGCCTATATTGGGAAAAAGAATGTCTACAAATAAAAACTACACAGAAGAATTGTGTGAAACTTCTTTCTGTTCTGTTTGTTCAACTAAAAGAGTTGAACCTTAGTTTTGATTGAGCCGTTCTGAAACACTCTTTCTGTAGAAAATGCAAGTGGAGATTCGGAGCGCTAAGTGGGTAATAGTGGAAAAAGGAATGTCTCCAAATATAAACTACACAGAATCATTCTGTGAAACTTGTTTGTGATCTGTGCATTCAGCTAACAGAGTTAAACCATACTTTTGATTGAGCAGATCTGAACACTCTTTCTGTAGAAAATGCAACTGGACATTTGGAGCGCTAAGAGAGTAGTACTGGAAAAAGGAATATATTCAAATATAAACTACACAGAAGCATTCTGTGAAACTTCTTTCTGATCTGAGCATTCAGCTAACAGAGTTAAACCATACTTTTGATTGAGCAGTTTTGAAACACTCTGTCTGTAGAAAATGCAAATGGACATTCGTAGCGCCAAGTGGGTAATAGTGGAAAAAAGAATATGTTCAAATATAAACTACACAGAAGCATTATATGAAACTTCTTTCTGTTCTGTGCATTCAAATAACAGAGTTGAACCTTACTTTTGATTGAGCCGTTCTGAAACACTCTTTCTGTAGAAACTGCAATTGGACATTCTGAGCGCTAAGAGGCCTATATTGGGAAAAAGAATGTCTACAAATAAAAACTACACAGAAGAATTGTGTGAAACTTCTTTCTGTTCTGTTTGTTCAACTAAAGGAGTTGAACCTTAGTTTTGATTGAGCCGTTCTGAAACACTCTTTCTGTAGAAAATGCAAGTGGAGATTTGGAGCGCTAAGAGGGTAATAGTGGAAAAAGGAATGTCTCCAAATATAAACTACACAGAATCATTCTGTGAAACTTCTTTCTGATCTGTGCATTCAGCTAACAGAGTTAAACCATACTTTTGATTGAGCAGATCTGAACACTCTTTCTGTAGAAAATGCAACTGGACATTTGGAGCGCTAAGAGAGTAGTAGTGGAAAAAGGAATATATTCAAATATAAACTACACAGAAGCATTCTGTGAAACTTCTTTCTGATCTGAGCATTCAGCTGACAGAGTTAAACCATACTTTTGATTGAGCAGTTTTGAAACACTCTGTCTGTAGGAAATGCAACTGGACATTCGTAGCGCTAAGTGGGTAATAGTGGAAAAAAAAATATGTTCAAATATAAACTACACAGAAGCATTGTATGAAACTTCTTTCTGTTCTGTGCATTCAGCTAACAGAGTTGAATCTTACTTTTGATTGAGCCTTTCTGAAACACTCTTTCTGTAGAAACTGCAATTGGACATTCTGAGCGCTAAGAGGCCTCTATTGGGAAAAATAAAATCTTCAAATAAAAACTACACAGAAGCATTGTGTGAAAATTATTTCTGATATGTTCATTAAGCTAACAGAGTTAAACCATACTTTTGATTGCGCAGTTCTGAACACTCTTTCTGTAGAAAATGCAAGTGGACATTCGCAGCGCTAAGAGGGTAATAGTGGAAAAAGGAATATATTCAAATATAAACTACACAGTAGCATTCTGTGAAAATTCTTTCTGTTCTGTGCATTCAACTAACAGAGTTGAACCTTACTTTTGATTGACCCGTTCTGAAACACTCTTTCTGTAGAAACTGCAATTGGACATGCTAAGCGCTAAGAGGGCTACTTTGGGAAAAAGAATATCTTGAAATAAAAACTACACAGATGCATTCTGTGAAACTTATTTCTGATCTGTAAATTCAGTTAACAGAGATAAAACATATTTTTGATTGAGCAGTTATGAAACACTCTTTTTGTAGAAAATGCAAGTGGAGATTCGGAGCGCTAAGAGGGTAATAGTGGAAAAAGAATGTCTTCAAATATAAACTACACAGAATCATTCGGTGAAACTTCTTTGTGATCTGTGCATTCAGCTAACAGAGTTAAACCATACTTTTGATTGAGCAGATCTGAACATTCTTTCTGTAGAAAATGCAACTGGACATTTGGAGCGCTAAGAGCGTAGTAGTGGAAAAAGGAATATATTCAAATATAAACTACACAGAAGCATTCTGTGAAACTTCTTTCTGATCTGAGCATTCAGCTAACAGAGTTAAACCATACTTTTGATTGAGCAGTTTTGAAACACTCTGTCTGTAGAAAATGCAACTGGACATTCGTAGCGCTAAGTGGGTAATAGTGGAAAAAAGAATATGTTCAAATATAAACTACACAGAAGCATTGTATGAAACTTCTTTCTGTTCTGTGCATTCAACTAACAGAGTTGAACCTTACTTTTGATTGAGCCGTTCTGAAACACTCTTTCTGTAGAAACTGCAATTGGACATTCTGAGCGCTAAGAGGCCTATATTGGGAAAAAGAATGTCTACAAATAAAAACTACACAGAAGATTTGTGTGAAACTTCTTTCTGTTCTGTTTGTTCAACTAAAAGAGTTGAACCTTAGTTTTGATTGAGCCGTTCTGAAACACTCTTTCTGTAGAAAATGCAAGTGGAGATTCGGAGCGCTAAGAGGGTAATAGTGGAAAAAGGAATGTCTCCAAATATAAACTACACAGAATCATTCTGTGAAACTTGTTTCTGATCTGTGCATTCAGCTAACAGAGTTAAACCATACTTTTGATTGAGCAGATCTGAACACTCTTTCTGTAGAAAATGCAACTGGACATTTGGAGCGCTAAGAGAGTAGTACTGGATAAAGGAATATATTCAAATATAAACTACACAGAAGCATTCTGTGAAACTTCTTTCTGATCTGAGCATTCAGCTAACAGAGTTAAACCATACTTTTGATTGAGCAGTTTTGAAACACTCTGTCTGTAGAAAATGCAAATGGACATTCGTAGCGCCAAGTGGGTAATTGTGGAAAAAAGAATATGTTCAAATATAAACTACACAGAAGCATCGTATGAAACTTCTTTCTGTTCTGTTCATTCAACTAACAGAGTTGAACCTTACTTTTGATTGAGCCGTTCTGAAACACTCTTTCTGTAGAAACTGCAATTGGACATTCTGAGCGCTAAGAGGCCTATATTGGGAAAAAGAATGTCTACAAATAAAAACTACACAGAAGAATTGTGTGTAACTTCTTTCTCTTCTGTTTGTTCAACTAAAGGAGTTGAACCTTAGTTTTGATTGAGCCGTTCTGAAACACTCTTTCTGTAGAAAATGCAAGTGGAGATTTGGAGCGCTAAGAGGGTAATAGTGGAAAAAGGAATGTCTCCAAATATAAACTACACAGAATCATTCTGTGAAACTTCTTTCTGATCTGTGCATTCAGCTAACAGAGTTAAACCATACTTTTGATTGAGCAGATCTGAACACTCTTTCTGTAGAAAATGCAACTGGACATTTGGAGCGCTAAGAGAGTAGTAGTGGAAAAAGGAATATATTCAAATATAAACTACACAGAAGCATTCTGTGAAACTTCTTTCTGATCTGAGCATTCAGCTGACAGAGTTAAACCATACTTTTGATTGAGCAGTTTTGAAACACTCTGTCTGTAGAAAATGCAACTGGACATTCGTAGCGCTAAGTGGGTAATAGTGGAAAAAAAAATATGTTCAAATATAAACTACACAGAAGCATTGTATGAAACTTCTTTCTGTTCTGTGCATTCAACTAACAGAGTTGAATCTTACTTTTGATTGAGCCTTTCTGAAACACTCTTTCTGTAGAAACTGCAATTGGCCATTCTGAGCGCTAAGAGGCCTCTATTGGGAAAAATAATATCTTCAAATAAAAACTACACAGAAGCATTGTGTGAAACTTATTTCTGATATGTTCATTAAGCTAACAGAGTTAAACCATACTTTTGATTGCGCAGTTCTGAACACTCTTTCTGTAGAAAATGCAAGTGGACATTCGCAGCGCTAAGAGGGTAATAGTGGAAAAAGGAATATATTCAAATATAAACTACACAGTAGCATTCTGTGAAAATTCTTTCTGTTCTGTGCATTCAACTAATAGAGTTGAACCTTACTTTTGATTGAGCCGTTCTGAAACACTCTTTCTGTAGAAACTGCAATTGGACATGCTAAGCGCTAAGAGGGCTACATTGGGAAAAAGAATATCTTCAAATAAAAACTACACAGGTGCATTCTGTGAAACTTATTTCTGATCTGTAAATTCAGTTAACAGAGATAAATCATATTTTTGATTGAGCAGTTATGAAACACTCTTTTTGTAGAAAATGCAAGTGGAGATTCAGAGCGCTAAGAGGGTAATAGTGGAAAAAGAATGTCTTCAAATATAAACTACACAGAATCATTCGGTGAAACTTCTTTGTGATCTGTGCATTCAGCTAACAGAGTTAAAACATACTTTTGATTGAGCAGATCTGAACATTCTTTCTGTAGAAAATGCAACTGGACATTTGGAGCGCTAAGAGCGTAGTAGTGGAAAAAGGAATATATTCAAATATAAACTACACAGAAGCATTCTGTGAAACTTCTTTCTGATCTGAGCATTCAGCTAAGAGAGTTAAACCATACTTTTGATTGAGCAGTTTTGAAACACTCTGTCTGTAGAAAATGCAACTGGACATTCGTAGCGCTAAGTGGGTAATAGTGGAAAAAAGAATATGTTCAAATATAAACTACACAGAAGCATTGTATGAAACTTCTTTCTGTTCTGTGCATTCAACTAACAGAGTTGAACCTTACTTTTGATTGAGCCGTTCTGAAACACTCTTTCTGTAGAAACTGCAATTGGACATTCTGAGCGCTAAGAGGCCTATATTGGGAAAAAGAACGTCTACAAATAAAAACTACACAGAAGAATTGTGTGAAACTTCTTTCTGTTCTGTTTGTTCAACTAAAAGAGTTGAACCTTAGTTTTGATTGAGCCGTTCTGAAACACTCTTTCTGTAGAAAATGCAAGTGGAGATTCGGAGCGCTAAGAGGGTAATAGTGGAAAAAGGAATGTCTCCAAATATAAACTACACAGAATCATTCTGTGAAACTTGTTTCTGATCTGTGCATTCAGCTAACAGAGTTAAACCATACTTTTGATTGAGCAGATCTGAACACTCTTTCTGTAGAAAATGCAACTGGACATTTGGAGCGCTAAGAGAGTAGTAGTGGAAAAAGGAATATATTCAAATATAAACTACACAGAAGCATTCTGTGAAACTTCTTTCTGATCTGAGCATTCAGCTAACAGAGTTAAACCATACTTTTGATTGAGCAGTTTTGAAACACTCTGTCTGTAGAAAATGCAACTGGACATTCGTAGCGCCAAGTGGGTAATAGTGGAAAAAAGAATATGTTCAAATATAAACTACACAGAATCATTGTATGAAACTTCTTTCTGTTCTGTGAATTCAACTAACAGAGTTGAACCTTACTTTTGATTGAGCCTTTCTGAAACACTCTTTCTGTAGAAACTGCAATTGGACATTCTGAGCGCTAAGAGGCCTCTATTGGGAAAAATAATATCTTCAAATAAAAACTACACAGAAGCATTGTGTGAAACTTATTTCTGATATGTTCATTAAGCTAACAGAGTTAAACCATACTTTTCATTGCGCAGTTCTGAACACTCTTTCTGTAGAAAATTCAAGTGGACATTCGGAGCGCTAAGAGGGTAATAGTGGAAAAAGGAATATATTCAAATATAAACTACACAGTAGCATTCTGTGAAAATTCTTTCTGTTCTGTGCATTCAACTAACAGAGTTGAACCTTACTTTTGATTGAGCCGTTCTGAAACACTCTTTCTGTAGAAACTGCAATTGGACATGCTAAGCGCTAAGAGGCCTACATTGGGAAAAAGAATATCTTCAAATAAAAACTACACAGATGCATTCTGTGAAACTTATTTCTTATCAGTAAATTCAGTTAACAGAGATAAAACATATTTTTGATTGAGCAGTTATGAAACACTCTTTTTGTAGAAAATGCAAGTGGAGATTCGGAGCGCTAAGAGGGTAATAGTGGAAAAAGGAATGTCTTCAAATATAAACTACACAGAATCATTCGGTGAAACTTCTTTCTGATCTGTGCATTCAGCTAACAGAATTAAACCATACTTTTGATTGAGCAGATCTGAACACTCTTTCTGTAGAAAATGCAACTGGATATTTGGAGCGCTAAGAGCGTAGTAGTGGAAAAAGGAATATATTCAAATATAAACTACACAGAAGCATTCTGTGAAACTTCTTTCTGATCTGAGCATTCAGCTAACACAGTTAAACCATACTTTTGATTGAGCAGTTTTGAAACACTCTGTCTGTAGAAAATGCAACTGGACATTCGTAGCGCTAAGTGGGTAATAGTGGAAAAAAGAATATGTTCAAATATAAACTACACAGAAGCATTGTATGAAACTTCTTTCTGTTCTGTGCATTCAACTAACAGAGATGAACCTTACTTTTGATTGAGCCTTTCTGAAACACTCTTTCTGTAGAAACTGCAATTGGACATTCTGAGCGCTAAGAGGCCTATATTGGGAAAAAGAATGTCTGCAAATAAAAACTACACAGAAGAATTGTGTGAAACTTCTTTCTGTTCTGTTTGTTCAAATAAAAGATTTGAACCTTAGTTTTGATTGAGCCGTTCTGAAACACTCTTTCTGTAGAAAATGCAAGTGGAGATTCGGAGCCCTAAAAGGGTAATAGTGGAAAAAGGAATGTCTCCAAATATAAACTACACAGAATCATTCTGTGAAACTTCTTTCTGATCTGTGCATTCAGCTAACAGAGTTAAACCATACTTTTGATTGAGCAGATCTGAACACTCTTTCTGTAGAAAATGCAACTGGACATTTGGAGCGCTAAGAGAGTAGTAGTGGAAAAAGGAATATATTCAAATATAAACTACACAGAAGCATTCTGTGAAACATCTTTCTGATCTGAGCATTCAGCTAACAGAGTTAAACCATACTTTTGATTGAGCAGTTTTGAAACACTCTGTCTGTAGAAAATGCAACCGGACATTCGTAGAGCCAAGTGGGTAATAGTGGAAAAAAGAATATGTTCAAATATAAACTACACAGAAGCCTTGTATGAAATTTCTTTTGTTCTGTGCATTCAACTAACAGAGTTGAACCTTACTTTTGATTGAGCCTTTCTGAAACACTCTTTCTGTAGAAACTGCAATTGGACATTCTGAGCGCTAAGAGGCCTCTATTGGGAAAAATAATATCTTCACATAAAAACTACACAGAAGCATTGTGTGAAACTTATTTCTGATATGTTCATTAAGCTAACAGAGTTAAACCATACTTTTGATTGCGCAGTTCTGAACACTCTTTCTGTAGAAAATGCAAGTGGACATTCGGAGCGCTAAGAGGGTAATAGTGGAAAAAGGAATATATTCAAATATAAACTACACAGTAGCATTCTGTGAAAATTCTTTCTGTTCTGTTCATTCAACTAACAGATTTGAACCTTACTTTTGATTGAGCCGTTCTGAAACACTCTTTCTGTAGAAACTGCAATTGGACATGCTAATCGCTAAGAGGCCTACATTGGGAAAAAGAATATCTTCAAATAAAAACTACACAGATGCATTCTGTGAAACTTATTTCTGATCTGTAAATTCAGTTAACAGAGATAAAACATATTTTTGATTGAGCAGTTATGAAACACTCTTTTTGTAGAAAATGCAAGTGGAGATTCGGAGCGCTAAGAGGGTAATAGTGGAAAAAGGAATGTCTTCAAATATAAACTACACAGAATCATTCGGTGAAACTTCTTTCTGATCTGTGCATTCAGCTAACAGAGTTAAACCATACTTTTGATTGAGCAGATCTGAACACTCTTTCTGTAGAAAATGCAACTGGACATTTGGAGCGCTAAGAGCGTAGTAGTGGAAAAAGGAATATATTCAAATATAAACTACACAGAAGCATTCTGTGAAACTTCTTTCTGATCTGAGCATTCAGCTAACAGAGTTAAACCATACTTTTGATTGAGCAGTTTTGAAACACTCTGTCTGTAGAAAATGCAACTGGACATTCGTAGCGCTAAGTGGGTAATAGTGGAAAAGAGAATATGTTCAAATATAAACTACACAGAAGCATTGTATGAAACTTCTTTCTGTTCTGTGCATTCAACTAACAGAGTTGAACCTTACTTTTGATTGAGCCGTTCTGAAACACTCTTTCTGTAGAAACTGCAATTGGACATTCTGAGCGCTAAGAGGCCTATATTGGGAAAAGAATGTCTACAAATAAAAACTACACAGAAGAATTGTGTGAAACTTCTTTCTGTTCTGTTTGTTCAACTAAAAGAGTTGAACCTTAGTTTTGATTGAGCCGTTCTGAAACACTCTTTCTGTAGAAAATGCAAGTGGAGATTCGGAGCGCTAAGAGGGTAATAGTGGAAAAAGGAATGTCTCCAAATATAAACTACACAGAATCATTCTGTGAAACATCTTTCTGATCTGTGTATTCAGCTAACAGAGTTAAACCATACTTTTGATTGAGCAGATCTGAACACTCTTTCAGTAGAAAATGCAACTGGACATTTGGAGCGCTAAGAGAGTAGTAGTGGAAAAAGGAATATATTCAAATATAAACTACACAGAAGCATTCTGTGAAACTTCTTTCTGATCTGAGCATTCAGCTAACAGAGTTAAACCATACTTTTGATTGAGCAGTTTTGAAACACTCTCTCTGTAGAAAATGCAACTGGACATTCGTAGCGCTAAGTGGGTAATAGTGGAAAAAAGAATGTGTTCAAATATAAACTACACAGAAGCATTGTATGAAACTTCTTTCTGTTCTGTGCATTCAACTAACAGAGTTGAACCTTACTTTTGATTGAGCCTTTCTGAAACACTCTTTCTGTAGAAACTGCAATTGGACATTCTGAGCGCTAAGAGGCCTCTATTGGGAAAAATAATATCTTCAAATAAAAACTACACAGCAGCATTGTGTGAAACTTATTTCTGATATGTTCATTAAGCAAACAGAGTTAAACCATACTTTTGATTGCGCAGTTCTGAACACTCTTTCTGTAGAAAATGCAAGTGGACATTCGGAGCGCTAAGAGGGTAATAGTGGAAAAAGGAATATATTCAAATATAAACTACACAGTAGCATTCTGTGAAAATTCTTTCTGTTCTGTGCATTCAACTAACAGAGTTGAACCTTACTTTTGATTGAGCCGTTCTGAAACACTCTTTCTGTAGAAACTGCAATTGGACATTCTGAGCGCTAAGAGGCCTATATTGGGAAAAAGAATGTCTACAAATAAAAACTACACAGAAGAATTGTGTGAAACTTCTTTCTGTTCTGTTTGTTCAACTAAAAGAGTTGAACCTTAGTTTTGATTGAGCCGTTCTGAAACACTCTTTCTGTAGAAAATGCAAGTGGAGATTCGGAGCGCTAAGAGGGTATTAGTGGAAAAAGGAATGTCTCCAAATATAAACTACACAGAATCATTCTGTGAAACTTCTTTCTGATCTGTTTATTCAGCTAACAGAGTTAAACCATACTTTTGATTGAGCAGATCTGAACACTCTTTCAGTAGAAAATGCTACTGGACATTTGGAGCGCTAAGAGAGTAGTAGTGGAAAAGGAATATATTCAAATATAAACTACACAGAAGCATTCTGTGAAACTTCTTTCTGATCTGAGCATTCAGCTAACAGAGTTAAACCATACTTTTGATTGAGCAGTTTTGAAACACTCTGTCTGTAGAAAATGCAACTGGACATTCGTAGCGCTAAGTGGGTAATAGTGGAAAAAAGAATGTGTTCAAATATGAACTACACAGAAGCATTGTATGAAACTTCTTTCTGTTCTGTGCATTCAACTAACAGAGTTGAACCTTACTTTTGTTTGAGCCGTTCTGAAACACTCTTTCTGTAGAAACTGCAATTGGACATGCTAAGCGCTAAGAGGCCTACATTGGGAAAAAGAATATCTTCAAATAAAAACTACACAGATGCATTCTGTGAAACTTATTTCAGATCTGTAAATTCAGTTAACAGAGATAAAACATATTTTTGATTGAGCAGTTATGAAACACTCTTTTTGTAGAAAATGCAAGTGGAGATTCGGAGCGCTAAGAGGGTAATAGTGGAAAAAGGAATGTCTTCAAATATAAACTACACAGAATCATTCCGTGAAACTTATTCCTGATCTGTGCATTCAGCTAACAGAGTTAAACCATACTTTTGATTGAGCAGATCTGAACACTCTTTCTGTAGAAAATGCAACTGGACATTTAGAGCGCTAAGAGCGTAGTAGTGGAAAAAGGAATATATTCAAATATAAACTACACAGAAGCATTCTGTGAAACTTCTTTCTGATCTGAGCATTCAGCTAACAGAGTTAAACCATACTTTTGATTGAGCAGTTTTGAAACACTCTGTCTGTAGAAAATACAACTGGACAATCGTAGCGCTAAGTGGGTAATAGTGGAAAAAAGAATATGTTCAAATATGAACTACACAGAAGCATTGTATGAAACTTCTTTCTGTTCTGTGCATTCTACTAACAGAGTTGAACCTTACATTTGATTGAGCCGTTCTGAAACACTCTTTCTGTAGAAACTGCAATTGGACATTCTGAGCGCTAAGAGGCCTATATTGGGAAAAAGAATGTCTACAAATAAAAGCTACACAGAAGAATTGTGTGAAACTTCTTTCTGTTCTGTTTGTTGAAGTAAAAGAGTTGAACCTTAGTTTTGATTGAGCCGTTCTGAAACACTCTTTCTGTAGAAAATGCAAGTGGAGATTCGGAGCGCTAAGAGGGTAATAGTGGAAAAAGGAATGTCTCCAAATATAAACTACACAGAATCATTCTGTGAAACTTCTTTCTGATCTGTGCACTCAGCTAACAGAGTTAAACCATACTTTTGATTGAGCAGATCTGAACACTCTTTCTGTAGAAAATGCAACTGGACATTTGGAGCGCTAAGAGAGTAGTAGTGGAAAAAGGAATATATTCAAATATAAACTACACAGAAGCATTCTGTGAAACTTCTTTCTGATCTGAGCATTCAGTTAACAGAGTTAAACCATACTTTTGATTGAGCAGTTTTGAAACACTCTGTCTGTAGAAAATGCAACTGGACATTCGTAGCGCTAAGTGGGTAATAGTGGAAAAAAGAATATGTTCAAATATAAACTACACAGAAGCATTGTATGAAACTTCTTTCTGTTCTGTGCATTCAACTAACAGAGTTGAACCTTACTTTTGATTGAGCCTTTCTGAAACACTCTTTCTGTAGAAACTGCAATTGGACATTCTGAGCGCTAAGAGGCCTATATTGGGAAAAATAATATCTTCAAATAAAAACTACACAGAAGCATTGTGTGAAACTTATTTCTGATATGTTCATTAAGCTAACAGAGTTAAACCATACTTTTGATTGCGCAGTTCTGAACACTCTTTCTGTAGAAAATGCAACTGGACATTTGGAGCGCTAAGAGAGTAGTAGTGGAAAAAGGAATATATTCAAATATAAACTACACAGAAGCATTCTGTGAAACTTCTTTCTCATCTGAGCATTCAGCTAACAGAGTTAAACCATACTTTTTATTGAGCAGTTTTGAAACACTCTGTCTGTAGAAAATGCAACTGGACATTCGTAGCGCTAAGTGGGTAATAGTGGAAAAAAGAATATGTTCAAATATAAACTACACAGAAGCCTTGTATGAAACTTCTTTCTGTTCTGTGCATTCAACTATCAGAGTTGAACCTTACTTTTGATTGAGCCGTACTGAAACTCTCTTTCTGTAGAAACTGCAATTGGACATTCTGAGCGCTAAGAGGCCTATATTGGGAAAAAGAATGTCTACAAATAAAAACTACACAGAAGAATTGTGTGAAACTTCTTTCTGTTCTCTTTGTTCAACTAAAAGATTTGAACCTTAGTTTTGATTGAGCCGTTCTGAAACACTCTTTCTGTAGAAAAAGCAAGTGGAGATTCGGAGCGCTAAGAGGGTAATAGTGGAAAAAGGAATGTCTCCACATATAAACTACACAGAATCATTCTGTGAAACTTATTTGTGATCTGTGCATTTAGCTAACAGAGTTAAACCATTCTTTTGATTGAGCAGATCTGAACAGTCTTTCTGTAGAAAATGCAACTGGACATTTGGAGCGCTAATAGCGTAGTAGTGGAAAAAGGAATATATTCAAATATAAACTACACAGAAGCATTCTGTGAAACTTCTTTCTGATCTGAGCATTCAGCTAACAGAGTTAAACCATACTTTTGATTGAGCAGTTTTGAAACACTCTGTCTGTAGAATATGCAACTGGACATTCGTAGCGCTAAGTGGGTAATAGTGGAAAAAAGAATATGTTCAAATATAAACTACACAGAAGCATTGTATGAAACTTCTTTCTGTTCTGTGCATTCAACTAACAGAGTTGAACCTTACTTTTGATTGAGCCGTTCTGAAACACTCTTTCTGTAGAAACTGCAATTGGACATTCTGAGCGCTAAGAGGCCTATATTGGGAAAAAGAATGTCTACAAATAAAAACTACACAGAAGAATTGTGTGAAACTTCTTTCTGTTCTGTTTGTTCAACTAAAAGAGTTGAACCTTAGTTTTGATTGAGCCGTTCTGAAACACTCTATCTGTAGAAAATGCAAGTGGAGATTCAGAGCGCTAAGAGGGTAATAGTGGAAAAAGGAATGTTTCCAAATATAAACTACACAGAATCATTCTGTGAAACTTTTTTCTGATCTGTGCATTCAGCTAACAGAGTTAAACCATACTTTTGATTGAGCAGATCTGAACACTCTTTCTGTAGAAAATGCAACTGGACATTTGGAGCGCTAAGAGAGTAGTAGTGGAAAAAGGAATATATTCAAATATAAACTACACAGAAGCATTCTGTGAAACTTCTTTCTGATCTGAGCATTCAGCTAACAGAGTTAAACCATACTTTTGATTGAGCAGTTATGAAACACTCTGTCTGTAGAAAATGCAACTGGACATTCGTAGCGCTAAGTGGGTAATAGTGGAAAAAAGAATATGTTCAAATATAAACTACACAGAAGCATTTTATGAAACTTCTTTCTGTTCTGTGCATTCAACTAACAGAGTTGAACCTTACTTTTGATTGAGCCTTTCTGAAACACTCTTTCTGTAGAAACTGCAATTGGACATTCTGAGCGCTAAGAGGCCTCTATTGGGAAAAATAATATCTTCAAATAAAAACTACACAGAAGCATTTTGTGAAACTTATTTCTGATATGTTCATTAAGCTAACAGAGTTAAACCATACTTTTGATTGCGCAGTTCTGAACACTCTTTCTGTAGAAAATGCAAGTGGACATTCGGAGCGCTAAGAGGGTAATAGTGGAAAAAGGAATATATTCAAATATAAACTACACAGTAGCATTCTGTGAAAATTCTTTCTGTTCTGTGCATTCAATTAACAGAGTTGAACCTTACTTTTGATTGAGCCGTTCTGAAACTCTCTTTCTGTAGAAACTGCAATTGGACATGCTAAGCGCTAAGAGGCCTACATTGGGAAAAAGAATATCTTCAAATAAAAACTACACAGATGCACTCTGTGAAACTTATTTCTGATCTGTAAATTCAGTTAACAGAGATAAAACATAATTTTGATTGAGCAGTTATGAAACACTCTTTTTGTAGAAAATGCAAGTGGAGATTCGGAGCGCTAAGAGGGTCATAGTGGAAAAAGGAATGTCTTCAAATATAAACTACACAGAATCATTCGGTGAAACTTCTTTCTGATCTGTGCATTCAGCTAACAGAGTTAAACCATACTTTTGATTGAGCAGATCTGAACTCTCTTTCTGTTGAAAATGCAACTGGACATTTGGAGCGCTAAGAGCGTAGTAGTGGAAAAAGGAATATATTCAAATATAAACTACACAGAAGCATTCTGTGAAACTTCTTTCTGATCTGAGCATTCAGCTAACAGAGTTAAACCATACTTTTGATTGAGCAGTTTTGAAACACTCTGTCTGTAGAATATGCAAGTGGACATTCGTAGCGCTAAGTGGGTAATAGTGGAAAAAAGAATATGTTCAAATATAAACTACACAGAAGCATTGTATGAAACTTCTTTCTGTTCTGTGCATTCAACTAATAGAGTTGAACCTTACTTTTGATTGAGCCGTTCTGAAACACTCTTTCTGTAGTAACTGCAATTGGACATTCTGAGCGCTAAGAGGCCTATATTGGGAAAAAGAATGTCTACAAATAAAAACTACACAGAAGAATTGTGTGAAACTTCTTTCTGTTCTGTTTGTTCAACTAAAAGAGTTGAACCTTAGTTTTGATTGAGCCGTTCTGAAACACTCTTTCTGTAGAAAATGCAAGTGGAGATTCGGAGCGCTAAGAGGATAATAGTGGAAAAAGGAATGTCTCCAAATATAAACTACACAGAATCATTCTGTGAAACTTCTTTCTGATCTGTGAATTCAGCTAACAGAGTTAAACCATACTTTTGATTGAGCAGATCTGAACACTCTTTCTGTAGAAAATGCAACTGGACATTTGGAGCGTTAAGAGAGTAGTAGTGGAAAAAGGAATATATTCAAATATAAACTACACAGAAGCATTCTGTGAAACTTCTTTCTGATCTGAGCATTCAGCTAACAGAGTTAAACCATACTTTTGATTGAGCAGTTTTGAAACACTCTGTCTGTAGAAAATGCAACTGGACATTCGTAGCGCTAAGTGGCTAATAGTGGAAAAAAGAATATGTTCAAATATAAACCACACAGAAGCATTGTATGAAACTTCTTTCTGTTCTGTGCATTCAACTAACAAAGTTGAACCTTACTTTTGATTGAGCCATTCTGAAACACTCTTTCTGTAGAAACTGCAATTGGACATTCTGAGCGCTAAGAGGCCTCTATTGGGAAAAATAATATCTTCAAATTAAAACTACACAGAAGCATTGTGTGAAACTTATTTCTGATATGTTCATTAAGCTAACAGCATTAAACCATACTTTTGATTGCGCAGTTCTGAACACTCTTTCTGTAGAAAATGCAAGTGGACATTCGGAGCGCTAAGAGGGTAATAGTGGAAAAAGGAATATATTCAAATATAAACTACACAGTAGCATTCTGTGAAAATTCTTTCTGTTCTGTGCATTCAACTAACAGAGTTGAACCTTACTTTTTATTGAGCCGTTCTGAAACACTCTTTCTGTAGAAACTGCAATTGGACATGCTAAGCGCTAAGAGGCCTACATTGGGAAAAAGAATATCTTCAAATAAAAACTACACAGATGCACTCTGTGAAACTTATTTCTGATCTGTAAATTCAGTTAACAGAGATAAAACATATTTTTGATTGAGCAGTTATGAAAAACTCTTTTTGTAGAAAATGCAAGTGGAGATTCGGAGCGCTAAGAGGGTAATAGTGGAAAAAGGAATGTCTTCAAATATAAACTACACAGAATCATTCGGTGAAACTTCTTTCTGATCTGTGCATTCAGCTAAGAGAGTTAAACCATACTTTTGATTGAGCAGATCTGAACACTCTTTCTGTTGAAAATGCAACTGGACATTTGGAGCGCTAAGAGCGTAGTAGTGGAAAAAGGAATATATTCAAATATAAACTACACAGAACCATTCTGTGAAACTTCTTTCTGATCTGAGCATTCAGCTAACAGAGTTAAACCATGCTTTTGATTGAGCAGATTTGAAACACTCTGTCTGTAGAAAATGCAACTGGACATTCGTAGCGCTAAGTGGGTAATAGTGGAAAAAAGAATATGTTCAAATATAAACTACACAGAAGCCTTGTATGAAACTTCTTTCTGTTCTGTGCATTCAACTATCAGAGTTGAACCTTACTTTTGATTGAGCCTTTCTGAAACACTCTTTCTGTAGAAACTGCAATTGGACATTCTGAGCGCTAAGAGGCCTATATTGGGAAAAAGAATGTCTACAAATAAAAACTACACGGAAGAATTGTGTGAAACTTCTTTCTGTTCTGTTTGTTCAACTAAAAGAGTTGAACCTTAGTTTTGATTGAGCCGTTCTGAAACACTCTTTCTGTAGAAAATGCAAGTGGAGATTCGGAGCGCTAAGAGGGTAATAGTGGAAAAAGGAATTTCTCCAAATATAAACTACACAGAATCATTCTGTGAAACTTCTTTCTGATCTGTGAATTCAGCTAACAGAGTTAAACCATACTTTTGATTGAGCAGATCTGAACACTCTTTCTGTAGAAAATGCAACTGGACATTTGGAGCGTTAAGAGAGTAGTAGTGGAAAAAGGAATATATTCAAATATAAACTACACAGAAGCATTCTGTGAAACTTCTTTCTGATCTGAGCATTCAGCTAACAGAGTTAAACCATACTTTTGATTGAGCAGTTTTGAAACACTCTGTCTGTAGAAAATGCAACTGGACATTCGTAGCGCTAAGTGGCTAATAGTGGAAAAAAGAATATGTTCAAATATAAACCACACAGAAGCATTGTATGAAACTTCTTTCTGTTCTGTGCATTCAACTAACAAAGTTGAACCTTACTTTTGATTGAGCCATTCTGAAACACTCTTTCTGTAGAAACTGCAATTGGACATTCTGAGCGCTAAGAGGCCTCTATTGGGAAAAATAATATCTTCAAATTAAAACTACACAGAAGCATTGTGTGAAACTTATTTCTGATATGTTCATTAAGCTAACAGCATTAAACCATACTTTTGATTGCGCAGTTCTGAACACTCTTTCTGTAGAAAATGCAAGTGGACATTCGGAGCGCTAAGAGGGTAATAGTGGAAAAAGGAATATATTCAAATATAAACTACACAGTAGCATTCTGTGAAAATTCTTTCTGTTCTGTGCATTCAACTAACAGAGTTGAACCTTACTTTTTATTGAGCCGTTCTGAAACACTCTTTCTGTAGAAACTGCAATTGGACATGCTAAGCGCTAAGAGGCCTACATTGGGAAAAAGAATATCTTCAAATAAAAACTACACAGATGCACTCTGTGAAACTTATTTCTGATCTGTAAATTCAGTTAACAGAGATAAAACATATTTTTGATTGAGCAGTTATGAAAAACTCTTTTTGTAGAAAATGCAAGTGGAGATTCGGAGCGCTAAGAGGGTAATAGTGGAAAAAGGAATGTCTTCAAATATAAACTACACAGAATCATTCGGTGAAACTTCTTTCTGATCTGTGCATTCAGCTAAGAGAGTTAAACCATACTTTTGATTGAGCAGATCTGAACACTCTTTCTGTTGAAAATGCAACTGGACATTTGGAGCGCTAAGAGCGTAGTAGTGGAAAAAGGAATATATTCAAATATAAACTACACAGAACCATTCTGTGAAACTTCTTTCTGATCTGAGCATTCAGCTAACAGAGTTAAACCATGCTTTTGATTGAGCAGATTTGAAACACTCTGTCTGTAGAAAATGCAACTGGACATTCGTAGCGCTAAGTGGGTAATAGTGGAAAAAAGAATATGTTCAAATATAAACTACACAGAAGCCTTGTATGAAACTTCTTTCTGTTCTGTGCATTCAACTATCAGAGTTGAACCTTACTTTTGATTGAGCCTTTCTGAAACACTCTTTCTGTAGAAACTGCAATTGGACATTCTGAGCGCTAAGAGGCCTATATTGGGAAAAAGAATGTCTACAAATAAAAACTACACGGAAGAATTGTGTGAAACTTCTTTCTGTTCTGTTTGTTCAACTAAAAGAGTTGAACCTTAGTTTTGATTGAGCCGTTCTGAAACACTCTTTCTGTAGAAAATGCAAGTGGAGATTCGGAGCGCTAAGAGGGTAATAGTGGAAAAAGGAATTTCTCCAAATATAAACTACACAGAATCATTCTGTGAAACTTCTTTCTGATCTGTGCAATCAGCTAACAGAGTTAAACCATACTTTTGATTGAGCAGATCTGAACACACTTTCTGTAGAAAATGCAACTGGACATTTGGAGCGCTAAGAGAGTAGTAGTGGAAAAAGGAATATATTCAAATATAAACTACAGAGAAGCATTCTGTGAAACTTCTTTCTGATCTGAGCATTCAGCTAACAGAGTTAAACCATACTTTTGATTGAGCAGTTTTGAAACACTCTGTCTGTAGAAAATGCAACTGGACATTCGTAGCGCTAAGTGGGTAATAGTGGAAAAAAGAATATGTTCAAATATAAACTACACAGAAGCATTGTATGAAACTTCTTTCTGTTCTGTGCATTCAACTAACAGAGTTGAACCTTACTTTTGATTGAGCCTTTCTGAAACACTCTTTCTGTACAAACTGCAATTGGACATTCTGAGCGCTAAGAGGCCTCTATTGGGAAAAATAATATCTTCAAATAAAAATTACACAGAAGCATTGTGTGAAACTTATTTCTGATATGTTCATTAAGCTAACAGAGTTAAACCATACTTTTGATTGCGCAGTTCTGAACACTCTTTCTGCAGAAAATGCAAGTGGACATTCGGAGCGCTAAGGGGGTAATAGTGGAAAAAGGAATATATTCAAATATAAACTACACAGTAGCATTCTGTGAAAATTCTTTCTGTTCTGTGCATTCAACTAACAGAGTTGAACCTTACTTTGATTGAGCCGTTCTGAAACACTCTTTCTGTAGAAACTGCATTGGACATGCTAAGCGCTAAAAGGCCTACATTGGGAAAAAGAATATCTTCAAATAAAATCTACACAGATGCATTCTGTGAAACTTATTTCTGATCTGTAAATTCAGTTAACAGAGATAAAACATATTTTTGATTGAGCAGTTATGAAACACTCTTTTTGTAGAAAATGCAAGTGGAGATTCGGAGCGCTAAGAGGGTAATAGTGGAAAAAGGAATGTCTCCAATTTTAAACTACACGGAATCATTCGGTGAAACTTCTTTCTGATCTGTGCATTCAGCTAACAGAGTTAAACCATACTTTTGATTGAGCAGATCTGAACACTCTTTCTGTAGAAAATGCAACTGGACATTTGGAGCGCTAAGAGTGTAGTAGTGGAAAACGGAATATATTCAAATATAAACTACACAGAAGCATTCTGTGAAACTTCTTTCTGATCTGAGAATTCAGCTAATACAGTTAAACCATACTTTTGATTGAGCAGTTTTGAAACACTCTGTCTGTAGAAAATGCAACTGGACATTCGTAGCGCTAAGTGGGTAATAGTGGAAAAAAGAATATGTTCAAATATAAACTACACAGTAGCATTCTGTGAAAATTCTTTCTCTTATGTGCATTCAACTAACAGAGTTGAACCTTACTTTTGATTGAGCCGCTCTGAAACACTCTTTCTTTAGAAACTGCAATTGGACATTCTGAGCGCTAAGAGGCCTATATTGGGAAAAAGAATGTCTACAAATAAAAACTACACAGAAGAATTGTGTGAAACTTCTTTCTGTTCTGTTCGTTCAACTAAAAGAGTTGAACCTTAGTTTTGATTGAGCCGTTCTGAAACACTCTTTCTGTAGAAAATGCAAGTGGAGATTCGGAGCGCTAAGAGGGTAATAGTGGAAAAAGGAATTCCTCCAAATATAAACTACACAGAATCATACTGTGAAACATCTTTCTGATCTGTGCATTCAGCTAACAGCGTTAAACCATACTTTTGATTGAGCAGATCTGTACACTCTTTCTGTAGAAAATGCAACTGGACATTTGGAGCGCTAAGAGCGTAGTAGTGGAAAAAGGAATATATTCAAATATAAACTACACAGAAGCATTCTGTGAAACTTCCTTCTGATCTGAGCATTCAGCTAACGGAGTTCAACCATACTTTTGATTGAGCAGTTTTGAAACACTCTGTCTGTAGAAAATGCAACTGGACATTCGTAGCGGTAAGTGGGTAATAGTGGAAAAAAGAATATGTTCAAATATAAACTACACAGAAGCATTGTATGAAACTTCTTTCTGTTCTGTGCATTCAACTAACAGAGTTGAACCTTACTTTTGATTGAGCCGTTCTGAAACACTCTTTCTGTAGAAACTGCAATTGGACATTCTGACCGCTAAGAGGCCTATATTGGGAAAAGAATGTCTACAAATAAAAACTACACAGAAGAATTGTGTGAAACTTCTTTCTGTTCTGTTTGTTCAACTAAAAGAGTTGAACCTTAGTTTTGATTGAGCCGTTCTGAAACACTCTTTCTGTAGAAAATGCAAGTGGAGATTCGGAGCGCTAAGAGGGTAATAGTGGAAAAAGGGATGTCTCCAAATATAAACTACACAGAATCATTCTGTGAAACTTCTTTCTGATCTGTGCATTCAGCTAACAGAGTTAAACCATACTTTTGATTGAGCAGATCTGAACACTCTTTCTGTAGAAAATGCAACTGGACATTTGGAGCTCTAAGAGCGTAGTAGTGGAAAAAGGAATATATTCAAATATAAACTACACAGAAGCATTCTGTGAAACTTCTTTCTGATCTGAGCATTCAGCTAACAGAGTTAAACCATACTTTTGATAGAGCAGTTTTGAAACACTCTGTCTGTAGAAAATGCAACTGGACATTCGTAGCGCTAAGTGGGTAATAGTGGAAAAAAGAATATGTTCAAATATAAACTACACAGAAGTATTGTATGAAACTTCTTTCTGTTCTGTGTATTCAACTAACAGAGTTGAACCTTACTTTTGATTGAGCCGTTCTGAAACACTCTTTCTGTAGAAACTGCAATTGGACATTCTGAGCGCTAAGAGGCCTATATTGGGAAAAAGAATGTCTACAAATAAAAACTACACAGAAGAATTGTGTGAAACTTCTTTCTGTTCTGTTTGTTCAACTAAAAGTGTTGAACCTTAGTTTTGATTGAGCCGTTCTGAAACACTCTTTCTGTAGAAAATGCAAGTGGAGATTCGGAGCGCTAAGAGGATAATAGTGGAAAAAAGAATGTCTCCAAATATAAACTACACAGAATCATTCTGTGAAACTTCTTTCTGATCTGTGCATTCAGCTAACAGAGTTAAACCATACTTTTGATTGAGCAGATCTGAACACTCTTTCTGTAGAAAATGCAACTGGACATTTGGAGCGCTAAGAGAGTAGTAGTGGAAAAAGGAATATATTCAAATATAAACTACACAGAAGCATTCTGTGAAACTTCTTTCTCATCTGAGCATTCAGCTAACAGAGATAAACCATACTTTTGATTGAGCAGTTTTGAAACACTCTGTCTGTAGAAAATGCAACTGGACATTCGTAGCGCTAAGTGGCTAATAGTGGAAAAAAGAATATGTTCAAATATAAACTACACAGAAGCATTGTATGAAACTTCTTTCTGTTCTGTGCATTCAACTAACAGAGTTGAACCTTACTTTTGATTGAGCCTTTCTGAAACACTCTTTCTGTAGAAACTGCAATTGGACATTCTGAGCACTAAGAGGCCTCTATTGGGAAAAATAATATCTTCAAATAAAAACTACACAGAAGCATTGTGTGAAACTTATTTCTGATATGTTCATTAAGCTAACAGAGTTAAACCATACTTTTGATTGCGCAGTTCTGAACACTCTTTCTGTAGAAAATGCAAGTGGACATTCGGAGCGCTAAGAGGGTAATAGTGGAAAAAGGAATATATTCAAATATAAACTACACAGTAGCATTCTGTGAAAATTCTTTCTGTTCTGTGCATTCAACTAACAGAGTTGAACCTTACTTTTGATTGAGCCGTTCTGAAACACTCTTTCTGTAGAAACTGCAATTGGACATGCTAAGCGCTAAGAGGCCTACATTGGGAAAAAGAATATCTTCAAATAAAAACTACACAGATGCACTCTGGGAAACTTATTTCTGATCTGTAAATTCAGTTAACAGAGATAAAACATATTTTTGATTGAGCAGTTATGAAAAACTCTTTTTGTAGGAAATGCAAGTGGAGATTCGGAGCGCTAAGAGGGTAATAGTGGAAAAAGGAATGTCTTCAAATATAAACTACACAGAATCATTCGGTGAAACTTCTTTCTGATCTGTGCATTCAGCTAACAGACTTAAACCATACTTTTGATTGAGCAGATCTGAACACTCTTTCTGTTGAAAATGCAACTGGACATTTGGAGCGCTAAGAGCGTAGTAGTGGAAAACGGAATATATTCAAATATAAACTACACAGAAGCATTCTGTGAAACTTCTTTCTGATCTGAGCATTCAGCTAACAGAGTTAAACCATGCTTTTGATTGAGCAGTTTTGAAACACTCTGTCTGTAGAAAATGCAACTGGACATTCGTAGCGCTAAGTGGGTAATAGTGGAAAAAAGAATATGTTCAAATATAAACTACACAGAAGCCTTGTATGAAACTTCTTTCTGTTCTGTGCATTCAACTATCAGAGTTGAACCTTACTTTTGATTGAGCCGTTCTGAAACTCTCTTTCTGTAGAAACTGCAATTGGACATTCTGAGCGCTAAGAGGCCTATATTGGGAAAAAGAATGTCTACTAATAAAAACTACACAGAAGAATTGTGTGAAACTTCTTTCTGTTCTGTTTGTTCAAGTAAAAGATTTGAACCTTAGTTTTGATTGCGCCGTTCTGAAACACTCTTTCTGTAGAAAAAGCAAGTGGAGATTCGGAGCGCTAAGAGGGTAATAGTGGAAAAAGGAATGTCTCCACATATAAACTACACAGAATCATTCTGTGAAACTTCTTTGTGATCTGTGCATTCAGCTAACAGAGTTAAACCATACTTTTGATTGAGCAGATCTGAACAGTCTTTCTGTAGAAAATGCAACTGGACATTTGGAGCGCTAATAGCGTAGTAGTGGAAAAAGGAATATATTCAAATATAAACTACACAGAAGCATTCTGTGAAACTTCTTTCTGATCTGAGCATTCAGCTAACAGAGTTAAACCATACTTTTGATTGAGCAGTTTTGAAACACTCTGTCTGTAGAATATGCAACTGGACATTCGTAGCGCTAAGTGGGTAATAGTGGAAAAAAGAATATGTTCAAATATAAACTACACAGAAGCATTGTATGAAACTTCTTTCTCTTCTGTGCATTCAACTAACAGAGTTGAACCTTACTTTTGATTGAGCCGTTCTGAAACACTCTTTCTGTAGAAACTGCAATTGGACATTCTGAGCGCTAAGAGGCCTATATTGGGAAAAAGAATATCTACAAATAAAAACTACAGAGAAGAATTGTGTGAAACTTCTTTCTGTTCTGTTTGTTCAACTAAAAGAGTTGAACCTTAGTTTTGATTGAGCCGTTCTGAAACACTCTTTCTGTAGAAAATGCAAGTGGAGATTCGGAGCGCTAAGAGGGTAATAGTGGAAAAAGGAATGTCTCCAAATATAAACTACACAGAATCATTCTGTGAAAGTTCTTTCTGATCTGTGCATTCAGCTAACAGAGTTAAACCATACTTTTGATTGAGCAGATCTGAACTCTCTTTCTGTAGAAAATGCAACTGGACATTTGGAGCGCTAAGAGAGTAGTAGTGGAAAAAGGAATATATTCAAATATAAACTACACAGAAGCATTCTGTGAAACTTCTTTCTGATCTGAGCATTCAGCTAACAGAGTTAAACCATACTTTTGATTGAGCAGTTTTGAAACACTCTGTCTGTAGAAAATGCAACTGGACATTCGTAGCGCTAAGTGGCTAATAGTGGAAAAAAGAATATGTTCAAATATAAACTACACAGAAGCATTGTATGAAACTTCTTTCTGTTCTGTGCATTCAACTAACAGAGTTGAACCTTACTTTTGATTGAGCCTTTCTGAAACACTCTTTCTGTAGAAACTGCAATTGGACATTCTGAGCGCTAAGAGGCCTATATTGGGAAAAATAATATCTTCAAATAAAAACTACACAGAAGCTTTGTGTGAAACTTATTTCTCATATGTTCATTAAGCTAACAGAGTTAAACCATACTTTTGATTGAGCAGTTTTGAAACACTCTGTAGAAAATGCAACTGGACATTCGTAGCGCTAAGTGGGTAATAGTGGAAAAAAGAATATGTTCAAATATAAACTACACAGAAGCATTGTATGAAACTTCTTTCTGTTCTGTGCATTCAACTAACAGAGTTGAACCTTACTTTTGATTGAGCATTTCTGAAACACTCTTTCTGTAGAAACTGCAATTGGATATTCTGAGCGCTAAGAGGCCTCTATTCGGAAAAATAATATCTTCAAATAAAAACTACACAGAAGCATTTTGTGAAACTTATTTCTGATATATTCATTAAGCTAACATAGTTAAACCATACTTTTGATTGCGCAGTTCTGAACACTCTTTCTGTAGAAAATGCAAGTGGACATTCGGAGCGCTAAGAGGGTAATAGTGGAAAAAGGAATATATTCAAATATAAACTACACAGTAGCATTCTGTGAAAATTCTTTCTGTTCTGTGCATTCAACTAACAGAGTTGAACCTTACTTTTGATTGAGCCGTTCTGAAACACTCTTTCTGTAGAAACTGCAATTGGACATGCTAAGAGCTAAGAGGCCTACATTGGGAAAAAGAATATCTTCAAATAAAAACTACACAGATGCACTCTGTGAAACTTATTTCTGATCTGTAAATTCAGTTAACAGAGATAAAACATAATTTTGATTGAGCAGTTATGAAACACTCTTTTTGTAGAAAATGCAATTGGAGATTCGGAGCGCTAAGAGGGTCATAGTGGAAAAAGGAATGTCTTCAAATATAAACTACACAGAATCATTCGGTGAAACTTCTTTCTGATCTGTGCATTCAGCTAACAGAGTTAAACCATACTTTTGATTGAGCAGATCTGAACACTCTTTCTGTTGAAAATGCAACTGGACATTTGGAGCGCTAAGAGCGTAGTAGTGGAAAAAGGAATATATTCAAATATAAACTACACAGAAGCATTCTGTGAAACTTCTTTCTGATCTGAGCATTCAGCTAACAGAGTTAAACCATACTTTTGATTGAGCAGTTTTGAAACACTCTGTCTGTAGAATATGCAAGTGGACATTCGTAGCGCTAAGTGGGTAATAGTGGAAAAAAGAATATGTTCAAATATAAACTACACAGAAGCATTGTATGAAACTTCTTTCTGTTCTGTGCATTCAACTAATAGAGTTGAACCTTACTTTTGATTGAGCCGTTCTGAAACACTCTTTCTGTAGAAACTGCAATTGGACATTCTGAGCGCTAAGAGGCCTATATTGGGAAAAGAATGTCTACAAATAAAAACTACACAGAAGAATTGTGTGAAACTTCTTTCTGTTCTGTTTGTTCAACTAAAAGAGTTGAACCTTAGTTTTGATTGAGCCGTTCTGAAACACTCTTTCTGTAGAAAATGCAAGTGGAGATTCGGAGCGCTAAGAGGATAATAGTGGAAAAAGGAATGTCTCCAAATATAAACTACACAGAATCATTCTGTGAAACTTCTTTCTGATCTGTGCATTCAGCTAACAGAGTTAAAACATACTTTTGATTGAGCAGATCTGAACACTCTTTCTGTAGAAAATGCAACTGGACATTTGGAGCGTTAAGAGAGTAGTAGTGGAAAAAGGAATATATTCAAATATAAACTACACAGAAGCATTCTGTGAAACTTCTTTCTGATCTGAGCATTCAGCTAACAGAGTTAATCCATACTTTTGATTGAGCAGTTTTGAAACACTCTGTCTGTAGAAAATGCAACTGGACATTCGTAGCGCTAAGTTGCTAATAGTGGAAAAAAGAATATGTTCAAATATAAACTACACAGAAGCATTGTATGAAACTTCTTTCTGTTCTGTGCATTCAACTAACAAAGTTGAACCTTAATTTGATTGAGCCATTCTGAAACACTCTTTCTGTAGAAACTGCAATTGGACATTCTGAGCGCTAAGAGGCCTCTATTGGGAAAAATAATATCTTCAAATAAAAACTACACAGAAGCATTGTGTGAAACTTATTTCTGATATGTTCATTAAGCTAACAGAGTTAAACCATACTTTTGATTGCGCAGTTCTGAACACTCTTTCTGTAGAAAATGCAAGTGGACATTCGGAGCGCTAAGAGGGTAATAGTGGAAAAAGGAATATATTCAAATATAAACTACACAGTAGCATTCTGTGAAAATTCTTTCTGTTCTGTGCATTCAACTAACAGAGTTGAACCTTACTTTTTATTGAGCCGTTCTGAAACACTCTTTCTGTAGAAACTGCAATTGGACATGCTAAGCGCTAAGAGGCCTACATTGGGAAAAAGAATATCTTCAAATAAAAACTACACAGATGCACTCTGTGAAACTTATTTCTGATCTGTAAATTCAGTTAACAGAGATAAAACATATTTTTGATTGAGCAGTTATGAAAAACTCTTTTTGTAGAATATGCAAGTGGAGATTCGGAGCGCTAAGAGGGTAATAGTGGAAAAAGGAATGTCTTCAAATATAAACTACACAGAATCATTCGGTGAAACTTCTTTCTGATCTGTGCATTCAGCTAAGAGAGTTAAACCATACTTTTGATTGAGCAGATCTGAACACTCTTTCTGTTAAAAATGCAACTGGACATTTGGAGCGCTAAGAGCGTAGTAGTGGAAAAAGGAATATATTCAAATATAAACTACACAGAAGCATTCTGTGAAACTTCTTTCTGATCTGAGCATTCAGCTAACAGAGTTAAACCATGCTTTTGATTGAGCAGATTTGAAACACTCTGTCTGTAGAAAATGCAACTGGACATTCGTAGCGCTAAGTGGGTAATAGTGGAAAAAAGAATATGTTCAAATATAAACTACACAGAAGCATTGTATGAAACTTCTTTCTGTTCTGTGCATTCAACTAACAGAGTTGAACCTTACTTTTGATTGAGCCGTTCTGAAACACTCTTTCTGTAGAAACTGCAATTGGACATGCTAAGCGCTAAGAGGCCTACATTGGGAAAAAGAATGTCTACAAATAAAAACTACACAGAAGAATTCTGTGAAACTTCTTTCTGTTCTGTTTGTTCAACTAAAAGAGTTGAACCTTAGTTTTGATTGAACCGTTCTGAAACACTCTTTCTGTAGAAAATGCAAGTGGAGATTCGGAGCGCTAAGAGGGTAATAGTGGAAAAAGGAATTTCTCCAAATATAAACTACACAGAATCATTCTGTGAAACTTCTTTCTGATCTGTGCATTCAGCTAACAGAGTTAAACCATACTTTTGATTGAGCAGATCTGAACACACTTTCTGTAGAAAATGCAACTGGACATTTGGAGCGCTAAGAGAGTAGTAGTGGAAAAAGGAATATATTCAAATATAAACTACAGAGAAGCATTCTGTGAAACTTCTTTCTGATCTGAGCATTCAGCTAACAGAGTTAAACCATACTTTTGATTGGGCAGTTTTGAAACACTCTGTCTGTAGAAAATGCAACTGGACATTCGTAGCGCTAAGTGGGTAATAGTGGAAAAAAGAATATGTTCAAATATAAACTACACAGAAGCATTGTATGAAACTTCTTTCTGTTCTGTGCATTCAACTAACAGAGTTGAACCTTACTTTTGATTGAGCCTTTCTGAAACACTCTTTCTGTAGAAACTGCAATTGGACATTCTGAGCGCTAAGAGGCCTATATTGGGAAAAATAATATCTTCAAATAAAAACTACACAGAAGCTTTGTGTGAAACTTATTTCTCATATGTTCATTAAGCTAACAGAGTTAAACCATACTTTTGATTGAGCAGTTTTGAAACACTCTGTAGAAAATGCAACTGGACATTCGTAGCGCTAAGTGGGTAATAGTGGAAAAAAGAATATGTTCAAATATAAACTACACAGAAGCATTGTATGAAACTTCTTTCTGTTCTGTGCATTCAACTAACATAGTTGAACCTTACTTTTGATTGAGCATTTCTGAAATACTCTTTCTGTAGAAACTGCAATTGGACATTCTGAGCGCTAAGAGGCCTCTATTCGGAAAAATAATATCTTCAAATAAAAACTACACAGAAGCATTTTGTGAAACTTATTTCTGATATATTCATTAAGCTAACATAGTTAAACCATACTTTTGATTGCGCAGTTCTGAACACTCTTTCTGTAGAAAATGCAAGTGGACATTCGGAACGCTAAGAGGGTAATAGTGGAAAAAGGAATATATTCAAATATAAACTACACAGTAGCATTCTGTGAAAATTCTTTCTGTTCTGTGCATTCAACTAACAGAGTTGAACCTTACTTTTGATTGAGCCGTTCTGAAACACTCTTTCTGTAGAAACTGCAATTGGACATGCTAAGAGCAAAGAGGCCTACATTGGGAAAAAGAATATCTTCAAATAAAAACTACACAGATGCACTCTGTGAAACTTATTTCTGATCTGTAAATTCAGTTAACAGAGATAAAACATAATTTTGATTGAGCAGTTATGAAACACTCTTTTTGTAGAAAATGCAAGTGGAGATTCGGAGCGCTAAGAGGGTCATAGTGGAAAAAGGAATGTCTTCAAATATAAACTACACAGAATCATTCGGTGAAACTTCTTTCTGATCTGTGCATTCAGCTAACAGAGTTAAACCATACTTTTGATTGAGCAGATCTGAACACTCTTTCTGTTGAAAATGCAACTGGACATTTGGAGCGCTAAGAGCGTAGTAGTGGAAAAAGGAATATATTCAAATATAAACTACACAGAAGCATTCTGTGAAACTTCTTTCTGATCTGAGCATTCAGCTAACAGAGTTAAACCATACTTTTGATTGAGCAGTTTTGAAACACTCTGTCTGTAGAATATGCAAGTGGACATTCGTAGCGCTAAGTGGGTAATAGTGGAAAAAAGAATATGTTCAAATATAAACTACACAGAAGCATTGTATGAAACTTCTTTCTGTTCTGTGCATTCAACTAATAGAGTTGAACCTTACTTTTGATTGAGCCATTCTGAAACACTCTTTCTGTAGAAACTGCAATTGGACATTCTGAGCGCTAAGAGGCCTATATTGGGAAAAAGAATGTCTACAAATAAAAACTACACAGAAGAATTGTGTGAAACTTCTTTCTGTTCTGTTTGTTCAACTAAAAGATTTGAACCTTAGTTTTGATTGAGCCGTTCTGAAACACTCTTTCTGTAGAAAATGCAAGTGGAGATTCGGAGCGCTAAGAGGATAATAGTGGAAAAAGGAATGTCTCCAAATATAAACTACACAGAATCATTCTGTGAAACTTCTTTCTGATCTGTGCATTCAGCTAACAGAGTTAAACCATACTTTTGATTGAGCAGATCTGAACACTCTTTCTGTAGAAAATGCAACTGGACATTTGGAGCGTTAAGAGAGTAGTAGTGGAAAAAGGAATATATTCAAATATAAACTACACAGAAGCATTCTGTGAAACTTCTTTCTGATCTGAGCATTCAGCTAACCGAGTTAATCCATACTTTTGATTGAGCAGTTTTGAAACACTCTGTCTGTAGAAAATGCAACTGGACATTCGTAGCGCTAAGTGGCTAATAGTGGAAAAAAGAATATGTTCAAATATAAACTACACAGAAGCATTGTATGAAACTTCTTTCTGTTCTGTGCATTCAACTAACAGAGTTGAACCTTACTTTTGATTGAGCCTTTCTGAAACACTCTTTCTGTAGAAACTGCAATTGGACATTCTGAGCGCTAAGAGGCCTATATTGGGAAAAATAATATCTTCAAATAAAAACTACACAGAAGCTTTGTGTGAAACTTATTTCTCATATGTTCATTAAGCTAACAGAGTTAAACCATACTTTTGATTGAGCAGTTTTGAAACACTCTGTAGAAAATGCAACTGGACATTCGTAGCGCTAAGTGGGTAATAGTGGAAAAAAGAATATGTTCAAATATAAACTACACAGAAGCATTGTATGAAACTTCTTTCTGTTCTGTGCATTCAACTAACATAGTTGAACCTTACTTTTGATTGAGCATTTCTGAAATACTCTTTCTGTAGAAACTGCAATTGGACATTCTGAGCGCTAAGAGGCCTCTATTCGGAAAAATAATATCTTCAAATAAAAACTACACAGAAGCATTTTGTGAAACTTATTTCTGATATATTCATTAAGCTAACATAGTTAAACCATACTTTTGATTGCGCAGTTCTGAACACTCTTTCTGTAGAAAATGCAAGTGGACATTCGGAACGCTAAGAGGGTAATAGTGGAAAAAGGAATATATTCAAATATAAACTACACAGTAGCATTCTGTGAAAATTCTTTCTGTTCTGTGCATTCAACTAACAGAGTTGAACCTTACTTTTGATTGAGCCGTTCTGAAACACTCTTTCTGTAGAAACTGCAATTGGACATGCTAAGAGCAAAGAGGCCTACATTGGGAAAAAGAATATCTTCAAATAAAAACTACACAGATGCACTCTGTGAAACTTATTTCTGATCTGTAAATTCAGTTAACAGAGATAAAACATAATTTTGATTGAGCAGTTATGAAACACTCTTTTTGTAGAAAATGCAAGTGGAGATTCGGAGCGCTAAGAGGGTCATAGTGGAAAAAGGAATGTCTTCAAATATAAACTACACAGAATCATTCGGTGAAACTTCTTTCTGATCTGTGCATTCAGCTAACAGAGTTAAACCATACTTTTGATTGAGCAGATCTGAACACTCTTTCTGTTGAAAATGCAACTGGACATTTGGAGCGCTAAGAGCGTAGTAGTGGAAAAAGGAATATATTCAAATATAAACTACACAGAAGCATTCTGTGAAACTTCTTTCTGATCTGAGCATTCAGCTAACAGAGTTAAACCATACTTTTGATTGAGCAGTTTTGAAACACTCTGTCTGTAGAATATGCAAGTGGACATTCGTAGCGCTAAGTGGGTAATAGTGGAAAAAAGAATATGTTCAAATATAAACTACACAGAAGCATTGTATGAAACTTCTTTCTGTTCTGTGCATTCAACTAACATAGTTGAACCTTACTTTTGATTGAGCATTTCTGAAATACTCTTTCTGTAGAAACTGCAATTGGACATTCTGAGCGCTAAGAGGCCTCTATTCGGAAAAATAATATCTTCAAATAAAAACTACACAGAAGCATTTTGTGAAACTTATTTCTGATATATTCATTAAGCTAACATAGTTAAACCATACTTTTGATTGCGCAGTTCTGAACACTCTTTCTGTAGAAAATGCAAGTGGACATTCGGAACGCTAAGAGGGTAATAGTGGAAAAAGGAATATATTCAAATATAAACTACACAGTAGCATTCTGTGAAAATTCTTTCTGTTCTGTGCATTCAACTAACAGAGTTGAACCTTACTTTTGATTGAGCCGTTCTGAAACACTCTTTCTGTAGAAACTGCAATTGGACATGCTAAGAGCAAAGAGGCCTACATTGGGAAAAAGAATATCTTCAAATAAAAACTACACAGATGCACTCTGTGAAACTTATTTCTGATCTGTAAATTCAGTTAACAGAGATAAAACATAATTTTGATTGAGCAGTTATGAAACACTCTTTTTGTAGAAAATGCAAGTGGAGATTCGGAGCGCTAAGAGGGTCATAGTGGAAAAAGGAATGTCTTCAAATATAAACTACACAGAATCATTCGGTGAAACTTCTTTCTGATCTGTGCATTCAGCTAACAGAGTTAAACCATACTTTTGATTGAGCAGATCTGAACACTCTTTCTGTTGAAAATGCAACTGGACATTTGGAGCGCTAAGAGCGTAGTAGTGGAAAAAGGAATATATTCAAATATAAACTACACAGAAGCATTCTGTGAAACTTCTTTCTGATCTGAGCATTCAGCTAACAGAGTTAAACCATACTTTTGATTGAGCAGTTTTGAAACACTCTGTCTGTAGAATATGCAAGTGGACATTCGTAGCGCTAAGTGGGTAATAGTGGAAAAAAGAATATGTTCAAATATAAACTACACAGAAGCATTGTATGAAACTTCTTTCTGTTCTGTGCATTCAACTAATAGAGTTGAACCTTACTTTTGATTGAGCCATTCTGAAACACTCTTTCTGTAGAAACTGCAATTGGACATTCTGAGCGCTAAGAGGCCTATATTGGGAAAAAGAATGTCTACAAATAAAAACTACACAGAAGAATTGTGTGAAACTTCTTTCTGTTCTGTTTGTTCAACTAAAAGATTTGAACCTTAGTTTTGATTGAGCCGTTCTGAAACACTCTTTCTGTAGAAAATGCAAGTGGAGATTCGGAGCGCTAAGAGGATAATAGTGGAAAAAGGAATGTCTCCAAATATAAACTACACAGAATCATTCTGTGAAACTTCTTTCTGATCTGTGCATTCAGCTAACAGAGTTAAACCATACTTTTGATTGAGCAGATCTGAACACTCTTTCTGTAGAAAATGCAACTGGACATTTGGAGCGTTAAGAGAGTAGTAGTGGAAAAAGGAATATATTCAAATATAAACTACACAGAAGCATTCTGTGAAACTTCTTTCTGATCTGAGCATTCAGCTAACCGAGTTAATCCATACTTTTGATTGAGCAGTTTTGAAACACTCTGTCTGTAGAAAATGCAACTGGACATTCGTAGCGCTAAGTGGCTAATAGTGGAAAAAAGAATATGTTCAAATATAAACTACACAGAAGCATTGTATGAAACTTCTTTCTGTTCTGTGCATTCAACTAACAGAGTTGAACCTTACTTTTGATTGAGCCTTTCTGAAACACTCTTTCTGTAGAAACTGCAATTGGACATTCTGAGCGCTAAGAGGCCTATATTGGGAAAAATAATATCTTCAAATAAAAACTACACAGAAGCTTTGTGTGAAACTTATTTCTCATATGTTCATTAAGCTAACAGAGTTAAACCATACTTTTGATTGAGCAGTTTTGAAACACTCTGTAGAAAATGCAACTGGACATTCGTAGCGCTAAGTGGGTAATAGTGGAAAAAAGAATATGTTCAAATATAAACTACACAGAAGCATTGTATGAAACTTCTTTCTGTTCTGTGCATTCAACTAACATAGTTGAACCTTACTTTTGATTGAGCATTTCTGAAATACTCTTTCTGTAGAAACTGCAATTGGACATTCTGAGCGCTAAGAGGCCTCTATTCGGAAAAATAATATCTTCAAATAAAAACTACACAGAAGCATTTTGTGAAACTTATTTCTGATATATTCATTAAGCTAACATAGTTAAACCATACTTTTGATTGCGCAGTTCTGAACACTCTTTCTGTAGAAAATGCAAGTGGACATTCGGAACGCTAAGAGGGTAATAGTGGAAAAAGGAATATATTCAAATATAAACTACACAGTAGCATTCTGTGAAAATTCTTTCTGTTCTGTGCATTCAACTAACAGAGTTGAACCTTACTTTTGATTGAGCCGTTCTGAAACACTCTTTCTGTAGAAACTGCAATTGGACATGCTAAGAGCAAAGAGGCCTACATTGGGAAAAAGAATATCTTCAAATAAAAACTACACAGATGCACTCTGTGAAACTTATTTCTGATCTGTAAATTCAGTTAACAGAGATAAAACATAATTTTGATTGAGCAGTTATGAAACACTCTTTTTGTAGAAAATGCAAGTGGAGATTCGGAGCGCTAAGAGGGTCATAGTGGAAAAAGGAATGTCTTCAAATATAAACTACACAGAATCATTCGGTGAAACTTCTTTCTGATCTGTGCATTCAGCTAACAGAGTTAAACCATACTTTTGATTGAGCAGATCTGAACACTCTTTCTGTTGAAAATGCAACTGGACATTTGGAGCGCTAAGAGCGTAGTAGTGGAAAAAGGAATATATTCAAATATAAACTACACAGAAGCATTCTGTGAAACTTCTTTCTGATCTGAGCATTCAGCTAACAGAGTTAAACCATACTTTTGATTGAGCAGTTTTGAAACACTCTGTCTGTAGAATATGCAAGTGGACATTCGTAGCGCTAAGTGGGTAATAGTGGAAAAAAGAATATGTTCAAATATAAACTACACAGAAGCATTGTATGAAACTTCTTTCTGTTCTGTGCATTCAACTAATAGAGTTGAACCTTACTTTTGATTGAGCCATTCTGAAACACTCTTTCTGTAGAAACTGCAATTGGACATTCTGAGCGCTAAGAGGCCTATATTGGGAAAAAGAATGTCTACAAATAAAAACTACACAGAAGAATTGTGTGAAACTTCTTTCTGTTCTGTTTGTTCAACTAAAAGATTTGAACCTTAGTTTTGATTGAGCCGTTCTGAAACACTCTTTCTGTAGAAAATGCAAGTGGAGATTCGGAGCGCTAAGAGGATAATAGTGGAAAAAGGAATGTCTCCAAATATAAACTACACAGAATCATTCTGTGAAACTTCTTTCTGATCTGTGCATTCAGCTAACAGAGTTAAACCATACTTTTGATTGAGCAGATCTGAACACTCTTTCTGTAGAAAATGCAACTGGACATTTGGAGCGTTAAGAGAGTAGTAGTGGAAAAAGGAATATATTCAAATATAAACTACACAGAAGCATTCTGTGAAACTTCTTTCTGATCTGAGCATTCAGCTAACCGAGTTAATCCATACTTTTGATTGAGCAGTTTTGAAACACTCTGTCTGTAGAAAATGCAACTGGACATTCGTAGCGCTAAGTGGCTAATAGTGGAAAAAAGAATATGTTCAAATATAAACTACACAGAAGCATTGTATGAAACTTCTTTCTGTTCTGTGCATTCAACTAACAAAGTTGAACCTTACTTTTGATTGAGCCATTCTGAAACACTCTTTCTGTAGAAACTGCAATTGGACATTCTGAGCGCTAAGAGGCCTCTATTGGGAAAAATAATATCTTCAAATAAAAACTACACAGAAGCATTGTGTGAAACTTATTTCTGATATGTTCATTAAGCTAACAGAGTTAAACCATACTTTTGATTGCGCAGTTCTGAACACTCTTTCTGTAGAAAATGCAAGTGGACATTCGGAGCGCTAAGAGGGTAATAGTGGAAAAAGGAATATATTCAAATATAAACTACACAGTAGCATTCTGTGAAAATTCTTTCTGTTCTGTGCATTCAACTAACAGAGTTGAACCTTACTTTTGATTGAGCCGTTGTGAAACACTCTTTCTGTAGAAACTGCAATTGGACATGCTAAGCGCTAAGAGGCCTACATTGGGAAAAAGAATATCTTCAAATAAAAACTACACAGATGCACTCTGTGAAACTTATTTCTGATCTGTAAATTCAGTTAACAGAGATAAAACATATTTTTGATTGAGCAGTTATGAAAAACTCTTTTTGTAGAAAACGCAAGTGGAGATTCGGAGCGCTAAGAGGGTAATAGTGGAAAAAGGAATGTCTTCAAATATAAACTACACAGAATCATTCGGTGAAACTTCTTTCTGATCTGTGCATTCAGCTAAGAGAGTTAAACCATACTTTTGATTGAGCAGATCTGAACACTCTTTCTGTTGAAAATGCAACTGGACATTTGGAGCGCTAAGAGCGTAGTAGTGGAAAAAGGAATATATTCAAATATAAACTACACAGAAGCATTCTGTGAAACTTCTTTCTGATCTGAGCATTCAGCTAACAGAGTTAAACCATGCTTTTGATTGAGCAGATTTGAAACACTCTGTCTGTAGAAAATGCAACTGGACATTCGTAGCGCTAAGTGGGTAATAGTGGAAAAAAGAATATGTTCAAATATAAACTACACAGAAGCATTGTATGAAACTTCTTTCTGTTCTGTGCATTCAACTAACAGAGTTGAACCTTACTTTTGATTGAGCCTTTCTGAAACACTCTTTCTGTAGAAACTGCAATTGGACATTCTGAGCGCTAAGAGGCCTATATTGGGAAAAAGAATGTCTACAAATAAAAACTACACAGAAGAATTGTGTGAAACTTCTTTCTGTTCTGTTTGTTCAACTAAAAGAGTTGAACCTTAGTTTTGATTGAGCCGTTCTGAAACACTCTTTCTGTAGAAAATGCAAGTGGAGATTCGGAGCGCTAAGAGGGTAATAGTGGAAAAAGGAATTTCTCCAAATATAAACTACACAGAATCATTCTGTGAAACTTCTTTCTGATCTGTGCATTCAGCTAACAGAGTTAAACCATACTTTTGATTGAGCAGATCTGAACACACTTTCTGTAGAAAATGCAACTGGACATTTGGAGCGCTAAGAGAGTAGTAGTGGAAAAAGGAATATATTCAAATATAAACTACAGAGAAGCATTCTGTGAAACTTCTTTCTGATCTGAGCATTCAGCTAACAGAGTTAAACCATACTTTTGATTGAGCAGTTTTGAAACACTCTGTCTGTAGAAAATGCAACTGGACATTCGTAGCGCTAAGTGGGTAATAGTGGAAAAAGAATATGTTCAAATATAAACTACACAGAAGCATTGTATGAAACTTCTTTCTGTTCTGTGCATTCAACTAACAGAGTTGAACCTTACTTTTGATTGAGCCTTTCTGAAACACTCTTTCTGTAGAAACTGCAATTGGACATTCTGAGCGCTAAGAGGCCTCTATTGGGAAAAATAATATCTTCAAATAAAAACTACACAGAAGCATTGTGTGAAACTTATTTCTGATATGTTCATTAAGCTAACAGAGTTAAACCATACTTTTGATTGCGCAGTTCTGAACACTCTTTCTGTAGAAAATGCAAGTGGACATTCGGAGCGCTAAGAGCGTAATAGTGGAAAAAGGAATATATTCAAATATAAAATACACAGTAGCATTCTGTGAAAATTCTTTCTGTTCTGTGCATTCAACTAACAGAGTTGAACCTTACTTTGATTGAGCCGTTCTGCAACACTCTTTCTGTAGAAACTGCATTGGACATGCTAAGCGCTAAGAGGCCTACATTGGGAAAAAGAATATCTTCAAATAAAATCTACACAGATGCATTCTGTGAAACTTATTTCTGATCTGTAAATTCAGTTAACAGAGATAAAACATATTTTTGATTTAGCAGTTATGAAACACTCTTTTTGTAGAAAATGCAAGTGGAGATTCGGAGCGCTAAGAGGGTAATAGTGGAAAAAGTAATTTCTTCAAATATAAACTACACGGAATCATTCGGTGAAACTTCTTTCTGATCTGTGCATTCAGCTAACAGAGTTAAACCATACTTTTGATTGAGCAGATCTGAACACTCTTTCTGTAGAAAATGCAACTGGACATTTGGAGCGCTAAGAGTGTAGTAGTGGAAAACGGAATATATTCAAATATAAACTACACAGAAGCATTCTGTGAAACTTCTTTCTGATCTGAGCATTCAGCTAATAGAGTTAAACCATACTTTTAATTGAGCAGTTTTGAAACACTCTGTCTGTAGAAAATGCAACTGGACATTCGTAGCGCTAAGTGGGTAATAGTGGAAAAAAGAATATGTTCAAATATAAACTACACAGTAGCATTCTGTGAAAATTCTTTCTGTTCTGTGCATTCAACTAACAGAGTTGAACCTTACTTTTGATTGAGCCGCTCTGAAACACTCTTTCTTTAGAAACTGCAATTGGACATTCTGAGCGCTAAGAGGCCTATATTGGGAAAAAGAATGTCTACAAATAAAAACTACACAGAAGAATTGTGTGAAACTTCTTTCTGTTCTGTTCGTTCAACTAAAAGAGTTGAACCTTAGTTTTGATTGAGCCGTTCTGAAACACTCTTTCTGTAGAAAATGCAAGTGGAGATTCGGAGCGCTAAGAGGGTAATAGTTGAAAAAGGAATTCCTCCAAATATAAACTACACAGAATCATTCTGTGAAACTTCTTTCTCATCTGTGCATTCAGCTAACAGAGTTAAACCATACTTTTGATTGAGCAGATCTGAACACTCTTTCTGTAGAAAATGCAACTGGACATTTGGAGCGCTAAGAGAGTAGTAGTGGAAAAAGGAATATATTCAAATATAAACTACACAGAAGCATTCTGTGAAACTTCTTTCTGATCTGAGCATTCAGCTAACAGAGTTAAACCATACTTTTGATTGAGCTGTTTTGAAACACTCTGTCTGTAGAAAATGCAACTGGACATTCGTAGCGCTAAGTGGGTAATAGTGGAAAAAAGAATATGTTCAAATATAAACTACACAGATGCATTGTATGAAACTTCTTTCTGTTCTGTGCATTCAACTAACAGAGTTGAACCTTACTTTTGATTGAGCCTTTCTGAAACACTCTTTCTGTAGAAACTGCAATTGGACTTTCTGAGCGCTAAGAGGCCTCTATTGGGAAAAATAATATCTTCAAATAAAAACTACACAGAAGCATTGTGTGAAACTTATTTCTGATATGTTCATTAAGCTAACAGAGTTAAAACATACTTTTGATTGCGCAGTTCTGAACACTCTTTCTGTAGAAAATGCAAGTGGACATTCGGAGCGCTAAGAGGGTAATAGTTGAAAAAGGAATATATTCAAATATAAACTACACAGTAGCATTCTGTGAAAATTCATTCTGTTCTGTGCATTCAACTAACAGAGTTGAACCTTACTTTTAATTGAGCCGTTCTGAAACACTCTTTCTGTAGAAACTGCAATTGGACATGCTAAGCGCTAAGAGGCCTACATTGGGAAAAAGAATATCTTCAAATAAAAACTACACAGATGCATTCTGTGAAAGTTATTTCTTATCTGTAAATTCAGTTAACAGAGAAAAAACATATTTTTGATTGAGCAGTTATGAAACACTCTTTCTGTAGAAAATGCAAGTGGAGATTCGGAGCGCTAAGAGGGTAACAGTGGAAAAAGGAATGTCTCCAAATATAAACTACACAGAATCATTCTGTGAAACTTCTTTCTGATCTGTGCATTCAGCTAACAGAGTTAAACCATACTTTTGATTGAGCAGATCTGAACACTCTTTCTGTAGAAAATGCAAATGGACATTTGGAGCGCTAAGAGCGTAGTAGTGGAAAAAGGAATATATTCAAATATAAACTACACAGAAGCATTCTGTGAAACTTCTTTCTCATCTGAGCATTCAGCTAACGGAGTTAAACCATACTTTTGATTGAGCAGTTTTGAAACACTCTGTCTGTAGAAAATGCAACTGGACATTCGTAGCGCTAAGTGGGTAATAGTGGAAAAAAGAATATGTTCAAATATAAACTACACAGAAGCATTGTATGAAACTTCTTTCTGTTCTGTGCATTCAACTAACAGAGTTGAACCTTACTTTTGATTGAGCCGTTCTGAAACACTCTTTCTGTAGAAACTGCAATTGGACATTCTGAGCGCTAAGAGGCCTATATTGGGAAAAAGAATGTCTACAAATAAAAACTACACAGAAGAATTATGTGAAACTACTTTCTGTTCTGTTTGTTCAACTAAAAGAGTTGAACTTTAGTTTTGATTGAGCCATTCTGAAACACTCTTTCTGTAGAAAATGCAAGTGGATATTCGGAGCGCTAAGAGGGTAATAGTGGAAAAAGGAATGTCTCCAAATATAAACTACACAGAATCATTCTGTGAAACTTCTTTCTGATCTGTGCATTCAGCTAACAGAGTTAAACCATACTTTTGATTGAGCAGATCTGAACACTCTTTCTGTAGAAAATGCAACTGGACATTTGGAGCGCTAAGAGCGTAGTAGTGGAAAAAGGAATATATTCAAATATAAACTACACAGAAGCATTCTGTGAAACTTCTTTCTGATCTGAGCATTCAGCAAACAGAGTTAAACCATACTTTTGATTGAGCAGTTTTGAAACACTCTGTCTGTAGAAAACGCAACTGGACATTCGTAGCGCTGAGTGGGTAATAGTGGAAAAAAGAATATGTTCAAATATAAACTACACAGAAGCATTGTATGAAACTTCTTTCTGTTCTGTGCATTCAAATAACAGAGTTGAACCTTACATTTGATTGAGCCTTTCTGAAACACTCTTTCTGTAGAAACTGCAATTGGACATTCTGAGCGCTAAGAGGCCTCTATTGGGAAAAATAATATCTTCAAATAAAAACTACACAGAAGCATTGTGTGAAACTTATTTCTGATATGTTCATTAAGCTAACAGAGTTAAACCATACTTTTGATTGCACAGTTCTGAACACTCTTTCTGTAGAAAATGCAAGTGGACATTCGGAGCGCTAAGAGGGTAATAGTGGAAAAAGGAATATATTCAAATATAAACTACACAGTAGCATTCTGTGAAAATTCTTTCTGTTCTGTGCATTCAACTAACAGAGTTGAACCTTACTTTTGATTGAGCCGTTGTGAAACACTCTTTCTGTAGAAACTGCAATTGGACATGCTAAGCACTAAGAGGCCTACATTGGGAAAAAGAATATCTTCAAATAAAAACTACACAGATGCATTCTGTGAAACTTATTTCTGATCTGTAAATTCAGTTAACAGAGATAAAACATATTTTTGATTGAGCAGTTATGAAACACTCTTTTTGTAGAAAATGCAAGTGGAGATTCGGAGCACTAAGAGGGTAATAGTGGAAAAAGGAATGTCTTCAAATATTAACTACACAGAATCATTCGGTGAAACTTCTTTCTGATCTGTGCATTCAGCTAACAGAGTTAAACCATACTTTTGATTGAGCAGATCTGAACATTCTTTGTGTAGAAAATGCAACTGGACATTTGGAGCACTAAGAGCGTATTAGTGGAAAAAGGAATATATTCAAATATAAACTACACAGAAGCATTCTGTGAAACTTCTTTCTGATCTGAGCATTCAGCTAACAGAGTAAACCATACTTTTGATTGAGCAGTTTTGAAACACTCTTTCTGTAGAAAATGCAACTGGACATTCGTAGCGCTAAGTGGGTAATAGTGGAAAAAAGAATATGTGCAAATATAAACTACACAGAAGCATTGTATGAAACTTCTTTCTGTTCTGTACATTCAACTAACAAAGTTGAACCTTACTTTTGATTGAGCCGTTCTGAAACACTCTTTCTGTAGAAACTGCAATTGGACATTCTGAGCGCTAAGAGGCCTATATTGGGAAAAAGAATGTCTACAAATAAAAACTACACAGAAGAATTGTGTGAAACTACTTTCTGTTCTGTTTGTTCAACTAAAAGAGTTGAACTTTAGTTTTGATTGAGCCATTCTGAAACACTCTTTCTGTAGAAAATGCAAGTGGAGATTCGGAGCGCTAAGAGGGTAATAGTGGAAAAACGGAATGTCTCCAAATATAAACTACACAGAATCATTCTGTGAAACTTCTTTCTGATCTGTGCATTCAGCTAACAGAGTTAAAACATACTTTTGATTGAGCAGATCTGAACACTCTTTCTGTAGAAAATGCAACTGGACATTTGGAGCTCTAAGAGTGTAGTAGTGGAAAAAGGAATATATTCAAATATAAACTACACAGAAGCATTCTGTGAAACTTCTTTCTGATCTGAGCATTCAGCTAACAGAGTTAAACCATACTTTTGACAGAGCAGTTTTGAAACACTCTGTCTGTAGAAAATGCAACTGGACATTCGTAGCGCTAAGTGGGTAATAGTGGAAAAAAGAATATGTTCAAATATAAACTACACAGAAGCATTGTATGAAACTTCTTTCTGTTCTGTGTATTCAACTAACAGAGTTGAACCTTACTTTTGATTGAGCCGTTCTGAAACACTCTTTCTGTAGAAACAGCAATTGGACATTCTGAGCGCTAAGAGGCCTATATTGGGAAAAAGAATGTCTACAAATAAAAACTACACAGAAGAATTGTGTGAAACTACTTTCTGTTCTGTTTGTTCAACTAAAAGAGTTGAACTGTAGTTTTGATTGAGAAATTCTGAAACACTCTTTCTGTAGAAAATGCAAGTGGAGATTCGGAGCGCTAAGAGGGTAATAGTGGAAAAAGGATTGTCTCCAAATATAAACTACACAGAATCATTCTGTGAAACTTCTTTCTGATCTGTGCATTCAGCTAACAGAGTTAAACCATACTTTTGATTGAGCAGATCTGAACACTCTTTCTGTAGAAAATGCAACTGGACATTTGGAGCGCTAAGAGCGTAGTAGTGGAAAAAGGAATATATTCAAATATAAACTACACAGAAGCATTCTGTGAAACTTCTTTCTGATCTGAGCATTCAGCAAACAGAGTTAAACCATACTTTTGATTGAGCAGTTTTGAAACACTCTGTCTGTAGAAAACGCAACTGGACATTCGTAGCGCTGAGTGGGTAATAGTGGAAAAAAGAATATGTTCAAATATAAACTACACAGAAGCATTGTATGAAACTTCTTTCTGTTCTGTGCATTCAAATAACAGAGTTGAACCTTACTTTTGATTGAGCCTTTCTGAAACACTCTTTCTGTAGAAACTGCAATTGGACATTCTGAGCGCTAAGAGGCCTCTATTGGGAAAAATAATATCTTCAAATAAAAACTACACAGAAGCATTGTGTGAAACTTATTTCTGATATGTTCATTAAGCTAACAGAGTTAAACCATACTTTTGATTGCGCAGTTCTGAACACTCTTTCTGTAGAAAATGCAAGTGGACATTCGGAGCGCTAAGAGGGTAATAGTGGAAAAAGGAATATATTCAAATATAAACTACACAGTAGCATTCTGTGAAAATTCTTTCTGTTCTGTGCATTCAACTAACAGAGTTGAACCTTACTTTTGATTGAGCCGTTGTGAAACACTCTTTCTGTAGAAACTGCAATTGGACATGCTAAGCGCTAGGAGGCCTACATTGGGAAAAAGAATATCTTCAAATAAAAACTACACAGATGCATTCTGTGAAACTTATTTCTGATCTGTAAATTCAGTTAACAGAGATAAAACATATTTTTGATTGAGCAGTTATGAAACACTCTTTTTGTAGAAAATGCAAGTGGAGATTCGGAGCGCTAAGAGGGTAATAGTGGAAAAAGGAATGTCTTCAAATATTACCTACACAGAATCATTCGGTGAAACTTCTTTCTGATCTGTGCATTCAGCTAACAGAGTTAAACCATACTTTTGATTGAGCAGATCTGAACACTCTTTGTGTAGAAAATGCAACTGGACATTTGGAGCGCTAAGAGCGTATTAGTGGAAAAAGGAATATATTCAAATATAAACTACACAGAAGCATTCTGTGAAACTTCTTTCTGATCTGAGCATTCAGCTAACAGAGTTAAACCATACTTTTGATTGAGCAGTTATGAAACACTCTGTCTGTAGAAAATGCAACTGGACATTCGTAGCGCTAAGTGGGTAATAGTGGAAAAAAGAATATGTTCAAATATAAACTACACAGAAGCATTGTATGAAACTTCTTTCTCTTCTGTGCATTCAACTAACAGAGTTGAACCTTACTTTTGATTGAGCCGTTCTGAAACACTCTTTCTGTAGAAACTGCAATTGGACATTCTGAGCGCTAAGAGGCCTATATTGGGAAAAAGAATGTCTACAAATAAAAACTACACAGAAGAATTGTGTGAAACTACTTTCTGTTCTGTTTGTTCAACTAAAAGAGTTGAACTTTAGTTTTGATTGAGCCATTCTGAAACACTCTTTCTGTAGAAAATGCAAGTGGAGAATCGGAGCGCTAAGAGGGTAATAGTGGAAAAAGGAATGTCTCCAAATATAAACTACACAGAATCATTCTGTGAAACTTCTTTCTGATCTGTGCATTGAGCTAACAGAGTTAAACCATACTTTTGATTGAGCAGATCTGAACACTCTTTCTGTAGAAAATGCAACTGGACATTTGGAGCGCTAAGAGCGTAGTAGTGGAAAAAGGAATATATTCAAATATAAACTACACAGAAGCATTCTGTGAAACTTCTTTCTGATCTGAGCATTCAGCTAACCGAGTTAAACCATACTTTTGATTGAGCAGTTTTGAAACACTCTGTCTGTAGAAAATGCAACTGGACATTCGTAGCGCTAAGTGGGTAATAGTGGAAAAAAGAATATGTTCAAATATAAACTACACAGAAGCATTGTATGAAACTTCTTTCTGTTCTGTGCATTCAACTAACAGAGTTGAACCTTACTTTTGATTGAGCCGTTCTGAAACACTCTTTCTGTAGAAACTGCAATTGGACATTCTGAGCGCTAAGAGGCCTATATTGGGAAAAAGAATGTCTACAAATAAAAACTACACAGAAGAATTGTGTGAAACTTCTTTCTGTTCTGTTTGTTCAACTAAAAGAGTTGAACTTTAGTTTTGATTGAGCCGTTCTGAAACACTCTTTCTGTAGAAAATGCAAGTGGAGATTCGGAGCGCTAAGAGGGTAATAGTGGAAAAAGTAATGTCTCCAAATATAAACTACACAGAATCATTCCGTGAAACTTCTTTCTGATCTGTGCATTAAGCTAACAGAGTTAAACCATACGTTTGATTGAGCAGATCAGAACACTCTTTCTGTAGAAAATGCAACTGGACATTTGGGGCGCTAAGATAGTAGTAGTGGAAAAAGGAATATATTCAAATATAAGCTACACAGAAGCATTCTGTGAAACTTCTTTCTGATCTGAGCATTCAGCTAACAGAGTTAAACCATACTTTTGATTGTGCAGTTTTGAAACACTCTGTCTGTAGAAAATGCAACTGGACATTCGTAGCGCCAAGTGGGTAATAGTGGAAAAAGGAATATGTTCAAATATAAACTACACAGAAGAATTGTATGTAATTTATTTCTGTTCTGTGCATTCAACTAACAGAGTTGAACCTTAGTTTTGATTGAGCCTTTCTGAAACACTCTTTTTGTAGAAACTGCAATTGGACATTCTGAGCGCTAAGAGGCCTATATTGGGAAAAATAATATCTTCAAATAAAAACTACACAGAAGCATTGTGTGAAACTTATTTCTGATATGTTCATTAAGCTAACAGAGTTAAACCATACTTTTGATTGCGCAGTTCTGAACACTCTTTCTGTAGAAAATGCAAGTGGACATTCGGAGCGCTAAGAGGGTAATATTGGAGAAAGGAATATATTCAAATATAAACTACACAGTAGCATTCTGTGAAAATTCTTTCTGTTCTGTGCATTCAACTAACAGAGTTGAACCTTACTTTTGATTGAGCCGTTCTGAAACACTCTTTCTGTAGAAACTGCAATTGGACATGCTAAGCGCTAAGAGGCCTATATTGGGAAAAAGAATATCTTCAAATAAAAACTACACAGATGCATTCTGTGAAACTTATTTCTGATCTGTAAATTCAGTTAACAGAGATAAAACATATTTTTGATTGAGCAGTTATGAAACACTCTTTTTGTAGAAAATGCAAGTGGAGATTCGGAGCGCTAAGAAGGTAATAGTGGAAAAAGGAATGTCTTCAAATATAAACTACACAGAATCATTCGGTGAAACTTCTTTCTGATCTGTGCATTCAGCTAACAGAGTTAAACCATACTTTTGATTGAGCAGATCTGAACACTCTTTCTGTAGAAAATGCAACTGGACATTTGGAGCGCTAATAGCGTAGTAGTGGAAAAAGGAATATATTCAAATATAAACTACACAGAAGCATTCTGTGAAACTTCTTTCTGATCTGAGCATTCAGCTAACAGAGTTAAACCATACTTTTGATTGAGCAGTTTTGAAACACTCTGTCTGTAGAAAATGCAACTGGACATTCGTAGCGCTAAGTGGGTAATAGTGGAAAAAAGAATATGTTCAAATATAAACTACACAGAAGCATTGTATGAAACTTCTTTCTGTTCTGTGCATTCAACTAACAGAGTTGAACCTTACTTTTGATTGAGCCGTTCTGAAACACTCTTTCTGTATAAACTGCAATTGGACATTCTGAGCGCTAAGAGGCCTATATTGGGAAAAAGAATGTCTACAAATAAAAACTACACAGAAGAATTGTGTGAAACTTATTTCTGTTCTGTTTGTTCAACTAAAAGAGTTGAACCTTAGTTTTGATTGAGCCGTTCTGAAACACTCTTTCTGTAGAAAATGCAAGTGGAGATTCGGAGCACTAAGAGGGTAATAGTGGAAAAAGGAATGTCTCCAAATATAAACTACACAGAATCATTCTGTGAAACTTCTTTCTGATCTGTGCATTCAGCTAACAGAGTAAAAGCATACTTTTGATTGAGCAGATCTGAACACTCTTTCTGTAGAAAATGCAACTGGACATTTGGAGCGCTAAGAGAGTAGTAGTGGAAAAAGGAATATATTCAAATATAAACTACACAGAAGCATTCTGTGAAACTTCTTTCTGATCTGAGCATTCAGCTAACAGAGTTAAACCATACTTTTGATTGAGCAGTTTTGAAACACTCTGTCTGTAGAAAATGCAACTGGACATTCGCAGCGCCGAGTCGGTAATAGTGGAAAAAAGAATATGTTCAAATATAAACTACACAAAAGCATTGTATGAAATTACTTTCTGTTCTGTGCATTCAACTAACAGAGTTGAACCTTACTTTTGATTGAGCCTTTCTGAAACACTCTTTCTGTAGAAACTGCAATTGGACATTCTGAGCGCTAAGAGGCCTATATTGGGAAAAATAATATCTTCAAATAAAAACTACACAGAAGCATTGTGTGAAACTTATTTCTGATATGTTCATTAAGATAACAGAGTTAAACCATACTTTTGATTGCGCAGTTCTGAACACTCTTTCTGTAGAAAATGCAAGTGGACATTCGGAGCGCTAAGAGGGTAATAGTGGAGAAAGGAATATATTCAAATATAAACTACACAGTAGCATTCTGTGAAAATACTTTCTGTTCTGTGCATTCAACTAACAGAGTTGAACCTTACTTTTGATTGAGCCGTTCTGAAACACTCTTTCTGTAGAAACTGCAATTGGACATGCTAAGCGCTAAGAGGCCTACATTGGGAAAAAGAATATCTTCAAATAAAAACTACACAGATGCATTCTGTGAAACTTATTTCTGATCTGTAAATTCAGTTAACAGAGATAAAACGTATTTTTGATTGAGCAGTTATGAAACACTCTTTTTGTAGAAAATGCAAGTGGAGATTCGGAGCGCTAAGAGGGAAATAGTGGAAAAAGGAATGTCTTCAAATATAAACTACACAGAATAATTCGGTGAAACTTCTTTCTGATCTGTGCATTCAGCTAACAGAGTTAAAACATACTTTTGATTGAGCAGATCTGAACACTCTTTCTGTAGAAAATGCAACTGGACATTTGGAGCGCTAAGAGCGTAGTAGTGGAAAAAGGAATATATTCAAATATAAACTACACAGAAGCATTCTGTGAAACTTCTTTCTGATCTGAGCATTCAGCTAACAGAGTTAAACCATACTTTTGATTGAGCAGTTTTGAAACACTCTGTCTGTAGAAAATGCAACTGGACATTCGTAGCGCTAAGTGGGTAATAGTGGAAAAAAGAATATGTTCAAATATAAACTACACAGAAGCATTGTATGAAACTTCTTTCTGTTCTGTGCATTCAACTAACAGAGTTGAACCTTACTTTTGATTGAGCCGTTCTGAAACACTCTTTCTGTAGAAACTGCAATTGGACATTCTGAGCGCTAAGAGGCCTATATTGGGAAAAAGAATGTCTACAAATAAAAACTACACAGAAGAATTGTGTGAAAATTCTTTCTGTTCTGTTTGTTCAACTAAAAGATTTGAACCATAGTTTTGATTGAGCCGTTCTGAAACACTCTTTCTGTAGAAAATGCAAGTGGAGATTCGGAGCGCTATGAGGGTAATAGTGGAAAAAGGAATGCCTCCAAATATAAACTACACAGAATCATTCTGTGAAACTTCTTTCTGATCTGTGCATTCAGCTAACAGAGTTAAAACATACTTTTGATTGAGCAGATCTGAACACTCTTTCTGTAAAAAATGCAACCGGACATTTGGAGCGCTAAGAGACTAGTAGTGGAAAAAGGAATATATTCAAATATAAACTACACAGAAGCATTCTGTGAAACTTCTTTCTGATCTGAGCATTCAGCTAACAGAGTTAAACCATACTTTTGATTGAGCATTTTTGAAACTCTCTGTCTGTAGAAAATTCAACTGGACATTCGTAGCGCTAAGTGGGTAATAGTGGAAAAAAGAATATGTTCAAATATAAACTACACAGAAGCATTGTATGAAATTTCTTTCTGTTCTGTGCATTCAACTAACAGAGATGAACCTTACTTTTGATTGAGCCTTTCTGAAACACTCTTTCTGTAGTAACTGCAATTGGACATTCTGAGCGCTAAGAGGCCTATATTGGGAAAAATAATATCTTCAAATAAAAACTACACAGAAGCATTGTGTGAAACTTATTTCTGATATGTTCATTAAGCTAACAGAGTTAAACCATACTTTTGATTGTGCAGTTCTGAACACTCTTTCTGTAGAAAATGCAATTGGACATTCGGAGCGCTAAGAGGGTAATAGTTGAGAAAGGAATATATTCAAATATAAACTACACAGTAGCATTCTGTGAAGATCCTTTCTGTTCTGTGCATTCAACTAACAGAGTTGAACCTTACTTTTGATTGAGCCGTTCTGAAACACTCTTTCTGTAGAAACTGCAATTGGACATGCTAAGCGCTAAGAGGCCTACATTGGGAAAAAGAATATCTTCAAATAAAAACTACACAGATGCATTCTGTGAAACTTATTTCTGATCTGTAAATTCAGTTAACAGAGATAAAACTTATTTTGGACTGAGCAGTTATGAAACACTCTTTTTGTAGAAAATGCAAGTGGAGATTCGGAGCGCTAAGTGGGTAATAGTGGAAAAAGGAATGTCTTCAAATATAAACTACACAGAATCATTCGGTGAAACTTCTTTCTGATCTGTGCATTCAGCTAACAGAGTTAAACCATACTTTTGATTGAGCAGATCTGAACACACTTTCTGTAGAAAATGCAACTGGACATTTGGAGCGCTAAGAGCGTAGTAGTGGAAAAAGGAATATATTCAAATATAAACTACACAGAAGCATTCTGTGAAACTTCTTTCTGATCTGAGCATTCAGCTAACAGAGTTAAACCATACTTTTGATTGAGCAGTTTGAAACACTCTGTCTGTAGAAAATGCCACTGGACATTCGTAGCGCTAAGTGGGTAATAGTGGAAAAAATAATGTGTTCAAATATAAACTACACAGAAGCATTGTATGAAACTTCTTTCTGTTCTGTGCATTCAGCTAACAGAGTTGAACCTTACTTTTGATTGAGCCGTTCTGAAACACTCTTTCTGTAGAAACTGCAATTGGACATTCTGAGCGCTAAGAGGCCTATATTGGGAAAAAGAATGTCTACAAATAAAAACTACACAGAAGAATTGTGTGAAACTTCTTTCTGTTCTGTTTGTTCAACTAAAAGAGTTGAACCTTAGTTTTGATTGAGCCGTTCTGAGACACACTTTCTGTAGAAAATGCAAGTGGAGATTCGGAGCGCTAAGAGGGTAATAGTGGAAAAAGGAATGTCTCCAAATATAAACTACACAGAATCATTCTGTGAAACTTCTTTCTGATCTGTGCATTCAGCTAACAGAGTAAAAGCATACTTTTGATTGAGCAGATCTGAACACTCTTTCTGTAGAAAATGCAACTGGACATTTGGAGCGCTAAGATAGTAGTAGTTGAAAAAGGAATATATTCAAATATAAACTACACAGAAGCATTCTGTGAAACTTCTTTCTGATCTGAGCATTCAGCTAACAGAGTTAAACCATACTTTTGATTGAGCAGTTTTGAAACACTCTGTCTGTAGAAAATGCAACTGGACATTCGTAGCGCCGAGTCGGTAATAGTGCAAAAAAGAATATGTTCAAATATAAACTACACAGAAGCATTGTATGAAATTACTTTCTGTTCTGTGCATTCAACTAACAGAGTTGAACCTTACTTTTGATTGAGCCGTTCTGAAACACTCTTTCTGTAGAAACTGCAATTGGACATGCTAAGCGCTAATAGGCCTACATTGGGAAAAAGAATATCTTCAAATAAAAACTACACAGATGCATTCTGTGAAACTTATTTCTGATCTGTAAATTCAGTTAACAGAGATAAAACATATTTTTGATTGAGCAGTTATGAAACACTCTTTTTGTAGAAAATGCAAGTGGAGATTCGGAGCGCTAAGAGGGAAATAGTGGAAAAAGGAATGTCTTCAAATATAAACTACACAGAATAATTCGGTGAAACTTCTTTCTGATCTGTGCATTCAGCTAACAGAGTTAAAACATACTTTTGATTGAGCAGATCTGAACACTCTTTCTGTAGAAAATGCAACTGGACATTTGGAGCGCTAAGAGCGTAGTAGTGGAAAAAGGAATATATTCAAATATAAACTACACAGAAGCATTCTGTGAAACTTCTTTCTGATCTGAGCATTCAGCTAACAGAGTTAAACCATACTTTTGATTGAGCAGTTTTGAAACACTCTGTCTGTAGAAAATGCAACTGGACATTCGTAGCGCTAAGTGGGTAATAGTGGAAAAAAGAATATGTTCAAATATAAACTACACAGAAGCATTGTATGAAACTTCTTTCTGTTCTGTGCATTCAACTAACAGAGATGAACCTTACTTTTGATTGAGCCTTTCTGAAACACTCTTTCTGTAGTAACTGCAATTGGACATTCTGAGCGCTAAGAGGCCTATATTGGGAAAAATAATATCTTCAAATAAAAACTACACAGAAGCATTGTGTGAAACTTATTTCTGATATGTTCATTAAGCTAACAGAGTTAAACCATACTTTTGATTGTGCAGTTCTGAACACTCTTTCTGTAGAAAATGCAAGTGGACATTCGGAGCGCTAAGAGGGTAATAGTTGAGAAAGGAATATATTCAAATATAAACTACACAGTAGCATTCTGTGAAGATCCTTTCTGTTCTGTGCATTCAACTAACAGAGTTGAACCTTACTTTTGATTGAGCCGTTCTGAAACACTCTTTCTGTAGAAACTGCAATTGGACATGCTAAGCGCTAAGAGGCCTACATTGGGAAAAAGAATATCTTCAAATAAAAACTACACAGATGCATTCTGTGAAACTTATTTCTGATCTGTAAATTCAGTTAACAGAGATAAAACTTATTTTGGACTGAGCAGTTATGAAACACTCTTTTTGTAGAAAATGCAAGTGGAGATTCGGAGCGCTAAGTGGGTAATAGTGGAAAAAGGAATGTCTTCAAATATAAACTACACAGAATCATTCGGTGAAACTTCTTTCTGATCTGTGCATTCAGCTAACAGAGTTAAACCATACTTTTGATTGAGCAGATCTGAACACACTTTCTGTAGAAAATGCAACTGGACATTTGGAGCGCTAAGAGCGTAGTAGTGGAAAAAGTAATATATTCAAATATAAACTACACAGAAGCATTCTGTGAAACTTCTTTCTGATCTGAGCATTCAGCTAACAGAGTTAAACCATACTTTTGATTGAGCAGTTTGAAACACTCTGTCTGTAGAAAATGCCACTGGACATTCGTAGCGCTAAGTGGGTAATAGTGGAAAAAATAATGTGTTCAAATATAAACTACACAGAAGCATTGTATGAAACTTCTTTCTGTTCTGTGCATTCAGCTAACAGAGTTGAACCTTACTTTTGATTGAGCCGTTCTGAAACACTCTTTCTGTAGAAACTGCAATTGGACATTCTGAGCGCTAAGAGGCCTATATTGGGAAAAAGAATGTCTACAAATAAAAACTACACAGAAGAATTGTGTGAAACTTCTTTCTGTTCTGTTTGTTCAACTAAAAGAGTTGAACCTTAGTTTTGATTGAGCCGTTCTGAGACACACTTTCTGTAGAAAATGCAAGTGGAGATTCGGAGCGCTAAGAGGGTAATAGTGGAAAAAGGAATGTCTCCAAATATAAACTACACAGAATCATTCTGTGAAACTTCTTTCTGATCTGTGCATTCAGCTAACAGAGTAAAAGCATACTTTTGATTGAGCAGATCTGAACACTCTTTCTGTAGAAAATGCAACTGGACATTTGGAGCGCTAAGAGAGTAGTAGTGGAAAAAGGAATATATTCAAATATAAACTACACAGAAGCATTCTGTGAAACTTCTTTCTGATCTGAGCATTCAGCTAACAGAGTTAAACCATACTTTTGATTGAGCAGTTTTGAAACACTCTGTCTGTAGAAAATGCAACTGGACATTCGTAGCGCCGAGTCGGTAATACTGCAAAAAAGAATATGTTCAAATATAAACTACACAGAAGCATTGTATGAAATTACTTTCTGTTCTGTGCATTCAACTAACAGAGTTGAACCTTACTTTTGATTGAGCCGTTCTGAAACACTCTTTCTGTAGTAACTGCAATTGGACATTCTGAGCGCTAAGAGGCCTATATTGGGAAAAATAATATCTTCAAATAAAAACTACACAGAAGCATTGTGTGAAACTTATTTCTGATATGTTCATTAAGCTAACAGAGTTAAACCATACTTTTGATTGTGCAGTTCTGAACACTCTTTCTGTAGAAAATGCAAGTGGACATTCGGAGCGCTAAGAGGGTAATAGTTGAGAAAGGAATATATTCAAATATAAACTACACAGTAGCATTCTGTGAAGATCCTTTCTGTTCTGTGCATTCAACTAACAGAGTTGAACCTTACTTTTGATTGAGCCGTTCTGAAACACTCTTTCTGTAGAAACTGCAATTGGACATGCTAAGCGCTAAGAGGCCTACATTGGGAAAAAGAATATCTTCAAATAAAAACTACACAGATGCATTCTGTGAAACTTATTTCTGATCTGTAAATTCAGTTAACAGAGATAAAACTTATTTTGGACTGAGCAGTTATGAAACACTCTTTTTGTAGAAAATGCAAGTGGAGATTCGGAGCGCTAAGTGGGTAATAGTGGAAAAAGGAATGTCTTCAAATATAAACTACACAGAATCATTCGGTGAAACTTCTTTCTGATCTGTGCATTCAGCTAACAGAGTTAAACCATACTTTTGATTGAGCAGATCTGAACACACTTTCTGTAGAAAATGCAACTGGACATTTGGAGCGCTAAGAGCGTAGTAGTGGAAAAAGTAATATATTCAAATATAAACTACACAGAAGCATTCTGTGAAACTTCTTTCTGATCTGAGCATTCAGCTAACAGAGTTAAACCATACTTTTGATTGAGCAGTTTGAAACACTCTGTCTGTAGAAAATGCCACTGGACATTCGTAGCGCTAAGTGGGTAATAGTGGAAAAAATAATGTGTTCAAATATAAACTACACAGAAGCATTGTATGAAACTTCTTTCTGTTCTGTGCATTCAGCTAACAGAGTTGAACCTTACTTTTGATTGAGCCGTTCTGAAACACTCTTTCTGTAGAAACTGCAATTGGACATTCTGAGCGCTAAGAGGCCTATATTGGGAAAAAGAATGTCTACAAATAAAAACTACACAGAAGAATTGTGTGAAACTTCTTTCTGTTCTGTTTGTTCAACTAAAAGAGTTGAACCTTAGTTTTGATTGAGCCGTTCTGAGACACACTTTCTGTAGAAAATGCAAGTGGAGATTCGGAGCGCTAAGAGGGTAATAGTGGAAAAAGGAATGTCTCCAAATATAAACTACACAGAATCATTCTGTGAAACTTCTTTCTGATCTGTGCATTCAGCTAACAGAGTAAAAGCATACTTTTGATTGAGCAGATCTGAACACTCTTTCTGTAGAAAATGCAACTGGACATTTGGAGCGCTAAGAGAGTAGTAGTGGAAAAAGGAATATATTCAAATATAAACTACACAGAAGCATTCTGTGAAACTTCTTTCTGATCTGAGCATTCAGCTAACAGAGTTAAACCATACTTTTGATTGAGCAGTTTTGAAACACTCTGTCTGTAGAAAATGCAACTGGACATTCGTAGCGCCGAGTCGGTAATACTGCAAAAAAGAATATGTTCAAATATAAACTACCCAGAAGCATTGTATGAAATTACTTTCTGTTCTGTGCATTCAACTAACAGAGTTGAACCTTACTTTTGATTGAGCCGTTCTGAAACACTCTTTCTGTAGAAACTGCAATTGGACATGCTAAGCGCTAAGAGGCCTACATTGGGAAAAAGAATATCTTCAAATAAAAACTACACAGATGCATTCTGTGAAACTTATTTCTGATCTGTAAATTCAGTTAACAGAGATAAAACATATTTTTGATTGAGCAGTTATGAAACACTCTTTTTGTAGAAAATGCAAGTGGAGATTCGGAGCGCTAAGAGGGAAATAGTGGAAAAAGGAATGTCTTCAAATATAAACTACACAGAATAATTCGGTGAAACTTCTTTCTGATCTGTGCATTCAGCTAACAGAGTTGAACCTTACTTTTGATTGAGCCGTTCTGAAACACTCTTTCTGTAGTAATTGCAATTGGACATGCTAAGCGCTAAGAGGCCTACATTGGGAAAAAGAATATCTTCAAATAAAAACTACACAGATGCATTCTGTGAAACTTATTTCTGATCTGTAAGTTCAGTTAACAGAGATAAAACATATTTTTGATTGAGCAGTTATGAAACACTCTTTTTGTAGAAAATGCAAGTGGAGATTCGGAGCGCTAAGAAGGAAATAGTGGAAAAAGGAATGTCTTCAAATATAAACTACACAGAATAATTCGGTGAAACTTCTTTCTGATCTGTGCATTCAGCTAACAGAGTTAAAACATACTTTTGATTGAGCAGATCTGAACACTCTTTCTGTAGAAAATGCAACTGGACATTTGGAGCGCTAAGAGCGTAGTAGTGGAAAAAGGAATATATTCAAATATAAACTACACAGAAGCATTCTGTGAAACTTCTTTCTGATCTGAGCATTCAGCTAACAGAGTTAAACCATACTTTTGATTGAGCAGTTTTGAAACACTCTGTCTGTAGAAAATGCAACTGGACATTCGTAGCGCTAAGTGGGTAATAGTGGAAAAAAGAATATGTTCAAATATAAACTACACAGAAGCATTGTATGAAACTTCTTTCTGTTCTGTGCATTCAACTAACAGAGTTGAACCTTACTTTTGATTGAGCCGTTCTGAAACACTCTTTCTGTAGAAACTGCAATTGGACATTCTGAGCGCTAAGAGGCCTATATTGGGAAAAAGAATGTCTACAAATAAAAACTACACAGATGAATTGTGTGAAAATTCTTTCTGTTCTGTTTGTTCAACTAAAAGAGTTGAACCTTAGTTTTGATTGAGCCGTTCTGAAACACTCTTTCTGTAGAAAATGCAAGTGGAGATTCGGAGCGCTATGAGGGTAATAGTGGAAAAAGGAATGCCTCCAAATATAAACTACACAGAATCATTCTGTGAAACATCTTTCTGATCTGTGCATTCAGCTAACAGAGTTAAAACATACTTTTGATTGAGCAGATCTGAACACTCTTTCTGTAGAAAATGCAACCGGACATTTGGAGCGCTAAGAGACTAGTAGTGGAAAAAGGAATATATTCAAATATAAACTACACAGAAGCATTCTGTGAAACTTCTTTCTGATCTGAGCATTCAGCTAACAGAGTTAAACCATACTTTTGATTGAGCAGTTTTGAAACTCTCTGTCTGTAGAAAATGCAACTGGACATTCGTAGCGCTAAGTGGGTAATAGTGGAAAAAAGAATATGTTCAAATATAAACTACACAGAAGCATTGTATGAAATTTCTTTCTGTTCTGTGCATTCAACTAACAGAGATGAACCTTACTTTTGATTGAGCCTTTCTGAAACACTCTTTCTGTAGTAACTGCAATTGGACATTCTGAGCGCTAAGAGGCCTATATTGGGAAAAATAATATCTTCAAATAAAAACTACACAGAAGCATTGTGTGAAACTTATTTCTGATATGTTCATTAAGCTAACAGAGTTAAACCATACTTTTGATTGCGCAGTTCTGAACACTCTTTCTGTAGAAAATGCAAGTGGACATTCGGAGCGCTAAGAGGGTAATAGTGGAGAAAGGAATATATTCAAATATAAACTACACAGTAGCATTCTGTGAAAATTCTTTCTGTTCTGTGCATTCAACTAACAGAGTTGAACCTTACTTTTGATTGAGCCGTTCTGAAACACTCTTTCTGTAGAAACTGCAATTGGACATGCTAAGCGCTAAGAGGCCTACATTGGGAAAAAGAATATCTTCAAATAAAAACTACACAGATGCATTCTGTGAAACTTATTTCTGATCTGTAAATTCAGTTAACAGAGATAAAACTTATTTTTGATTGAGCAGTTATGAAACACTCTTTTTGTAGAAAATGCAAGTGGAGATTCGGAGCGCTAAGTGGGTAATAGTGGAAAAAGGAATGTCTTCAAATATAAACTACACAGAGTCATTCGGTGAAACTTCTTTCTGATCTGTGCATTCAGCTAACAGAGTTAAACCATACTTTTGATTGAGCAGATCTGAACACACTTTCTGTAGAAAATGCAACTGGACATTTGGAGCGCTAAGAGCGCAGTAGTGGAAAAAGGAATATATTCAAATATAAACTACACAGAAACATTCTGTGAAACTTCTTTCTGATCTGAGCATTCAGCTAACAGAGTTAAACCATACTTTTGATTGAGCAGTTTTGAAACACTCTGTCTGTAGAAAATGCAACTGGACATTCGCAGCGCCGAGTCGGTAATAGTGGAAAAAAGAATATGTTCAAATATAAACTACACAGAAGCATTGTATGAAATTACTTTCTGTTCTGTGCATTCAACTAACAGAGTTGAACCTTACTTTTGATTGAGCCTTTCTGAAACACTCTTTCTGTAGAAACTGCAATTGGACATTCTGAGCGCTAAGAGGCCTATATTGGGAAAAATAATATCTTCAAATAAAAACTACACAGAAGCATTGTGTGAAACTTATTTCTGATATGTTCATTAAGCTAACAGAGTTAAACCATACTTTTGATTGCGCAGTTCTGAACACTCTTTCTGTAGAAAATGCAAGTGGACATTCGGAGCGCTAAGAGGGTAATAGTGGAGAAAGGAATATATTCAAATATAAACTACACAGTAGCATTCTGTGAAAATACGTTCTGTTCTGTGCATTCAACTAACAGAGTTGAACCTTACTTTTGATTGAGCCGTTCTGAAACACTCTTTCTGTAGAAACTGCAATTGGACATGCTAAGCGCTAAGAGGCCTACATTGGGAAAAAGAATATCTTCAAATAAAAACTACACAGATGCATTCTGTGAAACTTATTTCTGATCTGTAAATTCAGTTAACAGAGATAAAACATATTTTTGATTGAGCAGTTATGAAACACTCTTTTTGTAGAAAATGCAAGTGGAGATTCGGAGCACTAAGAGGGAAATAGTGGAAAAAGGAATGTCTTCAAATATAAACTACACAGAATAATTCGGTGAAACTTCTTTCTGATCTGTGCATTCAGCTAACAGAGTTAAAACATACTTTTGATTGAGCAGATCTGAACACTCTTTCTGTAGAAAATGCAACTGGACATTTGGAGCGCTAAGAGCGTAGTAGTGGAAAAAGGAATATATTCAAATATAAACTACACAGAAGCATTCTGTGAAACTTCTTTCTGATCTGAGCATTCAGCTAACAGAGTTAAACCATACTTTTGATTGAGCAGTTTTGAAACACTCTGTCTGTAGAAAATGCAACTGGACATTCGTAGCGCTAAGTGGGTAATAGTGGAAAAAAGAATATGTTCAAATATAAACTACACAGAAGCATTGTATGAAACTTCTTTCTGTTCTGTGCATTCAACTAACAGAGTTGAACCTTACTTTTGATTGAGCCGTTCTGAAACACTCTTTCTGTAGAAACTGCAATTGGACATTCTGAGCGCTAAGAGGCCTATATTGGGAAAAAGAATGTCTACAAATAAAAACTACACAGATGAATTGTGTGAAAATTCTTTCTGTTCTGTTTGTTCAACTAAAAGAGTTGAACCTTAGTTTTGATTGAGCCGTTCTGAAACACTCTTTCTGTAGAAAATGCAAGTGGAGATTCGGAGCGCTATGAGGGTAATAGTGGAAAAAGGAATGCCTCCAAATATAAACTACACAGAATCATTCTGTGAAACTTCTTTCTGATCTGTGCATTCAGCTAACAGAGTTAAAACATACTTTTGATTGAGCAGATCTGAACACTCTTTCTGTAGAAAATGCAACCGGACATTTGGAGCGCTAAGAGACTAGTAGTGGAAAAAGGAATATATTCAAATATAAACTACACAGAAGCATTCTGTGAAACTTCTTTCTGATCTGAGCATTCAGCTAACAGAGTTAAACCATACTTTTGATTGAGCAGTTTTGAAACTCTCTGTCTGTAGAAAATGCAACTGGACATTCGTAGCGCTAAGTGGGTAATAGTGGAAAAAAGAATATGTTCAAATATAAACTACACAGAAGCATTGTATGAAATTTCTTTCTGTTCTGTGCATTCAACTAACAGAGATGAACCTTACTTTTGATTGAGCCTTTCTGAAACACTCTTTCTGTAGTAACTGCAATTGGACATTCTGAGCGCTAAGAGGCCTATATTGGGAAAAATAATATCTTCAAATAAAAACTACACAGAAGCATTGTGTGAAACTTATTTCTGATATGTTCATTAAGCTAACAGAGTTAAACCATACTTTTGATTGCGCAGTTCTGAACACTCTTTCTGTAGAAAATGCAAGTGGACATTCGGAGCGCTAAGAGGGTAATAGTGGAGAAAGGAATATATTCAAATATAAACTACACAGTAGCATTCTGTGAAAATTCTTTCTGTTCTGTGCATTCAACTAACAGAGTTGAACCTTACTTTTGATTGAGCCGTTCTGAAACACTCTTTCTGTAGAAACTGCAATTGGACATGCTAAGCGCTAAGAGGCCTACATTGGGAAAAAGAATATCTTCAAATAAAAACTACACAGATGCATTCTGTGAAACTTATTTCTGATCTGTAAATTCAGTTAACAGAGATAAAACTTGTTTTTGATTGAGCAGTTATGAAACACTCTTTTTGTAGAAAATGCAAGTGGAGATTCGGAGCGCTAAGTGGGTAATAGTGGAAAAAGGAATGTCTTCAAATATAAACTACAAAGAATCATTCGGTGAAACTTCTTTCTGATCTGTGCATTCAGCTAACAGAGTTAAACCATACTTTTGATTGAGCAGATCTGAACACACTTTCTGTAGAAAATGCAACTGGACATTTGGAGCGCTAAGAGCGTAGTAGTGGAAAAAGGAATATATTCAAATATAAACTACACAGAAGCATTCTGTGAAACTTCTTTCTGATCTGAGCATTCAGCTAACAGAGTTAAACCATACTTTTGATTGAGCAGTTTTGAAACACTCTGTCTGTAGAAAATGCCACTGGACATTCGTAGCGCTAAGTGGGTAATAGTGGAAAAAATAATGTGTTCAAATATAAACTACACAGAAGCATTGTATGAAACTTCTTTCTGTTCTGTGCATTCAACTAACAGAGTTGAACCTTACTTTTGATTGAGCCGTTCTGAAACACTCTTTCTGTAGAAACTGCAATTGGACATTCTGAGCGCTAAGAGGCCTATATTGGGAAAAAGAATGTCTACAAATAAAAACTACACAGAAGAATTGTGTGAAACTTCTTTCTGTTCTGTTTGTTCAACTAAAAGAGTTGAACCTTAGTTTTGATTGAGCCGTTCTGAAACACTCTTTCTGTAGAAAATGCAAGTGGAGATTCGGAGCGCTAAGAGGGTAATAGTGGAAAAAGGAATGTCTCCAAATATAAACTACACAGAATCATTCTGTGAAACTTCTTTCTGATCTGTGCATTCAGCTAACAGAGTAAAAGCATACTTTTGATTGAGCAGATCTGAACACTCTTTCTGTAGAAAATGCAACTGGACATTTGGAGCGCTAAGAGATTAGTAGTGGAAAAAGGAATATATTCAAATATAAACTACACAGAAGCATTCTGTGAAACTTCTTTCTGATCTGAGCATTCAGCTAACAGAGTTAAACCATACTTTTGATTGAGCAGTTTTGAAACACTCTGTCTGTAGAAAATGCAACTGGACATTCGTAGCGCCGAGTCGGTAATAGTGGAAAAAAGAATATGTTCAAATATAAACTACACAGAAGCATTGTATGAAATTACTTTCTGTTCTGTGCATTCAACTAACAGAGTTGAACCTTACTTTTGATTGAGCCTTTCTGAAACACTCTTTCTGTAGAAACTGCAATTGGACATTCTGAGCGCTAAGAGGCCTATATTGGGAAAAATAATATCTTCAAATAAAAACTACACAGAAGCATTGTGAGAAACTTATTTCTGATATGTTCATTAAGCTAACAGAGTTAAACCATACTTTTGATTGCGCAGTTCTGAACACTCTTTCTGTAGAAAATGCAAGTGGACATTCGGAGCGCTAAGAGGGTAATAGTGGAGAAAGGAATATATTCAAATATAAACTACACAGTAGCATTCTGTGAAAATACTTTCTGTTCTGTGCATTCAACTAACAGAGTTGAACCTTACTTTTGATTGAGCCGTTCTGAAACACTCTTTCTGTAGAAACTGCAATTGGACATGCTAAGCGCTAAGAGGCCTACATTGGGAAAAAGAATATCTTCAAATAAAAACTACACAGATGCATTCTGTGAAACTTATTTCTGATCTGTAAATTCAGTTAACAGAGATAAAACATATTTTTGATTGAGCAGTTATGAAACACTCTTTTGTAGAAAATGCAAGTGGAGATTCGGAGCGCTAAGAGGGAAATAGTGGAAAAAGGAATGTCTTCAAATATAAACTACACAGAATAATTCGGTGAAACTTCTTTCTGATCTGTGCATTCAGCTAACAGAGTTAAAACATACTTTTGATTGAGCAGATCTGAACACTCTTTCTGTAGAAAATGCAACTGGACATTTGGAGCGCTAAGAGCGTAGTAGTGGAAAAAGGAATATATTCAAATATAAACTACACAGAAGCATTCTGTGAAACTTCTTTCTGATCTGAGCATTCAGCTAACAGAGTTAAACCATACTTTTGATTGAGCAGGTTTGAAACACTCTGTCTGTAGAAAATGCAACTGGACATTCGTAGCGCTAAGTGGGTAATAGTGGAAAAAAGAATATGTTCAAATATAAACTACACAGAAGCATTGTATGAAACTTCTTTCTGTTCTGTGCATTCAACTAACAGAGTTGAACCTTACTTTTGATTGAGCCGTTCTGAAACACTCTTTCTGTAGAAACTGCAATTGGACATTCTGAGCGCTAAGAGGCCTATATTGGGAAAAAGAATGTCTACAAATAAAAACTACACAGATGAATTGTGTGAAAATTCTTTCTGTTCTGTTTGTTCAACTAAAAGAGTTGAACCTTAGTTTTGATTGAGCCGTTCTGAAACACTCTTTCTGTAGAAAATGCAAGTGGAGATTCGGAGCGCTATGAGGGTAATAGTGGAAAAAGGAATGCCTCCAAATATAAACTACACAGAATCATTCTGTGAAACTTCTTTCTGATCTGTGCATTCAGCTAACAGAGTTAAAACATACTTTTGATTGAGCAGATCTGAACACTCTTTCTGTAGAAAATGCAACCGGACATTTGGAGCGCTAAGAGAGTAGTAGTGGAAAAAGGAATATATTCAAATATAAACTACACAGAAGCATTCTGTGAAACTTCTTTCTGATCTGAGCATTCAGCTAACAGAGTTAAACCATACTTTTGATTGAGCAGTTTTGAAACTCTCTGTCTGTAGAAAATGCAACTGGACATTCGTAGCGCTAAGTGGGTAATAGTGGAAAAAAGAATATGTTCAAATATAAACTACACAGAAGCATTGTATGAAATTTCTTTCTGTTCTGTGCATTCAACTAACAGAGATGAACCTTACTTTTGAATGAGCCTTTCTGAAACACTCTTTCTGTAGTAACTGCAATTGGACATTCTGAGCGCTAAGAGGCCTATATTGGGAAAAATAATATCTTCAAATAAAAACTACACAGAAGCATTGTGTGAAACTTATTTCTGATATGTTCATTAAGCTAACAGAGTTAAACCATACTTTTGATTGCGCAGTTCTGAACACTCTTTCTGTAGAAAATGCAAGTGGACATTCGGAGCGCTAAGAGGGTAATAGTGGAGAAAGGAATATATTCAAATATAAACTACACAGTAGCATTCTGTGAAAATTCTTTCTGTTCTGTGCATTCAACTAACAGAGTTGAACCTTACTTTTGATTGAGCCGTTCTGAAACACTCTTTCTGTAGAAACTGCAATTGGACATGCTAAGCGCTAAGAGGCCTACATTGGGAAAAAGAATATCTTCAAATAAAAACTACACAGATGCATTCTGTGAAACTTATTTCTGATCTGTAAATTCAGTTAACAGAGATAAAACTTGTTTTTGATTGAGCAGTTATGAAACACTCTTTTTGTAGAAAATGCAAGTGGAGATTCGGAGCGCTAAGTGGGTAATAGTGGAAAAAGGAATGTCTTCAAATATAAACTACAAAGAATCATTCGGTGAAACTTCTTTCTGATCTGTGCATTCAGCTAACAGAGTTAAACCATACTTTTGATTGAGCAGATCTGAACACACTTTCTGTAGAAAATGCAACTGGACATTTGGAGCGCTAAGAGCGTAGTAGTGGAAAAAGGAATATATTCAAATATAAACTACACAGAAGCATTCTGTGAAACTTCTTTCTGATCTGAGCATTCAGCTAACAGAGTTAAACCATACTTTTGATTGAGCAGTTTTGAAACACTCTGTCTGTAGAAAATGCCACTGGACATTCGTAGCGCTAAGTGGGTAATAGTGGAAAAAATAATGTGTTCAAATATAAACTACACAGAAGCATTGTATGAAACTTCTTTCTGTTCTGTGCATTCAACTAACAGAGTTGAACCTTACTTTTGATTGAGCCGTTCTGAAACACTCTTTCTGTAGAAACTGCAATTGGACATTCTGAGCGCTAAGAGGCCTATATTGGGAAAAAGAATGTCTACAAATAAAAACTACACAGAAGAATTGTGTGAAACTTCTTTCTGTTCTGTTTGTTCAACTAAAAGAGTTGAACCTTAGTTTTGATTGAGCCGTTCTGAAACACTCTTTCTGTAGAAAATGCAAGTGGAGATTCGGAGCGCTAAGAGGGTAATAGTGGAAAAAGGAATGTCTCCAAATATAAACTACACAGAATCATTCTGTGAAACTTCTTTCTGATCTGTGCATTCAGCTAACAGAGTAAAAGCATACTTTTGATTGAGCAGATCTGAACACTCTTTCTGTAGAAAATGCAACTGGACATTTGGAGCGCTAAGAGAGTAGTAGTGGAAAAAGGAATATATTCAAATATAAACTACACAGAAGCATTCTGTGAAACTTCTTTCTGATCTGAGCATTCAGCTAACAGAGTTAAACCATACTTTTGATTGAGCAGTTTTGAAACACTCTGTCTGTAGAAAATGCAACTGGACATTCGTAGCGCCGAGTCGGTAATAGTGGAAAAAAGAATATGTTCAAATATAAACTACACAGAAGCATTGTATGAAATTACTTTCTGTTCTGTGCATTCAACTAACAGAGTTGAACCTTACTTTTGATTGAGCCTTTCTGAAACACTCTTTCTGTAGAAACTGCAATTGGACATTCTGAGCGCTAAGAGGCCTATATTGGGAAAAATAATATCTTCAAATAAAAACTACACAGAAGCATTGTGTGAAACTTATTTCTGATATGTTCATTAAGCTAACAGAGTTAAACCATACTTTTGATTGCGCAGTTCTGAACACTCTTTCTGTAGAAAATGCAAGTGGACATTCGGAGCGCTAAGAGGGTAATAGTGGAGAAAGGAATATATTCAAATATAAACTACACAGTAGCATTCTGTGAAAATACTTTCTGTTCTGTGCATTCAACTAACAGAGTTGAACCTTACTTTTGATTGAGCCGTTCTGAAACACTCTTTCTGTAGAAACTGCAATTGGACATGCTAAGCGCTAAGAGGCCTATATTGGGAAAAAGAATATCTTCAAATAAAAACTACACAGATGCATTCTGTGAAACTTATTTCTGATCTGTAAATTCAGTTAACAGAGATAAAACATATTTTTGATTGAGCAGTTATGAAACACTCTTTTTGTAGAAAATGCAAGTGGAGATTCGGAGCGCTAAGAGGGAAATAGTGGAAAAAGGAATGTCTTCAAATATAAACTACACAGAAAAATTCGGTGAAACTTCTTTCTGATCTGTGCATTCAGCTAACAGAGTTAAAACATACTTTTGATTGAGCAGATCTGAACACTCTTTCTGTAGAAAATGCAACTGGACATTTGGAGCGCTAAGAGCGTAGTAGTGGAAAAAGGAATATATTCAAATATAAACTACACAGAAGCATTCTGTGAAACTTCTTTCTGATCTGAGCATTCAGCTAACAGAGTTAAACCATACTTTTGATTGAGCAGTTTTGAAACACTCTGTCTGTAGAAAATGCAACTGGACATTCGTAGCGCTAAGTGGGTAATAGTGGAAAAAAGAATATGTTCAAATATAAACTACACAGAAGCATTGTATGAAACTTCTTTCTGTTCTGTGCATTCAACTAACAGAGTTGAACCTTACTTTTGATTGAGCCGTTCTGAAACACTCTTTCTGTAGAAACTGCAATTGGACATTCTGAGCGCTAAGAGGCCTATATTGGGAAAAAGAATGTCTACAAATAAAAACTACACAGATGAATTGTGTGAAAATTCTTTCTGTTCTGTTTGTTCAACTAAAAGAGTTGAACCTTAGTTTTGATTGAGCCGTTCTGAAACACTCTTTCTGTAGAAAATGCAAGTGGAGATTCGGAGCGCTATGAGGGTAATAGTGGAAAAAGGAATGCCTCCAAATATAAACTACACAGAATCATTCTGTGAAACTTCTTTCTGATCTGTGCATTCAGCTAACAGAGTTAAAACATACTTTTGATTGAGCAGATCTGAACACTCTTTCTGTAGAAAATGCAACCGGACATTTGGAGCGCTAAGAGACTAGTAGTGGAAAAAGGAATATATTCAAATATAAACTACACAGAAGCATTCTGTGAAACTTCTTTCTGATCTGAGCATTCAGCTAACAGAGTTAAACCATACTTTTGATTGAGCAGTTTTGAAACTCTCTGTCTGTAGAAAATGCAACTGGACATTCGTAGCGCTAAGTGGGTAATAGTGGAAAAAAGAATATGTTCAAATATAAACTACACAGAAGCATTGTATGAAATTTCTTTCTGTTCTGTGCATTCAACTAACAGAGATGAACCTTACTTTTGATTGAGCCTTTCTGAAACACTCTTTCTGTAGAAACTGCAATTGGACATTCTGAGCGCTAAGAGGCCTATATTGGGAAAAATAATATCTTCAAATAAAAACTACACAGAAGCATTGTGTGAAACTTATTTCTGATATGTTCATTAAGCTAACAGAGTTAAACCATACTTTTGATTGTGCAGTTCTGAACACTCTTTCTGTAGAAAATGCAAGTGGACATTCGGAGCGCTAAGAGGGTAATAGTGGAGAAAGGAATATATTCAAATATAAACTACACAGTAGCATTCTGTGAAAATTCTTTCTGTTCTGTGCATTCAACTAACAGAGTTGAACCTTACTTTTGATTGAGCCGTTCTGAAACACTCTTTCTGTAGAAACTGCAATTGGACATGCTAAGCGCTAAGAGGCCTACATTGGGAAAAGGAATATCTTCAAATAAAAACTACACAGATGCATTCTGTGAAACTTATTTCTGATCTGTAAATTCAGTTAACAGAGATAAAACTTATTTTTGATTGAGCAGTTATGAAACACTCTTTTTGTAGAAAATGCAAGTGGAGATTCGGAGCGCTAAGAGGGTAATAGTGGAAAAAGGAATGTCTCCAAATATAAACTACACAGAATCATTCTGTGAAACTTCTTTCTGATCTGTGCATTCAGCTAACAGAGTAAAAGCATACTTTTGATTGAGCAGATCTGAACACTCTTTCTGTAGAAAATGCAACTGGACATTTGGAGCGCTAAGAGAGTAGTAGTGGAAAAAGGAATATATTCAAATATAAACTACACAGAAGCATTCTGTGAAACTTCTTTCTGATCTGAGCATTCAGCTAACAGAGTTAAACCATACTTTTGATTGAGCAGTTTTGAAACACTCTGTCTGTAGAAAATGCAACTGGACATTCGTAGCGCCGAGTCGGTAATAGTGGAAAAAAGAATATTTTCAAATATAAACTACACAGAAGCATTGTATGAAATTACTTTCTGTTCTGTGCATTCAACTAACAGAGTTGAACCTTACTTTTGATTGAGCCTTTCTGAAACACTCTTTCTGTAGAAACTGCAATTGGACATTCTGAGCGCTAAGAGGCCTATATTGGGAAAAATAATATCTTCAAATAAAAACTACACAGAAGCATTGTGTGAAACTTATTTCTGATATGTTCATTAAGCTAACAGAGTTAAACCATACTTTTGATTGCGCAGTTCTGAACCCTCTTTCTGTAGAAAATGCAAGTGGACATTCGGAGCGCTAAGAGGGTAATAGTGGAGAAAGGAATATATTCAAATATAAACTACACAGTAGCATTCTGTGAAAATACTTTCTGTTCTGTGCATTCAACTAACAGAGTTGAACCTTACTTTTGATTGAGCCGTTCTGAAACACTCTTTCTGTAGAAACTGCAATTGGACATGCTAAGCGCTAAGAGGCCTATATTGGGAAAAAGAATATCTTCAAATAAAAACTACACAGATGCATTCTGTGAAACTTATTTCTGATCTGTAAATTCAGTTAACAGAGATAAAACATATTTTTGATTGAGCAGTTATGAAACACTCTTTTTGTAGAAAATGCAAGTGGAGATTCGGAGCGCTAAGAGGGAAATAGTGGAAAAAGGAATGTCTTCAAATATAAACTACACAGAAAAATTCGGTGAAACTTCTTTCTGATCTGTGCATTCAGCTAACAGAGTTAAAACATACTTTTGATTGAGCAGATCTGAACACTCTTTCTGTAGAAAATGCAACTGGACATTTGGAGCGCTAAGAGCGTAGTAGTGGAAAAAGGAATATATTCAAATATAAACTACACAGAAGCATTCTGTGAAACTTCTTTCTGATCTGAGCATTCAGCTAACAGAGTTAAACCATACTTTTGATTGAGTAGTTTTGAAACACTCTGTCTGTAGAAAATGCAACTGGACATTCGTAGCGCTAAGTGGGTAATAGTGGAAAAAAGAATATGTTCAAATATAAACTACACAGAAGCATTGTATGAAAATTCTTTCTGTTCTGTGCATTCAACTAACAGAGTTGAACCTTACTTTTGATTGAGCCGTTCTGAAACACTCTTTCTGTAGAAACTGCAATTGGACATTCTGAGCGCTAAGAGGCCTATATTGGGAAAAAGAATGTCTACAAATAAAAACTACACAGATGAATTGTGTGAAAATTCTTTCTGTTCTGTTTGTTCAACTAAAAGAGTTGAACCTTAGTTTTGATTGAGCCGTTCTGAAACACTCTTTCTGTAGAAAATGCAAGTGGAGATTCGGAGCGCTATGAGGGTAATAGTGGAAAAAGGAATGCCTCCAAATATAAACTACACAGAATCATTCTGTGAAACTTCTTTCTGATCTGTGCATTCAGCTAACAGAGTTAAAACATACTTTTGATTGAGCAGATCTGAACACTCTTTCTGTAGAAAATGCAACCGGACATTTGGAGCGCTAAGAGACTAGTAGTGGAAAAAGGAATATATTCAAATATAAACTACACAGAAGCATTCTGTGAAACTTCTTTCTGATCTGAGCATTCAGCTAACAGAGTTAAACCATACTTTTGATTGAGCAGTTTTGAAACTCTCTGTCTGTAGAAAATGCAACTGGACATTCGTAGCGCTAAGTGGGTAATAGTGGAAAAAAGAATATGTTCAAATATAAACTACACAGAAGCATTGTATGAAATTTCTTTCTGTTCTGTGCATTCAACTAACAGAGATGAACCTTACTTTTGATTGAGCCTTTCTGAAACACTCTTTCTGTAGTAACTGCAATTGGACATTCTGAGCGCTAAGAGGCCTATATTGGGAAAAATAATATCTTCAAATAAAAACTACACAGAAGCATTGTGTGAAACTTATTTCTGATATGTTCATTAAGCTAACAGAGTTAAACCATACTTTTGATTGTGCAGTTCTGAACACTCTTTCTGTAGAAAATGCAAGTGGACATTCGGAGCGCTAAGAGGGTAATAGTGGAGAAAGGAATATATTCAAATATAAACTACACAGTAGCATTCTGTGAAAATTCTTTCTGTTCTGTGCATTCAACTAACAGAGTTGAACCTTACTTTTGATTGAGCCGTTCTGAAACACTCTTTCTGTAGAAACTGCAATTGGACATGCTAAGCGCTAAGAGGCCTACATTGGGAAAAGGAATATCTTCAAATAAAAACTACACAGATGCATTCTGTGAAACTTATTTCTGATCTGTAAATTCAGTTAACAGAGATAAAACTTATTTTTGATTGAGCAGTTATGAAACACTCTTTTTGTAGAAAATGCAAGTGGAGATTCGGAGCGCTAAGTGGGTAATACTGGAAAAAGGAATGTCTTCAAATATAAACTACACAGAATCATTCGGTGAAACTTCTTTCTGATCTGTGCATTCAGCTAACAGAGTTAAACCATACTTTTGATTGAGCAGATCTGAACACACTTTCTGTAGAAAATGCAACTGGACATTTGGAGCGCTAAGAGCGTAGTAGTGGAAAAAGGAATATATTCAAATATAAACTACACAGAAGCATTCTGTGAAACTTCTTTCTGATCTGAGCATTCAGCTAACAGAGTTAAACCATACTTTTGATTGAGCAGTTTTGAAACACTCTGTCTGTAGAAAATGCCACTGGACATTCGTAGCGCTAAGTGGGTAATAGTGGAAAAAATAATGTGTTCAAATATAAACTAAACAGAAGCATTGTATGAAACTACTTTCTGTTCTGTGCATTCAACTAACAGAGTTGAACCTTACTTTTGATTGATCCGTTCTGAAACACTCTTTCTGTAGAAACTGCAATTGGACATTCTGAGCGCTAAGAGGCCTATATTCTGAAAAAGAATGTCTACAAATAAAAACTACACAGAAGAATTGTGTGAAACTACTTTCTGTTCTGTTTGTTAAACTAAAAGAGTTGAACCTTAGTTTTGATTGAGCCGTTCTGAAACACTCTTTCTGTAGAAAATGCAAGTGGAGATTCGGAGCGCTAAGAGGGTAATAGTGGAAAAAGGAATGTCTCCAAATATAAACTACACAGAATCATTCTGTGAAACTTCTTTCTGATCTGTGCATTCAGCTAACAGATTAAAAGCATACTTTTGATTGAGCAGATCTGAACACTCTTTCTGTAGAAAATGCAACTGGACATTTGGAGCGCTAAGAGAGTAGTAGTGGAAAAAGGAATATATTCAAATATAAACTACACAGAAGCATTCTGTGAAACTTCTTTCTGATCTGAGCATTCAGCTAACAGAGTTAAACCATACTTTTGATTGAGCAGTTTTGAAACACTCTGTCTGTAGAAAATGCAACTGGACATTCGTAGCGCCGAGTCGGTAATAGTGGAAAAAAGAATACGTTCAAATATAAACTACACAGAAGCATTGTATGAAATTACTTTCTGTTCTGTGCATTCAACTAACAGAGTTGAACCTTACTTTTTATTGAGCCTTTCTGAAACACTCTTTCTGTAGAAACTGCAATAGGACATTCTGAGCGCTAAGAGGCCTATATTGGGAAAAATAATATCTTCAAATAAAAACTACACAGAAGCATTGTGTGAAACTTATTTCTGATATGTTCATTAAGCTAACAGAGTTAAACCATACTTTTGATTGTGCAGTTCTGAACACTCTTTCTGTAGAAAATGCAAGTGGACATTCGGAGCGCTAAGAGGGTAATAGTGGAGAAAGGAATATATTCAAATATAAACTACACAGTAGCATTCTGTGAAAATTCTTTCTGTTCTGTGCATTCAACTAACAGAGTTGAACCTTACTTTTGATTGAGCCGTTCTGAAACACTCTTTCTGTAGAAACTGCAATTGGACATGCTAAGCGCTAAGAGGCCTACATTGGGAAAAAGAATATCTTCAAATAAAAACTACACAGATGCATTCTGTGAAACTTATTTCTGATCTGTAAATTCAGTTAACAGAGATAAAACTTATTTTTGATTGAGCAGTTATGAAACACTCTTTTTGTAGAAAATGCAAGTGGAGATTCGGAGCGCTAAGTGGGTAATAGTGGAAAAAGGAATGTCTTCAAATATAAACTACAAAGAATCATTCGGTGAAACTTCTTTCTGATCTGTGCATTCAGCTAACAGAGTTAAACCATACTTTTGATTGAGCAGATCTGAACACACTTTCTGTAGAAAATGCAACTGGACATTTGGAGCGCTAAGAGCGTAGTAGTGGAAAAAGGAATATATTCAAATATAAACTACACAGAAGCATTCTGTGAAACTTCTTTCTGATCTGAGCATTCAGCTAACAGAGTTAAACCATACTTTTGATTGAGCAGTTTTGAAACACTCTGTTTGTAGAAAATGCCACTGGACATTCGTAGCGCTAAGTGGGTAATAGTGGAAAAAATAATGTGTTCAAATATAAACTACACAGAAGCATTGAATGAAACTTCTTTCTGTTCTGTGCATTCAACTAACAGAGTTGAACCTTACTTTTGATTCAGCCGTTCTGAAACACTCTTTCTGTAGAAACTGCAATTGGACATTCTGAGCGCTAAGAGGCCTATATTGGGAAAAAGAATGTCTACAAATAAAAACTACACAGAAGAATTGTGTGAAACTTCTTTCTGTTCTGTTTGTTCAACTAAAAGAGTTGAACCTTAGTTTTGATTGAGCCGTTCTGAAACACTCTTTCTGTAGAAAATGCAAGTGGAGATTCGGAGCGCTAAGAGGGTAATAGTGGAAAAAGGAATGTCTCCAAATATAAACTACACAGAATCATTCTGTGAAACTTCTTTCTGCTCTGTGCATTCAGCTAACAGAGTAAAAGCATACTTTTGATTGAGCAGATCTGAACACTCTTTCTGTAGAAAATGCAACTGGACATTTGGAGCGCTAAGAGAGTAGTAGTGGAAAAAGGAATATATTCAAATATAAACTACACAGAAGCATTCTGTGAAACTTCTTTCTGATCTGAGCATTCAGCTAACAGAGTTAAACCATACTTTTGATTGAGCAGTTTTGAAACTCTCTGTCTGTAGAAAATGCGACTGGACATTCGTAGCGCTAAGTGGGTAATAGTGGAAAAAAGAATATGTTCCAATATAAACTACACAGAAGCATTGTATGAAATTTCTTTCTGTTCTGTGCATTCAACTAACAGAGATGAACCTTACTTTTGATTGAGCCTTTCTGAAACACTCTTTCTGTAGTAACTGCAATTGGACATTCTGAGCGCTAAGAGGCCTATATTGGGAAAAATAATATCTTCAAATAAAAACTACACAGAAGCATTGTGTGAAACTTATTTCTGATATGTTCATTAAGCTAACAGAGTTAAACCATACTTTTGATTGTGCAGTTCTGAACACTCTTTCTGTAGAAAATGCAAGTGGACTTTCGGAGCGCTAAGAGGGTAATAGTGGAGAAAGGAATATATTCAAATATAAACTACACAGTAGCATTCTGTGAAAATTCTTTCTGTTCTGTGCATTCAACTAACAGAGTTGAACCTTACTTTTGATTGAGCCGTTCTGAAACACTCTTTCTGTAGAAACTGCAATTGGACATGCTAAGCGCTAAGAGGCCTACATTGGGAAAAAGAATATCTTCAAATAAAAACTACACAGATGCATTCTGTGAAACTTATTTCTGATCTGTAAATTCAGTTAACAGAGATAAAACTTATTTTTGATTGAGCAGTTATGAAACACTCTTTTTGTAGAAAATGCAAGTGGAGATTCGGAGCGCTAAGTGGGTAATAGTGGAAAAAGGAATGTCTTCAAATATAAACTACAAAGAATCATTCGGTGAAACTTCTTTCTGATCTGTGCATTCAGCTAACAGAGTTAAACCATACTTTTGATTGAGCAGATCTGAACACACTTTCTGTAGAAAATGCAACTGGACATTTGGAGCGCTAAGAGCGTAGTAGTGGAAAAAGGAATATATTCAAATATAAACTACACAGAAGCATTCTGTGAAACTTCTTTCTGATCTGAGCATTCAGCTAACAGAGTTAAACCATACTTTTGATTGAGCAGTTTTGAAACACTCTGTCTGTAGAAAATGCCACTGGACATTCGTAGCGCTAAGTGGGTAATAGTGGAAAAAATAATGTGTTCAAATATAAACTACACAGAAGCATTGTATGAAACTTCTTTCTGTTCTGTGCATTCAACTAACAGAGTTGAACCTTACTTTTGATTGAGCCGTTCTGAAACACTCTTTCTGTAGAAACTGCAATTGGACATTCTGAGCGCTAAGAGGCCTATATTGGGAAAAAGAATGTCTACAAATAAAAACTACACAGAAGAATTGTGTGAAACTTCTTTCTGTTCTGTTTGTTCAACTAAAAGAGTTGAACCTTAGTTTTGATTGAGCCGTTCTGAAACACTCTTTCTGTAGAAAATGCAAGTGGAGATTCGGAGCGCTAAGAGGGTAATAGTGGAAAAAGGAATGTCTCCAAATATAAACTACACAGAATCATTCTGTGAAACTTCTTTCTGATCTGTGCATTCAGCTAACAGAGTAAAAGCATACTTTTTATTGAGCAGGTCTGAACACTCTTTCTGTAGAAAATGCAACTGGACATTTGGAGCGCTAAGAGAGTAGTAGTGGAAAAAGGAATATATTCAAATATAAACTACACAGAAGCATTCTGTGAAACTTCTTTCTGATCTGAGCATTCAGCTAACAGAGTTAAACCATACTTTTGATTGAGCAGTTTTGAAACACTCTGTCTGTAGAAAATGCAACTGGACATTCGTAGCGCCAAGTCGGTAATAGTGGAAAAAAGAATATGTTCAAATATAAACTACACAGAAGCATTGTATGAAATTACTTTCTGTTCTGTGCATTCAACTAACAGAGTTGAACCTTACTTTTGATTGAGCCTTTCTGAAACACTCTTTCTGTAGAAACAGCAATTGGACATTCTGAGCGCTAAGAGGCCTATATTGGGAAAAATAATATCTTCAAATAAAAACTACACAGAAGCATTGTGTGAAACTTATTTCTGATATGATCATTAAGCTAACAGAGTTAAACCATACTTTTGATTGCGCAGTTCTGAACACTCTTTCTGTAGAAAATGCAAGTGGACATTCGGAGCGCTAAGAGGGTAATAGTGGAGAAAGGAATATATTCAAATATAAACTACACAGTAGCATTCTGTGAAAATACTTTCTGTTCTGTGCATTCAACTAACAGAGTTGAACCTTACTTTTGATTGAGCCGTTCTGAAACACTCTTTCTGTAGAAACTGCAATTGGACATGCTAAGCGCTAAGAGGCCTACATTGGGAAAAAGAATATCTTCAAATAAAAACTACACAGATGCATTCTGTGAAACTTATTTCTGATCTGTAAATTCAGTTAACAGAGATAAAACATATTTTTGATTGAGCAGTTATGAAACACTCTTTTTGTAGAAAATGCAAGTGGAGATTTGGAGCGCTAAGAGGGAAATAGTGGAAAAAGGAATGTCTTCAAATATAAACTACACAGAATAATTCGGTGAAAATTCTTTCTGATCTGTGCATTCAGCTAACAGAGTTAAACCATACTTTTGATTGAGCAGATCTGAACACTCTTTCTGTAGAAAATGCAACTGGACATTTGGAGCGCTAAGAGCGTAGTAGTGGAAAAAGGAATATATTCAAATATAAACTACAGAGAAGCATTCTGTGAAACTTCTTTCTGATCTGAGCATTCAGCTAACAGAGTTAAACCATACTTTTGATTGAGCAGTTTTGAAACACTCTGTCTGTAGAAAATGCAACTGGACATTCGTAGCGCTAAGTGGGTAATAGTGGAAAAAAGAATATGTTCAAATATAAACTACACAGAAGCATTGTATGAAACTTCTTTCTGTTCTGTGCATTCAACTAACAGTGTTGAACCTTACTTTTGATTGAGCCGTTCTGAAACACTCTTTCTGTAGAAACTGCAATTGGACATTCTGAGCGCTAAGAGGCCTATATTGGGAAAAAGAATGTCTACAAATAAAAACTACACAGAAGAATTGTGTGAAACTTCTTTCTGTTCTGTTTGTTCAACTAAAAGAGTTGAACCTTAGTTTTGATTGAGCCGTTCTGAAACACTCTTTCTGTAGAAAATGCAAGTGGAGATTTGGAGCGCTAAGAGGGTAATAGTGGAAAAAGGAATGTCTCCAAATATAAACTACACAGAATCATTCTGTGAAACTTCTTTCTGATCTGTGCATTCAGCTAACAGAGTAAAAGCATACTTTTGATTGAGCAGATCTGAACACTCTTTCTGTAGAAAATGCAAGTGGACATTTGGAGCGCTAAGAGAGTAGTAGTGGAAAAAGGAATATATTCAAATATAAACTACACAGAAGCATTCTGTGAAACTTCTTTCTGATCTGAGCATTCAGCTAACAGAGTTAAACCATACTTTTGATTGAGCAGTTTTGAAACACTCTGTCTGTAGAAAATGCAACTGGACATTCGTAGCGCCAAGTCGGTAATAGTGGAAAAAAGAATATGTTCAAATATAAACTACACAGAAGCATTGTATGAAATTACTTTCTGTTCTGTGCATTCAACTAACAGAGTTGAACCTTACTTTTGATTGAGCCTTTCTGAAACACTCTTTCTGTAGAAACTGCAATTGGACATTCTGAGCGCTAAGAGGCCTATATTGGGAAAAAAAATATCTTCAAATAAAAACTACACAGAAGCATTGTGTGAAACTTATTTCTGATATGTTCATTAAGCTAACAGAGTTAAACCATACTTTTGATTGCGCAGTTCTGAACACTCTTTCTGTAGAAAATGCAAGTGGACATTCGGAGCGCTAAGAGGGTAATAGTGGAGAAAGGAATATATTCAAATATAAACTACACAGTAGCATTCTGTGAAAATACTTTCTGTTCTGTGCATTCAACTAACAGAGTTGAACCTTACTTTTGATTGAGCCGTTCTGAAACACTCTTTCTGTAGAAACTGCAATTGGACATGCTAAGCGCTAAGAGGCCTACATTGGGAAAAAGAATATCTTCAAATAAAAACTACACAGATGCATTCTGTGAAACTTATTTCTGATCTGTAAATTCAGTTAACAGAGATAAAACATATTTTTGATTGAGCAGTTATGAAACACTCTTTTTGTAGAAAATGCAAGTGGAGATTCGGAGCGCTAAGAGGGAAATAGTGGAAAAAGGAATGTCTTCAAATATAAACTACACAGAATAATTCGGTGAAATTTCTTTCTGATCTGTGCATTCAGCTAACAGAGTTAAACCATACTTTTGATTGAGCAGATCTGAACACTCTTTCTGTAGAAAATGCAACTGGACATTTGGAGCGCTAAGAGCGTAGTAGTGGAAAAAGGAATATATTCAAATATAAACTACACAGAAGCATTCTGTGAAACTTCTTTCTGATCTGAGCATTCAGCTAACAGAGTTAAACCATACTTTTGATTGAGCAGTTTTGAAACACTCTGTCTGTAGAAAATGCAACTGGACATTCGTAGCGCTAAGTGGGTAATAGTGGAAAAAAGAATATGTTCAAATATAAACTACACAGAAGCATTGTATGAAACTTCTTTCTGTTCTGTGCATTCAACTAACAGAGTTGAACCTTACTTTTGATTGAGCCGTTCTGAAACACTCTTTCTGTAGAAACTGCAATTGGACATTCTGAGCGCTAAGAGGCCTATATTGGGAAAAAGAATGTCTACAAATAAAAACTACACAGAAGAATTGTGTGAAACTTCTTTCTGTTCTGTTTGTTCAACTAAAAGAGTTGAACCTTAGTTTTGATTGAGCCGTTCTGAAACACTCTTTCTGTAGAAAATGCCAGTGGAGATTCGGAGCGCTAAGAGGGTAATAGTGGAAAAAGGGATGTCTCCAAATATAAACTACACAGAATCATTCTGTGAAACTTCTTTCTGATCTGTGCATTCAGCTAACAGAGTAAAAGCATACTTTTGATTGAGCAGATCTGAACACTCTTTCTGTAGAAAATGCAACTGGACATTTGGAGCGCTAAGAGAGTAGTAGTGGAAAAAGGAATATATTCAAATATAAACTACACAGAAGCATTCTGTGAAACTTCTTTCTGATCTGAGCATTCAGCTAACAGAGTTAAACCATTCTTTTGATGGAGCAGTTTTGAAACACTCTGTCTGTAGAAAATGCAACTGGACATTCGTAGCGCCAAGAGGGTAATAGTGGAAAAAAGAATATCTTCAAATATAACCTACACAGAAGCATTGTATGAAATTTCTTTCTGTTCTGTGCATTCAACTAACAGAGTTGAACTTTCCTTTTGATTGAGCCTTTCTGAAACACTCTTTCTGTAGAAACTGCAATTGGACATTCTGAGCTCTAAGAGGCCTATATTGGGAAAAATAATATCTTCAAATAAAAACTACACAGAAGCATTGTGTGAAACTTATTTATGATATGTTCATTAAGCTAACAGAGTTAAACCATACTTTTGATTGCGCAGTTCTGAACACTCTTTCTGTAGAAAATGCAAGTGGACCTTCGGAGCGCTAAGAGGGTAATAGTGGAGAAAGGAATATATTCAAATATAAACTACACAGTAGCATTCTGTGAAAATACTTTCTGTTCTGTGCATTCAACCAACAGAGTTGAACCTTACTTTTGATTGAGCCGTTATGAAACACTCTTTCTGTAGAAACTGCAATTGGACATGCTAAGCGCTAAGAGGCCTACATTGGGAAAAAGAATATCATCAAATAAAAACTACACAGATGCATTCTGTGAAACTTATTTCTGATCTGTAAATTCAGTTAACAGAGATAAAACATATTTTTGATTGAGCAGTTATGAAACACTCTTTTTGTAGAAAATGCAAGTGGAGATTCGGAGCGCTAAGAGGGAAATAGTGGAAAAAGGAATGTCTTCAAATATAAACTACACAGAATCATTCGGTGAAACTTCTTTCTGATCTGTGCATTCAGCTAACAGAGTTAAACCATACTTTTGATTGAGCAGATCTGAACACTCTTTCTGTAGAAAATGCAACTGGACATTTGGAGCGCTAAGAGCGTAGTAGTGGAAAAAGTAATATATTCAAATATAAACTACACAGAAGCATTCTGTGAAACTTCTTTCTGATCTGAGCATTCAGCTAACAGAGTTAAAACATACTTTTGATTGAGCAGTTTTGAAACACTCTGTCTGTAGAAAATGCCACTGGATATTCGTAGCGCTAAGTGGGTAATAGTGGAAAAAAGAATATGTTCAAATATAAACTACACAGAAGCATTGTATGAAACTTCTTTCTGTTCTGTGCATTCAACTAACAGTGTTGAACCTTACTTTTGATTGAGCCGTTCTGAAACACTCTTTCTGTAGAAACTGCAATTGGACATTCTGAGCGCTAAGAGGCCTATATTGGGAAAAAGAATGTCTACAAATAAAAACTACACAGAAGAATTGTGTGAAACTTCTTTCTGTTCTGTTTGTTCAACTAAAAGAGTTGAACCTTAGTTTTGATTGAGCCGTTCTGAAACACTCTTTCTGTAGAAAATGCAAGTGGAGATTTGGAGCGCTAAGAGGGTAATAGTGGAAAAAGGAATGTCTCCAAATATAAACTACACAGAATCATTCTGTGAAACTTCTTTCTGATCTGTGCATTCAGCTAACAGAGTAAAAGCATACTTTTGATTGAGCAGATCTGAACACTCTTTCTGTAGAAAATGCAACTGGACATTTGGAGCGCTAAGAGAGTAGTAGTGGAAAAAGGAATATATTCAAATATAAACTACACAGAAGCATTCTGTGAAACTTCTTTCTGATCTGAGCATTCAGCTAACAGAGTTAAACCATACTTTTGATTGAGCAGTTTTGAAACACTCTGTCTGTAGAAAATGCAACTGGACATTCGTAGCGCCAAGTCGGTAATAGTGGAAAAAAGAATATGTTCAAATATAAACTACACAGAAGCATTGTAAGAAATTACTTTCTGTTCTGTGCATTCAACTAACAGAGTTGAACCTTACTTTTGATTGAGCCTTTCTGAAACACTCTTTCTGTAGAAACTGCAATTGGACATTCTGAGCGCTAAGAGGCCTATATTGGGAAAAATAATATCTTCAAATAAAAACTACACAGAAGCATTGTGTGAAACTTAATTCTGATATGTTCATTAAGCTAACAGAGTTAAACCATACTTTTGATTGCGCAGTTCTGAACACTCTTTCTGTAGAAAATGCAAGTGGACATTCGGAGCGCTAAGAGGGTAATAGTGGAGAAAGGAATATATTCAAATATAAACTACACAGTAGCATTCTGTGAAAATACTTTCTGTTCTGTGCATTCAACTAACAGAGTTGAACCTTACTTTTGATTGAGCCGTTCTGAAACACTCTTTCTGTAGAAACTGCAATTGGACATGCTAAGCGCTAAGAGGCCTACATTGGGAAAAAGAATATCTTCAAATAAAAACTACACAGATGCATTCTGTGAAACTTATTTCTGATCTGTAAATTCAGTTAACAGAGATAAAACATATTTTTGATTGAGCAGTTATGAAACACTCTTTTTGTAGAAAATGCAAGTGGAGATTCGGAGCGCTAAGAGGGAAATAGTGGAAAAAGGAATGTCTTCAAATATAAACTACACAGAATAATTCGGTGAAATTTCTTTCTGATCTGTGCATTCAGCTAACAGAGTTAAACCATACTTTTGATTGAGCAGATCTGAACACTCTTTCTGTAGAAAATGCAACTGGACATTTGGAGCGCTAAGAGCGTAGTAGTGGAAAAAGGAATATATTCAAATATAAACTACACAGAAGCATTCTGTGAAACTTCTTTCTGATCTGAGCATTCAGCTAACAGAGTTAAACCATACTTTTGATTGAGCAGTTTTGAAACACTCTGTCTGTAGAAAATGCAACTGGACATTCGTAGCGCTAAGTGGGTAATAGTGGAAAAAAGAATATGTTCAAATATAAACTACACAGAAGCATTGTATGAAACTTCTTTCTGTTCTGTGCATTCAACTAACAGAGTTGAACCTTACTTTTGATTGAGCCGTTCTGAAACACTCTTTCTGTAGAAACTGCAATTGGACATTCTGAGCGCTAAGAGGCCTATATTGGGAAAAAGAATGTCTACAAATAAAAACTACACAGAAGAATTGTGTGAAACTTCTTTCTGTTCTGTTTGTTCAACTAAAAGAGTTGAACCTTAGTTTTGATTGAGCCGTTCTGAAACACTCTTTCTGTAGAAAATGCCAGTGGAGATTCGGAGCGCTAAGAGGGTAATAGTGGAAAAAGGAATGTCTCCAAATATAAACTACACAGAATCATTCTGTGAAACTTCTTTCTGATCTGTGCATTCAGCTAACAGAGTAAAAGCATACTTTTGATTGAGCAGATCTGAACACTCTTTCTGTAGAAAATGCAACTGGACATTTGGAGCGCTAAGAGAGTAGTAGTGGAAAAAGGAATATATTCAAATATAAACTACACAGAAGCATTCTGTGAAACTTTTTTCTGATCTGAGCATTCAGCTAACAGAGTTAAACCATACTTTTGATTGAGCAGTTTTGAAACACTCTGTCTGTAGAAAATGCAACTGGACATTCGTAGCGCCAAGTCGGTAATAGTGGAAAAAAGAATATGTTCAAATATAAACTACACAGAAGCATTGTATGAAATTACTTTCTGTTCTGTGCATTCAACTAACAGAGTTGAACCTTACTTTTGATTGAGCCTTTCTGAAACACTCTTTCTGTAGAAACTGCAATTGGACATTCTGAGCGCTAAGAGGCCTATATTGGGAAAAATAATATCTTCAAATAAAAACTACAAAGAAGCATTGTGTGAAACTTATTTCTGATATGTTCATTAAGCTAACAGAGTTAAACCATACTTTTGATTGCGCAGTTCTGAACACTCTTTCTGTAGAAAATGCAAGTGGACATTCGGAGCGCTAAGAGGGTAATAGTGGAGAAAGGAATATATTCAAATATAAACTACACAGAAGCATTCTGTGAAAATACTTTCTGTTCTGTGCATTCAACTAACAGAGTTGAACCTTACTTTTGATTGAGCCGTTCTGAAACACTCTTTCTGTAGAAACTGCAATTGGACATGCTAAGCGCTAAGAGGCCTACATTGGGAAAAAGAATATCTTCAAATAAAAACTACACAGATGCATTCTGTGAAACTTATTTCTGATCTGTAAATTCAGTTAACAGAGATAAAACATATTTTTGATTGAGCAGTTATGAAACACTCTTTTTGTAGAAAATGCAAGTGGAGATTTGGAGCGCTAAGAGGGAAATAGTGGAAAAAGGAATGTCTTCAAATATAAACTACACAGAATAATTCGGTGAAATTTCTTTCTGATCTGTGCATTCAGCTAACAGAGTTAAACCATACTTTTGATTGAGCAGATCTGAACACTCTTTCTGTAGAAAATGCAACTGGACATTTGGAGCGCTAAGAGCGTAGTAGTGGAAAAAGGAATATATTCAAATATAAACTACAGAGAAGCATTCTGTGAAACTTCTTTCTGATCTGAGCATTCAGCTAACAGAGTTAAACCATACTTTTGATTGAGCAGTTTTGAAACACTCTGTCTGTAGAAAATGCAACTGGACATTCGTAGCGCTAAGTGGGTAATAGTGGAAAAAAGAATATGTTCAAATATAAACTACACAGAAGCATTGTATGAAACTTCTTTCTGTTCTGTGCATTCAACTAACAGAGTTGAACCTTACTTTTGATTGAGCCGTTCTGAAACACTCTTTCTGTAGAAACTGCAATTGGACATTCTGAGCGCTAAGAGGCCTATATTGGGAAAAAGAATGTCTACAAATAAAAACTACACAGAAGAATTGTGTGAAACTTCTTTCTGTTCTGTTTGTTCAACTAAAAGAGTTGAACCTTAGTTTTGATTGAGCCGTTCTGAAACACTCTTTCTGTAGAAAATGCCAGTGGAGATTCGGAGCGCTAAGAGGGTAATAGTGGAAAAAGGGATGTCTCCAAATATAAACTACACAGAATCATTCTGTGAAACTTCTTTCTGATCTGTGCATTCAGCTAACAGAGTAAAAGCATACTTTTGATTGAGCAGATCTGAACACTCTTTCTGTAGAAAATGCAACTGGACATTTGGAGCGCTAAGAGAGTAGTAGTGGAAAAAGGAATATATTCAAATATAAACTACACAGAAGCATTCTGTGAAACTTCTTTCTGATCTGAGCATTCAGCTAACAGAGTTAAACCATTCTTTTGATGGAGCAGTTTTGAAACACTCTGTCTGTAGAAAATGCAACTGGACATTCGTAGCGCCAAGAGGGTAATAGTGGAAAAAAGAATATCTTCAAATATAACCTACACAGAAGCATTGTATGAAATTTCTTTCTGTTCTGTGCATTCAACTAACAGAGTTGAACCTTCCTTTTGATTGAGCCTTTCTGAAACACTCTTTCTGTAGAAACTGCAATTGGACATTCTGAGCTCTAAGAGGCCTATATTGGGAAAAATAATATCTTCAAATAAAAACTACACAGAAGCATTGTGTGAAACTTATTTATGATATGTTCATTAAGCTAACAGAGTTAAACCACACTTTTGATTGCGCAGTTCTGAACACTCTTTCTGTAGAAAATGCAAGTGGACCTTCGGAGCGCTAAGAGGGTATTAGTGGAGAAAGGAATATATTCAAATATAAACTACACAGTAGCATTCTGTGAAAATACTTTCTGTTCTGTGCATTCAACCAACAGAGTTGAACCTTACTTTTGATTGAGCCGTTCTGAAACACTCTTTCTGTAGAAACTGCAATTGGACATGCTAAGCGCTAAGAGGCCTACATTGGGAAAAAGAATATCATCAAATAAAAACTACACAGATGCATTCTGTGAAACTTATTTCTGATCTGTAAATTCAGTTAACAGAGATAAAACATATTTTTGATTGAGCAGTTATGAAACACTCTTTTTGTAGAAAATGCAAGTGGAGATTCGGAGCGCTAAGAGGGAAATAGTGGAAAAAGGAATGTCTTCAAATATAAACTACACAGAATCATTCGGTGAAACTTCTTTCTGATCTGTGCATTCAGCTAACAGAGTTAAACCATACTTTTGATTGAGCAGATCTGAACACTCTTTCTGTAGAAAATGCAACTGGACATTTGGAGCGCTAAGAGCGTAGTAGTGGAAAAAGTAATATATTCAAATATAAACTACACAGAAGCATTCTGTGAAACTTCTTTCTGATCTGAGCATTCAGCTAACAGAGTTAAAACATACTTTTGATTGAGCAGTTTTGAAACACTCTGTCTGTAGAAAATGCCACTGGATATTCGTAGCGCTAAGTGGGTAATAGTGGAAAAAAGAATATGTTCAAATATAAACTACACAGAAGCATTGTATGAAACTTCTTTCTGTTCTGTGCATTCAACTAACAGTGTTGAACCTTACTTTTGATTGAGCCGTTCTGAAACACTCTTTCTGTAGAAACTGCAATTGGACATTCTGAGCGCTAAGAGGCCTATATTGGGAAAAAGAATGTCTACAAATAAAAACTACACAGAAGAATTGTGTGAAACTTCTTTCTGTTCTGTTTGTTCAACTAAAAGAGTTGAACCTTAGTTTTGATTGAGCCGTTCTGAAACACTCTTTCTGTAGAAAATGCAAGTGGAGATTTGGAGCGCTAAGAGGGTAATAGTGGAAAAAGGAATGTCTCCAAATATAAACTACACAGAATCATTCTGTGAAACTTCTTTCTGATCTGTGCATTCAGCTAACAGAGTAAAAGCATACTTTTGATTGAGCAGATCTGAACACTCTTTCTGTAGAAAATGCAACTGGACATTTGGAGCGCTAAGAGAGTAGTAGTGGAAAAAGGAATATATTCAAATATAAACTACACAGAAGCATTCTGTGAAACTTCTTTCTGATCTGAGCATTCAGCTAACAGAGTTAAACCATACTTTTGATTGAGCAGTTTTGAAACACTCTGTCTGTAGAAAATGCAACTGGACATTCGTAGCGCCAAGTCGGTAATAGTGGAAAAAAGAATATGTTCAAATATAAACTACACAGAAGCATTGTATGAAATTACTTTCTGTTCTGTGCATTCAACTAACAGAGTTGAACCTTACTTTTGATTGAGCCTTTCTGAAACACTCTTTCTGTAGAAACTGCAATTGGACATTCTGAGCGCTAAGAGGCCTATATTGGGAAAAATAATATCTTCAAATAAAAACTACACAGAAGCATTGTGTGAAACTTATTTCTGATATGTTCATTAAGCTAACAGAGTTAAACCATACTTTTGATTGCGCAGTTCTGAACACTCTTTCTGTAGAAAATGCAAGTGGACATTCGGAGCGCTAAGAGGGTAATAGTGGAGAAAGGAATATATTCAAATATAAACTACACAGTAGCATTCTGTGAAAATACTTTCTGTTCTGTGCATTCAACTAACAGAGTTGAACCTTACTTTTGATTGAGCCGTTCTGAAACACTCTTTCTGTAGAAACTGCAATTGGACATGCTAAGCGCTAAGAGGCCTACATTGGGAAAAAGAATATCTTCAAATAAAAACTACACAGATGCATTCTGTGAAACTTATTTCTGATCTGTAAATTCAGTTAACAGAGATAAAACATATTTTTGATTGAGCAGTTATGAAACACTCTTTTTGTAGAAAATGCAAGTGGAGATTCGGAGCGCTAAGAGGGAAATAGTGGAAAAAGGAATGTCTTCAAATATAAACTACACAGAATAATTCGGTGAAATTTCTTTCTGATCTGTGCATTCAGCTAACAGAGTTAAACCATACTTTTGATTGAGCAGATCTGAACACTCTTTCTGTAGAAAATGCAACTGGACATTTGGAGCGCTAAGAGCGTAGTAGTGGAAAAAGGAATATATTCAAATATAAACTACACAGAAGCATTCTGTGAAACTTCTTTCTGATCTGAGCATTCAGCTAACAGAGTTAAACCATACTTTTGATTGAGCAGTTTTGAAACACTCTGTCTGTAGAAAATGCCACTGGATATTCGTAGCGCTAAGTGGGTAATAGTGGAAAAAAGAATATGTTCAAATATAAACTACACAGAAGCATTGTATGAAACTTCTTTCTGTTCTGTGCATTCAACTAACAGTGTTGAACCTTACTTTTGATTGAGCCGTTCTGAAACACTCTTTCTGTAGAAACTGCAATTGGACATTCTGAGCGCTAAGAGGCCTATATTGGGAAAAAGAATGTCTACAAATAAAAACTACACAGAAGAATTGTGTGAAACTTCTTTCTGTTCTGTTTGTTCAACTAAAAGAGTTGAACCTTAGTTTTGATTGAGCCGTTCTGAAACACTCTTTCTGTAGAAAATGCAAGTGGAGATTTGGAGCGCTAAGAGGGTAATAGTGGAAAAAGGAATGTCTCCAAATATAAACTACACAGAATCATTCTGTGAAACTTCTTTCTGATCTGTGCATTCAGCTAACAGAGTAAAAGCATACTTTTGATTGAGCAGATCTGAACACTCTTTCTGTAGAAAATGCAACTGGACATTTGGAGCGCTAAGAGAGTAGTAGTGGAAAAAGGAATATATTCAAATATAAACTACACAGAAGCATTCTGTGAAACTTCTTTCTGATCTGAGCATTCAGCTAACAGAGTTAAACCATACTTTTGATTGAGCAGTTTTGAAACACTCTGTCTGTAGAAAATGCAACTGGACATTCGTAGCGCCAAGTCGGTAATAGTGGAAAAAAGAATATGTTCAAATATAAACTACACAGAAGCATTGTATGAAATTACTTTCTGTTCTGTGCATTCAACTAACAGAGTTGAACCTTACTTTTGATTGAGCCTTTCTGAAACACTCTTTCTGTAGAAACTGCAATTGGACATTCTGAGCGCTAAGAGGCCTATATTGGGAAAAATAATATCTTCAAATAAAAACTACACAGAAGCATTGTGTGAAACTTATTTCTGATATGTTCATTAAGCTAACAGAGTTAAACCATACTTTTGATTGCGCAGTTCTGAACACTCTTTCTGTAGAAAATGCAAGTGGACATTCGGAGCGCTAAGAGGGTAATAGTGGAGAAAGGAATATATTCAAATATAAACTACACAGTAGCATTCTGTGAAAATACTTTCTGTTCTGTGCATTCAACTAACAGAGTTGAACCTTACTTTTGATTGAGCCGTTCTGAAACACTCTTTCTGTAGAAACTGCAATTGGACATGCTAAGCGCTAAGAGGCCTACATTGGGAAAAAGAATATCTTCAAATAAAAACTACACAGATGCATTCTGTGAAACTTATTTCTGATCTGTAAATTCAGTTAACAGAGATAAAACATATTTTTGATTGAGCAGTTATGAAACACTCTTTTTGTAGAAAATGCAAGTGGAGATTCGGAGCGCTAAGAGGGAAATAGTGGAAAAAGGAATGTCTTCAAATATAAACTACACAGAATAATTCGGTGAAATTTCTTTCTGATCTGTGCATTCAGCTAACAGAGTTAAACCATACTTTTGATTGAGCAGATCTGAACACTCTTTCTGTAGAAAATGCAACTGGACATTTGGAGCGCTAAGAGCGTAGTAGTGGAAAAAGGAATATATTCAAATATAAACTACACAGAAGCATTCTGTGAAACTTCTTTCTGATCTGAGCATTCAGCTAACAGAGTTAAACCATACTTTTGATTGAGCAGTTTTGAAACACTCTGTCTGTAGAAAATGCAACTGGACATTCGTAGCGCTAAGTGGGTAATAGTGGAAAAAAGAATATGTTCAAATATAAACTACACAGAAGCATTGTATGAAACTTCTTTCTGTTCTGTGCATTCAACTAACAGAGTTGAACCTTACTTTTGATTGAGCCGTTCTGAAACACTCTTTCTGTAGAAACTGCAATTGGACATTCTGAGCGCTAAGAGGCCTATATTGGGAAAAAGAATGTCTACAAATAAAAACTACACAGAAGAATTGTGTGAAACTTCTTTCTGTTCTGTTTGTTCAACTAAAAGAGTTGAACCTTAGTTTTGATTGAGCCGTTCTGAAACACTCTTTCTGTAGAAAATGCCAGTGGAGATTCGGAGCGCTAAGAGGGTAATAGTGGAAAAAGGAATGTCTCCAAATATAAACTACACAGAATCATTCTGTGAAACTTCTTTCTGATCTGTGCATTCAGCTAACAGAGTAAAAGCATACTTTTGATTGAGCAGATCTGAACACTCTTTCTGTAGAAAATGCAACTGGACATTTGGAGCGCTAAGAGAGTAGTAGTGGAAAAAGGAATATATTCAAATATAAACTACACAGAAGCATTCTGTGAAACTTCTTTCTGATCTGAGCATTCAGCTAACAGAGTTAAACCATACTTTTGATTGAGCAGTTTTGAAACACTCTGTCTGTAGAAAATGCAACTGGACATTCGTAGCGCCAAGAGGGTAATAGTGGAAAAAAGAATATCTTCAAATATAACCTACACAGAAGCATTGTATGAAATTTCTTTCTGTTCTGTGCATTCAACTAACAGAGTTGAACCTTCCTTTTGATTGAGCCTTTCTGAAACACTCTTTCTGTAGAAACTGCAATTGGACATTCTGAGCTCTAAGAGGCCTATATTGGGAAAAATAATATCTTCAAATAAAAACTACACAGAAGCATTGTGTGAAACTTATTTATGATATGTTCATTAAGCTAACAGAGTTAAACCATACTTTTGATTGCGCAGTTCTGAACACTCTTTCTGTAGAAAATGCAAGTGGACATTCGGAGCGCTAAGAGGGTAATAGTGGAGAAAGGAATATATTCAAATATAAACTACACAGTAGCATTCTGTGAAAATACTTTCTGTTCTGTGCATTCAACCAACAGAGTTGAACCTTACTTTTGATTGAGCCGTTCTGAAACACTCTTTCTGTAGAAACTGCAATTGGACATGCTAAGCGCTAAGAGGCCTACATTGGGAAAAAGAATATCATCAAATAAAAACTACACAGATGCATTCTGTGAAACTTATTTCTGATCTGTAAATTCAGTTAACAGAGATAAAACATATTTTTGATTGAGCAGTTATGAAACACTCTTTTTGTAGAGAATGCAAGTGGAGATTCGGAGCGCTAAGAGGGAAATAGTGGAAAAAGGAATGTCTTCAAATATAAACTACACAGAATCATTCGGTGAAACTTCTTTCTGATCTGTGCATTCAGCTAACAGAGTTAAACCATACTTTTGATTGAGCAGATCTGAACACTCTTTCTGTAGAAAATGCAACTGGACATTTGGAGCGCTAAGAGCGTAGTAGTGGAAAAAGGAATATATTCAAATATAAACTACACAGAAGCATTCTGTGAAACTTCTTTCTGATCTGAGCATTCAGCTAACAGAGTTAAAACATACTTTTGATTGAGCAGTTTTGAAACACTCTGTCTGTAGAAAATGCCACTGGATATTCGTAGCGCTAAGTGGGTAATAGTGGAAAAAAGAATATGTTCAAATATAAACTACACAGAAGCATTGTATGAAACTTCTTTCTGTTCTGTGCATTCAACTAACAGAGTTGAACCTTACTTTTGATTGAGCCGTTCTGAAACACTCTTTCTGTAGAAACTGCAATTGGACATTCTGAGCGCTAAGAGGCCTATATTGGGAAAAAGAATGTCTACAAATAAAAACTACACAGAAGAATTGTGTGAAACTTCTTTCTGTTCTGTTTGTTCAACTAAAAGATTTGAACCTTAGTTTTGATTGAGCCGTTCTGAAACACTCTTTCTGTAGAAAATGCAAGTGGAGATTTGGAGCGCTAAGAGGGTAATAGTGGAAAAAGGAATGTCTCCAAATATAAACTACACAGAATCATTCTGTGAAACTTCTTTCTGATCTGTGCATTCAGCTAACAGAGTAAAAGCATACTTTTGATTGAGCAGATCTGAACACTCTTTCTGAGGAAATGCAACTGGACATTTGGAGCGCTAAGAGAGTAGTAGTGGAAAAAGGAATATATTCAAATATAAACTACACAGAAGCATTCTGTGAAACTTCTTTCTGATCTGAGCATTCAGCTAACAGAGTTAAACCATACTTTTGATTGAGCAGTTTTGAAACACTCTGTCTGTAGAAAATGCAACTGGACATTCGTAGCGCCAAGTCGGTAATAGTGGAAAAAATAATATGTTCAAATATAAACTACACAGAAGCATTGTATGAAATTACTTTCTGTTCTGTGCATTCAACTAACAGAGTTGAACCTTACTTTTGATTGAGCCTTTCTGAAACACTCTTTCTGTAGAAACTGCAATTGGACATTCTGAGCGCTAAGAGGCCTATATTGGGAAAAATAATATCTTCAAATAAAAACTACACAGAAGCATTGTGTGAAACTTATTTCTGATATGTTCATTAAGCTAACAGAGTTAAACCATACTTTTGATTGCGCAGTTCTGAACACTCTTTCTGTAGAAAATGCAAGTGGACATTCGGAGCGCTAAGAGGGTAATAGTGGAGAAAGGAATATATTCAAATATAAACTACACAGTAGCATTCTGTGAAAATACTTTCTGTTCTGTGCATTCAACTAACAGAGTTGAACCTTACTTTTGATTGAGCCGTTCTGAAACACTCTTTCTGTAGAAACTGCAATTGGACATGCTAAGCGCTAAGAGGCCTACATTGGGAAAAAGAATATCTTCAAATAAAAACTACACAGATGCATTCTGTGAAACTTATTTCTGATCTGTAAATTCAGTTAACAGAGATAAAACATATTTTTGATTGAGCAGTTATGAAACACTCTTTTTGTAGAAAATGCAAGTGGAGATTCGGAGCGCTAAGAGGGAAATAGTGGAAAAAGGAATGTCTACAAATATAAACTACACAGAATAATTCGGTGAAATTTCTTTCTGATCTGTGCATTCAGCTAACAGAGTTAAACCATACTTTTGATTGAGCAGATCTGAACACTCTTTCTGTAGAAAATGCAACTGGACATTTGGAGCGCTAAGAGCGTAGTAGTGGAAAAAGGAATATATACAAATATAAACTACACAGAAGCATTCTGTGAAACTTCTTTCTGATCTGAGCATTCAGCTAACAGAGTTAAACCATACTTTTGATTGAGCAGTTTTGAAACACTCTGTCTGTAGAAAATGCAACTGGACATTCGTAGCGCTAAGTGGGTAATAGTGGAAAAAAGAATATGTTCAAATATAAACTACACAGAAGCATTGTATGAAACTTCTTTCTGTTCTGTGCATTCAACTAACAGAGTTGAACCTTACTTTTGATTGAGCCGTTCTGAAACACTCTTTCTGTAGAAACTGCAATTGGACATTCTGAGCGCTAAGAGGCCTATATTGGGAAAAAGAATGTCTACAAATAAAAACTACACAGAAGAATTGTGTGAAACTTCTTTCTGTTCTGTTTGTTCAACTAAAAGAGTTGAACCTTAGTTTTGATTGAGCCGTTCTGAAACACTATTTCTGTAGAAAATGCAAGTGGAGATTCGGAGCGCTAAGAGGGTAATAGTGGAAAAAGGAATGCCTCCAAATATAAACTACACAGAATCATTCTGTGAAACTTCTTTCTGATCTGTGCATTCAGCTAACAGAGTTAAACCATACTTTTGATTGAGCAGATCTGAACACTCTTTCTGTAGAAAATGCAACCGGACATTTGGAGCGCTAAGAGAGTAGTAGTGGAAAAAGGAATATATTCAAATATAAACTACACAGAAGCATTCTGTGAAACTTCTTTCTGATCTGAGCATTCAGCTAACAGAGTTAAACCATACTTTTGATTGAGCAGTTTTGAAACTCTCTGTCTGTAGAAAATGCAACTGGACATTCGTAGCGCTAAGTGGGTAATAGTGGGAAAAAGAATATGTTCAAATATAAACTACACAGAAGCATTGTATGAAATTTCTTTCTGTTCTGTGCATTCAACTAACAGAGATGAACCTTACTTTTGATTGAGCCTTTCTGAAACACTCTTTCTGTAGAAACTGCAATTGGACATTCTGAGCGCTAAGAGGCATATATTGGGAAAAATAATATCTTCAAATAAAAACTACACAGAAGCATTGTGTGAAACTTATTTCTGATATGTTCATTAAGCTAACAGAGTTAAACCATACTTTTGATTGCGCAGTTCTGAACACTCTTTCTGTAGAAAATGCAAGTGGACATTCGGAGCGCTAAGAGGGTAATAGTGGAGAAAGGAATATATTCAAATATAAACTACACAGTAGCATTCTGTGAAAATTCTTTCTGTTCTGTGCATTCAACTAACAGAGTTGAACCTTACTTTTGATTGAGCCGTTCTGAAACACTCTTTCTGTAGAAACTGCAATTGGACATGCTAAGCGCTAAGAGGCCTACATTGGGAAAAAGAATATCTTCAAATAAAAACTACACAGATGCATTCTGTGAAACTTATTTCTGATCTGTAAATTCAGTTAACAGAGATAAAACATATTTTTGATTGAGCAGTTATGAAACACTCTTTTTGTAGAAAATGCAAGTGGAGATTCGGAGCGCTAAGAGGGTAATAGTGGAAAAAGGAATGTCTTCAAATATAAACTACACAGAACCATTCGGTGAAACTTCTTTCTGATCTGTGCATTCAGCTAACAGAGTTAAACCATACTTTTGATTGAGCAGATCTGAACACTCTTTCTGTAGAAAATGCAACTGGACATTTGGAGCGCTAAGAGCGTAGTAGTGGAAAAAGGAATATATTTAAATATAAACTACACAGAAGCATTCTGTGAAACTTCTTTCTGATCTGAGCATTCAGCTAACAGAGTTAAACCATACTTTTGATTGAGCAGTTTTGAAACACTCTGTCTGTAGAAAATGCCACTGGACATTCGTAGCGCTAAGTGGGTAATAGTGGAAAAAAAAATGTGTTCAAATATAAACTACACAGAAGCATTGTATGAAACTACTTTCTGTTCTGTGCATTCAACTAACATAGTTGAACCTTACTTTTGATTGAGCCGTTCTGAAACACTCTTTCTGTAGAAACTGCAATTGGACATTCTGAGCGCTAAGAGGCCTATATTGGGAAAAAGAATGTCTACAAATAAAAACTACACAGAAGAATTGTGTGAAACTTCTTTCTGTTCTGTTTGTTCAACTAAAAGAGTTGAACCTTAGTTTTGATTGAGCCGTTCTGAAACACTCTTTCTGTAGAAAATGCAAGTGGAGATTCGGAGCGCTAAGAGGGTAATAGTGGAAAAAGGAATGTCTCCAAATATAAACTACACAGAATCATTCTGTGAAACTTCTTTCTGATCTGTGCATTCAGCTAACAGAGTTAAACCATACTTTTGATTGAGCAGATCTGAACAATCTTTCTGTAGAAAATGCAACTGGACATTTGGAGCGCTAAGAGAGTAGTAGTGGAAAAAGGAATATATTCAAATATAAACTACACAGAAGCATTCTGTGAAACTTCTTTCTGATCTGAGCATTCAGCTAACAGAGTTAAACCATACTTTTGATTGAGCAGTTTTGAAACACTCTGTCTGTAGAAAATGCAACTGGACATTCGTAGCGCCAAGTGGGTAATAGTGGAAAAAAGAATATCTTCAAATATAACCTACACAGAAGCATTGTATGAAATTTCTTTCTGTTCTGTGCATTCAACTAACAGAGTTGAACCTTCCTTTTGATTGAGCCTTTCTGAAACACTCTTTCTGTAGAAACTGCAATTGGACATTCTGAGCGCTAAGAGGCCTATATTGGGAAAAATAATATCTTCAAATAAAAACTACACAGAAGCATTGTGTGAAACTTATTTATGATATGTTCATTAAGCTAACAGAGTTAAACCATACTTTTGATTGCGCAGTTCTGAACACTCTTTCTGTAGAAAATGCAAGTGGACATTCGGAGCGCTAAGAGGGTAATTGTGGAGAAAGGAATATATTCAAATATAAACTACACAGTAGCATTCTGTGAAAATTCTTTCTGTTCTGTGCATTCAACTAACAGAGTTGAACCTTACTTTTGATTGAGCCGTTCTGAAACACTCTTTCTGTAGAAACTGCAATTGGACATGCTAAGCGCTAAGTGGCCTACATTGGGAAAAAGAATATCATCAAATAAAAACTACACAGATGCATTCTGTGAAACTTATTTCTGATCTGTAAATTCAGTTAACAGAGATAAAACATATTTTTGATTGAGCAGTTATGAAACACTCTTTTTGTAGAAAATGCAAGTGGAGATTCGGAGCGCTAAGAGGGAAATAGTGGAAAAAGGAATGCCTTCAAATATAAACTACACAGAATCATTCGGTGAAACTTCTTTCTGATCTGTGCATTCAGCTAACAGAGTTAAAACATACTTTTGATTGAGCAGATCTGAACACTCTTTCTGTAGAAAATGCAACTGGACATTTGGAGCGCTAAGAGCGTAGTAGTGGAAAAAGGAATATATTCAAATATAAACTACACAGAAGCATTCTGTGAAACTTCTTTCTGATCTGAGCATTCAGCTAACAGAGTTAAACCATACTTTTGATTGAGCAGTTTTGAAACACTCTGTCTGTAGAAAATGCAACTGGACATTCGTAGCGCTAAGTGGGTAATAGTGGAAAAAAGAATATGTTCAAATATAAACTACACAGAAGCATTGTATGAAACTTCTTTCTGTTCTGTGCATTCAACTAACAGAGTTGAACCTTACTTTTGATTGAGCCGTTCTGAAACACTCTTTCTGTAGAAACTGCAATTGGACATTCTGAGCGCTAAGAGGCCTATATTGGGAAAAAGAATGTCTACAAATAAAAACTACACAGAAGAATTTTGTGAAACTTCTTTCTGTTCTGTTTGATCAACTAAAAGAGTTGAACCTTAGTTTTGATTGAGCCGTTCTGAAACACTCTTTCTGTAGAAAATGCAAGTGGAGATTCGGAGCGCTAAGAGGGTAATAGTGGAAAAAGGAATGCCTCCAAATATAAACTTCACAGAATCATTCTGTGAAAGTTCTTTCTGATCTGTGCATTCAGCTAACAGAGTAAAAGCATACTTTTGATTGAGCAGATCTGAACACTCTTTCTGTAGAAAATGCAACTGGACATTTGGAGCGCTAAGAGAGTAGTAGTGGAAAAAGGAATATATTCAAATATAAACTACACAGAAGCATTCTGTGAAACTACTTTCTGATCTGAGCATTCAGCTAACAGAGTTAAACCATACTTTTGATTGAGCAGTTTTGAAACACTCTGTCTGTAGAAAATGCAACTGGACATTCGTAGCGCCAAGAGGGTAATAGTGGAAAAAAGAATATCTTCAAATATAACCTACACAGAAGCATTGTATGAAATTTCTTTCTGTTCTGTGCATTCAACTAACAGAGTTGAACCTTACTTTTGATTGAGCCTTTCTGAAACACTCTTTCTGTAGAAACTGCAATTGGACATTCTGAGCGCTAAGAGGCCTATATTGGGAAAAATAATATCTTCAAATAAAAACTACACAGAAGCATTGTGTGAAACTTATTTATGATATGTTCATTAAGCTAACAGAGTTAAACCATACTTTTGATTGCGCAGTTCTGAACACTCTTTCTGTAGAAAATGCAAGTGGACATTCGGAGCGCTAAGAGGGTAATAGTGGAGAAAGGAATATATTCAAATATAAACTACACAGTAGCATTCTGTGAAAATACTTTCTGTTCTGTGCATTCAACCAACAGAGTTGAACCTTACTTTTGATTGAGCCGTTCTGAAACACTCTTTCTGTAGAAACTGCAATTGGACATGCTAAGCGCTAAGAGGCCTACATTGGGAAAAAGAATATCATCAAATAAAAACTACACAGATGCATTCTGTGAAACTTATTTCTGATCTGTAAATTCAGTTAACAGAGATAAAACATATTTTTGATTGAGCAGTTATGAAACACTCTTTTTGTAGAGAATGCAAGTGGAGATTCGGAGCGCTAAGAGGGAAATAGTGGAAAAAGGAATGTCTTCAAATATAAACTACACAGAATCATTCGGTGAAACTTCTTTCTGATCTGTGCATTCAGCTAACAGAGTTAAACCATACTTTTGATTGAGCAGATCTGAACACTCTTTCTTTAGAAAATGCAACTGGACATTTGGAGCGCTAAGAGCATAGTAGTGGAAAAAGGAATATATTCAAATATAAACTACACAGAAGCATTCTGTGAAACTTCTTTCTGATCTGAGCATTCAGCTAACAGAGTTAAACCATACTTTTGATTGAGCAGTTTTGAAACACTCTGTCTGTAGAAAATGCAACTGGACATTCGTAGCGCTAAGTGGGTAATAGTGGAAAAAAGAATATGTTCAAATATAAACTACTCAGAAGCATTGTATGAAACTTCTTTCTGTTCTGTGCATTCAACTAACAGAGTTGAACCTTACTTTTGATTGAGCCGTTCTGAAACACTCTTTCTGTAGAAACTGCAATTGGACATTCTGAGCGCTAAGAGGCCTATATTGGGAAAAAGAATGTCTACAAATAAAAACTACACAGAAGAATTGTGTGAAACTTCTTTCTGTTCTGTTTGTTCAACTAAAAGAGTTGAACCTTAGTTTTGATTGAGCCGTTCTGAAACACTCTTTCTGTAGAAAATGCAAGTGGAGATTCGGAGCGCTAAGAGGGTAATAGTGGAAAAAGGAATGCCTCCAAATATAAACTACACAGAATCATACTGTGAAACTTCTTTCTGATCTGTGCATTCAGCTAACAGAGTTAAACCATACTTTTGATTGAGCAGATCTGAACACTCTTTCTGTAGAAAATGCAACCGGACATTTGGAGCGCTAAGAGAGTAGTAGTGGAAAAAGGAATATATTCAAATATAAACTACACAGAAGCATTCTGTGAAACTTCTTTCTGATCTGAGCATTCAGCTAACAGAGTTAAACCATACTTTTGATTGAGCAGTTTTGAAACTCTCTGTCTGTAGAAAATGCAACTGGACATTCGTAGCGCTAAGTGGGTAATAGTGGGAAAAAGAATATGTTCAAATATAAACTACACAGAAGCATTGTATGAAATTTCTTTCTGTTCTGTGCATTCAACTAACAGAGATGAACCTTACTTTTGATTGAGCCTTTCTGAAACACTCTTTCTGTAGAAACTGCAATAGGACATTCTGAGCGCTAAGAGGCCTATATTGGGAAAAATAATATCTTCAAATAAAAACTACACAGAAGCATTGTGTGAAACTTATTTCTGATATGTTCATTAAGCTAACAGAGTTAAACCATACTTTTGATTGCGCAGTTCTGAACACTCTTTCTGTAGAAAATGCAAGTGGACATTCGGAGCGATAAGAGGGTAATAGTGGAGAAAGGAATATATTCAAATATAAACTACACAGTAGCATTCTGTGAAAATTCTTTCTGTTCTGTGCATTCAACTAACAGAGTTGAACCTTACTTTTGATTGAGCTGTTCTGAAACACTCTTTCTGTAGAAACTGCAATTGGACATGCTAAGCGCTAAGAGGCCTACATTGGGAAAAAGAATATCTTCAAATAAAAACTACAAAGATGCATTCTGTGAAACTTATTTCTGATCTGTAAATTCAGTTAACAGAGATAAAACATATTTTTGATTGAGCAGTTATGAAACACTCTTTTTGTAGAAAATGCAAGTGGAGATTCGGAGCGCTAAGAGGGTAATAGTGGAAAATGGAATGTCTTCAAATATAAACTACACAGAATCATTCGGTGAAACTTCTTTCTGATCTGTGCATTCAGCTAACAGAGTTAAACCATACTTTTGATTGAGCAGATCTGAACACTCTTTCTGTAGAAAATGCAACTGGACATTTGGAGCGCTAAGAGCGTAGTAGTGGAAAAAGGAATATATTCAAATATAAACTACACAGAAGCATTCTGTGAAACTTCTTTCTGATCTGAGCATTCAGCTAACAGAGTTAAACCATACTTTTGATTGAGCAGTTTTGAAACACTCTGTCTGTAGAAAATGCAACTGGACATTCGTAGCGCTAAGTGGGTAATAGTGGAAAAAAGAATATGTTCAAATATAAACTACACAGAAGCATTGTATGAAACTTCTTTCTGTTCTGTGCATTCAACTAACAGAGTTGAACCTTACTTTTGATTGAGCCGTTCTGAAACACTCTTTCTGTAGAAATTGCAATTGGACGTTCTGAGCGCTAAGAGGCCTATATTGGGAAAAAGAATATCTACAAATAAAAACTACAGAGAAGAATTGTGTGAAACTTCTTTCTGTTCTGTTTGTTCAACTAAAAGAGTTGAACCTTAGTTTTGATTGAGCCGTTCTGAAACACACTTTCTGTAGAAAATGCAAGTGGAGATTCGGAGCGCTAAGAGGGTAATAGTGGAAAAAGGAATGCCTCCAAATATAAACTTCACAGAATCATTCTGTGAAAGTTCTTTCTGATCTGTGCATTCAGCTAACAGAGTTAAACCATACTTTTGATTGAGCAGATCTGAACATTCTTTCTGTAGAAAATGCAACCGGACATTTGGAGCGCTAAGAGAGTAGTAGTGGAAAAAGGAATATATTCAAATATAAACTACACAGAAGCATTCTGTGAAACTTCTTTCTGATCTGAGTATTCAGCTAACAGAGTTAGACCATACTTTTGATTGAGCAGTTTTGAAACTCTCTGTCTGTAGAAAATGCAACTGGACATTCGTAGCGCTAAGTGGGTAATAGTGGGAAAAAGGAATATGTTCAAATATAAACTACACAGAAGCATTGTATGAAATTTCTTTCTGTTCTGTGCATTCAACTAACAGAGATGAACCTTACTTTTGATTGAGCCTTTCTGAAACACTCTTTCTGTAGAAACTGCAATTGGACATTCTGAGCGCTAAGAGGCCTATATTGGGAAAAATAATATCTTCAAATAAAAAATACACAGAAGCATTGTGTGAAACTTATTTCTGATATGTTCATTAAGCTAACAGAGTTAAACCATACTTTTGATTGCGCAGTTCTGAACACTCTTTCTGTAGAAAATGCAAGTGGACATTCGGAGCGCTAAGAGGGTAATAGTGGAGAAAGGAATATATTCAAATATAAACTACACAGTAGCATTCTGTGAAAATTCTTTCTGTTCTGTGCATTCAACTAACAGAGCTGAACCTTACTTTTGATTGAGCCGTTCTGAAACACTCTTTCTGTAGAAACTGCAATTGGACATGCTAAGCGCTAAGAGGCCTACATTGGGAAAAAGAATATCTTCAAATAAAAACTACACAGATGCATTCTGTGAAACTTATTTCTGATCTGTAAATTCAGTTAACAGAGATAAAACATATTTTTGATTGAGCAGTTATGAAACACTCTTTTTGTAGAAAATGCAAGTGGAGATTCGGAGCGCTAAGAGGGTAATAGTGGAAAAATTAATGTCTTCAAATATAAACTACACAGAATCATTCGGTGAAACATCTTTCTGATCTGTGCATTCAGCTAACAGAGTTAAACCATACTTTTGATTGAGCAGATCTGAACACTCTGTAGAAAATGCAACTGGACATTTGGAGCGCTAAGAGCGTAGTAGTGGAAAAAGGAATATATTTAAATATAAACTACACAGAAGCATTCTGTGAAACTTCTTTCTGATCTGAGCATTCAGCTAACAGAGTTAAACCATACTTTTGATTGAGCAGTTTTGAAACACTCTGTCTGTAGAAAATGCCACTGGACATTCGTAGCGCTAAGTGGGTAATAGTGGAAAAAAAAATGTGTTCAAATATAAACTACACAGAAGCATTGTATGAAACTACTTTCTGTTCTGTGCATTCAACTAACATAGTTGAACCTTACTTTTGATTGAGCCGTTCTGAAACACTCTTTCTGTAGAAACTGCAATTGGACATTCTGAGCGCTAAGAGGCCTATATTGGGAGAAAGAATGTCTACAAATAAAAACTACACAGAAGAATTGTGTGAAACTTCTTTCTGTTCTGTTTTTTCAACTAAAAGATTTGAACCTTAGTTTTGATTGAGCCGTTCTGAAACACTCTTTCTGTAGAAAATGCAAGTGGAGATTCGGAGCGCTAAGAGGGTAATAGTGGAAAAAGGAATGTCTCCAAATATAAACTACACAGAATCATTCTGTGAAACTTCTTTCTGATCTGTGCATTCAGCTAACAGAGTTAAACCATACTTTTGATTGAGCAGATCTGAACAATCTTTCTGTAGAAAATGCAACTGGACATTTGGAGCGCTAAGAGAGTAGTAGTGGAAAAAGGAATATATTCAAATATAAACTACACAGAAGCATTCTGTGAAACTTCTTTCTGATCTGAGCATTCAGCTAACAGAGTTAAACCATACTTTTGATTGAGCAGTTTTGAAACACTCTGTCTGTAGAAAATGCAACTGGACATTCGTAGCGCCAAGTGGGTAATAGTGGAAAAAAGAATATCTTCAAATATAACCTACACAGAAGCATTGTATGAAATTTCTTTCTGTTCTGTGCATTCAACTAACAGAGTTGAACCTTCCTTTTGATTGAGCCTTTCTGAAACACTCTTTCTGTAGAAACTGCAATTGGACATTCTGAGCGCTAAGAGGCCTATATTGGGAAAAATAATATCTTCAAATAAAAACTACACAGAAGCATTGTGTGAAACTTATTTATGATATGTTCATTAAGCTAACAGAGTTAAACCATACTTTTGATTGCGCAGTTCTGAACACTCTTTCTGTAGAAAATGCAAGTGGACATTCGGAGCGCTAAGAGGGTAATTGTGGAGAAAGGAATATATGCAAATATAAACTACACAGTAGCATTCTGTGAAAATACTTTCTGTTCTGTGCATTCAACTAACAGAGTTGAACCTTACTTTTGATTGAGCCGTTCTGAAACACTCTTTCTGTAGAAACTGCAATTGGACATGCTAAGCGCTAAGAGGCCTACATTGGGAAAAAGAATATCATCAAATAAAAACTACACAGATGCATTCTGTGAAACTTATTTCTGATCTGTAAATTCAGTTAACAGAGATAAAACATATTTTTGATTGAGCAGTTATGAAACACTCTTTTTGTAGAAAATGCAAGTGGAGATTCGGAGCGCTAAGAGGGAAATAGTGGAAAAAGGAATGCCTTCAAATATAAACTACACAGAATCATTCGGTGAAACTTCTTTCTGATCTGTGCATTCAGCTAACAGAGTTAAACCATACTTTTGATTGAGCAGATCTGAACACTCTTTCTGTAGAAAATGCAACTGGACATTTGGAGCGCTAAGAGCGTAGTAGTGGAAAAAGTAATATATTCAAATATAAACTACACAGAAGCATTCTGTGAAACTTCTTTCTGATCTGAGCATTCAGCTAACAGAGTTAAACCATACTTTTGATTGAGCAGTTTTGAAACACTCTGTCTGTAGAAAATGCAACTGGACATTCGTAGCGCTAAGTGGGTAATAGTGGAAAAAAGAATATGTTCAAATATAAACTACACAGAAGCATTGTATGAAACTTCTTTCTGTTCTGTGCATTCAACTAACAGAGTTGAACCTTACTTTTGATTGAGCCGTTCTGAAACACTCTTTCTGTAGAAACTGCAATTGGACATTCTGAGCGCTAAGAGGCCTATATTGGGAAAAAGAATGTCTACAAATAAAAACTACACAGAAGAATTGTGTGAAACTTCTTTCTGTTCTGTTTGTTCAACTAAAAGAGTTGAACCTTAGTTTTGATTGAGCCGTTCTGAAACACTCTTTCTGTAGAAAATGCAAGTGGAGATTCGGAGCGCTAAGAGGGTAATAGTGGAAAAAGGAATGCCTCCAAATATAAACTACACAGAATCATACTGTGAAACTTCTTTCTGATCTGTGCATTCAGCTAACAGAGTTAAACCATACTTTTGATTGAGCAGATCTGAACACTCTTTCTGTAGAAAATGCAACCGGACATTTGGAGCGCTAAGAGAGTAGTAGTGGAAAAAGGAATATATTCAAATATAAACTACACAGAAGCATTCTGTGAAACTTCTTTCTGATCTGAGCATTCAGCTAACAGAGTTAAACCATACATTTGATTGAGCAGTTTTGAAACTCTCTGTCTGTAGAAAATGCAACTGGACATTCGTAGCGCTAAGTGGGTAATAGTGGGAAAAAGAATATGTTCAAATATAAACTACACAGAAGCATTGTATGAAATTTCTTTCTGTTCTGTGCATTCAACTAACAGAGATGAACCTTACTTTTGATTGAGCCTTTCTGAAACACTCTTTCTGTAGAAACTGCAATAGGACATTCTGAGCGCTAAGAGGCCTATATTGGGAAAAATAATATCTTCAAATAAAAACTACACAGAAGCATTGTGTGAAACTTATTTCTGATATGTTCATTAAGCTAACAGAGTTAAACCATACTTTTGATTGCGCAGTTCTGAACACTCTTTCTGTAGAAAATGCAAGTGGACATTCGGAGCGATAAGAGGGTAATAGTGGAGAAAGGAATATATTCAAATATAAACTACACAGTAGCATTCTGTGAAAAATCTTTCTGTTCTGTGCATTCAACTAACAGAGTTGAACCTTACTTTTGATTGAGCCGTTCTGAAACACTCTTTCTGTAGAAACTGCAATTGGACATGCTAAGCGCTAAGAGGCCTACATTGGGAAAAAGAATATCTTCAAATAAAAACTACACAGATGCATTCTGTGAAACTTATTTCTGATCTGTAAATTCAGTTAACAGAGATAAAACATATTTTTGATTGAGCAGTTATGAAACACTCTTTTTGTAGAAAATGCAAGTGGAGATTCGGAGCGCTAAGTGGGTAATAGTGGAAAATGGAATGTCTTCAAATATAAACTACACAGAAGCATTCTGTGAAACTTCTTTCTGATCTGAGCATTCAGCTAACAGAGTTAGACCATACTTTTGATTGAGCAGTTTTGAAACTCTCTGTCTGTAGAAAATGCAACTGGACATTCGTAGCGCTATGTGGGTAATAGTGGGAAAAAGGAATATGTTCAAATATAAACTACACAGAAGCATTGTATGAAATTTCTTTCTGTTCTGTGCATTCAACTAACAGAGATGAACCTTACTTTTGATTGAGCCTTTCTGAAACACTCTTTCTGTAGAAACTGCAATTGGACATTCTGAGCGCTAAGAGGCCTATATTGGGAAAAATAATATCTTCAAATAAAAAATACACAGAAGCATTGTGTGAAACTTATTTCTGATATGTTCATTAAGCTAACAGAGTTAAACCATACTTTTGATTGCGCAGTTCTGAACACTCTTTCTGTAGAAAATGCAAGTGGACATTCGGAGCGCTAAGAGGGTAATAGTGGAGAAAGGAATATATTCAAATATAAACTACACAGTAGCATTCTGTGAAAATTCTTTCTGTTCTGTGCATTCAACTAACAGAGTTGAACCTTACTTTTGATTGAGCCGTTCTGAAACACTCTTTCTGTAGAAACTGCAATTGGACATGCTAAGCGCTAAGAGGCCTACATTGGGAAAAAGAATATCTTCAAATAAAAACTACACAGATGCATTCTGTGAAACTTATTTCTGATCTGTAAATTCAGTTAACAGAGATAAAACATATTTTTGATTGAGCAGTTATGAAACACTCTTTTTGTAGAAAATGCAAGTGGAGATTCGGAGCGCTAAGAGGGTAATAGTGGAAAAATTAATGTCTTCAAATATAAACTACACAGAATCATTCGGTGAAACATCTTTCTGATCTGTGCATTCAGCTAACAGAGTTAAACCATACTTTTGATTGAGCAGATCTGAACACTCTTTCTGTAGAAAATGCAACTGGACATTTGGAGCGCTAAGAGCGTAGTAGTGGAAAAAGGAATATATTTAAATATAAACTACACAGAAGCATTCTGTGAAACTTCTTTCTGATCTGAGCATTCAGCTAACAGAGTTAAACCATACTTTTGATTGAGCAGTTTTGAAACACTCTGTCTGTAGAAAATGCCACTGGACATTCGTAGCGCTAAGTGGGTAATAGTGGAAAAAAAAATGTGTTCAAATATAAACTACACAGAAGCATTGTATGAAACTACTTTCTGTTCTGTGCATTCAACTAACATAGTTGAACCTTACTTTTGATTGAGCCGTTCTGAAACACTCTTTCTGTAGAAGCTGCAATTGGACATTCTGAGCGCTAAGAGGCCTATATTGGGAAAAAGAATGTCTACAAATAAAAACTACACAGAAGAATTGTGTGAAACTTCTTTCTGTTCCGTTTGTTCAACTAAAAGAGTTGAACCTTAGTTTTGATTGAGCCGTTCTGAAACACTCTTTCTGTAGAAAATGCAAGTGGAGATTCGGAGCGCTAAGAGGGTAATAGTGGAAAAAGGAATGCCTCCAAATATAAACTACACAGAATCATACTGTGAAACTTCTTTCTGATCTGTGCATTCAGCTAACAGAGTTAAACCATACTTTTGATTGAGCAGATCTGAACACTCTTTCTGTAGAAAATGCAACCGGACATTTGGAGCGCTAAGAGAGTAGTAGTGGAAAAAGGAATATATTCAAATATAAACTACACAGAAGCATTCTGTGAAACTTCTTTCTGATCTGAGCATTCAGCTAACAGAGTTAAACCATACTTTTGATTGAGCAGTTTTGAAACTCTCTGTCTGTAGAAAATGCAACTGGACATTCGTAGCGCTAAGTGGGTAATAGTGGGAAAAAGAATATGTTCAAATATAAACTACACAGAAGCATTGTATGAAATTTCTTTCTGTTCTGTGCATTCAACTAACAGAGATGAACCTTACTTTTGATTGAGCCTTTCTGAAACACTCTTTCTGTAGAAACTGCAATAGGACATTCTGAGCGCTAAGAGGCCTATATTGGGAAAAATAATATCTTCAAATAAAAATTACACAGAAGCATTGTGTGAAACTTATTTCTGATATGTTCATTAAGCTAACAGAGTTAAACCATACTTTTGATTGCGCAGTTCTGAACACTCTTTCTGTAGAAAATGCAAGTGGACATTCGGAGCGATAAGAGGGTAATAGTGGAGAAAGGAATATATTCAAATATAAACTACACAGTAGCATTCTGTGAAAATTCTTTCTGTTCTGTGCATTCAACTAACAGAGTTGAACCTTACTTTTGATTGAGCCGTTCTGAAACACTCTTTCTGTAGAAACTGCAATTGGACATGCTAAGCGCTAAGAGGCCTACATTGGGAAAAAGAATATCTTCAAATAAAAACTACACAGATGCATTCTGTGAAACTTATTTCTGATCTGTAAATTCAGTTAACAGAGATAAAACATATTTTTGATTGAGCAGTTATGAAACACTCTTTTTGTAGAAAATGCAAGTGGAGATTCGGAGCGCTAAGTGGGTAATAGTGGAAAATGGAATGTCTTCAAATATAAACTACACAGAATCATTCGGTGAAACTTCTTTCTGATCTGTGCATTCAGCTAACAGAGTTAAACCATACTTTTGATTGAGCAGATCTGAACACTCTTTCTGTAGAAAATGCAACTGGACATTTGGAGCGCTAAGAGCGTAGTAGTGGAAAAAGGAATATATTCAAATATAAACTACACAGAAGCATTCTGTGAAACTTCTTTCTGATCTGAGCATTCAGCTAACAGAGTTAAACCATACTTTTGATTGAGCAGTTTTGAAACACTCTGTCTGTAGAAAATGCAACTGGACATTCGTAGCGCTAAGTGGGTAATAGTGGAAAAAAGAATATGTTCAAATATAAACTACACAGAAGCATTGTATGAAACTTCTTTCTGTTCTGTGCATTCAACTAACAGAGTTGAACCTTACTTTTGATTGAGCCGTTCTGAAACACTCTTTCTGTAGAAATTGCAATTGGACATTCTGAGCGCTAAGAGGCTTCTATTGGGTAAAAGAATGTCTACAAATAAAAACTACACAGAAGAATTGTGTGAAACTTCTTTCTGTTCTGTTTGTTCAACTAAAAGAGTTGAACCTTAGTTTTGATTGAGCCGTTCTGAAACACTCTTTCTGTAGAAAATGCAAGTGGAGATTCGGAGCGCTAAGAGGGTAATAGTGGAAAAAGGAATGTCTCCAAATATAAACTACACAGAATCATTCTGTGAAACTTCTTTCTGATCTGTGCATTCAGCTAACAGAGTTAAAACATACTTTTGATTGAGCAGATCTGAACAATCTTTCTGTAGAAAATGCAACTGGACATTTGGAGCGCTAAGAGAGTAGTAGTGGAAAAAGGATTATATTCAAATATAAACTACACAGAAGCATTCTGTGAAACTTCTTTCTGATCTGAGCATTCAGCTAACAGAGTTAAACCATACTTTTGATTGAGCAGTTTTGAAACACTCTGTCTGTAGAAAATGCAACTGGACATTCGTAGCGCCAAGTGGGTAATAGTGGAAAAAAGAATATCTTCAAATATAACCTACAAAGAAGCATTGTATGAAATTTCTTTCTGTTCTGTGCATTCAACTAACAGAGTTGAACCTTCCTTTTGATTGAGCCTTTCTGAAACACTCTTTCTGTAGAAACTGCAATTGGACATTCTGAGCGCTAAGAGGCCTATATTGGGAAAAATAATATCTTCAAATAAAAACTACACAGAAGCATTGTGTGAAACTTATTTATGATATGTTCATTAAGCTAACAGAGTTAAACCATACTTTTGATTGCGCAGTTCTGAACACTCTTTCTGTAGAAAATGCAAGTGGACATTCGGAGCGCTAAGAGGGTAATTGTGGAGAAAGGAATATATGCAAATATAAACTACACAGTAGCATTCTGTGAAAATACTTTCTGTTCTGTGCATTCAACTAACAGAGTTGAACCTTACTTTTGATTGAGCCGTTCTGAAACACTCTTTCTGTAGAAACTGCAATTGGACATGCTAAGCGCTAAGAGGCCTACATTGGGAAAAAGAATATCATCAAATAAAAACTACACAGATGCATTCTGTGAAACTTATTTCTGATCTGTAAATTCAGTTAACAGAGATAAAACATATTTTTGATTGAGCAGTTATGAAACACTCTTTTTGTAGAAAATGCAAGTGGAGATTCGGAGCGCTAAGAGGGAAATAGTGGAAAAAGGAATGCCTTCAAATATAAACTACACAGAATCATTCGGTGAAACTTCTTTCTGATCTGTGCATTCAGCTAACAGAGTTAAACCATACTTTTGATTGAGCAGATCTGAACACTCTTTCTGTAGAAAATGCAACTGGACATTTGGAGCGCTAAGAGCGTAGTAGTGGAAAAAGGAATATATTCAAATATAAACTACACAGAAGCATTCTGTGAAACTTCTTTCTGATCTGAGCATTCAGCTAACAGAGTTAAACCATACTTTTGATTGAGCAGTTTTGAAACACTCTGTCTGTAGAAAATGCAACTGGACATTCGTAGCGCTAAGTGGGTAATAGTGGAAAAAAGAATATGTTCAAATATAAACTACACAGAAGCATTGTATGAAACTTCTTTCTGTTCTGTGCATTCAACTAACAGAGTTGAACCTTACTTTTGATTGAGCCGTTCTGAAACACTCTTTCTGTAGAAACTGCAATTGGACATTCTGAGCGCTAAGAGGCCTATATTGGGAAAAAGAATGTCTACAAATAAAAACTACACAGAAGAATTGTGTGAAACTTCTTTCTGTTCTGTTTGTTCAACTAAAAGAGTTGAACCTTAGTTTTGATTGAGCCGTTCTGAAACACTCTTTCTGTAGAAAATGCAAGTGGAGATTCGGAGCGCTAAGAGGGTAATAGTGGAAAAAGGAATGCCTGCAAATATAAACTACACAGAATCATACTGTGAAACTTCTTTCTGATCTGTGCATTCAGCTAACAGAGTTAAACCATACTTTTGATTGAGCAGATCTGAACACTCTTTCTGTAGAAAATGCAACCGGACATTTGGAGCGCTAAGAGAGTAGTAGTGGAAAAAGGAATATATTCAAATATAAACTACACAGAAGCATTCTGTGAAACTTCTTTCTGATCTGAGCATTCAGCTAACAGAGTTAAACCATACTTTTGATTGAGCAGTTTTGAAACTCTCTGTCTGTAGAAAATGCAACTGGACATTCGTAGCGCTAAGTGGGTAATAGTGGGAAAAAGAATATGTTCAAATATAAACTACACAGAAGCATTGTATGAAATTTCTTTCTGTTCTGTGCATTCAACTAACAGAGATGAACCTTACTTTTGATTGAGCCTTTCTGAAACACTCTTTCTGTAGAAACTGCAATAGGACATTCTGAGCGCTAAGAGGCCTATATTGGGAAAAATAATATCTTCAAATAAAAACTACACAGAAGCATTGTGTGAAACTTATTTCTGATATGTTCATTAAGCTAACAGAGTTAAACCATACTTTTGATTGCGCAGTTCTGAACACTCTTTCTGTAGAAAATGCAAGTGGACATTCGGAGCGATAAGAGGGTAATAGTGGAGAAAGGAATATATTCAAATATAAACTACACAGTAGCATTCTGTGAAAATTCTTTCTGTTCTGTGCATTCAACTAACAGAGTTGAACCTTACTTTTGATTGAGCCGCTCTGAAACACTCTTTCTGTAGAAACTGCAATTGGACATGCTAAGCGCTAAGAGGCCTACATTGGGAAAAAGAATATCTTCAAATAAAAACTACACAGATGCATTCTGTGAAACTTATTTCTGATCTGTAAATTCAGTTAACAGAGATAAAACATATTTTTGATTGAGCAGTTATGAAACACTCTTTTTGTAGAAAATGCAAGTGGAGATTCGGAGCGCTAAGAGGGTAATAGTGGAAAATGGAATGTCTTCAAATATAAACTACACAGAATCATTCGGTGAAACTTCTTTCTGATCTGTGCATTCAGCTAACAGAGTTAAACCATACTTTTGATTGAGCAGATCTGAACACTCTTTCTGTAGAAAATGCAACTGGACATTTGGAGCGCTAAGAGCGTAGTAGTGGAAAAAGGAATATATTCAAATATAAACTACACAGAAGCATTCTGTGAAACTTCTTTCTGATCTGAGCATTCAGCTAACAGAGTTAAACCATACTTTTGATTGAGCAGTTTTGAAACACTCTGTCTGTAGAAAATGCAACTGGACATTCGTAGCGCTAAGTGGGTAATAGTGGAAAAAAGAATATGTTCAAATATAAACTACACAGAAGCATTGTATGAAACTTCTTTCTGTTCTGTGCATTCAACTAACAGAGTTGAACCTTACTTTTGATTGAGCCGTTCTGAAACACTCTTTCTGTAGAAATTGCAATTGGACATTCTGAGCGCTAAGAGGCCTATATTGGGAAAAAGAATGTCTACAAATAAAAACTACACAGAAGAATTGTGTGAAACTTCTTTCTGTTCTGTTTGTTCAACTAAAAGAGTTGAACCTTAGTTTTGATTGAGCCGTTCTGAAACACACTTTCTGTAGAAAATGCAAGTGGAGATTCGGAGCGCTAAGAGGGTAATAGTGGAAAAAGGAATGCCTCCAAATATAAACTTCACAGAATCATTCTGTGAAAGTTCTTTCTAATCTGTGCATTCAGCTAACAGAGTTAAACCATACTTTTGATTGAGCAGATCTGAACATTCTTTCTGTAGAAAATGCAACCGGACATTTGGAGCGCTAAGAGAGTAGTAGTGGAAAAAGGAATATATTCAAATATAAACTACACAGAAGCATTCTGTGAAACTTCTTTCTGATCTGAGCATTCAGCTAACAGAGTTAGACCATACTTTTGATTGAGCAGTTTTGAAACTCTCTGTCTGTAGAAAATGCTACTGGACATTTGTAGCGCTAAGTGGGTAATAGTGGGAAAAAGGAATATGTTCAAATATAAACTACACAGAAGCATTGTATGAAATTTCTTTCTGTTCTGTGCATTCAACTAACAGAGATGAACCTTACTTTTGATTGAGCCTTTCTGAAACACTCTTTCTGTAGAAACTGCAATTGGACATTCTGAGCGCTAAGAGGCCTATATTGGGAAAAATAATATCTTCAAATAAAAACTACACAGAAGCATTGTGTGAAACTTATTTCTGATATGTTCATTAAGCTAACAGAGTTAAACCATACTTTTGATTGCGCAGTTCTGAACACTCTTTCTGTAGAAAATGCAAGTGGACATTCGGAGCGCTAAGAGGGTAATAGTGGAGAGAGGAATATATTCAAATATAAACTACACAGTAGCATTCTGTGAAAATACTTTCTGTTCTGTGCATTCAACTAACAGAGTTGAACCTTACTTTTGATTGAGCCGTTCTGAAACACTCTTTCTGTAGAAACTGCAATTGGACATGCTAAGCGCTAAGAGGCCTACATTGGGAAAAAGAATATCTTCAAATAAAAACTACACAGATGCATTCTGTGAAACTTATTTCTGATCTGTAAATTCAGTTAACAGAGATAAAACATATTTTTGATTGAGCAGTTATGAAACACTCTTTTTGTAGAAAATGCAAGTGGAGATTCGGAGCGCTAAGAGGGTAATAGTGGAAAAAGGAATGTCTTCAAATATAAACTACACAGAATCATTCGGTGAAACTTCTTTCTGATCTGTGCATTCAGCTAAGAGAGTTAAACCATACTTTTGATTGAGCAGATCTGAACACTCTTTCTGTAGGAAATGCAACTGGACATTTGGAGCGCTAAGAGCGTAGTAGTGGAAAAAGGAATATATTCAAATATAAACTACACAGAAGCATTCTGTGAAACTTATTTCTGATCTGAGCATTCAGCTAACAGACTTAAACCATACTTTTGATTGAGCAGTTTTGAAACACTCTGTCTGTAGAAAATGCCACTGGACATTCGTAGCGCTAAGTGGGTAATAGTGGAAAAAATAATGTGTTCAAATATAAACTACACAGAAGCATTGTATGAAACTTCTTTCTGTTCTGTGCATTCAACTAACAGAGTTGAACCTTACTTTTGATTGAGCCGTTCTGAAACACTCTTTCTGTAGAAACTGCAATTGGACATTCTGAGCGCTAAGAGGCCTATATTGGGAAAAAGAATGTCTACAAATAAAAACTACACAGAAGAATTGTGTGAAACTACTTTCTCTTCTGTTTGTTCAACTAAAAGTGTTGAACCTTAGTTTTGATTGAGCCGTTCTGAAACACTCTTTCTGTAGAAAATGCAAGGGGAGATTCGGAGCGCTAAGAGGGTAATAGTGGAAAAGGGAATGTCTCCAAATATAAACTACACAGAATCATTCGGTGAAACTTCTTTCTGATCTGTGCATTCAGCTAACAGAGTTAAACCATACTTTTGATTGAGCAGATCTGAACACTCTTTCTGTAGAAAATGCAACTGGACATTTGGAGCGCTAAGAGAGTAGTAGTGGAAAAAGGAATATATTCAAATATAAACTACACAGAAGCATTCTGTGAAACTTCTTTCTGATCTGAGCATTCAGCTAACAGAGTTAAACCATACTTTTGATTGAGCAGTTTTGAAACACTCTGTCTGTAGAAAATGCAACTGGACATTCGTAGCGCCAAGTGGGTAATAGTGGAAAAAAGAATATCTCCAAATATAACCTACACAGAAGCATTGTATGAAATTTCTTTCTGTTCTGTGCATTCAACTAACAGAGTTGAACCTTACTTTTGATTGAGCCTTTCTGAAACACTCTTTCTGTAGAAACTGCAATTGGACATTCTGAGCGCTAAGAGGCCTATATTGGGAAAAATAATATCTTCAAATAAAAATTACACAGAAGCATTGTGTGAAACTTATTTATGATATGTTCATTAAGCTAACAGAGTTAAACCATACTTTTGATTGCGAAGTTCTGAACACTCTTTCTGTAGAAAATGCAAGTGGACATTCGGAGCGCTAAGAGGGTAATAGTGGAGAAAGGAATATATTCAAATATAAACTACACAGTAGCATTCTGTGAAAATTCTTTCTGTTCTGTGCATTCAACAAACAGAGTTGAACCTTACTTTTGATTGAGCCGTTCTGAAATACTCTTTCTGTAGAAACTGCAATTGGACATGCTAAGCGCTAAGAGGCCTACATTGGGAAAAAGAATATCATCAAATAAAAACTACACAGATGCATTCTGTGAAACTTATTTCTGATCTGTAAATTCAGTTAACAGAGATAAAACATATTTTTGATTGAGCAGTTATGAAACACTCTTTTTGTAGAAAATGCAAGTGGAGATTCGGAGCGCTAAGAGGGAAACAGTGGAAAAAGGAATGTCTTCAAATATAAACTACACAGAATCATTCGGTGAAACTTCTTTCTGATCTGTGCATTCAGCGAACAGAGTTAAACCATACTTTTGATTGAGCAGATCTGAACACTCTTTCTGTAGAAAATGCAACTGGACATTTGGAGCGCTAAGAGCGTAGTAGTGGAAAAAGGAATATATTCAAATATAAACTACACAGAAGCATTCTGTGAAACTTCTTTCTGATCTGAGCATTCAGCTAACAGAGTTAAACCATACTTTTGATTGAGCAGTTTTGAAACACTCTGTCTGTAGAAAATGCAACTGGACATTCGTAGCCCTAAGTTTGTAATAGTGGAAAAAAGAATATGTTCAAATATAAACTACACAGAAGCATTGTATGAAACTACTTTCTGTTCTGTGCATTCAACTAACAGAGTTGAAACTTACTTTAGATTGAGCCGTTCTGAAACACTCTTTCTGTAGAAACTGCAATTGGACATTCTGAGCGCTAAGAGGCCTATATTGGGAAAAAGAATGTCTACAAATAAAAACTACACAGAAGAATTGTGTGAAACTTCTTTCTGTTCTGTTTGTTCAACTAAAAGAGTTGAACCTTAGTTTTGATTGAGCCGTTCTGAAACACTCTTTCTGTAGAAAATGCAAGTGGAGATTCGGAGCGCTAAGAGGGTAATAGTGGAAAAAGGAATGCCTCCAAATATAAACTACACAGAATCATTCTGTGAAACTTCTTTCTGATCTGTGCATTCAGCTAACAGAGTTAAACCATACTTTTGATTCAGCAGATCTGAACACTCTTTCTGTAGAAAATGCAACTGGACATTTGGAGCACTAGGAGTGTAGTAGTGGAAAAAGGAATATATTCAAATATAAACTACACAGAAGCATTCTCTGAAACTTCTTTCTGATCTGAGCATTCAGCTAACAGAGTTAAACCATACTTTTGATTGAGCAGTTTTGAAACACTCTGTCTGTAGGAAATGCAACTGGGCATTCGTAGCGCCAAGTGGGTAATAGTGGAAAAAAGAATATCTTCAAATATAAACTACACAGAAGCATTGTATGAAATTTCTTTCTGTTCTGTGCATTCAACTAACAGACTTGAACCTTACTTTTGATTGAGCCTTTCTGAAACTCTCTTTCTGTAGAAACTGCAATTGGACATTCTGAGCGCTAAGAGGCCTATATTGGGAAAAATAATATCTTCAAATAAAAACTACACAGAAGCATTGTGTGAAACTTATTTCTGATATGTTCATTAAGCTAACAGAGTTAAACCATACTTTTGATTGCGCAGTTCTGAACACTCTTTCTGTAGAAAATGCAAGTGGACATTCGGAGCGCTAAGAGGGTAATAGTGGAGAAAGGAATATATTCAAATATAAACTACACAGTAGCATTCTGTGAAAATTCTTTCTGTTCTGTGCATTCAACTAACAGAGTTGAACCTTACTTTTGATTGAGCCGTTCTGAAACACTCTTTCTGTAGAAACTGCAATTGGACATGCTAAGCGCTAAGAGGCCTACATTGGGAAAAAGAATATCTTCAAATAAAAATTACACAGATGCATTCTGTGAAACTTATTTCTGATCTGTAAATTCAGATAACAGAGATAAAACATATTTTTGATTGAGCAGTTATGAAACACTCTTTTTGTAGAAAATGCAAGTGGATATTCGGAGCGCTAAGAGGGTAATAGTGGAAAAAGGAATGTCTTCAAATATAAACTACACAGAATCATTCGGTGAAACTTCTTTCTGATCTGTGCATTCAGCTAACAGAGTTAAACCATACTTTTGATTGAGCAGATCTGAACACTCTTTCTGTAGGAAATGCAACTGGACATTTGGAGCGCTAAGAGCGTAGTAGTGGAAAAAGGAATATATTCAAATATAAACTACACAGAAGCATTCTGTGAAACTTATTTCTGATCTGAGCATTCAGCTAACAGACTTAAACCATACTTTTGATTGAGCAGTTTTGAAACACTCTGTCTGTAGAAAATGCCACTGGACATTCGTAGCGCTAAGTGGGTAATAGTGGAAAAAATAATGTGTTCAAATATAAACTACACAGAAGCATTGTATGAAACTTCTTTCTGTTCTGTGCATTCAACTAACAGAGTTGAACCTTACTTTTGATTGAGCCGTTCTGAAACACTCTTTCTGTAGAAACTGCAATTGGACATTCTGAGCGCTAAGAGGCCTATATTGGGAAAAAGAATGTCTACAAATAAAAACTACACAGAAGAATTGTGTGAAACTACTTTCTCTTCTGTTTGTTCAACTAAAAGTGTTGAACCTTAGTTTTGATTGAGCCGTTCTGAAACACTCTTTCTGTAGAAAATGCAAGGGGAGATTCGGAGCGCTAAGAGGGTAATAGTGGAAAAGGGAATGTCTCCAAATATAAACTACACAGAATCATTCGGTGAAACTTCTTTCTGATCTGTGCATTCAGCTAACAGAGTTAAACCATACTTTTGATTGAGCAGATCTGAACACTCTTTCTGTAGAAAATGCAACTGGACATTTGGAGCGCTAAGAGAGTAGTAGTGGAAAAAGGAATATATTCAAATATAAACTACACAGAAGCATTCTGTGAAACTTCTTTCTGATCTGAGCATTCAGCTAACAGAGTTAAACCATACTTTTGATTGAGCAGTTTTGAAACACTCTGTCTGTAGAAAATGCAACTGGACATTCGTAGCGCCAAGTGGGTAATAGTGGAAAAAAGAATATCTCCAAATATAACCTACACAGAAGCATTGTATGAAATTTCTTTCTGTTCTGTGCATTCAACTAACAGAGTTGAACCTTACTTTTGATTGAGCCTTTCTGAAACACTCTTTCTGTAGAAACTGCAATTGGACATTCTGAGCGCTAAGAGGCCTATATTGGGAAAAAAAATATCTTCAAATAAAAATTACACAGAAGCATTGTGTGAAACTTATTTATGATATGTTCATTAAGCTAACAGAGTTAAACCATACTTTTGATTGCGAAGTTCTGAACACTCTTTCTGTAGAAAATGCAAGTGGACATTCGGAGCGCTAAGAGGGTAATAGTGGAGAAAGGAATATATTCAAATATAAACTACACAGTAGCATTCTGTGAAAATTCTTTCTGTTCTGTGCATTCAACAAACAGAGTTGAACCTTACTTTTGATTGAGCCGTTCTGAAATACTCTTTCTGTAGAAACTGCAATTGGACATGCTAAGCGCTAAGAGGCCTACATTGGGAAAAAGAATATCATCAAATAAAAACTACACAGATGCATTCTGTGAAACTTATTTCTGATCTGTAAATTCAGTTAACAGAGATAAAACATATTTTTGATTGAGCAGTTATGAAACACTCTTTTTGTAGAAAATGCAAGTGGAGATTCGGAGCGCTAAGAGGGAAACAGTGGAAAAAGGAATGTCTTCAAATATAAACTACACAGAATCATTCGGTGAAACTTCTTTCTGATCTGTGCATTCAGCGAACAGAGTTAAACCATACTTTTGATTGAGCAGATCTGAACACTCTTTCTGTAGAAAATGCAACTGGACATTTGGAGCGCTAAGAGCGTAGTAGTGGAAAAAGGAATATATTCAAATATAAACTACACAGAAGCATTCTGTGAAACTTCTTTCTGATCTGAGCATTCAGCTAACAGAGTTAAACCATACTTTTGATTGAGCAGTTTTGAAACACTCTGTCTGTAGAAAATGCAACTGGACATTCGTAGCCCTAAGTTTGTAATAGTGGAAAAAAGAATATGTTCAAATATAAACTACACAGAAGCATTGTATGAAACTACTTTCTGTTCTGTGCATTCAACTAACAGAGTTGAAACTTACTTTAGATTGAGCCGTTCTGAAACACTCTTTCTGTAGAAACTGCAATTGGACATTCTGAGCGCTAAGAGGCCTATATTGGGAAAAAGAATGTCTACAAATAAAAACTACACAGAAGAATTGTGTGAAACTTCTTTCTGTTCTGTTTGTTCAACTAAAAGAGTTGAACCTTAGTTTTGATTGAGCCGTTCTGAAACACTCTTTCTGTAGAAAATGCAAGTGGAGATTCGGAGCGCTAAGAGGGTAATAGTGGAAAAAGGAATGCCTCCAAATATAAACTACACAGAATCATTCTGTGAAACTTCTTTCTGATCTGTGCATTCAGCTAACAGAGTTAAACCATACTTTTGATTCAGCAGATCTGAACACTCTTTCTGTAGAAAATGCAACTGGACATTTGGAGCACTAGGAGTGTAGTAGTGGAAAAAGGAATATATTCAAATATAAACTACACAGAAGCATTCTCTGAAACTTCTTTCTGATCTGAGCATTCAGCTAACAGAGTTAAACCATACTTTTGATTGAGCAGTTTTGAAACACTCTGTCTGTAGGAAATGCAACTGGGCATTCGTAGCGCCAAGTGGGTAATAGTGGAAAAAAGAATATCTTCAAATATAAACTACACAGAAGCATTGTATGAAATTTCTTTCTGTTCTGTGCATTCAACTAACAGACTTGAACCTTACTTTTGATTGAGCCTTTCTGAAACTCTCTTTCTGTAGAAACTGCAATTGGACATTCTGAGCGCTAAGAGGCCTATATTGGGAAAAATAATATCTTCAAATAAAAACTACACAGAAGCATTGTGTGAAACTTATTTCTGATATGTTCATTAAGCTAACAGAGTTAAACCATACTTTTGATTGCGCAGTTCTGAACACTCTTTCTGTAGAAAATGCAAGTGGACATTCGGAGCGCTAAGAGGGTAATAGTGGAGAAAGGAATATATTCAAATATAAACTACACAGTAGCATTCTGTGAAAATTCTTTCTGTTCTGTGCATTCAACTAACAGAGTTGAACCTTACTTTTGATTGAGCCGTTCTGAAACACTCTTTCTGTAGAAACTGCAATTGGACATGCTAAGCGCTAAGAGGCCTACATTGGGAAAAAGAATATCTTCAAATAAAAATTACACAGATGCATTCTGTGAAACTTATTTCTGATCTGTAAATTCAGATAACAGAGATAAAACATATTTTTGATTGAGCAGTTATGAAACACTCTTTTTGTAGAAAATGCAAGTGGATATTCGGAGCGCTAAGAGGGTAATAGTGGAAAAAGGAATGTCTTCAAATATAAACTACACAGAATCATTCGGTGAAACTTCTTTCTGATCTGTGCATTCAGCTAACAGAGTTAAACCATACTTTTGATTGAGCAGATCTGAACACTCTTTCTGTAGGAAATGTAACTGGACATTTGGAGCGCTAAGAGCGTAGTAGTGGAAAAAGGAATATATTCAAATATAAACTACACAGAAGCATTCTGTGAAACTTCTTTCTGATCTGAGCATTCAGCTAACAGAGTTAAACCATACTTTTGATTGAGCAGTTTTGAAACACTCTGTCTGTAGAAAATGCAACTGGACAGTCGTAGCGCTAAGTGGATAATAGTGGAAAAAAAATATGTTCAAATATGAACTACACAGAAGCATTGTATGAAACTTCTTTCTGTTCTGTGCATTCTACTAACAGAGTTGAACCTTACTTTTGATTGAGCCGTTCTGAAACACTCTTTCTGTAGAAACTGCAATTGGACATTCTGAGCGCTAAGAGGCCTATATTGGGAAAAAGAATGTCTACAAATAAAAGCTACACAGAAGAATTGTGTGAAACTTCTTTCTGTTCTGTTTGTTCAACTAAAAGAGTTGAACCTTAGTTTTGATTGAGCCGTTCTGAAACACTCTTTCTGTATAAAATGCAAGTGGAGATTCGGAGCGCTAAGAGGGTAATAGTGGAAAAAGGAATGTCTCCAAATATAAACTACACAGAATCATTCTGTGAAACTTCTTTCTGATCTGAGCATTCAGCTAACAGACTTAAACGATACTTTTGATTGAGCAGATCTGAACACTCTTTCTGTAGAAAATGCAACTGGACATTTGGAGCGCTAAGAGAGTAGTAGTGGAAAAAGGAATATATTCAAATATAAACTACACAGAAGCATTCTGTGAAACTACTTTCTGATCTGAGCATTCAGCTAACAGAGTTAAACCATACTTTTGATTGAGCAGTTTTGAAACACTCTGTCTGTAGAAAAGGCAACTGGACATTCGTAGCGCTAAGTGGGTAATAGTGGAAAAAAGAATATGTTCAAATATAAACTACACAGTAGCATTCTGTGAAAATTCTTTCTGTTTTGTGCATTCAACTAACAGAGTTGAACCTTACTTTTGATTGAGCCTTCCTGAAACACTCTTTCTGTAGAAACTGCAATTGGACATTCTGAGCGCTAAGAGGCCTCTATTGGGAAAAATAATACCTTCAAATAAAAACTACACAGAAGCATTGTGTGAAACTTATTTCTGATATGTTCATTAAGCTAACAGAGTTAAACCATACTTTGGATTGCGCAGTTCTGAACACTCTTTCTGTAGAAAATGCAAGTGGACATTCGGAGCGCTAAGAGGGTAATAGTGGAAAAAGGAATATATTCAAATATAAACTACACAGTAGCATTCTGTGAAAATTCTTTCTGTTCTGTGCATTCAACTAACAGAGTTGAACCTTACTTTTGATTGAGCCGTTCTGAAACACTCTTTCTGTAGAAACTGCAATTGGACATGCTAAGCGCTAAGAGTCCTACATTGGGAAAAAGAATATCTTCAAATAAAAACTACACAGATGCATTCTGTGAAACTTATTTCTGATCTGTAAATTCAGTTAACAGAGATAAAACATATTTTTGATTGAGCAGTTATGAAACACTCTTTTTGTAGAAAATGCAAGTGGAGATTCGGAGCGCTAAGAGGGTAATAGTGGAAAAAGGAATGTCTTCAAATATAAACTACACAGAATCATTCGGTGAAACTTCTTTCTGATCTGTGCATTCAGCTAACAGAGTTAAACCATACTTTTGATTGAGCAGATCTGAACACTCTTTCTGTAGAAAATGCAACTGGACATTTGGAGCGCTAAGAGCGTAGTAGTGGAAAAAGGAATATATTCAAATATAAACTACACAGAAGCATTCTGTGAAACTTCTTTCTGATCTGAGCATTCAGCTAACAGAGTTAAACCATACTTTTGATTGAGCAGTTTTGAAACACTGTGTCTGTAGAAAATGCAACTGGACATTCGTAGCGCTAAGTGAGTAATAGTGGAAAAAAGAATATGTTCAAATATAAACTACACAGAAGCATTGTATGAAACTTCTTTCTGTTCTGTGCATTCAACTAACAGAGTTGAACCTTACTTTTGATTGAGCCGTTCTGAAACACTCTTTCTGTAGAAAATGCAATTAGACATTCTGAGCGCTAAGAGGCCTATATTGGGAAAAAGAATGTCTACAAATAAAAACTACACAGAAGAATTGTGTGAAACATCTTTCTGTTCTGTTTGTTCAACTAAAAGAGTTGAACCTTAGTTTTGATTGAGCCGTTCTGAAACACTCTTTCTGTAGAAAATGCAAGTGGAGTTTCGGAGCGCTAAGAGGGTAATAGTGGAAAAAGGAATGTCTCCAAATATAAACTACACAGAATCATTCTGTGAAACTTCTTTCTGATCTGTGAATTCAGCTAACAGAGTTAAACCATACTTTTGATTGAGCAGATCTGAACACTCTTTCTGTATAAAATGCAACTGGACATTTGGAGCGCTAAGAGAGTAGTAGTGGAAAAAGAAATATATTCAGATATAAACTACACAGAAGCATTCTGTGAAACTTCTTTCTGATCTGAGCATTCAGCTAATAGAGTTAAACCATACTTTTGATTGAGCAGTTTTGAAACACTCTGTCTGTAGAAAATGCAACTGGACATTCGTAGCGCTAAGTGGGTAATAGTGGAAAAAAGAATATGTTCAAATATAAACTACACAGTAGCATTCTGTGAAAATTCTTTCTGTTTTGTGCATTCAACTAACAGAGTTGAACCTTACTTTTGATTGAGCCTTTCTGAAACACTCTTTCTGTAGAAACTGCAATTGGACATTCTGAGAACTAAGAGGCCTCTATTGGGAAAAATAATACCTTCAAATAAAAACTACACAGAAGCATTGTGTGAAATTTCTGATATGTTCATTAAGCTAACAGAGTTAAACCATACTTTGGATTGCGCAGTTCTGAACACTCTTTCTGTAGAAAATGCAAGTGGACATTCGGAGCGCTAAGAGGGTAATAGTGGAAAAAGGAATATATTCAAATATGAACTACACAGTAGCATTCTGTGAAAATTCTTTCTGTTCTGTGCATTCAACTAACAGAGTTGAACCTTACTTTTGATTGAGCCGTTCTGAAACACTCTTTCTGTAGAAACTGCAATTGGACATGCTAAGCGCTAAGAGGCCTACATTGGGAAAAAGAATATCTTCAAATAAAAACTACACAGATGCATTCTGTGAAACTTATTTCTGATCTGTAAATTCAGTTAACAGAGATAAAACATATTTTTGATTGAGCAGTTATGAAACACTCTTTTTGTAGAAAATGCAAGTGGAGATTCGGAGCGCTAAGAGGGTAATAGTGGAAAAAGGAATGTCTTCAAATATAAACTACACAGAATCATTCGGTGAAACTTCTTTCTGATCTGTGCATTCAGCTAACAGAGTTAAACCATACTTTTGATTGAGCAGATCTGAACACTCTTTCTGTAGAAAATGCAACTGGACGTTTGGAGCGCTAAGAGCGTAGTAGTGGAAAAAGGAATATATTCAAATATAAACTACACAGAAGCATTCTGTGAAACTTCTTTCTGATCTGAGCATTCAGCTAACAGAGTTAAACCATACTTTTGATTGAGCAGTTTTGAAACACTCTGTCTGTAGAAAATGCAACTGGACATTCGTAGCGCTAAGTGGGTAATAGTGGAAAAAAGAATATGTTCAAATATGAACTACACAGAAGCATTGTATGAAACTTCTTTCTGTTCTGTGCATTCAACTAACAGAGTTGAACCTTACTTTTGATTGAGCCGTTCTGAAACACTCTTTCTGTAGAAACTGCAATTGGACATGCTAAGCGCTAAGAGGTCTACATTGGGAAAAAGAATATCTTCAAATAAAAACTACACAGATGCATTCTGTGAAACTAATTTCTGACCTGTAAATTCAGTTAACAGAGATAAAATATATTTTTGATTGAGCAGTTATGAAACACTCTTTTTGTAGAAAATGCAAGTGGAGATTCGGAGCGCTAAGAGGGTAATAGTGGAAAAAGGAATGTCTTCAAATATAAACTACACAGAATCATTCGGTGAAACTTCTTTCTGATCTGTGCATTCAGCTAACAGAGTTAAACCATACTTTTGATTGAGCAGATCTGAACACTCTTTCTGTAGAAAATGCAACTGGACATTTGTAGCGCTAAGAGCGTAGTAGTGGAAAAAGGAATATATTCAAATATAAACTACACAGAAGCATTCTGTGAAACTTCTTTCTGATCTGAGCATTCAGCTAACAGAGTTAAACCATACTTTTGATTGAGCAGTTTTGAAACACTCTGTCTGTAGAAAATGCAACTGGACATTCGTAGCGCTAAGTGGGTAATAGTGGAAAAAAGAATATGTTCAAATATAAACTACACAGAAGCATTGTATGAAACTTCTTTCTGTTCTGTGCATTCAACTAACAGAGTTGAACCTTACTTTTGATTGAGCCATTCTGAAACACTCTTTCTGTAGTAAATGCAATTAGACATTCTGAGCGCTAAGAGGCCTATATTGGGAAAAAGAATGTCTACAAATAAAAACTACACAGAAGAATTGTGTGAAACTTCTTTCTGTTCTGTTTGTTCAACTAAAAGAGTTGAACCTTAGTTTTGATTGAGCCGTTCTGAAACACTCTTTCTGTAGAAAATGCAAGTGGAGATTCGGAGCGCTAAGAGGGTAATAGTGGAAAAAGGAATGTCTCCAAATATAAACTACACAGAATCATTCTGTGAAACTTCTTTCTGATCTGTGAATTCAGCTAACAGAGTTAAACCATACTTTTGATTGAGCAGATCTGAACACACTTTCTGTAGAAAATGCAACTGGACATTTGGAGCGCTAAGAGAGTAGTAGTGGAAAAAGGAATATATTCAAATATAAACTACACAGAAGCATTCTGTGAAACTTCTTTCTGATCTGAGCATTCAGCTAACAGAGTTAAACCATACTTTTGATTGAGCAGTTTTGAAACACTCTGTCTGTAGAAAATGCAACTGGACATTTGTATCGCTAAGTGGGTAATAGTGGAAAAAATAATATGTTCAAATATAAACTACACAGTAGCATTCTGTGAAAATTCTTTCTGTTTTGTGCATTCAACTAACAGAGTTGAACCTTACTTTTGATTGAGCCTTTCTGAAACACTCTTTCTGTAGAAACTGCAATTGGACATTCTGAGCGCTAAGAGGCCTATATTGGGAAAAATAATACCTTCAAATAAAAACTACACAGAAGCATTGTGTGAAACTTATTTCTGATATGTTCATTAAGCTAACAGAGTTAAACCATACTTTGGATTGCGCAGTTCTGAACACTCTTTCTGTAGAAAATGCAAGTGGACATTCGGAGGGCTAAGAGGGTAATAGTGGAAAAAGGAATATATTCAAATATAAACTACACAGTAGCATTCTGTGAAAATTCTTTCTGTTCTGTGCATTCAACTAACAGAGTTGAACCTTACTTTTGATTGAGCCGTTCTGAAACACTCTTTCTGTAGAAACTGCAATTGGACATGCTAAGCGCTAAGAGGCCTACATTGGGAAAAAGAATATCTTCAAATAAAAACTACACAGATGCATTCTGTGAAACTTATTTCCGATCTGTAAATTCAGTTAACAGAGATAAAACATATTTTTGATTGAGCAGTTATGAAACACTCTTTTTGTAGAAAATGCAAGTGGAGATTCGGAGCGCTAAGAGGGTAATAGTGGAAAAAGGAATGTCTTCAAATATAAACTACACAGAATCATTCGGTGAAACTTCTTTCTGATCTGTGCATTCAGCTAACAGAGTTAAACCATACTTTTGATTGAGCAGATCTGAACACTCTTTCTGTAGAAAATGCAACTGGACATTTGGAGCGCTAAGAGCGTAGTAGTGGAAAAAGGAATATATTCAAATATAAACTACACAGAAGCATTCTGTGAAACTTCTTTCTGATCTGAGCATTCAGCTAACAGAGTTAAACCATACTTTTGATTGAGCAGTTTTGAAACACTCTGTCTGTAGAAAATGCAACTGGACATTCGTAGCGCTAAGTGGGTAATAGTGGAAAAAAGAATATGTTCAAATATGAACTACACAGAAGCATTGTATGAAACTTCTTTCTGTTCTGTGCATTCAACTAACAGAGTTGAACCTTACTTTTGATTGAGCCGTTCTGAAACACTCTTTCAGTAGAAACTGCAATTGGACATTCTGAGCGCTAAGAGGCCTATATTGGGAAAAAGAATGTCTAAAAATAAAAACTACACAGAAGAATTGTGTGAAACTTCTTTCTGTTCTGTTTGTTCAACTAAAGAGTTGAACCTTAGTTTTGATTGAGCCGTTCTGAAACACTCTTTCTGTAGAAAATGCAAGTGGAGATTCGGAGCGCTAAGAGGGTAATAGTGGAAAAAGGAATGTCTCCAAATATAAACTACACAGAATAATTCTGTGAAACTTCTTTCTGATCTGTGCATTCAGCTAACAGAGTTAAACCATACTTTTGATTGAGCAGATCTGAACACTCTTTCTGTAGAAAATGCAACTGGACATTTGGAGCGCTAAGAGAGTAGTAGTGGAAAAAGGAATATATTCAAATATAAACTACAAAGAAGCATTCTGTGAAACTTCTTTCTGATCTGAGCATTCAGCTAACAGAGTTAAACCATACTTTTGATTGAGCAGTTTTGAAACACTCTGTCTGTAGAAAATGCAACTGGACATTCGTAGCACTAAGTGGGTAATAGTGGAAAAAAGAATATGTTCAAATATAAACTACACAGAAGCATTGTATGAAACTTCTTTCTGTTCTGTGCATTCAACTAACAGAGTTGAACCTTACTTTTGATTGAGCCTTTCTGAAACACTCTTTCTGTAGAAACTGCAATTGGACATTCTGAGCGCTTAGAGGCCTCTATTGGGAAAAATAATATCTTCAAATAAAAACTACACAGAAGCATTGTGTGAAACTTATTTCTGATATGTTCATAAAGCAAACAGAGTTAAACCATACTTTTGATTGCGCAGTTCTGAACACTCTTTCTGTAGAAAATGCAAGTGTACATTCGGAGCGCTAAGAGGGTAATAGTGGAAAAAGGAATATATTCAAATATAAACTACACAGTAGCATTCTGTGAAAATTCTTTCTGTTCTGTGCATTCAACTAAGAGAGTTGAACCTTACTTTTGATTGAGCCGTTCTGAAACACTCTTTCTGTAGAAACTGCAATTGGACATGCTAAGCGCTAAGAGGCCTACATTGGGAAAAAGAATATCTTCAAATAAAAACTACACAGATGCATTTTGTGAAACTTATTTCTGATCTATAAATTCAGTTAACAGAGATAAAACATATTTTTGATTGAGCAGTTATGAAACACACTTTTTGTAGATAATGCAAGTGGAGATTCGGAGCGCTAAGTGGGTAATAGTGGAAAAAGGAATGTCTTCAAATATAAACTACACAGAATCATTCGGTGAAACTTCTTTCTGATCTGTGCATTCAGCTAACAGAGTTAAACCATACTTTTGATTGAGCAGATTTGAACATTCTTTCTGTAGAAAATGCAACTGGACATTTGGAGCGCTAAGAGCGTAGTAGTGGAAAAAGGAATATATTCAAATATAAACTACACAGAAGCATTCTGTGAAACTTCTTTCTGATCTGAGCATTCGGCTAACAGAGTTAAACCATACTTTTGATTGAGCAGTTTTGAAACACTCTGTCTGTAGAAAATGCAACTGGACATTCGTAGCGCTAAGTGGGTAATAGTGGAAAAAAGAATATGTTCAAATATGAACTACACAGAAGCATTGTATGAAACTTCTTTCTGTTCTGTGCATTCAACTAACAGAGTTGAACCTTACTTTTGATTGAGCCGTTCTGAAACACTCTTTCTGTAGAAACTGCAATTGGACATTCTGAGCGCTAAGAGGCCTATATTGGGAAAAAGAATGTCTACAAATAAAAACTACACAGAAGAATTGTGTGAAACTTCTTTCTGTTCTGTTTGTTCAACTAAAAGAGTTGAACCTTAGTTTTGATTGAGCCGTTCTGAAACACTCTTTCTGTAGAAAATGCAAGTGGAGATTCGGAGCGCTAAGAGGGTTATAGTGGAAAAAGGAATGTCTCCAAATATAAACTACACAGAATCATTCTGTGAAACTTCTTTCTGATCTGTGCATTCAGCTAACAGAGTTAAACCATACTTTTGATTGAGCAGATCTGAACACTCTTTCTGTAGAAAATGCAACTGGACATTTGGAGCGCTAAGAGAGTAGTAGTGGAAAAAGGAATATATTCAAATATAAACTACACAGAAGCATTCTGTGAAACTTCTTTCTGATCTGAGCATTCAGCTAACAGAGTTAAACCATACTTTTGATTGAGCAGTTTTGAAACACTCTGTCTGTAGAAAATGCAACTGGACATTCGTAGCGCTAAGTGGGTAATAGTGGAAAAAAGAATATGTTCAAATATGAACTACACAGAAGCATTGTATGAAACTTCTTTCTGTTCTGTGCATTCAACTAACAGAGTTGAACCTTACTTTTGATTGAGCCGTTCTGAAACACTCTTTCTGTAGAAACTGCAATTGGACATGCTAAGCGCTAAGAGGCCTACATTGGAAAAAAGAATATCTTCAAATAAAAACTACACAGATGCATTCTGTGAAACTTATTTCTGATCTGTAAATTCAGTTAACAGAGATAAAACATATTTTTGATTGAGCAGTTATGAAACACTCTTTTTGTAGAAAATGCAAGTGGAGATTCGGAGCGCTAAGAGGGTAATAGTGGAAAAAGGAATGTCTTCAAATATAAACTACACAGAATCATTCGGTGAAACTTCTTTCTGATCTGTGCATTCAGCTAACAGAGTTAAACCATACTTTTGATTGAGCAGATCTGAACACTCTTTCTGTAGAAAATGCAACTGGACATTTGGAGCGCTAAGAGCGTCGTAGTGGAAAAAGGAATATATTCAAATATAAACTACACAGAAGCATTCTGTGAAACTTCTTTCTGATCTGAGCATTCAGCTAACAGAGTTAAACCATACTTTTGATTGAGCAGTTTTGAAACACTCTGTCTGTAGAAAATGCAACTGGACATTCGTAGCGCCAAGTGGGTAATAGTGGAAAAAAGAATATGTTCAAATATGAACTACACAGAAGCATTGTATGAAACTCCTTTCTGTTCTGTGCATTCTACTAACAGAGTTGAACCTTACTTTTGATTGAGCCGTTCTGAAACACTCTTTCTGTAGAAACTGCAATTGGACATTCTGAGCGCTAAGAGGCCTATATTGGGAAAAAGAATGTCTACAAATAAAAGCTACACAGAAGAATTGTGTGAAACATCTTTCTGTTCTGTTTGTTCAACTAAAAGAGTTGAACCTTAGTTTTGATTGAGCCGTTCTGAAACACTCTTTCTGTAGAAAATGCAAGTGGAGATTCGGAGCGCTAAGAGGGTAATAGTGGAAAAAGGAATGTCTCCAAATATAAACTACACAGAATAATTCTGTGAAAATTCTTTCTGATCTGTGCATTCAGCTAACAGAGTTAAACCATACTTTTGATTGAGCAGATCTGAACACTCTTTCTGTAGAAAATGCAACTGGACATTTGGAGCGCTAAGAGAGTAGAAGTGGAAAAAGGAATATATTCAAATATAAACTACACAGAAGCATTCTGTGAAACTTCTTTCTGATCTGAGCTTTCAGCTAACAGAGTTAAACCATACTTTTGATTGAGCAGTTTTGAAACACTCTGTCTGTAGAAAATGCAACTGGACATTCGTAGCACTAAGTGGGTAATAGTGGAAAAAAGAATATGTTCAAATATAAACTACACAGAAGCATTGTATGAAACTTCTTTCTGTTCTGTGCATTCAACTAACAGAGTTGAACCTTACTTTTGATTGAGCCTTTCTGAAACACTCTTTCTGTAGAAACTGCAATTGGACATTCTGAGTGCTAAGAGGCCTCTATTGGGAAAAATAATACCTTCAAATAAAAACTACACAGAAGCATTGTGTGAAACTTATTTCTGATATGTTCATTAAGCTAACAGAGTTAAACCATACTTTTGATTGCGCAGTTCTGAACACTCTTTCTGTAGAAAATGCAAGTGGACATTCAGAGCGCTAAGAGGGTAATAGTGGAGAAAGGAATATATTCAAATATAAACTACACAGTAGCATTCTGTGAAAATTATTTCTGTTCTGTGCATTCAACTAACAGAGTTGAACCTTACTTTTGATTGAGCCGTTCTGAAACACTCTTTCTGTAGAAACTGCAATTGGACATGCTAAGCGCTAAGAGTCCTACATTGGGAAAAAGAATATCTTCAAATAAAAACTACACAGATGCATTCTGTGAAACTTATTTCTGATCTGTAAATTCAGTTAACAGAGATAAAACATATTTTTGATTGAGCAGTTATGAAACACTCTTTTTGTAGAAAATGCAAGTGGAGATTCGGAGCGCTAAGAGAGTAATAGTGGAAAAAGGAATGTCTTCAAATATAAACTACATAGAATCATTCGGTGAAACTTCTTTCTGATCTGTGCATTCAGCTAACAAAGTTAAACCATACTTTTGATTGAGCAGATCTGAACACTCTTTCTGTAGAAAATGCAACTGGACATTTGGAGCGCTAAGAGAGTAGTAGTGGAAAAAGGAATATATTCAAATATAAACTACACAGAAGCATTCTGTGAAACTTCTTTCTGATCTGAGCATTCAGCTAACAGAGTTAAACCATACTTTTGATTGAGCAGTTTGAAACACTCTGTCTGTAGAAAATGCAACTGGACATTCGTAGCGCTACGTGGGTAATAGTGGAAAAAAGAATATGTTCAAATATGAACTACACAGAAGCATTGTATGAAACTCCTTTCTGTTCTGTGCATTCTACTAACAGAGTTGAACCTTACTTTTGATTGAGCCGTTCTGAAACACTCTTTCTGTAGAAACTGCAATTGGACATTCTGAGCGCTAAGAGGCCTATATTGGGAAAAAGAATGTCTACAAATAAAAGCTACACAGAAGAATTGTGTGAAACATCTTTCTGTTCTGTTTGTTCAACTAAAAGAGTTGAACCTTAGTTTTGATTGAGCCGTTCTGAAACACTCTTTCTGTAGAAAATGCAAGTGGAGATTCGGAGCGCTAAGAGGGTAATAGTGGAAAAAGGAATGTCTCCAATTATAAACTACACAGAATCATTCTGTGAAAATACTTTCTGATCTGTGCATTCAGCTAACAGACTTAAACCATACTTTTGATTGAGCAGATCTGAACACTCTTTCTGTAGAAAATGCAACTGGACATTTGGAGCGCTAAGAGAGTAGTAGTGGAAAAAGGAATATATTCAAATATAAACTACACAGAAGCATTCTGTGAAACTTCTTTCTGATCTGAGCTTTCAGCTAACAGAGTTAAACCATACTTTTGATTGAGCAGTTTTGAAACACTCTGTCTGTGGAAAATGCAACTGGACATTCGTAGCACTAAGTGGGTAATAGTGGAAAAAAGAATATTTTCAAATATAAACTACACAGAAGCATGGTATGAAACTTCTTTCTGTTCTGTGCATTCAACTAACAGAGTTGAACCTTACTTTTGATTGAGCCTTTCTGAAACACTCTTTCTGTAGAAACTGCAATTGGACATTCTGAGTGCTAAGAGGCCTCTATTGGGAAAAATAATATCTTCAAATAAAAACTACACAGAAGCATTGTGTGAAACTTATTTCTGATATGTTCATTAAGCTAACAGAGTTAAACCATATTTTTGATTGCGCAGTTCTGAACACTCTTTCTGTAGAAAATGCAAGTGGACATTCGGAGCGCTAAGAGGGTAATAGTGGAAAAAGGAATATATTCAAATATAAACTACACAGTAGCATTCTATGAAAATTATTTCTGTTCTGTGCATTCAACTAACAGAGTTGAACCTTACTTTTGATTGAGCTGTTCTGAAACACTCTTTCTGTAGAAACTGCAATTGGACATGCTAAGCGCTAAGAGGCCTACATTGGGAAAAAGTATATCTTCAAATAAAAACTACACAGATGCATTCTGTGAAACTTATTTCTGATCTGTAAATTCAGTTAACAGAGATAAAACATATTTTTGATTGAGCAGTTATGAAACACTCTTTTTGTAGAAAATGCAAGTGGAGATTCGGAGCGCTAAGGGGGTAATAGTGGAAAACTGAATGTCTTCAAATATAAACTACACAGAATCATTCGGTGAAACTTCTTTCTGATCTGTGCATTCAGCTAACAGAGTTAAACCATACTTTTGATTGAGCAGATCTGAACACTCTTTCTGTAGAAAATGCAACTGGACATTTGGAGCGCTAAGAGCGTAGTAGTGGAAAAAGGAATATATTCTAATGTAAACTACACAGAAGCATTCTGTGAAACTTCTTTCGATCTGAGCATTCAGCTAACAGAGTTAAACCATACTTTTGATTGAGCAGTTTTGAAACACTCTGTCTGTAGAAAATGCAACTGGACATTCGTAGCGCTAAGTGGGTAATAGTGGAAAAAAGAATATGTTCAAATATAAACTACACAGAAGAATTGTATGAAACTTCTTTCTGTTCTGTGCATTCAACTAACAGTGTTGAACCTTACTTTTGATTGAGCCGTTCTGAAACACTCTTTCTGTAGGAACTGCAATTGGACATTCTGAGCGCTAAGAGGCCTATATTGGGAAAAAGAATGTCTACAAATAAAAACTACACAGAAGAATTGTGTGAAACTTCTTTCTGTTCTGTTTGTTCAACTAAAAGAGTTGAACCTTAGTTTTGATTGAGCCGTTCTGAAACACTCTTTCTGTAGAAAATGCAAGTGGAGATTCGGAGCGCTAAGAGGGTAATAGTGGAAAAAGGAATGTCTCCAAATATAAAATACACAGAATCATTCTGTGAAACTTCTTTCTGATCGGTGCATTCAGCTAACAGATTTAAAACATACTTTTGATTGAGCAGATCTGAACACTCTTTCTGTAGAAAATGCAACTGGACATTTGGAGCGCTAAGAGAGTAGTAGTGGAAAAAGGAATATATTCAAATATAAACTACACAGAAGCATTCTGTGAAACTTCTTTCTGATCTGAGCATTCAGCTAACAGAGTTAAACCATACTTTTGATTGAGCAGTTTTGAAACACTCTGTCTGTAGAAAATGCAACTGGACATTCGTAGCGCTAAGTGGGTAATAGTGGAAAAAAGAATATGTTCAAATATAAACTACACAGAAGCATTGTATGAAACTTCTTTCTGTTCTGTGCATTCAACTAACAGAGTTGAACCTTACTTTTGATTGAGCCTTTCTGAAACACTCTTTCTGTAGAAACTGCAATTGGACATTCTGAGCGCTAAGAGGTCTCTATTGGGAAAAATAACATCTTCAAATAAAAACTACACAGAAGCATTGGGTGAAACTTATTTCTGATATGTTCATTAAGCTAACAGAGTTAAACCATACTTTTGATTGCGCAGTTCTGAACACTCTTTCTGTAGAAAATGCAAGTGGACATTCGGAGCGCTAAGAGGGTAATAGTGGAAAAAGGAATATATTCAAATATAAACTACACAGTAGCATTCTGTAAAAATTATTTCTGTTCTGTGCATTCAACTAACAGAGTTGAACCTTACTTTTGATTGAGCCGTTCTGAAACACTCTTTCTGTAGAAACTGCAATTGGACATGCTAAGCGCTAAGAGGCCTACATTGGGAAAAAGAATATCTTCAAATAAAAACTACACAGATGCATTCTGTGAAACTTATTTCTGATCTGTAAATTCAGTTAACAGAGATAAAACATATTTTTGATTGAGCAGTTATGAAACACTCTTTTTGTAGAAAATGCAAGTCGAGATTCGGAGCGCTAAGAGGGTAATAGTGGAAAAAGGAATGTCTTCAAATGTAAACTACACAGAATCATTCGGTGAAACTTCTTTCTGATCTGTGCATTCAGCTAACAGAGTTAAACCATACTTTTGATTGAGCAGATCTGAACACTCTTTCTGTAGAAAATGCAACTGGACATTTGGAGCGCTAAGAGCGTAGTAGTGGAAAAAGGAATATATTTAAATATAAACTACACAGAAGCATTCTGTGAAACTTCTTTCTGATCTGAGCATTCAGCTAACAGAGTTAAACCATACTTTTGATTGAGCAGTTTTGAAACACTCTGTCTGTAGAAAATGCAACTGGACATTCGTAGCGCCAAGTGGGTAATAGTGGAAAAAAGAATATGTTCAAATATAAACTACACAGAAGCATTGTATGAAACTTCTTTCTGTTCTGTGCATTCAAATAACAGAGTTGAACCTTACTTTTGATTGAGCCTTTCTGAATCACTCTTTATGTAGAAACTGCAATTGGACATTCTGAGCGCTAAGAGGCCTCTATTGGGAAAAATAATATCTTCAAATAAAAACTACACAGAAGCATTGTGTGAAACTTATTTCTGATATGTTCATTAAGCTAACAGAGTTAAACCATACTTTTGATTGCGCAGTTCTGAACACTCTTTCTGTAGAAAATGCAAGTGGACATTCGGAGCGCTAAGAGGGTAATAGTGGAAAAAGGAATATATTCAAATATAAACTACACAGTAGCATTCTGTGAAAATTCTTTCTGTTCTGTGCATTCAACTAACAGAGTTGAACCTTACTTTTGATTGAGCCGTTCTGAAACACTCTTTCTGTAGAAACTGCAATTGGACATGCTAAGCGCTAAGAGGCCTACATTGGGAAAAAGAATATCTTCAAATAAAAACTACACAGATGCATTCTGTGAAACTTATTTCTGATCTGTAAATTCAGTTAACAGAGATAAAACATATTTTTGATTGAGCAGTTATGAAACACTCTTTTTGTAGAAAATGCAAGTGGAGATTCGGAGCGCTAAGAGGGTAATAGTGGAAAAAGGAATGTCTTCAAATATAAACTACACAGAATCATTCGGTGAAACTTCTTTCTGATCTGTGCATTCAGCTAACAGAGTTAAACCATACTTTTGATTGAGCAGATATGAACACTCTTTCTGTAGAAAATGCAACTGGACATTTGGAGCGCTAAGAGCGTAGTAGTGGAAAAAGGAATATATTCAAATATAAACTACACAGAAGCATTCTGTGAAACTTCTTTCTGATCTGAGCATTCAGCTAACAGAGTTAAACCATACTTTTGATTGAGCAGTTTTGAAACACTCTGTCTGTAGAAAATGCAACTGGACATTCGTAGCGCTAAGTGGGTAATAGTGGAAAAAATAATATGTTCCAATATAAACTACACAGAAGCATTGTATGAAACTTCTTTCTGTTCTGTGCATTCAACTAACAGAGTTGAACCTTACTTTTGATTGAGCCGTTCTGAAACACTCTTTCTGTAGAAACTGCAATTGGACATTCTGAGCGCTAAGAGGCCTATATTGGGAAAAAGAATGTCTACAAATAAAAACTACACAGAAGAATTGTGTGAAACTTCTTTCTGTTCTGTTTGTTCAACTAAAAGAGTTGAACCTTAGTTTTGATTGAGCCGTTCTGAAAAACTCTTTCTGTAGAAAATGCAAGTGGAGATTCGGAGCGCTAAGAGGGTAATAGTGGAAAAAGGAATGTCTCCAAATATAAACTACACAGAATCATTCTGTGAAACTTCTTTCTGATCTGTGCATTCAGCTAACAGATTTAAAACATACTTTTGATTGAGCAGATCTGAACACTCTTTCTGTAGAAAATGCAACTGGACATTTGGAGCGCTAAGAGAGTAGTAGTGGAAAAAGGAATATATTCAAATATAAACTACACAGAAGCATTCTGTGAAACTTCTTTCTGATCTGAGCATTCAGCTAACAGAGTTAAACCATACTTTTGATTGAGCAGTTTTGAAACACTCTGTCTGTAGAAAATGCAACTGGACATTCATAGCGCTAAGTGGGTAATAGTGGAAAAAAGAATATGTTCAAATATAAACTACACAGAAGCATTGTATGAAACTTCTTTCTGTTCTGTGCATTCAACTAACAGAGTTGAACCTTACTTTTGATTGAGCCTTTCTGAAACACTCTTTCTGTAGAAACTGCAATTGGACATTCTGAGCGCTAAGAGGCCTCTATTGGGAAAAATAACATCTTCAAATAAAAACTACACAGAAGCATTGGGTGAAACTTATTTCTGATATGTTCATTAAGCTAACAGAGTTAAACCATACTTTTGATTGCGCAGTTCTGAACACTCTTTCTGTAGAAAATGCAAGTGGACATTCGGAGCGCTAAGAGGGTAATAGTGGAAAAAGGAATATATTCAAATATAAACTACACAGTAGCATTCTGTGAAAATTCTTTCTGTTCTGTGCATTCAACTAACAGAGTTGAACCTTACTTTTGATTGAGCCGTTCTGAAACACTCTTTCTGTAGAAACTGCAATTGGACATGCTAAGCGCTAAGAGGCCTACATTGGGAAAAAGAATATCTTCAAATAAAAACTACACAGATGCATTCTGTGAAACTTATTTCTGATCTGTAAATTCAGTTAACAGAGATAAAACATATTTTTGATTGAGCAGTTATGAAACACTCTTTCTGTAGAAAATGCAAGTGGAGATTCGGAGCGCTAAGAGGGTAATAGTGGAAAAAGGAATGTCTTCAAATATAAACTACACAGAATCATTCGGTGAAACTTTTTTCTGATCTGTGCATTCAGCTAACAGAGTTAAACCATACTTTTGATTGAGCAGATCTGAACACTCTTTCTGTAGAAAATGCAACTGGACATTTGGAGCGCTAAGAGCGTAGTAGTGGAAAAAGGAATATATTGAAATATAAACTACACAGAAGCATTCTGTGAAACTTCTTTCTGATCTGAGCATTCAGCTAACAGAGTTAAACCATACTTTTGATTGAGCAGTTTTGAAACACTCTGTCTGTAGAAAATGCAACTGGACATTCGTAGCGCTAAGTGGGTAATAGTGGAAAAAAGAATATGTTCAAATATAAACTACACAGAAGCATTGTATGAAACTTCTTTCTGTTCTGTGCATTCAACTAACAGAGTTGAACCTTACTTTTGATTGAGCCGTTCTGAAACACTCTTTCTGTAGAAACTGCAATTGGACATTCTGAGCGCTAAGAGGCCTCTATTGGGAAAAATAACATCTTCAAATAAAAACTACACAGAAGCATTGTGTGAAACTTATTTCTGATATGTTCATTAAGCTAACAGAGTTAAACCTTACTTTTGATTGCACAGTTCTGAACACTCTTTCTGTAGAAAATGCAAGTGGACATTCGGAGCGCTAAGAGGGTAATAGTGGAGAATGGAATATATTCAAATATAAACTACACAGTAGCATTCTGTGAAAATTCTTTCTGTTCTGTGCATTCAACTAACAGAGTAGAACCTTACTTTTGATTGAGCCGTTCTGAAACACTCTTTCTGTAGAAACTGCAATTGGACATGCTAAGCGCTAAGAGGCCTACATTGGGAAAAAGAATATCTTCAAATAAAAACTACACAGATGCATTCTGTGAAACTTATTTCTGATCTGTAAATTCAGTTAACAGAGATAAAACATATTTTTGATTGAGCAGTTATGAAACACTCTTTCTGTAGAAAATGCAAGTGGAGATTCGGAGCGCTAAGAGGGTAATAGTGGAAAAAGGAATGTCTTCAAATATAAACTACACAGAATCATTCGGTGAAACTTCTTTCTGATCTGTGCATTCAGCTAACAGAGTTAAACCATACTTTTGATTGAGCAGATCTGAACACTCTTTCTGTAGAAAATGCAACTGGACATTTGGAGCGCTAAGAGCGTAGTAGTGGAAAAAGGAATATATTGAAATATAAACTACACAAAAGCATTCTGTGAAACTTCTTTCTGATCTGAGCATTCAGCTAACAGAGTTAAACCATACTTTTGATTGAGCAGTTTTGAAACACTCTGTCTGTAGAAAATGCAACTGGACATTCGTAGCGCTAACTGGGTAATAGTGGAAAAAAGAATATGTTCAAATATAAACTACACAGAAGCATTGTATGAAACTCCTTTCTGTTCTGTGCATTCAACTAACAGAGTTGAACCTTACATTTGATTGAGCCGTTCTGAAACACTCTTTCTGTAGAAACTGCAATTGGACATTCTGAGCGCTAAGAGGCCTCTATTGGGAAAAATAACATCTTCAAATAAAAACTACACAGAAGCATTGTGTGAAACTTATTTCTGATATGTTCATTAAGCTAACAGAATTAAACCTTACTTTTGATTGCACAGTTCTGAACACTCTTTCTGTAGAAAATGCAAGTGGACATTCGGAGCGCTAAGAGGGTAATAGTGGAGAATGGAATATATTCAAATATAAACTACACAGTAGCATTCTGTGAAAATACTTTCTGTTCTGTGCATTCAACTAACAGAGTTGAACCTTACTTTTGATTGAGCCGTTCTGAAACACTCTTTCTGTAGAAACTGCAATTGGACATGCTAAGCGCTAAGAGGCCTACATTGGGAAAAAGAATATCTTCAAATAAAAACTACACAGATGCATTCTGTGAAACTTATTTCTGATCTGTAAATTCAGTTAACAGAGATAAAACATATTTTTGATTGAGCAGTTATGAAACACTCTTTTTGTAGAAAATGCAAGTGGAGATTCGGAGCGCTAAGAGGGTAATAGTGGAAAAAGGAATGTCTTCAAATATAAACTACACAGAAGCATTGAATGAAACTTCTTTCTGTTCTGTGCATTCCACTAACAGAGTTGAACCTTACTTTTGATTGAGCCGTTCTGAAACACTCTTTCTGTAGAAACTGCAATTGGACATTCTGAGCGCTAAGAGGCCTATATGGGGAAAAAGAATGTCTACAAATAAAAACTACACAGAAGAATTGTGTGAAACTTCTTTCTGTTCTGTTTGTTCAACTAAAAGAGTTGAACCTTAGTTTTGATTGAGCCGTTCTGAAACACTCTTTCTGTAGAAAATGCAAGTGGAGATTCGGAGCGCTAAGAGGGTAATAGTGGAAAAAGGAATGTCTCCAAATATAAACTACACAGAATCATTCTGTGAAACTTCTTTCTGATCTGTGCATTCAGCTAACAGTGTTAAACCATACTTTTGATTGAGCAGATCTGAACACTCTTTCTGTAGAAAATGCAACTGGACATTTGGAGCGCTAAGAGAGTAGTAGTGGAAAAAGGAATATATTGAAATATAAACTACACAGAAGCATTCTGTGAAACTTCTTTCTGATCTGAGCATTCAGCTAACAGAGTTAAACCATACTTTTGATTGAGCAGTTTTGAAACACTCTGTCTGTAGAAAATGCAACTGGACATTTGTATCGCTAAGTGGGTAATAGTGGAAAAAATAATATGTTCAAATATAAACTACACAGTAGCATTCTGTGAAAATTCTTTCTGTTTTGTGCATTCAACTAACAGAGTTGAACCTTACTTTTGATTGAGCCTTTCTGAAACACTCTTTCTGTAGAAACTGCAATTTTACATTCTGAGCGCTAAGAGGCCTATATTGGGAAAAAGAATGTCTACAAATAAAAACTACACAGAAGAATTGTTTGAAACTTCTTTCTGTTCTGTTTGTTCAACTAAAAGAGTTGAACCTTAGTTTTGATTGAGCAGTTCTGAAACACTCTTTCTGTAGAAAATGCAAGTGGAGATTCGGAGCGCTAAGAGGGTAATAGTGGAAAAAGGAATATATTCAAATATAAACTACACAGTAGCATTCTATGAAAATTATTTCTGTTCTGTGCATTCAACTAACAGAGTTGAACCTTACTTTTGATTGAGCTGTTCTGAAACACTCTTTCTGTAGAAACTGCAATTGGACATGCTAAGCGCTAAGAGGCCTACATTGGGAAAAAGTATATCTTCAAATAAAAACTACACAGATGCATTCTGTGAAACTTATTTCTGATCTGTAAATTCAGTTAACAGAGATAAAACATATTTTTGATTGAGCAGTTATGAAACACTCTTTTTGTAGAAAATGCAAGTGGAGATTCGGAGCGCTAAGGGGGTAATAGTGGAAAACTGAATGTCTTCAAATATAAACTACACAGAATCATTCGGTGAAACTTCTTTCTGATCTGTGCATTCAGCTAACAGCGTTAAACCATACTTTTGATTGAGCAGATCTGAACACTCTTTCTGTAGAAAATGCAACTGGACATTTGGAGCGCTAAGAGCGTAGTAGTGGAAAAAGGAATATATTCTAATGTAAACTACACAGAAGCATTCTGTGAAACTTCTTTCGATCTGAGCATTCAGCTAACAGAGTTAAACCATACTTTTGATTGAGCAGTTTTGAAACACTCTGTCTGTAGAAAATGCAACTGGACATTCGTAGCGCTAAGTGGGTAATAGTGGAAAAAAGAATATGTTCAAATATAAACTACACAGAAGCATTGTATGAAACTTCTTTCTGTTCTGTGCATTCAACTAACAGTGTTGAACCTTACTTTTGATTGAGCCGTTCTGAAACACTCTTTCTGTAGGAACTGCAATTGGACATTCTGAGCGCTAAGAGGCCTATATTGGGAAAAAGAATGTCTACAAATAAAAAGTACACAGAAGAATTGTGTGAAACTTCTTTCTGTTCTGTTTGTTCAACTAAAAGAGTTGAACCTTAGTTTTGATTGAGCCGTTCTGAAACACTCTTTCTGTAGAAAATGCAAGTGGACATTCGGAGCGCTAAGAGGGTAATAGTGGAAAAAGGAATGTCTCCAAATATAAAATACACAGAATCATTCTGTGAAACTTCTTTCTGATCGGTGCATTCAGCTAACAGATTTAAAACATACTTTTGATTGAGCAGATCTGAACACTCTTTCTGTAGAAAATGCAACTGGACATTTGGAGCGCTAAGAGAGTAGTAGTGGAAAAAGGAATATATTCAAATATAAACTACACAGAAGCATTCTGTGAAACTTCTTTCTGATCTGAGCATTCAGCTAACAGAGTTAAACCATACTTTTGATTGAGCAGTTTTGAAACACTCTGTCTGTAGAAAATGCAACTGGACATTCGTAGCGCTAAGTGGGTAATAGTGGAAAAAAGAATATGTTCAAATATAAACTACACAGAAGCATTGTATGAAACTTCTTTCTGTTCTGTGCATTCAACTAACAGAGTTGAACCTTACTTTTGATTGAGCCTTTCTGAAACACTCTTTCTGTAGAAACTGCAATTGGACATTCTGAGCGCTAAGAGGTCTCTATTGGGAAAAATAACATCTTCAAATAAAAACTACACAGAAGCATTGGGTGAAACTTATTTCTGATATGTTCATTAAGCTAACAGAGTTAAACCATACTTTTGATTGCGCAGTTCTGAACACTCTTTCTGTAGAAAATGCAAGTGGACATTCGGAGCGCTAAGAGGGTAATAGTGGAAAAAGGAATATATTCAAATATAAACTACACAGTAGCATTCTGTAAAAATTCTTTCTGTTCTGTGCATTCAACTAACAGAGTTGAACCTTACTTTTGATTGAGCCGTTCTGAAACACTCTTTCTGTAGAAACTGCAATTGGACATGCTAAGCGCTAAGAGGCCTACATTGGGAAAAAGAATATCTTCAAATAAAAACTACACAGATGCATTCTGTGAAACTTATTTCTGATCTGTAAATTCAGTTAACAGAGATAAAACATATTTTTGATTGAGCAGTTATGAAACACTCTTTTTGTAGAAAATGCAAGTCGAGATTCGGAGCGTTAAGAGGGTAATAGTGGAAAAAGGAATGTCTTCAAATGTAAACTACACAGAATCATTCGGTGAAACTTCTTTCTGATCTGTGCATTCAGCTAACAGAGTTAAACCATACTTTTGATTGAGCAGATCTGAACACTCTTTCTGTAGAAAATGCAACTGGACATTTGGAGCGCTAAGAGCGTAGTAGTGGAAAAAGGAATATATTTAAATATAAACTACACAGAAGCATTCTGTGAAACTTCTTTCTGATCTGAGCATTCAGCTAACAGAGTTAAACCATACTTTTGATTGAGCAGTTTTGAAACACTCTGTCTGTAGAAAATGCAACTGGACATTCGTAGCGCCAAGTGGGTAATAGTGGAAAAAAGAATATGTTCAAATATAAACTACACAGAAGCATTGTATGAAACTTCTTTCTGTTCTGTGCATTCAACTAACAGAGTTGAACCTTACTTTTGATTGAGCCTTTCTGAATCACTCTTTATGTAGAAACTGCAATTGGACATTCTGAGCGCTAAGAGGCCTCTATTGGGAAAAATAATATCTTCAAATAAAAACTACACAGAAGCATTGTGTGAAACTTATTTCTGATATGTTCATTAAGCTAACAGAGTTAAACCATACTTTTGATTGCGCAGTTCTGAACACTCTTTCTGTAGAAAATGCAAGTGGACATTCGGAGCGCTAAGAGGGTAATAGTGGAAAAAGGAATATATTCAAATATAAACTACACAGTAGCATTCTGTGAAAATTCTTTCTGTTCTGTGCATTCAACTAACAGAGTTGAACCTTACTTTTGATTGAGCCGTTCTGAAACACTCTTTCTGTAGAAACTGCAATTGGACATGCTAAGCGCTAAGAGGCCTACATTGGGAAAAAGAATATCTTCAAATAAAAACTACACAGATGCATTCTGTGAAACTTATTTCTGATCTGTAAATTCAGTTAACAGAGATAAAACATATTTTTGATTGAGCAGTTATGAAACACTCTTTTTGTAGAAAATGCAAGTGGAGATTCGGAGCGCTAAGAGGGTAATAGTGGAAAAAGGAATGTCTTCAAATATAAACTACACAGAATCATTCGGTGAAACTTCTTTCTGATCTGTGCATTCAGCTAACAGAGTTAAACCATACTTTTGATTGAGCAGATATGAACACTCTTTCTGTAGAAAATGCAACTGGACATTTGGAGCGCTAAGAGCGTAGTAGTGGAAAAAGGAATATATTCAAATATAAACTACACAGAAGCATTCTGTGAAACTTCTTTCTGATCTGAGCATTCAGCTAACAGAGTTAAACCATACTTTTGATTGAGCAGTTTTGAAACACTCTGTCTGTAGAAAATGCAACTGGACATTCGTAGCGCTAAGTGGGTAATAGTGGAAAAAATAATATGTTCCAATATAAACTACACAGAAGCATTGTATGAAACTTCTTTCTGTTCTGTGCATTCAACTAACAGAGTTGAACCTTACTTTTGATTGAGCCGTTCTGAAACACTCTTTCTGTAGAAACTGCAATTGGACATTCTGAGCGCTAAGAGGCCTATATTGGGAAAAAGAATGTCTACAAATAAAAACTACACAGAAGAATTGTGTGAAACTTCTTTCTGTTCTGTTTGTTCAACTAAAAGAGTTGAACCTTAGTTTTGATTGAGCCGTTCTGAAACACTCTTTCTGTAGAAAATGCAAGTGGAGATTCGGAGCGCTAAGAGGGTAATAGTGGAAAAAGGAATGTCTCCAAATATAAACTACACAGAATCATTCTGTGAAACTTCTTTCTGATCTGTGCATTCAGCTAACAGTGTTAAACCATACTTTTGATTGAGCAGATCTGAACACTCTTTCTGTAGAAAATGCAACTGGACATTTGGAGCGCTAAGAGAGTAGTAGTGGAAAAAGGAATATATTGAAATATAAACTACACAGAAGCATTCTGTGAAACTTCTTTCTGATCTGAGCATTCAGCTAACAGAGTTAAACCATACTTTTGATTGAGCAGTTTTGAAACACTCTGTCTGTAGAAAATGCAACTGGACATTTGTATCGCTAAGTGGGTAATAGTGGAAAAAATAATATGTTCAAATATAAACTACACAGTAGCATTCTGTGAAAATTCTTTCTGTTTTGTGCATTCAACTAACAGAGTTGAACCTTACTTTTGATTGAGCCTTTCTGAAACACTCTTTCTGTAGAAACTGCAATTTTACATTCTGAGCGCTAAGAGGCCTATATTGGGAAAAATAATACCTTCAAATAAAAACTACACAGAAGCATTGGGTGAAACTTATTTCTGATATGTTCATTAAGCTAACAGAGTTAAACCATACTTTGGATTGCGCAGTTCTGAACACTCTTTCTGTAGAAAATGCAAGTGGACATTCGGAGGGCTAAGAGGGTAATAGTGGAAAAAGGAATATATTCAAATATAAACTACACAGAAGCATTGTATGAAACTTCTTTCTGTTCTGTGCATTCAACTAACAGAGTTGAACCTTACTTTTGATTGAGCCGTTCTGAAACACCCTTTCTGTAGAAACTGCAATTGGACATGCTAAGCGCTAAGAGGCCTACATTGGAAAAAAGAATATCTTCAAATAAAAACTACACAGATGCATTCTGTGAAACTTATTTCTGATCTGTAAATTCAGTTAACAGAGATAAAACATATTTTTGATTGAGCAGTTATGAAACACTCTTTTTGTAGAAAATGCAAGTGGAGATTCGGAGCGCTAAGAGGGTAATAGTGGAAAAAGGAATGTCTTCAAATATAAACTACACAGAATCATTCGGTGAAACTTCTTTCTGATCTGTGCATTCAGCTAACAGAGTTAAACCATACTTTTGATTGAGCAGATCTGAACACTCTTTCTGTAGAAAATGCAACTGGACATTTGGAGCGCTAAGAGCGTCGTAGTGGAAAAAGGAATATATTCAAATATAAACTACACAGAAGCATTCTGTGAAACTTCTTTCTGATCTGAGCATTCAGCTAACAGAGTTAAACCATACTTTTGATTGAGCAGTTTTGAAACACTCTGTCTGTAGAAAATGCAACTGGACATTCGTAGCGCTAAGTGGGTAATAGTGGAAAAAAGAATATGTTCAAATATGAACTACACAGAAGCATTGTATGAAACTCCTTTCTGTTCTGTGCATTCTACTAACAGAGTTGAACCTTACTTTTGATTGAGCCGTTCTGAAACACTCTTTCTGTAGAAACTGCAATTGGACATTCTGAGCGCTAAGAGGCCTATATTGGGAAAAAGAATGTCTACAAATAAAAGCTACACAGAAGAATTGTGTGAAACATCTTTCTGTTCTGTTTGTTCAACTAAAAGAGTTGAACCTTAGTTTTGATTGAGCCGTTCTGAAACACTCTTTCTGTAGAAAATGCAAGTGGAGATTCGGAGCGCTAAGAGGGTAATAGTGGAAAAAGGAATGTCTCCAAATATAAACTACACAGAATCATTCTGTGAAAATTCTTTCTGATCTGTGCATTCAGCTAACAGAGTTAAACCATACTTTTGATTGAGCAGATCTGAACACTCTTTCTGTAGAAAATGCAACTGGACATTTGGAGCGCTAAGAGAGTAGAAGTGGAAAAAGGAATATATTCAAATATAAACTACACAGAAGCATTCTGTGAAACTTCTTTCTGATCTGAGCTTTCAGCTAACAGAGTTAAACCATACTTTTGATTGAGCAGTTTTGAAACACTCTGTCTGTAGAAAATGCAACTGGACATTCGTAGCACTAAGTGGGTAATAGTGGAAAAAAGAATATGTTCAAATATAAACTACACAGAAGCATTGTATGAAACTACTTTCTGTTCTGTGCATTCAACTAACAGAGTTGAACCTTACTTTTGATTGAGCCTTTCTGAAACACTCTTTCTGTAGAAACTGCAATTGGACATTCTGAGTGCTAAGAGGCCTCTATTGGGAAAAATAATATCTTCAAATAAAAACTACACAGAAGCATTGTGTGAAACTTATTTCTGATATGTTCATTAAGCTAACAGAGTTAAACCATACTTTTGATTGCGCAGTTCTGAACACTCTTTCTGTAGAAAATGCAAGTGGACATTCAGAGCGCTAAGAGGGTAATAGTGGAGAAAGGAATATATTCAAATATAAACTACACAGTAGCATTCTGTGAAAATTATTTCTGTTCTGTGCATTCAACTAACAGAGTTGAACCTTACTTTTGATTGAGCCGTTCTGAAACACTCTTTCTGTAGAAACTGCAATTGGACATGCTAAGCGCTAAGAGTCCTACATTGGGAAAAAGAATATCTTCAAATAAAAACTACACAGATGCATTCTGTGAAACTTATTTCTGATCTGTAAATTCAGTTAACAGAGATAAAACATATTTTTGATTGAGCAGTTATGAAACACTCTTTTTGTAGAAAATGCAAGTGGAGATTCGGAGCGCTAAGAGAGTAATAGTGGAAAAAGGAATGTCTTCAAATATAAACTACATAGAATCATTCGGTGAAACTTCTTTCTGATCTGTGCATTCAGCTAACAAAGTTAAACCATACTTTTGATTGAGCAGATCTGAACACTCTTTCTGTAGAAAATGCAACTGGACATTTGGAGCGCTAAGAGCGTAGTAGTGGAAAAAGGAATATATTCAAATATAAACTACACAGAAGCATTCTGTGAAACTTCTTTCTGATCTGAGCATTCAGCTAACAGAGTTAAACCATACTTTTGATTGAGCAGTTTTGAAACACTCTGTCTGTAGATAATGCAACTGGACATTCGTAGCGCTAAGTGGGTATTAGTGGAAAAAAGAATATGTTCAAATATGAACTACACAGAAGCATTGTATGAAACTTCTTTCTGTTCTGTGCATTCAACTAACAGAGTTGAACCTTACTTTTGATTGAGCCGTTCTGAAACACTCTTTCTGTAGAAACTGCAATTGGACATTCTGAGCGCTAAGAGGCCTATATTGGGAAAAAGAATGTCTACAAATAAAAACTACACAGAAGAATTGTGTGAAACTTCTTTCTGTTCTGTTTGTTCAACTAAAAGAGTTGAACCTTAGTTTTGAATAAGCCGTTCTGAAACACTCTTTCTGTAGAAAATGCAAGTGGACATTCGGAGCGCTAAGAGGGTAATAGTGGAAAAAGGAATGTCTCCAAATATAAACTACACAGAATCATTCTGTGAAACTTCTTTCTGATCTTTGCATTCAGCTAACAGAGTTAAACCATACTTTTGATTGAGCAGATCTCATCACTCTATCTGTAGAAAATGCAACTGGACATTTGGAGCGCTAAGAGAGTAGTAGTGGAAAAAGGAATATATTCAAATATAAACTACACAGAAGCATTCTGTGAAACTTCTTTCTGATCTGAGCATTCAGCTAACAGAGTTAAACCATACTTTTGATTGAGCAGTTTGAAACACTCTGTCTGTAGAAAATGCAACTGGACATTCGTAGCGCTAAGTGGGTAATAGTGGAAAAAAGAATATGTTCAAATATGAACTACACAGAAGCATTGTATGAAACTCCTTTCTGTTCTGTGCATTCTACTAACAGAGTTGAACCTTACTTTTGATTGAGCCGTTCTGAAACACTCTTTCTGTAGAAACTGCAATTGGACATTCTGAGCGCTAAGAGGCCTATATTGGGAAAAAGAATGTCTACAAATAAAAGCTACACAGAAGAATTGTGTGAAACATCTTTCTGTTCTGTTTGTTCAACTAAAAGAGTTGAACCTTAGTTTTGATTGAGCCGTTCTGAAACACTCTTTCTGTAGAAAATGCAAGTGGAGATTCGGAGCGCTAAGAGGGTAATAGTGGAAAAAGGAATGTCTCCAATTATAAACTACACAGAATCATTCTGTGAAAATACTTTCTGATCTGTGCATTCAGCTAACAGACTTAAACCATACTTTTGATTGAGCAGATCTGAACACTCTTTCTGTAGAAAATGCAACTGGACATTTGGAGCGCTAAGAGAGTAGTAGTGGAAAAAGGAATATATTCAAATATAAACTACACAGAAGCATTCTGTGAAACTTCTTTCTGATCTGAGCTTTCAGCTAACAGAGTTAAACCATACTTTGGATTGAGCAGTTTTGAAACACTCTGTCTGTAGAAAATGCAACTGGACATTCGTAGCACTAAGTGGGTAATAGTGGAAAAAAGAATATTTTCAAATATAAACTACACAGAAGCATGGTATGAAACTTCTTTCTGTTCTGTGCATTCAACTAACAGAGTTGAACCTTACTTTTGATTGAGCCTTTCTGAAACACTCTTTCTGTAGAAACTGCAATTGGACATTCTGAGTGCTAAGAGGCCTCTATTGGGAAAAATAATATCTTCAAATAAAAACTACACAGAAGCATTGTGTGAAACTTATTTCTGATATGTTCATTAAGCTAACAGAGTTAAACCATATTTTTGATTGCGCAGTTCTGAACACTCTTTCTGTAGAAAATGCAAGTGGACATTCGGAGCGCTAAGAGGGTAATAGTGGAAAAAGGAATATATTCAAATATAAACTACACAGTAGCATTCTATGAAAATTATTTCTGTTCTGTGCATTCAACTAACAGAGTTGAACCTTACTTTTGATTGAGCTGTTCTGAAACACTCTTTCTGTAGAAACTGCAATTGGACATGCTAAGCGCTAAGAGGCCTACATTGGGAAAAAGTATATCTTCAAATAAAAACTACACAGATGCATTCTGTGAAACTTATTTCTGATCTGTAAATTCAGTTAACAGAGATAAAACATATTTTTGATTGAGCAGTTATGAAACACTCTTTTTGTAGAAAATGCAAGTGGAGATTCGGAGCGCTAAGGGGGTAATAGTGGAAAACTGAATGTCTTCAAATATAAACTACACAGAATCATTCGGTGAAACTTCTTTCTGATCTGTGCATTCAGCTAACAGAGTTAAACCATACTTTTGATTGAGCAGATCTGAACACTCTTTCTGTAGAAAATGCAACTGGACATTTGGAGCGCTAAGAGCGTAGTAGTGGAAAAAGGAATATATTCTAATGTAAACTACACAGAAGCATTCTGTGAAACTTCTTTCGATCTGAGCATTCAGCTAACAGAGTTAAACCATACTTTTGATTGAGCAGTTTTGAAACACTCTGTCTGTAGAAAATGCAACTGGACATTCGTAGCGCTAAGTGGGTAATAGTGGAAAAAAGAATATGTTCAAATATAAACTACACAGAAGCATTGTATGAAACTTCTTTCTGTTCTGTGCATTCAACTAACAGTGTTGAACCTTACTTTTGATTGAGCCGTTCTGAAACACTCTTTCTGTAGGAACTGCAATTGGACATTCTGAGCGCTAAGAGGCCTATATTGGGAAAAAGAATGTCTACAAATAAAAACTACACAGAAGAATTGTGTGAAACTTCTTTCTGTTCTGTTTGTTCAACTAAAAGAGTTGAACCTTAGTTTTGATTGAGCCGTTCTGAAACACTCTTTCTGTAGAAAATGCAAGTGGAGATTCGGAGCGCTAAGAGGGTAATAGTGGAAAAAGGAATGTCTCCAAATATAAAATACACAGAATCATTCTGTGAAACTTCTTTCTGATCGGTGCATTCAGCTAACAGATTTAAAACATACTTTTGATTGAGCAGATCTGAACACTCTTTCTGTAGAAAATGCAACTGGACATTTGGAGCGCTAAGAGAGTAGTAGTGGAAAAAGGAATATATTCAAATATAAACTACACAGAAGCATTCTGTGAAACTTCTTTCTGATCTGAGCATTCAGCTAACAGAGTTAAACCATACTTTTGATTGAGCAGTTTTGAAACACTCTGTCTGTAGAAAATGCAACTGGACATTCGTAGCGCTAAGTGGGTAATAGTGGAAAAAAGAATATGTTCAAATATAAACTACACAGAAGCATTGTATGAAACTTCTTTCTGTTCTGTGCATTCAACTAACAGAGTTGAACCTTACTTTTGATTGAGCCTTTCTGAAACACTCTTTCTGTAAAAACTGCAATTGGACATTCTGAGCGCTAAGAGGCCTCTATTGGGAAAAATAACATCTTCAAATAAAAACTACACAGAAGCATTGGGTGAAACTTATTTCTGATATGTTCATTAAGCTAACAGAGTTAAACCATACTTTTGATTGCGCAGTTCTGAACACTCTTTCTGTAGAAAATGCAAGTGGACATTCGGAGCGCTAAGAGGGTAATAGTGGAAAAAGGAATATATTCAAATATAAACTACACAGTAGCATTCTGTAAAAATTATTTCTGTTCTGTGCATTCAACTAACAGAGCTGAACCTTACTTTTGATTGAGCCGTTCTGAAACACTCTTTCTGTAGAAACTGCAATTGGACATGCTAAGCGCTAAGAGGCCTACATTGGGAAAAAGAATATCTTCAAATAAAAACTACACAGATGCATTCTGTGAAACTTATTTCTGATCTGTAAATTCAGTTAACAGAGATAAAACATATTTTTGATTGAGCAGTTATGAAACACTCTTTTTGTAGAAAATGCAAGTGGAGATTCGGAGCGCTCAGGGGGTAATAGTGGAAAAAGGAATGTCTTCAAATGTAAACTACACAGAATCATTGGGTGAAACTTCTTTCTGATCTGTGCATTCAGCTAACAGAGTTAAACCATACTTTTGATTGAGCAGATCTGAACACTCTTTCTGTAGAAAATGCAACTGGACATTTGGAGCGCTAAGAGCGTAGTAGTGGAAAAAGGAATATATTCAAATATAAACTACACAGAAGCATTCTGTGAAACTTCTTTCTGATCTGAGCATTCAGCTAACAGAGTTAAACCATACTTTTGATTGAGCAGTTTTGAAACACTCTGTCTGTAGAAAATGCAACTGGACATTCGTAGCGCCAAGTGGGTAATAGTGGAAAAAAGAATATGTTCAAATATAAACTACACAGAAGCATTGTATGAAACTTCTTTCTGTTCTGTGCATTCAACTAACAGAGTTGAACCTGACTTTTGATTGAGCCGTTCTGAAACACTCTTTCTGTAGAAACTGCAATTGGACATTCTGAGCGCTAAGAGGCCTATATGGGGAAAAAGAATGTCTACAAATAAAAACTACACAGAAGAATTGTGTGAAACTTCTTTCTGTTCTGTTTGTTCAACTAAAAGAGTTGAACCTTAGTTTTGATTGAGCCGTTCTGAAACACTCTTTCTGTAGAAAATGCAAGTGGAGATTCGGAGCGCTAAGAGGGTAATAGTGGAAAAAGGAATGTCTCCAAATATAAACTACACAGAATCATTCTGTGAAACTTCTTTCTGATCTGTGCATTCAGCTAACAGTGTTAAACCATACTTTTGATTGAGCAGATCTGAACACTCTTTCTGTAGAAAATGCAACTGGACATTTGGAGCGCTAAGAGAGTAGTAGTGGAAAAAGGAATATATTGAAATATAAACTACACAGAAGCATTCTGTGAAACTTCTTTCTGATCTGAGCATTCAGCTAACAGAGTTAAACCATACTTTTGATTGAGCAGTTTTGAAACACTCTGTCTGTAGAAAATGCAACTGGACATTTGTATCGCTAAGTGGGTAATAGTGGAAAAAATAATATGTTCAAATATAAACTACACAGTAGCATTCTGTGAAAATTCTTTCTGTTTTGTGCATTCAACTAACAGAGTTGAACCTTACTTTTGATTGAGCCTTTCTGAAACACTCTTTCTGTAGAAACTGCAATTGGACATTCTGAGCGCTAAGAGGCCTATATTGGGAAAAATAATACCTTCAAATAAAAACTACACAGAAGCATTGTGTGAAACTTATTTCTGATATGTTCATTAAGCTAACAGAGTTAAACCATACTTTGGATTGCGCAGTTCTGAACACTCTTTCTGTAGAAAATGCAAGTGGACATTCGGAGGGCTAAGAGGGTAATAGTGGAAAAAGGAATATATTCAAATATAAACTACACAGTAGCATTCTGTGAAACTTCTTTCTGATCTGAGCATTCAGCTAACAGAGTTAAACCATAATTTTGATTGAGCAGTTTTGAAACACTCTGTCTGTAGAAAATGCAACTGGACATTCGTAGCGCTAAGTGGGTAATAGTGGAAAAAAGAATATGTTCAAATATGAACTACACAGAAGCATTGTATGAAACTACTTTCTGTTCTGTGCATTCAACTAACAGAGTTGAACCTTACTTTTGATTGAGCCGTTCTGAAACACTCTTTCTGTAGAAACTGCAATTGGACATGCTAAGCGCTAAGAGGCCTACATTGGAAAAAAGAATATCTTCAAATAAAAACTACACAGATGCATTCTGTGAAACTTATTTCTGATCTGTAAATTCAGTTAACAGAGATAAAACATATTTTTGATTGAGCAGTTATGAAACACTCTTTTTGTAGAAAATGCAAGTGGAGATTCGGAGCGCTAAGAGGGTAATAGTGGAAAAAGGAATGTCTTCAAATATAAACTACACAGAATCATTCGGTGAAACTTCTTTCTGATCTGTGCATTCAGCTAACAGAGTTAAACCATACTTTTGATTGAGCAGATCTGAACACTCTTTCTGTAGAAAATGCAACTGGACATTTGGAGCGCTAAGAGCGTCGTAGTGGAAAAAGGAATATATTCAAATATAAACTACACAGAAGCATTCTGTGAAACTTCTTTCTGATCTGAGCATTCAGCTAACAGAGTTAAACCATACTTTTGATTGAGCAGTTTTGAAACACTCTGTCTGTAGAAAATGCAACTGGACATTCGTAGCGCCAAGTGGGTAATAGTGGAAAAAAGAATATGTTCAAATATGAACTACACAGAAGCATTGTATGAAACTCCTTTCTGTTCTGTGCATTCTACTAACAGAGTTGAACCTTACTTTTGATTGAGCCGTTCTGAAACACTCTTTCTGTAGAAACTGCAATTGGACATTCTGAGCGCTAAGAGGCCTATATTGGGAAAAAGAATGTCTACAAATAAAAGCTACACAGAAGAATTGTGTGAAACATCTTTCTGTTCTGTTTGTTCAACTAAAAGAGTTGAACCTTAGTTTTGATTGAGCCGTTCTGAAACACTCTTTCTGTAGAAAATGCAAGTGGAGATTCGGAGCGCTAAGGGGGTAATAGTGGAAAAAGGAATGTCTCCAAATATAAACTACACAGAATCATTCTGTGAAAATTCTTTCTGATCTGTGCATTCAGCTAACAGAGTTAAACCATACTTTTGATTGAGCAGATCTGAACACTCTTTCTGTAGAAAATGCAACTGGACATTTGGAGCGCTAAGAGAGTAGAAGTGGAAAAAGGAATATATTCAAATATAAACTACACAGAAGCATTCTGTGAAACTTCTTTCTGATCTGAGCTTTCAGCTAACAGAGTTAAACCATACTTTTGATTGAGCAGTTTTGAAACACTCTGTCTGTAGAAAATGCAACTGGACATTCGTAGCACTAAGTGGGTAATAGTGGAAAAAAGAATATGTTCAAATATAAACTACACAGAAGCATTGTATGAAACTTCTTTCTGTTCTGTGCATTCAACTAACAGAGTTGAACCTTACTTTTGATTGAGCCTTTCTGAAACACTCTTTCTGTAGAAACTGCAATTGGACATTCTGAGTGCTAAGAGGCCTCTATTGGGAAAAATAATATCTTCAAATAAAAACTACACAGAAGCATTGTGTGAAACTTATTTCTGATATGTTCATTAAGCTAACAGAGTTAAACCATACTTTTGATTGCGCAGTTCTGAACACTCTTTCTGTAGAAAATGCAAGTGGACATTCAGAGCGCTAAGAGGGTAATAGTGGAGAAAGGAATATATTCAAATATAAACTACACAGTAGCATTCTGTGAAAATTATTTCTGTTCTGTGCATTCAACTAACAGAGTTGAACCTTACTTTTGATTGAGCCGTTCTGAAACACTCTTTCTGTAGAAACTGCAATTGGACATGCTAAGCGCTAAGAGTCCTACATTGGGAAAAAGAATATCTTCAAATAAAAACTACACAGATGCATTCTGTGAAACTTATTTCTGATCTGTAAATTCAGTTAACAGAGATAAAACATATTTTTGATTGAGCAGTTATGAAACACTCTTTTTGTAGAAAATGCAAGTGGAGATTCGGAGCGCTAAGAGAGTAATAGTGGAAAAAGGAATGTCTTCAAATATAAACTACATAGAATCATTCGGTGAAACTTCTTTCTGATCTGTGCATTCAGCTAACAAAGTTAAACCATACTTTTGATTGAGCAGATCTGAACACTCTTTCTGTAGAAAATGCAACTGGACATTTGGAGCGCTAAGAGCGTAGTAGTGGAAAAAGGAATATATTCAAATATAAACTACACAGAAGCATTCTGTGAAACTTCTTTCTGATCTGAGCATTCAGCTAACAGAGTTAAACCATACTTTTGATTGAGCAGTTTTGAAACACTCTGTCTGTAGAAAATGCAACTGGACATTCGTAGCGCTAAGTGGGTATTAGTGGAAAAAAGAATATGTTCAAATATGAACTACACAGAAGCATTGTATGAAACTTCTTTCTGTTCTGTGCATTCAACTAACAGAGTTGAACCTTACTTTTGATTGAGCCGTTCTGAAACACTCTTTCTGTAGAAACTGCAATTGGACATTCTGAGCGCTAAGAGGCCTATATTGGGAAAAAGAATGTCTACAAATAAAAACTACACAGAAGAATTGTGTGAAACATCTTTCTGTTCTGTTTGTTCAACTAAAAGAGTTGAACCTTAGTTTTGATTGAGCCGTTCTGAAACACTCTTTCTGTAGAAAATGCAAGTGGAGATTCGGAGCGCTAAGAGGGTAATAGTGGAAAAAGGAATGTCTCCAATTATAAACTACACAGAATCATTCTGTGAAAATACTTTCTGATCTGTGCATTCAGCTAACAGACTTAAACCATACTTTTGATTGAGCAGATCTGAACACTCTTTCTGTAGAAAATGCAACTGGACATTTGGAGCGCTAAGAGAGTAGTAGTGGAAAAAGGAATATATTCAAATATAAACTACACAGAAGCATTCTGTGAAACTTCTTTCTGATCTGAGCTTTCAGCTAACAGAGTTAAACCATACTTTGGATTGAGCAGTTTTGAAACACTCTGTCTGTAGAAAATGCAACTGGACATTCGTAGCACTAAGTGGGTAATAGTGGAAAAAAGAATATTTTCAAATATAAACTACACAGAAGCATGGTATGAAACTTCTTTCTGTTCTGTGCATTCAACTAACAGAGTTGAACCTTACTTTTGATTGAGCCTTTCTGAAACACTCTTTCTGTAGAAACTGCAATTGGACATTCTGAGTGCTAAGAGGCCTCTATTGGGAAAAATAATATCTTCAAATAAAAACTACACAGAAGCATTGTGTGAAACTTATTTCTGATATGTTCATTAAGCTAACAGAGTTAAACCATATTTTTGATTGCGCAGTTCTGAACACTCTTTCTGTAGAAAATGCAAGTGGACATTCGGAGCGCTAAGAGGGTAATAGTGGAAAAAGGAATATATTCAAATATAAACTACACAGTAGCATTCTATGAAAATTATTTCTGTTCTGTGCATTCAACTAACAGAGTTGAACCTTACTTTTGATTGAGCTGTTCTGAAACACTCTTTCTGTAGAAACTGCAATTGGACATGCTAAGCGCTAAGAGGCCTACATTGGGAAAAAGTATATCTTCAAATAAAAACTACACAGATGCATTCTGTGAAACTTATTTCTGATCTGTAAATTCAGTTAACAGAGATAAAACATATTTTTGATTGAGCAGTTATGAAACACTCTTTTTGTAGAAAATGCAAGTGGAGATTCGGAGCGCTAAGGGGGTAATAGTGGAAAACTGAATGTCTTCAAATATAAACTACACAGAATCATTCGGTGAAACTTCTTTCTGATCTGTGCATTCAGCTAACAGAGTTAAACCATACTTTTGATTGAGCAGATCTGAACACTCTTTCTGTAGAAAATGCAACTGGACATTTGGAGCGCTAAGAGCGTAGTAGTGGAAAAAGGAATATATTCTAATGTAAACTACACAGAAGCATTCTGTGAAACTTCTTTCGATCTGAGCATTCAGCTAACAGAGTTAAACCATACTTTTGATTGAGCAGTTTTGAAACACTCTGTCTGTAGAAAATGCAACTGGACATTCGTAGCGCTAAGTGGGTAATAGTGGAAAAAAGAATATGTTCAAATATAAACTACACAGAAGCATTGTATGAAACTTCTTTCTGTTCTGTGCATTCAACTAACAGTGTTGAACCTTACTTTTGATTGAGCCGTTCTGAAACACTCTTTCTGTAGGAACTGCAATTGGACATTCTGAGCGCTAAGAGGCCTATATTGGGAAAAAGAATGTCTACAAATAAAAACTACACAGAAGAATTGTGTGAAACTTCTTTCTGTTCTGTTTGTTCAACTAAAAGAGTTGAACCTTAGTTTTGATTGAGCCGTTCTGAAACACTCTTTCTGTAGAAAATGCAAGTGGAGATTCGGAGCGCTAAGAGGGTAATAGTGGAAAAAGGAATGTCTCCAAATATAAAATACACAGAATCATTCTGTGAAACTTCTTTCTGATCGGTGCATTCAGCTAACAGATTTAAAACATACTTTTGATTGAGCAGATCTGAACACTCTTTCTGTAGAAAATGCAACTGGACATTTGGAGCGCTAAGAGAGTAGTAGTGGAAAAAGGAATATATTCAAATATAAACTACACAGAAGCATTCTGTGAAACTTCTTTCTGATCTGAGCATTCAGCTAACAGAGTTAAACCATACTTTTGATTGAGCAGTTTTGAAACACTCTGTCTGTAGAAAATGCAACTGGACATTCGTAGCGCTAAGTGGGTAATAGTGGAAAAAAGAATATGTTCAAATATAAACTACACAGAAGCATTGTATGAAACTTCTTTCTGTTCTGTGCATTCAACTAACAGAGTTGAACCTTACTTTTGATTGAGCCTTTCTGAAACACTCTTTCTGTAGAAACTGCAATTGGACATTCTGAGCGCTAAGAGGCCTCTATTGGGAAAAATAACATCTTCAAATAAAAACTACACAGAAGCATTGGGTGAAACTTATTTCTGATATGTTCATTAAGCTAACAGAGTTAAACCATACTTTTGATTGCGCAGTTCTGAACACTCTTTCTGTAGAAAATGCAAGTGGACATTCGGAGCGCTAAGAGGGTAATAGTGGAAAAAGGAATACATTCAAATATAAACTACACAGTAGCATTCTGTAAAAATTATTTCTGTTCTGTGCATTCAACTAACAGAGTTGAACCTTACTTTTGATTGAGCCGTTCTGAAACACTCTTTCTGTAGAAACTGCAATTGGACATGCTAAGCGCTAAGAGGCCTACATTGGGAAAAAGAATATCTTCAAATAAAAACTACACAGATGCATTCTGTGAAACTTATTTCTGATCTGTAAATTCAGTTAACAGAGATAAAACATATTTTTGATTGAGCAGTTATGAAACACTCTTTTTGTAGAAAATGCAAGTGGAGATTCGGAGCGCTAAGAGGGTAATAGTGGAAAAAGGAATGTCTTCAAATGTAAACTACACAGAATCATTCGGTGAAACTTCTTTCTGATCTGTGCATTCAGCTAACAGAGTTAAACCATACTTTTGATTGAGCAGATCTGAACACTCTTTCTGTAGAAAATGCAACTGGACATTTGGAGCGCTAAGAGCGTAGTAGTGGAAAAAGGAATATATTCAAATATAAACTACACAGAAGCATTCTGTGAAACTTTTTTCTGATCTGAGCATTCAGCTAACAGAGTTAAACCATACTTTTGATTGAGCAGTTTTGAAACACTCTGTCTGTAGAAAATGCAACTGGACATTCGTAGCGCCAAGTGGGTAATAGTGGAAAAAAGAATATGTTCAAATATAAACTACACAGAAGCATTGTATGAAACTTCTTTCTGTTCTGTGCATTCAACTAACAGAGTTGAACCTTACTTTTGATTGAGCCTTTCTGAATCACTCTTTATGTAGAAACTGCAATTGGACATTCTGAGCGCTAAGAGGCCTCTATTGGGAAAAATAATATCTTCAAATAAAAACTACACAGAAGCATTGTGTGAAACTTATTTCTGATATGTTCATTAAGCTAACAGAGTTAAACCATACTTTTGATTGCGCAGTTCTGAACACTCTTTCTGTAGAAAATTCAAGTGGACATTCGGAGCGCTAAGAGGGTAATAGTGGAAAAAGGAATATATTCAAATATAAACTACACAGTAGCATTCTGTGAAAATTCTTTCTGTTCTGTGCATTCAACTAACAGAGTTGAACCTTACTTTTGATTGAGCCGTTCTGAAACACTCTTTCTGTAGAAACTGCAATTGGACATGCTAAGCGCTAAGAGGCCTACATTGGGAAAAAGAATATCTTCAAATAAAAACTACACAGATGCATTCTGTGAAACTTATTTCTGATCTGTAAATTCAGTTAACAGAGATAAAACATATTTTTGATTGAGCAGTTATGAAACACTCTTTTTGTAGAAAATGCAAGTGGAGATTCGGAGCGCTAAGAGGGTAATAGTGGAAAAAGGAATGTCTTCAAATATAAACTACACAGAATCATTCGGTGAAACTTCTTTCTGATCTGTGCATTCAGCTAACAGAGTTAAACCATACTTTTGATTGAGCAGATATGAACACTCTTTCTGTAGAAAATGCAACTGGACATTTGGAGCGCTAAGAGCGTAGTAGTGGAAAAAGGAATATATTCAAATATAAACTACACAGAAGCATTCTGTGAAACTTCTTTCTGATCTGAGCATTCAGCTAACAGAGTTAAACCATACTTTTGATTGAGCAGTTTTGAAACACTCTGTCTGTAGAAAATGCAACTGGACATTCGTAGCGCTAAGTGGGTAATAGTGGAAAAAATAATATGTTCCAATATAAACTACACAGAAGCATTGTATGAAACTTCTTTCTGTTCTGTGCATTCAACTAACAGAGTTGAACCTTACTTTTGATTGAGCCGTTCTGAAACACTCTTTCTGTAGAAACTGCAATTGGACATTCTGAGCGCTAAGAGGCCTATATTGGGAAAAAGAATGTCTACAAATAAAAACTACACAGAAGAATTGTGTGAAACTTCTTTCTGTTCTGTTTGTTCAACTAAAAGAGTTGAACCTTAGTTTTGATTGAGCCGTTCTGAAACACTCTTTCTGTAGAAAATGCAAGTGGAGATTCGGAGCGCTAAGAGGGTAATAGTGGAAAAAGGAATGTCTCCAAATATAAACTACACAGAATCATTCTGTGAAACTTCTTTCTGATCTGTGCATTCAGCTAACAGATTTAAAACATACTTTTGATTGAGCAGATCTGAACACTCTTTCTGTAGAAAATGCAACTGGACATTTGGAGCGCTAAGAGAGCAGTAGTGGAAAAAGGAATATATTCAAATATAAACTACACAGAAGCATTCTGTGAAACTTCTTTCTGATCTGAGCATTCAGCTAACAGAGTTAAACCATACTTTTGATTGAGCAGTTTTGAAACACTCTGTCTGTAGAAAATGCAACTGGACATTCATAGCGCTAAGTGGGTAATAGTGGAAAAAAGAATATGTTCAAATATAAACTACACAGAAGCATTGTATGAAACTTCTTTCTGTTCTGTGCATTCAACTAACAGAGTTGAACCTTACTTTTGATTGAGCCTTTCTGAAACACTCTTTCTGTAGAAACTGCAATTGGACATTCTGAGCGCTAAGAGGCCTCTATTGGGAAAAATAACATCTTCAAATAAAAACTACACAGAAGCATTGGGTGAAACTTATTTCTGATATGTTCATTAAGCTAACAGAGTTAAACCATACTTTTGATTGCGCAGTTCTGAACACTCTTTCTGTAGAAAATGCAAGTGGACATTCGGAGCGCTAAGAGGGTAATAGTGGAAAAAGGAATATATTCAAATATAAACTACACAGTAGCATTCTGTGAAAATTCTTTCTGTTCTGTGCATTCAACTAACAGAGTTGAACCTTACTTTTGATTGAGCCGTTCTGAAACACTCTTTCTGTAGAAACTGCAATTGGACATGCTAAGCGCTAAGAGGCCTACATTGGGAAAAAGAATATCTTCAAATAAAAACTACACAGATGCATTCTGTGAAACTTATTTCTTATCTGTAAATTCAGTTAACAGAGATAAAACATATTTTTGATTGAGCAGTTATGAAACACTTTTTCTGTATAAAATGCAAGTGGAGATTCGGAGCGCTAAGAGGGTAATAGTGGAAAAAGGAATGTCTTCAAATATAAACTACACAGAATTATTCGGTGAAACTTCTTTCTGATCTGTGCATTCAGCTAACAGAGTTAAACCATACTTTTGATTGAGCAGATCTGAACACTCTTTCTGTAGAAAATGCAACTGGACATTTGGAGCGCTAAGAGCGTAGTAGTGGAAAAAGGAATATATTCAAATATAAACTACACAGAAGCATTCTGTGAAACTTCTTTCTGATCTGAGCATTCAGCTAACAGAGTTAAACCATACTTTTGATTGAGCAGTTTTGAAACACTCTGTCTGTAGAAAATGCAACTGGACATTCGTAGCGCTAAGAGGGTAATAGTGGAAAAAAGAATATGTTCAAATATAAACTACACAGAAGCATTGTATGAAACTTCTTTCTGTTCTGTGCATTCAACTAACAGAGTTGAACCTTACTTTTGATTGAGCCGTTCTGAATCACTCTTTCTGTAGAAACTGCAATTGGACATTCTGAGCGCTAAGAGGCCTATATTGGGAAAAAGAATGTCTACAAATAAAAACTACACAGAAGAATTGTGTGAAACTTCTTTCTGTTCTGTTTGTTCAACTAAAAGAGTTGAACCTTAGTTTTGATTGAGCCGTTCTGAAACACTCTTTCTGTAGAAAATGCAAGTGGAGATTCGGAGCGCTAAGAGGGTAATAGTGGAAAAAGGAATGTCTCCAAATATAAACTACACAGAATCATTCTGTGAAACTTCTTTCTGATCTGTGCATTCAGCTAACAGATTTAAAACATACTTTTGATTGAGCAGATCTGAACACTCTTTCTGTAGAAAATGCAACTGGACATTTGGAGCGCTAAGAGAGTACTAGTGGAAAAAGGAATATATTCAAATATAAACTACACAGAAGCATTCTGTGAAACTTCTTTCTGATCTGAGCATTCAGCTAACAGAGTTAAACCATACTTTTGATTGAGCAGTTTTGAAACACTCTGTCTGTAGAAAATGCAACTGGACATTCGTAGCGCTAAGTGGGTAATAGTGGAAAAAAGAATATGTTCAAATATAAACTATACAGAAGCATTGTATGAAACTCCTTTCTGTTCTGTGCATTCAACTAACAGATTTGAACCTTACTTTTGATTGAGCCTTTCTGAAACACTCTTTCTGTAGAAACTGCAATTGGACATTCTGAGCGCTAAGAGGCCTCTATTGGGAAAAATAACATCTTCAAATAAAAACTACACAGAAGCATTGTGTGAAACTTATTTCTGATATGTTCATTAAGCTAACAGAGTTAAACCTTACTTTTGATTGCACAGTTCTGAACACTCTTTCTGTAGAAAATGCAAGTGGACATTCGGAGCGCTAAGAGGGTAATAGTGGAGAATGGAATATATTCAAATATAAACTACACAGTAGCATTCTGTGAAAATTCTTTCTGTTCTGTGCATTCAACTAACAGAGTTGAACCTTACTTTTGATTGAGGCGTTCTGAAACACTCTTTCTGTAGAAACTGCAATTGGACATGCTAAGCGCTAAGAGGCCTACATTGGGAAAAAGAATATCTTCAAATAAAAACTACACAGATGCATTCTGTGAAACTTATTTCTGATCTGTAAATTCAGTTAACAGAGATAAAACATATTTTTGATTGAGCAGTTATGAAACACTCTTTTTGTAGAAAATGCAAGTGGAGATTAGGAGCGCTAAGAGGGTAATAGTGGAAAAAGGAATGTCTTCAAATATAAACTACACAGAAGCATTGAATGAAACTTCTTTCTGTTCTGTGCATTCCACTAACAGAGTTGAACCTTACTTTTGATTGAGCCGTTCTGAAACACTCTTTCTGTAGAAACTGCAATTGGACATTCTGAGCGCTAAGAGGCCTACATGGGGAAAAAGAATGTCTACAAATAAAAACTAAACAGAAGAATTGTGTGAAACTTCTTTCTGTTCTGTTTGTTCAACTAAAAGAGTTGAACCTTAGTTTTGATTGAGCCGTTCTGAAACACTCTTTCTGTAGAAAATGCAAGTGGAGATTCGGAGCGCTAAGAGGGTAATAGTGGAAAAAGGAATGTCTCCAAATATAAACTACACAGAATCATTCTGTGAAACTTCTTTCTGATCTGTGCATTCAGCTAACAGAGTTAAACCATACTTTTGATTGAGCAGATCTGAACACTCTTTCTGTAGAAAATGCAACTGGACATTTGGAGCGCTAAGAGAGTAGTAGTGGAAAAAGGAATATATTCAAATATAAACTACACAGAAGCATTCTGTGAAACTTCTTTCTGATCTGAGCATTCAGCAAACAGAGTTAAACCATACTTTTGATTGAGCAGTTTTGAAACACTCTGTCTGTAGAAAATGCAACTGGACATTCGTAGCGCTAAGTGGGTAATAGTGGAAAAAAGAATATGTTCAAATATAAACTACACAGAAGCATTGTATGAAACTTCTTTCTGTTCTGTGCATTCAACTAACAGAGTTGAACCTTACTTTTGATTGAGCCTTTCTGAAACACTCTTTCTGTAGAAACTGCAATTGGACATTCTGTGCGCTAAGAGGCCTATATTGGGAAAAATAATATCTTCAAATAAAAACTACACAGAAGCATTGTGTGAAACTTATTTCTGATATGTTCATTAAGCCAACAGAGTTAAACCATACTTTTGATTGCGCAGTTCTGAACACTCTTTCTGTAGAAAATGCAAGTGGACATTCGGAGCGCTAAGAGGGTAATAGTGGAAAAAGGAATATATTCAAATATAAACTACACAGTAGCATTCTGTGAAAATTCTTTCTGTTCTGTGCATTCAACTAACAGAGTTGAACCTTACTTTTGTTTGAGCCATTCTGAAACACTCTTTCTGTAGAAACTGCAATTGGACATGCTAAGCGCTAAGAGGCCTACATTGGGAAAAAGAATATCTTCAAATAAAAACTACACAGATGCATTCTGTGAAACTTATTTCTGATCTGTAAATTCAGTTAACAGAGATAAAACATATTTTTGATTTAGCAGTTATGAAACACTCTTTCTGTAGAAAATGCAAGAGGAGATTCGGAGCGCTAAGAGGGTAATAGTGGAAAAAGGAATGTCTTCAAATATAAACTACACAGAATCATTCGGTGAAACTTTTTTCTGATCTGTGCATTCAGCTAACAGAGTTAAACCATACTTTTGATTGAGCAGATCTGAACACTCTTTCTGTAGAAAATGCAACTGGACATTTGGAGCGCTAAGAGCGTAGTAGTGGAAAAAGGAATATATTGAAATATAAACTACACAGAAGCATTCTGTGAAACTTCTTTCTGATCTGAGCATTCAGCTAACAGAGTTAAACCATACTTTTGATTGAGCAGTTTTGAAACACTCTGTCTGTAGAAAATGCAACTGGACATTCGTAGCGCTAAGTGGGTAATAGTGGAAAAAAGAATATGTTCAAATATAAACTACACAGAAGCATTGTATGAAACTTCTTTCTGTTCTGTGCATTCAACTAACAGAGTTGAACCTTACTTTTGATTGAGCCGTTCTGAAACACTCTTTCTGTAGAAACTGCAATTGGACATTCTGAGCGCTAAGAGGCCTCTATTGGGAAAAATAACATCTTCAAATAAAAACTACACAGAAGCATTGTGTGAAACTTATTTCTGATATGTTCATTAAGCTAACAGAGTTAAACCTTACTTTTGATTGCACAGTTCTGAACACTCTTTCTGTAGAAAATGCAAGTGGACATTCGGAGCGCTAAGAGGGTAATAGTGGAGAATGGAATATATTCAAATATAAACTACACAGTAGCATTCTGTGAAAATTCTTTCTGTTCTGTGCATTCAACTAACAGAGTTGAACCTTACTTTTGATTGAGCCGTTCTGAAACACTCTTTCTGTAGAAAGTGCAATTGGACATGCTAAGCGCTAAGAGGCCTACATTGGGAAAAAGAATATCTTCAAATAAAAACTACACAGATGCATTCTGTGAAACTTATTTCTGATCTGTAAATTCAGTTAACAGAGATAAAACATATTTTTGATTGAGCAGTTATGAAACACTCTTTCTGTAGAAAATGCAAGTGGAGATTCGGAGCGCTAAGAGGGTAATAGTGGAAAAAGGAATGTCTTCAAATATAAACTACACAGAATCATTCGGTGAAACTTCTTTCTGATCTGTGCATTCAGCTAACAGAGTTAAACCATACTTTTGATTGAGCAGATCTGAACACTCTTTCTGTAGAAAATGCAACTGGACATTTGGAGCGCTAAGAGCGTAGTAGTGGAAAAAGGAATATATTGAAATATAAACTACACAGAAGCATTCTGTGAAACTTCTTTCTGATCTGAGCATTCAGCTAACAGAGTTAAACCATACTTTTGATTGAGCAGTTTTGAAACACTCTGTCTGTAGAAAATGCAACTGGACATTCGTAGCGCTAAGTGGGTAATAGTGGAAAAAAGAATATGTTCAAATATAAACTACACAGAAGCATTGTATGAAACTCCTTTCTGTTCTGTGCATTCAACTAACAGAGTTGAACCTTACATTTGATTGAGCCGTTCTGAAACACTCTTTCTGTAGAAACTGCAATTGGACATTCTGAGCGCTAAGAGGCCTCTATTGGGAAAAATAACATCTTCAAATAAAAACTACACAGAAGCATTGTGTGAAACTTATTTCTGATATGTTCATTAAGCTAACAGAATTAAACCTTACTTTTGATTGCACAGTTCTGAACACTCTTTCTGTAGAAAATGCAAGTGGACATTCGGAGCGCTAAGAGGGTAATAGTGGAGAATGGAATATATTCAAATATAAACTACACAGTAGCATTCTGTGAAAATACTTTCTGTTCTGTGCATTCAACTAACAGAGTTGAACCTTACTTTTGATTGAGCCGTTCTGAAACACTCTTTCTGTAGAAACTGCAATTGGACATGCTAAGCGCTAAGAGGCCTACATTGGGAAAAAGAATATCTTCAAATAAAAACTACACAGATGCATTCTGTGAAACTTATTTCTGATCTGTAAATTCAGTTAACAGAGATAAAACATATTTTTGATTGAGCAGTTATGAAACACTCTTTTTGTAGAAAATGCAAGTGGAGATTCGGAGCGCTAAGAGGGTAATAGTGGAAAAAGGAATGTCTTCAAATATAAACTACACAGAAGCATTGAATGAAACTTCTTTCTGTTCTGTGCATTCCACTAACAGAGTTGAACCTTACTTTTGATTGAGCCGTTCTGAAACACTCTTTCTGTAGAAACTGCAATTGGACATTCTGAGCGCTAAGAGGCCTATATGGGGAAAAAGAATGTCTACAAATAAAAACTACACAGAAGAATTGTGTGAAACTTCTTTCTGTTCTGTTTGTTCAACTAAAAGAGTTGAACCTTAGTTTTGATTGAGCCGTTCTGAAACACTCTTTCTGTAGAAAATGCAAGTGGAGATTCGGAGCGCTAAGAGGGTAATAGTGGAAAAAGGAATGTCTCCAAATATAAACTACACAGAATCATTCTGTGAAACATCTTTCTGATCTGTGCATTCAGCTAACAGTGTTAAACCATACTTTTGATTGAGCAGATCTGAACACTCTTTCTGTAGAAAATGCAACTGGACATTTGGAACGCTAAGAGAGTAGTAGTGGAAAAAGGAATATATTGAAATATAAACTACACAGAAGCATTCTGTGAAACTTCTTTCTGATCTGAGCATTCAGCTAACAGAGTTAAACCATACTTTTGATTGAGCAGTTTTGAAACACTCTGTCTGTAGAAAATGCAACTGGACATTCGTAGCGCTAAGTGGGTTAGAGTGGAAAAAAGAATATGTTCAAATATAAACTACACAGAAGCATTGTATGAAACTTCTTTCTGTTCTGTGCATTCAACTAACAGAGTTGAACCTTAATTTTGATTGAGCCTTTCTGAAACACTCTTTCTGTAGAAACTGCAATTGGACATTCTGTGCGCTAAGAGGCCTATATTGGGAAAAATAATATCTTCAAATAAAAACTACACAGAAGCATTGTGTGAAACTTATTTCTGATATGTTCATTAAGCTAACAGAGTTAAACCATACTTTTGATTGCGCAGTTCTGAACACTCTTTCTGTAGAAAATGCAAGTGGACATTCGGAGCGCTAAGAGGGTAATAGTGGAAAAAGGAATATATTCAAATATAAACTACACAGTAGCATTCTGTTAAAATTCTTTCTGTTCTGTGCATTCAACTAACAGAGTTGAACCTTACTTTTGATTGAGCCGTTCTGAAACACTCTTTCTGTAGAAACTGCAATTGGACATTCTGAGCGTTAAGAGGCCTATATAGGGAAAAAGAATGTCTACAAATAAAAACTACACAGAAGAATTGTGTGAAACTTCTTTCTGTTCTGTTTGTTCAACTAAAAGAGTTGTACCTTAGTTTTGATTGAGCCGTTCTGAAACACACTTTCTGTAGAAAATGCAAGTGGAGATTCGGAGCGCTAAGAGGGTAATAGTGGAAAAAGGAATGTCTTCAAATATAAACTACACAGAATCATTCGGTGAAACTTCTTTCTGATCTGTGCATTCAGCTAACAGAGTTAAACCATACTTTTGATTGAGCAGATCTGAACACTCTTTCTGTAGAAAATGCAACTGGACATTTGGAGCGCTAAGAGCGTAGTAGTGGAAAAAGGAATATATTCAAATATAAACTACACAGAAGCATTCTGTGAAACTTCTTTCTGATCTGAGCATTCAGCTAACAGAGTTAAACCATACTTTTCATTGAGCAGTTTTGAAACACTCTGTCTGTAGAAAATGCAACTGGACATTCGTAGCACTAAGTGGGTAATAGTGGAAAAAAGAATATTTTCAAATATAAACTACACAGAAGCATTGTATGAAACTTCTTTCTGTTCTGTGCATTCAACTAACAGAGTTGAACCTCACTTTTGATTGAGCCTTTCTGAAACACTCTTTCTGTAGAAACTGCAATTGGACATGCTAAGCGCTAAGAGGCCTACATTGGGAAAAAGAATATCTTCAAATAAAAACTACACAGATGCATTCTGTGAAACTTATTTCTGATCTGTAAATTCAGTTAACAGAGATAAAACATATTTTTGATTGAGCAGTTATGAAACACTCTTTCTGTAGAAAATGCAAGTGGAGATTCGGAGCGCTAAGAGGGTAATAGTGGAAAAAGGAATGTCTTCAAATATAAACTACACAGAATCATTCGGTGAAACTTTTTTCTGATCTGTGCATTCAGCTAACAGAGTTAAACCATACTTTTGATTGAGCAGATCTGAACACTCTTTCTGTAGAAAATGCAACTGGACATTTGGAGCGCTAAGAGCGTAGTAGTGGAAAAAGGAATATATTGAAATATAAACTACACAGAAGCATTCTGTGAAACTTCTTTCTGATCTGAGCATTCAGCTAACAGAGTTAAACCATACTTTTGATTGAGCAGTTTTGAAACACTCTGTCTGTAGAAAATGCAACTGGACATTCGTAGCGCTAAGTGGGTAATAGTGGAAAAAAGAATATGTTCAAATATAAACTACACAGAAGCATTGTATGAAACTTCTTTCTGTTCTGTGCATTCAACTAACAGAGTTGAACCTTACTTTTGATTGAGCCGTTCTGAAACACTCTTTCTGTAGAAACTGCAATTGGACATTCTGAGCGCTAAGAGGCCTCTATTGGGAAAAATAACATCTTCAAATAAAAACTACACAGAAGCATTGTGTGAAACTTATTTCTGATATGTTCATTAAGCTAACAGAGTTAAACCTTACTTTTGATTGCACAGTTCTGAACACTCTTTCTGTAGAAAATGCAAGTGGACATTCGGAGCGCTAAGAGGGTAATAGTGGAGAATGGAATATATTCAAATATAAACTACACAGTAGCATTCTGTGAAAATTCTTTCTGTTCTGTGCATTCAACTAACAGAGTAGAACCTTACTTTTGATTGAGCCGCTCTGAAACACTCTTTCTGTAGAAACTGCAATTGGACATTCTAAGCGCTAAGAGGCCTACATTGGGAAAAAGAATATCTTCAAATAAAAACTACACAGATGCATTCTGTGAAACTTATTTCTGATCTGTAAATTCAGTTAACAGAGATAAAACATATTTTTGATTGAGCAGTTATGAAACACTCTTTCTGTAGAAAATGCAAGTGGAGATTCGGAGCGCTGAGAGGGTAATAGTGGAAAAAGGAATGTCTTCAAATATAAACTACACAGAATCATTCGGTGAAACTTCTTTCTGATCTGTGCATTCAGCTAACAGAGTTAAACCATACTTTTGATTGAGCAGATCTGAACACTCTTTCTGTAGAAAATGCAACTGGACATTTGGAGCGCTAAGAGCGTAGTAGTGGAAAAAGGAATATATTGAAATATAAACTACACAGAAGCATTCTGTGAAACTTCTTTCTGATCTGAGCATTCAGCTAACAGAGTTAAACCATACTTTTGATTGAGCAGTTTTGAAACACTCTGTCTGTAGAAAATGCAACTGGACATTCGTAGCGCTAAGTGGGTAATAGTGGAAAAAAGAATATGTTCAAATATAAACTACACAGAAGCATTGTATGAAACACCTTTCTGTTCTGTGCATTCAACTAACAGAGTTGAACCTTACATTTGATTGAGCCGTTCTGAAACACTCTTTCTGTAGAAACTGCAATTGGACATTCTGAGCGCTAAGAGGCCTCTATTGGGAAAAATAACATCTTCAAATAAAAACTACACAGAAGCATTGTGTGAAACTTATTTCTGATATGTTCATTAAGCTAACAGAATTAAACCTTACTTTTGATTGCACAGTTCTGAACACTCTTTCTGTAGAAAATGCAAGTGGACATTCGGAGCGCTAAGAGGGTAATAGTGGAGAATGGAATATATTCAAATATAAACTACACAGTAGCATTCTGTGAAAATACTTTCTGTTCTGTGCATTCAACTAACAGAGTTGAACCTTACTTTTGATTGAGCCGTTCTGAAACACTCTTTCTGTAGAAACTGCAATTGGACATGCTAAGCGCTAAGAGGCCTACATTGGGAAAAAGAATATCTTCAAATAAAAACTACACAGATGCATTCTGTGAAACTTATTTCTGATCTGTAAATTCAGTTAACAGAGATAAAACATATTTTTGATTGAGCAGTTATGAAACACTCTTTTTGTAGAAAATGCAAGTGGAGATTCGGAGCGCTAAGAGGGTAATAGTGGAAAAAGGAATGTCTTCAAATATAAACTACACAGAAGCATTGAATGAAACTTCTTTCTGTTCTGTGCATTCCACTAACAGAGTTGAACCTTACTTTTGATTGAGCCGTTCTGAAACACTCTTTCTGTAGAAACTGCAATTGGACATTCTGAGCGCTAAGAGGCCTATATGGGGAAAAAGAATGTCTACAAATAAAAACTACACAGAAGAATTGTGTGAAACTTCTTTCTGTTCTGTTTGTTCAACTAAAAGAGTTGAACCTTAGTTTTGATTGAGCCGTTCTGAAACACTCTTTCTGTAGAAAATGCAAGTGGAGATTCGGAGCGCTAAGAGGGTAATAGTGGAAAAAGGAATGTCTCCAAATATAAACTACACAGAATCATTCTGTGAAACTTCTTTCTGATATGTGCATTCAGCTAACAGTGTTAAACCATACTTTTGATTGAGCAGATCTGAACACTCTTTCTGTAGAAAATGCAACTGGACATTTGGAGCGCTAAGAGAGTAGTAGTGGAAAAAGGAATATATTGAAATATAAACTACACAGAAGCATTCTGTGAAACTTCTTTCTGATCTGAGCATTCAGCTAACAGAGTTAAACCATACTTTTGATTGAGCAGTTTTGAAACACTCTGTCTGTAGAAAATGCAACTGGACATTCGTAGCGCTAAGTGGGTTAGAGTGGAAAAAAGAATATGTTCAAATATAAACTACACAGAAGCATTGTATGAAACTTCTTTCTGTTCTGTGCATTCAACTAACAGAGTTGAACCTTAATTTTGATTGAGCCTTTCTGAAACACTCTTTCTGTAGAAACTGCAATTGGACATTCTGTGCGCTAAGAGGCCTATATTGGGAAAAATAATATCTTCAAATAAAAACTACACAGAAGCATTGTGTGAAACTTATTTCTGATATGTTCATTAAGCTAACAGAGTTAAACCATACTTTTGATTGCGCAGTTCTGAACACTCTTTCTGTAGAAAATGCAAGTGGACATTCGGAGCGCTAAGAGGGTAATAGTGGAAAAAGGAATATATTCAAATATAAACTACACAGTAGCATTCTGTTAAAATTCTTTCTGTTCTGTGCATTCAACTAACAGAGTTGAACCTTACTTTTGATTGAGCCGTTCTGAAACACTCTTTCTGTAGAAACTGCAATTGGACATTCTGAGCGTTAAGAGGCCTATATTGGGAAAAAGAATGTCTACAAATAAAAACTACACAGAAGAATTGTGTGAAACTTCTTTCTGTTCTGTTTGTTCAACTAAAAGAGTTGAACCTTAGTTTTGATTGAGCCGTTCTGAAACACACTTTCTGTAGAAAATGCAAGTGGAGATTCGGAGCGCTAAGAGGGTAATAGTGGAAAAAGGAATGTCTTCAAATATAAACTACACAGAATCATTCGGTGAAACTTCTTTCTGATCTGTGCATTCAGCTAACAGAGTTAAACCATACTTTTGATTGAGCAGATCTGAACACTCTTTCTGTAGAAAATGCAACTGGACATTTGGAGCGCTAAGAGCGTAGTAGTGGAAAAAGGAATATATTCAAATATAAACTACACAGAAGCATTCTGTGAAACTTCTTTCTGATCTGAGCATTCAGCTAACAGAGTTAAACCATACTTTTCATTGAGCAGTTTTGAAACACTCTGTCTGTAGAAAATGCAACTGGACATTCGTAGCACTAAGTGGGTAATAGTGGAAAAAAGAATATTTTCAAATATAAACTACACAGAAGCATTGTATGAAACTTCTTTCTGTTCTGTGCATTCAACTAACAGAGTTGAACCTCACTTTTGATTGAGCCTTTCTGAAACACTCTTTCTGTAGAAACTGAAATTGGACATTCTGAGCGCTAAGAGGCCTATATTGGGAAAAGTAATATCTTCAAATAAAAACTACACAGAAGCATTGTGTGAAACTTATTTCTGATATGTTCATTAAGCTAACAGAGTTAAACCATACTTTTGATTGCGCAGTTCTGAACACTCTTTCTGTAGAAAATGCAAGTGGACATTCGGAGCGCTAAGAGGATAATAGTGGAAAAAGGAATATATTCAAATATAAACTACACAGTAGCATTCTGTGAAAATTCTTTCTGTTCTGTGCATTCAACTAACAGAGTTGAACCTTACTTTTGATTGAGCCGTTCTGAAACACTCTTTCTGTAGAAACTGCAATTGGACATTCTGAGCGTTAAGAGGCCTATATTGGGAAAAAGAATGTCTACAAATAAAAACTACACAGAAGAATTGTGTGAAACTTCTTTCTGTTCTGTTTGTTCAACTAAAAGAGTTGAACCTTAGTTTTGATTGAGCCGTTCTGAAACACTCTTTCTGTAGAAAATGCAAGTGGAGATTCGGAGCGCTAAGAGGGTAATAGTGGAAAAAGGAATGTCTTCAAATATAAACTACACAGAATCATTCGGTGAAACTTCTTTCTGATCTGTGCATTCAGCTAACAGAGTTAAACCATACTTTTGATTGAGCAGATCTGAACACTCTTTCTGTAGAAAATGCAACTGGACATTTGGAGCGCTAAGAGCGTAGTAGTGGAAAAAGGAATATATTCAAATATAAACTACACAGAAGCATTCTGTGAAACTTCTTTCTGATCTGAGCATTCAGCTAACAGAGTTAAACCATACTTTTGATTGAGCAGTTTTGAAACACTCTGTCTGTAGAAAATGCAACTGGACATTCGTAGCGCTAAGTGGGTAATAGTGGAAAAAAGAATATGTTCAAATATAAACTACACAGAAGCATTGTATGAAACTTCTTTCTGTTCTGTGCATTCAACTAACAGAGTTGAACCTTACATTTGATTGAGCCTTTCTGAAACACTCTTTCTGTAGGAACTGCAATTGGACATTCTGAGCGCTAAGAGGCCTCTATTGGGAAAAATAATATCTTCAAATAAAAACTACACAGAAGCATTGTGTGAAACTTATTTCTGATATGATCATTAAGCTAACACAGTTAAACCATACTTTTGATTGCGCAGTTCTGAACACTCTTTCTGTAGAAAATGCAAGTGGACACTCGGAGCCCTAAGAGGGTAATAGTGGAAAAAGGAATATATTCAAATATAAACTACACAGTAGCATTCTGTGAAAATTCTTTCTGTTCTGTGCATTCAACTAACAGAGTTGAACCTTACTTTTGATTGAGCCGTTCTGAAACACTCTTTCTGTAGAAACTGCAATTGGACATTCTGAGCGTTAAGAGGCCTATATTGGGAAAAAGAATGTCTACAAATAAAAACTACACAGAAGAATTGTGTGAAACTTCTTTCTGTTCTGTTTGTTCAACTAAAAGAGTTGAACCTTAGTTTTGATTGAGCCGTTCTGAAACACTCTTTCTGTAGAAAATGCAAGTGGAGATTCGGAGCGTTAAGAGGGTAATAGTGGAAAAAGGAATGTCTTCAAATATAAACTACACAGAATCATTCGGTGAAACTTCTTTCTGATCTGTGCATTCAGCTAACAGAGTTAAACCATACTTTTGATTGAGCAGATCTGAACACTCTTTCTGTAGAAAATGCAACTGGACATTTGGAGCGCTAAGAGCGTAGTAGTGGAAAAAGGAATATATACAAATATAAACTACACAGAAGCATTCTGTGAAACTTCTTTCTGATCTGAGCATTCAGCTAACAGAGTTAAACCATACTTTTGATTGAGCAGTTTTGAAACACTCTGTCTGTAGAAAATGCAACTGGACATTCGTAGTGCTAAGTGGGTAATAGTGGAAAAAAGAATATGTTCAAATATAAACTACACAGAAGCATTGTAAGAAACTTCTTTCTGTTCTGTGCTTTCATTTAACAGAGTTGAACCTTACTTTTGATTGAGCCGTTCTGAACCACTCTTTCTGTAGAAACTGCAATTGGACATTCTGAGAGCTAAGAGGCCTATATTGGGAAAAAGAATGTCTACAAATAAAAACTACACAGAAGAATTGTGTGAAACTTCTTTCTGTTCTGTTTGTTCAACTAAAAGAGTTGAACCTTAGTTTTGATTGAGCCGTTCTGAAACACTCTTTATGTAGAAAATGCAAGTGGAGATTCGGAGCGTTAAGAGGGTAATAGTGGAAAAAGGAATGTCTCCAAATATAAACTACACAGAATCATTCTGTGAAACTTCTTTCTGATCTGTGCATTCGGCTAACAGAGTTAAACCATACTTTTGATTGAGCAGATCTGAACACTCTTTCTGTAGAAAATGCAACTGGACATTTGGAGCGCTAAGAGAGTAGTAGTGGAAAAAGGAATATATTCAAATATAAACTACACAGAAGCATTCTGTGAAACTTCTTTCTGATCTGAGCATTCAGCTAACAGAGTTAAACCATACTTTTGATTGAGCAGTTTTGAAACACTCTGTCTGTAGAAAATGCAACTGGACATTCGTAGCGCTAAGTGGGTAATAGTGGAAAAAAGGATATGTTCAAATATAAACTACACAGAAGCATTGTATGAAACTTCTTTCTGTTCTGTGCATTCAACTAACAGAGTAGAACCTTACTTTTGATTGAGCCTTTCTGAAACACTCTTTCTGTAGAAACTGCAATTGGACATTCTGAGCGCTAAGAGTCCTCTATTGGGAAAAATAATATCTTCAAATAAAAACTACACAGAAGCATTGTGTGAAACTTATTTCTGATATGTTCATTAAGCTAACAGAGTTAAACCATACTTTTGATTGCGCAGTTCTGAACACTCTTTCTGTAGAAAATGCAAGTGGACATTCCGAGCGCTAAGAGGGTAATAGTGGAAAAAGGAATATATTCAAATATAAACTACACAGTAGCATTCTGTGAAAATTCTTTCTGTTCTGTGCATTCAACTAACAGAGTTGAACCTTACTTTTGATTGAGCCGTTCTGAAACACTCTTTTTGTAGAAACTGCAATTGGACATGCTAAGCGATAAGAGGCCTACATTGGGAAAAAGAATATCTTCAAATAAAAACTACACAGATGCATTCTGTGAAACTTATTTCTGATCTGTAATTTCAGTTAACAGAGATAAAACATATTTTTGATTGAGCAGTTACGAAACACTCTTTTTGTAGAAAATGCAAGTGGAGATTCGGAGCGCTAAGAGGGTAATAGTGGAAAAAGGAATGTCTTCAAATATAAACTACACAGAATCATTCGGTGAAACTTCTTTCTGATCTGTGCATTCAGCTAACAGAGTTAAACCATACTTTTGATTGAGCAGATCTGAACACTGTTTCTGTAGAAAATGCAACTGGACATTTGGAGCGTTAAGAGCGTAGTAGTGGAAAAAGGAATATATTCAAATATAAACTACACAGAAGCATTCTGTGAAACTTCTTTCTCATCTGAGCATTCAGCTAACAGAGTTAAACCATACTTTTGATTGAGCAGTTTTGAAACACTCTGTCTGTAGAAAATGCAACTGGACATTCGTAGCGCTAAGTGGTTAATAGTGGAAAAAAGAATATGTTCAAATATAAACTACACAGAAGCATTGAATGAAACTACTTTCTGTTCTGTGCATTCAACTAACAGACTTGAACCTTACTTTTGATTGAGCCGTTCTGAAACACTCTTTCTGTAGAAACTGCAATTGGACATTCTGAGCGCTAAGAGGCCTATATGGGGAAAAAGAATGTCTACAAATAAAAACTACACAGAAGAATTGTGTGAAAATTCTTTCTGTTCTGTTTGTTCAACTAAAAGAGTTGAACCTTAGTTTTGATTGATCCGTTCTGAAACACTCTTTCTGTAGAAAATGCAAGTGGAGATTCGGAGCGCTAAGAGGGTAATAGTGGAAAAAGGAATGTCTCCAAATATAAACTACACAGAATCATACTGTGAAACTTATTTCTGATCTGTGCATTCAGCTAACAGAGGTAAACCATACTTTTGATTGAGCAGATCTGAACACTCTTTCTGTAGAAAATGCAACTGGACATTTGCAGCGCTAAGAGAGTAGTAGTGGAAAAAGGAATATATTCAAATATAAACTACACAGAAGCATTCTGTGAAACTTCTTTCTGATCTGAGCATTCAGCTAACAGAGCTAACCATACTTTTGATTGAGCAGTTTTGAAACACTCTGTCTGTAGAAAATGCAACTGGACATTCGTAGCGCTAAGTGGGTAATAGTGGAAAAAAGAATATGTTCAAATATAAACTACACAGAAGCATTGTATGAAACTTCTTTCTGTTCTGTGCATTCAACTAACAGAGTTGAACCTTACTTTTGATTGAGCCTTTCTGAAACACTCCTTCTGTAGAAACTGCAATTGGACATTCTGAGCGCTAAGAGGCCTATATTGGGAAAAATAATATCTTCAAATAAAAACTACACAGAAGCATTGTGTGAAACTTATTTCTGATATGTTCATTAAGCTAACAGAGTTAAACCATACTTTTGATTGCGCAGTTCTGAACACTCTTTCTGTAGAAAATGCAAGTGGACATTCGGAGCGCTAAGAGGGTAATAGTGGAAAAAGGAATATATTCAAATATAAACTACACAGTAGCATTCTGTGAAAATTCTTTCTGTTCTGTGCATTCAACTAACAGAGTTGAACCTTACTTTTGATTGAGCCGTTCTGAAACACTCTTTCTGTAGAAACTGCAATTGGACATTCTGAGCGTTAAGAGGCCTATATTGGGAAAAAGAATGTCTACAAATAAAAACTACACAGAAGAATTGTGTGAAACTTCTTTCTGTTCTGTTTGTTCAACTAAAAGAGTTGAACCTTAGTTTTGATTGAGCCGTTCTGAAACACTCTTTCTGTAGAAAATGCAAGTGGAGATTCGGAGCGCTAAGAGGGTAATAGTGGAAAAAGGAATGTCTTCAAATATAAACTACACAGAATCATTCGGTGAAACATCTTTCTGATCTGTGCATTCAGCTAACAGAGTTAAACCATACTTTTGATTGAGCAGATCTGAACACTCTTTCTGTAGAATATGCAACTGGACATTTGGAGCGCTAAGAGAGTAGTAGTGGAAAAAGGAATATATTCAAATATAAACTACAGAGAAGCATTCTGTGAAACTTCTTTCTGATCTGAGCATTCAGCTAACAGAGTTAAACCATACTTTTGATTGAGCAGTTTTGAAACACTCTGTCTGTAGAAAATGCAACTGGACATTCGTAGCGCTAAGTGGGTAATAGTGGAAAAAAGAATATGTTCAAATATAAACTACACAGAAGCATTGTATGAAACTTCTTTCTGTTCTGTGCATTCAACTAACAGAGTTGAAACTTACTTTTGATTGAGCCTTTCTGAAACACTCTTTCTGTAGAAACTGCAATTGGACATTCTGAGCGCTAAGAGGCCTCTATTGGGAAAAATAATATCTTCAAATAAAAACTACACAGAAGCATTGTGTGAAACTTATTTCTGATATGTTCATTAAGCTAACAGAGATAAACCATACTTTTGATTGCGCAGTTCTGAACACTCTTTCTCTAGAAAATGCAAGTGGTCATTCGGAGCGCTAAGAAGGTAATAGTGGAAAAAGGAATATATTCAAATATAAACTACACAGTAGCATTCTGTGAAACTTATTTCTGATCTGCAAATTCAGTTAACAGAGATAAAACATATTTTTGATTGAGCAGTTATGAAACACTCTTTTTGTAGAAAATGCAAGTGGAGATTCGGAGCGCTAAGAGAGTAATAGTGGAAAAAGGAATGTCTTCAAATATAAACTACACAGTAGCATTCTGTGAAAATTCTTTCTGTTCTGTGCATTCAACTAACAGAGTTGAACCTTACTTTTGATTGAGCCGTTCTGAAACACTCTTTCTGTAGAAACTGCAATTGGACATTCTGAGCGTTAAGAGGCCTATATTGGGAAAAAGAATGTCTACAAATAAAAACTACACAGAAGAATTGTGTGAAACTTCTTTCTGTTCTGTTTGTTCAACTAAAAGAGTTGAACCTTAGTTTTGATTGAGCCGTTCTGAAACACTCTTTCTGTAGAAAATGCAAGTGGAGATTCGGAGCGCTAAGAGGGTAATAGTGGAAAAAGGAATATCTTCAAATATAAACTACACAGAATCATTCGGTGAAACTTCTTTCTGATCTGTGCATTCAGCTAACAGAGTTAAACCATACTTTTGATTGAGCAGATCTGAACACTCTTTCTGTAGAAAATGCAACTGGACATTTGGAGCGCTAAGAGAGTAGTAGTGGAAAAAGGAATATATTCAAATATAAACTACACAGAAGCATTCTGTGAAACTTCTTTCTGATCTGAGCATTCAGCTAACAGAGTTAAAACATACTTTTGATTGAGCAGTTTTGAAACACTCTGTCTGTAGAAAATGCAACTGGACATTCGTAGCGCTAAGTGGGTAATAGTGGAAAAAAGAATATGTTCAACTATAAACTACACAGAAGCATTGTATGAAACTTCTTTCTGTTCTGTGCATTCAACTAACAGAGTTGAACCTTACTTTTGATTGAGAATTTCTGAAACACTCTTTCTGTAGAAACTGCAATTGGACATTCTGAGCGCTAAGAGGCCTCTATTGGGAAAAATAATATCTTCAAATAAAAATTACACAGAAGCATTGTGTGAAACTTATTTCTGATATCTTCATTAAGCTAACAGAGTTAAACCATACTTTTGATTGCGCAGTTCTGAACACTCATTCTGTAGAAAATGCAAGTGGACATTCCGAGCGCTAAGAGGGTAATAGTGGAAAAAGTAATATATTCAAATATAAACTACACAGTAGCATTCTGTGAAAATTCTTTCTGTTCTGTGCATTCAACTAACAGAGTTGAACCTTACTTTTGATTGAGCCGTTCTGAAACACTCTTTCTGTAGAAACTGCAATTGGACATGCTAAGCGCTAAGAGGCCTACATTGGGAAAAATAATATCTTCAAATAAAAACTACACAGATGCATTCTGTGAAACTTATTTCTGATCTGTAATTTCAGTTAACAGAGATAAAACATATTTTTGATTGAGCAGATATGAAACACTCTTTTTGTAGAAAATGCAAGTGGAGATTCGGAGCGCCAAGAGGGTAATAGTGGAAAAAGGAATGTCTTCAAATATAAACTACACAGAATCATTCGGTGAAACTTCTTTCTGATCTGTGCATTCAGCTAACAGAGTTAAACCATACTTTTGATTGAGCAGATCTGAACACTCTTTCTGTAGAAAATGCAACTGGACATTTGGAGCGCTAAGAGCGTAGTAGTGGAAAAAGGAATATATTCAAATATAAACTACAGAGAAGCATTCTGTGAAACTTCTTTCTGATCTGAGCATTCAGCTAACAGAGTTAAACAATACTTTTGTTTGAGCAGTTTTGAAACACTCTGTCTGTAGAAAATGCAACTGGACATTCGTAGCGCTAAGTGGGTAATAGTGGAAAAAAGAATATGTTCAAATATAAACTACACAGAAGCATTGAATGAAACTTCTTTCTGTTCTGTGCATTCAACTAACAGAGTTGAACCTTACTTTTGATTGAGCCGTTCTGAAACACTCTTTCTGTAGAAACTGCAATTGGACATTCTGAGCGCTAAGAGGCCTATATGGGGAAAAAGAATGTCTACAAATAAAAACCACACAGAAGAATTGTGTGAAACTTCTTTCTGTTCTGTTTGTTCAACTAAAAGAGTTGAACCCTAGTTTTGATTGAGCCGTTCTGAAACACTCTTTCTGTAGAAAATGCAAGTGGAGATTCGGATCGCTAAGAGGGTAATAGTGGAAAAAGGAATGTCTCCAAATATAAACTACACAGAATCATTCTGTGAAACTTCTTTCTGATCTGTGCATTCACCTAACAGAGTTAAACCATATTTTTGATTGAGCAGATCTGAACACTCTTTCTGTAGAAAATGCAACTGGACATTTGGAGCGCTAAGAGAGTAGTAGTGGAAAAAGGAATATATTCAAATATAAACTACACAGAAGCATTCTGTGAAACTTCTTTCTGATCTGAGCATTCAGCTAACAGAGTTAAACCATACTTTTGATTGAGCAGTTTTGAAACACTCTGTCTGTAGAAAATGCAACTGGACATTCGTAGCGCTAAGTGGGTAATAGTGGAAAAAAGAATATGTTCAAATATAAAATACACAGAAGCATTGTATGAAACTTCTTTCTGTTCTGTGCATTCAACTAACAGAGTTGAACCTTACTTTTGATTGAGCCTTTCTGAAACACTCTTTCTGTAGAAACTGCAATTGGACATTCTGAGCGCTAAGAGGCCTATATTGGGAAAAATAATATCTTCAAATAAAAACTACACAGAAGCATTGTGTGAAACTTATTTCTGATATGTTCATTAAGCTAACAGAGTTAAACCATAGTTTTGATTGCGCAGTTCTGAACACTCTTTCTGTAGAAAATGCAAGTGGACATTCGGAGCACTAAGAGGGTAATAGTGGAAAAAGGAATATATTCAAATATAAACTACACAGTAGCATTCTGTGAAAATTCTTTCTGTTCTGTGCATTCAACTAACAGATATGAACCTTACTTTTGATTGAGCCGTTCTGAAACACTCTTTCTGTAGAAACTGCAATTGGACATTCTGAGCGTTAAGAGGCCTATATTGGGAAAAATAATGTCTACAATTAAAAACTACACAGAAGAATTGTGTGAAACTTCTTTCTGTTCTGTTTGTTCAACTAAAAGAGTTGAACCTTAGTTTTGATTGAGCCGTTCTGAAACACTCTTTCTGTAGAAAATGCAAGTGGAGATTCGGAGCGCTAAGAGGGTAATAGTGGAAAAAGGAATGTCTACAAATATAAACTACACAGAATCATTCGGTGAAACTTCTTTCTGATCTGTGCATTCAGCTAACAGAGTTAAACCATACTTTTGATTGAGCAGGTCTGAACACTCTTTCTGTAGAAAATGCAACTGGACATTTGGAGCGCTAAGAGAGTAGTAGTGGAAAAAGGAATATATTCAAATATAAACTACACAGAAGCATTCTGTGAAACTTATTTCTGATCTGAGCATTCAGCTAACAGAGTTAAACCATACTTTTGATTGAGCAGTTTAGAAACACTCTGTCTGTAGAAAATGCAACTGGACATTCGTAGCACTAAGTGGGTAATAGTTGAAAAAAGAATATGTTCAAATATAAACTACACAGAAGCATTGTATGAAACTTCTTTCTGTTCTGTGCATTCAACTAACAGAGTTGAACCTTACTTTTGATTGAGCCTTTCTGAAACACTCTTTCTGTAGAAACTGCAATTGGACATTCTGAGCGCTAAGAGGCCTCTATTGGGAAAAATAATATCTTCAAATAAAAATTACACAGAAGCATTGTGTGAAACTTATTTCTGATATGTTCATTAAACTAACAGAGTTAAACCATACTTTTGATTGCGCACTTCTGAACACTCTTTCTCTAGAAAATGCAAGTGGACATTCGGAGCGCTAAGAGGGTAATAGTGGAAAAAGGAATATATTCAAATATAAACTACACAGTAGCATTCTGTGAAAATTCTTTCTGTTCTGTGCATTCAACTAACAGAGTTGAACCTTACTTTTGATTGAGCCGTTCTGAAACACTCCTTCTGTAGAAACTGCAATTGGACATGCTAAGCGCTAAGAGGCCTACATTGGGAAAAAGAATATCTTCAAATAAAAACTACACAGATGCATTCTGTGAAACTTATTTCTGATCTGTAAATTCAGTTAACAGAGATAAAACATATTTTTGATTGAGCAGTTATGAAACACTCTTTTTGTAGAAAATGCAAGGGGAGATTCGGAGCGATAAGAGGGTAATAGTGGAAAAAGGAATGTCTTCAAATATAAACTACACAGAAGCATTGTATGAAACTTCTTTCTGTTCTGTGCATTCAACTAACAGAGTTGAACCTTACTTTTGATTGAGCCTTTCTGAAACACTCTTTCTGTAGAAACTGCAATTGGACATTCTGAGCGCTAAGAGGCCTATATTGGGAAAAATAATATCTTCAAATAAAAACTACACAGAAGCATTGTGTGAAACTTATTTCTGATATGTTCATTAAGCTAACAGAGTTAAACCATACTTTTGATTGCGCAGTTCTGAACACTCTTTCTGTAGAAAATGCAAGTGGACATTCGGAGCACTAAGAGGGTAATAGTGGAAAAAGGAATATATTCAAATATAAACTACACAGTAGCATTCTGTGAAAATTCTTTCTGTTCTGTGCATTCAACTAACAGATTTGAACCTTACTTTTGATTGAGCCGTTCTGAAACACTCTTTCTGTAGAAACTGCAATTGGACATTCTGAGCGTTAAGAGGCCTATATTGGGAAAAATAATGTCTACAATTAAAAACTACACAGAAGAATTGTGTGAAACTTCTTTCTGTTCTGTTTGTTCAACTAAAAGAGTTGAACCTTAGTTTTGATTGAGCCGTTCTGAAACACTCTTTCTGTAGAAACTGCAATTGGACATGCTAAGCGCTAAGAGGCCTACATTGGGAAAAAGAATATCTTCAAATAAAAACTACACAGATGCATTCTGTGAAACTTATTTCTGATCTGTAAATTCAGTTAACAGAGATAAAACATATTTTTGATTGAGCAGTTATGAAACACTCTTTTTGTAGAAAATGCAAGTGGAGATTCGGAGCGCTAAGAGGGTAATAGTGGAAAAAGGAATGTCTTCAAATATAAACTACACAGAAGCATTGAATGAAATTTCTTTCTGTTCTGTGCATTCAACTAACAGAGTTGAACCTTACTTTTGATTGAGCCGTTCTGAAACACTCTTTCTGTAGAAACTGCAATTGGACATTCTGAGCGCTAAGAGGCCTATATGGGGAAAAAGAATGTCTACAAATAAAAACTACACAGAAGAATTGTGTGAAACTTCTTTCTGTTCTGTTTGTTCAACAAAAAGAGTTGAACCTTAGTTTTGATTGAGCCGTTCTGAAACACTCTTTCTGTAGAAAATGCAAGTGGAGATTCGGAGCGCTAAGAGGGTAATAGTGGAAAAAGGAATGTCTCCAAATATAAACTACACAGAATCATTCTGTGAAACTTCTTTCTGATCTGTGCATTCAGCTAACAGAGTTAAACCATACTTTTGATTGAGCAGATCTGAACACTCTTTCTGTAGAAAATGCAACTGGACATTTGGAGCGCTAAGAGAGTAGTAGTGGAAAAAGGAATATATTCAAATATAAACTACACAGAAGCATTCTGTGAAACTTCTTTCTGATCTGAGCATTCAGCTAACAGAGTTAAACCATACTTTTGATTGAGCAGTTTTGAAACACTCTGTCTGTAGAAAATGCAACTGGACATTCGTAGCGCTAAGTGGGTAATAGTGGAAAAAAGAATATGTTCAAATATAAACTACACAGAAGCATTGTATGAAACTTCTTTCTGTTCTGTGCATTCAACTAACAGAGTTGAACCTTACTTTTGATTGAGCCTTTCTGAAACACTCTTTCTGTAGAAAGTGCAATTGGACATTCTGAGCGCTAAGAGGCCTATATTGGGAAAAATAATATCTTCAAATAAAAACTACACAGAAGCATTGTGTGAAACTTATTTCTGATATGTTCATTAAGCTAACAGAGTTAAACCATACTTTTGATTGCGCAGTTCTGAACACTCTTTCTGTAGAAAATGCAAGTGGACATTTGGAGCGCTAAGAGGGTAATAGTGGAAAAAGGAATATATTCAAATATAAACTACACAGTAGCATTCTGTGAAAATTCTTTCTGTTCTGTGCATTCAACTAACAGAGTTGAACCTTACTTTTGATTGAGCCGTTCTGAAACACTCTTTCTGTAGAAACTGCAATTGGACATTCTGAGCGTTAAGAGGCCTATATTGGGAAAAAGAATGTCTACAAATAAAAACTACACAGAAGAATTGTGTGAAACTTCTTTCTGTTCTGTTTGTTCAACTAAAAGAGTTGAACCTTAGTTTTGATTGAGCCGTTCTGAAACACTCTTTCTGTAGAAAATGCAAGTGGAGATTCGGAGCGCTAAGAGGGTAATAGTGGAAAAAGGAATGTCTTCAAATATAAACTACACAGAATCATTCGGTGAAACTTCTTTCTGATCTGTGCATTCAGCTAACAGAGTTAAACCATACTTTTGATTGAGCAGATCTGAACACTCTTTCTGTGGAAAATGCAACTGGACATTTGGAGCGCTAAGAGCGTAGTAGTGGAAAAAGTAATATATTCAAATATAAACTACACAGAAGCATTCTGTGAAACTTCTTTCTGATCTGAGCATTCAGCTAACAGAGTTAAACCATACTTTTGATTGAGCAGTTTTGAAACACTCTGTCTGTAGAAAATGCAACTGGACATTCGTAGCGCTAAGTGGATAATAGTGGAAAAAAGAATATGTTCAAATATAAACTACACAGAAGCATTGTATGAAACTTCTTTCTGTTCTGTGCATTCAACTAACAGAGTTGAACCTTACTTTTGATTGAGCCGTTCTGAAACACTCTTTCTGTAGAAACTGCAATTGGACATTCTGAGCGCTAAGAGGCCTATATGGGGAAAAAGAATGTCTACAAAGAAAAACTACACAGAAGAATTGTGTGAAACTTCTTTCTGTTCTGTTTGTTCAACTAAAAGAGTTGAACCTTAGTTTTGATTGAGCCGTTCTGAAACAATCTTTCTGTAGAAAATGCAAGTGGAGATTCGGAGCGCTAAGAGGGTAATAGTGGAAAAAGGAATGTCTCCAAATATAAACTACACAGAATCATTCTGTGAAACTTCTTTCTGATCTGTGCATTCAGCTAACAGAGTTAAACCATACTTTTGATTGAGCAGATCTGAACACTCTTTCTGTAGAAAATGCAACTGGACATTTGGAGCGCTAAGAGAGTAGTAGTGGAAAAAGGAATATATTCAAACATAAACTACACAGAAGCATTCTGTGAAACTTCTTTCTGATCTGAGCATTCAGCTAACAGAGTTAAACCATACTTTTGATTGAGCAGTTTTGAAACACTCTGTCTGTAGAAAATGCAACTGGACATTCGTAGCGCTAAGTGGGTAATAGTGGAAAAAAGAATATGTTCAAATATAAACTACACAGAAGCATTGTATGAAACTTCTTTCTGTTCTGTGCATTCAACTAACAGAGTTGAACCTTACTTTTGATTGAGCCTTTCTGAAACACTCTTTCTGTAGAAACTGCAATTGGACATTCTGAGCACTAAGAGGCCTATATTGGGAAAAAAAATATCTTCAAATAAAACCTACACAGTAGCATTGTGTGAAACTTATTTCTGATATGTTCATTAAGCTAACAGAGTTAAACCATACTTTTGATTGCGCAGTTCTGAACACTCTTTCTGTAGAAAATGCAAGTGGACATTCGGAGCGCTAAGAGGGTAATAGTGGAAAAAAGAATATATTCAAATATAAACTACACAGTAGCATTCTGTGAAAATTCTTTCTGTTCTGTGCATTCAACTAACAGAGTTGAACCTTACTTTTGATTGAGCCGTTCTGAAACACTCTTTCTGTAGAAACTGCAATTGGACATTCTGAGCGTTAAGAGGCCTATATTGGGAAAAAGAATGTCTACAAATAAAAACTACACAGAAGAATTGTGTGAAACTTCTTTCTGTTCTGTTTGTTCAACTAAAAGAGTTGAACCTTAGTTTTGATTGAGCCGTTCTGAAACACTCTTTTTGTACAAAATGCAAGTGGAGATTCGGAGCGCTAAGAGGGTAATAGTGGAAAAAGGAATGTCTTCAAATATAAACTACACAGAATCATTCGGTGAAACTTCTTTCTGATCTGTGCATTCAGCTAACAGAGTTAAACCATACTTTTGATTGAGCAGATCTGAACACTCTTTCTGTAGAAAATGCAACTGGACATTTGGAGCGCTAAGAGCGTAGTAGTGGAAAAAGGAATCTATTCAAATATAAACTACACAGAAGCATTCTGTGAAACTTCTTTCTGATCTGAGCATTCAGCTAACAGAGTTAAACCATACTTTTGATTGAGCAGTTTTGAAACACTCTGTCTGTAGAAAATGCAACTGGACATTCGTAGCGCTAAGTGGGTAATAGAGGAAAAAAGAATATGTTCAAATATAAACTACACAGAAGCATTGTATGAAACTTTTTCTGTTCTGTGCATTCAACTAACAGAGTTGAACCTTACTTTTGATTGAGCCGTTCTGAAACACTCTTTTTGTAGAAACTGCAATTGGACATTCTGCGAGCTAAGAGGCCTATATTGGGAAAAAGAATGTCTACAAATAAAAACTACACAGAAGAATTGTGTGAAACTTCTTTCTGTTCTGTTTGTTCAACTAAAAGAGTTGAACCTTAGTTTTGATTGAGCCGTTCTGAAACACTCTTTCTGTAGAAAATGCAAGTGGAGATTCGGAGCGCTAAGAGGGTAATAGTGGAAAAAGGAATGTCTCCAAATATAAACTACACAGAATCATTCTGTGAAACTTGTTTCTGATCTGTGCATTCAGCTAACAGAGTTAAACCATACTTTTGATTGAGCAGATCTGAACACTCTTTCTGTAGAAAATGCAACTGGACATTTGGAGCGCTAAGAGAGTAGTAGTGGAAAAAGGAATATATTCAAATATAAACTACACAGAAGCATTCTGTGAAACTTCTTTCTGATCTGAGCATTCAGCTAACAGAGTTAAACCATACTTTTGATTGAGCAGTTTTGAAACACTCTGTCTGTAGAAAATGCAACTGGACATTCGTAGCGCTAAGTGGGTAATAGTGGAAAAAAGAATATGTTCAAATATAAACTACACAGAAGCATTGTATGAAACTTCTTTCTGTTCTGTGCATTCAACTAACAGAGTTGAACCTTACTTTTGATTGAGCCTTTCTGAAACACTCTTTCTGTAGAAAGTGCAATTGGACATTCTGAGCGCTAAGAGGCCTATATTGGGAAAAATAATATCTTCAAATAAAAACTACACAGAAGCATTGTGTGAAACTTATTTCTGATATGTTCATTAAGCTAACAGAGTTAAACCATACTTTTGATTGCGCAGTTCTGAACACTCTTTCTGTAGAAAATGCAAGTGGACATTTGGAGCGCTAAGAGGGTAATAGTGGAAAAAGGAATATATTCAAATATAAACTACACAGTAGCATTCTGTGAAAATTCTTTCTGTTCTGTGCATTCAACTAACAGAGTTGAACCTTACTTTTGATTGAGCCGTTCTGAAACACTCTTTCTGTAGAAACTGCAATTGGACATTCTGAGCGTTAAGAGGCCTATATTGGGAAAAAGAATGTCTACAAATAAAAACTACACAGAAGAATTGTGTGAAACTTCTTTCTGTTCTGTTTGTTCAACTAAAAGAGTTGAACCTTAGTTTTGATTGAGCCGTTCTGAAACACTCTTTCTGTAGAAAATGCAAGTGGAGATTCGGAGCGCTAAGAGGGTAATAGTGGAAAAAGGAATGTCTTCAAATATAAACTACACAGAATCATTCGGTGAAACTTCTTTCTGATCTGTGCATTCAGCTAACAGAGTTAAACCATACTTTTGATTGAGCAGATCTGAACACTCTTTCTGTGGAAAATGCAACTGGACATTTGGAGCGCTAAGAGCGTAGTAGTGGAAAAAGTAATATATTCAAATATAAACTACACAGAAGCATTCTGTGAAACTTCTTTCTGATCTGAGCATTCAGCTAACAGAGTTAAACCATACTTTTGATTGAGCAGTTTTGAAACACTCTGTCTGTAGAAAATGCAACTGGACATTCGTAGCGCTAAGTGGATAATAGTGGAAAAAAGAATATGTTCAAATATAAACTACACAGAAGCATTGTATGAAACTTCTTTCTGTTCTGTGCATTCAACTAACAGAGTTGAACCTTACTTTTGATTGAGCCGTTCTGAAACACTCTTTCTGTAGAAACTGCAATTGGACATTCTGAGCGCTAAGAGGCCTATATGGGGAAAAAGAATGTCTACAAAGAAAAACTACACAGAAGAATTGTGTGAAACTTCTTTCTGTTCTGTTTGTTCAACTAAAAGAGTTGAACCTTAGTTTTGATTGAGCCGTTCTGAAACAATCTTTCTGTAGAAAATGCAAGTGGAGATTCGGAGCGCTAAGAGGGTAATAGTGGAAAAAGGAATGTCTCCAAATATAAACTACACAGAATCATTCTGTGAAACTTCTTTCTGATCTGTGCATTCAGCTAACAGAGTTAAACCATACTTTTGATTGAGCAGATCTGAACACTCTTTCTGTAGAAAATGCAACTGGACATTTGGAGCGCTAAGAGAGTAGTAGTGGAAAAAGGAATATATTCAAACATAAACTACACAGAAGCATTCTGTGAAACTTCTTTCTGATCTGAGCATTCAGCTAACAGAGTTAAACCATACTTTTGATTGAGCAGTTTTGAAACACTCTGTCTGTAGAAAATGCAACTGGACATTCGTAGCGCTAAGTGGGTAATAGTGGAAAAAAGAATATGTTCAAATATAAACTACACAGAAGCATTGTATGAAACTTCTTTCTGTTCTGTGCATTCAACTAACAGAGTTGAACCTTACTTTTGATTGAGCCTTTCTGAAACACTCTTTCTGTAGAAACTGCAATTGGACATTCTGAGCACTAAGAGGCCTATATTGGGAAAAAAAATATCTTCAAATAAAACCTACACAGTAGCATTGTGTGAAACTTATTTCTGATATGTTCATTAAGCTAACAGAGTTAAACCATACTTTTGATTGCGCAGTTCTGAACACTCTTTCTGTAGAAAATGCAAGTGGACATTCGGAGCGCTAAGAGGGTAATAGTGGAAAAAAGAATATATTCAAATATAAACTACACAGTAGCATTCTGTGAAAATTCTTTCTGTTCTGTGCATTCAACTAACAGAGTTGAACCTTACTTTTGATTGAGCCGTTCTGAAACACTCTTTCTGTAGAAACTGCAATTGGACATTCTGAGCGTTAAGAGGCCTATATTGGGAAAAAGAATGTCTACAAATAAAAACTACACAGAAGAATTGTGTGAAACTTCTTTCTGTTCTGTTTGTTCAACTAAAAGAGTTGAACCTTAGTTTTGATTGAGCCGTTCTGAAACACTCTTTTTGTACAAAATGCAAGTGGAGATTCGGAGCGCTAAGAGGGTAATAGTGGAAAAAGGAATGTCTTCAAATATAAACTACACAGAATCATTCGGTGAAACTTCTTTCTGATCTGTGCATTCAGCTAACAGAGTTAAACCATACTTTTGATTGAGCAGATCTGAACACTCTTTCTGTAGAAAATGCAACTGGACATTTGGAGCGCTAAGAGCGTAGTAGTGGAAAAAGGAATCTATTCAAATATAAACTACACAGAAGCATTCTGTGAAACTTCTTTCTGATCTGAGCATTCAGCTAACAGAGTTAAACCATACTTTTGATTGAGCAGTTTTGAAACACTCTGTCTGTAGAAAATGCAACTGGACATTCGTAGCGCTAAGTGGGTAATAGAGGAAAAAAGAATATGTTCAAATATAAACTACACAGAAGCATTGTATGAAACTTTTTCTGTTCTGTGCATTCAACTAACAGAGTTGAACCTTACTTTTGATTGAGCCGTTCTGAAACACTCTTTTTGTAGAAACTGCAATTGGACATTCTGCGAGCTAAGAGGCCTATATTGGGAAAAAGAATGTCTACAAATAAAAACTACACAGAAGAATTGTGTGAAACTTCTTTCTGTTCTGTTTGTTCAACTAAAAGAGTTGAACCTTAGTTTTGATTTAGCCGTTCTGAAACACTCTTTCTGTAGAAAATGCAAGTGGAGATTCGGAGCGCTAAGAGGGTAATAGTGGAAAAAGGAATGTCTCCAAATATAAACTACACAGAATCATTCTGTGAAACTTGTTTCTGATCTGTGCATTCAGCTAACAGAGTTAAACCATACTTTTGATTGAGCAGATCTGAACACTCTTTCTGTAGAAAATGCAACTGGACATTTGGAGCGCTAAGAGAGTAGTAGTGGAAAAAGGAATATATTCAAATATAAACTACACAGAAGCATTCTGTGAAACTTCTTTCTGATCTGAGCATTCAGCTAACAGAGTTAAACCATACTTTTGATTGAGCAGTTTTGAAACACTCTGTCTGTAGAAAATGCAACTGGACATTCGTAGCGCTAAGTGGGTAATAGTGGAAAAAAGAATATGTTCAAATATAAACTACACAGAAGCATTGTATGAAACTTCTTTCTGTTCTGTGCATTCAACTAACAGAGTTGAACCTTACTTTTGATTGTGCCTTTCTGAAACACTCTTTCTGTAGAAACTGCAATTGGACATTCTGAGCGCTAAGAGGCCTCTATTGGGAAAAATAATATCTTCAAATAAAAACTACACAGAAGCATTGTGTGAAACTTATTTCTGATATGTTCATTAAGCTAACAGAGTTGAACCTTACTTTTGATTGAGCCGTTCTGAAACACTCTTTCTGTAGAAACTGCAATTGGACATTCTGAGCGCTAAGAGGACTATATTGGGAAAAAGAATGTCTACAAATAAAAACTACACAGAAGAATTGTGTGAAACTTCTTTCTGTTCTGTTTGTTCAACTAAAAGAGTTGAACCTTAGTTTTGATTGAGCCGTTCTGAAACACTCTTTCTGTAGAAAATGCAAGTGGAGATTCGGAGCGCTAAAAGGGTAATAGTGGAAAAAGGAATGTCTACAAATATAAACTACACAGAATCATTCTGTGAAACTTCTTTCCGATCTGTGCATTCAGCTAACAGAGTTAAACCATAATTTTGATTGAGCAGATCTGAACAATCTTTCTGTAGAAAATGCAACTGGACATTTGGAGCGCTAAGAGAGTAGTAGTGGAAAAAGGAATATATTCAAATATAAACTACACAGAAGCATTCTCTGAAACTTCTTTCTGATCTGAGCATTCAGCTAACAGAGTTAAACCATACTTTTGATTGAGCAGTTTTGAAACACTCTGTCTGTAGAAAATGCAACTGGACATTCGTAGCGCTAAGTGGGTAATAGTGGAAAAAAGAATATGTTCAAATATAAACTACACAGAAGCATTGTATGAAATTTCTTTCTGTTCTGTGCATTCAACTAACAGAATTGAACCTTACTTTTGATTGAGCCTTTCTGAAACACTCTTTCTGTAGAAACTGCAATTGGACATTCTGAGCGCTAAGAGGCCTCTATTGGGAAAAATAATATCTTCAAATAAAAACTACACAGAAGCATTGTGTGAAACTTATATCTGATATGTTCATTAAGCTAACAGAGTTAAACCATACTTTGGATTGCGCAGTTCTGAACACTCTTTCTGTAGAAAATGCAAGTGGACATTCGGAGCGCTAAGAGGGTAATAGTGGAAAAAGGAATATATTCAAATATAAACTACACCGTAGCATTCTGTGAAAATTCTTTCTGTTCTGTGCATTTAACTAACAGAGTTGAACCTTACTTTTGATTGAGCCGTTCTGAAACACTCTTTCTGTAGAAACTGCAATTGGACATGCTAAGCGCTAAGAGGCCTACATTGGGAAAAAGAATATGTTCAAATAAAAACTACACAGATGCATTCTGTGAAACTTATTTCTGATCCTTAAATTCAGTTAACAGAGATAAAACATATTTTTGATTGAGCAGTTATGAAACACTCTTTTTGTAGAAAATGCAAGTGGAGATTCGGAGCGCTAAGAGGGTAATAGTGGAAAAAGGAATGTCTTCAAATATAAACTACACAGAATCATTCGGTGAAACTTCTTTCTGATGTGTGCATTCAGCAAACAAAGTTAAACCATACTTTTGATTGAGCAGATCTGAACACTCTTTCTGTAGAAAATGCAACTGGACATTTGGAGCGCTAAGAGCGTAGTAGTGGAAAAAGGAATCTATTCAAATATTAACTACACAGAAGCATTCTGTGAAACTTCTTTCTGATCTGAGCATTCAGCTAACAGAGTTAAACCATACTTTTGATTGAGCAGTTTTGAAACACTCTGTCTGTAGAAAATGCAACTGGACATTCTTAGCGCTAAGTGGGTAATAGTGGAAAAAAGAATATGTTCAAATATAAACTACACAGAAGCATTGTATGAAACTTCTTTCTGTTCTGTGCATTCAACTAACAGAGTTGAACCTTACTTTTGATTGAGCCGTTCTGAAACACTCTTTCTGTAGAAACTGCAATTGGACATTCTGAGAGCTAAGAGGCCTATATTGGGAAAAAGAATGTCTACAAATAAAAACTACACAGAAGAATTGTGTGAAACTTCTTTCTGTTCTGTTTGTTCAACTAAAAGAGTTGAACCTTTGTTTTGATTGAGCCGTTCTGAAACACTCTTTATGTAGAAAATGCAAGTGGAGATTCGGAGCGCTAAGAGGGTAATAGTGGAAAAAGGAATGTCTCCAAATATAAACTACACAGAATCATTCTGTGAAACTTCTTTCTGATCTGTGCATTCAGCTAACAGAGTTAAACCATACTTTTGATTGAGCAGATCTGAACACTCTTTCTGTAGAAAATGCAACTGGACATTTCGAGCGCTAAGAGAGTAGTAGTGGAAAAAGGAATATAGGCAAATATAAACTACACAGAAGCATTCTGTGAAACTTCTTTCTGATCTGAGCATTCAGCTAACAGAGTTAAACCATACTTTTGATTGAGCAGTTTTGAAACACTCTGTCTGTAGAAAATGCAACTGGACATTCGTAGCGCTAAGTGGGTAATAGTGGAAAAAAGAATATGTTCAAATATAAACTACACAGAAGCATTGTATGAAACTTCTTTCTGTTCTGTGCATTCAACTAACAGAATTGAACCTTACTTTTGATTGCGCCGTTCTGAAACACTCTTTCTGTAGAAACTGCAATTGGACATTCTGAGCGCTAAGAGGCCTATATGGGGAAAAAAAATGTCTACAAATAAAAACTACACAGAAGAATTGTGTGAAACTTCTTTCTGTTCTGTTTGTTCAACTAAAAGAGTTGAACCTTAGTTTTGATTGAGCCGTTCTGAAACACTCTTTCTGTAGAAAATGCAAGTGGAGATTCGGAGCGCTAAGAGGGTAATAGTGGAAAAAGGAATGTCTCCAAATATAAACTACACAGAATCATTCTGTGAAACTTCTTTCTGATCTGTGCATTCAGCTAACAGAGTTAAACCATACTTTTGATTGAGCAGATCTGAACACTCTTTCTGTAGAAAATGCAACTGGACATTTGGAGCGCTAAGAGAGTAGTAGTGGAAAAAGGAATATATTCAAATATAAACTACACAGAAGCATTCTGTGAAACTTCTTTCTGATCTGAGCATTCAGCTAACAGAGTTAAACCATACTTTTGATTGAGCAGTTTTGAAACACTCTGTCTGTAGAAAATGCAACTGGACATTCGTAGCGCTAAGTGGGTAATAGTGGAAAAAAGAATATGTTCAAATATAAACTACACAGAAGCATTGTATGAAACTTCTTTCTGTTCTGTGCATTCAACTAACAGAGTTGAACCTTACTTTTGATTGAGCCTTTCTGAAACACTCTTTCTGTAGAAATTGCAATTGGACATTCTGAGCGCTAAGAGGCCTATATTGGGAAAAATAATATCTTCAAATAAAAACTACACAGAAGCATTGTGTGAAACTTATTTCTGATATGTTCATTAAGCTAACAGAGTTAAACCATACTTTTGATTGCGCAGTTCTGAACACTCTTTCTGTAGAAAATGCAAGTGGACATTCGGAGCGCTAAGAGGGTAATAGTGGAAAAAGGAATATATTCAAATATAAACTACACAGTAGCATTCTGTTAAAATTCTTTCTGTTCTGTGCATTCAACTAAGAGAGTTGAACCTTACTTTTGATTGAGCCGTTCTGAAACACTCTTTCTGTAGAAACTGCAATTGGACATTCTGAGCGTTAAGAGGCCTATATTGGGAAAAAGAATGTCAACAAATAAAAACTACACAGAAGAATTGTGTGAAACTTCTTTCTGTTCTGTTTGTTCAACTAAAAGAGTTGAACCTTAGTTTTGATTGAGCCGTTCTGAAACACTCTTTTTGTAGAAAATGCAAGTGGAGATTCGGAGCGCTAAGAGGGTAATAGTGGAAAAAGGAATGTCTTCAAATATAAACTACACAGAATCATTCGGTGAAACTTCTTTCTGATCTGTGCATTCAGCAAACAGAGTTAAACCATACTTTTGATTGAGCAGATCTGAACATTCTTTCTGTAGAAAATGCAACTGGACATTTGGAGCGCTAAGAGCGTAGTAGTGGAAAAAGGAATCTATTCAAATATAAACTACACAGAAGCATTCTGTGAAACTTCTTTCTGATCTGAGCATTCAGCTAACAGAGTTAAACCATACTTTTGATTGAGCAGTTTTGAAACACTCTGTCTGTAGAAAATGCAACTGGACATTCTTAGCGCTAAGTGGGTAATAGTGGAAAAAAGAATATGTTCAAATATAAACTACACAGAAGCATTGTATGAAACTTCTTTCTGTTCTGTGCATTCAACTAACAGAGTTGAACCTTACTTTTGATTGAGCCGTTCTGAAACACTCTTTCTGTAGAAACTGCAATTGGACATTCTGAGAGCTAAGAGGCCTATATTGGGAAAAAGAATGTCTACAAATAAAAACTACACAGAAGAATTGTGTGAAACTTCTTTCTGTTCTGTTTGTTCAACTAAAAGAGTTGAACCTTTGTTTTGATTGAGCCGTTCTGAAACACTCTTTATGTAGAAAATGCAAGTGGAGATTCGGAGCGCTAAGAGGGTAATAGTGGAAAAAGGAATGTCTCCAAATATAAACTACACAGAATCATTCTGTGAAACTTCTTTCTGATCTGTGCATTCAGCTAACAGAGTTAAACCATACTTTTGATTGAGCAGATCTGAACACTCTTTCTGTAGAAAATGCAACTGGACATTTCGAGCGCTAAGAGAGTAGTAGTGGAAAAAGGAATATAGGCAAATATAAACTACACAGAAGCATTCTGTGAAACTTCTTTCTGATCTGAGCATTCAGCTAACAGAGTTAAACCATACTTTTGATTGAGCAGTTTTGAAACACTCTGTCTGTAGAAAATGCAACTGGACATTCGTAGCGCTAAGTGGGTAATAGTGGAAAAAAGAATATGTTCAAATATAAACTACACAGAAGCATTGTATGAAACTTCTTTCTGTTCTGTGCATTCAACTAACAGAATTGAACCTTACTTTTGATTGCGCCGTTCTGAAACACTCTTTCTGTAGAAACTGCAATTGGACATTCTGAGCGCTAAGAGGCCTATATGGGGAAAAAAAATGTCTACAAATAAAAACTACACAGAAGAATTGTGTGAAACTTCTTTCTGTTCTGTTTGTTCAACTAAAAGAGTTGAACCTTAGTTTTGATTGAGCCGTTCTGAAACACTCTTTCTGTAGAAAATGCAAGTGGAGATTCGGAGCGCTAAGAGGGTAATAGTGGAAAAAGGAATGTCTCCAAATATAAACTACACAGAATCATTCTGTGAAACTTCTTTCTGATCTGTGCATTCAGCTAACAGAGTTAAACCATACTTTTGATTGAGCAGATCTGAACACTCTTTCTGTAGAAAATGCAACTGGACATTTGGAGCGCTAAGAGAGTAGTAGTGGAAAAAGGAATATATTCAAATATAAACTACACAGAAGCATTCTGTGAAACTTCTTTCTGATCTGAGCATTCAGCTAACAGAGTTAAACCATACTTTTGATTGAGCAGTTTTGAAACACTCTGTCTGTAGAAAATGCAACTGGACATTCGTAGCGCTAAGTGGGTAATAGTGGAAAAAAGAATATGTTCAAATATAAACTACACAGAAGCATTGTATGAAACTTCTTTCTGTTCTGTGCATTCAACTAACAGAGTTGAACCTTACTTTTGATTGAGCCTTTCTGAAACACTCTTTCTGTAGAAATTGCAATTGGACATTCTGAGCGCTAAGAGGCCTATATTGGGAAAAATAATATCTTCAAATAAAAACTACACAGAAGCATTGTGTGAAACTTATTTCTGATATGTTCATTAAGCTAACAGAGTTAAACCATACTTTTGATTGCGCAGTTCTGAACACTCTTTCTGTAGAAAATGCAAGTGGACATTCGGAGCGCTAAGAGGGTAATAGTGGAAAAAGGAATATATTCAAATATAAACTACACAGTAGCATTCTGTTAAAATTCTTTCTGTTCTGTGCATTCAACTAAGAGAGTTGAACCTTACTTTTGATTGAGCCGTTCTGAAACACTCTTTCTGTAGAAACTGCAATTGGACATTCTGAGCGTTAAGAGGCCTATATTGGGAAAAAGAATGTCAACAAATAAAAACTACACAGAAGAATTGTGTGAAACTTCTTTCTGTTCTGTTTGTTCAACTAAAAGAGTTGAACCTTAGTTTTGATTGAGCCGTTCTGAAACACTCTTTTTGTAGAAAATGCAAGTGGAGATTCGGAGCGCTAAGAGGGTAATAGTGGAAAAAGGAATGTCTTCAAATATAAACTACACAGAATCATTCGGTGAAACTTCTTTCTGATCTGTGCATTCAGCAAACAGAGTTAAACCATACTTTTGATTGAGCAGATCTGAACATTCTTTCTGTAGAAAATGCAACTGGACATTTGGAGCGCTAAGAGCGTAGTAGTGGAAAAAGGAATCTATTCAAATATAAACTACACAGAAGCATTCTGTGAAACTTCTTTCTGATCTGAGCATTCAGCTAACAGAGTTAAACCATACTTTTGTTTGAGCAGTTTTGAAACACTCTGTCTGTAGAAAATGCAACTGGACATTCGTAGCGCTAAGTGGGTAATAGTGGAAAAAAGAATATGTTCAAATATAAACTACACAGAAGCATTGTATGAAACTTCTTTCTGTTCTGTGCATTCAACTAACAGAGTTGAACCTTACTTTTGATTGAGCCGTTCTGAAACACTCTTTCTGTAGAAACTGCAATTGGACATTCTGAGAGCTAAGAGGCCTATATTGGTAAAAAGAATGTCTACAAATAAAAACTACACAGAAGAATTGTGTGAAACTTCTTTCTGTTCTGTTTGTTCAACTAAAAGAGTTGAAACTTAGTTTTGATTGAGCTGTTCTGAAACACTCTTTCTGTAGAAAATGCAAGTGGAGATTCGGAGCGCTAAGAGGGTAATAGTGGAAAAAGGAATGTCTCCAAATATAAACTACACAGAATCATTCTGTGAAACTTCTTTCTGATCTGTGCATTCAGCTAACAGAGTAAAACCATACTTTTGATTGAGCAGATCTGAACACTCTTTCTGTAGAAAATGCAACTGGACATTTGGAGCGCTAAGAGCGTAGTAGTGGAAAAAGAAATATATGCAAATATAAACTACACAGAAGCATTCTGTGAAACTTCTTTCTGATCTGAGCATTCAGCTAACAGAGTTAAACCATACTTTTGATTGAGCAGTTTTGAAACACTCTGTCTGTAGAAAATGCAACTGGACATTCGTAGCGCTAAGTGGGTAATAGTGGAAAAAAGAATATGTTCAAATATAAACTACACAGAAGCATTGTATGAAACTTCTTTCTGTTCTGTGCATTCAACTAACAGAGTTGAACCTTACTTTTGATTGAGCCGTTCTGAAACACTCTTTCTGTAGAAACTGCAATTGGACATTCTGAGCGCTAAGAGGCCTATATGGGGAAAAAGAATGTCTAAAAATAAAAACTACACAGAAGAATTGTGTGAAACTTCTTTCTGTTCTGTTTGTTCAACTAAAAGAGTTGAACCTTAGTTTTGATTGAGCCGTTCTGAAACACTCTTTCTGTAGAAAATGCAAGTGGACATTCGGAGCGCTAAGAGGGTAATAGTGGAAAAAGGAATATATGCAAATATAAACTACACAGAAGCATTCTGTGAAACTTCTTTCTGATCTGAGCATTCAGCTAACAGAGTTAAACCATACTTTTGATTGAGCAGTTTTGAAACACTCTGTCTGTAGAAAATGCAACTGGACATTCGTAGCGCTAAGTGGGTAATAGTGGAAAAAAGAATATGTTCAAATATAAACTACACAGAAGCATTGTATGAAACTTCTTTCTGTTCTGTGCATTCAACTAACAGAGTTGAACCTTACTTTTGATTGAGCCTTTCTGAAACACTCTTTCTGTAGAAATTGCATTTGGACATTCTGAGCGCTAAGAGGCCTATATTGGGAAAAATAATATCTTCAAATAAAAACTACACAGAAGCATTGTGTGAAACTTATTTCTGATATGTTCATTAAGCTAACAGAGTTAAACCATACTTTTGATTGCGCAGTTCTGAACACTCTTTCTGTAGAAAATGCAAGTGGACATTCGGAGCGCTAAGAGGGTAATAGTGGAAAAAGGAATATATTCAAATATAAACTACACAGTAGCATTCTGTGAAAATTCTTTCTGTTCTGTGCATTCAACTAACAGAGTTGAACCTTACTTTTGATTGAGCCGTTCTGAAACACTCTTTCTGTAGAAACTGCAATTGGACATTCTGAGCGCTAAGAGGCCTATATGGGGAAAAAGAATGTCTACAAATAAAAACTACACAGAAGAATTGTGTGAAACTTCTTTCTGTTCTGTTTGTTCAACTAAAAGAGTTGAACCCTAGTTTTGATTGAGCCGTTCTGAAACACTCTTTCTGTAGAAAATGCAAGTGGAGATTCGGATCGCTAAGAGGGTAATAGTGGAAAAAGGAATGTCTCCAAATATAAACTACACAGAATCATTCTGTGAAACTTCTTTCTGATCTGTGCATTCACCTAACAGAGTTAAACCATATTTTTGATTGAGCAGATCTGAACACTCTTTCTGTAGAAAATGCAACTGGACATTTGGAGCGCTAAGAGAGTAGTAGTGGAAAAAGGAATATATTCAAATATAAACTACACAGAAGCATTCTGTGAAACTTCTTTCTGATCTGAGCATTCAGCTAACAGAGTTAAACCATACTTTTGATTGAGCAGTTTTGAAACACTCTGTCTGTAGAAAATGCAACTGGACATTCGTAGCGCTAAGTGGGTAATAGTGGAAAAAAGAATATGTTCAAATATAAACTACACAGAAGCATTGTATGAAACTTCTTTCTGTTCTGTGCATTCAACTAACAGAGTTGAACCTTACTTTTGATTGAGCCTTTCTGAAACACTCTTTCTGTAGAAACTGCAATTGGACATTCTGAGCGCTAAGAGGCCTATATTGGGAAAAATAATATCTTCAAATAAAAACTACACAGAAGCATTGTGTGAAACTTATTTCTGATATGTTCATTAAGCTAACAGAGTTAAACCATAGTTTTGATTGCGCAGTTCTGAACACTCTTTCTGTAGAAAATGCAAGTGGACATTCGGAGCACTAAGAGGGTAATAGTGGAAAAAGGAATATATTCAAATATAAACTACACAGTAGCATTCTGTGAAAATTCTTTCTGTTCTGTGCATTCAACTAACAGATTTGAACCTTACTTTTGATTGAGCCGTTCTGAAACACTCTTTCTGTAGAAACTGCAATTGGACATTCTGAGCGTTAAGAGGCCTATATTGGGAAAAATAATGTCTACAATTAAAAACTACACAGAAGAATTGTGTGAAACTTCTTTCTGTTCTGTTTGTTCAACTAAAAGAGTTGAACCTTAGTTTTGATTGAGCCGTTCTGAAACACTCTTTCTGTAGAAAATGCAAGTGGACATTCGGAGCGCTAAGAGGGTAATAGTGGAAAAAGGAATGTCTTCAAATATAAACTACACAGAATCATTCGGTGAAACTTCTTTCTGATCTGTGCATTCAGCTAACAGAGTTAAACCATACTTTTGATTGAGCAGATCTGAACACTCTTTCTGTAGAAAATGCAACTGGACATTTGGAGCGCTAAGAGAGTAGTAGTGGAAAAAGGAATATATTCAAATATAAACTACACAGAAGCATTCTGTGAAACTTCTTTCTGATCTGAGCATTCAGCTAACAGAGTTAAACCATACTTTTGATTGAGCAGTTTTGAAACACTCTGTCTGTAGAAAATGCAACTGGACATTCGTAGCACTAAGTGGGTAATAGTGGAAAAAAGAATATGTTCAAATATAAACTACACAGAAGCATTGTATGAAACTTCTTTCTGTTCTGTGCATTCAACTAACAGAGTTGAACCTTACTTTTGATTGAGCCTTTCTGAAACACTCTTTCTGTAGAAACTGCAATTGGACATTCTGAGCGCTAAGAGGCCTCTATTGGGAAAAATAATATCCTCAAATAAAAATTACACAGAAGCATTGTGTGAAACTTATTTCTGATATGTTCATTAAACTAACAGAGTTAAACCATACTTTTGATTGCGCAGTTCTGAACACTCTTTCTCTAGAAAATGCAAGTGGACATTCGGAGCGCTAAGAGGGTAATAGTGGAAAAAGGAATATATTCAAATATAAACTACACAGTAGCATTCTGTGAAAATTCTTTCTGTTCTGTGCATTCAACTAACAGAGTTGAACCTTACTTTTGATTGAGCCGTTCTGAAACACTCCTTCTGTAGAAACTGCAATTGGACATGCTAAGCGCTAAGAGGCCTACATTGGGAAAAAGAATATCTTCAAATAAAAACTACACAGATGCATTCTGTGAAACTTATTTCTGATCTGTAAATTCAGTTAACAGAGATAAAACATATTTTTGATTGAGCAGTTATGAAACACTCTTTTTGTAGAAAATGCAAGTGGAGATTCGGAGCGCTAAGAGGGTAATAGTGGAAAAAGGAATGTCTTCAAATATAAACTACACAGAAGCATTGTATGAAACTTCTTTCTGTTCTGTGCATTCAACTAACAGAGTTGAACCTTACTTTTGATTGAGCCTTTCTGAAACACTCTTTCTGTAGAAACTGCAATTGGACATTCTGAGCGCTAAGAGGCCTATATTGGGAAAAATAATATCTTCAAATAAAAACTACACAGAAGCATTGTGTGAAACTTATTTCTGATATGTTCATTAAGCTAACAGAGTTAAACCATACTTTTGATTGCGCAGTTCTGAACACTCTTTCTGTAGAAAATGCAAGTGGACATTCGGAGCACTAAGAGGGTAATAGTGGAAAAAGGAATATATTGAAATATAAACTACACAGTAGCATTCTGTGAAAATTCTTTCTGTTCTGTGCATTCAACTAACAGATTTGAACCTTACTTTTGATTGAGCCGTTCTGAAACACTCTTTCTGTAGAAACTGCAATTGGACATTCTGAGCGTTAAGAGGCCTATATTGGGAAAAATAATGTCTACAATTAAAAACTACACAGAAGAATTGTGTGAAACTTCTTTCTGTTCTGTTTGTTCAACTAAAAGAGTTGAACCTTAGTTTTGATTGAGCCGTTCTGAAACACTCTTTCTGTAGAAAATGCAAGTGGAGATTCGGAGCGCTAAGAGGGTAATAGTGGAAAAAGGAATGTCTTCAAATATAAACTACACAGAATCATTCGGTGAAACTTCTTTCTGATCTGTGCATTCAGCTAACAGAGTTAAACCATACTTTTGATTGAGCAGATCTGAACACTCTTTCTGTAGAAAATGCAACTGGACATTTGGAGCGCTAAGAGAGTAGTAGTGGAAAAAGGAATATATTCAAATATAAACTACACAGAAGCATTCTGTGAAACTTCTTTCTGATCTGAGCATTCAGCTAACAGAGTTAAACCATACTTTTGATTGAGCAGTTTTGAAACACTCTGTCTGTAGAAAATGCAACTGGACATTCGTAGCACTAAGTGGGTAATAGTGGAAAAAAGAATATGTTCAAATATAAACTACACAGAAGCATTGTATGAAACTTCTTTCTGTTCTGTGCATTCAACTAACAGAGTTGAACCTTACTTTTGATTGAGCCTTTCTGAAACACTCTTTCTGTAGAAACTGCAATTGGACATTCTGAGCGCTAAGAGGCCTCTATTGGGAAAAATAATATCTTCAAATAAAAACTACACAGAAGCATTGTGTGAAACTTATTTCTGATATGTTCATTAAACTAACAGAGTTAAACCATACTTTTGATTGCGCAGTTCTGAACACTCTTTCTCTAGAAAATGCAAGTGGACATTCGGAGCGCTAAGAGGTTAATAGTGGAAAAAGGAATATATTCAAATATAAACTACACAGTAGCATTCTGTGAAAATTCTTTCTGTTCTGTGCATTCAACTAACAGAGTTGAACCTTACTTTTGATTGAGCCGTTCTGAAACACTCTTTCTGTAGAAACTGCAATTGGACATGCTAAGCGCTAAGAGGCCTACATTGGGAAAAAGAATATCTTCAAATAAAAACTACACAGATGCATTCTGTGAAACTCATTTCTGATCTGTAAATTCAGTTAACAGAGATAAAACATATTTTTGATTGAGCAGTTATGAAACACTCTTTTTGTAGAAAATGCAAGTGGAGATTCGGAGCGCTAAGAGGGTAATAGTGGAAAAAGGAATGTCTTCAAATATAAACTACACAGAAGCATTGAATGAAATTTCTTTCTGTTCTGTGCATTCAACTAACAGAGTTGAACCTTACTTTTGATTGAGCCGTTCTGAAACACTCTTTCTGTAGAAACTGCAATTGGACATTCTGAGCGCTAAGAGGCCTATATGGGGAAAAAGAATGTCTACAAATAAAAACTACACAGAAGAATTGTGTGAAACTTCTTTCTGTTCTGTTTGTTCAACAAAAAGAGTTGAACCTTAGTTTTGATTGAGCCGTTCTGAAACACTCTTTCTGTAGAAAATGCAAGTGGAGATTCGGAGCGCTAAGAGGGTAATAGTGGAAAAAGGAATGTCTCCAAATATAAACTACACAGAATCATTCTGTGAAACTTCTTTCTGATCTGTGCATTCAGCTAACAGAGTTAAACCATACTTTTGATTGAGCAGATCTGAACACTCTTTCTGTAGAAAATGCAACTGGACATTTGGAGCGCTAAGAGAGTAGTAGTGGAAAAAGGAATATATTCAAATATAAACTACACAGAAGCATTCTGTGAAACTTCTTTCTGATCTGAGCATTCAGCTAACAGAGTTAAACCATACTTTTGATTGAGCAGTTTTGAAACACTCTGTCTGTAGAAAATGCAACTGGACATTCGTAGCGCTAAGTGGGTAATAGTGGAAAAAATAATATGTTCAAATATAAACTACACAGAAGCATTGTATGAAACTTCTTTCTGTTCTGTGCATTCAACTAACAGAGTTGAACCTTACTTTTGATTGAGCCTTTCTGAAACACTCTTTCTGTAGAAAGTGCAATTGGACATTCTGAGCGCTAAGAGGCCTATATTGGGAAAAATAATATCTTCAAATAAAAACTACACAGAAGCATTGTGTGAAACTTATTTCTGATATGTTCATTAAGCTAACAGAGATAAACCATACTTTTGATTGCGCAGTTCTGAACACTCTTTCTGTAGAAAATGCAAGTGGACATTTGGAGCGCTAAGAGGGTAATAGTGGAAAAAGGAATATATTCAAATATAAACTACACAGTAGCATTCTGTTAAAATTCTTTCTGTTCTGTGCATTCAACTAACAGAGTTGAACCTTACTTTTGATTGAGCCGTTCTGAAACACTCCTTCTGTAGAAACTGCAATTGGACATGCTAAGCGCTAAGAGGCCTACATTGGGAAAAAGAATATCTTCAAATAAAAACTACACAGATGCATTCTGTGAAACTTATTTCTGATCTGTAAATTCAGTTAACAGAGATAAAACATATTTTTGATTGAGCAGTTATGAAACACTCTTTTTGTAGAAAATGCAAGTGGAGATTCGGAGCGCTAAGACGGTAATAGTGGAAAAAGGAATGTCTTCAAATATAAACTACACAGAAGCATTGTATGAAACTTCTTTCTGTTCTGTGCATTCAACTAACAGAGTTGAACCTTACTTTTGATTGAGCCTTTCTGAAACACTCTTTCTGTAGAAACTGCAATTGGACATTCTGAGCGCTAAGAGGCCTATATTGGGAAAAATAATATCTTCAAATAAAAACTACACAGAAGCATTGTGTGAAACTTATTTCTGATATGTTCATTAAGCTAACAGAGTTAAACCATACTTTTGATTGCGCAGTTCTGAACACTCTTTCTGTAGAAAATGCAAGTGGACATTCGGAGCACTAAGAGGGTAATAGTGGAAAAAGGAATATATTCAAATATAAACTACACAGTAGCATTCTGTGAAAATTCTTTCTGTTCTGTGCATTCAACTAACAGATTTGAACCTTACTTTTGATTGAGCCGTTCTGAAACACTCTTTCTGTAGAAACTGCAATTGGACATTCTGAGCGTTAAGAGGCCTATATTGGGAAAAATAATGTCTACAATTAAAAACTACACAGAAGAATTGTGTGAAACTTCTTTCTGTTCTGTTTGTTCAACTAAAAGAGTTGAACCTTAGTTTTGATTGAGCCGTTCTGAAACACTCTTTCTGTAGAAAATGCAAGTGGAGATTCGGAGCGCTAAGAGGGTAATAGTGGAAAAAGGAATGTCTTCAAATATAAACTACACAGAATCATTCGGTGAAACTTCTTTCTGATCTGTGCATTCAGCTAACAGAGTTAAACCATACTTTTGATTGAGCAGATCTGAACACTCTTTCTGTAGAAAATGCAACTGGACATTTGGAGCGCTAAGAGAGTAGTAGTGGAAAAAGGAATATATTCAAATATAAACTACACAGAAGCATTCTGTGAAACTTCTTTCTGATCTGAGCATTCAGCTAACAGAGTTAAACCATACTTTTGATTGAGCAGTTTTGAAACACTCTGTCTGTAGAAAATGCAACTGGACATTCGTAGCACTAAGTGGGTAATAGTGGAAAAAAGAATATGTTCAAATATAAACTACACAGAAGCATTGTATGAAACTTCTTTCTGTTCTGTGCATTCAACTAACAGAGTTGAACCTTACTTTTGATTGAGCCTTTCTGAAACACTCTTTCTGTAGAAACTGCAATTGGACATTCTGAGCGCTAAGAGGCCTCTATTGGGAAAAATAATATCTTCAAATAAAAACTACACAGAAGCATTGTGTGAAACTTATTTCTGATATGTTCATTAAACTAACAGAGTTAAACCATACTTTTGATTGCGCAGTTCTGAACACTCTTTCTCTAGAAAATGCAAGTGGACATTCGGAGCGCTAAGAGGGTAATAGTGGAAAAAGGAATATATTCAAATATAAACTACACAGTAGCATTCTGTGAAAATTCTTTCTGTTCTGTGCATTCAACTAACAGAGTTGAACCTTACTTTTGATTGAGCCGTTCTGAAACACTCTTTCTGTAGAAACTGCAATTGGACATGCTAAGCGCTAAGAGGCCTACATTGGGAAAAAGAATATCTTCAAATAAAAACTACACAGATGCATTCTGTGAAACTTATTTCTGATCTGTAAATTCAGTTAACAGAGATAAAACATATTTTTGATTGAGCAGTTATGAAACACTCTTTTTGTAGAAAATGCAAGTGGAGATTCGGAGCGCTAAGAGGGTAATAGTGGAAAAAGGAATGTCTTCAAATATAAACTACACAGAAGCATTGAATGAAATTTCTTTCTGTTCTGTGCATTCAACTAACAGAGTTGAACCTTACTTTTGATTGAGCCGTTCTGAAACACTCTTTCTGTAGAAACTGCAATTGGACATTCTGAGCGCTAAGAGGCCTATATGGGGAAAAAGAATGTCTACAAATAAAAACTACACAGAAGAATTGTGTGAAACTTCTTTCTGTTCTGTTTGTTCAACAAAAAGAGTTGAACCTTAGTTTTGATTGAGCCGTTCTGAAACACTCTTTCTGTAGAAAATGCAAGTGGAGATTCGGAGCGCTAAGAGGGTAATAGTGGAAAAAGGAATGTCTCCAAATATAAACTACACAGAATCATTCTGTGAAACTTCTTTCTGATCTGTGCATTCAGCTAACAGAGTTAAACCATACTTTTGATTGAGCAGATCTGAACACTCTTTCTGTAGAAAATGCAACTGGACATTTGGAGCGCTAAGAGAGTAGTAGTGGAAAAAGGAATATATACAAATATAAACTACACAGAAGCATTCTGTGAAACTTCTTTCTGATCTGAGCATTCAGCTAACAGAGTTAAACCATACTTTTGATTGAGCAGTTTTGAAACACTCTGTCTGTAGAAAATGCAACTGGACATTCGTAGCGCTAAGTGGGTAATAGTGGAAAAAAGAATATGTTCAAATATAAACTACACAGAAGCATTGTATGAAACTTCTTTCTGTTCTGTGCATTCAACTAACAGAGTTGAACCTTACTTTTGATTGAGCCTTTCTGAAACACTCTTTCTGTAGAAAGTGCAATTGGACATTCTGAGCGCTAAGAGGCCTATATTGGGAAAAATAATATCTTCAAATAAAAACTACACAGAAGCATTGTGTGAAACTTATTTCTGATATGTTCATTAAGCTAACAGAGTTAAACCATACTTTTGATTGCGCAGTTCTGAACACTCTTTCTGTAGAAAATGCAAGTGGACATTTGGAGCGCTAAGAGGGTAATAGTGGAAAAAGGAATATATTCAAATATAAACTACACAGTAGCATTCTGTGAAAATTCTTTCTGTTCTGTGCATTCAACTAACAGAGTTGAACCTTACTTTTGATTGAGCCGTTCTGAAACACTCTTTCTGTAGAAACTGCAATTGGACATTCTGAGCGTTAAGAGGCCTATATTGGGAAAAAGAATGTCTACAAATAAAAACTACACAGAAGAATTGTGTGAAACTTCTTTCTGTTCTGTTTGTTCAACTAAAAGAGTTGAACCTTAGTTTTGATTGAGCCGTTCTGAAACACTCTTTCTGTAGAAAATGCAAGTGGAGATTCGGAGCGCTAAGAGGGTAATAGTGGAAAAAGGAATGTCTTCAAATATAAACTACACAGAATCATTCGGTGAAACTTCTTTCTGATCTGTGCATTCAGCTAACAGAGTTAAACCATACTTTTGATTGAGCAGATCTGAACACTCTTTCTGTGGAAAATGCAACTGGACATTTGGAGCGCTAAGAGCGTAGTAGTGGAAAAAGTAATATATTCAAATATAAACTACACAGAAGCATTCTGTGAAACTTCTTTCTGATCTGAGCATTCAGCTAACAGAGTTAAACCATACTTTTGATTGAGCAGTTTTGAAACACTCTGTCTGTAGAAAATGCAACTGGACATTCGTAGCGCTAAGTGGATAATAGTGGAAAAAAGAATATGTTCAAATATAAACTACACAGAAGCATTGTATGAAACTTCTTTCTGTTCTGTGCATTCAACTAACAGAGTTGAACCTTACTTTTGATTGAGCCGTTCTGAAACACTCTTTCTGTAGAAACTGCAATTGGACATTCTGAGCGCTAAGAGGCCTATATGGGGAAAAAGAATGTCTACAAAGAAAAACTACACAGAAGAATTGTGTGAAACTTCTTTCTGTTCTGTTTGTTCAACTAAAAGAGTTGAACCTTAGTTTTGATTGAGCCGTTCTGAAACAATCTTTCTGTAGAAAATGCAAGTGGAGATTCGGAGCGCTAAGAGGGTAATAGCGGAAAAAGGAATGTCTCCAAATATAAACTACACAGAATCATTCTGTGAAACTTCTTTCTGATCTGTGCATTCAGCTAACAGAGTTAAACCATACTTTTGATTGAGCAGATCTGAACACTCTTTCTGTAGAAAATGCAACTGGACATTTGGAGCGCTAAGAGAGTAGTAGTGGAAAAAGGAATATATTCAAATATAAACTACACAGAAGCATTCTGTGAAACTTCTTTCTGATCTGAGCATTCAGCTAACAGAGTTAAACCATACTTTTGATTGAGCAGTTTTGAAACACTCTGTCTGTAGAAAATGCAACTGGACATTCGTAGCGCTAAGTGGGTAATAGTGGAAAAAAGAATATGTTCAAATATAAACTACACAGAAGCATTGTATGAAACTTCTTTCTGTTCTGTGCATTCAACTAACAGAGTTGAACCTTACTTTTGATTGAGCCTTTCTGAAACACTCTTTCTGTAGAAACTGCAATTGGACATTCTGAGCACTAAGAGGCCTATATTGGGAAAAAAAATATCTTCAAATAAAAACTACACAGTAGCATTGTGTGAAACTTATTTCTGATATGTTCATTAAGCTAACAGAGTTAAACCATACTTTTGATTGCGCAGTTCTGAACACTCTTTCTGTAGAAAATGCAAGTGGACATTCGGAGCGCTAAGAGGGCAATAGTGGAAAAAAGAATATATTCAAATATAAACTACACAGTAGCATTCTGTGAAAATTCTTTCTGTTCTGTGCATTCAACTAACAGAGTTGAACCTTACTTTTGATTGAGCCGTTCTGAAACACTCTTTCTGTAGAAACTGCAATTGGACATTCTGAGCGTTAAGAGGCCTATATTGGGAAAAAGAATGTCTACAAATAAAAACTACACAGAAGAATTGTGTGAAACTTCTTTCTGTTCTGTTTGTTCAACTAAAAGAGTTGAACCTTAGTTTTGATTGAGCCGTTCTGAAACACTCTTTTTGTACAAAATGCAAGTGGAGATTCGGAGCGCTAAGAGGGTAATAGTGGAAAAAGGAATGTCTTCAAATATAAACTACACAGAATCATTCGGTGAAACTTCTTTCTGATCTGTGCATTCAGCTAACAGAGTTAAACCATACTTTTGATTGAGCAGATCTGAACACTCTTTCTGTAGAAAATGCAACTGGACATTTGGAGCGCTAAGAGCGTAGTAGTGGAAAAAGGAATCTATTCAAATATAAACTACACAGAAGCATTCTGTGAAACTTCTTTCTGATCTGAGCATTCAGCTAACAGAGTTAAACCATACTTTTGATTGAGCAGTTTTGAAACACTCTGTCTGTAGAAAATGCAACTGGACATTCGTAGCGCTAAGTGGGTAATAGTGGAAAAAAGAATATGTTCAAATATAAACTACACAGAAGCATTGTATGAAACTTCTTTCTGTTCTGTGCATTCAACTAACAGAGTTGAACCTTACTTTTGATTGAGCCGTTCTGAAACACTCTTTTTGTAGAAACTGCAATTGGACATTCTGAGAGCTAAGAGGCCTATATTGGGAAAAAGAATGTCTACAAATAAAAACTACACAGAAGAATTGTGTGAAACTTCTTTCTGTTCTGTTTGTTCAACTAAAAGAGTTGAACCTTAGTTTTGATTTAGCCGTTCTGAAACACTCTTTCTGTAGAAAATGCAAGTGGAGATTCGGAGCGCTAAGAGGGTAATAGTGGAAAAAGGAATGTCTCCAAATATAAACTACACAGAATCATTCTGTGAAACTTGTTTCTGATCTGTGCATTCAGCTAACAGAGTTAAACCATACTTTTGATTGAGCAGATCTGAACACTCTTTCTGTAGAAAATGCAACTGGACATTTGGAGCGCTAAGAGAGTAGTAGTGGAAAAAGGAATATATTCAAATATAAACTACACAGAAGCATTCTGTGAAACTTCTTTCTGATCTGAGCATTCAGCTAACAGAGTTAAACCATACTTTTGATTGAGCAGTTTTGAAACACTCTGTCTGTAGAAAATGCAACTGGACATTCGTAGCGCTAAGTGGGTAATAGTGGAAAAAAGAATATGTTCAAATATAAACTACACAGAAGCATTGTATGAAACTTCTTTCTGTTCTGTGCATTCAACTAACAGAGTTGAACCTTACTTTTGATTGTGCCTTTCTGAAACACTCTTTCTGTAGAAACTGCAATTGGACATTCTGAGCGCTAAGAGGCCTCTATTGGGAAAAATAATATCTTCAAATAAAAACTACACAGAAGCATTGTGTGAAACTTATTTCTGATATGTTCATTAAGCTAACAGAGTTGAACCTTACTTTTGATTGAGCCGTTCTGAAACACTCTTTCTGTAGAAACTGCAATTGGACATTCTGAGCGCTAAGAGGCCTATATTGGGAAAAAGAATGTCTACAAATAAAAACTACACAGAAGAATTGTGTGAAACTTTTTTCTGTTCTGTTTGTTCAACTAAAAGAATTGAACCTTAGTTTTGATTGAGCCGTTCTGAAACACTCTTTCTGTAGAAAATGCAAGTGGAGATTCGGAGCGCTAAGAGGGTAATAGTGGAAAAAAGAATGTCTCCAAATATAAACTACACAGAATCATTCTGTGAAACTTCTTTCTGATCTGTGCATGCAGCTAACAGAGTTAAACCATACTTTTGATTGAGCAGATCTGAACACTCTTTCTGTTGAAAATGCAACTGGACATTTGGAGCGCTAAGAGCGTAGTAGTGGAAAAAGGAATATATTCAAATATAAACTACACAGAAGCATTCTGTGAAACTTCTTTCTGATCTGAGCATACAGCTAACAGAGTTAAACCATACTTTTGATTGAGCAGTTTTGAAACACTCTGTCTGTAGAAAATGCAACTGGACATTCGTAGCGCTAAGTCGGTAATAGTGGAAAAGAGAATATGTTCAAATATAAACTACACAGAAGCATTGTATGAAACTTCTTTCTGTTCTGTGCATTCAACTAACAGAGTTGAACCTTACTTTTGATTGAGCCTTTCTGAAACACTCTTTCTGTAGAAACTGCAATTGGACATTCTGAGCGCTAAGAGGCCTCTATTGGGAAAAATAATATCTTCAAATAAAAACTACACAGAAGCATTGTGTGAAACTTATTTCTGATATGTTCATTAAGCTAACAGAGTTAAACCATACTTTTGATTGCGCAGTTCTGAACACTCTTTCTCTAGAAAATGCAAGTGGACATTCGGAGCGCTAAGAGGGTAATAGTGGAAAAAGGAATATATTCAAATATAAACTACACAGTAGCATTCTGTGAAAATTCTTTCTGTTCTGTGCATTCAACTAACAGAGTTGAACCTTACTTTTGATTGAGCCTTTCTGAGACACTCTTTCTGTAGAAACTGCAATTGGACATGCTAAGAGCTAAGAGGCCTACATTGGGAAAAAGAATATCTTCAAATAAAAACTACACAGATGCATTCTGTGAAAGTTATTTCTGATCTGTAAATTCAGTTAACAGAGATAAAACATATTTTTGATTGAGCAGTTATGAAACACTCTTTTTGTAGAAAATGCAAGTGGAGATTCGGAGCGCTAAGAGGGTAATAGTGGAAAAAGGAATGTCTTCAAATATAAACTACACAGAAGCATTGAATGAAATTTCTTTCTGTTCTGTGCATTCAACTAACAGAGTTGAACCTTACTTTTGATTGAGCCGTTCTGAGACACTCTTTCTGTAGAAACTGCAATTGGACATTCTGAGCGCTAAGAGGCCTATATGGGGAAAAAGAATGTCTACAAATAAAAACTACACAGAAGAATTGTGTGAAACTTCTTTCTGTTCTGTTTGTTCAACTAAAAGAGTTGAACCTTAGTTTTGATTGAGCCGTTCTGAAACACTCTTTCTGTAGAAAATGCAAGTGGAGATTCGGAGCGCTAAGAGGGTAATAGTGGAAAAAGTAATGTCTCCAAATATAAACTACACAGAATCATTCTGTGAAACTTCTTTCTGATCTGTGCATTCAGCTAACAGAGTTAAACCATACTTTTGATTGAGCAGATCTGAACACTCTTTCTGTAGAAAATGCAACTGGACCTTTGGAGCGCTAAGAGAGTAGTAGTGGAAAAAGGAATATATTCAAATATAAACTACACAGAAGCATTCTGTGAAACTTCTTTCTGATCTGAGCATTCAGCTAACAGAGTTAAACCATACTTTTGATTGAGCAGTTTTGAAACACTCTGTCTGTAGAAAATGCAACTGGACATTTGTAGCGCTAAGTGGGTAATAGTGGAAAAAAGAATATTTTCAAATATAAACTACACAGAAGCATTGTATGAAACTTCTTTCTGTTCTGTGCATTCAACTAACAGAGTTGAACCTTACTTTTGATTGAGCCTTTCTGAAACACTCTTTCTGTAGAAACTGCAATTGGACATTCTGAGCGCTAAGAGGCCTATATTGGGAAAAATAATATCTTCAAATAAAAACTACACAGAAGCATTGTGTGAAACTTATTTCTGATATGTTCATTAAGCTAACAGAGTTAAACCATACTTTTGATTGCGCAGTTCTGAACACTCTTTCTGTAGAAAATGCAAGTGGACATTCGGAGCACTAAGAGGGTAATAGTGGAAAAAGGAATATATTCAAATATAAACTACACAGTAGCATTCTGTGAAAATTCTTTCTGTTCTGTGCATTCAACTAACAGATTTGAACCTTACTTTTGATTGAGCCGTTCTGAAACACTCTTTCTGTAGAAACTGCAATTGGACATTCTGAGCGTTAAGAGGCCTATATTGGGAAAAATAATGTCTACAATTAAAAACTACACAGAAGAATTGTGTGAAACTTCTTTCTGTTCTGTTTGTTCAACTAAAAGAGTTGAACCTTAGTTTTGATTGAGCCGTTCTGAAACACTCTTTCTGTAGAAAATGCAAGTGGAGATTCGGAGCGCTAAGAGGGTAATAGTGGAAAAAGGAATGTCTTCAAATATAAACTACACAGAATCATTCGGTGAAACTTCTTTCTGATCTGTGCATTCAGCTAACAGAGTTAAACCATACTTTTGATTGAGCAGATCTGAACACTCTTTCTGTAGAAAATGCAACTGGACATTTGGAGCGCTAAGAGAGTAGTAGTGGAAAAAGGAATATATTCAAATATAAACTACACAGAAGCATTCTGTGAAACTTCTTTCTGATCTGAGCATTCAGCTAACAGAGTTAAACCATACTTTTGATTGAGCAGTTTTGAAACACTCTGTCTGTAGAAAATGCAACTGGACATTCGTAGCACTAAGTGGGTAATAGTGGAAAAAAGAATATGTTCAAATATAAACTACACAGAAGCATTGTATGAAACTTCTTTCTGTTCTGTGCATTCAACTAACAGAGTTGAACCTTACTTTTGATTGAGCCTTTCTGAAACACTCTTTCTGTAGAAACTGCAATTGGACATTCTGAGCGCTAAGAGGCCTCTATTGGGAAAAATAATATCTTCAAATAAAAACTACACAGAAGCATTGTGTGAAACTTATTTCTGATATGTTCATTAAACTAACAGAGTTAAACCATACTTTTGATTGCGCAGTTCTGAACACTCTTTCTCTAGAAAATGCAAGTGGACATTCGGAGCGCTAAGAGGGTAATAGTGGAAAAAGGAATATATTCAAATATAAACTACACAGTAGCATTCTGTGAAAATTCTTTCTGTTCTGTGCATTCAACTAACAGAGTTGAACCTTACTTTTGATTGAGCCGTTCTGAAACACTCTTTCTGTAGAAACTGCAATTGGACATGCTAAGCGCTAAGAGGCCTACATTGGGAAAAAGAATATCTTCAAATAAAAACTACACAGATGCATTCTGTGAAACTTATTTCTGATCTGTAAATTCAGTTAACAGAGATAAAACATATTTTTGATTGAGCAGTTATGAAACACTCTTTTTGTAGAAAATGCAAGTGGAGATTCGGAGCGCTAAGAGGGTAATAGTGGAAAAAGGAATGTCTTCAAATATAAACTACACAGAAGCATTGAATGAAATTTCTTTCTGTTCTGTGCATTCAACTAACAGAGTTGAACCTTACTTTTGATTGAGCCGTTCTGAAACACTCTTTCTGTAGAAACTGCAATTGGACATTCTGAGCGCTAAGAGGCCTATATGGGGAAAAAGAATGTCTACAAATAAAAACTACACAGAAGAATTGTGTGAAACTTCTTTCTGTTCTGTTTGTTCAACAAAAAGAGTTGAACCTTAGTTTTGATTGAGCCGTTCTGAAACACTCTTTCTGTAGAAAATGCAAGTGGAGATTCGGAGCGCTAAGAGGGTAATAGTGGAAAAAGGAATGTCTCCAAATATAAACTACACAGAATCATTCTGTGAAACTTCTTTCTGATCTGTGCATTCAGCTAACAGAGTTAAACCATACTTTTGATTGAGCAGATCTGAACACTCTTTCTGTAGAAAATGCAACTGGACATTTGGAGCGCTAAGAGAGTAGTAGTGGAAAAAGGAATATATACAAATATAAACTACACAGAAGCATTCTGTGAAACTTCTTTCTGATCTGAGCATTCAGCTAACAGAGTTAAACCATACTTTTGATTGAGCAGTTTTGAAACACTCTGTCTGTAGAAAATGCAACTGGACATTCGTAGCGCTAAGTGGGTAATAGTGGAAAAAAGAATATGTTCAAATATAAACTACACAGAAGCATTGTATGAAACTTCTTTCTGTTCTGTGCATTCAACTAACAGAGTTGAACCTTACTTTTGATTGAGCCGTTCTGAAACACTCTTTTTGTAGAAACTGCAATTGGACATTCTGAGAGCTAAGAGGCCTATATTGGGAAAAAGAATGTCTACAAATAAAAACTACACAGAAGAATTGTGTGAAACTTCTTTCTGTTCTGTTTGTTCAACTAAAAGAGTTGAACCTTAGTTTTGATTTAGCCGTTCTGAAACACTCTTTCTGTAGAAAATGCAAGTGGAGATTCGGAGCGCTAAGAGGGTAATAGTGGAAAAAGGAATGTCTCCAAATATAAACTACACAGAATCATTCTGTGAAACTTGTTTCTGATCTGTGCATTCAGCTAACAGAGTTAAACCATACTTTTGATTGAGCAGATCTGAACACTCTTTCTGTAGAAAATGCAACTGGACATTTGGAGCGCTAAGAGAGTAGTAGTGGAAAAAGGAATATATTCAAATATAAACTACACAGAAGCATTCTGTGAAACTTCTTTCTGATCTGAGCATTCAGCTAACAGAGTTAAACCATACTTTTGATTGAGCAGTTTTGAAACACTCTGTCTGTAGAAAATGCAACTGGACATTCGTAGCGCTAAGTGGGTAATAGTGGAAAAAAGAATATGTTCAAATATAAACTACACAGAAGCATTGTATGAAACTTCTTTCTGTTCTGTGCATTCAACTAACAGAGTTGAACCTTACTTTTGATTGTGCCTTTCTGAAACACTCTTTCTGTAGAAAGTGCAATTGGACATTCTGAGCGCTAAGAGGCCTCTATTGGGAAAAATAATATCTTCAAATAAAAACTACACAGAAGCATTGTGTGAAACTTATTTCTGATATGTTCATTAAGCTAACAGAGTTGAACCTTACTTTTGATTGAGCCGTTCTGAAACACTCTTTCTGTAGAAACTGCAATTGGACATTCTGAGCGCTAAGAGGCCTATATTGGGAAAAAGAATGTCTACAAATAAAAACTACACAGAAGAATTGTGTGAAACTTTTTTCTGTTCTGTTTGTTCAACTAAAAGAATTGAACCTTAGTTTTGATTGAGCCGTTCTGAAACACTCTTTCTGTAGAAAATGCAAGTGGAGATTCGGAGCGCTAAGAGGGTAATAGTGGAAAAAAGAATGTCTCCAAATATAAACTACACAGAATCATTCTGTGAAACTTCTTTCTGATCTGTGCATGCAGCTAACAGAGTTAAACCATACTTTTGATTGAGCAGATCTGAACACTCTTTCTGTTGAAAATGCAACTGGACATTTGGAGCGCTAAGAGCGTAGTAGTGGAAAAAGGAATATATTCAAATATAAACTACACAGAAGCATTCTGTGAAACTTCTTTCTGATCTGAGCATACAGCTAACAGAGTTAAACCATACTTTTGATTGAGCAGTTTTGAAACACTCTGTCTGTAGAAAATGCAACTGGACATTCGTAGCGCTAAGTCGGTAATAGTGGAAAAGAGAATATGTTCAAATATAAACTACACAGAAGCATTGTATGAAACTTCTTTCTGTTCTGTGCATTCAACTAACAGAGTTGAACCTTACTTTTGATTGAGCCTTTCTGAAACACTCTTTCTGTAGAAACTGCAATTGGACATTCTGAGCGCTAAGAGGCCTCTATTGGGAAAAATAATATCTTCAAATAAAAACTACACAGAAGCATTGTGTGAAACTTATTTCTGATATGTTCATTAAGCTAACAGAGTTAAACCATACTTTTGATTGCGCAGTTCTGAACACTCTTTCTCTAGAAAATGCAAGTGGACATTCGGAGCGCTAAGAGGGTAATAGTGGAAAAAGGAATATATTCAAATATAAACTACACAGTAGCATTCTGTGAAAATTCTTTCTGTTCTGTGCATTCAACTAACAGAGTTGAACCTTACTTTTGATTGAGCCTTTCTGAGACACTCTTTCTGTAGAAACTGCAATTGGACATGCTAAGAGCTAAGAGGCCTACATTGGGAAAAAGAATATCTTCAAATAAAAACTACACAGATGCATTCTGTGAAAGTTATTTCTGATCTGTAAATTCAGTTAACAGAGATAAAACATATTTTTGATTGAGCAGTTATGAAACACTCTTTTTGTAGAAAATGCAAGTGGAGATTCGGAGCGCTAAGAGGGTAATAGTGGAAAAAGGAATGTCTTCAAATATAAACTACACAGAAGCATTGAATGAAATTTCTTTCTGTTCTGTGCATTCAACTAACAGAGTTGAACCTTACTTTTGATTGAGCCGTTCTGAGACACTCTTTCTGTAGAAACTGCAATTGGACATTCTGAGCGCTAAGAGGCCTATATGGGGAAAAAGAATGTCTACAAATAAAAACTACACAGAAGAATTGTGTGAAACTTCTTTCTGTTCTGTTTGTTCAACTAAAAGAGTTGAACCTTAGTTTTGATTGAGCCGTTCTGAAACACTCTTTCTGTAGAAAATGCAAGTGGAGATTCGGAGCGCTAAGAGGGTAATAGTGGAAAAAGTAATGTCTCCAAATATAAACTACACAGAATCATTCTGTGAAACTTCTTTCTGATCTGTGCATTCAGCTAACAGAGTTAAACCATACTTTTGATTGAGCAGATCTGAACACTCTTTCTGTAGAAAATGCAACTGGACCTTTGGAGCGCTAAGAGAGTAGTAGTGGAAAAAGGAATATATTCAAATATAAACTACACAGAAGCATTCTGTGAAACTTCTTTCTGATCTGAGCATTCAGCTAACAGAGTTAAACCATACTTTTGATTGAGCAGTTTTGAAACACTCTGTCTGTAGAAAATGCAACTGGACATTTGTAGCGCTAAGTGGGTAATAGTGGAAAAAAGAATATTTTCAAATATAAACTACACAGAAGCATTGTATGAAACTTCTTTCTGTTCTGTGCATTCAACTAACAGAGTTGAACCTTACTTTTGATTGAGCCTTTCTGAAACACTCTTTCTGTAGAAACTGCAATTGGACATTCTGAGCGCTAAGAGGCCTATATTGGGAAAAATAATATCTTCAAATAAAAACTACACAGAAGCATTGTGTGAAACTTATTTCTGATATGTTCATTAAGCTAACAGAGTTAAACCATACTTTTGATTGCGCAGTTCTGAACACTCTTTCTGTAGAAAATGCAAGTGGACATTCGGAGCACTAAGAGGGTAATAGTGGAAAAAGGAATATATTCAAATATAAACTACACAGTAGCATTCTGTGAAAATTCTTTCTGTTCTGTGCATTCAACTAACAGATTTGAACCTTACTTTTGATTGAGCCGTTCTGAAACACTCTTTCTGTAGAAACTGCAATTGGACATTCTGAGCGTTAAGAGGCCTATATTGGGAAAAATAATGTCTACAATTAAAAACTACACAGAAGAATTGTGTGAAACTTCTTTCTGTTCTGTTTGTTCAACTAAAAGAGTTGAACCTTAGTTTTGATTGAGCCGTTCTGAAACACTCTTTCTGTAGAAAATGCAAGTGGAGATTCGGAGCGCTAAGAGGGTAATAGTGGAAAAAGGAATGTCTTCAAATATAAACTACACAGAATCATTCGGTGAAACTTCTTTCTGATCTGTGCATTCAGCTAACAGAGTTAAACCATACTTTTGATTGAGCAGATCTGAACACTCTTTCTGTAGAAAATGCAACTGGACATTTGGAGCGCTAAGAGAGTAGTAGTGGAAAAAGGAATATATTCAAATATAAACTACACAGAAGCATTCTGTGAAACTTCTTTCTGATCTGAGCATTCAGCTAACAGAGTTAAACCATACTTTTGATTGAGCAGTTTTGAAACACTCTGTCTGTAGAAAATGCAACTGGACATTCGTAGCACTAAGTGGGTAATAGTGGAAAAAAGAATATGTTCAAATATAAACTACACAGAAGCATTGTATGAAACTTCTTTCTGTTCTGTGCATTCAACTAACAGAGTTGAACCTTACTTTTGATTGAGCCTTTCTGAAACACTCTTTCTGTAGAAACTGCAATTGGACATTCTGAGCGCTAAGAGGCCTCTATTGGGAAAAATAATATCTTCAAATAAAAACTACACAGAAGCATTGTGTGAAACTTATTTCTGATATGTTCATTAAACTAACAGAGTTAAACCATACTTTTGATTGCGCAGTTCTGAACACTCTTTCTCTAGAAAATGCAAGTGGACATTCGGAGCGCTAAGAGGGTAATAGTGGAAAAAGGAATATATTCAAATATAAACTACACAGTAGCATTCTGTGAAAATTCTTTCTGTTCTGTGCATTCAACTAACAGAGTTGAACCTTACTTTTGATTGAGCCGTTCTGAAACACTCTTTCTGTAGAAACTGCAATTGGACATGCTAAGCGCTAAGAGGCCTACATTGGGAAAAAGAATATCTTCAAATAAAAACTACACAGATGCATTCTGTGAAACTTATTTCTGATCTGTAAATTCAGTTAACAGAGATAAAACATATTTTTGATTGAGCAGTTATGAAACACTCTTTTTGTAGAAAATGCAAGTGGAGATTCGGAGCGCTAAGAGGGTAATAGTGGAAAAAGGAATGTCTTCAAATATAAACTACACAGAAGCATTGAATGAAATTTCTTTCTGTTCTGTGCATTCAACTAACAGAGTTGAACCTTACTTTTGATTGAGCCGTTCTGAAACACTCTTTCTGTAGAAACTGCAATTGGACATTCTGAGCGCTAAGAGGCCTATATGGGGAAAAAGAATGTCTACAAATAAAAACTACACAGAAGAATTGTGTGAAACTTCTTTCTGTTCTGTTTGTTCAACAAAAAGAGTTGAACCTTAGTTTTGATTGAGCCGTTCTGAAACACTCTTTCTGTAGAAAATGCAAGTGGAGATTCGGAGCGCTAAGAGGGTAATAGTGGAAAAAGGAATGTCTCCAAATATAAACTACACAGAATCATTCTGTGAAACTTCTTTCTGATCTGTGCATTCAGCTAACAGAGTTAAACCATACTTTTGATTGAGCAGATCTGAACACTCTTTCTGTAGAAAATGCAACTGGACATTTGGAGCGCTAAGAGAGTAGTAGTGGAAAAAGGAATATATACAAATATAAACTACACAGAAGCATTCTGTGAAACTTCTTTCTGATCTGAGCATTCAGCTAACAGAGTTAAACCATACTTTTGATTGAGCAGTTTTGAAACACTCTGTCTGTAGAAAATGCAACTGGACATTCGTAGCGCTAAGTGGGTAATAGTGGAAAAAAGAATATGTTCAAATATAAACTACACAGAAGCATTGTATGAAACTTCTTTCTGTTCTGTGCATTCAACTAACAGAGTTGAACCTTACTTTTGATTGAGCCTTTCTGAAACACTCTTTCTGTAGAAAGTGCAATTGGACATTCTGAGCGCTAAGAGGCCTATATTGGGAAAAATAATATCTTCAAATAAAAACTACACAGAAGCATTGTGTGAAACTTATTTCTGATATGTTCATTAAGCTAACAGAGTTAAACCATACTTTTGATTGCGCAGTTCTGAACACTCTTTCTGTAGAAAATGCAAGTGGACATTTGGAGCGCTAAGAGGGTAATAGTGGAAAAAGGAATATATTCAAATATAAACTACACAGTAGCATTCTGTGAAAATTCTTTCTGTTCTGTGCATTCAACTAACAGAGTTGAACCTTACTTTTGATTGAGCCGTTCTGAAACACTCTTTCTGTAGAAACTGCAATTGGACATTCTGAGCGTTAAGAGGCCTATATTGGGAAAAAGAATGTCTACAAATAAAAACTACACAGAAGAATTGTGTGAAACTTCTTTCTGTTCTGTTTGTTCAACTAAAAGAGTTGAACCTTAGTTTTGATTGAGCCGTTCTGAAACACTCTTTCTGTAGAAAATGCAAGTGGAGATTCGGAGCGCTAAGAGGGTAATAGTGGAAAAAGGAATGTCTTCAAATATAAACTACACAGAATCATTCGGTGAAACTTCTTTCTGATCTGTGCATTCAGCTAACAGAGTTAAACCATACTTTTGATTGAGCAGATCTGAACACTCTTTCTGTGGAAAATGCAACTGGACATTTGGAGCGCTAAGAGCGTAGTAGTGGAAAAAGTAATATATTCAAATATAAACTACACAGAAGCATTCTGTGAAACTTCTTTCTGATCTGAGCATTCAGCTAACAGAGTTAAACCATACTTTTGATTGAGCAGTTTTGAAACACTCTGTCTGTAGAAAATGCAACTGGACATTCGTAGCGCTAAGTGGATAATAGTGGAAAAAAGAATATGTTCAAATATAAACTACACAGAAGCATTGTATGAAACTTCTTTCTGTTCTGTGCATTCAACTAACAGAGTTGAACCTTACTTTTGATTGAGCCGTTCTGAAACACTCTTTCTGTAGAAACTGCAATTGGACATTCTGAGCGCTAAGAGGCCTATATGGGGAAAAAGAATGTCTACAAAGAAAAACTACACAGAAGAATTGTGTGAAACTTCTTTCTGTTCTGTTTGTTCAACTAAAAGAGTTGAACCTTAGTTTTGATTGAGCCGTTCTGAAACAATCTTTCTGTAGAAAATGCAAGTGGAGATTCGGAGCGCTAAGAGGGTAATAGCGGAAAAAGGAATGTCTCCAAATATAAACTACACAGAATCATTCTGTGAAACTTCTTTCTGATCTGTGCATTCAGCTAACAGAGTTAAACCATACTTTTGATTGAGCAGATCTGAACACTCTTTCTGTAGAAAATGCAACTGGACATTTGGAGCGCTAAGAGAGTAGTAGTGGAAAAAGGAATATATTCAAATATAAACTACACAGAAGCATTCTGTGAAACTTCTTTCTGATCTGAGCATTCAGCTAACAGAGTTAAACCATACTTTTGATTGAGCAGTTTTGAAACACTCTGTCTGTAGAAAATGCAACTGGACATTCGTAGCGCTAAGTGGGTAATAGTGGAAAAAAGAATATGTTCAAATATAAACTACACAGAAGCATTGTATGAAACTTCTTTCTGTTCTGTGCATTCAACTAACAGAGTTGAACCTTACTTTTGATTGAGCCTTTCTGAAACACTCTTTCTGTAGAAACTGCAATTGGACATTCTGAGCACTAAGAGGCCTATATTGGGAAAAAAAATATCTTCAAATAAAAACTACACAGTAGCATTGTGTGAAACTTATTTCTGATATGTTCATTAAGCTAACAGAGTTAAACCATACTTTTGATTGCGCAGTTCTGAACACTCTTTCTGTAGAAAATGCAAGTGGACATTCGGAGCGCTAAGAGGGCAATAGTGGAAAAAAGAATATATTCAAATATAAACTACACAGTAGCATTCTGTGAAAATTCTTTCTGTTCTGTGCATTCAACTAACAGAGTTGAACCTTACTTTTGATTGAGCCGTTCTGAAACACTCTTTCTGTAGAAACTGCAATTGGACATTCTGAGCGTTAAGAGGCCTATATTGGGAAAAAGAATGTCTACAAATAAAAACTACACAGAAGAATTGTGTGAAACTTCTTTCTGTTCTGTTTGTTCAACTAAAAGAGTTGAACCTTAGTTTTGATTGAGCCGTTCTGAAACACTCTTTTTGTACAAAATGCAAGTGGAGATTCGGAGCGCTAAGAGGGTAATAGTGGAAAAAGGAATGTCTTCAAATATAAACTACACAGAATCATTCGGTGAAACTTCTTTCTGATCTGTGCATTCAGCTAACAGAGTTAAACCATACTTTTGATTGAGCAGATCTGAACACTCTTTCTGTAGAAAATGCAACTGGACATTTGGAGCGCTAAGAGCGTAGTAGTGGAAAAAGGAATCTATTCAAATATAAACTACACAGAAGCATTCTGTGAAACTTCTTTCTGATCTGAGCATTCAGCTAACAGAGTTAAACCATACTTTTGATTGAGCAGTTTTGAAACACTCTGTCTGTAGAAAATGCAACTGGACATTCGTAGCGCTAAGTGGGTAATAGTGGAAAAAAGAATATGTTCAAATATAAACTACACAGAAGCATTGTATGAAACTTCTTTCTGTTCTGTGCATTCAACTAACAGAGTTGAACCTTACTTTTGATTGAGCCGTTCTGAAACACTCTTTTTGTAGAAACTGCAATTGGACATTCTGAGAGCTAAGAGGCCTATATTGGGAAAAAGAATGTCTACAAATAAAAACTACACAGAAGAATTGTGTGAAACTTCTTTCTGTTCTGTTTGTTCAACTAAAAGAGTTGAACCTTAGTTTTGATTTAGCCGTTCTGAAACACTCTTTCTGTAGAAAATGCAAGTGGAGATTCGGAGCGCTAAGAGGGTAATAGTGGAAAAAGGAATGTCTCCAAATATAAACTACACAGAATCATTCTGTGAAACTTGTTTCTGATCTGTGCATTCAGCTAACAGAGTTAAACCATACTTTTGATTGAGCAGATCTGAACACTCTTTCTGTAGAAAATGCAACTGGACATTTGGAGCGCTAAGAGAGTAGTAGTGGAAAAAGGAATATATTCAAATATAAACTACACAGAAGCATTCTGTGAAACTTCTTTCTGATCTGAGCATTCAGCTAACAGAGTTAAACCATACTTTTGATTGAGCAGTTTTGAAACACTCTGTCTGTAGAAAATGCAACTGGACATTCGTAGCGCTAAGTGGGTAATAGTGGAAAAAAGAATATGTTCAAATATAAACTACACAGAAGCATTGTATGAAACTTCTTTCTGTTCTGTGCATTCAACTAACAGAGTTGAACCTTACTTTTGATTGTGCCTTTCTGAAACACTCTTTCTGTAGAAACTGCAATTGGACATTCTGAGCGCTAAGAGGCCTCTATTGGGAAAAATAATATCTTCAAATAAAAACTACACAGAAGCATTGTGTGAAACTTATTTCTGATATGTTCATTAAGCTAACAGAGTTGAACCTTACTTTTGATTGAGCCGTTCTGAAACACTCTTTCTGTAGAAACTGCAATTGGACATTCTGAGCGCTAAGAGGCCTATATTGGGAAAAAGAATGTCTACAAATAAAAACTACACAGAAGAATTGTGTGAAACTTTTTTCTGTTCTGTTTGTTCAACTAAAAGAATTGAACCTTAGTTTTGATTGAGCCGTTCTGAAACACTCTTTCTGTAGAAAATGCAAGTGGAGATTCGGAGCGCTAAGAGGGTAATAGTGGAAAAAGGAATGTCTCCAAATATAAACTACACAGAATCATTCTGTGAAACTTCTTTCTGATCTGTGCATGCAGCTAACAGAGTTAAACCATACTTTTGATTGAGCAGATCTGAACACTCTTTCTGTTGAAAATGCAACTGGACATTTGGAGCGCTAAGAGCGTAGTAGTGGAAAAAGGAATATATTCAAATATAAACTACACAGAAGCATTCTGTGAAACTTCTTTCTGATCTGAGCATACAGCTAACAGAGTTAAACCATACTTTTGATTGAGCAGTTTTGAAACACTCTGTCTGTAGAAAATGCAACTGGACATTCGTAGCGCTAAGTCGGTAATAGTGGAAAAGAGAATATGTTCAAATATAAACTACACAGAAGCATTGTATGAAACTTCTTTCTGTTCTGTGCATTCAACTAACAGAGTTGAACCTTACTTTTGATTGAGCCTTTCTGAAACACTCTTTCTGTAGAAACTGCAATTGGACATTCTGAGCGCTAAGAGGCCTCTATTGGGAAAAATAATATCTTCAAATAAAAACTACACAGAAGCATTGTGTGAAACTTATTTCTGATATGTTCATTAAGCTAACAGAGTTAAACCATACTTTTGATTGCGCAGTTCTGAACACTCTTTCTCTAGAAAATGCAAGTGGACATTCGGAGCGCTAAGAGGGTAATAGTGGAAAAAGGAATATATTCAAATATAAACTACACAGTAGCATTCTGTGAAAATTCTTTCTGTTCTGTGCATTCAACTAACAGAGTTGAACCTTACTTTTGATTGAGCCTTTCTGAGACACTCTTTCTGTAGAAACTGCAATTGGACATGCTAAGAGCTAAGAGGCCTACATTGGGAAAAAGAATATCTTCAAATAAAAACTACACAGATGCATTCTGTGAAAGTTATTTCTGATCTGTAAATTCAGTTAACAGAGATAAAACATATTTTTGATTGAGCAGTTATGAAACACTCTTTTTGTAGAAAATGCAAGTGGAGATTCGGAGCGCTAAGAGGGTAATAGTGGAAAAAGGAATGTCTTCAAATATAAACTACACAGAAGCATTGAATGAAATTTCTTTCTGTTCTGTGCATTCAACTAACAGAGTTGAACCTTACTTTTGATTGAGCCGTTCTGAGACACTCTTTCTGTAGAAACTGCAATTGGACATTCTGAGCGCTAAGAGGCCTATATGGGGAAAAAGAATGTCTACAAATAAAAACTACACAGAAGAATTGTGTGAAACTTCTTTCTGTTCTGTTTGTTCAACTAAAAGAGTTGAACCTTAGTTTTGATTGAGCCGTTCTGAAACACTCTTTCTGTAGAAAATGCAAGTGGAGATTCGGAGCGCTAAGAGGGTAATAGTGGAAAAAGTAATGTCTCCAAATATAAACTACACAGAATCATTCTGTGAAACTTCTTTCTGATCTGTGCATTCAGCTAACAGAGTTAAACCATACTTTTGATTGAGCAGATCTGAACACTCTTTCTGTAGAAAATGCAACTGGACCTTTGGAGCGCTAAGAGAGTAGTAGTGGAAAAAGGAATATATTCAAATATAAACTACACAGAAGCATTCTGTGAAACTTCTTTCTGATCTGAGCATTCAGCTAACAGAGTTAAACCATACTTTTGATTGAGCAGTTTTGAAACACTCTGTCTGTAGAAAATGCAACTGGACATTTGTAGCGCTAAGTGGGTAATAGTGGAAAAAAGAATATTTTCAAATATAAACTACACAGAAGCATTGTATGAAACTTCTTTCTGTTCTGTGCATTCAACTAACAGAGTTGAACCTTACTTTTGATTGAGCCTTTCTGAAACACTCTTTCTGTAGAAACTGCAATTGGACATTCTGAGCGCTAAGAGGCCTATATTGGGAAAAATAATATCTTCAAATAAAAACTACACAGAAGCATTGTGTGAAACTTATTTCTGATATGTTCATTAAGCTAACAGAGTTAAACCATACTTTTGATTGCGCAGTTCTGAACACTCTTTCTGTAGAAAATGCAAGTGGACATTCGGAGCGCTAAGAGGGTAATAGTGGAAAAAGGAATATATTCAAATATAAACTACACAGTAGCATTCTGTGAAAATTCTTTCTGTTCTGTGCATTCAACTAACAGAGTTGAACCTTACTTTTGATTGAGCCGTTCTGAAACACTCTTTCTGTAGAAACTGCAATTGGACATTCTGAGCGTTAAGAGGCCTATATTGGGAAAAAGAATGTCTACAAATAAAAACTACACAGAAGAATTGTGTGAAACTTCTTTCTGTTCTGTTTGTTCAACTAAAAGAGTTGAACCTTAGTTTTGATTGAGCCGTTCTGAAACACTCTTTCTGTAGAAAATGCAAGTGGAGATTCGGAGCGCTAAGAGGGTAATAGTGGAAAAAGGAATGTCTTCAAATATAAACTACACAGAATCATTCGGTGAAACTTCTTTCTGATCTGTGCATTCAGCTAACAGAGTTAAACCATACATTTGATTGAGCAGATCTGAACACTCTTTATGTAGAAAATGCAACTGGACATTTGGAGCGCTAAGAGCGTAGTAGTGGAAAAAGGAATATATGCAAATATAAACTACACAGAAGCATTCTGTGAAACTTCTTTCTGATCTGAGCATTCAGCTAACAGAGTTAAACCATACTTTTGATTGAGCAGTTTTGAAACACTCTGTCTGTAGAAAATGCAACTGGACATTCGTAGCGCTAAGTGGGTAATAGTGGAAAAAAGAATATGTTCAAATATAAACTACACAGAAGCATTGTATGAAACTTCTTTCTGTTCTGTGCATTCAACTAACAGAGTTGAACCTTACTTTTGATTGAGCCGTTCTGAAACACTCTTTTTGTAGAAACTGCAATTGGACATTCTGAGAGCTAAGAGGCCTATATTGGGAAAAAGAATGTCTACAAATAAAAACTACACAGAAGAATTGTGTGAAACTTCTTTCTGTTCTGTTTGTTCAACTAAAAGAGTTGAACCTTAGTTTTGATTTAGCCGTTCTGAAACACTCTTTCTGTAGAAAATGCAAGTGGAGATTCGGAGCGCTAAGAGGGTAATAGTGGAAAAAGGAATGTCTCCAAATATAAACTACACAGAATCATTCTGTGAAACTTGTTTCTGATCTGTGCATTCAGCTAACAGAGTTAAACCATACTTTTGATTGAGCAGATCTGAACACTCTTTCTGTAGAAAATGCAACTGGACATTTGGAGCGCTAAGAGAGTAGTAGTGGAAAAAGGAATATATTCAAATATAAACTACACAGAAGCATTCTGTGAAACTTCTTTCTGATCTGAGCATTCAGCTAACAGAGTTAAACCATACTTTTGATTGAGCAGTTTTGAAACACTCTGTCTGTAGAAAATGCAACTGGACATTCGTAGCGCTAAGTGGGTAATAGTGGAAAAAAGAATATGTTCAAATATAAACTACACAGAAGCATTGTATGAAACTTCTTTCTGTTCTGTGCATTCAACTAACAGAGTTGAACCTTACTTTTGATTGTGCCTTTCTGAAACACTCTTTCTGTAGAAACTGCAATTGGACATTCTGAGCGCTAAGAGGCCTCTATTGGGAAAAATAATATCTTCAAATAAAAACTACACAGAAGCATTGTGTGAAACTTATTTCTGATATGTTCATTAAGCTAACAGAGTTGAACCTTACTTTTGATTGAGCCGTTCTGAAACACTCTTTCTGTAGAAACTGCAATTGGACATTCTGAGCGCTAAGAGGCCTATATTGGGAAAAAGAATGTCTACAAATAAAAACTACACAGAAGAATTGTGTGAAACTTTTTTCTGTTCTGTTTGTTCAACTAAAAGAATTGAACCTTAGTTTTGATTGAGCCGTTCTGAAACACTCTTTCTGTAGAAAATGCAAGTGGAGATTCGGAGCGCTAAGAGGGTAATAGTGGAAAAAGGAATGTCTCCAAATATAAACTACACAGAATCATTCTGTGAAACTTCTTTCTGATCTGTGCATGCAGCTAACAGAGTTAAACCATACTTTTGATTGAGCAGATCTGAACACTCTTTCTGTTGAAAATGCAACTGGACATTTGGAGCGCTAAGAGCGTAGTAGTGGAAAAAGGAATATATTCAAATATAAACTACACAGAAGCATTCTGTGAAACTTCTTTCTGATCTGAGCATACAGCTAACAGAGTTAAACCATACTTTTGATTGAGCAGTTTTGAAACACTCTGTCTGTAGAAAATGCAACTGGACATTCGTAGCGCTAAGTCGGTAATAGTGGAAAAGAGAATATGTTCAAATATAAACTACACAGAAGCATTGTATGAAACTTCTTTCTGTTCTGTGCATTCAACTAACAGAGTTGAACCTTACTTTTGATTGAGCCTTTCTGAAACACTCTTTCTGTAGAAACTGCAATTGGACATTCTGAGCGCTAAGAGGCCTCTATTGGGAAAAATAATATCTTCAAATAAAAACTACACAGAAGCATTGTGTGAAACTTATTTCTGATATGTTCATTAAGCTAACAGAGTTAAACCATACTTTTGATTGCGCAGTTCTGAACACTCTTTCTCTAGAAAATGCAAGTGGACATTCGGAGCGCTAAGAGGGTAATAGTGGAAAAAGGAATATATTCAAATATAAACTACACAGTAGCATTCTGTGAAAATTCTTTCTGTTCTGTGCATTCAACTAACAGAGTTGAACCTTACTTTTGATTGAGCCTTTCTGAGACACTCTTTCTGTAGAAACTGCAATTGGACATGCTAAGAGCTAAGAGGCCTACATTGGGAAAAAGAATATCTTCAAATAAAAACTACACAGATGCATTCTGTGAAAGTTATTTCTGATCTGTAAATTCAGTTAACAGAGATAAAACATATTTTTGATTGAGCAGTTATGAAACACTCTTTTTGTAGAAAATGCAAGTGGAGATTCGGAGCGCTAAGAGGGTAATAGTGGAAAAAGGAATGTCTTCAAATATAAACTACACAGAAGCATTGAATGAAATTTCTTTCTGTTCTGTGCATTCAACTAACAGAGTTGAACCTTACTTTTGATTGAGCCGTTCTGAGACACTCTTTCTGTAGAAACTGCAATTGGACATTCTGAGCGCTAAGAGGCCTATATGGGGAAAAAGAATGTCTACAAATAAAAACTACACAGAAGAATTGTGTGAAACTTCTTTCTGTTCTGTTTGTTCAACTAAAAGAGTTGAACCTTAGTTTTGATTGAGCCGTTCTGAAACACTCTTTCTGTAGAAAATGCAAGTGGAGATTCGGAGCGCTAAGAGGGTAATAGTGGAAAAAGTAATGTCTCCAAATATAAACTACACAGAATCATTCTGTGAAACTTCTTTCTGATCTGTGCATTCAGCTAACAGAGTTAAACCATACTTTTGATTGAGCAGATCTGAACACTCTTTCTGTAGAAAATGCAACTGGACCTTTGGAGCGCTAAGAGAGTAGTAGTGGAAAAAGGAATATATTCAAATATAAACTACACAGAAGCATTCTGTGAAACTTCTTTCTGATCTGAGCATTCAGCTAACAGAGTTAAACCATACTTTTGATTGAGCAGTTTTGAAACACTCTGTCTGTAGAAAATGCAACTGGACATTTGTAGCGCTAAGTGGGTAATAGTGGAAAAAAGAATATTTTCAAATATAAACTACACAGAAGCATTGTATGAAACTTCTTTCTGTTCTGTGCATTCAACTAACAGAGTTGAACCTTACTTTTGATTGAGCCTTTCTGAAACACTCTTTCTGTAGAAACTGCAATTGGACATTCTGAGCGCTAAGAGGCCTATATTGGGAAAAATAATATCTTCAAATAAAAACTACACAGAAGCATTGTGTGAAACTTATTTCTGATATGTTCATTAAGCTAACAGAGTTAAACCATACTTTTGATTGCGCAGTTCTGAACACTCTTTCTGTAGAAAATGCAAGTGGACATTCGGAGCGCTAAGAGGGTAATAGTGGAAAAAGGAATATATTCAAATATAAACTACACAGTAGCATTCTGTGAAAATTCTTTCTGTTCTGTGCATTCAACTAACAGAGTTGAACCTTACTTTTGATTGAGCCGTTCTGAAACACTCTTTCTGTAGAAACTGCAATTGGACATTCTGAGCGTTAAGAGGCCTATATTGGGAAAAAGAATGTCTACAAATAAAAACTACACAGAAGAATTGTGTGAAACTTCTTTCTGTTCTGTTTGTTCAACTAAAAGAGTTGAACCTTAGTTTTGATTGAGCCGTTCTGAAACACTCTTTCTGTAGAAAATGCAAGTGGAGATTCGGAGCGCTAAGAGGGTAATAGTGGAAAAAGGAATGTCTTCAAATATAAACTACACAGAATCATTCGGTGAAACTTCTTTCTGATCTGTGCATTCAGCTAACAGAGTTAAACCATACATTTGATTGAGCAGATCTGAACACTCTTTATGTAGAAAATGCAACTGGACATTTGGAGCGCTAAGAGCGTAGTAGTGGAAAAAGGAATATATGCAAATATAAACTACACAGAAGCATTCTGTGAAACTTCTTTCTGATCTGAGCATTCAGCTAACAGAGTTAAACCATACTTTTGATTGAGCAGTTTTGAAACACTCTGTCTGTAGAAAATGCAACTGGACATTCGTAGCGCTAAGTGGGTAATAGTGGAAAAAAGAATATGTTCAAATATAAACTACACAGAAGCATTGTATGAAACTTCTTTCTGTTCTGTGCATTCAACTAACAGAGTTGAACCTTACTTTTGATTGAGCCGTTCTGAAACACTCTTTCTGTAGAAACTGCAATTGGACATTCTGAGCGCTAAGAGGCCTATATGGGGAAAAAGAATGTCTACAAATAAAAACTACACAGAAGAATTGTGTGAAACTTCTTTCTGTTCTGTTTGTTCAACTAAAATAGTTGAACCTTAGTTTTGATTGAGCCGTTCTGAAACACTCTTTCTGTAGAAAATGCAAGTGGAGATTCGGAGCGCTAAGAGGGTAATAGTGGAAAAAGGAATGTCTCCATATATAAACTACACAGAATCATTCTGTGAAACTTCTTTCTGATCTGTGCATTCCGCTAACAGAGTTAAACCATACTTTTGATTGAGCAGATCTGAACACTCTTTCTGTAGAAAATGCAACTGGACATTTGGAGCGCTAAGAGAGTAGTAGTGGAAAAAGGAATATATTCAAATATAAACTACACAGAAGCATTCTGTGAAACTTCTTTCTGATCTGAGCATTCAGCTAACAGAGTTAAACCATACTTTTGATTGAGCAGTTTTGAAACACTGTCTGTAGAAAATGCAACTGGACATTCGTAGCGCAAAGTGGGTAATAGTGGAAAAAAGAATATGTTCAAATATAAACTACACAGAAGCATTGTATGAAACTTCTTTCTGTTCTGTGCATTCAACTAACAGAGTTGAACCTTACTTTTGATTGAGCCTTTCTGAAACACTCTTTCTGTAGAAATTGCAATTGGACATTCTCAGCGCTAAGAGGCCTATATTGGGAAAAATAATATCTTCAAATAAAAACTACACAGAAGCATTGTGTGAAACTTATTTCTGATATGTTCATTAAGCTAACAGAGTTAAACCATACTTTTGATTGCGCAGTTCTGAACACTCTTTCTGTAGAAAATGCAAGTGTACATTCGGAGCGCTAAGAGGGTAATAGTGGAAAAAGGAATATATTCAAATATAAACTACAGAGTAGCATTCTGTGAAAATTCTTTCTGTTCTGTGCATTCAACTAACAGAGTTGAACCTTACTTTTGATTGAGCCGTTCTGAAACACTCTTTCTGTAGAAACTGCAATTGGACATTCTGAGCGTTAAGAGGCCTATATTGGGAAAAAGAATGTCTACAAATAAAAACTACACAGAAGAATTGTGTGAAACTTCTTTCTGTTCTGTTTGTTCAACTAAAAGAGTTGAACCTTAGTTTTGATTGAGCCGTTCTGAAACACTCTTTTTGTAGAAAATGCAAGTGGAGATTCGGAGCGCTAAGAGGGTAATAGTGGAAAAAGGAATGTCTTCAAATATAAACTACACAGAATCATTCGGTGAAACTTCTTTCTGATGTGTGCATTCAGCAAACAGAGTTAAACCATACTTTTGATTGAGCAGATCTGAACACTCTTTCTGTAGAAAATGCAACTGGACATTTGGAGCGCTAAGAGCGTAGTAGTGGAAAAAGGAATCTATTCAAATATTAACTACACAGAAGCATTCTGTGAAACTTCTTTCTGATCTGAGCATTCAGCTAACAGAGTTAAACCATACTTTTGATTGAGCAGTTTTGAAACACTCTGTCTGTAGAAAATGCAACTGGACATTCTTAGCGCTAAGTGGGTAATAGTGGAAAAAAGTATATGTTCAAATATAAACTACACAGAAGCATTGTATGAAACTTCTTTCTGTTCTGTGCATTCAACTAACAGAGTTGAACCTTACTTTTGATTGAGCCGTTCTGAAACAGTCTTTCTGTAGAAACTGCAATTGGACATTCTGAGAGCTAAGAGGCCTATATTGGGAAAAAGAATGTCTACAAATAAAAACTACACAGAAGAATTGTGTGAAACTTCTTTCTGTTCTGTTTGTTCAACTAAAAGAGTTGAACCTTAGTTTTGATTGAGCCGTTCTGAAACACTCTTTATGTAGAAAATGCAAGTGGAGATTCGGAGCGCTAAGAGGGTAATAGTGGAAAAAGGAATGTCTCCAAATATAAACTACACAGAATCATTCTGTGAAACTTCTTTCTGATCTGTGCATTCAGCTAACAGAGTTAAACCATACTTTTGATTGAGCAGATCTGAACACTCTTTCTGTAGAAAATGCAACTGGACATTTCGAGCGCTAAGAGAGTAGTAGTGGAAAAAGGAATATAGGCAAATATAAACTACACAGAAGCATTCTGTGAAACTTCTTTCTGATCTGAGCATTCAGCTAACAGAGTTAAACCATACTTTTGATTGAGCAGTTTTGAAACACTCTGTCTGTAGAAAATGCAACTGGACATTCGTAGCGCTAAGTGGGTAATAGTGGAAAAAAGAATATGTTCAAATATAAACTACACAGAAGCATTGTATGAAACTTCTTTCTGTTCTGTGCATTCAACTAACAGAATTGAACCTTACTTTTGATTGCGCCGTTCTGAAACACTCTTTCTGTAGAAACTGCAATTGGACATTCTGAGCGCTAAGAGGCCTATATGGGGAAAAAGAATGTCTACAAATAAAAACTACACAGAAGAATTGTGTGAAACTTCTTTCTGTTCTGTTTGTTCAACTAAAAGAGTTGAACCTTAGTTTTGATTGAGCCGTTCTGAAACACTCTTTCTGTAGAAAATGCAAGTGGAGATTCGGAGCGCTAAGAGGGTAATAGTGGAAAAAGGAATGTCTCCAAATATAAACTACACAGAATCATTCTGTGAAACTTCTTTCTGATCTGTGCATTCAGCTAACAGAGTTAAACCATACTTTTGATTGAGCAGATCTGAACACTCTTTCTGTAGAAAATGCAACTGGACATTTGGAGCGCTAAGAGAGTAGTAGTGGAAAAAGGAATATATTCAAATATAAACTACACAGAAGCATTCTGTGAAACTTCTTTCTGATCTGAGCATTCAGCTAACAGAGTTAAACCATACTTTTGATTGAACAGTTTTGAAACACTCTGTCTGTAGAAAATGCAACTGGACATTCGTAGCGCTAAGTGGGTAATAGTGGAAAAAAGAATATGTTCAAATATAAACTACACAGAAGCATTGTATGAAACTTCTTTGTGTTCTGTGCATTCAACTAACAGAGTTGAACCTTACTTTTGATTGAGCCTTTCTGAAACACTCTTTCTGTAGAAACTGCAATTGGACATTCTGAGCGCTAAGAGGCCTATATTGGGAAAAATAATATCTTCAAATAAAAACTACACAGAAGCATTGTGTGAAACTTATTTCTGATATGTTCATTAAGCTAACAGAGTTAAACCATACTTTTGATTGCGCAGTTCTGAACACTCTTTCTGTAGAAAATGCAAGTGGACATTCGGAGCGCTAAGAGGGTAATAGTGGAAAAAGGAATATATTCAAATATAAACTACACAGTAGCATTCTGTTAAAATTCTTTCTGTTCTGTGCATTCAACTAACAGAGTTGAACCTTACTTTTGATTGAGCCGTTCTGAAACACTCTTTCTGTAGAAACTGCAATTGGACATTCTGAGCGCTAAGAGGCCTATATGGGGAAAAAGAATGTCTACAAAGAAAAACTACACAGAAGAATTGTGTGAAACTTCTTTCTGTTCTGTTTGTTCAACTAAAAGAGTTGAACCTTAGTTTTGATTGAGCCGTTCTGAAACAATCTTTCTGTAGAAAATGCAAGTGGAGATTCGGAGCGCTAAGAGGGTAATAGTGGAAAAAGGAATGTCTCCAAATATAAACTACACAGAATCATTCTGTGAAACTTCTTTCTGATCTGTGCATTCAGCTAACAGAGTTAAACCATACTTTTGATTGAGCAGATCTGAACACTCTTTCTGTAGAAAATGCAACTGGACATTTGGAGCGCTAAGAGAGTAGTAGTGGAAAAAGGAATATATTCAAATATAAACTACACAGAAGCATTCTGTGAAACTTCTTTCTGATCTGAGCATTCAGCTAACAGAGTTAAACCATACTTTTGATTGAGCAGTTTTGAAACACTCTGTCTGTAGAAAATGCAACTGGACATTCGTAGCGCTAAGTGGGTAATAGTGGAAAAAAGAATATGTTCAAATATAAACTACACAGAAGCATTGTATGAAACTTCTTTCTGTTCTGTGCATTCAACTAACAGAGTTGAACCTTACTTTTGATTGAGCCTTTCTGAAACACTCTTTCTGTAGAAACTGCAATTGGACATTCTGAGCACTAAGAGGCCTATATTGGGAAAAAAAATATCTTCAAATAAAAACTACACAGTAGCATTGTGTGAAACTTATTTCTGATATGTTCATTAAGCTAACAGAGTTAAACCATACTTTTGATTGCGCAGTTCTGAACACTCTTTCTGTAGAAAATGCAAGTGGACATTCGGAGCGCTAAGAGGGTAATAGTGGAAAAAAGAATATATTCAAATATAAACTACACAGTAGCATTCTGTGAAAATTCTTTCTGTTCTGTGCATTCAACTAACAGAGTTGAACCTTACTTTTGATTGAGCCGTTCTGAAACACTCTTTCTGTAGAAACTGCAATTGGACATTCTGAGCGTTAAGAGGCCTATGTTGGGAAAAAGAATGTCTACAAATAAAAACTACACAGAAGAATTGTGTGAAACTTCTTTCTGTTCTGTTTGTTCAACTAAAAGAGTTGAACCTTAGTTTTGATTGAGCCGTTCTGAAACACTCTTTTTGTACAAAATGCAAGTGGAGATTCGGAGCGCTAAGAGGGTAATAGTGGAAAAAGGAATGTCTTCAAATATAAACTACACAGAATCATTCGGTGAAACTTCTTTCTGATCTGTGCATTCAGCTAACAGAGTTAAACCATACTTTTGATTGAGCAGATCTGAACACTCTTTCTGTAGAAAATGCAACTGGACATTTGGAGCGCTAAGAGCGTAGTAGTGGAAAAAGGAATCTATTCAAATATAAACTACACAGAAGCATTCTGTGAAACTTCTTTCTGATCTGAGCATTCAGCTAACAGAGTTAAACCATACTTTTGATTGAGCAGTTTTGAAACACTCTGTCTGTAGAAAATGCAACTGGACATTCGTAGCGCTAAGTGGGTAATAGTGGAAAAAAGAATATGTTCAAATATAAACTACACAGAAGCATTGTATGAAACTTCTTTCTGTTCTGTGCATTCAACTAACAGAGTTGAACCTTACTTTTGATTGAGCCGTTCTGAAACACTCTTTTTGTAGAAACTGCAATTGGACATTCTGAGAGCTAAGAGGCCTATATTGGGAAAAAGAATGTCTACAAATAAAAACTACACAGAAGAATTGTGTGAAACTTCTTTCTGTTCTGTTTGTTCAACTAAAAGAGTTGAACCTTAGTTTTGATTTAGCCGTTCTGAAACACTCTTTCTGTAGAAAATGCAAGTGGAGATTCGGAGCGCTAAGAGGGTAATAGTGGAAAAAGGAATGTCTCCAAATATAAACTACACAGAATCATTCTGTGAAACTTGTTTCTGATCTGTGCATTCAGCTAACAGAGTTAAACCATACTTTTGATTGAGCAGATCTGAACACTCTTTCTGTAGAAAATGCAACTGGACATTTGGAGCGCTAAGAGAGTAGTAGTGGAAAAAGGAATATATTCAAATATAAACTACACAGAAGCATTCTGTGAAACTTCTTTCTGATCTGAGCATTCAGCTAACAGAGTTAAACCATACTTTTGATTGAGCAGTTTTGAAACACTCTGTCTGTAGAAAATGCAACTGGACATTCGTAGCGCTAAGTGGGTAATAGTGGAAAAAAGAATATGTTCAAATATAAACTACACAGAAGCATTGTATGAAACTTCTTTCTGTTCTGTGCATTCAACTAACAGAGTTGAACCTTACTTTTGATTGTGCCTTTCTGAAACACTCTTTCTGTAGAAACTGCAATTGGACATTCTGAGCGCTAAGAGGCCTCTATTGGGAAAAATAATATCTTCAAATAAAAACTACACAGAAGCATTGTGTGAAACTTATTTCTGATATGTTCATTAAGCTAACAGAGTTGAACCTTACTTTTGATTGAGCCGTTCTGAAACACTCTTTCTGTAGAAACTGCAATTGGACATTCTGAGCGCTAAGAGGACTATATTGGGAAAAAGAATGTCTACAAATAAAAACTACACAGAAGAATTGTGTGAAACTTCTTTCTGTTCTGTTTGTTCAACTAAAAGAGTTGAACCTTAGTTTTGATTGAGCCGTTCTGAAACACTCTTTCTGTAGAAAATGCAAGTGGAGATTCGGAGCGCTAAAAGGGTAATAGTGGAAAAAGGAATGTCTACAAATATAAACTACACAGAATCATTCTGTGAAACTTCTTTCCGATCTGTGCATTCAGCTAACAGAGTTAAACCATAATTTTGATTGAGCAGATCTGAACACTCTTTCTGTAGAAAATGCAACTGGACATTTGGAGCGCTAAGAGAGTAGTAGTGGAAAAAGGAATATATTCAAATATAAACTACACAGAAGCATTCTCTGAAACTTCTTTCTGATCTGAGCATTCAGCTAACAGAGTTAAACCATACTTTTGATTGAGCAGTTTTGAAACACTCTGTCTGTAGAAAATGCAACTGGACATTCGTAGCGCTAAGTGGATAATAGTGGAAAAAAGAATATGTTCAAATATAAACTACACAGAAGCATTGTATGAAACTACTTTCTGTTCTGTGCATTCAACTAACAGAGTTGAACCTTACTTTTGATTGAGCCGTTCTGAAACACTCTTTCTGTAGAAACTGCAATTGGACATTCTGAGCGCTAAGAGGCCTATATGGGGAAAAAGAATGTCTACAAAGAAAAACTACACAGAAGAATTGTGTGAAACTTCTTTCTGTTCTGTTTGTTCAACTAAAAGAGTTGAACCTTAGTTTTGATTGAGCCGTTCTGAAACAATCTTTCTGTAGAAAATGCAAGTGGAGATTCGGAGCGCTAAGAGGGTAATAGTGGAAAAAGGAATGTCTCCAAATATAAACTACACAGAATCATTCTGTGAAACTTCTTTCTGATCTGTGCATTCAGCTAACAGAGTTAAACCATACTTTTGATTGAGCAGATCTGAACACTCTTTCTGTAGAAAATGCAACTGGACCTTTGGAGCGCTAAGAGAGTAGTAGTGGAAAAAGGAATATATTCAAATATAAACTACACAGAAGCATTCTGTGAAACTTCTTTCTGATCTGAGCATTCAGCTAACAGAGTTAAACCATACTTTTGATTGAGCAGTTTTGAAACACTCTGTCTGTAGAAAATGCAACTGGACATTCGTAGCGCTAAGTGGGTAATAGTGGAAAAAAGAATATGTTCAAATATAAACTACACAGAAGCATTGTATGAAACTTCTTTCTGTTCTGTGCATTCAACTAACAGAGTTGAACCTTACTTTTGATTGAGCCTTTCTGAAACACTCTTTCTGTAGAAACTGCAATTGGACATTCTGAGCACTAAGAGGCCTATATTGGGAAAAAAAATATCTTCAAATAAAAACTACACAGTAGCATTGTGTGAAACTTATTTCTGATATGTTCATTAAGCTAACAGAGTTAAACCATACTTTTGATTGCGCAGTTCTGAACACTCTTTCTGTAGAAAATGCAAGTGGACATTCGGAGCGCTAAGAGGGCAATAGTGGAAAAAAGAATATATTCAAATATAAACTACACAATAGCATTCTGTGAAAATTCTTTCTGTTCTGTGCATTCAACTAACAGAGTTGAACCTTACTTTTGATTGAGCCGTTCTGAAACACTCTTTCTGTAGAAACTGCAATTGGACATTCTGAGCGTTAAGAGGCCTATATTGGGAAAAAGAATGTCTACAAATAAAAACTACACAGAAGAATTGTGTGAAACTTCTTTCTGTTCTGTTTGTTCAACTAAAAGAGTTGAACCTTAGTTTTGATTGAGCCGTTCTGAAACACTCTTTTTGTACAAAATGCAAGTGGAGATTCGGAGCGCTAAGAGGGTAATAGTGGAAAAAGGAATGTCTTCAAATATAAACTACACAGAATCATTCGGTGAAACTTCTTTCTGATCTGTGCATTCAGCTAACAGAGTTAAACCATACTTTTGATTGAGCAGATCTGAACACTCTTTCTGTAGAAAATGCAACTGGACATTTGGAGCGCTAAGAGCGTAGTAGTGGAAAAAGGAATCTATTCAAATATAAACTACACAGAAGCATTCTGTGAAACTTCTTTCTGATCTGAGCATTCAGCTAACAGAGTTAAACCATACTTTTGATTGAGCAGTTTTGAAACACTCTGTCTGTAGAAAATGCAACTGGACATTCGTAGCGCTAAGTGGGTAATAGTGGAAAAAAGAATATGTTCAAATATAAACTACACAGAAGCATTGTATGAAACTTCTTTCTGTTCTGTGCATTCAACTAACAGAGTTGAACCTTACTTTTGATTGAGCCGTTCTGAAACACTCTTTTTGTAGAAACTGCAATTGGACATTCTGAGAGCTAAGAGGCCTATATTGGGAAAAAGAATGTCTACAAATAAAAACTACACAGAAGAATTGTGTGAAACTTCTTTCTGTTCTGTTTGTTCAACTAAAAGAGTTGAACCTTAGTTTTGATTTAGCCGTTCTGAAACACTCTTTCTGTAGAAAATGCAAGTGGAGATTCGGAGCGCTAAGAGGGTAATAGTGGAAAAAGGAATGTCTCCAAATATAAACTACACAGAATCATTCTGTGAAACTTGTTTCTGATCTGTGCATTCAGCTAACAGAGTTAAACCATACTTTTGATTGAGCAGATCTGAACACTCTTTCTGTAGAAAATGCAACTGGACATTTGGAGCGCTAAGAGAGTAGTAGTGGAAAAAGGAATATATTCAAATATAAACTACACAGAAGCATTCTGTGAAACTTCTTTCTGATCTGAGCATTCAGCTAACAGAGTTAAACCATACTTTTGACTGAGCAGTTTTGAAACACTCTGTCTGTAGAAAATGCAACTGGACATTCGTAGCGCTAAGTGGGTAATAGTGGAAAAAAGAATATGTTCAAATATAAACTACACAGAAGCATTGTATGAAACTTCTTTCTGTTCTGTGCATTCAACTAACAGAGTTGAACCTTACTTTTGATTGTGCCTTTCTGAAACACTCTTTCTGTAGAAACTGCAATTGGACATTCTGAGCGCTAAGAGGCCTCTATTGGGAAAAATAATATCTTCAAATAAAAACTACACAGAAGCATTGTGTGAAACTTATTTCTGATATGTTCATTAAGCTAACAGAGTTGAACCTTACTTTTGATTGAGCCGTTCTGAAACACTCTTTCTGTAGAAACTGCAATTGGACATTCTGAGCGCTAAGAGGACTATATTGGGAAAAAGAATGTCTACAAATAAAAACTACACAGAAGAATTGTGTGAAACTTCTTTCTGTTCTGTTTGTTCAACTAAAAGATTTGAACCTTAGTTTTGATTGAGCCGTTCTGAAACACTCTTTCTGTAGAAAATGCAAGTGGAGATTCGGAGCGCTAAAAGGGTAATAGTGGAAAAAGGAATGTCTACAAATATAAACTACACAGAATCATTCTGTGAAACTTCTTTCCGATCTGTGCATTCAGCTAACAGAGTTAAACCATAATTTTGATTGAGCAGATCTGAACACTCTTTCTGTAGAAAATGCAACTGGACATTTGGAGCGCTAAGAGAGTAGTAGTGGAAAAAGGAATATATTCAAATATAAACTACACAGAAGCATTCTGTGAAACTTCTTTCTGATCTGAGCATTCAGCTAACAGAGTTAAACCATACTTTTGATTGAGCAGTTTTGAAACACTCTGTCTGTAGAAAATGCAACTGGACATTCGTAGCGCTAAGTGGGTAATAGTGGAAAAAAGAATATGTTCAAATATAAACTACACAGAAGCATTGTATGAAATTTCTTTCTGTTCTGTGCATTCAACTAACAGAATTGAACCTTACTTTTGATTGAGCCTTTCTGAAACACTCTTTCTGTAGAAACTGCAATTGGACATTCTGAGCGCTAAGAGGCCTCTATTGGGAAAAATAATATCTTCAAATAAAAACTACACAGAAGCATTGTGTGAAACTTATATCTGATATGTTCATTAAGCTAACAGAGTTAAACCATACTTTGGATTGCGCAGTTCTGAACACTCTTTCTGTAGAAAATGCAAGTGGACATTCGGAGCGCTAAGAGGGTAATAGTGGAAAAAGGAATATATTCAAATATAAACTACACAGTAGCATTCTGTGAAAATTCTTTCTGTTCTGTGCATTCAACTAACAGAGTTGAACCTTACTTTTGATTGAGCCGTTCTGAAACACTCTTTCTGTAGAAACTGCAATTGGACATGCTAAGCGCTAAGAGGCCTACATTGGGAAAAAGAATATGTTCAAATAAAAACTACACAGATGCATTCTGTGAAACTTATTTCTGATCCTTAAATTCAGTTAACAGAGATAAAACATATTTTTGATTGAGCAGTTATGAAACACTCTTTTTGTAGAAAATGCAAGTGGAGATTCGGAGCGCTAAGAGGGTAATAGTGGAAAAATTAATGTCTTCAAATATAAACTACACAGAATCATTCGGTGAAACTTCTTTCTGATCTGTGCATTCAGCTAACAGAGTTAAACCATACTTTTGATTGAGCAGATCTGAACACTCTTTCTGTAGAAAATGCAACTGGACATTTGGAGCGCTAAGAGCGTAGTAGTGGAAAAAGGAATATATTCAAATATAAACTACACAGAAGCATTCTGTGAAACTTCTTTCTGATCTGAGCATTCAGCTAACAGAGTTAAACCATACTTTTGATTGAGCAGTTTTGAAACACTCTGTCTGTAGGAAATGCAACTGGACATTCGTAGCGCTAAGTGGGTAATAGTGGAAAAAAGAATATGTTCAAATATGAACTACACAGAAGCATTGTATGAAACTTCTTTCTGTTCTGTGCATTCAACTAACAGAGTTGAACCTTACTTTTGATTGAGCCGTTCTGAAACACTCTTTCTGTAGAAACTGCAATTGGACATTCTGAGCGCTAAGAGGCCTATATTGGGAAAAAGAATGTCTACAAATAAAAACTACACAGAAGAATTGTGTGAAACTTTTTTCTGTTCTGTTTGTTCAACTAAAAGAATTGAACCTTAGTTTTGATTGAGCCGTTCTGAAACACTCTTTCTGTAGAAAATGCAAGTGGAGATTCGGAGCGCTAAGAGGGTAATAGTGGAAAAAGGAATGTCTCCAAATATAAACTACACAGAATCATTCTGTGAAACTTCTTTCTGATCTGTGCATGCAGCTAACAGAGTTAAACCATACTTTTGATTGAGCAGATCTGAACACTCTTTCTGTTGAAAATGCAACTGGACATTTGGAGCGCTAAGAGCGTAGTAGTGGAAAAAGGAATATATTCAAATATAAACTACACAGAAGCATTCTGTGAAACTTCTTTCTGATCTGAGCATACAGCTAACAGAGTTAAACCATACTTTTGATTGAGCAGTTTTGAAACACTCTGTCTGTAGAAAATGCAACTGGACATTCGTAGCGCTAAGTCGGTAATAGTGGAAAAGAGAATATGTTCAAATATAAACTACACAGAAGCATTGTATGAAACTTCTTTCTGTTCTGTGCATTCAACTAACAGAGTTGAACCTTACTTTTGATTGAGCCTTTCTGAAACACTCTTTCTGTAGAAACTGCAATTGGACATTCTGAGCGCTAAGAGGCCTCTATTGGGAAAAATAATATCTTCAAATAAAAACTACACAGAAGCATTGTGTGAAACTTATTTCTGATATGTTCATTAAGCTAACAGAGTTAAACCATACATTTGATTGCGCAGTTCTGAACACTCTTTCTCTAGAAAATGCAAGTGGACATTCGGAGCGCTAAGAGGGTAATAGTGGAAAAAGGAATATATTCAAATATAAACTACACAGTAGCATTCTGTGAAAATTCTTTCTGTTCTGTGCATTCAACTAACAGAGTTGAACCTTACTTTTGATTGAGCCTTTCTGAGACACTCTTTCTGTAGAAACTGCAATTGGACATGCTAAGAGCTAAGAGGCCTACATTGGGAAAAAGAATATCTTCAAATAAAAACTACACAGATGCATTCTGTGAAAGTTATTTCTGATCTGTAAATTCAGTTAACAGAGATAAAACATATTTTTGATTGAGCAGTTATGAAACACTCTTTTTGTAGAAAATGCAAGTGGAGATTCGGAGCGCTAAGAGGGTAATAGTGGAAAAAGGAATGTCTTCAAATATAAACTACACAGAAGCATTGAATGAAATTTCTTTCTGTTCTGTGCATTCAACTAACAGAGTTGAACCTTACTTTTGATTGAGCCGTTCTGAGACACTCTTTCTGTAGAAACTGCAATTGGACATTCTGAGCGCTAAGAGGCCTATATGGGGAAAAAGAATGTCTACAAATAAAAACTACACAGAAGAATTGTGTGAAACTTCTTTCTGTTCTGTTTGTTCAACTAAAAGAGTTGAACCTTAGTTTTGATTGAGCCGTTCTGAAACACTCTTTCTGTAGAAAATGCAAGTGGAGATTCGGAGCGCTAAGAGGGTAATAGTGGAAAAAGTAATGTCTCCAAATATAAACTACACAGAATCATTCTGTGAAACTTCTTTCTGATCTGTGCATTCAGCTAACAGAGTTAAACCATACTTTTGATTGAGCAGATCTGAACACTCTTTCTGTAGAAAATGCAACTGGACCTTTGGAGCGCTAAGAGAGTAGTAGTGGAAAAAGGAATATATTCAAATATAAACTACACAGAAGCATTCTGTGAAACTTCTTTCTGATCTGAGCATTCAGCTAACAGAGTTAAACCATACTTTTGATTGAGCAGTTTTGAAACACTCTGTCTGTAGAAAATGCAACTGGACATTTGTAGCGCTAAGTGGGTAATAGTGGAAAAAAGAATATTTTCAAATATAAACTACACAGAAGCATTGTATGAAACTTCTTTCTGTTCTGTGCATTCAACTAACAGAGTTGAACCTTACTTTTGATTGAGCCTTTCTGAAACACTCTTTCTGTAGAAACTGCAATTGGACATTCTGAGCGCTAAGAGGCCTATATTGGGAAAAATAATATCTTCAAATAAAAACTACACAGAAGCATTGTGTGAAACTTATTTCTGATATGTTCATTAAGCTAACAGAGTTAAACCATACTTTTGATTGCGCAGTTCTGAACACTCTTTCTGTAGAAAATGCAAGTGGACATTCGGAGCGCTAAGAGGGTAATAGTGGAAAAAGGAATATATTCAAATATAAACTACACAGTAGCATTCTGTGAAAATTTTTTCTGTTCTGTGCATTCAACTAACAGAGTTGAACCTTACTTTTGATTGAGCCGTTCTGAAACACTCTTTCTGTAGAAACTGCAATTGGACATTCTGAGCGTTAAGAGGCCTATATTGGGAAAAAGAATGTCTACAAATAAAAACTACACAGAAGAATTGTGTGAAACTTCTTTCTGTTCTGTTTGTTCAACTAAAAGAGTTGAACCTTAGTTTTGATTGAGCCGTTCTGAAACACTCTTTCTGTAGAAAATGCAAGTGGAGATTCGGAGCGCTAAGAGGGTAATAGTGGAAAAAGGAATGTCTTCAAATATAAACTACACAGAATCATTCGGTGAAACTTCTTTCTGATCTGTGCATTCAGCTAACAGAGTTAAACCATACATTTGATTGAGCAGATCTGAACACTCTTTATGTAGAAAATGCAACTGGACATTTGGAGCGCTAAGAGCGTAGTAGTGGAAAAAGGAATATATGCAAATATAAACTACACAGAAGCATTCTGTGAAACTTCTTTCTGATCTGAGCATTCAGCTAACAGAGTTAAACCATACTTTTGATTGAGCAGTTTTGAAACACTCTGTCTGTAGAAAATGCAACTGGACATTCGTAGCGCTAAGTGGGTAATAGTGGAAAAAAGAATATGTTCAAATATAAACTACACAGAAGCATTGTATGAAACTTCTTTCTGTTCTGTGCATTCAACTAACAGAGTTGAACCTTACTTTTGATTGAGCCGTTCTGAAACACTCTTTCTGTAGAAACTGCAATTGGACATTCTGAGCCCTAAGAGGCCTATATGGGGAAAAAGAATGTCTACAAATAAAAACTACACAGAAGAATTGTGTGAAACTTCTTTCTGTTCTGTTTGTTCAACTAAAATAGTTGAACCTTAGTTTTGATTGAGCCGTTCTGAAACACTCTTTCTGTAGAAAATGCAAGTGGAGATTCGGAGCGCTAAGAGGGTAATAGTGGAAAAAGGAATGTCTCCAAATATAAACTACACAGAATCATTCTGTGAAACTTCTTTCTGATCTGTGCATTCCGCTAACAGAGTTAAACCATACTTCTGATTGAGCAGATCTGAACACTCTTTCTGTAGAAAATGCAACTGGACATTTGGAGCGCTAAGAGAGTAGTAGTGGAAAAAGGAATATATTCAAATATAAACTACACAGAAGCATTCTGTGAAACTTCTTTCTGATCTGAGCATTCAGCTAACAGAGTTAAACCATACTTTTGATTGAGCAGTTTTGAAACACTGTCTGTAGAAAATGCAACTGGACATTCGTAGCGCAAAGTGGGTAATAGTGGAAAAAAGAATATGTTCAAATATAAACTACACAGAAGCATTGTATGAAACTTCTTTCTGTTCTGTGCATTCAACTAACAGAGTTGAACCTTACTTTTGATTGAGCCTTTCTGAAACACTCTTTCTGTAGAAATTGCAATTGGACATTCTCAGCGCTAAGAGGCCTATATTGGGAAAAATAATATCTTCAAATAAAAACTACACAGAAGCATTGTGTGAAACTTATTTCTGATATGTTCATTAAGCTAACAGAGTTAAACCATACTTTTGATTGCGCAGTTCTGAACACTCTTTCTGTAGAAAATGCAAGTGGACATTCGGAGCGCTAAGAGGGTAATAGTGGAAAAAGGAATATATTCAAATATAAACTACAGAGTAGCATTCTGTGAAAATTCTTTCTGTTCTGTGCATTCAACTAACAGAGTTGAACCTTACTTTTGATTGAGCCGTTCTGAAACACTCTTTCTGTAGAAACTGCAATTGGACATTCTGAGCGTTAAGAGGCCTATATTGGGAAAAAGAATGTCTACAAATAAAAACTACACAGAAGAATTGTGTGAAACTTCTTTCTGTTCTGTTTGTTCAACTAAAAGAGTTGAACCTTAGTTTTGATTGAGCCGTTCTGAAACACTCTTTTTGTAGAAAATGCAAGTGGAGATTCGGAGCGCTAAGAGGGTAATAGTGGAAAAAGGAATGTCTTCAAATATAAACTACACAGAATCATTCGGTGAAACTTCTTTCTGATGTGTGCATTCAGCAAACAGAGTTAAACCATACTTTTGATTGAGCAGATCTGAACACTCTTTCTGTAGAAAATGCAACTGGACATTTGGAGCGCTAAGAGCGTAGTAGTGGAAAAAGGAATCTATTCAAATATTAACTACACAGAAGCATTCTGTGAAACTTCTTTCTGATCTGAGCATTCAGCTAACAGAGTTAAACCATACTTTTGATTGAGCAGTTTTGAAACACTCTGTCTGTAGAAAATGCAACTGGACATTCTTAGAGCTAAGTGGGTAATAGTGGAAAAAAGTATATGTTCAAATATAAACTACACAGAAGCATTGTATGAAACTTCTTTCTGTTCTGTGCATTCAACTAACAGAGTTGAACCTTACTTTTGATTGAGCCGTTCTGAAACACTCTTTCTGTAGAAACTGCAATTGGACATTCTGAGAGCTAAGAGGCCTATATTGGGAAAAAGAATGTCTACAAATAAAAACTACACAGAAGAATTGTGTGAAACTACTTTCTGTTCTGTTTGTTCAACTAAAAGAGTTGAACCTTAGTTTTGATTGAGCCGTTCTGAAACACTCTTTATGTAGAAAATGCAAGTGGAGATTCGGAGCGCTAAGAGGGTAATAGTGGAAAAAGGAATGTCTCCAAATATAAACTACACAGAATCATTCTGTGAAACTTCTTTCTGATCTGTGCATTCAGCTAACAGAGTTAAACCATACTTTTGATTGAGCATATCTGAACACTCTTTCTGTAGAAAATGCAACTGGACATTTCGAGCGCTAAGAGAGTAGTAGTGGAAAAAGGAATATAGGCAAATATAAACTACACAGAAGCATTCTGTGAAACTTCTTTCTGATCTGAGCATTCAGCTAACAGAGTTAAACCATACTTTTGATTGAGCAGTTTTGAAACACTCTGTCTGTAGAAAATGCAACTGGACATTCGTAGCGCTAAGTGGGTAATAGTGGAAAAAAGAATATGTTCAAATATAAACTACACAGAAGCATTGTATGAAACTTCTTTCTGTTCTGTGCATTCAACTAACAGAATTGAACCTTACTTTTGATTGCGCCGTTCTGAAACACTCTTTCTGTAGAAACTGCAATTGGACATTCTGAGCGCTAAGAGGCCTATATGGGGAAAAAGAATGTCTACAAATAAAAACTACACAGAAGAATTGTGTGAAACTTCTTTCTGTTCTGTTTGTTCAACTAAAAGAGTTGAACCTTAGTTTTGATTGAGCCGTTCTGAAACACTCTTTCTGTAGAAAATGCAAGTGGAGATTCGGAGCGCTAAGAGGGTAATAGTGGAAAAAGGAATGTCTCCAAATATAAACTACACAGAATCATTCTGTGAAACTTCTTTCTGATCTGTGCATTCAGCTAACAGAGTTAAACCATACTTTTGATTGAGCAGATCTGAACACTCTTTCTGTAGAAAATGCAACTGGACATTTGGAGCGCTAAGAGAGTAGTAGTGGAAAAAGGAATATATTCAAATATAAACTACACAGAAGCATTCTGTGAAACTTCTTTCTGATCTGAGCATTCAGCTAACAGAGTTAAACCATACTTTTGATTGAGCAGTTTTGAAACACTCTGTCTGTAGAAAATGCAACTGGACATTCGTAGCGCTAAGTGGGTAATAGTGGAAAAAAGAATATGTTCAAATATAAACTACACAGAAGCATTGTATGAAACTTCTTTCTGTTCTGTGCATTCAACTAACAGAGTTGAACCTTACTTTTGATTGAGCCTTTCTGAAACACTCTTTCTGTAGAAACTGCAATTGGACATTCTGAGCGCTAAGAGGCCTATATTGGGAAAAATAATATCTTCAAATAAAAACTACACAGAAGCATTGTGTGAAACTTATTTCTGATATGTTCATTAAGCTAACAGAGTTAAACCATACTTTTGATTGCGCAGTTCTGAACACTCTTTCTGTAGAAAATGCAAGTGGACATTCGGAGCGCTAAGAGGGTAATAGTGGAAAAAGGAATATATTCAAATATAAACTACACAGTAGCATTCTGTTAAAATTCTTTCTGTTCTGTGCATTCAACTAACAGAGTTGAACCTTACTTTTGATTGAGCCGTTCTGAAACACTCTTTCTGTAGAAACTGCAATTGGACATTCTGAGCGCTAAGAGGCCTATATGGGGAAAAAGAATGTCTACAAAGAAAAACTACACAGAAGAATTGTGTGAAACTTCTTTCTGTTCTGTTTGTTCAACTAAAAGAGTTGAACCTTAGTTTTGATTGAGCCGTTCTGAAACAATCTTTCTGTAGAAAATGCAAGTGGAGATTCGGAGCGCTAAGAGGGTAATAGTGGAAAAAGGAATGTCTCCAAATATAAACTACACAGAATCATTCTGTGAAACTTCTTTCTGATCTGTGCATTCAGCTAACAGAGTTAAACCATACTTTTGATTGAGCAGATCTGAACACTCTTTCTGTAGAAAATGCAACTGGACATTTGGAGCGCTAAGAGAGTAGTAGTGGAAAAAGGAATATATTCAAATATAAACTACACAGAAGCATTCTGTGAAACTTCTTTCTGATCTGAGCATTCAGCTAACAGAGTTAAACCATACTTTTGATTGAGCAGTTTTGAAACACTCTGTCTGTAGAAAATGCAACTGGACATTCGTAGCGCTAAGTGGGTAATAGTGGAAAAAAGAATATGTTCAAATATAAACTACACAGAAGCATTGTATGAAACTTCTTTCTGTTCTGTGCATTCAACTAACAGAGTTGAACCTTACTTTTGATTGAGCCGTTCTGAAACACTCTTTTTGTAGAAACTGCAATTGGACATTCTGAGAGCTAAGAGGCCTATATTGGGAAAAAGAATGTCTACAAATAAAAACTACACAGAAGAATTGTGTGAAACTTCTTTCTGTTCTGTTTGTTCAACTAAAAGAGTTGAACCTTAGTTTTGATTTAGCCGTTCTGAAACACTCTTTCTGTAGAAAATGCAAGTGGAGATTCGGAGCGCTAAGAGGGTAATAGTGGAAAAAGGAATGTCTCCAAATATAAACTACACAGAATCATTCTGTGAAACTTGTTTCTGATCTGTGCATTCAGCTAACAGAGTTAAACCATACTTTTGATTGAGCAGATCTGAACACTCTTTCTGTAGAAAATGCAACTGGACATTTGGAGCGCTAAGAGAGTAGTAGTGGAAAAAGGAATATATTCAAATATAAACTACACAGAAGCATTCTGTGAAACTTCTTTCTGATCTGAGCATTCAGCTAACAGAGTTAAACCATACTTTTGATTGAGCAGTTTTGAAACACTCTGTCTGTAGAAAACGCAACTGGACATTCGTAGCGCTAAGTGGGTAATAGTGGAAAAAAGAATATGTTCAAATATAAACTACACAGAAGCATTGTATGAAACTTCTTTCTGTTCTGTGCATTCAACTAACAGAGTTGAACCTTACTTTTGATTGTGCCTTTCTGAAACACTCTTTCTGTAGAAACTGCAATTGGACATTCTGAGCGCTAAGAGGCCTCTATTGGGAAAAATAATATCTTCAAATAAAAACTACACAGAAGCATTGTGTGAAACTTATTTCTGATATGTTCATTAAGCTAACAGAGTTGAACCTTACTTTTGATTGAGCCGTTCGGAAACACTCTTTCTGTAGAAACTGCAATTGGACATTCTGAGCGCTAAGAGGACTATATTGGGAAAAAGAATGTCTACAAATAAAAACTACACAGAAGAATTGTGTGAAACTTCTTTCTGTTCTGTTTGTTCAACTAAAAGAGTTGAACCTTAGTTTTGATTGAGCCGTTCTGAAACACTCTTTCTGTAGAAAATGCAAGTGGAGATTCGGAGCGCTAAAAGGGTAATAGTGGAAAAAGGAATGTCTACAAATATAAACTACACAGAATCATTCTGTGAAACTTCTTTCCGATCTGTGCATTCAGCTAACACAGTTAAACCATAATTTTGATTGAGCAGATCTGAACACTCTTTCTGTAGAAAATGCAACTGGACATTTGGAGCGCTAAGAGAGTAGTAGTGGAAAAAGGAATATATTCAAATATAAACTACACAGAAGCATTCTCTGAAACTTCTTTCTGATCTGAGCATTCAGCTAACAGAGTTAAACCATACTTTTGATTGAGCAGTTTTGAAACACTCTGTCTGTAGAAAATGCAACTGGACATTCGTAGCGCTAAGTGGGTAATAGTGGAAAAAAGAATATGTTCAAATATAAACTACACAGAAGCATTGTATGAAATTTCTTTCTGTTCTGTGCATTCAACTAACAGAATTGAACCTTACTTTTGATTGAGCCTTTCTGAAACACTCTTTCCGTAGAAACTGCAATTGGACATTCTGAGCGCTAAGAGGACTCTATTGGGAAAAATAATATCTTCAAATAAAAACTACACAGAAGCATTGTGTGAAACTTATATCTGATATGTTCATTAAGCTAACAGAGTTAAACCATACTTTGGATTGCGCAGTTCTGAACACTCTTTCTGTAGAAAATGCAAGTGGACATTCGGAGCGCTAAGAGAGTAATAGTGGAAAAAGGAATATATTCAAATATAAACTACACAGTAGCATTCTGTGAAAATTCTTTCTGTTCTGTGCATTCAACTAACAGAGTTGAACCTTACTTTTGATTGAGCCGTTCTGAAACACTCTTTCTGTAGAAACTGCAATTGGACATGCTAAGCGCTAAGAGGCCTACATTGGGAAAAAGAATATGTTCAAATAAAAACTACACAGATGCATTCTGTGAAACTTATTTCTGATCCTTAAATTCAGTTAACAGAGATAAAACATATTTTTGATTGAGCAGTTATGAAACACTCTTTTTGTAGAAAATGCAAGTGGAGATTCGGAGCGCTAAGAGGGTAATAGTGGAAAAATTAATGTCTTCAAATATAAACTACACAGAATCATTCGGTGAAACTTCTTTCTGATCTGTGCATTCAGCTAACAGAATTAAACCATACTTTTGATTGAGCAGATCTGAACACTCTTTCTGTAGAAAATGCAACTGGACATTTGGAGCGCTAAGAGCGTAGTAGTGGAAAAAGGAATATATTCAAATATAAACTACAAAGAAGCATTCTGTGAAACTTCTTTCTGATCTGAGCATTCAGCTAACAGAGTTAAACCATACTTTTGATTGAGCAGTTTTGAAACACTCTGTCTGTAGGAAATGCAACTGGACATTCGTAGCGCTAAGTGGGTAATAGTGGAAAAAAGAATATGTTCAAATATGAACTACACAGAAGCATTGTATGAAACTTCTTTCTGTTCTGTGCATTCAACTAACAGAGTTGAACCTTACTTTTGATTGAGCCGTTCTGAAACACTCTTTCTGTAGAAACTGCAATTGGACATTCTGAGCGCTAAGAGGCCTATATTGGGAAAAAGAATGTCTACAAATAAAAACTACACAGAAGAATTGTGTGAAACTTTTTTCTGTTCTGTTTGTTCAACTAAAAGAATTGAACCTTAGTTTTGATTGAGCCGTTCTGAAACACTCTTTCTGTAGAAAATGCAAGTGGAGATTCGGAGCGCTAAGAGGGTAATAGTGGAAAAAGGAATGTCTCCAAATATAAACTACACAGAATCATTCTGTGAAACTTCTTTCTGATCTGTGCATGCAGCTAACAGAGTTAAACCATACTTTTGATTGAGCAGATCTGAACACTCTTTCTGTTGAAAATGCAACTGGACATTTGGAGCGCTAAGAGCGTAGTAGTGGAAAAAGGAATATATTCAAATATAAACTACACAGAAGCATTCTGTGAAACTTCTTTCTGATCTGAGCATACAGCTAACAGAGTTAAACCATACTTTTGATTGAGCAGTTTTGAAACACTCTGTCTGTAGAAAATGCAACTTGACATTCGTAGCGCTAAGTCGGTAATAGTGGAAAAGAGAATATGTTCAAATATAAACTACACAGAAGCATTGTATGAAACTTCTTTCTGTTCTGTGCATTCAACTAACAGAGTTGAACCTTACTTTTGATTGAGCCTTTCTGAAACACTCTTTCTGTAGAAACTGCAATTGGACATTCTGAGCGCTAAGAGGCCTCTATTGGGAAAAATAATATCTTCAAATAAAAACTACACAGAAGCATTGTGTGAAACTTATTTCTGATATGTTCATTAAGCTAACAGAGTTAAACCATACTTTTGATTGCGCAGTTCTGAACACTCTTTCTCTAGAAAATGCAAGTGGACATTCGGAGCGCTAAGAGGGTAATAGTGGAAAAAGGAATATATTCAAATATAAACTACACAGTAGCATTCTGTGAAAATTCTTTCTGTTCTGTGCATTCAACTAACAGAGTTGAACCTTACTTTTGATTGAGCCTTTCTGAGACACTCTTTCTGTAGAAACTGCAATTGGACATGCTAAGAGCTAAGAGGCCTACATTGGGAAAAAGAATATCTTCAAATAAAAACTACACAGATGCATTCTGTGAAAGTTATTTCTGATCTGTAAATAGAGTTAACAGAGATAAAACATATTTTTGATTGAGCAGTTATGAAACACTCTTTTTGTAGAAAATGCAAGTGGAGATTCGGAGCGCTAAGAGGGTAATAGTGGAAAAAGGAATGTCTTCAAATATAAACTACACAGAAGCATTGAATGAAATTTCTTTCTGTTCTGTGCATTCAACTAACAGAGTTGAACCTTACTTTTGATTGAGCCGTTCTGAGACACTCTTTCTGTAGAAACTGCAATTGGACATTCTGAGCGCTAAGAGGCCTCTATTGGGAAAAATAATATCTTCAAATAAAAATTACACAGAAGCATTGTGTGAAACTTATTTCTGATATGTTCATTAAGCTAACAGAGTTAAACCATACTTTTGATTGCGCAGTTCTGAACACTCTTTCTGTAGAAAATGCAAGTGGACATTCGGAGCGCTAAGAGGGTAATAGTGGAAAAAGGAATATATTCAAATATAAACTACACAGTAGCATTCTGTGAAAATTCTTTCTGTTCTGTGCATTCAACTAACAGAGTTGAACCTTACTTTTGATTGAGCCTTTCTGAGACACTCTTTCTGTAGAAACTGCAATTGGACATGCTAAGAGCTAAGAGGCCTACATTGGGAAAAAGAATATCTTCAAATAAAAACTACACAGATGCATTCTGTGAAAGTTATTTCTGATCTGTAAATTCAGTTAACAGAGATAAAACATATTTTTGATTGAGCAGTTATGAAACACTCTTTTTGTAGAAAATGCAAGTGGAGATTCGGAGCGCTAAGAGGGTAATAGTGGAAAAAGGAATGTCTTCAAATATAAACTACACAGAAGCATTGAATGAAATTTCTTTCTGTTCTGTGCATTCAACTAACAGAGTTGAACCTTACTTTTGATTGAGCCGTTCTGAGACACTCTTTCTGTAGAAACTGCAATTGGACATTCTGAGCGCTAAGAGGCCTAAATGGGGAAAAAGAATGTCTACAAATAAAAACTACACAGAAGAATTGTGTGAAACTTCTTTCTGTTCTGTTTGTTCAACTAAAAGAGTTGAACCTTAGTTTTGATTGAGCCGTTCTGAAACACTCTTTCTGTAGAAAATGCAAGTGGAGATTCGGAGCGCTAAGAGGGTAATAGTGGAAAAAGTAATGTCTCCAAATATAAACTACACAGAATCATTCTGTGAAACATCTTTCTGATCTGTGCATTCAGCTAACAGAGTTAAACCATACTTTTGATTGAGCAGATCTGAACACTCTTTCTGTAGAAAATGCAACTGGACCTTTGGAGCGCTAAGAGATTAGTAGTGGAAAAAGGAATATATTCAAATATAAACTACACAGAAGCATTCTGTGAAACTTCTTTCTGATCTGAGCATTCAGCTAACAGAGTTAAACCATACTTTTGATTGAGCAGTTTTGAAACACTCTGTCTGTAGAAAATGCAACTGGACATTTGTAGCGCTAAGTGGGTAATAGTGGAAAAAAGAATATGTTCAAATATAAACTACAAAGAAGCATTGTATGAAACTTCTTTCTGTTCTGTGCATTCAACTAACAGAGTTGAACCTTACTTTTGATTGAGCCTTTCTGAAACACTCTTTCTGTAGAAACTGCAATTGGACATTCTGAGCGCTAAGAGGCCTATATTGGGAAAAATAATATCTTCAAATAAAAACTACACAGAAGCATTGTGTGAAACTTATTTCTGATATGTTCATTAAGCTAACAGAGTTAAACCATACTTTTGATTGCGCAGTTCTGAACACTCTTTCTGTAGAAAATGCAAGTGGACATTCGGAGCGCTAAGAGGGTAATAGTGGAAAAAGGAATATATTCAAATATAAACTACACAGTAGCATTCTGTGAAAATTCTTTCTGTTCTGTGCATTCAACTAACAGAGTTGAACCTTACTTTTGATTGAGCCGTTCTGAAACACTCTTTCTGTAGAAACTGCAATTGGACATTCTGAGCGTTAAGAGGCCTATATTGGGAAAAAGAATGTCTACAAATAAAAACTACACAGAAGAATTGTGTGAAACTTCTTTCTGTTCTGTTTGTTCAACTAAAAGAGTTGAACCTTAGTTTTGATTGAGCCGTTCTGAAACACTCTTTCTGTAGAAAATGCAAGTGGAGATTCCGAGCGCTAAGAGGGTAATAGTGGAAAAAGGAATGTCTTCAAATATAAACTACACAGAATCATTCGGTGAAACTTCTTTCTGATCTGTGCATTCAGCTAACAGAGTTAAACCATACTTTTGATTGAGCAGATCTGAACACTCATTATGTAGAAAATGCAACTGGACATTTGGAGCGCTAAGAGCGTAGTAGTGGAAAAAGGAATATATGCAAATATAAACTACACAGAAGCATTCTGTGAAACTTCTTTCTGATCTGAGCATTCAGCTAACAGAGTTAAACCATACTTTTGATTGAGCAGTTTTGAAACACTCTGTCTGTAGAAAATGCAACTGGACATTCGTAGCGCTAAGTGGGTAATAGTGGAAAAAAGAATATGTTCAAATATAAACTACACAGAAGCATTGTATGAAACTTCTTTCTGTTCTGTGCATTCAACTAACAGAGTTGAACCTTACTTTTGATTGAGCCGTTCTGAAACACTCTTTCTGTAGAAACTGCAATTGGACATTCTGAGCGCTAAGAGGCCTATATGGGGAAAAAGAATGTCTACAAATAAAAACTACACAGAAGAATTGTGTGAAACTTCTTTCTGTTCTGTTTGTTCAACTAAAATAGTTGAACCTTAGTTTTGATTGAGCCGTTCTGAAACACTCTTTCTGTAGAAAATGCAAGTGGAGATTCGGAGCGCTAAGAGGGTAATAGTGGAAAAAGGAATGTCTCCAAATATAAACTACACAGAATCATTCTGTGAAACTTCTTTCTGATCTGTGCATTCCGCTAACAGAGTTAAACCATACTTCTGATTGAGCAGATCTGAACACTCTTTCTGTAGAAAATGCAACTGGACATTTGGAGCGCTAAGAGAGTAGTAGTGGAAAAAGGAATATATTCAAATATAAACTACACAGAAGCATTCTGTGAAACTTCTTTCTGATCTGAGCATTCAGCTAACAGAGTTAAACCATACTTTTGATTGAGCAGTTTTGAAACACTGTCTGTAGAAAATGCAACTGGACATTCGTAGCGCAAAGTGGGTAATAGTGGAAAAAAGAATATGTTCAAATATAAACTACACAGAAGCATTGTATGAAACTTCTTTCTGTTCTGTGCATTCAACTAACAGAGTTGAACCTTACTTTTGATTGAGCCTTTCTGAAACACTCTTTCTGTAGAAATTGCAATTGGACATTCTCAGCGCTAAGAGGCCTATATTGGGAAAAATAATATCTTCAAATAAAAACTACACAGAAGCATTGTGTGAAACTTATTTCTGATATGTTCATTAAGCTAACAGAGTTAAACCATACTTTTGATTGCGCAGTTCTGAACACTCTTTCTGTAGAAAATGCAAGTGGACATTCGGAGCGCTAAGAGGGTAATAGTGGAAAAAGGAATATATTCAAATATAAACTACAGAGTAGCATTCTGTGAAAATTCTTTCTGTTCTGTGCATTCAACTAACAGAGTTGAACCTTACTTTTGATTGAGCCGTTCTGAAACACTCTTTCTGTAGAAACTGCAATTGGACATTCTGAGCGTTAAGAGGCCTATATTGGGAAAAAGAATGTCTACAAATAAAAACTACACAGAAGAATTGTGTGAAACTTCTTTCTGTTCTGTTTGTTCAACTAAAAGAGTTGAACCTTAGTTTTGATTGAGCCGTTCTGAAACACTCTTTTTGTAGAAAATGCAAGTGGAGATTCGGAGCGCTAAGAGGGTAATAGTGGAAAAAGGAATGTCTTCAAATATAAACTACACAGAATCATTCGGTGAAACTACTTTCTGATGTGTGCATTCAGCAAACAGAGTTAAACCATACTTTTGATTGAGCAGATCTGAACACTCTTTCTGTAGAAAATGCAACTGGACATTTGGAGCGCTAAGAGCGTAGTAGTGGAAAAAGGAATCTATTCAAATATTAACTACACAGAAGCATTCTGTGAAACTTCTTTCTGATCTGAGCATTCAGCTAACAGAGTTAAACCATACTTTTGATTGAGCAGTTTTGAAACACTCTGTCTGTAGAAAATGCAACTGGACATTCTTAGCGCTAAGTGGGTAATAGTGGAAAAAAGTATATGTTCAAATATAAACTACACAGAAGCATTGTATGAAACTTCTTTCTGTTCTGTGCATTCAACTAACAGAGTTGAACCTTACTTTTGATTGAGCCGTTCTGAAACACTCTTTCTGTAGAAACTGCAATTGGACATTCTGAGAGCTAAGAGGCCTATATTGGGAAAAAGAATGTCTACAAATAAAAACTACACAGAAGAATTGTGTGAAACTTCTTTCTGTTCTGTTTGTTCAACTAAAAGAGTTGAACCTTAGTTTTGATTGAGCCGTTCTGAAACACTCTTTATGTAGAAAATGCAAGTGGAGATTCGGAGCGCTAAGAGGGTAATAGTGGAAAAAGGAATGTCTCCAAATATAAACTACACAGAATCATTCTGTGAAACTTCTTTCTGATCTGTGCATTCAGCTAACAGAGTTAAACCATACTTTTGATTGAGCAGATCTGAACACTCTTTCTGTAGAAAATGCAACTGGACATTTCGAGCGCTAAGAGAGTAGTAGTGGAAAAAGGAATATAGGCAAATATAAACTACACAGAAGCATTCTGTGAAACTTCTTTCTGATCTGAGCATTCAGCTAACAGAGTTAAACCATACTTTTGATTGAGCAGTTTTGAAACACTCTGTCTGTAGAAAATGCAACTGGACATTCGTAGCGCTAAGTGGGTAATAGTGGAAAAAAGAATATGTTCAAATATAAACTACACAGAAGCATTGTATGAAACTTCTTTCTGTTCTGTGCATTCAACTAACAGAGTTGAACCTTACTTTTGATTGAGCCTTTCTGAAACACTCTTTCTGTAGAAACTGCAATTGGACATTCTGAGCGCTAAGAGGCCTATATTGGGAAAAATAATATCTTCAAATAAAAACTACACAGAAGCATTGTGTGAAACTTATTTCTGATATGTTCATTAAGCTAACAGAGTTAAACCATACTTTTGATTGCGCAGTTCTGAACACTCTTTCTGTAGAAAATGCAAGTGGACATTCGGAGCGCTAAGAGGGTAATAGTGGAAAAAGGAATATATTCAAATATAAACTACACAGTAGCATTCTGTGAAAATTCTTTCTGTTCTGTGCATTCAACTAACAGAGTTGAACCTTACTTTTGATTGAGCCGTTCTGAAACACTCTTTCTGTAGAAACTGCAATTGGACATTCTGAGCGCTAAGAGGCATATATGGGGAAAAAGAATGTCTACAAAGAAAAACTACACAGAAGAATTGTGTGAAACTTCTTTCTGTTCTGTTTGTTCAACTAAAAGAGTTGAACCTTAGTTTTGATTGAGCCGTTCTGAAACAATCTTTCTGTAGAAAATGCAAGTGGAGATTCGGAGCGCTAAGAGGGTAATAGTGGAAAAAGGAATGTCTCCAAATATAAACTACACAGAATCATTCTGTGAAACTTCTTTCTGATCTGTGCATTCAGCTAACAGAGTTAAACCATACTTTTGATTGAGCAGATCTGAACACTCTTTCTGTAGAAAATGCAACTGGACATTTGGAGCGCTAAGAGAGTAGTAGTGGAAAAAGGAATATATTCAAATATAAACTACACAGAAGCATTCTGTGAAACTTCTTTCTGATCTGAGCATTCAGCTAACAGAGTTAAACCATACTTTTGATTGAGCAGTTTTGAAACACTCTGTCTGTAGAAAATGCAACTGGACATTCGTAGCGCTAAGTGGGTAATAGTGGAAAAAAGAATATGTTCAAATATAAACTACACAGAAGCATTGTATGAAACTTCTTTCTGTTCTGTGCATTCAACTAACAGAGTTGAACCTTACTTTTGATTGAGCCGTTCTGAAACACTCTTTCTGTAGAAACTGCAATTGGACATTCTGAGAGCTAAGAGGCCTATATTGGGAAAAAGAATGTCTACAAATAAAAACTACACAGAAGAATTGTGTGAAACTTCTTTCTGTTCTGTTTGTTCAACTAAAAGAGTTGAAACTTAGTTTTGATTGAGCCGTTCTGAAACACTCTTTCTGTAGAAAATGCAAGTGGAGATTCGGAGCGCTAAGAGGGTAATAGTGGAAAAAGGAATGTCTCCAAATATAAACTACACAGAATCATTCTGTGAAACTTCTTTCTGATCTGTGCATTCAGCTAACAGAGTTAAACCATACTTTTGATTGAGCAGATCTGAACACTCTTTCTGTAGAAAATGCAACTGGACATTTGGAGCGCTAAGAGAGTAGTAGTGGAAAAAGGAATATATTCAAATATAAACTACACAGAAGCATTCTGTGAAACTTCTTTCTGATCTGAGCATTCAGCTAACAGAGTTAAACCATACTTTTGATTGAGCAGTTTTGAAACACTCTGTCTGTAGAAAATGCAACTGGACATTCGTAGCGCTATGTGGGTAATAGTGGAAAAAAGAATATGTTCAAATATAAACTACACAGAAGCATTGTATGAAACTTCTTTGTGTTCTGTGCATTCAACTAACAGAGTTGAACCTTACTTTTGATTGAGCCTTTCTGAAACACTCTTTCTGTAGAAACTGCAATTGGACATTCTGAGCGCTAAGAGGCCTATATTGGGAAAAATAATATCTTCAAATAAAAACTACACAGAAGCATTGTGTGAAACTTATTTCTGATATGTTCATTAAGCTAACAGAGTTAAACCATACTTTTGATTGTGCAGTTCTGAACACTCTTTCTGTAGAAAATGCAAGTGGACATTCGGAGCGCTAAGAGGGTAATAGTGGAAAAAGGAATATATTCAAATATAAAATACACAGTAGCATTCTGTGAAAATTCTTTCTGTTCTGTGCATTCAACTAACAGAGTTGAACCTTACTTTTGATTGAGCCGTTCTGAAACACTCTTTCTGTAGAAACTGCAATTGGACATTCTGAGCGTTAAGAGGCCTACATTGGGAAAAAGAATGTCTACAAATAAAAACTACACAGAAGAATTGTGTGAAACTTCTTTCTGTTCTGTTTGTTCAACTAAAAGAGTTGAACCTTAGTTTTGATTGAGCCGTTCTGAAACACTCTTTCTGTAGAAAATGCAAGTGGAGATTCGGAGCGCTAAGAGTGTAATAGTGGAAAAAGGAATGTCTTCAAATATAAACTACACAGAATCATTCGGTGAAACTTCTTTCTGATCTGTGCATTCAGCTAACAGAGTTAAACCATACTTTTGATTGAGCAGATCTGAACACTCTTTCTGTAGAAAATGCAACTGGACATTTGGAGCGCTAAGAGCGTAGTAGTGGAAAAAGGAATATATGCAAATATAAACTACACAGAAGCATTCTGTGAAACTTCTTTCTGATCTGAGCATTCAGCTAACAGAGTTAAACCATACTTTTGATTGAGCAGTTTTGAAACACTCTGTCTGTAGAAAATGCAACTGGACATTCGTAGCGCTAAGTGGGTAATAGTGGAAAAAAGAATATGTTCAAATATAAACTACACAGAAGCATTGTATGAAACTTCTTTCTGTTCTGTGCATTCAACTAACAGAGTTGAACCTTACTTTTGATTGAGCCGTTCTGAAACACTCTTTCTGTAGAAACTGCAATTGGACATTCTGAGCGCTAAGAGGCTTATATGGGGAAAAAGTATGTCTAAAAATAAAAACTACACAGAAGAATTGTGTGAAACTTCTTTCTGTTCTGTTTGTTCAACTAAAAGAGTTGAACCTTAGTTTTGATTGAGCCGTTCTGAAACACTCTTTCTGTAGAAAATGCAAGTGGAGATTCGGAGCGCTAAGAGGGTAATAGTGGAAAAAGGAATGTCTCCAAATATAAACTACACAGAATCATTCTGTGAAACTTCTTTCTGATCTGTGCATTCAGCTAACAGAGTTAAACCATACTTTTGATTGAGCAGATCTGAACACTCTTTCTGTAGAAAATGCAACTGGACATTTGGAGCGCTAAGAGAGTAGTAGTGGAAAAAGGAATATATTCAAATATAAACTACACAGAAGCCTTCTGTGAAACTTCTTTCTGATCTGAGCATTCAGCTAACAGAGTTAAACCATACTTTTGATTGAGCAGTTTTGAAACACTCTGTCTGTAGAAAATGCAACTGGACATTCGTAGCGCTAAGTGGGTAATAGTGGAAAAAAGAATATGTTCAAATATAAACTACACAGAAGCATTGTATGAAACTTCTTTCTGTTCTGTGCATTCAACTAACAGAGTTGAACCTTACTTTTGATTGAGCCTTTCTGAAACACTCTTTCTGTAGAAATTGCATTTGGACATTCTGAGCGCTAAGAGGCCTATATTGGGAAAAATAATATCTTCAAATAAAAACTACACAGAAGCATTGTGTGAAACTTATTTCTGATATGTTCATTAAGCTAACAGAGTTAAACCATACTTTTGATTGCGCAGTTCTGAACACTCTTTCTGTAGAAAATGCAAGTGGACATTCGGAGCGCTAAGAGGGTAATAGTGGAAAAAGGAATATATTCAAATATAAACTACACAGTAGCATTCTGTGAAAATTCTTTCTGTTCTGTGCATTCAACTAACAGAGTTGAACCTTACTTTTGATTGAGCCGTTCTGAAACACTCTTTCTGTAGAAACTGCAATTGGACATTCTGAGCGTTAAGAGGCCTATATTGGGAAAAGAATGTCTACAAATAAAAACTACACAGAAGAATTGTGTGAAACTTCTTTCTGTTCTGTTTGTTCAACTAAAAGAGTTGAACCTTAGTTTTGATTGAGCCGTTCTGAAACACTCTTTTTGTAGAAAATGCAAGTGGAGATTCGGAGCGCTAAGAGGGTAATAGTGGAAAAAGGAATGTCTTCAAATATAAACTACACAGAATCATTCGGTGAAACTTCTTTCTGATCTGTGCATTCAGCAAACAGAGTTAAACCATACTTTTGATTGAGCAGATCTGAACACTCTTTCTGTAGAAAATGCAACTGGACATTTGGAGCGCTAAGAGCGTAGTAGTGGAAAAAGGAATCTATTCAAATATAAACTACACAGAAGCATTCTGTGAAACTTCTTTCTGATCTGAGCATTCAGCTAACAGAGTTAAACCATACTTTTGATTGAGCAGTTTTGAAACACTTTGTCTGTAGAAAATGCAACTGGACATTCGTAGCGCTAAGTGGGTAATAGTGGAAAAAAGAATATGTTCAAATATAAACCTCACAGAAGCATTGTATGAAACTTCTTTCTGTTCTGTGCATTCAACTAACAGAGTTGAACCTTACTTTTGATTGAGCCGTTCTGAAACACTCTTTCTGTAGAAACTGCAATTGGACATTCTGAGGTCTAGGAGGCCTATATTGGGAAAAAGAATGTCTACAAATAAAAACTACACAGAAGAATTGTGTGAAACTTCTTTCTGTTCTGTTTGTTCAACTAAAAGAGTTGAACCTTAGTTTTGATTGAGCCGTTCTGAAACACTCTTTCTGTAGAAAATGCAAGTGGAGATTCGGAGCGCTAAGAGGGTAATAGTGGAAAAAGGAATGTCTCCAAATATAAACTACACAGAATCATTCTGTGAAACTTCTTTCTGATCTGTGCATTCAGCTAACAGAGTTAAACCATACTTTTGATTGAGCAGATCTGAACACTCTTTCTGTAGAAAATGCAACTGGACATTTGGAGCGCTAAGAGAGTAGTAGTGGAAAAAGGAATATATTCAAATATAAACTACACAGAAGCATTCTGTGAAACTTCTTTCTGATCTGAGCATTCAGCTAACAGAGTTAAACCATACTTTTGATTGAGCAGTTTTGAAACACTCTGTCTGTAGAAAATGCAACTGGACATTCGTAGCGCTAAGTGGGTAATAGTGGAAAAAGAATATGTTCAAATATAAACTACACAGAAGCATTGTATGAAACTTCTTTCTGTTCTGTGCATTCAACTAACAGAGTTGAACCTTACTTTTGATTGAGCCTTTCTGAAACACTCTTTCTGTAGAAACTGCAATTGGACATTCTGAGCGCTAAGAGGCCTCTATTGGGAAAAATAATATCTTCAAATAAAAACTACACAGAAGCATTGTGTGAAACTTATTTCTGATATGTTCATTAAGCTAACAGAGTTAAACCATACTTTTGATTGCGCAGTTCTGAACACTCTTCCTGTAGAAAATTCAAGTGGACATTCCGAGCGCTAAGAGGGTAATAGTGGAAAAAGGAATATATTCAAATATAAACTACACAGTAGCATTCTGTGAAAATTCTTTCTGTTCTGTGCATTCAACTAACAGAGTTGAACCTTACTTATGATTGAGCCGTTCTGAAACACTCTTTCTGTTGAAACTGCAATTGGACATTCTGAGCGTTAAGAGGCCTATATTGGGAAAAAGAATGTCTACAAATAAAAACTACACAGAAGAATTGTGTGAAACATCTTTCTGTTCTGTTTGTTCAACTAAAAGAGTTGAACCTTAGTTTTGATTGAGCCGTTCTGAAACACTCTTTCTGTAGAAAATGCAAGTGGAGATTCGGAGCGCTAAGAGGGTAATAGTGGAAAAAGGAATGTCTTCAAATATAAACTACACAGAATCATTCGGTGAAACTTCTTTCTGATCTGTGCATTCAGCTAACAGAGTTAAACCATACTTTTGATTGAGCAGATCTGAACACTCTTTCTGTAGAAAATTCAACTGGACTTTTGGAGCGCTAAGAGCGTAGTAGTGGAAAAAGGAATATATTCAAATATAAACTACACAGAAGCATTCTGTGAAACTTCTTTCTGATCTGAGCATTCAGCTAACAGAGTTAAACCATACTTTTGATTGAGCAGTTTTGAAACACTCTGTCTGTAGAAAATGCAACTGGACATTCGTAGCGCTAAGTGGGTAATAGTGGAAAAAAGAATATGTTCAAATATAAACTACACAGAAGCATTGTATGAAACTTCTTTCTGTTCTGTGCATTCAACTAACAGAGTTGAACCTTACTTTTGATTGAGCCGTTCTGAAACACTCTTTCTGTAGAAACTGCAATTGGACATTCTGAGAGCTAAGAGGCCTATATTGGGAAAAAGAATGTCTACAAATAAAAACTACACAGAAGAATTGTGTGAAACTTCTTTCTGTTCTGTTTGTTCAACTAAAAGAGTTGAACCTTAGTTTTGATTGAGCCGTTCTGAAACACTCTTTATGTAGAAAATGCAAGTGGAGATTCGGAGCGCTAAGAGGGTAATAGTGGAAAAAGGAATGTCTCCAAATATAAACTACACAGAATCATTCTGTGAAACTTCTTTCTGATCTGTGCATTCAGCTAACAGAGTTAAACATTACTTTTGATTGAGCAGATCTGAACAATCTTTCTGTAGAAAATGCAACTGGACATTTGGAGCGCTAAGAGAGTAGTAGTGGAAAAAGGAATATATTCAAATATAAACTACACAGAAGCATTCTGTGAAACTTCTTTCTGATCTGAGCATTCAGCTAACAGAGTTAAACCATACTTTTGATTGAGCAGTTTTGAAACACTCTGTCTGTAGGAAATGCAACTGGACATTCGTAGCGCTAAGTGGGTAATAGTGGAAAAAAGAATATGTTCAAATATAAACTACACAGAAGCATTGTATGAAACTTCTTTCTGTTCTGTGCATTCAACTAACAGAGTTGAACCTTACTTTTGATTGAGCCTTCCTGAAACACTCGTTCTGTAGAATCTGCAATTGGACATTCTGAGCGCTAAGAGGCCTATATTGGGAAAAATAATATCTTCAAATAAAAACTACACAGAAGCATTGTGTGAAACTTATTTCTGATATGTTCATTAAGCTAACAGAGTTAAACCATACTTTTGATTGCGCAGTTCTGAACACTCTTTCTGTAGAAAATGCAAGTGGACATTCGGAGCGCTAAGAGGGTAATAGTGGAAAAAGGGATATATTCAAATATAAACCACACAGTAGCATTCTGTGAAAATTCTTACTGTTCTGTGCATTCAACTAACAGAGTTGAACCTTACTTTTGATTGAGCCGTTCTGAAACACTCTTTCTGTAGAAACTGCAATTGGACATTCTGAGCGCTAAGAGGCCTATATTGGGAAAAAGAATATCTTCAAATAAAAACTACACAGATGCATTCTGTGCAACTTATTTCTGATCTGTAAATTCAGTTAACAGAGATAAAACATATTTTTCATTGAGCAGTTATGAAACACTCTTTTTGTAGAAAATGCAAGTGGAGATTCGGAGCGCTAAGAGGGTAATAGTGGAAAAAGGAATGTCTTCAAACATAAACTACACAGAATCATTCGGTGAAACTTCTTTCTGATCTGTGCATTCAGCTAACAGAGTTAAACCATACTTTTGATTGAGCAGATCTGAACACTCTTTCTGTTGAAAATGCAACTGGACATTTGGAGCGCTAAGAGCGTATTAGTGGAAAAAGGATTATATTCAAATATAAACTACACAGAAGCATTCTGTGAAACTTCTTTCTGATCTGAGCATTCAGCTAACAGAGTTAAACCATACTTTTGATTGAGCAATTTTGAAACAGTCTGTCTGTAGAAAATGCAACTGGACATTCGTAGCGCTAAGTGGGTAATAGTGGAAAAAAGAATATGTTCAAATATAAACTACACAGAAGCATTGTATGAAACTTCTTTCTGTTCTGTGCATTCAACTAACAGAGTTGAACCTTACTTTTGATTGAGCCGTTCTGAAACAGTCTTTCTGTAGAAACTGCAATTGGACATTCTGAGAGCTAAGAGGCCTATATTGGGAAAAAGAATGTCTACAAATAAAAACTACACAGAAGAATTGTGTGAAACTTCTTTCTGTTCTGTTTGTTCAACTAAAAGAGTTGAACCTTAGTTTTGATTGAGCCGTTCTGAAACACTCTTTTTGTAGAAAATGCAAGTGGAGATTCGGAGCGCTAAGAGGGTAATAGTGGAAAAAGGAATGTCTCCAAATATAAACTACACAGAATAATTCTGTGAAACTTCTTTCTGATCTGTGCATTCAGCTAACAGAGTTAAACCATACTTTTGATTGAGCAGATCTGAACACTCTTTCTGTAGAAAATGCAACTGGACATTTGGAGCGCTAAGAGAGTAGTAGTGGAAAAAGGAATATATTCAAATATAAACTACACAGAAGCATTCTGTGAAACTTCTTTCTGATCTGAGCATTCAGCTAACAGAGTTAAACCATACTTTTGATTGAGCAGTTTTGAAACACTCTGTCTGTAGAAAATGCAACTGGACATTCGTAGCGCTAAGTGGGTAATAGTGGAAAAAAGAATATGTTCAAATATAAACTACACAGAAGCATTGTATGAAACTTCTTTCTGTTCTGTGCATTCAACTAACAGAGTTGAACCTTACTTTTGATTGAGCCTTTCTGAAACACTCTTTCTGTAGAAACTGCAATTGGACATTCTGAGCGCTAAGAGGCCTCTATTGGGTAAAATAATATCTTCAAATAAAAACTACACAGAAGCATTGTGTGAAACTTATTTCTGATATGTTCATTAAGCTAACAGAGTTAAACCATACTTTTGATTGCGCAGTTCTGAACACTCTTTCTGTAGAAAATGCAAGTGGACATTCGGAGCGCTAAGAGGGTAATTGTGGAAAAAGGAATATATTCAAATATAAACTACACAGTAGCATTCTGTGAAAATTCTTTCTGTTCTGTGCATTCAACTAACAGAGTTGAACCTTACTTTTGATTGAGCCGTTCTGAAACACTCTTTCTGTAGAAACTGCAATTGGACATTCTGAGCGTTAAGAGGCCTATATTGGGAAAAAGAATGTCTACAAATAAAAACTACACAGAAGAATTGTGTGAAAATTCTTTCTGTTCTGTTTGTTCAACTAAAAGAGTTGAACCTTAGTTTTGATTGAGCCGTTCTGAAACACTCTTTCTGTAGAAAATGCAAGTGGAGATACGGAGCGCTAAGAGGGTAATAGTGGAAAAAGGAATGTCTTCAAATATAAACTACACAGAATCATTCGGTGAAACTTCTTTCTGATCTGTGCATTCAGCTAACAGGGTTAAACCATACTTTTGATTGAGCAGATCTGAACACTCTTTCTGTAGAAAATGCAACTGGACATTTGGAGCGCTAAGAGCGTAGTAGTGGAAAAAGGAATATATTCAAATATAAACTACACAGAAGCATTCTGTGAAACTTCTTTCTGATCTGAGCATTCAGCTAACAGAGTTAAACCATACTTTTGATTGAGCAGTTTTGAAACACTCTGTCTGTAGAAAATGCAACTGGACATTCGTAGCGCTAAGTGGGTAATAGTGGAATAAAGAATATGTTCAAATATAAACTACACAGAAGCATTGTATGAAACTTCTTTCTGTTCTGTGCATTCAACAAACAGAGTTGAACCTTACTTTTGATTGAGCCGTTCTGAAACACTCTTTCTGTAGAAACTGCAATTGGACATTCTGAGCGCTAAGAGGCCTATATGCGGAAAAAGAATGTCTACAAATAGAAACTACACAGAAGAATTGTGTGAAACTTCTTTCTGTTCTGTTTGTTCAACTAAAAGAGTTGAACCTTAGTTTTGATTGAGCCGGGCTGAAACAATCTTTCTGTAGAAAATGCAAGTGGAGATTCGGAGCGCTAAGAAGGTAATAGTGGAAAAAGGAATGTCTCCAAATATAAACTACACAGAATCATTCTGTGAAACTTCTTTCTGATCTGTGCATTCAGCTAACAGAGTTAAACCATACTTTTGATTGAGCAGATCTGAACACTCTTTCTGTAGAAAATGCAACTGGACATTTGGAGCGCTAAGAGAGTAGTAGTGGAAAAAGGAATATATTCAAATATAAACTACACAGAAGCATTCTGTGAAACTTCTTTCTGATCTGAGCATTCAGCTAACAGAGTTAAACCATACTTTTGATTGAGCAGTTTTGAAACACTCTGTCTGTAGAAAATGCAACTGGACATTCGTAGCGCTAAGTGGGTAATAGTGGAAAAAAGAATATGTTCAAATATAAACTACACAGAAGCATTGTATGAAACTTCTTTGTGTTCTGTGCATTCAACTAACAGAGTTGAACCTTACTTTTGATTGAGCCTTTCTGAAACACTCTTTCTGTAGAAACTGCAATTGGACATTCTGAGCGCTAAGAGGCCTATATTGGGAAAAATAATATCTTCAAATAAAAACTACACAGAAGCATTTTGTGAAACTTATTTCTGATATGTTCATTAAGCTAACAGAGTTAAACCATACTTTTGATTGCGCAGTTCTGAACACTCTTTCTGTAGAAAATGCAAGTGGACATTCGGAGCGCTAAGAGGGTAATAGTGTAAAAAGGAATATATTCAAATATAAACTACACAGTAGCATTCTGTGAAAATTCTTTCTGTTCTGTGCATTCAACTAACAGAGTTGAACCTTACTTTTGATTGAGCCGTTCTGAAACACTCTTTCTGTAGAAACTGCAATTGGACATTCTGAGCGTTAAGAGGCCTATATTGGGAAAAAGAATGTCTAAAAATAAAAACTACACAGAAGAATTGTGTGAAAATTCTTTCTGTTCTGTTTGTTCAACTAAAAGAGTTGAACCTTAGTTTTGATTGAGCCGTTCTGAAACACTCTTTCTGTAGAAAATGCAAGTGGAGATTCGGAGCGCTAAGAGGGTAATAGTGGAAAAAGGAATGTCTTCAAATATAAACTACACAGAATCATTCGGTGAAACTTCTTTCCGATCTGTGCATTCAGCTAACAGAGTTAAACCATACTTTTGATTGAGCAGATCTGAACACTCTTTCTGTAGAAAATGCAACTGGACATTTGGAGCGCTAAGAGCGTAGTAGTGGAAAAAGGAATATATTCAAATATAAACTAAACAGAAGCATTCTGTGAAACTTCTTTCTGATCTGAGCATTCAGCTAACAGAGTTAAACCATACTTTTGATTGAGCAGTTTTGAAACACTCTGTCTGTAGAAAATGCAACTGGACATTCGTAGCGCTAAGTGGGTAATAGTGGAATAAAGAATATGTTCAAATATAAACTACACAGAAGCATTGTATGAAACTTCTTTCTGTTCTATGCATTCAACAAACAGAGTTGAACCATACTTTTGATTGAGCCGTTCTGAAACACTCTTTCTGTAGAAACTGCAATTGGACATTTTGAGCGCTAAGAGGCCTATATGGGGAAAAAGAATGTCTACAAATAAAAACTACACAGAAGAATTGTGTGAAACTTCTTTCTGTTCTGTTTGTTCAACTAAAAGAGTTGAACCTTAGTTTTGATTGAGCCGTGCTGAAACAATCTTTCTGTAGAAAATGCAAGTGGAGATTTGGAGCGCTAAGAAGGTAATAGTGGAAAAAGGAATGTCTCCAAATATAAACTACACAGAATCATTCTGTGAAACTTCTTTCTGATCTGTGCATTCAGCTAACAGAGTTAAACCATACTTTTGATTGAGCAGATCTGAACACTCTTTCTGTAGAAAATGCAACTGGACATTTGGAGCGCTAAGAGAGTAGTAGTGGAAAAAGGAATATATTCAAATATAAACTACACAGAAGCATTCTGTGAAACTTCTTTCTGATCTGAGCATTCAGCTAACAGAGTTAAACCATACTTTTGATTGAGCAGTTTTGAAACACTCTGTCTGTAGAAAATGCAACTGGACATTCGTAGCGCTAAGTGGGTAATAGTGGAAAAAAGAATATGTTCAAATATAAACTACACAGAAGCATTGTATGAAACTTCTTTCTGTTCTGTGCATTCAACTAACAGAGTTGAACCTTACTTTTGATTGAGCCTTTCTGAAACACTCTTTCTGTAGAAACTGCAATTGGACATTCTGAGCGCTAAGAGGCCTATATTGGGAAAAATAATATCTTCAAATAAAAACTACACAGAAGCATTGTGTGAAACTTATTTCTGATATGTTCATTAAGCTAACAGAGTTAAACCATACTTTTGATTGCGCAGTTCTGAACACTCTTTCTGTAGAAAATGCAAGTGGACATTCGGAGCGCTAAGAGGGTAATAGTGGAAAAAGGAATATATTCAAATATAAACTACACAGTAGCATTCTGTGAAAATTCTTTCTGTTCTGTGCATTCAACTAACAGAGTTGAACCTTACTTTTGATTGAGCCGTTCTGAAACACTCTTTCTGTAGAAACTGCAATTGGACATTCTGAGCGTTAAGAGGCCTATATTGGGAAAAAGAATGTCTACAAATAAAAACTACACAGAAGAATTGTGTGAAACTTCTTTCTGTTCTGTTTGTTCAACTAAAAGAGTTGAACCTTAGTTTTGATTGAGCCGTTCTGAAACACTCTTTCTGTAGAAAATGCAAGTGGAGATTCGGAGCGCTAAGAGGGTAATAGTGGAAAAAGGAATGTCTTCAAATATAAACTACACAGAATCATTCGGTGAAACTTCTTTCTGATCTGTGCATTCAGCTAACAGAGTTAAACCATACTTTTGATTGAGCAGATCTGAACACTCTTTCTGTAGAAAATTCAACTGGACATTTGGAGCGCTAAGAGCGTAGTAGTGGAAAAAGGAATATATTCAAATATAAACTACACAGAAGCATTCTGTGAAACTTCTTTCTGATCTGAGCATTCAGCTAACAGAGTTAAACCATACTTTTGATTGAGCAGTTTTGAAACACTCTGTCTGTAGAAAATGCAACTGGACATTCGTAGCGCTAAGTGGGTAATAGTGGAAAAAAGAATATGTTCAAATATAAACTACACAGAAGCATTGCATGAAACTTCTTTCTGTTCTGTGCATTCAACTAACAGAGTTGAACCTTACTTTTGATTGAGCCGTTCTGAAACACTCTTTCTGTAGAAACTGCAATTGGACATTCTGAGAGCTAAGAGGCCTATATTGGGAAAAAGAATGTCTACAAATAAAAACTACACAGAAGAATTGTGTGAAACTTCTTTCTGTTCTGTTTGTTCAACTAAAAGATTTGAACCTTAGTTTTGATTGAGCCGTTCTGAAACACTCTTTCTGTAGAAACTGCAATTGGACATGCTAAGCGCTAAGAGGCCTACATTGGGAAAAAGATTATCTTCAAATAAAAACTACACAGATGCATTCTGTGCAACTTATTTCTGATCTGTAAATTCAGTTAACAGAGATAAAACATATTTTTGATTGAGCAGTTATGAAACACTCTTTTTGTAGAAAATGCAAGTGGAGATTCGGAGCGCTAAGAGGGTAATAGTGGAAAAAGGAATGTCTTCAAATATAAACTACACAGAATCATTCGGTGAAACTTCTTTCTGATCTGCGCATTCAGCTAACAGAGTTAAACCATATTTTTGATTGAGCAGATCTGAACACTCTTTCTGTTGAAAATGCAACTGGACATTTGGAGCGCTAAAAGCGTATTAGTGGAAAAAGGAATATATTCAAATATAAACTACACAGAAGCACTCTGTGAAACTTCTTTCTGATCTGAGCATTCAGCTAACAGAGTTAAACCATACTTTTGATTGAGCAGTTTTGAAACACTCTGTCTGTAGAAAATGCAACTGGACATTCGTAGCGCTAAGTGGGTAATAGTGGAAAAGAGAATATGTTCCAATATAAACTACACAGAAGCATTGTATGAAACTTCTTTCTGTTCTGTGCATTCAACTAACAGAGTTGAACCTTACTTTTGATTGAGCCGTTCTGAAACACTCTTTCTGTAGAAACTGCAATTGGACATTCTGAGCGCTAAGAGGCCTATATTGGGAAAAAGAATGTCTACAAATAAAAACTACACAGAAGAATTGTGTGAAACTTCTTTCTGTTCTGTTTGTTCAACTAAAAGAGTTGAACCTAAGTTTTGATTGAGCCGTTCTGAAACACTCTTTCTGTAGAAAATGCAAGTGGAGATTCGGAGCGCTAAGAGGGTAATAGTGGAAAAAGGAATGTCTCCAAATATAAACTACACAGAATAATTCTGTGAAACTTCTTTCTGATCTGTGCATTCAGCTAACAGAGTTAAACCATACTTTTGATTCAGCAGATCTGAACACTCTTTCTGTAGAAAATGCAACTGGACATTTGGAGCGCTAAGAGAGTAGTAGTGGAAAAAGGAATATATTCAAATATAAACTACACAGAAGCATTCTGTGAAACTTCTTTCTGATCTGAGCATTCAGCTAACAGAGTTAAACCATACTTTTGATTGAGCAGTTTTGAAACACTCTGTCTGTAGAAAATGCAACTGGACATTCGTAGCGCTAAGTGGGTAATAGTGGAAAAAAGAATATGTTCAAATATAAACTACACAGAAGCATTGTATGAAACTACTTTCTGTTCTGTGCATTCAACTAACAGAGTTGAACCTTACTATTGATTGAGCATTTCTGAAACACTCTTTCTGTAGAAACTGCAATTGGACATTCTGAGCGCTAAGAGGCCTATATTGGGAAAAATAATATCTTCAAATAAAAACTACACAGAAGCATTGTGTGAAACTTATTTCTGATATGTTCATTAAGCTAACAGAGTTAAACCATACTTTTGATTGCGCAGTTCTGAACACTCTTTCTGTAGAAAATGCAAGTGGACATTCGGAGCGCTAAGAGGGTAATAGTGGAAAAAGGAACATATTCAAATATAAACTACACAGTAGCATTCTGTGAAAATACTTTCTGTTCTGTGCATTCAACTAACAGAGTTGAACCTTACTTTTGATTGAGCCGTTCTGAAACACTCTTTCTGTAGAAACTGCAATTGGACATGCTAAGCGCTAAGAGGCCTACATTGGGAAAAAGAATATCTTCAAATAAAAACTACACAGATGCATTCTGTGAAACTTATTTCTGATCTGTAAATTCAGTTAACAGAGATAAAACATATTTTTGATTGAGCAGTTATGAAACACTCTTTTTGTAGAAAATGCAAGTGGAGATTCGGAGCGCTAAGAGGGTAATAGTGGAAAAAGGAATGTCTTCAAATATAAACTACACAGAATCATTCGGTGAAACTTATTCCTGATCTGTGCATTCAGCTAACAGAGTTATACTATACTTTTGATTGAGCAGATCTGAACACTCTTTCCGTAGAAAATGCAACTGGACATTTGGAGCGCTAAGAGCGTAGTAGTGGAAAAAGGAATATATTCAAATATAAACTACACAGAAGCATTCTGTGAAACTTCCTTCTGATCTGAGCATTCAGCTAACAGAGTTAAACCATACTTTTGATTGAGCAGTTTTGAAACACTCTGTCTGTAGAAAATGCAACTGGACATTCGTAGCGCTAAGTGGGTAATAGTGGAAAAAAGAATATGTTCAAATATAAACTACACAGAAACATTTTATGAAACTTCTTTCTGTTCTGTGCATTCAACTAACAGAGTTGAACCTTACTTTTGATTGAGCCGTTCTGAAACACTCTTTCTGTAGAAACTGCAATTGGACATTCTGAGCGCTAAGAGGCCTATATTGGGAAAAAGAATGTCTACAAATAAAAACTACACAGAAGAATTGTGTGAAACTTCTTTCTGTTCTGTTTGTTCAACTAAAAGAGTTGAACGTTAGTTTTGATTGAGCCGTTCTGAAACACTCTTTCTGTAGAAAATGCAAGTGGAGATTCGGAGCGCTAAGAGGGTAGCAGTGGAAAAAGGAATATATTCAAATATAAACTACACAGAAGCATTCTGTGAAACTTCTTTCTGATCTGAGCATTCAGCTAACAGAGTTAAACCATACTTTTGATTGAGCAGTTTTGAAACACTCTGTCTGTAGAAAATGCAACTGGACATTCGTAGCACTAAGTGGGTAATAGTGGAAAAAAGAATATGTTCAAATATAAACTACACAGAAGCATTCTGTGAAACTTCTTTCTGATCTGAGCATTCAGCTAACAGAGTTAAACCATACTTTTGATTGAGCAGTTTTGAAACACTCTGTCTGTAGAAAATGCAACTGGACATTCGTAGCGCTAAGTGGGTAATAGTGGAAAAAAGAATATGTTCAAATATAAACTACACAGAAGCATTGTATGAAACTTCTTTCTGTTCTGTGCATTCAACTAACAGAGTTGAACCTTACTTTTGATTGAGCCTTTCTGAAACACTCTTTCTGTAGAAACTGCAATTGGACATTCTGAGCGCTAAGAGGCCTCTATTGGGAAAAATAATATCTTCAAATAAAAACTACACAGAAGCATTGTGTGAAACTTATTTCTGATATGTTCATTAAGCTAACAGAGTTAAACCAATGTTTTGATTGCGCAGTTCTGAACACTCTTTCTGTAGAAAATGCAAGTGGACATTCGGAGAGGTAAGAGGTTAATAGAGGAAAAAGGAATATATTCAAATATAAACTACACAGTAGCATTCTGTGAAAATTCTTTCTGTTCTGTGCATTCAACTAACAAAGTTGAACCTTACTTTTGATTGAGCCGTTCTGAAACACTCTTTCTGAAGAAACTGCAATTGGACATGCTAAGCGCTAAGAGGCCTACATTGGGAAAAAGAATATCTTCAAATAAAAACTACACAGATGCATTCTGTGAAAATTATTTCTGATCTGTAAATTCAGTTAACAGAGATAAAACATATTTTTGATTGAGCAGTTATGAAACACTCTTTTTGTAGAAAATGCAAGTGGAGATTCGGAGCGCTAAGAGGGTAATAGTGGAAAAAGGAATGTCTTCAAATATAAACTACACAGAATCATTCGGTGAAACTTCTTTCTGATCTGTGCATTCAGCTAACAGAGTTAAACCATACTTTTGACTGAGCAGATCTGAACACTCTTTCTGTAGAAAATGCAACTGGACATTTGGAGCGGTAAGAGCGTAGTAGTTGAAAAAGGAATATATTCAAATATAAACTACACAGAAGCCTTCTGTGAAACTTCTTTCTGATCTGAGCATTCAGCTAACAGAGTTAAACCATACTTTTGATTGAGCAGTTTTGAAACACTCTGTCTGTAGAAAATGCAACTGGACATTCGTAGCGCTAAGTGGGTAATAGTGGAAAAAAGAATATGTTCCAATATAAACTACACAGAAGCATTGTATGAAACTTCTTTCTGTTCTGTGCATTCAACTAACAGAGTTGAACCTTACTTTTGATTGAGCCGTTCTGAAACACTCTTTCTGTAGAAACTGCAATTGGACATTCTGAGCGCTAAGAGGCCTATATTGGGAAAAAGAATGTCTACAAATAAAAACTACACAGAAGAATTGTGTGAAACTTCTTTCTGTTCTGTTTGTTCAACTAAAAGAGTTGAACCTAAGTTTTGATTGAGCCGTTCTGAAACACTCTTTCTGTAGAAAATGCAAGTGGAGATTCGGAGCGCTAAGAGGGTAATAGTGGAAAAAGGAATGTCTCCAAATATAAACTACACAGAATAATTCTGTGAAACTTCTTTCTGATCTGTGCATTCAGCTAACAGAGTTAAACCATACTTTTGATTCAGCAGATCTGAACACTCTTTCTGTAGAAAATGCAACTGGACATTTGGAGCGCTAAGAGAGTAGTAGTGGAAAAAGGAATATATTCAAATATAAACTACACAGAAGCATTCTGTGAAACTTCTTTCTGATCTGAGCATTCAGCTAACAGAGTTAAACCATACTTTTGATTGAGCAGTTTTGAAACACTCTGTCTGTAGAAAATGCAACTGGACATTCGTAGCGCTAAGTGGGTAATAGTGGAAAAAAGAATATGTTCAAATATAAACTACACAGAAGCATTGTATGAAACTACTTTCTGTTCTGTGCATTCAACTAACAGAGTTGAACCTTACTATTGATTGAGCATTTCTGAAACACTCTTTCTGTAGAAACTGCAATTGGACATTCTGAGCGCTAAGAGGCCTATATTGGGAAAAATAATATCTTCAAATAAAAACTACACAGAAGCATTGTGTGAAACTTATTTCTGATATGTTCATTAAGCTAACAGAGTTAAACCATACTTTTGATTGCGCAGTTCTGAACACTCTTTCTGTAGAAAATGCAAGTGGACATTCGGAGCGCTAAGAGGGTAATAGTGGAAAAAGGAACATATTCAAATATAAACTACACAGTAGCATTCTGTGAAAATACTTTCTGTTCTGTGCATTCAACTAACAGAGTTGAACCTTACTTTTGATTGAGCCGTTCTGAAACACTCTTTCTGTAGAAACTGCAATTGGACATGCTAATCGCTAAGAGGCCTACATTGGGAAAAAGAATATCTTCAAATAAAAACTACACAGATGCATTCTGTGAAACTTATTTCTGATCTGTAAATTCAGTTAACAGAGATAAAACATATTTTTGATTGAGCAGTTATGAAACACTCTTTTTGTAGAAAATGCAAGTGGAGATTCGGAGCGCTAAGAGGGTAATAGTGGAAAAAGGAATGTCTTCAAATATAAACTACACAGAATCATTCGGTGAAACTTATTCCTGATCTGTGCATTCAGCTAACAGAGTTATACTATACTTTTGATTGAGCAGATCTGAACACTCTTTCCGTAGAAAATGCAACTGGACATTTGGAGCGCTAAGAGCGTAGTAGTGGAAAAAGGAATATATTGAAATATAAACTACACAGAAGCATTCTGTGAGACTTCTTTCTGATCTGAGCATTCAGCTAACAGAGTTAAACCATACTTTTGATTGAGCAGTTTTGAAACACTCTGTCTGTAGAAAATGCAACTGGACATTCGTAGCGCTAAGTGGGTAATAGTGGAAAAAAGAATATGTTCAAATATAAACTACACAGAAGCATTTTATGAAACTTCTTTCTGTTCTGTGCATTCAACTAACAGAGTTGAACCTTACTTTTGATTGAGCCGTTCTGAAACACTCTTTCTGTAGAAACTGCAATTGGACATTCTGAGCGCTAAGAGGCCTATATTGGGAAAAAGAATGTCTACAAATAAAAACTACACAGAAGAATTGTGTGAAACTTCTTTCTGTTCTGTTTGTTCAACTAAAAGAGTTGAACGTTAGTTTTGATTGAGCCGTTCTGAAACACTCTTTCTGTAGAAAATGCAACTGGACATTTGGAGCGCTAAGAGCGTAGTAGTGGAAAAAGGAATATATTCAAATATAAACTAAACAGAAGCATTCTGTGAAACTTCTTTCTGATCTGAGCATACAGCTAACAGAGTTAAACCATACTTTTGATTGAGCAGATCTGAACACTCTTTCTGTAGAAAATGCAACTGGACATTTGGAGCGCTAAGAGAGTAGTAGTGGAAAAAGGAATATATTCAAATATAAACTACACAGAAGCATTCTGTGAAACTTCTTTCTGATCTGAGCATTCAGCTAACAGATTTAAACCATACTTATGATTGAGCAGTTTTGAAACACTCTGTCTGTAGAAAATGCAACTGGACATTCGTAGCGCTAAGTGGCTAATAGTGGAAAAAAGAATATGTTCAAATATAAACTACACAGAAGCATTGTATGAAACTTCTTTCTGTTCTGTGCATTCAACTAACAGAGTTGAACCTTACTTTTGATTGAGCCTTTCTGAAACACTCTTTCTGTAGAAACTGCAATTGGACATTCTGAGTGCTAAGAGGCCTCTATTGGGAAAAATAATATCTTCAAATAAAAACTACACAGAAGCATTGTGTGAAACTTATTTCTGATATGTTCATTAAGCTAACAGAGTTAAACCATACTTTTGATTGCGCAGTTCTGAACACTCTTTCTGTAGAAAATGCAAGTGGACATTCGGAGCGCTAAGAGGGTAATAGTGGAAAAAGGAATATATTCAAATATAAACTACACAGTAGCATTCTGTGAAAATTCTTTCTGTGCTGTGCATTCAACTAACAGATTTGAACCTTACTTTTGATTGAGCCGTTCTGAAACACTCTTTCTGTAGAAACTGCAATTGGACATGCTAAGCGCTAAGAAGCCTACATTGGGAAAAAGAATATCTTCAAATAAAAACTACACAGATGCATTCTGTGAAAATTATTTCTGATGTGTAAATTCAGTTAACAGAGATAAAACATATTTTTGATTGAGCAGTTATGAAACACTCTTTTTGTAGAAAATGCAAGTGGAGATTCGGAGCGCTAAGAAGGTAATAGTGGAAAAAGGAATGTCTTCAAATATAAACTACACAGAATCATTCGGTGAAACTTCTTTCTGATCTGTGCATTCAGCTAACAGAGTTAAACCATACTTTTGATTGAGCAGATCTGAACAGTCTTTCTGTAGAAAATGCAACTGGACATTTGGAGCGCTAAGAGCTTAGTATTGGAAAAAGGAATAATTTCAAATATAAACTACACAGAAGCCTTCTGTGAAACTTCTTTCTGATCTGAGCATTCAGCTAACAGAGTTAAACCATACTTTTCATTGAGCAGTTTTGAAACACTCTGTCTGTAGAAAATGCAACTGGACATTCGTATTGCTAAGTGGGTAATAGTGGAAAAAAGAATATGTTCAAATATAAACTACACAGAAGCATTGTATGAAACTTCTTTCTGTTCTGTGCATTCAACTAACAGAGTTGAACCTTACTTTTGATTGAGCCGTTCTGAAACACTCTTTTGGTAGAAACGGCAATTGGACATTCTGAGCGCTAAGAGGCCTATATTGGGAAAAAGAATGTCTACAAATAAAAACTACACACATGAATTGTGTGAAACTTCTTTCTGTTCTGTTTGTTCAACTAAAAGAGTTGAACCTTAGTTTTGATTGAGCCGTTCTGAAACACTCTTTCTGTAGAAAATGCAAGTGGAGATTCGGAGCGCTAAGAGGGTAATAGTGGAAAAAGGAATGTCTCCAAATATAAACTACACAGAATCATCTGTGAAACTTCTTTCTGATCTGTGCATTCAGCTAACAGAGTTAAACCATACTTTTGATTGAGCAGATCTGAACACTCTTTCTGTAGAAAATGCAACTGGACATTTGGAGCGCTAAGAGCGTAGTAGTGGAAAAAGGAATATATTCAAATATAAACTACACAGAAGCATTCTGTGAAACTTCTTTCTGATCTGAGCATTCAGCTAACAGAGTTAAACCATACTTTTGATTGAGCAGTTTTGAAACACTCTGTCTGTAGAAAATGCAACTGGACATTCGTAGCGCTAATTGGGTAATAGTGGAAAAAAGAATATGTTCAAATATAAACTACACAGAAGCATTGTATGAAACTTCTTTCTGTTCTGTGCATTCAACTAACAGAGTTGAACCTCACTTTTGATTGAGCCTTTCTGAAACACTCTTTCTGTAGAAACTGCAATTGGACATTCTGAGCGCTAAGAGGCCTCTATTGGGAAAAATAATATCTTCAAATAAAAACTACACAGAAGCATTGTGTGAAACTTATTTCTGATATGTTCATTAAGCTAACAGAGTTAAACCATAGTTTTGATTGCGCAGTTCTGAACACTCTTTCTGTAGAAAATGCAAGTGGACATTCGGAGCGCTAAGAGGGTAATAGTGGAAAAAGGAATATATTCAAATATAAACTACACAGTAGCATTCTGTGAAAATTCTTTCTGTTCTGTGCATTCAACTAACAGAGTTGAACCTTACTTTTGATTGAGCCGTTCTGAAACACTCTTTCTGAAGAAACTGCAATTGGACATGCTAAGCGCTAAGAGGCCTACATTGGGAAAAAGAATATCTTCAAATAAAAACTACACAGATGCATTCTGTGAAAATTATTTCTGATCTGTAAATTCAGTTAACAGAGATAAAACATATTTTTGATTGAGCAGTTATGAAACACTCTTTTTGTAGAAAATGCAAGTGGAGATTCGGAGCGCTAAGAGGGTAATAGTGGAAAAAGGAATGTCTTCAAATATAAACTACACAGAATCATTCGGTGAAACTTCTTTCTGATCTGTGCATTCAGCTAACAGTGTTAAACCATACTTTTGACTGAGCAGATCTGAACACTCTTTCTGTAGAAAATGCAACTGGACATTTGGAGCGCTAAGAGCGTAGTAGTTGAAAAAGGAATATATTCAAATATAAACTACACAGAAGCCTTCTGTGAAACTTCTTTCTGATCTGAGCATTCAGCTAACAGAGTTAAACCATACTTTTGATTGAGCAGTTTTGAAACACTCTGTCTGTAGAAAATGCAACTGGACATTCGTAGCGCTAAGTGGGTAATAGTGCAAAAAAGAATATGTTCAAATATAAACTACACAGAAGCATTGTATGAAACTTCTTTCTGTTCTGTGCATTCAACTAACAGAGTTGAACCTTACTTTTGATTGAGCCGTTCTGAAACACTCTTTCTGTAGAAACTGCAATTGGACATTCTGAGCGCTAAGAGGCCTATATTGGGAAAAAGAATGTCTACAAATAAAAACTACACAGAAGAATTGTGTGAAACTTCTTTCTGTTCTGTTTGTTCAAGTAAAAGAGTTGAACCTTAGTTTTGATTGAGCCGTTCTGAAACACTCTTTCTGTAGAAAATGCAAGTGGAGATTCGGAGCGCTAATAGGGTAATAGTGGAAAAAGGAATGTCTCCAAATATAAACTACACAGAATCATTCTGTGAAACTTCTTTCTGATCTGTGCATTCAGCTAACAGAGTTAAACCATACTTTTGATTGAGCAGATCTGAACACTCTTTCTGTAGAAAATGCAACTGGACATTTGGAGCGCTAAGAGAGTAGTAGTGGAAAAAGGAATATATTCATATATAAACTACACAGAAGCATTCTGTGAAACTTCTTTCTGATCTGAGCATTCAGCTAACAGTGTTAAACCATACTTTTGATTGAGCAGTTTTGAAACACTCTGTCTGTAGAAAATGCAATTGGACATTCGTAGCGCTAAGTGGGTAATAGTGGAAAAAAGAGTATGTTCAGATATAAACTACACAGAAGCATTGTATGAAACTTCTTTCTGTTCTGTGCATTCAACTAACAGAGTTGAACCTTACTTTTGATTGAGCCTTTCTGAAACACTCTTTCTGTAGAAACTGCAATTGGACATTCTGAGCGCTAAGAGGCCTCTATTGGGAAAAATAATATCTTCAAATAAAAACTACACAGAAGCATTGTGTGAAACTTATTTCTGATATGTTCATTAAGCTAACAGAGTTAAACCATACTTTTGGTTGCGCAGTTCTTAACACTCTTTCTGTAGAAAATGCAAGTGGACATTCGGAGCGCTAAGAGGGTAATAGTGGAAAAAGGAATATATTCAAATATAAACTACACAGTAGCATTCTGTGAAAATTCTTTCTGTTCTGTGCATTCAACTAACAGAGTTGAACCTTACTTTTGATTGAGCCGTTCTGAAACACTCTTTCTGTAGAAACTGCAATTGGACATTCTGAGCGTTAAGAGGCCTATATTGGGAAAAAGAATATCTTCAAATAAAAACTACACAGAAGCATTGTGTGAAACTTATTTCTGATATGTTCATTAAGCTAACAGAGTTAAACCATACTTTTGATTGCGCAGTTCTGAACACTCTTTCTGTAGAAAATGCAAGTGGACATTCGGAGCGCTAAGAGGGTAATAGTGGAAAAAGGAACATATTCAAATATAAACTACACAGTAGCATTCTGTGAAAATACTTTCTGTTCTGTGCATTCAACTAACAGAGTTGAACCTTACTTTTGATTGAGCCGTTCTGAAACACTCTTTCTGTAGAAACTGCAATTGGACATGCTAAGCGCTAAGAGGCCTACATTGGGAAAAAGAATATCTTCAAATAAAAACTACACAGATGCATTCTGTGAAACTTATTTCTGATCTGTAAATTCAGTTAACAGAGATAAAACATATTTTTGATTGAGCAGTTATGAAACACTCTTTTTGTAGAAAATGCAAGTGGAGATTCGGAGCGCTAAGAGGGTAATAGTGGAAAAAGGAATGTCTTCAAATATAAACTACACAGAATCATTCGGTGAAAGTTATTCCTGATCTGTGCATTCAGCTAACAGAGTTATACTATACTTTTGATTGAGCAGATCTGAACACTCTTTCCGTAGAAAATGCAACTGGACATTTGGAGCGCTAAGAGCGTAGTAGTGGAAAAAGGAATATATTCAAATATAAACTACACAGAAGCATTCTGTGAAACTTCTTTCTGATCTGAGCATTCAGCTAACAGAGTTAAACCATACTTTTGATTGAGCAGTTTTGAAACACTCTGTCTGTAGAAAATGCAACTGGACATTCGTAGCGCTAAGTGGGTAATAGTGGAAAAAAGAATATGTTCAAATATAAACTACACAGAAGCATTTTATGAAACTTCTTTCTGTTCTGTGCATTCAACTAACAGAGTTGAACCTTACTTTTGATTGAGCCGTTCTGAAACACTCTTTCTGTAGAAACTGCAATTGGACATTCTGAGCGCTAAGAGGCCTATATTGGGAAAAAGAATGTCTACAAATAAAAACTACACAGAAGAATTGTGTGAAACTTCTTTCTGTTCTGTTTGTTCAACTAAAAGAGTTGAACGTTAGTTTTGATTGAGCCGTTCTGAAACACTCTTTCTGTAGAAAATGCAACTGGACATTTGGAGCGCTAAGAGCGTAGTAGTGGAAAAAGGAATATATTCAAATATAAACTAAACAGAAGCATTCTGTGAAACTTCTTTCTGATCTGAGCATACAGCTAACAGAGTTAAACCATACTTTTGATTGAGCAGATCTGAACACTCTTTCTGTAGAAAATGCAACTGGACATTTGGAGCGCTAAGAGAGTAGTAGTGGAAAAAGGAATATATTCAAATATAAACTACACAGAAGCTTTCTGTAAAACTTCTTTCTGATCTGAGCATTCAGCTAACAGATTTAAACCATACTTATGATTGAGCAGTTTTGAAACACTCTGTCTGTAGAAAATGCAACTGGACATTCGTAGCGCTAAGTGGCTAATAGTGGAAAAAAGAATATGTTCAAATATAAACTACACAGAAGCATTGTATGAAACTTCTTTCTGTTCTGTGCATTCAACTAACAGAGTTGAACCTTACTTTTGATTGAGCCTTTCTGAAACACTCTTTCTGTAGAAACTGCAATTGGACATTCTGAGCGCTAAGAGGCCTCTATTGGGAAAAATAATATCTTCAAATAAAAACTACACAGAAGCATTGTGTGAAACTTATTTCTGATATGTTCATTAAGCTAACAGAGTTAAACCATACTTTTGATTGCGCAGTTCTGAACACTCTTTCTGTAGAAAATGCAAGTGGACATTCGGAGCGCTAAGAGGGTAATAGTGGAAAAAGGAATATATTCAAATATAAACTACACAGTAGCATTCTGTGAAAATTCTTTCTGTTCTGTGCATTCAACTAACAGAGTTGAACCTTACTTTTGATTGAGCCGTTCTGAAACACTCTTTCTGTAGAAACTGCAATTGGACATGCTAAGCGCTAAGAGGCCTACATTGGGAAAAAGAATATCTTCAAATAAAAACTACACAGATGCATTCTGTGAAAATTATTTCTGATGTGTAAATTCAGTTAACAGAGATAAAACATATTTTTGATTGAGCAGTTATGAAACACTCTTTTTGTAGAAAATGCAAGTGGAGATTCGGAGCGCTAAGAGGGTAATAGTGGAAAAAGGAATGTCTTCAAATATAAACTACACAGAATCATTCGGTGAAACTTCTTTCTGATCTGTGCATTCAGCTAACAGAGTTAAACCATACTTTTGATTGAGCAGATCTGAACAGTCTTTCTGTAGAAAATGCAACTGGACAATTGGAGCGCTAAGAGCGTAGTATTAAAAAAAGGAATAATTTCAAATATAAACTACACAGAAGCCTTCTGTGAAACTTCTTTCTGATCTGAGCATTCAGCTAACAGAGTTAAACCATACTTTTCATTGAGCAGTTTTGAAACACTCTGTCTGTAGAAAATGCAACTGGACATTCGTAGTGCTAAGTGGGTAATAGTGGAAAAAAGAATATGTTCAAATATAAACTACACAGAAGCATTGTATGAAACTTCTTTCTGTTCTGTGCATTCAACTAACAGAGTTGAACCTTACTTTTGATTGAGCCGTTCTGAAACACTCTTTTGGTAGAAACGGCAATTGGACATTCTGAGCGCTAAGAGGCCTATATTGGGAAAAAGAATGTCTACAAATAAAAACTACACACATGAATTGTGTGAAACTTCTTTCTGTTCTGTTTGTTCAACTAAAAGAGTTGAACCTTAGTTTTGATTGAGCCGTTCTGAAACACTCTTTCTGTAGAAAATGCAAGTGGAGATTCGGAGCGCTAAGAGGGTAATAGTGGAAAAAGGAATGTCTCCAAATATAAACTACACAGAATCATCTGTGAAACTTCTTTCTGATCTGTGCATTCAGCTAACAGAGTTAAGCCATACTTTTGATTGAGCAGATCTGAACACTCTTTCTGTAGAAAATGCAACTGGACATTTGGAGCGCTAAGAGAGTAGTAGTGGAAAAAGGAATATATTCAATTACTTTTGATTGAGCCTTTCTGAAACACTCTTTCTGTAGAAACTGCAATTGGACATTCTGAGCGCTAAGAGGCCTCTATTGGGAAACATAATATCTTCAAATAAAAACTACACAGAAGCATTGTGTGAAACTTATTTCTGATATGTTCATTAAGCTAACAGAGATAAACCATACTTTTGATTGCCCAGTTCTGAACACTCTTTCTCTAGAAAATGCAAGTGGACATTCGGAGCGCTAAGAGGGTAATAGTGGAAAAAGGAATATATTCAAATATAAACTACACAGTAGCATTCTGTGAAACTTATTTCTGATCTGTAAATTCAGTTAACAGAGATAAAACATATTTTTGATTGAGCAGTTATGAAACACTCTTTTTGTAGAAAATGCAAGTGGAGATTCGGAGCGCTAAGAGAGTAATAGTGGAAAAAGGAATGTCTTCAAATATAAACTACACAGAAGCATTGAATGAAATTTCTTTGTGTTCTGTGCATTCAACTAACAGAGTTGAACCTTACTTTTGATTGAGCCGTTCTGAAACACTCTTTCTGTAGAAACTGCAATTGGACATTCTGAGCGCTAAGAGGCCTATATGGGGAAAAAGAATGTCTACAAATAAAAACTACACAGAAGAATTGTGTGAAACTTCTTTCTGTTCTGTTTGTTCAACTAAAAGTGTTGAACCTTAGTTTTGATTGAGCCGTTCTGAAACACTCTTTCTGTAGAAAATGCAAGTGGAGATTCGGAGCGCTAAGAGGGTAATAGTGGAAAAAGGAATGTCTCCAAATATAAACTACACAGAATCATTCTGTGAAACTTCTTTCTGATCTGTGCATTCAGCTAACAGAGTTAAACCATACTTTTGATTGAGCAGATCTGAACACTCTTTCTGTAGAAAATGCAACTGGACATTTGGAGCGCTAAGAGAGTAGTAGTGGAAAAAGGAATATATTCAAATATAAACTACACAGAAGCATTCTGTGAAACTTCTTTCTGATCTGAGCATTCAGCTAACAGAGTTAAACCATACTTTTGATTGAGCAGTTTTGAAACACTCTGTCTGTAGAAAATGCAACTGGACATTCGTAGCGCTAAGTGGGTAATAGTGGAAAAAAGAATATGTTCAAATATAAACTACACAGAAACATTGTATGAAACTTCTTTCTGTTCTGTGCTTTCAACTAACAGAGTTGAACCTTACTTTTAATTGAGCCTTTCTGAAACACTCTTTCTGTAGAAACTGCAATTGGACATTCTGAGCGCTAAGAGGCCTCTATTGGGAAAAATAATATCTTCAAATAAAAACTACACAGAAGCATTTTGTGAAACTTATTTCTGATATGTTCATTATGCTAACAGAGTTAAACCATACTTTTGATTGCGCAGTTCTGAACACTCTTTCTGTAGAAAATGCAAGTGGACATTCGGAGCGCTAAGAGGGTAATAGTGGAAAAAGGAATATATTCAAAAATAAACTACACAGTAGCATTCTGTGAAAATTCTTTCTGTTCTGTGCATTCAACTAACAGAGTTGAACCTTACTTTTGATTGAGCCGTTCTGAAACACTCTTTCTGTAGAAACTGCAATTGGACATGCTAAGCGCTAAGAGGCCTACATTGGGAAAAAGAATATCTTCAAATAAAAACTACACAGATGCATTCTGTGAAACTTATTTCTGATCTGTAAATTCAGTTAACAGATATAAAACATATTTTTGATTGAGCAGTTATGAAACACTCTTTTTGTAGAAAATGCAAGTGGAGATTCGGAGCGCTAAGAGGGTAACAGTGGAAAAATGAATGTCTTCAAATATAAACTACACAGAATCATTCGGTGAAACTTATTCCTGATCTGTGCATTCAGCTAACAGAGTTAAACCATACTTTTTATTGAGCAGATCTGAACACTCTTTCTGTAGAAAATGCAACTGGACATTTGGAGCGCTAAGAGCGTAGTAGTGGAAAAAGGAATATATTCAAATATAAACTACACAGAAGCATTCTGTGAAACTTCTTTCTGATCTGAGCATTCAACTAACAGAGTTAAACCATACTTTTGATTGAGCAGTTTTGAAACACTCTGTCTGTAGAAAATGCAACTGGACATTCGTAGCGCTAGGTGGGTAATAGTGGAAAAAAGAATATGTTCAAATGTAAACTACACAGAAGCATTGTATGAAACTTCTTTCTGTTCTGTGCATTCAACTAAAAGAGTTGAACCTTAGTTTTGATTGGGCCGTTCTGAAACACTCTTTCTGTAGAAAATGCAAGTGGAGATTCGGAGCGCTAAGAGGGTAATAGTGGGAAAAGGAATGTCTCCAAATATAAACTACACAGAATCATTCGGTGAAACTTCTTTCTGATCTGTGCATTCAGCTAACAGAGTTAAACCATACTTTTGATTGAGCAGATCTGAACACTCTTTCTGTAGAAAATGCAACTGGACATTTGGAGCGCTAAGAGAGTAGTAGTGGAAAAAGGAATATATTCAAATATAAACTACACAGAAGCATTCTGTGAAACTTCTTTCTGATCTGAGCATTCAGCTAACAGAGTTAAACCATACTTTTGATTGAGCAGTTTTGAAACACTCTGTCTGTAGAAAATGCAACTGGACATTCGTAGCGCTAAGTGGGTAATAGTGGAAAAAAGAATATGTTCAAATATAAACTACACAGAAGCATTGTATGAAACTTCTTTCTGTTCTGTGCTTTCAACTAACAGAGTTGAACCTTACTTTTGATTGAGCCTTTCTGAAACACTCTTTCTGTAGAAACTGCAATTGGACATTCTGAGCGCTAAGAGGCCTCTATTGGGAAAAATAATATCTTCAAATAAAAACTACACAGAAGCATTGTGTGAAACTTATTTCTGATATGTTCATTATGCTAACAGAGTTAAACCATACTTTTGATTGCGCAGTTCTGAACACTCTTTCTGTAGAAAATGCAAGTGGACATTCGGAGCGCTAAGAGGGTAATAGTGGAAAAAGGAATATATTCAAAAATAAACTACACAGTAGCATTCTGTGAAAATTCTTTCTGTTCTGTGCATTCAACTAACAGAGTTGAACCTTACTTTTGATTGAGCCGTTCTGAAACACTCTTTCTGTAGAAACTGCAATTGGACATGCTAAGCGCTAAGAGGCCTACATTGGGAAAAAGAACATCTTCAAATAAAAACTACACAGATGCATTCTGTGAAACTTATTTCTGATCTGTAAATTCAGTTAACAGATATAAAACATATTTTTGATTGAGCAGTTATGAAACACTCTTTTTGTAGAAAATGCAAGTGGAGATTCGGAGCGCTAAGAGGGTAACAGTGGAAAAATGAATGTCTTCAAATATAAACTACACAGAATCATTCGGTGAAACTTATTCCTGATCTGTGCATTCAGCTAACAGAGTTAAACCATACTTTTTATTGAGCAGATCTGAACACTCTTTCTGTAGAAAATGCAACTGGACATTTGGAGCGCTAAGAGCGTAGTAGTGGAAAAAGTAATATATTCAAATATAAACTACACAGAAGCATTCTGTGAAACTTCTTTCTGATCTGAGCATTCAACTAACAGAGTTAAACCATACTTTTGATTGAGCAGTTTTGAAACACTCTGTCTGTAGAAAATGCAACTGGACATTCGTAGCGCTAGGTGGGTAATAGTGGAAAAAAGAATATGTTCAAATGTAAACTACACAGAAGCATTGTATGAAACTTCTTTCTGTTCTGTGCATTCAACTAAAAGAGTTGAACCTTAGTTTTGATTGAGCCGTTCTGAAACACTCTTTCTGTAGAAAATGCAAGTGGAGATTCGGAGCGCTAAGAGGGTAATAGTGGGAAAAGGAATGTCTCCAAATATAAACTACACAGAATCATTCGGTGAAACTTCTTTCTGATCTGTGCATTCAGCTAACAGAGTTAAACCATACTTTTGATTGAGCAGATCTGAACACTCTTTCTGTAGAAAATGCAACTGGACATTTGGAGCGCTAAGAGAGTAGTAGTGGAAAAAGGAATATATTCAAATATAAACTACACAGAAGCATTCTGTGAAACTTCTTTCTGATCTGAGCATTCAGCTAACAGAGTTAAACCATACTTTTGATTGAGCAGTTTTGAAACACTCTGTCTGTAGAAAATGCAACTGGACATTCGTAGCGCTAAATGGGTAATAGTGGAAAAAAGAATATGTTCAAATATAAACTACACAGAAGCATTGTATGAAACTTCTTTCTGTTCTGTGCATTCAACTAACAGAGTTGAAGCTTACTTTTGATTGAGCCTTTCTGAAACACTCTTTCTGTAGAAACTGCAATTGGACATTCTGAGCGCTAAGAGGCCTCTATTGGGAAAAATAATATCTTCAAATAAAAACTACACAGAAGCATTGTGTGAAACTTATTTCTGATACGTTCATTAAGCTAACAGAGTTAAACCATACTTTTGAGTGCGCGGTTCTGAACACTCTTTCTGTAGAAAATGCAAGTGGACATTCGGAGCGCTAAGAGGGTAATAGTGGAAAAAGGAACATATTCAAATATAAACTACACAGTAGCATTCTGTGAAACTTCTTTCTGTTCTGTGCATTCAACTAACAGAGTTGAACCTTACTTTTGATTAAGCCGTTCTGAAACACTCTTTCTGTAGAAACTGCAATTGGACATGCTAAGCGCTAAGAGGCCTACATTGGGAAAAAGAATATCTTCAAATAAAAACTACACAGATGCATTCTGTGAAACTTATTTCTGATCTGTAAATTCAGTTAACAGAGATAAAACATATTTTTGATTGAGCAGTTATGAAACACTCTTTTTGTAGAAAATGCAAGTGGAGATTCGGAGCGCTAAGAGGGTAACAGTGGAAAAATGAATGTCTTCAAATATAAACTACACAGAATCATTCGGTGAAACTTATTCCTGATCTGTGTATTCAGCTAACAGAGTTAAACCATACTTTTTATTGAGCAGATCTGAACACTCTTTCTGTAGAAAATGCAACTGGACATTTGGAGCGCTAAGAGCGTAGTAGTGGAAAAAGTAATATATTCAAATATAAACTACACAGAAGCATTCTGTGAAACTTCTTTCTGATCTGAGCATTCAGCTAACAGAGTTAAACCATACTTTTGATTGAGCAGTTTTGAAACACTCTGTCTGTAGAAAATGCAACTGGACATTCGTAGCGCTAAGTGGGTAATAGTGGAAAAAAGAATATGTTCAAATGTAAACTACACAGAAGCATTGTATGAAACTTCTTTCTGTTCTGTGCATTCAACTAAAAGAGTTGAACCTTAGTTTTGATTGAGCCGTTCTGAAACACTCTTTCTGTAGAAAATGCAAGTGGAGATTCGGAGCGCTAAGAGGGTAATAGTGGAAAAAGGAATGTCTTCAAATATAAACTACACAGAATCATTCGGTGAAACTTCTTTCTGATCTGTGCATTCAGCTAACAGAGTTAAACCATACTTTTGATTGAGCAGATCTGAACACTCTTTCTGTAGAAAATGCAACTGGACATTTGGAGCGCTAAGAAAGTAGTAGTGGAAAAAGGAATATATTCAATTACTTTTGATTGAGCCTTTCTGAAACACTCTTTCTGTAGAAACTGCAATTGGACATTCTGAGCGCTAAGAGGCCTCTATTGGGAAACATAATATCTTCAAATAAAAACTACACAGAAGCATTGTGTGAAACTTATTTCTGATATGTTCATTAAGCTAACAGAGATAAACCATACTTTTGATTGCCCAGTTCTGAACACTCTTTCTCTAGAAAATGCAAGTGGACATTCGGAGCGCTAAGAGGGTAATAGTGGAAAAAGGAATATATTCAAATATAAACTACACAGTAGCATTCTGTGAAACTTATTTCTGATCTGTAAATTCAGTTAACAGAGATAAAACATATTTTTGATTGAGCAGTTATGAAACACTCTTTTTGTAGAAAATGCAAGTGGAGTTTCGGAGCGCTAAGAGAGTAATAGTGGAAAAAGGAATGTCTTCAAATATAAACTACACAGAAGCATTGAATGAAATTTCTTTGTGTTCTGTGCATTCAACTAACAGAGTTGAACCTTACTTTTGATTGAGCCGTTCTGAAACACTCTTTCTGTAGAAACTGCAATTGGACATTCTGAGCGCTAAGAGGCCTATATGGGGAAAAAGAATGTCTACAAATAAAAACTACACAGAAGAATTGTGTGAAACTTCTTTCTGTTCTGTTTGTTCAACTAAAAGAGTTGAACCTTAGTTTTGATTGAGCCGTTCTGAAACACTCTTTCTGTAGAAAATGCAAGTGGAGATTCGGAGCGCTAAGAGGGTAATAGTGGAAAAAGGAATGTCTCCAAATATAAACTACACAGAATCATTCTGTGAAACTTCTTTCTGATCTGTGCATTCAGCTAACAGAGTTAAACCATACTTTTGATTGAGCAGATCTGAACACTCTTTCTGTAGAAAATGCAACTGGACATTTGGAGCGCTAAGAGAGTAGTAGTGGAAAAAGGAATATATTCAAATATAAACTACACTGAAGCATTCTGTGAAACTTCTTTCTGATCTGAGCATTCAGCTAACAGAGTTAAACCATACTTTTGATTGAGCAGTTTTGAAACACTCTGTCTGTAGAAAATGCAACTGGACATTCGTAGCGCTAAGTGGGTAATAGTGGAAAAAAGAATATGTTCAAATATAAACTACACAGAAACATTGTATGAAACTTCTTTCTGTTCTGTGCTTTCAACTAACAGAGTTGAACCTTACTTTTAATTGAGCCTTTCTGAAACACTCTTTCTGTAGAAACTGCAATTGGACATTCTGAGCGCTAAGAGGCCTCTATTGGGAAAAATAATATCTTCAAATAAAAACTACACAGAAGCATTTTGTGAAACTTATTTCTGATATGTTCATTATGCTAACAGAGTTAAACCATACTTTTGATTGCGCAGTTCTGAACACTCTTTCTGTAGAAAATGCAAGTGGACATTCGGAGCGCTAAGAGGGTAATAGTGGAAAAAGGAATATATTCAAAAATAAACTACACAGTAGCATTCTGTGAAAATTCTTTCTGTTCTGTGCATTCAACTAACAGAGTTGAACCTTACTTTTGATTGAGCCGTTCTGAAACACTCTTTCTGTAGAAACTGCAATTGGACATGCTAAGCGCTAAGAGGCCTACATTGGGAAAAAGAATATCTTCAAATAAAAACTACACAGATGCATTCTGTGAAACTTATTTCTGATCTGTAAATTCAGTTAACAGATATAAAACATATTTTTGATTGAGCAGTTATGAAACACTCTTTTTGTAGAAAATGCAAGTGGAGATTCGGAGCGCTAAGAGGGTAACAGTGGAAAAATGAATGTCTTCAAATATAAACTACACAGAATCATTCGGTGAAACTTATTCCTGATCTGTGCATTCAGCTAACAGAGTTAAACCATACTTTTTATTGAGCAGATCTGAACACTCTTTCTGTAGAAAATGCAACTGGACATTTGGAGCGCTAAGAGCGTAGTAGTGGAAAAAGGAATATATTCAAATATAAACTACACAGAAGCATTCTGTGAAACTTCTTTCTGATCTGAGCATTCAACTAACAGAGTTAAACCATACTTTTGATTGAGCAGTTTTGAAACACTCTGTCTGTAGAAAATGCAACTGGACATTCGTAGCGCTAGGTGGGTAATAGTGGAAAAAAGAATATGTTCAAATGTAAACTACACAGAAGCATTGTATGAAACTTCTTTCTGTTCTGTGCATTCAACTAAAAGAGTTGAACCTTAGTTTTGATTGGGCCGTTCTGAAACACTCTTTCTGTAGAAAATGCAAGTGGAGATTCGGAGCGCTAAGAGGGTAATAGTGGGAAAAGGAATGTCTCCAAATATAAACTACACAGAATCATTCGGTGAAACTTCTTTCTGATCTGTGCATTCAGCTAACAGAGTTAAACCATACTTTTGATTGAGCAGATCTGAACACTCTTTCTGTAGAAAATGCAACTGGACATTTGGAGCGCTAAGAGAGTAGTAGTGGAAAAAGGAATATATTCAAATATAAACTACACAGAAGCATTCTGTGAAACTTCTTTCTGATCTGAGCATTCAGCTAACAGAGTTAAACCATACTTTTGATTGAGCAGTTTTGAAACACTCTGTCTGTAGAAAATGCAACTGGACATTCGTAGCGCTAAGTGGGTAATAGTGGAAAAAAGAATATGTTCAAATATAAACTACACAGAAGCATTGTATGAAACTTCTTTCTGTTCTGTGCTTTCAACTAACAGAGTTGAACCTTACTTTTGATTGAGCCTTTCTGAAACACTCTTTCTGTAGAAACTGCAATTGGACATTCTGAGCGCTAAGAGGCCTCTATTGGGAAAAATAATATCTTCAAATAAAAACTACACAGAAGCATTGTGTGAAACTTATTTCTGATATGTTCATTATGCTAACAGAGTTAAACCATACTTTTGATTGCGCAGTTCTGAACACTCTTTCTGTAGAAAATGCAAGTGGACATTCGGAGCGCTAAGAGGGTAATAGTGGAAAAAGGAATATATTCAAAAATAAACTACACAGTAGCATTCTGTGAAAATTCTTTCTGTTCTGTGCATTCAACTAACAGAGTTGAACCTTACTTTTGATTGAGCCGTTCTGAAACACTCTTTCTGTAGAAACTGCAATTGGACATTCTGAGCGCTAAGAGGCCTATATGGGGAAAAAGAATGTCTAAAAATAAAAACTACACAGAAGAATTGTGTGAAACTTCTTTCTGTTCTGTTTGTTCAACTAAAAGAGTTGAACCTTAGTTTTGATTGAGCCGTTCTGAAACACTCTTTCTGTAGAAAATGCAAGTGGAGATTCGGAGCGCTAAGAGGGTAATAGTGGAAAAAGGAATGTCTCCAAATATAAACTACACAGAATCATTCTGTGAAACTTCTTTCTGATCTGTGCATTCAGCTAACAGAGTTAAACCATACTTTTGATTGAGCAGATCTGAACACTCTTTCTGTAGAAAATGCAACTGGACATTTGGAGCGCTAAGAGAGTAGTAGTGGAAAAAGGAATATATTCAAATATAAACTACACAGAATCCTTCTGTGAAACTTCTTTCTGATCTGAGCATTCAGCTAACAGAGTTAAACCATATTTTTGATTGAGCAGTTTTGAAACACTCTGTCTGTAGAAAATGCAACTGGACATTCGTAGCGCTAAGTGGGTAATAGTGGAAAAAAGAATATGTTCAAATATAAACTACACAGAAGCATTGTATGAAACTTCTTTCTGTTCTGTGCATTCAACTAACAGAGTTGAACCTTACTTTTGATTGAGCCTTTCTGAAACACTCTTTCTGTAGAAATTGCATTTGGACATTCTGAGCGCTAAGAGGCCTATATTGGGAAAAATAATATCTTCAAATAAAAACTACACAGAAGCATTGTGTGAAACTTATTTCTGATATGTTCATTAAGCTAACAGAGTTAAACCATACTTTTGATTGCGCAGTTCTGAACACTCTTTCTGTAGAAAATGCAAGTGGACATTCGGAGCGCTAAGAGGGTAATAGTCGAAAAAGGAATATATTCAAATATAAACTACACAGTAGCATTCTGTGAAAATTCTTTCTGTTCTGTGCATTCAACTAACAGAGTTGAACCTTACTTTTGATTGAGCCGTTCTGAAACACTCTTTCTGTAGAAACTTCAATTGGACATTCTGAGCGTTAAGAGGCCTATATTGGGAAAAAGAATGTCTACAAATAAAAACTACACAGAAGAATTGTGTGAAACTTCTTTCTGTTCTGTTTGTTCAACTAAAAGATTTGAACCTTAGTTTTGATTGAGCCGTTCTGAAACACTCTTTCTGTAGAAAATGCAAGTGGAGATTCGGAGCGCTAAGAGGGTAATAGTGGAAAAAGGAATGTCTCCAAATATAAACTACACAGAATCATTCTGTGAAACTTCTTTCTGATCTGTGCATTCAGCTAACAGAGTTAAACCATACTTTTGATTGAGCAGATCTAAACACTCTTTCTGTAGAAAATGCAACTGGACATTTGGAGCGCTAAGAGAGTAGTAGTGGAAAAAGGAATATATTCAAATATAAACTACACAGAAGCATTCTGTGAAACTTCTTTCTGATCTGAGCATTCAGCTAACAGAGTTAAACCATACTTTTGATTGAGCAGTTTTGAAACACTCTGTCTGTAGAAAATGCAACTGGACATTCGTAGCGCTAAGTGGGTAATAGTGGAAAAAGAATATGTTCAAATATAAACTACACAGAAGCATTGTATGAAACTTCTTTCTGTTCTGTGCATTCAACTAACAGAGTTGAACATTACTTTTGATTGAGCCTTTCTGAAACACTCATTCTGTAGAAACTGCAATTGGACATTCGGAGCGCTAAGAGGCCTCTATTGGGAAAAATAATATCTTCAAATAAAAACTACACAGAAGCATTGTGTGAAACTTATTTCTGATATGTTCATTAAGCTAACAGAGTTAAACCATACTTTTGATTGCGCAGTTCTGAACACTCTTCCTGTAGAAAATTCAAGTGGACATTCCGAGCGCTAAGAGGGTAATAGTGGAAAAAGGAATATATTCAAATATAAACTACACAGTAGCATTCTGTGAAAATTCTTTCTGTTCTGTGCATTCAACTAACAGAGTTGAACCTTACTTATGATTGAGCCGTTCTGAAACACTCTTTCTGTAGAAACTGCAATTGGACATTCTGAGCGTTAAGAGGCCTATATTGGGAAAAAGAATGTCTACAAATAAAAACTACACAGAAGAATTGTGTGAAACTTCTTTCTGTTCTGTTTGTTCAACTAAAAGAGTTGAACCTTAGTTTTGATTGAGCCGTTCTGAAACACTCTTTCTGTAGAAACTGCAATTGGACATGCTAAGCGCTAAGAGGCCTACATTGGGAAAAAGAATATCTTCAAATAAAAACTACACAGATGCATTCTGTGAAACTTATTTCTGATCTGTAATTTCAGTTAACAGAGATAAAACATATTTTTGATTGAGCAGTTATGAAACACTCTTTTTGTAGAAAATGCAAGTGGAGATTCGGAGCGCTAAGAGGGTAATAGTGGAAAAAGGAATATCTTCAAATATAAACTACACAGAATCATTCGGTGAAACTTCTTTCTGATCTGTGCATTCAGCTAACAGAGTTAAACCATACTTTTGATTGAGCAGATCTGAACACTCTTTCTGTAGAAAATGCAACTGGACATTTGGAGCGCTAAGAGCGTAGTAGTGGAAAAAGAATATATTCAAATATAAACTACACAGAAGCATTCTGTGAAACTTCTTTCTGATCTGAGCATTCAGCTAACAGAGTTAAACCATACTTTTGATTGAGCAGTTTTGAAACACTCTGTCTATAGAAAATGCAACTGGACATTCTTAGCGCTAAGTGGGTAATAGTGGAAAAAAGAATATGTTCAAATATAAACTACACAGAAGCATTGAATGAAACTTCTTTCTGTTCTGTGCATTCAACTAACAGAGTTGAACCTTACTTTTGATTGAGCCGTTCTGAAACACTCTTTCTGTAGAAACTGCAATTGGACATTCTGAGCGCTAAGAGGCCCATATGGGGAAAAAGAATGTCTACAAATAAAAACTACACAGAAGAATTGTGTGAAACTTCTTTCTGTTCTGTTTGTTCAACTAAAAGAGTTGAACCTTAGTTTTGATTGAGCCGTTCTGAAACACTCTTTCTGTAGAAAATGCAAGTGGAGATTCGGAGCGCTAAGAGGGTAATAGTGGAAAAAGGAATGTCTCCAAATATAAACTACACAGAATCATTCTGTGAAACTTATTTCTGATCTGTGCATTCAGCTAACAGAGTTAAACCATACTTTTGATTGAGCAGATCTGAACACTCTTTCTGTAGAAAATGCAACTGGACATTTGGAGCGCTAAGAGAGTAGTAGTGGAAAAAGGAATATATTCAAATATAAACTACACAGAAGCATTCTGTGAAACTTCTTTCTGATCTGAGCATTCAGCTAACAGAGTTAAACCATACTTTTGATTGAGCAGTTTTGAAACACTCTGTCTGTAGAAAATGCAACTGGACATTCGTAGCGCTAAGTGGGTAATAGTGGAAAAAAGAATATGTTCAAATATAAACTACACAGAAGCATTGCATGAAACTTCTTTCTTTTCTGTGCATTCAACTAACAGAGTTGAACCTTACTTTTGATTGAGCCTTTCTGAAACACTCTTTCTGTAGAAACTGCAATTGGACATTCTGAGCGCTAAGAGGCCTATATTGGGAAAAATAATATCTTCAAATAAAAACTACACAGAAGCATTGTGTGAAACTTATTTCTGATATGTTCATTAAGCTAACAGAGTTAAACCATACTTTTGATTGCGCAGTTCTGAACACTCTTTCTGTAGAAAATGCAAGTGGACATTCGGAGCGCTAAGAGGGTAATAGTGGAAAAAGGAATATATTCAAATATAAACTACACAGTAGCATTCTGTGAAAATTCTTTCTGTTCTGTGCATTCAACTAACAGAGTTGAACCTTACTTTTGATTGAGCCGTTCTGAAACACTCTTTCTGTAGAAACTGCAATTGGACATTCTGAGCGTTAAGAGGCCTATATTGGGAAAAAGAATGTCTACAAATAAAAACTACACAGAAGAATTGTGTGAAACTTCTTTCTGTTCTGTTTGTTCAACTAAAAGAGTTGAACCTTAGTTTTGATTGAGCCGTTCTGAAACACTCTTTCTGTAGAAAATGCAAGTGGAGATTCGGAGCGCTAAGAGGGTAATAGTGGAAAAAGGAATGTCTTCAAATATAAACTACACAGAATCATTCGGTGAAACTTCTTTCTGATCTGTGCATTCAGCTAACAGAGTTAAACCATACTTTTGATTGAGCAGATCTGAACACTCTTTCTGTAGAAAATTCAACTGGACTTTTGGAGCGCTAAGAGCGTAGTAGTGGAAAAAGGAATATATTCAAATATAAACTACACAGAAGCATTCTGTGAAACTTCTTTCTGATCTGAGCATTCAGCTAACAGAGTTAAACCATACTTTTGATTGAGCAGTTTTGAAACACTCTGTCTGTAGAAAATGCAACTGGACATTCGTAGCGCTAAGTGGGTAATAGTGGAAAAAAGAATATGTTCAAATATAAACTACACAGAAGCATTGTATGAAACTTCTTTCTGTTCTGTGCATTCAACTAACAGAGTTGAACCTTACTTTTGATTGAGCCGTTCTGAAACACTCTTTCTGTAGAAACTGCAATTGGACATTCTGAGAGCTAAGAGGCCTATATTGGGAAAAGAATGTCTACAAATAAAAACTACACAGAAGAATTGTGTGAAACTTCTTTCTGTTCTGTTTGTTCAACTAAAAGAGTTGAACCTTAGTTTTGATTGAGCCGTTCTGAAACACTCTTTCTGTAGAAAATGCAAGTGGAGATTCGGAGCGCTAAGAGGGTAATAGTGGAAAAAGGAATGTCTCCAAATATAAACTACACAGAATCATTCTGTGAAACTTCTTTCTGATCTGTGCATTCAGCTAACAGAGTTAAACATTACTTTTGATTGAGCAGATCTGAACAATCTTTCTGTAGAAAATGCAACTGGACATTTGGAGCGCTAAGAGAGTTGTAGTGGAAAAAGGAATATATTCAAATATAAACTACACAGAAGCATTCTGTGAAACTTCTTTCTGATCTGAGCATTCAGCTAACAGAGTTAAACCATACTTTTGATTGAGCAGTTTTGAAACACTCTGTCTGTAGGAAATGCAACTGGACATTCGTAGCGCTAAGTGGGTAATAGTGGAAAAAAGAATATGTTCAAATATAAACTACACAGAAGCATTGTATGAAACTTCTTTCTGTTCTGTGCATTCAACTAACAGAGTTGAACCTTACTTTTGATTGAGCCTTTCTGAAACACTCGTTCTGTAGAATCTGCAATTGGACATTCTGAGCGCTAAGAGGCCTATATTGGGAAAAATAATATCTTCAAATAAAAACTACACAGAAGCATTGTGTGAAACTTATTTCTGATATGTTCATTACGCTAACAGAGTTAAACCATACTTTTGATTGCGCAGTTCTGAACACTCTTTCTGTAGAAAATGCAAGTGGACATTCGGAGCGCTAAGAGGGTAATAGTGGAAAAAGGGATATATTCAAATATAAACCACACAGTAGCATTCTGTGAAAATTCTTACTGTTCTGTGCATTCAACTAACAGAGTTGAACCTTACTTTTGATTGAGCCGTTCTGAAACACTCTTTCTGTAGAAACTGCAATTGGACATTCTGAGCGCTAAGAGGCCTATATTGGGAAAAAGAATATCTTCAAATAAAAACTACACAGATGCATTCTGTGCAACTTATTTCTGATCTGTAAATTCAGTTAACAGAGATAAAACATATTTTTCATTGAGCAGTTATGAAACACTCTTTTTGTAGAAAATGCAAGTGGAGATTCGGAGCGCTAAGAGGGTAATAGTGGAAAAAGGAATGTCTTCAAACATAAACTACACAGAATCATTCGGTGAAACTTCTTTCTGATCTGTGCATTCAGCTAACAGAGTTAAACCATACTTTTGATTGAGCAGATCTGAACACTCTTTCTGTTGAAAATGCAACTGGACATTTGGAGCGCTAAGAGCGTATTAGTGGAAAAAGGATTATATTCAAATATAAACTACACAGAAGCATTCTGTGAAACTTCTTTCTGATCTGAGCATTCAGCTAACAGAGTTAAACCATACTTTTGATTGAGCAATTTTGAAACAGTCTCTCTGTAGAAAATGCAACTGGACATTCGTAGCGCTAAGTGGGTAATAGTGGAAAAAAGAATATGTTCAAATATAAACTACACAGAAGCATTGTATGAAACTTCTTTCTGTTCTGTGCATTCAACTAACAGAGTTGAACCTTACTTTTGATTGAGCCGTTCTGAAACAGTCTTTCTGTAGAAACTGCAATTGGACATTCTGAGAGCTAAGAGGCCTATATTGGGAAAAAGAATGTCTACAAATAAAAACTACACAGAAGAATTGTGTGAAACTTCTTTCTGTTCTGTTTGTTCAACTAAAAGAGTTGAACCTTAGTTTTGATTGAGCCGCTCTGAAACACTCTTTTTGTAGAAAATGCAAGTGGAGATTCGGAGCGCTAAGAGGGTAATAGTGGAAAAAGGAATGTCTCCAAATATAAACTACACAGAATAATTCTGTGAAACTTCTTTCTGATCTGTGCATTCAGTTAACAGAGTTAAACCATACTTTTGATTGAGCAGATCTGAACACTCTTTCTGTAGAAAATGCAACTGGACATTTGGAGCGCTAAGAGAGTAGTAGTGGAAAAAGGAATATATTCAAATATAAACTACACAGAAGCATTCTGTGAAACTTCTTTCTGATCTGAGCATTCAGCTAACAGAGTTAAACCATACTTTTGATTGAGCAGTTTTGAAACACTCTGTCTGTAGAAAATGCAACTGGACATTCGTAGCGCTAAGTGGGTAATAGTGGAAAAAAGAATATGTTCAAATATAAACTACACAGAAGCATTGTATGAAACTTCTTTCTGTTCTGTGCATTCAACTAACAGAGTTGAACCTTACTTTTGATTGAGCCTTTCTGAAACACTCTTTCTGTAGAAACTGCAATTGGACATTCTGAGCGCTAAGAGGCCTCTATTGGGTAAAATAATATCTTCAAATAAAAACTACACAGAAGCATTGTGTGAAACTTATTTCTGATATGTTCATTAAGCTAACAGAGTTAAACCATACTTTTGATTGCGCAGTTCTGAACACTCTTTCTGTAGAAAATGCAAGTGGACATTCGGAGCGCTAAGAGGGTAATAGTGGAAAAAGGAATATATTCAAATATAAACTACACAGTAGCATTCTGTGAAAATTCTTTCTGTTCTGTGCATTCAACTAACAGAGTTGAACCTTACTTTTGATTGAGCCGTTCTGAAACACTCTTTCTGTAGAAACTGCAATTGGACATTCTGAGAGCTAAGAGGCCTATATTGGGAAAAAGAATGTCTACAAATAAAAACTACACAGAAGAATTGTGTGAAACTTCTTTCTGTTCTGTTTGTTCAACTAAAAGATTTGAACCTTAGTTTTGATTGAGCCGTTCTGAAACACTCTTTCTGTAGAAACTGCAATTGGACATGCTAAGCGCTAAGAGGCCTACATTGGGAAAAAGATTATCTTCAAATAAAAACTACACAGATGCATTCTGTGCAACTTATTTCTGATCTGTAAATTCAGTTAACAGAGATAAAACATATTTTTGATTGAGCAGTTATGAAACACTCTTTTTGTAGAAAATGCAAGTGGAGATTCGGAGCGCTAAGAGGGTAATAGTGGAAAAAGGAATGTCTTCAAATATAAACTACACAGAATCATTCGGTGAAACTTCTTTCTGATCTGTGCATTCAGCTAACAGAGTTAAACCATATTTTTGATTGAGCAGATCTGAACACTCTTTCTGTTGAAAATGCAACTGGACATTTGGAGCGCTAAGAGCGTATTAGTGGAAAAAGGAATATATTCAAATATAAACTACACAGAAGCACTCTGTGAAACTTCTTTCTGATCTGAGCATTCAGCTAACAGAGTTAAACCATACTTTTGATTGAGCAGTTTTGAAACACTCTGTCTGTAGAAAATGCAACTGGACATTCGTAGCGCTAAGTGGGTAATAGTGGAAAAGAGAATATGTTCAAATATAAACTACACAGAAGCATTGTATGAAACTTCTTTCTGTTCTGTGCATTCAACTAACAGAGTTGAACCTTACTTTTGATTGAGCCGTTCTGAAACACTCTTTCTGTAGAAACTGCAATTGGACATTCTGAGCGCTAAGAGGCCTATATTGGGAAAAAGAATGTCTACAAATAAAAACTACACAGAAGAATTGTGTGAAACTTCTTTCTGTTCTGTTTGTTCAACTAAAAGAGTTGAACCTTAGTTTTGATTGAGCCGTTCTGAAACACTCTTTCTGTAGAAAATGCAAGTGGAGATTCAGAGCGCTAAGAGGGTAATAGTGGAAAAAGGAATGTCTCCAAATATAAACTACACAGAATCATTCTGTGAAACTTCTTTCTGATCTGTGCATTCAGCTAACAGAGTTAAAACATACTTTTGATTGAGCAGATCTGAACACTGTTTCTGTAGAAAATGCAACTGGACATTTGGAGCGCTAAGAGAGTAGTAGTGGAAAAAGGAATATATTCAAATATAAACTACACAGAAGCATTCTCTGAAACTTCTTTCTGATCTGAGCATTCAGCTAACAGAGTTAAACCATACTTTTGATTGAGCAGTTTTGAAACACTCTGTCTGTAGAAAATGCAACTGGACATTCGTAGCGCTAAGTGGGTAATAGTGGAAAAAAGAATATGTTCAAATACAAACTACACAGAAGCATTGTATGAAACTTCTTTCTGTTCTGTGCATTCAACTAACAGAGTTGAACCTTACTTTTGATTGAGCCTTTGTGAAACACTCTTTCTGTAGAAACTGCAATTGGACATTCTGAGCGCTAAGAGGCCTATATTGGGAAAAATAATATCTTCAAATAAAAACTACACAGAAGCATTGTGTGAAACTTATTTCTGATATGTTCATTAAGCTAACAGAGTTAAACCATACTTTTGATTGCGCAGTTCTGAACACTCTTTCTGTAGAAAATGCAAGTGGACATTCGGAGCGCTAAGAGGGTAATAGTGGAAAAAGTAATATATTCAAATATAAACTACACAGTAGCATTCTGTGAAAATTCTTTCTGTTCTGTGCATTCAACTAACAGAGTTGAACCTTACTTTTGATTGAGCCGTTCTGAAACACTCTTTCTGTAGATACTGCAATTGGACATGCTAAGCGCTAAGAGGCCTACATTGGGAAAAAGAATATCTTCAAATAAATACTACACAGATGCATTCTGTGAAACTTATTTCTGATCTGTAAATTCAGTTAACAGAGATAAAACATATTTTTGATTGAGCAGTTATGAAACACTCTTTTTGTAGAAAATGCAAGTGGATATTCGGAGCGCTAAGAGGGTAATAGTGGAAAAAGGAATGTCTTCAAATATAAACTACACAGAATCATTTAGTGAAACTTCTTTCTGATCTGTGCATTCAGCTAACAGAGTTAAACCATACTTTTGATTGAGCAGATCTGAACACTCTTTCTGTAGAAAATGCAACTGGACATTTGGAGCGCTAAGAGCGTAGTAGTGGAAAAAGGAATATATTCAAATATAAACTACACAGAAGCATTCTGTGAAACTTCTTTCTGATGTGAGCATTCAGCTAACAGAGTTAAACCATACTTTTGATTGAGCAGTTTTGAAACACTCTGTCTGTAGAAAATGCAACTGGACATTCGTAGCGCTAAGTGGGTAATAGTGGAAAAAAGAATATGTTCCAATATAAACTACACAGAAGCATTGTATGAAACTTCTTTCTGTTCTGTGCATTCAACTAACAGAGTTGAACCTTACTTTTGATTGAGCCGTTCTGAAACACTCTTTCTGTAGAAACTGCAATTGGACATTCTGAGCGCTAAGAGGCCTATATTGGGAAAAAGAATGTCTACAAATAAAAACTACACAGAAGAATTGTGTGAAACTTCTTTCTGTTCTGTTTGTTCAACTAAAAGAGTTGAACCTAAGTTTTGATTGAGCCGTTCTGAAACACCCTTTCTGTAGAAAATGCAAGTGGAGATTCGGAGCGCTAAGAGGGTAATAGTGGAAAAAGGAATGTCTCCAAATATAAACTACACAGAATAATTCTGTGAAACTTCTTTCTGATCTGTGCATTCAGCTAACAGAGTTAAACCATACTTTTGATTCAGCAGATCTGAACACTCTTTCTGTAGAAAATGCAACTGGACATTTGGAGCGCTAAGAGAGTAGTAGTGGAAAAAGGAATATATTCAAATATAAACTACACAGAAGCATTCTGTGAAACTTCTTTCTGATCTGAGCATTCAGCTAACAGAGTTAAACCATACTTTTGATTGAGCAGTTTTGAAACACTCTGTCTGTAGAAAATGCAACTGGACATTCGTAGCGCTAAGTGGGTAATAGTGGAAAAAAGAATATGTTCAAATATAAACTACACAGAAGCATTGTATGAAACTACTTTCTGTTCTGTGCATTCAACTAACAGAGTTGAACCTTACTATTGATTGAGCATTTCTGAAACACTCTTTCTGTAGAAACTGCAATTGGACATTCTGAGCGCTAAGAGGCCTATATTGGGAAAAATAATATCTTCAAATAAAAACTACACAGAAGCATTGTGTGAAACTTATTTCTGATATGTTCATTAAGCTAACAGAGTTAAACCATACTTTTGATTGCGCATTTCTGAACACTCTTTCGGTAGAAAATGCAAGTGGACATTCGGAGCGCTAAGAGGGTAATAGTGGAAAAAGGAACATATTCAAATATAAACTACACAGTAGCATTCTGTGAAAATACTTTCTGTTCTGTGCATTCAACTAACAGAGTTGAACCTTACTTTTGATTGAGCCGTTCTGAAACACTCTTTCTGTAGAAACTGCAATTGGACATGCTAAGCGCTAAGAGGCCTACATTGGGAAAAAGAATATCTTCAAATAAAAACTACACAGATGCATTCTGTGAAACTTATTTCTGATCTGTAAATTCAGTTAACAGAGATAAAACATATTTTTGATTGAGCAGTTATGAAACACTCTTTTTGTAGAAAATGCAAGTGGAGATTCGGAGCGCTAAGAGGGTAATAGTGGAAAAAGGAATGTCTTCAAATATAAACTACACAGAATCATTCGGTGAAACTTATTCCTGATCTGTGCATTCAGCTAACAGAGTTAAACCTTACTTTTGATTGAGCAGATCTGAACACTCTTTCCGTAGAAAATGCAACTGGACATTTGGAGCGCTAAGAGCGTAGTAGTGGAAAAAGGAATATATTCAAATATAAACTACACAGAAGCATTCTGTGAAACTTCTTTCTGATCTGAGCATTCAGCTAACAGAGTTAAACCATACTTTTGATTGAGCAGTTTTGAAACACTCTGTCTGTAGAAAATGCAACTGGACATTCGTAGCGCTAAGTGGGTAATAGTGGAAAAAAGAATATGTTCAAATATAAACTACACAGAAGCATTGTATGAAACTTCTTTCTGTTCTGTGCATTCAACTAACAGAGTTGAACCTTACTTTTGATTGAGCCTTTCTGAAACAGTCTTTCTGTAGAAACTGCAATTGGACATTCTGAGCGCTAAGAGGCCTCTATTGGGAAAAATAATATCTTCAAATAAAAACTACACAGAAGCATTGTGTGAAACTTATTTCTGATATGTTCATTAAGCTAACAGAGTTAAACCATACTTTTGATTGCGCAGTTCTGAACACTCTTTCTGTAGAAAATGCAAGTGGACATTCGGAGCGCTAAGAGGGTAATAGTGGAAAAAGGAATATATTCAAATATAAACTACACAGTAGCATTCTGTGAAAATTCTTTCTGTTCTGTGCATTCAACTAACAGAGTTGAACCTTACTTTTGATTGAGCCGTTCTGAAACACTCTTTCTGTAGAAACTGCAATTGGACATTCTGAGCGCTAAGAGGCCTATATTGGGAAAAAGAATGTCTACAAATAAAAACTACACAGAAGAATTGTGTGAAACTTCTTTCTGTTCTGTTTGTTCAACTAAAAGAGTTGAACCTTAGTTTTGATTGAGCCGTTCTGAAACACTCTTTCTGTAGAAAATGCAAGTGGAGATTCGGAGCGCTAAGAGGGTAATAGTGGAAAAAGGAATGTCTCCAAATATAAACTACACAGAATCATTCTGTGAAACTTCTTTCTGGTCTGTGCATTCAGCTAACAGAGTTAAACCATACTTTTGATTGAGCAGATCTGAACACTCTTTCTGTAGAAAATGCAACTGGACATTTGGAGCGCTAAGCGAGTAATAGTGGAAAAAGGAATATATTCAAATATAAACTACACAGATGCATTCTGTGAAACTTCTTTCTGATCTGAGCATTCAGCTAAAAGAGTTAAACCATACTTTTGATTGAGCAGTTTTGAAACACTCTGTCTGTAGAAAATGCAACTGGACATTCGTAGCGCTAAGTGGGTAATAGTGGAAAAAAGAATATGTTCAAATATAAACTACACAGAAGCATTGTATGAAACTTCTTTCTGTTCTGTGCATTCAACTAACAGAGTTGAACCTTACTTTTGATTGAGCCGTTCTGAAACACTCTTTCTGTAGTAACTGCAATTGGACATGCTAAGCGCTAAGAGGCCTACATTGGGAAAAAGAATATCTTCAAATAAAAACTACACAGATGCATTCTGTGAAACTTATTTCTGATCTGTAAATTCAGTTAACAGATATAAAACATATTTTTGATTGAGCAGTTATGAAACACTCTTTTTGTAGAAAATGCAAGTGGAGATTCGGAGCGCTAAGAGGGTAACAGTGGAAAAATGAATGTCTTCAAATATAAACTACACAGAATCATTCGGTGAAACTTATTCCTGATCTGTGCATTCAGCTAACAGAGTTAAACCATACTTTTGATTGAGCAGATCTGAACACTCTTTCTGTAGAAAATGCAACTGGACATTTGGAGCGCCAAGAGCGTAGTAGTGGAAAAAGGAATATATTCAAATATAAACTACACAGAAGCATTCTGTGAAACTTCTTTCTGATCTGAGCATTCAGCTAACAGAGTTAAACCATACTTTTCATTGAGCAGTTTTGAAACACTCTGTCTGTAGAAAATGCAACTGGACATTCGTAGCGCTAAGTGGGTAATAGTGGAAAAAAGAATATGTTCAAATATAAACTACACAGAAGCATTGTATGAAACTTCTTTCTGTTCTGTGCATTCAAATAACAGAGTTGAACCTTACTTTTGATTGAGCCGTTCTGAATCACTCTTTCTGTAGAAACTGCAATTGGACATTCTGAGCGCTAAGAGGCCTATATTGGGAAAAAGAATGTCTACAAATAAAAACTACACAGAAGAATTGTGTGAAACTTCTTTCTGTTCTGTTTGTTCAACTAAAAGAGTTGAACTTTAGTTTTGATTGAGCCGTTCTGAAACACTCTTTCTGTAGAAAATGCAAGTGGAGATTTGGAGCGCTAAGAGGGTAGCAGTGGAAAAAGGAATATATTCAAATATAAACTACACAGAAGCATTCTGTGAAACTTCTTTCTGATCTGAGCATTCAGCTAACAGAGTTAAACCATACTTTTGATTGAGCAGTTTTGAAACACTCTGTCTGTAGAAAATGCAACTGGACATTTGGAGCGCTAAGAGCGTAGTAGTGGAAAAAGGAATATATTGAAATATAAACTACACAGAAGCATTCTGTGAAACTTCTTTCTGATCTGAGCATTCAGCTAACAGAGTTAAACCATACTTTTGATTGAGCAGTTTTGAAACACTCTGTCTGTAGAAAATGCAACTGGACATTCGTAGCGCTAAGTGGGTAATAGTGGAAAAAAGAATATGTTCAAATATAAACTACACAGAAGCATTGTATGAAACTTCTTTCTGTTCTGTGCATTCAACTAACAGAGTTGAACCTTACTTTTGATTGAGCCGTTCTGAAACACTCTTTCTGTAGAAACTGCAATTGGACATTCTGAGCGCTAAGAGGCCTATATTGGGAAAAAGAATGTCTACAAATAAAAACTACACAGAAGCATTGTGTGAAACTTATTTCTGATATGTTCATTAAGCTAACAGAGTTAAACCATACTTTTGATTGCGCGGTTCTGAACACTCTTTCTGTAGAAAATGCAAGTGGACATTCGGAGCGCTAAGAGGGTAATAGTGGAAAAAGGAATATATTCAAATATAAACTACACAGTAGCATTCTGTGAAAATTCTTTCTGTTCTGTGCATTCAACTAACAGAGTTGAACCTTACTTTTGATTGAGCCGTTCTGAAACACTCTTTCTGTAGAAACTGCAATTGGACATTCTGAGCGCTAAGAGGCCTATATTGGGAAAAAGAATGTCTACAAATAAAAACTACACAGAAGAATTGTGTGAAACTTCTTTCTGTTCTGTTTGTTCAACTAAAAGAGTTGAACCTTAGTTTTGATTGAGCCGTTCTGAAACACTCTTTCTGTAGAAAATGCAAGTGGAGATTCGGAGCGCTAAGAGGGTAATAGTGGAAAAAGGAATGTCTCCAAATATAAACTACACAGAATCATTCTGTGAAACTTCTTTCTGGTCTGTGCATTCAGCTAACAGAGTTAAACCATACTTTTGATTGAGCAGATCTGAACACTCTTTCTGTAGAAAATGCAACTGGACATTTGGAGCGCTAAGCGAGTAATAGTGGAAAAAGGAATATATTCAAATATAAACTACACAGATGCATTCTGTGAAACTTCTTTCTGATCTGAGCATTCAGCTAAAAGAGTTAAACCATACTTTTGATTGAGCAGTTTTGAAACACTCTGTCTGTAGAAAATGCAACTGGACATTCGTAGCGCTAAGTGGGTAATAGTGGAAAAAAGAATATGTTCAAATATAAACTACACAGAAGCATTGTATGAAACTTCTTTCTGTTCTGTGCATTCAACTAACAGAGTTGAACGTTACTTTTGATTGAGCCGTTCTGAAACACTCTTTCTGTAGTAACTGCAATTGGACATGCTAAGCGCTAAGAGGCCTACATTGGAAAAAAGAATATCTTCAAATAAAAACTACACAGATGCATTCTGTGAAACTTATTTCTGATCTGTAAATTCAGTTAACAGATATAAAACATATTTTTGATTGAGCAGTTATGAAACACTCTTTTTGTAGAAAATGCAAGTGGAGATTCGGAGCGCTAAGTGGGTAACAGTGGAAAAATGAATGTCTTCAAATATAAACTACACAGAATCATTCGGTGAAACATATTCCTGATCTGTGCATTCAGCTAACAGAGTTAAACCATACTTTTGATTGAGCAGATCTGAACACTCTTTCTGTAGAAAATGCAACTGGACATTTGGAGCGCCAAGAGCGTAGTAGTGGAAAAAGGAATATATTCAAATATAAACTACACAGAAGCATTCTGTGAAACTTCTTTCTGATCTGAACATTCAGCTAACAGAGTTAAACCATACTTTTGATTGAGCAGTTTTGAAACACTCTGTCTGTAGAAAATGCAACTGGACATTCGTAGCGCTAAGTGGGTAATAGTGGAAAAAAGAATATGTTCAAATATGAACTACACAGAAGCATTGTATGAAACTTCTTTCTGTTCTGTGCATTCAACTAACAGAGTTGAACCTTACTTTTGATTGAGCCGTTCGGAATCACTCTTTCTGTAGAAACTGCAATTGGACATTCTGAGCGCTAAGAGGCCTATATTGGGAAAAAGAATGTCTACAAATAAAAACTACACAGAAGAATTGTGTGAAACTTCTTTCTGTTCTGTTTGTTCAACTAAAAGAGTTGAACTTTAGTTTTGATTGAGCCGTTCTGAAACACTCTTTCTGTAGAAAATGCAAGTGGAGATTCGGAGCGCTAAGAGGGTAGCAGTGGAAAAAGGAATATATTCAAATATAAACTACACAGAAGCATTCTGTGAAACTTCTTTCTGATCTGAGCATTCAGCTAACAGAGTTAAACCATACTTTTGATTGAGCAGTTTTGAAACACTCTGTCTGTAGAAAATGCAACTGGACATTCGTAGCGCTAAGTGGGTAATAGTGGAAAAAAGAATATGTTCAAATATAAACTACACAGAAGCATTGTATGAAACTTCTTTCTGTTCTGTGCATTCAACTAACAGAGTTGAACCTTACTTTTGATTGAGCCGTTCTGAAACACTCTTTCTGTAGAAACTGCAATTGGACATTCTGAGCGCTAAGAGGCCTATATTGGGAAAAAGAATGTCTACAAATAAAAACTACACAGAAGCATTGTGTGAAACTTATTTCTGATATGTTCATTAAGCTAACAGAGTTAAACCATACTTTTGATTGCGCGGTTCTGAACACTCTTTCTGTAGAAAATGCAAGTGGACATTCGGAGCGCTAAGAGGGTAATAGTGGAAAAAGGAATGTCTCCAAATATAAACTACACAGAATCATTCTGTGAAACTTCTTTCTGATCTGTGCATTCAGCTAACAGAGTTAAACCATACTTTTGATTGAGCAGATCTGAACACTCTTTCTGTTGAAAATGCAACTGGACATTTGGAGCGCTAAGAGCGTAGTAGTGGAAAAAGGAATATATTCAAATATAAACTACACAGAAGCATTCTGTGAAACTTCTTTCTGATCTGAGCATTCAGCTAACAGAGTTAAACCATACTTTTGATTGAGCAGTTTTGAAACACTCTGTCTGTAGAAAATGCAACTGGACATTCGTAGCGCTAAGTGGGTAATAGTGGAAAAAAGAATATGTTCAAATATAAACTACACAGAAGCATTGTATGAAACTTCTTTCTGTTCTGTGCATTCAACTAACAGAGTTGAACCTTACTTTTGATTGAGCCTTTCTGAAACACTCTGTAGAAACTGCAATTGGACATTCTGAGCGCTAAGAGGCCTCTATTGGGAAAAATAATATCTTCAAATAAAAACTACACAGAAGCATTGTGTGAAACTTATTTCTGATATGTTCATTAAGCTAACAGAGTTAAACCATACTTTTGATTGCACAGTTCTGAACACTCTTTCTGTAGAAAATGCAAGTGGACATTCGGAGCGCTAAGACTGTAATAGTGGAAAAAGGAATATATTCAAATATGAACTACACAGTAGCATTCTGTGAAAATTCTTTCTGTTCTGTGCATTCAACTAACAGAGTTGAACCTTACTTTTGATTGAGCCGTTCTGAAACACTCTTTCTGTAGGAACTGCAATTGGACATGCTAAGCGCTAAGAGGCCTACATTGGGAAAAAGAATATCTTCAAATAAAAACTACACAGATGCATTCTGTGAAACTTATTTCTGATCTGTAAATTCAGTTAACAGAGATAAAACATATTTTTGATTGAGCAGTTATGAAACACTCTTTTTGTAGAAAATGCAAGTGGAGATTCGGAGCGCTAAGAGGGTAATAGTGGAAAAAGGAATGTCTTCAAATACAAACTACACAGAATCATTCGGTGAAACTTCTTTCTGATCTGTGCATTCAGCTAACAGAGTTAAACCATACTTTTGATTGAGCAGATCTGAACACTCTTTCTGTTGAAAATGCAACTGGACATTTGGAGCGCTAAGAGCGTAGTAGTGGAAAAAGGAATATAATGAAATATAAACTACACAGAAGCATTCTGTGAAACTTCTTTCTGATCTGAGCATTCAGCTAACAGAGTTAAACCATACTTTTGATTGAGCAGTTTTGAAACACTCTGTCTGTAGAAAATGCAACTGGACATTCGTAGCGCTAAGTGGGTAATAGTGGAAAAAAGAATATGTTCAAATATAAACTACACAGAAGCATTGTATGAAACTTCTTTCTGTTCTGTGCATTCAACTAACAGAGTTGAACCTTACTTTTGATTGAGCCGTTCTGAAACACTCTTTCTGTAGAAACTGCAATTGGACATTCTGAGCGCTAAGAGGCCTATATTGGGAAGAAGAATGTCTACAAATAAAAACTACACAGAAGAATTGTGTGAAACTTCTTTCTGTTCTGTTTGTTCAACTAAAAGAGTTGAACCTTAGTTTTGATTGAGCCGTTCTGAAACACTCTTTCTGTAGAAAATGCAAGTGGAGATTCGGAGCGCTAAGAGGGTAGTAGTGGAAAAAGGAATATATTCAAATATAAACTACACAGTAGCATTCAGTGAAAATTCTTTCTGTTCTGTGCATTCAACTAACAGAATTGAACCTTACTTTTGATTGAGCCGTTCTGAAACACTCTTTCTGTAGAAACAGCAATTGGACATGCTAAGCGCTAAGAGGCCTACATTGGGAAAAAGAATATCTTCAAATAAAAACTACACAGAAGCATTCTGTGAAACTTATTTCTGATCTGTAAATTCAGTTAACAGAGATAAAACATATTTTTGATTGAGCAGTTATGAAACACTCTTTTTGTAGAAAATGCAAGTGGAGATTCGGAGCGCTAAGTGGGTAATAGTGGAAAAAGGAATGGCTTCAAATATAAACTACACAGAATCATTCGGTGAAACTTCTTTCTGATCTGTGCATTCAGCTAAAAGTGTTAAACCATACTTTTGATTGAGCAGATCTGAACACTCTTTCTGTTGAAAATGCAACTGGACATTTGGAGCGCTAAGAGCGTAGTAGTGGAAAAAGGAATATATTCAAATATAAACTAAACAGAAGCATTCTGTGAAACTTCTTTCTGATCTGAGCATACAGCTAACAGAGTTAAACCATACTTTTGATTGAGCAGATCGGAACACTCTTTCTGTAGAAAATGCAACTGGACATTTGGAGCGCTAAGAGAGTAGTAGTGGAAAAAGGAATATATTCAAATATAAACTACACAGAAGCATTCTGTGAAACTTCTTTCTGATCTGAGCATTCAGCTAACAGAGTTAAACCATACTTTTGATTGAGCAGTTTTGAAACACTCTGTCTGTAGAAAATGCAACTGGACATTCGTAGCGCTAAGTGGGTAATAGTGGAAAAAAGAATATGTTCAAATATAAACTACACAGAAGCATTGTATGAAATTTCTTTCTGTTCTGTGCATTCAACTAACAGAGTTGAACCTTACTTTTGATTGAGCCGTTCTGAAACACTCTTTCTGTAGAAACGGCAATTGGACATTCTGAGCGCTAAGAGGCCTATATTGGGAAAAAAATGTCTACAAATAAAAACTACACAGATGAATTGTGTGAAACTTCTTTCTGTTCTGTTTGTTCAACTAAAAGATTTGAACCTTAGTTTTGATTGAGCCGTTCTGAAACACTCTTTCTGTAGAAAATGCAAGTGGAGATTCGGAGCGCTAAGAGGGTAATAGTGGAAAAAGGAATGTCTCCAAATATAAACTACACAGATTCATCTGTGAAACTTCTTTCTGATCTGTGCATTCAGCTAACAGAGTTAAACCTTACTTTTGATTGAGCAGATCTGAACACTCTTTCTGTAGAAAATGCAACTGGACATTTGGAGCGCTAAGAGAGTAGTAGTGGAAAAAGGAATATATTCAAATATAAACTACACAGAAGCATTCTGTGAAACTTCTTTCTGATCTGAGCATTCAGCTAACAGAGTTAAACCATACTTTTGATTGAGCAGTTTTGAAACACTCTGTCTGTAGAAAATGCAACTGGACATTCGTAGCGCTAAGTGGGTAATAGTGGAAAAAAGAATATGTTCAAATATAAACTACACAGAAGCATTGTATGAAACTTCTTTCTGTTCTGTGCATTCAACTAACAGAGTTGAACCTTACTTTTGATTGAGCCTTTCTGAAACACTCTTTCTGTAGAAACTGCAATTGGACATTCTGAGCGCTAAGAGGCCTCTATTGGGAAAAATAATATCTTCAAATAAAAACTACACAGAAGCATTGTGTGAAACTTATTTCTGATATGTTCATTAAGCTAACAGAGTTAAACCAATGTTTTGATTGCGCAGTTCTGAACACTCTTTCTGTAGAAAATGCAAGTGGACATTCGGAGAGGTAAGAGGGTAATAGAGGAAAAAGGAATATATTCAAATATAAACTACACAGTAGCATTCTGTGAAAATTCTTTCTGTTCTGTGCATTCAACTAACAAAGTTGAACCTTACTTTTGATTGAGCCGTTCTGAAACACTCTTTCTGAAGAAACTGCAATTGGACATGCTAAGCGCTAAGAGGCCTACATTGGGAAAAAGAATATCTTCAAATAAAAACTACACAGATGCATTCTGTGAAAATTATTTCTGATCTGTAAATTCAGTTAACAGAGATAAAACATATTTTTGATTGAGCAGTTATGAAACACTCTTTTTGTAGAAAATGCAAGTGGAGATTCGGAGCGCTAAGATGGTAATAGTGGAAAAAGGAATGTCTTCAAATATAAACTACACAGAATCATTCGGTGAAACTTCTTTCTGATCTGTGCATTCAGCTAACAGAGTTAAACCATACTTTTGACTGAGCAGATCTGAACACTCTTTCTGTAGAAAATGCAACTGGACATTTGGAGCGGTAAGAGCGTAGTAGTTGAAAAAGGAATATATTCAAATATAAACTACACAGAAGCCTTCTGTGAAACTTCTTTCTGATCTGAGCATTCAGCTAACAGAGTTAAACCATACTTTTGATTGAGCAGTTTTGAAACACTCTGTCTGTAGAAAATGCAACTGGACATTCGTAGCGCTAAGTGGGTAATAGTGCAAAAAAGAATATGTTCAAATATAAACTACACAGAAGCATTGTATGAAACTTCTTTCTGTTCTGTGCATTCAACTAACAGAGTTGAACCTTACTTTTGATTGAGCCGTTCTGAAACACTCTTTCTGTAGAAACGGCAATTGGACATTCTGAGCGCTAAGAGGCCTATATTGGGAAAAAGAATGTCTACAAATAAAAACTACACACATGAATTGTGTGAAACTTCTTTCTGTTCTGTTTGTTCAACTAAAAGAGTTGAACCTCAGTTTTGATTGAGCCGTTCTGAAACACTCTTTCTGTAGAAAATGCAAGTGGAGATTCGGAGCGCTAAGAGGGTAATAGTGGAAAAAGGAATGTCTCCAAATATAAACTACACAGAATCATCTGTGAAACTTCTTTCTGATCTGTGCATTCAGCTAACAGAGTTAAACCATACTTTTGATTGAGCAGATCTGAACACTCTTTCTGTAGAAAATGCAACTGGACATTTGGAGCGCTAAGAGAGTAGTAGTGGAAAAAGGAATATATTCAAATATAAACTACACAGAAACATTCTGTGAAACTTCTTTCTGATTTGAGCATTCAGCTAACAGAGTTAAACCATACTTTTGATTGAGCAGTTTTGAAACACTCTGTCTGTAGAAAATGCAACTGGACATTCGTAGCGCTAAGTGGGTAATAGTGGAAAAAAGAATATGTTCAAATATAAACTACACAGAAGCATTGTATGAAAATTCTTTCTGTTCTGTGCATTCAACTAACAGAGTTGAACCTTACTTTTGATTGAGCCTTTCTGAAACACTCTTTCTGTAGAAACTGCAATTGGACATTCTGAGCGCTAAGAGGCCTCTATTGGGAAAAATAATATCTTCAAATAAAAACTACACAGAAGCATTGTGTGAAACTTATTTCTGATATGTTCATTAAGCTAACAGAGTTAAACCAATGTTTTGATTGTGCAGTTCTGAACACTCTTTCTGTAGAAAATGCAAGTGGACATTCGGAGCGGTAAGAGGGTAATAGTGGAAAAAGGAATATATTCAAATATAAACTACACAGTAGCATTCTGTGAAAATTCTTTCTGTTCTGTGCATTCAACTAACAGAGTTGAACCTTACTTTTGATTGAGCCGTTCTGAAACACTCTTTCTGAAGAAACTGCAATTGGATATGCTAAGCGCTAAGAGGCCTACATTGGGAAAAAGAATATCTTCAAATAAAAACTACACTGATGCATTCTGTGAAAATTATTTCTGATCTGTAAATTCAGTTAACAGAGATAAAACATATTTTTGATTGAGCAGTTATGAAACACTCTTTTTGTAGAAAATGCAAGTGGAGATTCGGAGCGCTAAGAGGGTAATAGTGGAAAAAGGAATGTCTTCAAATATAAACTACGCAGAATCATTCGGTGAAACTTCTTTCTGATCTGTGCATTCAGCTAACAGAGTTAAACCATACTTTTGACTGAGCAGATCTGAACACTCTTTCTGTAGAAAATGCAACTGGACATTTGGAGCGGTAAGAGCGTAGTAGTTGAAAAAGGAATATATTCAAATATAAACTACACAGAAGCCTTCTGTGAAACTTCTTTCTGATCTGAGCATTCAGCTAACAGAGTTACACCATACTTTTGATTGAGCAGTTTTGAAACACTCTGTCTGTAGAAAATGCAACTGGACATTCGTAGCGCTAAGTGGGTAATGGTGCAAAAAAGAATGTGTTCAAATATAAACTACACAGAAGCATTGTATGAAACTTCTTTCTGTTCTGTGCATTCAACTAACAGAGTTGAACCTTACTTTTGATTGAGCCTTTCTGAAACACTCTTTCTGTAGAAACTGCAATTGGACATTCTGAGCGCTAAGAGGCCTCTATTGGGAAAAATAATATCTTCAAATAAAAACTACACAGAAGCATTGTGTGAAACTTATTTCTGATATGTTCATTAAGCTAACAGAGTTAAACCATACTTTTGATTGCGCAGTTCTGAACACTCTTTCTGTAGAAAATGCAAGTGGACATTCGGAGCGCTAAGAGGGTAATAGTGGAAAAAGGAATATATTCAAATATAAACTACACAGTAGCATTCTGTGAAAATTCTTTCTGTTCTGTGCATTCAACTAACAGAGTTGAACCTTACTTTTGATTGAGCCGTTCTGAAACACTCTTTCTGTAGAAACTGCAATTGGACATGCTAAGCGCTAAGAGGCCTACATTGGGAAAAAGAATATCTTCAAATAAAAACTACACAGATGCATTCTGTGAAACTTATTTCTGATCTGTAAATTCAGTTAACAGAGATAAAACATATTTTTGATTGAGCAGTTATGAAACACTCTTTTTGTAGAAAATGCAAGTGGAGATTCGGAGCGCTAAGTGGGTAATAGTGGAAAAAGGAATGGCTTCAAATATAAACTACACAGAATCATTCGGTGAAACTTCTTTCTGATCTGTGCATTCAGCTAAAAGAGTTAAACCATAGCGATTGAGCAGATCTGAACACTCTTTCTGTTGAAAATGCAACTGGACATTTGGAGCGCTAAGAGCGTAGTAGTGGAAAAAGGAATATATTCAAATATAAACTAAACAGAAGCATTCTGTGAAACTTCTTTCTGATCTGAGCATACAGCTAACAGAGTTAAACCATACTTTTGATTGAGCAGATCTGAACACTCTTTCTGTAGAAAATGCAACTGGACATTTGGAGCGCTAAGAGAGTAGTAGTGGAAAAAGGAATATATTCAAATATAAACTACACAGAAGCATTCTGTGAAACTTCTTTCTGATCTGAGCATTCAGCTAACAGATTTAAACCATACTTATGATTGAGCAGTTTTGAAACACTCTGTCTGTAGAAAATGCAACTGGACATTCGTAGCGCTAAGTGGCTAATAGTGGAAAAAAGAATATGTTCAAATATAAACTACACAGAAGCATTGTATGAAACTTCTTTCTGTTCTGTGCATTCAACTAACAGAGTTGAACCTTACTTTTGATTGAGCCTTTCTGAAACACTCTTTCTGTAGAAACTGCAATTGGACACTCTGAGCGCTAAGAGGCCTCTATTGGGAAAAATAATATCTTCAAATAAAAACTACACAGAAGCATTGTGTGAAACTTATTTCTGATATGTTCATTAAGCTAACAGAGTTAAACCATACTTTTGATTGCGCAGTTCTGAACACTCTTTCTGTAGAAAATGCAAGTGGACATTCGGAGCGCTAAGAGGGTAATAGTGGAAAAAGGAATATATTCAAATATAAACTACACAGTAGCATTCTGTGAAAATTCTTTCTGTTCTGTGCATTCAACTAACAGAGTTGAACCTTACTTTTGATTGAGCCGTTCTGAAACACTCTTTCTGTAGAAACTGCAATTGGACATGCTAAGCGCTAAGAGGCCTACATTGGGAAAAAGAATATCTTCAAATAAAAACTACACAGATGCATTCTGTGAAAATTATTTCTGATGTGTAAATTCAGTTAACAGAGATAAAACATATTTTTGATTGAGCAGTTATGAAACACTCTTTTTGTAGAAAATGCAAGTGGAGATTCGGAGCGCTAAGAGGGTAATAGTGGAAAAAGGAATGTCTTCAAATATAAACTACACAGAATCATTCGGTGAAACTTCTTTCTGATCTGTGCATTCAGCTAACAGAGTTAAACCATACTTTTGATTGAGCAGATCTGAACAGTCTTTCTGTAGAAAATGCAACTGGACATTTGGAGCGCTAAGAGCGTAGTATTGGAAAAAGGAGTAATTTCAAATATAAACTACACAGAAGCCTTCTGTGAAACTTCTTTCTGATCTGAGCATTCAGCTAACAGAGTTAAACCATACTTTTCATTGAGCAGTTTTTAAACACTCTGTCTGTAGAAAATGCAACTGGACATTCGTAGTGCTAAGTGGGTAATAGTGGAAAAAAGAATATGTTCAAATATAAACTACACAGAAGCATTGTATGAAACTTCTTTCTGTTCTGTGCATTCAACTAACAGAGTTGAACCTTACTTTTGATTGAGCCGTTCTGAAACACTCTTTTGGTAGAAAGGGCAATTGGACATTCTGAGCGCTAAGAGGCCTATATTGGGAAAAAGAATGTCTACAAATAAAAACTACACACATGAATTGTGTGAAACTTCTTTCTGTTCTGTTTGTTCAACTAAAAGAGTTGAACCTTAGTTTTGATTGAGCCGTTCTGAAACACTCTTTCTGTAGAAAATGCAAGTGGAGATTCGGAGCGCTAAGAGGGTAATAGTGGAAAAAGGAATGTCTCCAAATATAAACTACACAGAATCATCTGTGAAACTTCTTTCTGATCTGTGCATTCAGCTAACAGAGTTAAACCATACTTTTGATTGAGCAGATCTGAACACTCTTTCTGTAGAAAATGCAACTGGACATTTGGAGCGCTAAGAGAGTAGTAGTGGAAAAAGGAATATATTCAAATATAAACTACACAGAAGCATTCTGTGAAACTTTTTCTGATCTGAGCATTCAGCTAACAGAGTTAAACCATACTTTTGATTGAGCAGTTTTGAAACACTCTGTCTGTAGAAAATGCAACTGGACATTCGTAGCGCTAAGTGGGTAATAGTGGAAAAAAGAATATGTTCAAATATAAACTACACAGAAGCATTGTATGAAACTTCTTTCTGTTCTGTGCATTCAACTAACAGAGTTGAACCTCACTTTTGATTGAGCCTTTCTGAAACACTCTTTCTGTAGAAACTGCAATTGGACATTCTGAGCGCTAAGAGGCCTCTATTGGGAAAAATAATATCTTCAAATAAAAACTACACAGAAGCATTGTGTGAAACTTATTTCTGATATGTTCATTAAGCTAACAGAGTTAAACCATAGTTTTGATTGCGCAGTTCTGAACACTCTTTCTGTAGAAAATGCAAGTGGACATTCGGAGCGCTAAGAGGGTAATAGTGGAAAAAGGAATATATTCAAATATAAACTACACAGTAGCATTCTGTGAAAATTCTTTCTGTTCTGTGCATTCAACTAACAGAGTTGAACCTTACTTTTGATTGAGCCGTTCTGAAACTCTCTTTCTGAAGAAACTGCAATTGGACAGGCTAAGCGCTAAGAGGCCTACATTTGGAAAAAGAATATCTTCAAATAAAAACTACACAGATGCATTCTGTGAAAATTATTTCTGATCTGTAAATTCAGTTAACAGAGATAAAACATATTTTTGATTGAGCAGTTATGAAACACTCTTTTTGTAGAAAATGCAAGTGGAGATTCGGAGCGCTAAGAGGGTAATAGTGGAAAAAGGAATGTCTTCAAATATAAACTACACAGAATCATTCGGTGAAACTTCTTTCTGATCTGTGCATTCAGCTAACAGTGTTAAACCATACTTTTGACTGAGCAGATCTGAACACTCTTTCTGTAGAAAATGCAACTGGACATTTGGAGCGCTAAGAGCGTAGTAGTTGAAAAAGGAATATATTCAAATATAAACTACACAGAAGCCTTCTGTGAAACTTCTTTCTGATCTGAGCATTCAGCTAACAGAGTTAAACCACACTTTTGATTGAGCAGTTTTGAAACACTCTGTCTGTAGAAAATGCAACTGGACATTCGTAGCGCTAAGTGGGTAATAGTGCAAAAAAGAATATGTTCAAATATAAACTACACAGAAGCATTGTATGAAACTTCTTTCTGTTCTGTGCATTCAACTAACAGAGTTGAACCTTACTTTTGATTGAGCCGTTCTGAAACACTCTTTCTGTAGAAACTGCAATTGGACATTCTGAGCGCTAAGAGGCCTATATTGGGAAAAAGAATGTCTACAAATAAAAACTACACAGAAGAATTGTGTGAAACTTCTTTCTGTTCTGTTTGTTCAAGTAAAAGAGGTGAACCTTAGTTTTGATTGAGCCGTTCTGAAACACTCTTTCTGTAGAAAATGCAAGTGGAGATTTGGAGCGCTAATAGGGTAATAGTGGAAAAAGGAATGTCTCCAAATATAAACTACACAGAATCATTCTGTGAAACTTCTTTCTGATCTGTGCATTCAGCTAACAGAGTTAAACCATACTTTTGATTGAGCAGATCTGAACACTCTTTCTGTAGAAAATGCAACTGGACATTTGGAGCGCTAAGAGAGTAGTAGTGGAAAAAGGAATATATTCAAATATAAACTACACAGAAGCATTCTGTGAAACTTCTTTCTGATCTGAGCATTCAGCTAACAGAGTTAAACCATACTTTTGATTGAGCAGTTTTGAAACACTCTGTCTGTAGAAAAGGCAACTGGACATTCGTAGCGCTAAGTGGGTAATAGTGGAAAAAAGGGTATGTTCAGATATAAACTACACAGAAGCATTGTATGAAACTTCTTTCTGTTCTGTGCATTCAACTAACAGGGCTGAACCTTACTTTTGATTGAGCCTTTCTGAAACACTCTTTCTGTAGAAACTGCAATTGGACATTCTGAGCGCTAAGAGGCCTATATTGGGAAAAATAATATCTTCAAATAAAAAGTACACAGAAGCATTGTGTGAAACTTATTTCTGATATGTTCATTAAGCTAACAGAGTTAAACCATACTTTTGATTGCGCAGTTCTGAACACTCTTTCTGTAGAAAATGCAAGTGGACATTCGGAGCGCTAAGAGGGTAATAGTGGAAAAAGGAATATATTCAAATATAAACTACACAGTAGCATTCTGTGAAAATTCTTTCTGTTCTGTGCATTCAACTAACAGAGTTGAACCTTACTTTAGATTGAGCCGTTCTGAAACACTCTTTCTGTAGAAACTGCAATTGGACATGCTAAGCGCTAAGAGGCCTACATTGGGAAAAAGAATATCTTCAAATAAAAACTACACAGATGCATTCTGTGAAACTTATTTCTGATCTGTAAATTCAGTTAACAGAGATAAAACATATTTTTGATTGAGCAGTTATGAAACACTCTTTTTGTAGAAAATGCAAGTGGAGATTCGGAGCGCTAAGAGGGTAATAGTGGAAAAAGGAATGTCTTCAAATATCAACTACACAGAATCATTCGCTGAAACTTCTTTCTGATCTGTGCATTCAGCTAACAGAGTTAAACCATACTTTTGATTGAGCAGATCTGAACACTCTTTCTCTAGAAAATGCAACTGGACATTTGGAGCGCTAATAGCGTAGTAGTGGAAAAAGGAATATATTCAAATATAAACACCACAGAAGCATTCTGTGAAACTTTTTTCTGATCTGAGCATTCATCTAACAGAGTTAAACCATACTTTTGATTGAGCAGTTTTGAAACACTCTGTCTGTAGAAAATGCAACTGGACATTCGTAGCGCTAAGTGGGTAATAGTGGAAAAAAGAATATGTTCAAATATAAACTACACAGAAGCATTGTATGAAACTTCTTTCTGTTCTGCGCATTCAACTAACAGAGTTGAACCTTACTTTTGATTGAGCCGTTCTGAAACACTCTTTCTGTAGAAACTGCAATTTGACATTCTGAGCGCTAAGAGGCCTATATTGGGAAAAAGAATGTCTACAAATAAAAACTACACAGAAGAATTGTGTGAAACTTCTTTCTGTTCTGTTTGTTCAACTAAAAGAGTTGAACCTTAGTTTTGATTGAGCCGTTCTGAAACACTCTTTCTGTAGAAAATGCAAGTGGAGATTCGGAGCGCTAAGGGGGTAATAGTGGAAAAAGGAATGTCTCCAAATATAAACTACACAGAATCATTCTGTGAAACTTCTTTCTGATCTGTGCATTCAGCTAACAGAGTTAAACCATACTTTTGATTGAGCAGATCTGAACTCTCTTTCTGTAGAAAATGCAACTGGACATTTGGAGCGCTAAGAGCGTAGTAGTGGAAAAAGGAATATATTCAAATATAAACTACACAGAAGCATTCTGTGAAACTTCTTTCTGATCTGAGCATTCAGCTAACAGAGTTAAACCATACTTTTGATTGAGCAGTTTTGAAACACTCTGTCTGTAGAAAATGCAACTGGACATTCGTAGCGCTAAGTGGGTAATAGTGGAAAAAAGAATATGTTCAAATATAAACTACACAGAAGCATTGTATGAAACTTCTTTCTGTTCTGTGCATTCAACTAACAGAGTTGAACCTTATTTTTGATTGAGCCTTTCTGAAACACTCTTTCTGTAGAAACTGCAATTGGACATTCTGAGCGCTAAGAGGCCTATATTGGGAAAAATAATATCTTCAAATAAAAACTACACAGAAGCATTGTGTGAAACTTATTTCTGATATGTTCATTAAGCTAACACAGTTAAACCATACTTTTGATTGCGCAGTTCTGAACACTCTTTCTGTAGATAATGCAAGTGGACATTCGGAGCGCTAAGAGGGTAATAGTGGAAAAAGGAATATATTCAAATATAAACTACACAGTAGCATTCTGTGAAAATTCTTTCTGTTCTGTGCATTCAACTAACAGAGTTGAACCTTACTTTTGATTGAGCCGTTCTGAAACACTCTTTCTGTAGAAACTGCAATTGGACATGCTAAGCGCTAAGAGGCCTACATTGGGAAAAAGAATATCTTCAAATAAAAACTACACAGATGTATTCTGTGAAACTTATTTCTGATCTGTAAATTCAGTTAACAGAGATAAAACATATTTTTGATTGAGCTGTTATGAAACACTCTTTTTGTAGAAAATGCAAGTGGAGATTCGGAGCGCTAAGAGGGTAATAGTGGAAAAAGGAATGTCTTCAAATATAAACTGCACAGAATCATTCGGTGAAACTTCTTTCTGATCTGTGCATTCAGCTAACAGAGTTAAACCATACTTTTGATTGAGCAGATCTGAACACTCTTTCTGTAGAAAATGCAACTGGACATTTGGAGCGCTAAGAGCGTAGTAGTGGAAAAAGGAATATATTCAAATATAAACTACACAGAAGCCTTCTGTCAAACTTCTTTCTGATCTGAGCATTCAGCTAACAGAGTTAAACCATACTTTTGATTGAGCAGTTTTGAAACACTCTGTCTGTAGAAAATGCAACTGGACATTCGTAGCGCTAAGTGGGTAATAGTGGAAAAAAAATATGTTCAAATATAAACTACACAGAAGCATTGTATGAAACTTCTTTCTGTTCTGTGCATTGAACTAACAGAGTTGAACCTTACTTTTGATTAAGCCGTTCTGAAACACTCTTTCTGTAGAAACTGCAATTGGACATTCTGAGCGCTAAGAGGCCTATATTGGGAAAAAGAATGTCTACAAATAAAAACTACACAGAAGAATTGTGTGAAACTTCTTTCTGTTCTGTTTGTTGAAGTAAAAGAGTTGAACCTTAGTTTTGATTGAGCCGTTCTGAAACACTCTTTCTGTAGAAAATGCAAGTGGAGATTCGGAGCGCTAATAGGGTAATAGTGGAAAAAGGAATGTCTCCAAATATAAACTACACAGAATCATTCTGTGAAACTTCTTTCTGATCTGTGCATTCAGCTAACAGAGTTAAACCATACTTTTGATTGAGCAGATCTGAACACTCTTTCTGTAGAAAATGCAACTGGACATTTGGAGCGCTAAGAGAGTAGTAGTGGAAAAAGGAATATATTCAAATATAAACTACACAGAAGCATTCTGTGAAACTTATTTCTGATCTGAGCATTCAGCTAACAGTGTTAAACCATACTTTTGATTGAGCAGTTTTGAAACACTCTGTCTGTAGAAAAGGCAACTGGACATTCGTAGCGCTAAGTGGGTAATAGTTGAAAAAAGAGTATGTTCAGATATAAACTACACAGAAGCATTGTATGAAACTTCTTTCTGTTCTGTGCATTCAACTAACAGAGTTGAACCTTACTTTTGATTGAGCCTTTCTGATACACTCTTTCTGTAGAAACTGCAATTGGACATTCTGAGCGCTAAGAGGCCTCTATTGGGAAAAATAATATCTTCAAATAAAAACTACACAGAAGCATTGTGTGAAACTTATTTCTGATATGTTCATTAAGCTAACAGAGTTAAACCATACTTTTGATTGCGCAGTTCTGAACACTCTTTCTGTAGAAAATGCAAGTGGACATTCGGAGCGCTAAGAGGGTAATAGTGGAAAAAGGAATATATTCAAATATAAACTACACAGTAGCATTCTGTGAAAATTCTTTCTGTTCTGTGCATTCAACTAACAGAGTTGAACCTTACTTTTGATTGAGCCGTTCTGAAACACTCTTTCTGTAGAAACTGCAATTGGACATGCTAAGCGCTAAGAGGCCTACATTGGGAAAAAGAATATCTTCAAATAAAAACTACACAGATGCATTCTGTGAAACTTATTTCTGATCTGTAAATTCAGTTAACAGAGATAAAACATATTTTTGATTGAGCAGTTATGAAACACTCTTTTTGTAGAAAATGCAAGTGGAGATTCGGAGCGCTAAGAGGGTAATAGTGGAAAAAGGAATGTCTTCAAATATAAACTACACAGAATCATTCGGTGAAACTTCTTTCTGATCTGTGCATTCAGCTAACAGAGTTAAACCATCCTTTTGATTGAGCAGATCTGAACACTCTTTCTGTAGAAAATGCAACTGGACATTTGGAGCGCTAAGAGCGTAGTAGTGGAAAAAGGAATATATTCAAATATAAACTACACAGAAGCATTCTGTGAAAATTTTTTCTGATCTGAGCATTCATCTAACAGAGTTAAACCATACTTTTGATTGAGCAGTTTTGAAACACTCTGTCTGTAGAAAATGCAACTGGACATTCGTAGTGCTAAGTGGGTAATAGTGGAAAAAAGAATATGTTCAAATATAAACTACACAGAAGCATTGTATGAAACTTCTTTCTGTTCTGTGCATTCAACTAACAGAGTTGAACCTTACTTTTGATTGAGCCGTTCTGAAACACTCTTTTGGTAGAAACGGCAATTGGACATTCTGAGCGCTAAGAGGCCTATATTGGGAAAAAGAATGTCTACAAATAAAAACTACACACATGAATTGTGTGAAACTTCTTTCTGTTCTGTTTGTTCAACTAAAAGAGTTGAACCTTAGTTTTGATTGAGCCGTTCTGAAACACTCTTTCTGTAGAAAATGCAAGTGGAGATTCGGAGCGCTAAGAGGGTAATAGTGGAAAAAGGAATGTCTCCAAATATAAACTACACAGAATCATCTGTGAAACTTCTTTCTGATCTGTGCATTCAGCTAACAGAGTTAAACCATACTTTTGATTGAGCAGATCTGAACACTCTTTCTGTAGAAAATGCAACTGGACATTTGGAGCGCTAAGAGAGTAGTAGTGGAAAAAGGAATATATTCAAATATAAACTACACAGAAGCATTCTGTGAAACTTTTTCTGATCTGAGCATTCAGCTAACAGAGTTAAACCATACTTTTGATTGAGCAGTTTTGAAACACTCTGTCTGTAGAAAATGCAACTGGACATTCGTAGCGCTAAGTGGGTAATAGTGGAAAAAAGGGTATGTTCAGATATAAACTACACAGAAGCATTGTATGAAACTTCTTTCTGTTCTGTGCATTCAACTAACAGGGTTGAACCTTACTTTTGATTGAGCCTTTCTGAAACACTCTTTCTGTAGAAACTGCAATTGGACATTCTGAGCGCTAAGAGGCCTATATTGGGAAAAATAATACCTTCAAATAAAAAGTACACAGAAGCATTGTGTGAAACTTATTTCTGATATGTTCATTAAGCTAACAGAGTTAAACCATACTTTTGATTGCGCAGTTCTGAACACTCTTTCTGTAGAAAATGCAAGTGGACATTCGGAGCGCTAAGAGGGTAATAGTGGAAAAAGGAATATATTCAAATATAAACTACACAGTAGCATTCTGTGAAAATTCTTTCTGTTCTGTGCATTCAACTAACAGAGTTGAACCTTACTTTTGATTGAGCCGTTCTGAAACACTCTTTCTGTAGAAACTGCAATTGGACATGCTAAGCGCTAAGAGGCCTACATTGGGAAAAAGAATATCTTCAAATAAAAACTACACAGATGCATTCTGTGAAACTTATTTCTGATCTGTAAATTCAGTTAACAGAGATAAAACATATTTTTGATTGAGCAGTTATGAAACACTCTTTTTGTAGAAAATGCAAGTGGAGATTCGGAGCGCTAAGAGGGTAATAGTGGAAAAAGGAATGTCTTCAAATATCAACTACACAGAATCATTCGCTGAAACTTCTTTCTGATCTGTGCATTCAGCTAACAGAGTTAAACCATACTTTTGATTGAGCAGATCTGAACACTCTTTCTCTAGAAAATGCAACTGGACATTTGGAGCGCTAATAGCGTAGTAGTGGAAAAAGGAATATATTCAAATATAAACTACACAGAAGCATTCTGTGAAACTTTTTTCTGATCTGAGCATTCATCTAACAGAGTTAAACCATACTTTTGATTGAGCAGTTTTGAAACACTCTGTCTGTAGAAAATGCAACTGGACATTCGTAGCGCTAAGTGGGTAATAGTGGAAAAAAGAATATGTTCAAATATAAACTACACAGAAGCATTGTATGAAACTTCTTTCTGTTCTGCGCATTCAACTAACAGAGTTGAACCTTAGTTTTGATTGAGCCGTTCTGAAACACTCTTTCTGTAGAAAATGCAAGTGGAGATTCGGAGCGCTAAGGGGGTAATAGTGGAAAAAGGAATGTCTCCAAATATAAACTACACAGAATCATTCTGTGAAACTTCTTTCTGATCTGTGCATTCAGCTAACAGAGTTAAACCATACTTTTGATTGAGCAGATCTGAACTCTCTTTCTGTAGAAAATGCAACTGGACATTTGGAGCTCTAAGAGCGTAGTAGTGGAAAAAGGAATATATTCAAATATAAACAACACAGAAGCATTCTGTGAAACTTCTTTCTGATCTGAGCATTCAGCTAACAGAGTTAAACCATACTTTTGATTGAGCAGTTTTGAAACACTCTGTCTGTAGAAAATGCAACTGGACATTCGTAGCGCTAAGTGGGTAATAGTGGAAAAAAGAATATGTTCAAATATAAACTACACAGAAGCATTGTATGAAACTTCTTTCTGTTCTGTGCATTCAACTAACAGAGTTGAACCTTATTTTTGATTGAGCCTGTGTGAAACACTCTTTCTGTAGAAACTGCAATTGGACATTCTGAGCGCTAAGAGGCCTATATTGGGAAAAATAATATCTTCAAATAAAAACTACACAGAAGCATTGTGTGAAACTTATTTCTGATATGTTCATTAAGCTAACACAGTTAAACCATACTTTTGATTGCGCAGTTCTGAACACTCTTTCTGTAGATAATGCAAGTGGACATTCGGAGCGCTAAGTGGGTAATAGTGGAAAAAGGAATATATTCAAATATAAACTACACAGTAGCATTCTGTGAAAATTCTTTCTGTTCTGTGCATTCAACTAACAGAGTTGAACCTTACTTTTGATTGAGCCGTTCTGAAACACTCTTTCTGTAGAAACTGCAATTGGACATGCTAAGCGCTAAGAGGCCTACATTGGGAAAAAGAATATCTTCAAATAAAAACTACACAGATGTATTCTGTGAAACTTATTTCTGATCTGTAAATTCAGTTAACAGAGATAAAACATATTTTTGATTGAGCAGTTATGAAACACTCTTTTTGTAGAAAATGCAAGTGGAGATTCGGAGCGCTAAGAGGGTAATAGTGGAAAAAGGAATGTCTTCAAATATAAACTGCACAGAATCATTCGGTGAAACTTCTTTCTGATCTGTGCATTCAGCTAACAGAGTTAAACCATACTTTTGATTGAGCAGATCTGAACACTCTTTCTGTAGAAAATGCAACTGGACATTTGGAGCGCTAAGAGCGTAGTAGTGGAAAAAGGAATATATTCAAATATAAACTACACAGAAGCCTTCTGTCAAACTTCTTTCTGATCTGAGCATTCAGCTAACAGAGTTAAACCATACTTTTGATTGAGCAGTTTTGAAACACTCTGTCTGTAGAAAATGCAACTGGACATTCGTAGCGCTAAGTGGGTAATAGTGGAAAAAAGAATATGTTCAAATATAAACTACACAGAAGCATTGTATGAAACTTCTTTCTGTTCTGTGCATTGAACTAACAGAGTTGAACCTTACTTTTGATTAAGCCGTTCTGAAACACTCTTTCTGTAGAAACTGCAATTGGACATTCTGAGCGCTAAGAGGCCTATATTGGGAAAAAGAATGTCTACAAATAAAAACTACACAGAAGAATTGTGTGAAACTTCTTTCTGTTCTGTTTGTTGAAGTAAAAGAGTTGAACCTTAGTTTTGATTGAGCCGTTCTGAAACACTCTTTCTGTAGAAAATGCAAGTGGAGATTCGGAGCGCTAATAGGGTAATAGTGGAAAAAGGAATGTCTCCAAATATAAACTACACAGAATCATTCTGTTAAACTTCTTTCTGATCTGTGCATTCAGCTAACAGAGTTAAACCATACTTTTGATTGAGCAGATCTGAACACTCTTTCTGTAGAAAATGCAACTGGACATTTGGAGCGCTAAGAGAGTAGTAGTGGAAAAAGGAATATATTCAAATATAAACTACACAGAAGCATTCTGTGAAACTTATTTCTGATCTGAGCATTCAGCTAACAGTGTTAAACCATACTTTTGATTGAGCAGTTTTGAAACACTCTGTCTGTAGAAAAGGCAACTGGACATTCGTAGCGCTAAGTGGGTAATAGTTGAAAAAAGAGTATGTTCAGATATAAACTACACAGAAGCATTGTATGAAACTTCTTTCTGTTCTGTGCATTCAACTAACAGAGTTGAACCTTACTTTTGATTGAGCCTTTCTGAAACACTCTTTCTGTAGAAACTGCAATTGGACATTCTGAGCGCTAAGAGGCCTCTATTGGGAAAAAAAATATCTTCAAATAAAAACTACACAGAAGCATTGTGTGAAACTTATTTCTGATATGTTCATTAAGCTAACAGAGTTAAACCATACTTTTGATTGCGCAGTTCTGAACACTCTTTCTGTAGAAAATGCAAGTGGACATTCGGAGCGCTAAGAGGGTAATAGTGGAAAAAGGAATATATTCAAATATAAACTACACAGTAGCATTCTGTGAAAATTCTTTCTGTTCTGTGCATTCAACTAACAGAGTTGAACCTTACTTTTGATTGAGCCGTTCTGAAACACTCTTTCTGTAGAAACTGCAATTGGACATGCTAAGCGCTAAGAGGCCTACATTGGGAAAAAGAATATCTTCAAATAAAAACTACACAGATGCATTCTGTGAAACTTATTTCTGATCTGTAAATTCAGTTAACAGAGATAAAATATATTTTTGATTGAGCAGTTATGAAACACTCTTTTTGTAGAAAATGCAAGTGGAGATTCGGAGCGCTAAGAGGGTAATAGTGGAAAAAGGAATGTCTTCAAATATAAACTACACAGAATCATTCGGTGAAACTTCTTTCTGATCTGTGCATTCAGCTAACAGAGTTAAACCATACTTTTGATTGAGCAGATCTGAACACTCTTTCTCTAGAAAATGCAACTGGACATTTGGAGCGCTAATAGCGTAGTAGTGGAAAAAGGAATATATTCAAATATAAACTACACAGAAGCATTCTGTGAAACTTTTTTCTGATCTGAGCATTCATCTAACAGAGTTAAACCATACTTTTGATTGAGCAGTTTTGAAACACTCTGTCTGTAGAAAATGCAACTGGACATTCGTAGCGCTAAGTGGGTAATAGTGGAAAAAAGAATATGTTCAAATATAAACTACACAGAAGCATTGTATGAAACTTCTTTCTGTTCTGCGCATTCAACTAACAGAGTTGAACCTTACTTTTGATTGAGCCGTTCTGAAACACTCTTTCTGTAGAAACTGCAATTTGACATTCTGAGCGCTAAGAGGCCTATATTGGGAAAAAGAATGTCTACAAATAAAAACTACACAGAAGAATTGTGTGAAACTTCTTTCTGTTCTGTTTGTTCAACTAAAAGAGTTGAACCTTAGTTTTGATTGAGCCGTTCTGAAACACTCTTTCTGTAGAAAATGCAAGTGGAGATTCGGAGCGCTAAGGGGGTAATAGTGGAAAAAGGAATGTCTCCAAATATAAACTACACAGAATCATTCTGTGAAACTTCTTTCTGATCTGTGCATTCAGCTAACAGAGTTAAACCATACTTTTGATTGAGCAGATCTGAACTCTCTTTCTGTAGAAAATGCAACTGGACATTTGGAGCGCTAAGAGCGTAGTAGTGGAAAAAGGAATATATTCAAATATAAACAACACAGAAGCATTCTGTGAAACTTCTTTCTGATCTGAGCATTCAGCTAACAGAGTTAAACCATACTTTTGATTGAGCAGTTTTGAAACACTCTGTCTGTAGAAAATGCAACTGGACATTCGTAGCGCTAAGTGGGTAATAGTGGAAAAAAGAATATGTTCAAATATAAACTACACAGAAGCATTGTATGAAACTTCTTTCTGTTCTGTGCATTCAACTAACAGAGTTGAACCTTATTTTTGATTGAGCCTTTGTGAAACACTCTTTCTGTAGAAACTGCAATTGGACATTCTGAGCGCTAAGAGGCCTATATTGGGAAAAATAATATCTTCAAATAAAAACTACACAGAAGCATTGTGTGAAACTTATTTCTGATATGTTCATTAAGCTAACACAGTTAAACCATACTTTTGATTGCGCAGTTCTGAACACTCTTTCTGTAGATAATGCAAGTGGACATTCGGAGCGCTAAGAGGGTAATAGTGGAAAAAGGAATATATTCAAATATAAACTACACAGTAGCATTCTGTGAAAATTCTTTCTGTTCTGTGCATTCAACTAACAGAGTTGAACCTTACTTTTGATTGAGCCGTTCTGAAACACTCTTTCTGTAGAAACTGCAATTGGACATGCTAAGCGCTAAGAGGCCTACATTGGGAAAAAGAATATCTTCAAATAAAAACTACACAGATGTATTCTGTGAAACTTATTTCTGATCTGTAAATTCAGTTAACAGAGATAAAACATATTTTTGATTGAGCAGTTATGAAACACTCTTTTTGTAGAAAATGCAAGTGGAGATTCGGAGCGCTAAGAGGGTAATAGTGGAAAAAGGAATGTCTTCAAATATAAACTGCACAGAATCATTCGGTGAAACTTCTTTCTGATCTGTGCATTCAGCTAACAGAGTTAAACCATACTTTTGATTGAGCAGATCTGAACACTCTTTCTGTAGAAAATGCAACTGGACATTTGGAGCGCTAAGAGCGTAGTAGTGGAAAAAGGAATATATTCAAATATAAACTACACAGAAGCCTTCTGTCAAACTTCTTTCTGATCTGAGCATTCAGCTAACAGAGTTAAACCATACTTTTGATTGAGCAGTTTTGAAACACTCTGTCTGTAGAAAATGCAACTGGACATTCGTAGCGCTAAGTGGGTAATAGTGGAAAAAAGAATATGTTCAAATATAAACTACACAGAAGCATTGTATGAAACTTCTTTCTGTTCTGTGCATTGAACTAACAGAGTTGAACCTTACTTTTGATTAAGCCGTTCTGAAACACTCTTTCTGTAGAAACTGCAATTGGACATTCTGAGCGCTAAGAGGCCTATATTGGGAAAAAGAATGTCTACAAATAAAAACTACACAGAAGAATTGTGTGAAACTTCTTTCTGTTCTGTTTGTTGAAGTAAAAGAGTTGAACCTTAGTTTTGATTGAGCCGTTCTGAAACACTCTTTCTGTAGAAAATGCAAGTGGAGATTCGGAGCGCTAATAGGGTAATAGTGGAAAAAGGAATGTCTCCAAATATAAACTACACAGAATCATTCTGTTAAACTTCTTTCTGATCTGTGCATTCAGCTAACAGAGTTAAACCATACTTTTGATTGAGCAGATCTGAACACTCTTTCTGTAGAAAATGCAACTGGACATTTGGAGCGCTAAGAGAGTAGTAGTGGAAAAAGGAATATATTCAAATATAAACTACACAGAAGCATTCTGTGAAACTTATTTCTGATCTGAGCATTCAGCTAACAGTGTTAAACCATACTTTTGATTGAGCAGTTTTGAAACACTCTGTCTGTAGAAAAGGCAACTGGACATTCGTAGCGCTAAGTGGGTAATAGTTGAAAAAAGAGTATGTTCAGATATAAACTACACAGAAGCATTGTATGAAACTTCTTTCTGTTCTGTGCATTCAACTAACAGAGTTGAACCTTACTTTTGATTGAGCCTTTCTGAAACACTCTTTCTGTAGAAACTGCAATTGGACATTCTGAGCGCTAAGAGGCCTCTATTGGGAAAAATAATATCTTCAAATAAAAACTACACAGAAGCATTGTGTGAAACTTATTTCTGATATGTTCATTAAGCTAACAGAGTTAAACCATACTTTTGATTGCGCAGTTCTGAACACTCTTTCTGTAGAAAATGCAAGTGGACATTCGGAGCGCTAAGAGGGTAATAGTGGAAAAAGGAATATATTCAAATATAAACTACACAGTAGCATTCTGTGAAAATTCTTTCTGTTCTGTGCATTCAACTAACAGAGTTGAACCTTACTTTTGATTGAGCCGTTCTGAAACACTCTTTCTGTAGAAACTGCAATTGGACATGCTAAGCGCTAAGAGGCCTACATTGGGAAAAAGAATATCTTCAAATAAAAACTACACAGATGCATTCTGTGAAACTTATTTCTGATCTGTAAATTCAGTTAACAGAGATAAAATATATTTTTGATTGAGCAGTTATGAAACACTCTTTTTGTAGAAAATGCAAGTGGAGATTCGGAGCGCTAAGAGGGTAATAGTGGAAAAAGGAATGTCTTCAAATATAAACTACACAGAATCATTCGGTGAAACTTCTTTCTGATCTGTGCATTCAGCTAACAGAGTTAAACCATACTTTTGATTGAGCAGATCTGAACACTCTTTCTGTAGAAAATGCAACTGGACATTTGGAGCGCTAAGAGCGTAGTAGTGGAAAAAGGAATATATTCAAATATAAACTACACAGAAGCATTCTGTGAAAATTTTTTCTGATCTGAGCATTCATCTAACAGAGTTAAACCATACTTTTGATTGAGCAGTTTTGAAACACTCTGTCTGTAGAAAATGCAACTGGACATTCGTAGTGCTAAGTGGGTAATAGTGGAAAAAAGAATATGTTCAAATATAAACTACACAGAAGCATTGTATGAAACTTCTTTCTGTTCTGTGCATTCAACTAACAGAGTTGAACCTTACTTTTGATTGAGCCGTTCTGAAACACTCTTTCTGTAGAAACTGCAATTGGACATTCTGAGCGCTAAGAGGCCTATATTGGGAAAAAGAATGTCTACAAATAAAAACTACACAGAAGAATTGTGTGAAACTTCTTTCTGTTCTGTTTGTTCAACTAAAAGAGTTGAACCTTAGTTTTGATTGAGCCGTTCTGAAACACTCTTTCTGTAGAAAATGCAAGTGGAGATTCGGAGCGCTAAGATGGTAATAGTGGAAAAAGGAATGTCTCCAAATATAAACTACACAGAATCATTCTGTGAAACTTCTTTCTGATCTGTGCATTCAGCTAACAGAGTTAAACCATACTTTTGATTGAGCAGATCTGAACTCTCTTTCTGTAGAAAATGCAACTGGACATTTGGAGCGCTAAGAGAGTAGTAGTGGAAAAAGGAATATATTCAAATATAAACTACACAGAAGGATTCTGTGAAACTTCTTTCTGATCTGAGCATTCAGCTAACAGAGTTAAACCATACTTTTGATTGAGCAGTTTTGAAACACTCTGTCTGTAGAAAATGCAACTAGACATTCGTAGCGCTAAGTGGGTAATAGTGGAAAAAAGAATATGTTCAAATATAAACTACACAGAAGCAGTGTATGAAACTTCTTTCTGTTCTGTGCATTCAACTAACAGAGTTGAACCTTACTTTTGATTGAGCCTTTCTGAAACACTCTTTCTGTAGAAACTGCAATTGGACATTCTGAGCGCTAAGAGGCCTCTATTGGGAAAAATAATATCTTCAAATAAAAACTACACAGAAGCATTGTGTGAAACTTATTTCTGATATGTTCATTAAGCTAACAGAGTTAAACCATACTTTTGATTGCGCAGTTCTGAACACTCTTTCTGTAGAAAATGCAAGTGGACATTCGGAGCGCTAAGAGGGTAATAGTGGAAAAAGGAATATATTCAAATATAAACTACACAGTAGCATTCTGTGAAAATTCTTTCTGTTCTGTGCATTCAACTAACAGAGTTGAACCTTACTTTTGATTGAGCCGTTCTGAAACACTCTTTCTGTAGAAACTGCAATTGGACATGCTAAGCGCTAAGAGGCCTACATTGGGAAAAAGAATATCTTCAAATAAAAACTACACAGATGCATTCTGTGAAACTTATTTCTGATCTGTAAATTCAGTTAACAGAGATAAAACATATTTTTGATTGAGCAGTTATGAAACACTCTTTTTGTAGAAAATGCAAGTGGAGATTCGGAGCGCTAAGAGGGTAATAGTGGAAAAAGGAATGTCTTCAAATATCAACTACACAGAATCATTCGCTGAAACTTCTTTCTGATCTGTGCATTCAGCTAACAGAGTTAAACCATACTTTTGATTGAGCAGATCTGAACACTCTTTCTCTAGAAAATGCAACTGGACATTTGGAGCGCTAATAGCGTAGTAGTGGAAAAAGGAATATATTCAAATATAAACTACACAGAAGCATTCTGTGAAACTTTTTTCTGATCTGAGCATTCATCTAACAGAGTTAAACCATACTTTTGATTGAGCAGTTTTGAAACACTCTGTCTGTAGAAAATGCAACTGGACATTCGTAGCGCTAAGTGGGTAATAGTGGAAAAAAGAATATGTTCAAATATAAACTACACAGAAGCATTGTATGAAACTTCTTTCTGTTCTGCGCATTCAACTAACAGAGTTGAACCTTACTTTTGATTGAGCCGTTCTGAAACACTCTTTCTGTAGAAACTGCAATTTGACATTCTGAGCGCTAAGTGGCCTATATTGGGAAAAAGAATGTCTACAAATAAAAACTACACAGAAGAATTGTGTGAAACTTCTTTCTGTTCTGTTTGTTCAACTAAAAGAGTTGAACCTTAGTTTTGATTGAGCCGTTCTGAAACACTCTTTCTGTAGAAAATGCAAGTGGAGATTCGGAGCGCTAAGGGGGTAATAGTGGAAAAAGGAATGTCTCCAAATATAAACTACACAGAATCATTCTGTGAAACTTCTTTCTGATCTGTGCATTCAGCTAACAGAGTTAAACCATACTTTTGATTGAGCAGATCTGAACTCTCTTTCTGTAGAAAATGCAACTGGACATTTGGAGCGCTAAGAGCGTAGTAGTGGAAAAAGGAATATATTCAAATATAAACTACACAGAAGCATTCTGTGAAACTTCTTTCTGATCTGAGCATTCAGCTAACAGAGTTAAACCATACTTTTGATTGAGCAGTTTTGAAACACTCTGTCTGTAGAAAATGCAACTGGACATTCGTAGCGCTAAGTGGGTAATAGTGGAAAAAAGAATATGTTCAAATATAAACTACACAGAAGCATTGTATGAAACTTCTTTCTGTTCTGTGCATTCAACTAACAGAGTTGAACCTTATTTTTGATTGAGCCTTTGTGAAACACTCTTTCTGTAGAAACTGCAATTGGACATTCTGAGCGCTAAGAGGCCTATATTGGGAAAAATAATATCTTCAAATAAAAACTACACAGAAGCATTGTGTGAAACTTATTTCTGATATGTTCATTAAGCTAACACAGTTAAACCATACTTTTGATTGCGCAGTTCTGAACACTCTTTCTGTAGATAATGCAAGTGGACATTCGGAGCGCTAAGAGGGTAATAGTGGAAAAAGGAATATATTCAAATATAAACTACACAGTAGCATTCTGTGAAAATTCTTTCTGTTCTGTGCATTCAACTAACAGAGTTGAACCTTACTTTTGATTGAGCCGTTCTGAAACACTCTTTCTGTAGAAACTGCAATTGGACATGCTAAGCGCTAAGAGGCCTACATTGGGAAAAAGAATATCTTCAAATAAAAACTACACAGATGTATTCTGTGAAACTTATTTCTGATCTGTAAATTCAGTTAACAGAGATAAAACATATTTTTGATTGAGCAGTTATGAAACACTCTTTTTGTAGAAAATGCAAGTGGAGATTCGGAGCGCTAAGAGGGTAATAGTGGAAAAAGGAATGTCTTCAAATATAAACTGCACAGAATCATTCGGTGAAACTTCTTTCTGATCTGTGCATTCAGCTAACAGAGTTAAACCATACTTTTGATTGAGCAGATCTGAACACTCTTTCTGTAGAAAATGCAACTGGACATTTGGAGCGCTAAGAGCGTAGTAGTGGAAAAAGGAATATATTCAAATATAAACTACACAGAAGCCTTCTGTCAAACTTCTTTCTGATCTGAGCATTCAGCTAACAGAGTTAAACCATACTTTTGATTGAGCAGTTTTGAAACACTCTGTCTGTAGAAAATGCAACTGGACATTCGTAGCGCTAAGTGGGTAATAGTGGAAAAAAGAATATGTTCAAATATAAACTACACAGAAGCATTGTATGAAACTTCTTTCTGTTCTGTGCATTCAACTAACAGAGTTGAACCTTACTTTTGATTGAGCCTTTCTGAAACACTCTTTCTGTAGAAACTGCAATTGGACATTCTGAGCGCTAAGAGGCCTCTATTGGGAAAAATAATATCTTCAAATAAAAATTACACAGAAGCATTGTGTGAAACTTATTTCTGATATGTTCATTAAGCTAACAGAGTTAAACCATACTTTTGATTGCGCAGTTCTGAACACTCTTTCTGTAGAAAATGCAAGTGGACATTCGGAGCGCTAAGAGGGTAATAGTGGAAAAAGGAATATATTCAAATATAAACTACACAGTAGCATTCTGTGAAAATTCTTTCTGTTCTGTGCATTCAACTAACAGAGTTGAACCTTACTTTTGATTGAGCCGTTCTGAAACACTCTTTCTGAAGAAACTGCAATTGGACATGCTAAGCGCTAAGAGGCCTACATTGGGAAAAAGAATATCTTCAAATAAAAACTACACAGATGCATTCTGTGAAAATTATTTCTGATCTGTAAATTCAGTTAACAGAGATAAAACATATTTTTGATTGAGCAGTTATGAAACACTCTTTTTGTAGAAAATGCAAGTGGAGATTCGGAGCGCTAAGAGGGTAATAGTGGAAAAAGAAATGTCTTCAAATATAAACTACACAGAATCATTCGGTGAAACTTCTTTCTGATCTGTGCATTCAGCTAACAGTGTTAAACCATACTTTTGACTGAGCAGATCTGAACACTCTTTCTGTAGAAAATGCAACTGGACATTTGGAGCGCTAAGAGCGTAGTAGTTGAAAAAGGAATATATTCAAATATAAACTACACAGAAGCCTTCTGTGAAACTTCTTTCTGATCTGAGCATTCAGCTAACAGAGTTAAACCATTCTTTTGATTGAGCAGTTTTGAAACACTCTGTCTGTAGAAAATGCAACTGGACATTCGTAGCGCTAAGTGGGTAATAGTGCAAAAAAGAATATGTTCAAATATAAACTACACAGAAGCATTGTATGAAACTTCTTTCTGTTCTGTGCATTCAACTAACAGAGTTGAACCTTACTTTTGATTGAGCCGTTCTGAAACACTCTTTCTGTAGAAACTGCAATTGGACATTCTGAGCGCTAAGAGGCCTATATTGGGAAAAAGAATGTCTACAAATAAAAACTACACAGAAGAATTGTGTGAAACTTCTTTCTGTTCTGTTTGTTCAAGTAAAAGAGTTGAACCTTAGTTTTGATTGAGCCGTTCTGAAACACTCTTTCTGTAGAAAATGCAAGTGGAGATTCGGAGCGCTAATAGGGTAATAGTGGAAAAAGGAATGTCTCCAAATATAAACTACACAGAATCATTCTGTGAAACTTCTTTCTGATCTGTGCATTCAGCTAACAGAGTTAAACCATACTTTTGATTGAGCAGATCTGAACACTCTTTCTGTAGAAAATGCAACTGGACATTTGGAGCGCTAAGAGAGTAGTAGTGGAAAAAGGAATATATTCATATATAAACTACACAGAAGCATTCTGTGAAACTTCTTTCTGATCTGAGCATTCAGCTAACAGTGTTAAACCATACTTTTGATTGAGCAGTTTTGAAACACTCTGTCTGTAGAAAATGCAATTGGACATTCGTAGCGCTAAGTGGGTAATAGTGGAAAAAAGAGTATGTTCAGATATAAACTACACAGAAGCATTGTATGAAACTTCTTTCTGTTCTGTGCATTCAACTAACAGAGTTGAACCTTACTTTTGATTGAGCCTTTCTGAAACACTCTTTCTGTAGAAACTGCAATTGGACATTCTGAGCGCTAAGAGGCCTCTATTGGGAAAAATAATATCTTCAAATAAAAACTACACAGAAGCATTGTGTGAAACTTATTTCTGATATGTTCATTAAGCTAACAGAGTTAAACCATACTTTTGGTTGCGCAGTTCTTAACACTCTTTCTGTAGAAAATGCAAGTGGACATTCGGAGCGCTAAGAGGGTAATAGTGGAAAAAGGAATATATTCAAATATAAACTACACAGTAGCATTCTGTGAAAATTCTTTCTGTTCTGTGCATTCAACTAACAGAGTTGAACCTTACTTTTGATTGAGCCGTTCTGAAACACTCTTTCTGTAGAAACTGCAATTGGACATGCTAAGCGCTAAGAGGCCTACATTGGGAAAAAGAATATCTTCAAATAAAAACTACACAGATGCATTCTGTGAAACTTATTTCTGATCTGTAAATTCAGTTAACAGAGATAAAACATATTTTTGATTGAGCAGTTATGAAACACTCTTTTTGTAGAAAATGCAAGTGGAGATTCGGAGCGCTAAGTGGGTAATAGTGGAAAAAGGAATGTCTCCCAATATAAACTACACAGAATCATTCGGTGAAACTTCTTTCTGATCTGTGCATTCAGCTAACAGAGTTAAACCATACTTTTGATTGAGCAGATCTGAACACTCTTTCTCTAGAAAATGCAACTGGACATTTGGAGCGCTAATAGCGTAGTAGTGGAAAAAGGAATATATTCAAATATAAACTACACAGAAGCATTCTGTGAAACTTTTTTCTGATCTGAGCATTCATCTAGCAGAGTTAAACCATACTTTTGATTGAGCAGTTTTGAAACACTCTGTCTGTAGAAAATGCAACTGGACATTCGTAGCGCTAAGTGGGTAATAGTGGAAAAAAGAATATGTTCAAATATAAACTACACAGAAGCATTGTATGAAACTTCTTTCTGTTCTGCGCATTCAACTAACAGAGTTGAACCTTACTTTTGATTGAGCCGTTCTGAAACACTCTTTCTGTAGAAACTGCAATTGGACATTCTGAGCGCTAAGAGGCCTATATTGGGAAAAAGAATGTCTACAAATAAAAACTACACAGAGGAATTGTGTGAAACTTCTTTCTGTTCTGTTTGTTCAACTAAAAGAGTTGAACCTTAGCTTTGATTGAGCCGTTCTGAAACACTCTTTCGGTAGAAAATGCAAGTGGAGATTCGGAGCGCTAAGGGGGTAATAGTGGAAAAAGGAATGTCTCCAAATATAAACTACACAGAATCATTCTGTGAAACTTCTTTCTGATCTGTGCATTCAGCTAACAGAGTTAAACGATACTTTTGATTGAGCAGATCTGAACTCTCTTTCTGTAGAAAATGCAACTGGACATTTGGAGCGCTAAGAGAGTAGTAGTGGAAAAAGGAATATATTCAAATATAAACTACACAGAAGCATTTTGTGAAACTTCTTTCTGATCTGAGCATTCAGCTAACAGAGTTAAACCATACTTTTGATTGAGCAGTTTTGAAACACTCTGTCTGTAGAAAATGCAACTGGACATTCGTAGCGCTAAGTGGGTAATAGTGGAAAAAAGAATATGTTCAAATATAAACTACACAGAAGCATTGTATGAAACTTCTTTCTGTTCTGTGCATTCAACTAACGGAGTTGAACCTTACTTTTGATTGAGCCTTTCTGAAACACTCTTTCTGTAGAAACTGCAATTGGACATTCTGAGCGCTAAGAGGCCTCTATTGGGAAAAATAATATCTTCAAATAAAAACTACACAGAAGCATTGTGTGAAACTTATTTCTGATATGTTCATTAAGCTAACAGAGTTAAACCATACTTTTGATTGCGCAGTTCTGAACACTCTTTCTGTAGAAAATGCAAGTGGACATTCAGAGCGCTAAGAGGGTAATAGTGGAAAAAGGAATATATTCAAATATAAACTACACAGTAGCATTCTGTGAAAATTCTTTCTGTTCTGTGCATTCAACTAACAGAGTTGAACCTTACTTTTGATTGAGCCGTTCTGAAACACTCTTTCTGTAGAAACTGCAATTGGACATGCTAAGCGCTAAGAGGCCTACATTGGGAAAAAGAATATCTTCAAATAAAAACTACACAGATGCATTCTGTGAAACTTATTTCTGATCTGTAAATTCAGTTAACAGAGATAAAACATATTTTTGATTGAGCAGTTATGAAACACTCTTTTTGTAGAAAATGCAAGTGGAGATTCGGAGCGCTAAGAGGGTAATAGTGGAAAAAGGAATGTCTTCAAATATAAACTACACAGAATCATTCGGTGAAACTTCTTTCTGATCTGTGCATTCAGCTAACAGAGTTAAACCATACTTTTGATTGAGCAGATCTGAACACTCTTTCTGTAGAAAATGCAACTGGACATTTGGAGCGCTAAGAGCGTAGTAGTGGAAAAAGGAATATATTCAAATATAAACTACACAGAAGCCTTCTGTGAAACTTCTTTCTGATCTGAGCATTCAGCTAACAGAGTTAAACCATACTTTTGATTGAGCAGTTTTGAAACACTCTGTCTGTAGAAAATGCAACTGGACATTCGTAGCGCTAAGTGTGTAATAGTGGAAAAAAGAATTTGTTCAAATATAAACTACACAGAAGCATTGTATGAAACTACTTTCTGTTCTGTGCATTCAACTAACAGAGTTGAACCTTACTTTTGATTGAGCCGTTCTGAAACACTCTTTCTGTAGAAACTGCAATTGGACATTCTGAGCGCTAAGAGGCCTATATTGGGAAAAAGAATGTCTACAAATAAAAACTACACAGAAGAATTGTGTGAAACTTCTTTCTGTTCTGTTTGTTCAAGTAAAAGAGTTGAACCTTAGTTTTGATTGAGCCGTTCTGAAACACTCTTTCTGTAGAAAATGCAAGTGGAGATTTGGAGCGCTAATAGGGTAATAGTGGAAAAAGGAATGTCTCCAAATATAAACTACACAGAATCATTCTGTGAAACTTCTTTCTGATCTGCGCATTCAGCTAACAGAGTTAAACCATACTTTTGATTGAGCAGATCTGAACACTCTTTCTGTAGAAAATGCAACTGGACATTTGGAGCGCTAAGAGAGTAGTAGTGGAAAAAGGAATATATTCAAATATAAACTACACAGAAGCATTCTGTGAAACTTCTTTCTGATCTGAGCATTCAGCTAACAGAGTTAAACCATACTTTTGATTGAGCAGTTTTGAAACACTCTGTCTGTAGAAAAGGCAACTGGACATTCGTAGCGCTAAGTGGGTAATAGTGGAAAAAAGGGTATGTTCAGATATAAACTACACAGAAGCATTGTATGAAACTTCTTTCTGTTCTGTGCATTCAACTAACAGGGTTGAACCTTACTTTTGATTGAGCCTTTCTGAAACACTCTTTCTGTAGAAACTGCAATTGGACATTCTGAGCGCTAAGAGGCCTATATTGGGAAAAATAATATCTTCAAATAAAAACTACACAGAAGCATTGTGTGAAACTTATTTCTGATATGTTCATTAAGCTAACACAGTTAAACCATACTTTTGATTGCGCAGTTCTGAACACTCTTTCTGTAGATAATGCAAGTGGACATTCGGAGCGCTAAGAGGGTAATAGTGGAAAAAGGAATATATTCAAATATAAACTACACAGTAGCATTCTGTGAAAATTCTTTCTGTTCTGTGCATTCAACTAACAGAGTTGAACCTTACTTTTGATTGAGCCGTTCTGAAACACTCTTTCTGTAGAAACTGCAATTGGACATGCTAAGCGCTAAGAGGCCTACATTGGGAAAAAGAATATCTTCAAATAAAAACTACACAGATGTATTCTGTGAAACTTATTTCTGATCTGTAAATTCAGTTAACAGAGATAAAACATATTTTTGATTGAGCAGTTATGAAACACTCTTTTTGTAGAAAATGCAAGTGGAGATTCGGAGCGCTAAGAGGGTAATAGTGGAAAAAGGAATGTCTTCAAATATAAACTGCACAGAATCATTCGGTGAAACTTCTTTCTGATCTGTGCATTCAGCTAACAGAGTTAAACCATACTTTTGATTGAGCAGATCTGAACACTCTTTCTGTAGAAAATGCAACTGGACATTTGGAGCGCTAAGAGCGTAGTAGTGGAAAAAGGAATATATTCAAATATAAACTACACAGAAGCCTTCTGTCAAACTTCTTTCTGATCTGAGCATTCAGCTAACAGAGTTAAACCATACTTTTGATTGAGCAGTTTTGAAACACTCTGTCTGTAGAAAATGCAACTGGACATTCGTAGCGCTAAGTGGGTAATAGTGGAAAAAAGAATATGTTCAAATATAAACTACACAGAAGCATTGTATGAAACTTCTTTCTGTTCTGTGCATTGAACTAACAGAGTTGAACCTTACTTTTGATTAAGCCGTTCTGAAACACTCTTTCTGTAGAAACTGCAATTGGACTTTCTGAGCGCTAAGAGGCCTCTATTGGGAAAAAGAATGTCTACAAATAAAAACTACACAGAAGAATTGTGTGAAACTTCTTTCTGTTCTGTTTGTTGAAGTAAAAGAGTTGAACCTTAGTTTTGATTGAGCCGTTCTGAAACACTCTTTCTGTAGAAAATGCAAGTGGAGATTCGGAGCGCTAATAGGGTAATAGTGGAAAAAGGAATGTCTCCAAATATAAACTACACAGAATCATTCTGTTAAACTTCTTTCTGATCTGTGCATTCAGCTAACAGAGTTAAACCATACTTTTGATTGAGCAGATCTGAACACTCTTTCTGTAGAAAATGCAACTGGACATTTGGAGCGCTAAGAGAGTAGTAGTGGAAAAAGGAATATATTCAAATATAAACTACACAGAAGCATTCTGTGAAACTTATTTCTGATCTGAGCATTCAGCTAACAGTGTTAAACCATACTTTTGATTGAGCAGTTTTGAAACACTCTGTCTGTAGAAAAGGCAACTGGACATTCGTAGCGCTAAGTGGGTAATAGTTGAAAAAAGAGTATGTTCAGATATAAACTACACAGAAGCATTGTATGAAACTTCTTTCTGTTCTGTGCATTCAACTAACAGAGTTGAACCTTACTTTTGATTGAGCCTTTCTGAAACACTCTTTCTGTAGAAACTGCAATTGGACATTCTGAGCGCTAAGAGGCCTCTATTGGGAAAAATAATATCTTCAAATAAAAACTACACAGAAGCATTGTGTGAAACTTATTTCTGATATGTTCATTAAGCTAACAGAGTTAAACCATACTTTTGATTGCGCAGTTCTGAACACTCTTTCTGTAGAAAATGCAAGTGGACATTCGGAGCGCTAAGAGGGTAATAGTGGAAAAAGGAATATATTCAAATATAAACTACACAGTAGCATTCTGTGAAAATTCTTTCTGTTCTGTGCATTCAACTAACAGAGTTGAACCTTACTTTTGATTGAGCCGTTCTGAAACACTCTTTCTGAAGAAACTGCAATTGGACATGCTAAGCGCTAAGAGGCCTACATTGGGAAAAAGAATATCTTCAAATAAAAACTACACAGATGCATTCTGTGAAAATTATTTCTGATCTGTAAATTCAGTTAACAGAGATAAAACATATTTTTGATTGAGCAGTTATGAAACACTCTTTTTGTAGAAAATGCAAGTGGAGATTCGGAGCGCTAAGAGGGTAATAGTGGAAAAAGAAATGTCTTCAAATATAAACTACACAGAATCATTCGGTGAAACTTCTTTCTGATCTGTGCATTCAGCTAACAGTGTTAAACCATACTTTTGACTGAGCAGATCTGAACACTCTTTCTGTAGAAAATGCAACTGGACATTTGGAGCGCTAAGAGCGTAGTAGTTGAAAAAGGAATATATTCAAATATAAACTACACAGAAGCCTTCTGTGAAACTTCTTTCTGATCTGAGCATTCAGCTAACAGAGTTAAACCATTCTTTTGATTGAGCAGTTTTGAAACACTCTGTCTGTAGAAAATGCAACTGGACATTCGTAGCGCTAAGTGGGTAATAGTGCAAAAAAGAATATGTTCAAATATAAACTACACAGAAGCATTGTATGAAACTTCTTTCTGTTCTGTGCATTCAACTAACAGAGTTGAACCTTACTTTTGATTGAGCCGTTCTGAAACACTCTTTCTGTAGAAACTGCAATTGGACATTCTGAGCGCTAAGAGGCATATATTGGGAAAAAGAATGTCTACAAATAAAAACTACACAGAAGAATTGTGTGAAACTTCTTTCTGTTCTGTTTGTTCAAGTAAAAGAGTTGAACCTTAGTTTTGATTGAGCCGTTCTGAAACACTCTTTCTGTAGAAAATGCAAGTGGAGATTCGGAGCGCTAATAGGGTAATAGTGGAAAAAGGAATGTCTCCAAATATAAACTACACAGAATCATTCTGTGAAACTTCTTTCTGATCTGTGCATTCAGCTAACAGAGTTAAACCATACTTTTGATTGAGCAGATCTGAACACTCTTTCTGTAGAAAATGCAACTGGACATTTGGAGCGCTAAGAGAGTAGTAGTGGAAAAAGGAATATATTCATATATAAACTACACAGAAGCATTCTGTGAAACTTCTTTCTGATCTGAGCATTCAGCTAACAGTGTTAAACCATACTTTTGATTGAGCAGTTTTGAAACACTCTGTCTGTAGAAAATGCAATTGGACATTCGTAGCGCTAAGTGGGTAATAGTGGAAAAAAGAGTATGTTCAGATATAAACTACACAGAAGCATTGTATGAAACTTCTTTCTGTTCTGTGCATTCAACTAACAGAGTTGAACCTTACTTTTGATTGAGCCTTTCTGAAACACTCTTTCTGTAGAAACTGCAATTGGACATTCTGAGCGCTAAGAGGCCTCTATTGGGAAAAATAATATCTTCAAATAAAAACTACACAGAAGCATTGTGTGAAACTTATTTCTGATATGTTCATTAAGCTAACAGAGTTAAACCATACTTTTGGTTGCGCAGTTCTTAACACTCTTTCTGTAGAAAATGCAAGTGGACATTCGGAGCGCTAAGAGGGTAATAGTGGAAAAAGGAATATATTCAAATATAAACTACACAGTAGCATTCTGTGAAAATTCTTTCTGTTCTGTGCATTCAACTAACAGAGTTGAACCTTACTTTTGATTGAGCCGTTCTGAAACACTCTTTCTGTAGAAACTGCAATTGGACATGCTAAGCGCTAAGAGGCCTACATTGGGAAAAAGAATATCTTCAAATAAAAACTACACAGATGCATTCTGTGAAACTTATTTCTGATCTGTAAATTCAGTTAACAGAGATAAAACATATTTTTGATTGAGCAGTTATGAAACACTCTTTTTGTAGAAAATGCAAGTGGAGATTCGGAGCGCTAAGTGGGTAATAGTGGAAAAAGGAATGTCTCCCAATATAAACTACACAGAATCATTCGGTGAAACTTCTTTCTGATCTGTGCATTCAGCTAACAGAGTTAAACCATACTTTTGATTGAGCAGATCTGAACACTCTTTCTCTAGAAAATGCAACTGGACATTTGGAGCGCTAATAGCGTAGTAGTGGAAAAAGGAATATATTCAAATATAAACTACACAGAAGCATTCTGTGAAACTTTTTTCTGATCTGAGCATTCATCTAGCAGAGTTAAACCATACTTTTGATTGAGCAGTTTTGAAACACTCTGTCTGTAGAAAATGCAACTGGACATTCGTAGCGCTAAGTGGGTAATAGTGGAAAAAAGAATATGTTCAAATATAAACTACACAGAAGCATTGTATGAAACTTCTTTCTGTTCTGCGCATTCAACTAACAGAGTTGAACCTTACTTTTGATTGAGCCGTTCTGAAACACTCTTTCTGTAGAAACTGCAATTGGACATTCTGAGCGCTAAGAGGCCTATATTGGGAAAAAGAATGTCTACAAATAAAAACTACACAGAGGAATTGTGTGAAACTTCTTTCTGTTCTGTTTGTTCAACTAAAAGAGTTGAACCTTAGCTTTGATTGAGCCGTTCTGAAACACTCTTTCGGTAGAAAATGCAAGTGGAGATTCGGAGCGCTAAGGGGGTAATAGTGGAAAAAGGAATGTCTCCAAATATAAACTACACAGAATCATTCTGTGAAACTTCTTTCTGATCTGTGCATTCAGCTAACAGAGTTAAACGATACTTTTGATTGAGCAGATCTGAACTCTCTTTCTGTAGAAAATGCAACTGGACATTTGGAGCGCTAAGAGAGTAGTAGTGGAAAAAGGAATATATTCAAATATGAACTACACAGAAGCATTTTGTGAAACTTCTTTCTGATCTGAGCATTCAGCTAACAGAGTTAAACCATACTTTTGATTGAGCAGTTTTGAAACACTCTGTCTGTAGAAAATGCAACTGGACATTCGTAGCGCTAAGTGGGTAATAGTGGAAAAAAGAATATGTTCAAATATAAACTACACAGAAGCATTGTATGAAACTTCTTTCTGTTCTGTGCATTCAACTAACGGAGTTGAACCTTACTTTTGATTGAGCCTTTCTGAAACACTCTTTCTGTAGAAACTGCAATTGGACATTCTGAGCGCTAAGAGGCCTCTATTGGGAAAAATAATATCTTCAAATAAAAACTACACAGAAGCATTGTGTGAAACTTATTTCTGATATGTTCATTAAGCTAACAGAGTTAAACCATACTTTGGATTGCGCAGTTCTGAACACTCTTTCTGTAGAAAATGCAAGTGGACATTCAGAGCGCTAAGAGGGTAATAGTGGAAAAAGGAATATATTCAAATATAAACTACACAGTAGCATTCTGTGAAAATTCTTTCTGTTCTGTGCATTCAACTAACAGAGTTGAACCTTACTTTTGATTGAGCCGTTCTGAAACACTCTTTCTGTAGAAACTGCAATTGGACATGCTAAGCGCTAAGAGGCCTACATTGGGAAAAAGAATATCTTCAAATAAAAACTACACAGATGCATTCTGTGAAACTTATTTCTGATCTGTAAATTCAGTTAACAGAGATAAAACATATTTTTGATTGAGCAGTTATGAAACACTCTTTTTGTAGAAAATGCAAGTGGAGATTCGGAGCGCTAAGAGGGTAATAGTGGAAAAAGGAATGTCTTCAAATATAAACTACACAGAATCATTCGGTGAAACTTCTTTCTGATCTGTGCATTCAGCTAACAGAGTTAAACCATACTTTTGATTGAGCAGATCTGAACACTCTTTCTGTAGAAAATGCAACTGGACATTTGGAGCGCTAAGAGCGTAGTAGTGGAAAAAGGAATATATTCAAATATAAACTACACAGAAGCCTTCTGTGAAACTTCTTTCTGATCTGAGCATTCAGCTAACAGAGTTAAACCATACTTTTGATTGAGCAGTTTTGAAACACTCTGTCTGTAGAAAATGCAACTGGACATTCGTAGCGCTAAGTGTGTAATAGTGGAAAAAAGAATTTGTTCAAATATAAACTACACAGAAGCATTGTATGAAACTACTTTCTGTTCTGTGCATTCAACTAACAGAGTTGAACCTTACTTTTGATTGAGCCGTTCTGAAACACTCTTTCTGTAGAAACTGCAATTGGACATTCTGAGCGCTAAGAGGCCTATATTGGGAAAAAGAATGTCTACAAATAAAAACTACACAGAAGAATTGTGTGAAACTTCTTTCTGTTCTGTTTGTTCAAGTAAAAGAGTTGAACCTTAGTTTTGATTGAGCCGTTCTGAAACACTCTTTCTGTAGAAAATGCAAGTGGAGATTTGGAGCGCTAATAGGGTAATAGTGGAAAAAGGAATGTCTCCAAATATAAACTACACAGAATCATTCTGTGAAACTTCTTTCTGATCTGTGCATTCAGCTAACAGAGTTAAACCATACTTTTGATTGAGCAGATCTGAACACTCTTTCTGTAGAAAATGCAACTGGACATTTGGAGCGCTAAGAGAGTAGTAGTGGAAAAAGGAATATATTCAAATATAAACTACACAGAAGCATTCTGTGAAACTTCTTTCTGATCTGAGCATTCAGCTAACAGAGTTAAACCATACTTTTGATTGAGCAGTTTTGAAACACTCTGTCTGTAGAAAAGGCAACTGGACATTCGTAGCGCTAAGTGGGTAATAGTGGAAAAAAGGGTATGTTCAGATATAAACTACACAGAAGCATTGTATGAAACTTCTTTCTGTTCTGTGCATTCAACTAACAGGGTTGAACCTTACTTTTGATTGAGCCTTTCTGAAACACTCTTTCTGTAGAAACTGCAATTGGACATTCTGAGCGCTAAGAGGCCTATATTGGGAAAAATAATATCTTCAAATAAAAACTACACAGAAGCATTGTGTGAAACTTATTTCTGATATGTTCATTAAGCTAACACAGTTAAACCATACTTTTGATTGCGCAGTTCTGAACACTCTTTCTGTAGATAATGCAAGTGGACATTCGGAGCGCTAAGAGGGTAATAGTGGAAAAAGGAATATATTCAAATATAAACTACACAGTAGCATTCTGTGAAAATTCTTTCTGTTCTGTGCATTCAACTAACAGAGTTGAACCTTACTTTTGATTGAGCCGTTCTGAAACACTCTTTCTGTAGAAACTGCAATTGGACATGCTAAGCGCTAAGAGGCCTACATTGGGAAAAAGAATATCTTCAAATAAAAACTACACAGATGTATTCTGTGAAACTTATTTCTGATCTGTAAATTCAGTTAACAGAGACAAAACATATTTTTGATTGAGCAGTTATGAAACACTCTTTTTGTAGAAAATGCAAGTGGAGATTCGGAGCGCTAAGAGGGTAATAGTGGAAAAAGGAATGTCTTCAAATATAAACTGCACAGAATCATTCGGTGAAACTTCTTTCTGATCTGTGCATTCAGCTAACAGAGTTAAACCATACTTTTGATTGAGCAGATCTGAACACTCTTTCTGTAGAAAATGCAACTGGACATTTGGAGCGCTAAGAGCGTAGTAGTGGAAAAAGGAATATATTCAAATATAAACTACACAGAAGCCTTCTGTCAAACTTCTTTCTGATCTGAGCATTCAGCTAACAGAGTTAAACCATACTTTTGATTGAGCAGTTTTGAAACACTCTGTCTGTAGAAAATGCAACTGGACATTCGTAGCGCTAAGTGGGTAATAGTGGAAAAAAGAATATGTTCAAATATAAACTACACAGAAGCATTGTATGAAACTTCTTTCTGTTCTGTGCATTGAACTAACAGAGTTGAACCTTACTTTTGATTAAGCCGTTCTGAAACACTCTTTCTGTAGAAACTGCAATTGGACTTTCTGAGCGCTAAGAGGCCTATATTGGGAAAAAGAATGTCTACAAATAAAAACTACACAGAAGAATTGTGTGAAACTTCTTTCTGTTCTGTTTGTTGAAGTAAAAGAGTTGAACCTTAGTTTTGATTGAGCCGTTCTGAAACACTCTTTCTGTAGAAAATGCAAGTGGAGATTCGGAGCGCTAATAGGGTAATAGTGGAAAAAGGAATGTCTCCAAATATAAACTACACAGAATCATTCTGTTAAACTTCTTTCTGATCTGTGCATTCAGCTAACAGAGTTAAACCATACTTTTGATTGAGCAGATCTGAACACTCTTTCTGTAGAAAATGCAACTGGACATTTGGAGCGCTAAGAGAGTAGTAGTGGAAAAAGGAATATATTCAAATATAAACTACACAGAAGCATTCTGTGAAACTTATTTCTGATCTGAGCATTCAGCTAACAGTGTTAAACTATACTTTTGATTGAGCAGTTTTGAAACACTCTGTCTGTAGAAAAGGCAACTGGACATTCGTAGCGCTAAGTGGGTAATAGTTGAAAAAAGAGTATGTTCAGATATAAACTACACAGAAGCATTGTATGAAACTTCTTCCTGTTCTGTGCATTCAACTAACAGAGTTGAACCTTACTTTTGATTGAGCCTTTCTGAAACACTCTTTCTGTAGAAACTGCAATTGGACATTCTGAGCGCTAAGAGGCCTCTATTGGGAAAAATAATATCTTCAAATAAAAACTACACAGAAGCATTGTGTGAAACTTATTTCTGATATGTTCATTAAGCTAACAGAGTTAAACCATACTTTTGATTGCGCAGTTCTGAACACTCTTTCTGTAGAAAATGCAAGTGGACATTCGGAGCGCTAAGAGGGTAATAGTGGAAAAAGGAATATATTCAAATATAAACTACACAGTAGCATTCTGTGAAAATTCTTTCTGTTCTGTGCATTCAACTAACAGAGTTGAACCTTACTTTTGATTGAGCCGTTCTGAAACACTCTTTCTGTAGAAACTGCAATTGGACATGCTAAGCGCTAAGAGGCCTACATTGGGAAAAAGAATATCTTCAAATAAAAACTACACAGATGCATTCTGTGAAACTTATTTCTGATCTGTAAATTCAGTTAACAGAGATAAAATATATTTTTGATTGAGCAGTTATGAAACACTCTTTTTGTAGAAAATGCAAGTGGAGATTCGGAGCGCTAAGAGGGTAATAGTGGAAAAAGGAATGTCTTCAAATATAAACTACACAGAATCATTCGGTGAAACTTCTTTCTGATCTGTGCATTCAGCTAACAGAGTTAAACCATACTTTTGATTGAGCAGATCTGAACACTCTTTCTGTAGAAAATGCAACTGGACATTTGGAGCGCTAAGAGCGTAGTAGTTGAAAAAGGAATATATTCAAATATAAACTACACAGAAGCCTTCTGTGAAACTTCTTTCTGATCTGAGCATTCAGCTAACAGAGTTAAACCATTCTTTTGATTGAGCAGTTTTGAAACACTCTGTCTGTAGAAAATGCAACTGGACATTCGTAGCGCTAAGTGGGTAATAGTGCAAAAAAGAATATGTTCAAATATAAACTACACAGAAGCATTGTATGAAACTTCTTTCTGTTCTGTGCATTCAACTAACAGAGTTGAACCTTACTTTTGATTGAGCCGTTCTGAAACACTCTTTCTGTAGAAACTGCAATTGGACATTCTGAGCGCTAAGAGGCCTATATTGGGAAAAAGAATGTCTACAAATAAAAACTACACAGAAGAATTGTGTGAAACTTCTTTCTGTTCTGTTTGTTCAAGTAAAAGAGTTGAACCTTAGTTTTGATTGAGCCGTTCTGAAACACTCTTTCTGTAGAAAATGCAAGTGGAGATTCGGAGCGCTAATAGGGTAATAGTGGAAAAAGGAATGTCTCCAAATATAAACTACACAGAATCATTCTGTGAAACTTCTTTCTGATCTGTGCATTCAGCTAACAGAGTTAAACCATACTTTTGATTGAGCAGATCTGAACACTCTTTCTGTAGAAAATGCAACTGGACATTTGGAGCGCTAAGAGAGTAGTAGTGGAAAAAGGAATATATTCATATATAAACTACACAGAAGCATTCTGTGAAACTTCTTTCTGATCTGAGCATTCAGCTAACAGTGTTAAACCATACTTTTGATTGAGCAGTTTTGAAACACTCTGTCTGTAGAAAATGCAATTGGACATTCGTAGCGCTAAGTGGGTAATAGTGGAAAAAAGAGTATGTTCAGATATAAACTACACAGAAGCATTGTATGAAACTTCTTTCTGTTCTGTGCATTCAACTAACAGAGTTGAACCTTACTTTTGATTGAGCCTTTCTGAAACACTCTTTCTGTAGAAACTGCAATTGGACATTCTGAGCGCTAAGAGGCCTCTATTGGGAAAAATAATATCTTCAAATAAAAACTACACAGAAGCATTGTGTGAAACTTATTTCTGATATGTTCATTAAGCTAACAGAGTTAAACCATACTTTTGGTTGCGCAGTTCTTAACACTCTTTCTGTAGAAAATGCAAGTGGACATTCGGAGCGCTAAGAGGGTAATAGTGGAAAAAGGAATATATTCAAATATAAACTACACAGTAGCATTCTGTGAAAATTCTTTCTGTTCTGTGCATTCAACTAACAGAGTTGAACCTTACTTTTGATTGAGCCGTTCTGAAACACTCTTTCTGTAGAAACTGCAATTGGACATGCTAAGCGCTAAGAGGCCTACATTGGGAAAAAGAATATCTTCAAATAAAAACTACACAGATGCATTCTGTGAAACTTATTTCTGATCTGTAAATTCAGTTAACAGAGATAAAACATATTTTTGATTGAGCAGTTATGAAACACTCTTTTTGTAGAAAATGCAAGTGGAGATTCGGAGCGCTAAGTGGGTAATAGTGGAAAAAGGAATGTCTCCCAATATAAACTACACAGAATCATTCGGTGAAACTTCTTTCTGATCTGTGCATTCAGCTAACAGAGTTAAACCATACTTTTGATTGAGCAGATCTGAACACTCTTTCTCTAGAAAATGCAACTGGACATTTGGAGCGCTAATAGCGTAGTAGTGGAAAAAGGAATATATTCAAATATAAACTACACAGAAGCATTCTGTGAAACTTTTTTCTGATCTGAGCATTCATCTAGCAGAGTTAAACCATACTTTTGATTGAGCAGTTTTGAAACACTCTGTCTGTAGAAAATGCAACTGGACATTCGTAGCGCTAAGTGGGTAATAGTGGAAAAAAGAATATGTTCAAATATAAACTACACAGAAGCATTGTATGAAACTTCTTTCTGTTCTGCGCATTCAACTAACAGAGTTGAACCTTACTTTTGATTGAGCCGTTCTGAAACACTCTTTCTGTAGAAACTGCAATTGGACATTCTGAGCGCTAAGAGGCCTATATTGGGAAAAAGAATGTCTACAAATAAAAACTACACAGAGGAATTGTGTGAAACTTCTTTCTGTTCTGTTTGTTCAACTAAAAGAGTTGAACCTTAGCTTTGATTGAGCCGTTCTGAAACACTCTTTCGGTAGAAAATGCAAGTGGAGATTCGGAGCGCTAAGGGGGTAATAGTGGAAAAAGGAATGTCTCCAAATATAAACTACACAGAATCATTCTGTGAAACTTCTTTCTGATCTGTGCATTCAGCTAACAGAGTTAAACGATACTTTTGATTGAGCAGATCTGAACTCTCTTTCTGTAGAAAATGCAACTGGACATTTGGAGCGCTAAGAGAGTAGTAGTGGAAAAAGGAATATATTCAAATATAAACTACACAGAAGCATTTTGTGAAACTTCTTTCTGATCTGAGCATTCAGCTAACAGAGTTAAACCATACTTTTGATTGAGCAGTTTTGAAACACTCTGTCTGTAGAAAATGCAACTGGACATTCGTAGCGCTAAGTGGGTAATAGTGGAAAAAAGAATATGTTCAAATATAAACTACACAGAAGCATTGTATGAAACTTCTTTCTGTTCTGTGCATTCAACTAACGGAGTTGAACCTTACTTTTGATTGAGCCTTTCTGAAACACTCTTTCTGTAGAAACTGCAATTGGACATTCTGAGCGCTAAGAGGCCTCTATTGGGAAAAATAATATCTTCAAATAAAAACTACACAGAAGCATTGTGTGAAACTTATTTCTGATATGTTCATTAAGCTAACAGAGTTAAACCATACTTTTGATTGCGCAGTTCTGAACACTCTTTCTGTAGAAAATGCAAGTGGACATTCAGAGCGCTAAGAGGGTAATAGTGGAAAAAGGAATATATTCAAATATAAACTACACAGTAGCATTCTGTGAAAATTCTTTCTGTTCTGTGCATTCAACTAACAGAGTTGAACCTTACTTTTGATTGAGCCGTTCTGAAACACTCTTTCTGTAGAAACTGCAATTGGACATGCTAAGCGCTAAGAGGCCTACATTGGGAAAAAGAATATCTTCAAATAAAAACTACACAGATGCATTCTGTGAAACTTATTTCTGATCTGTAAATTCAGTTAACAGAGATAAAACATATTTTTGATTGAGCAGTTATGAAACACTCTTTTTGTAGAAAATGCAAGTGGAGATTCGGAGCGCTAAGAGGGTAATAGTGGAAAAAGGAATGTCTTCAAATATAAACTACACAGAATCATTCGGTGAAACTTCTTTCTGATCTGTGCATTCAGCTAACAGAGTTAAACCATACTTTTGATTGAGCAGATCTGAACACTCTTTCTGTAGAAAATGCAACTGGACATTTGGAGCGCTAAGAGCGTAGTAGTGGAAAAAGGAATATATTCAAATATAAACTACACAGAAGCCTTCTGTGAAACTTCTTTCTGATCTGAGCATTCAGCTAACAGAGTTAAACCATACTTTTGATTGAGCAGTTTTGAAACACTCTGTCTGTAGAAAATGCAACTGGACATTCGTAGCGCTAAGTGTGTAATAGTGGAAAAAAGAATTTGTTCAAATATAAACTACACAGAAGCATTGTATGAAACTACTTTCTGTTCTGTGCATTCAACTAACAGAGTTGAACCTTACTTTTGATTGAGCCGTTCTGAAACACTCTTTCTGTAGAAACTGCAATTGGACATTCTGAGCGCTAAGAGGCCTATATTGGGAAAAAGAATGTCTACAAATAAAAACTACACAGAAGAATTGTGTGAAACTTCTTTCTGTTCTGTTTGTTCAAGTAAAAGAGTTGAACCTTAGTTTTGATTGAGCCGTTCTGAAACACTCTTTCTGTAGAAAATGCAAGTGGAGATTTGGAGCGCTAATAGGGTAATAGTGGAAAAAGGAATGTCTCCAAATATAAACTACACAGAATCATTCTGTGAAACTTCTTTCTGATCTGTGCATTCAGCTAACAGAGTTAAACCATACTTTTGATTGAGCAGATCTGAACACTCTTTCTGTAGAAAATGCAACTGGACATTTGGAGCGCTAAGAGAGTAGTAGTGGAAAAAGGAATATATTCAAATATAAACTACACAGAAGCATTCTGTGAAACTTCTTTCTGATCTGAGCATTCAGCTAACAGAGTTAAACCATACTTTTGATTGAGCAGTTTTGAAACACTCTGTCTGTAGAAAAGGCAACTGGACATTCGTAGCGCTAAGTGGGTAATAGTGGAAAAAAGGGTATGTTCAGATATAAACTACACAGAAGCATTGTATGAAACTTCTTTCTGTTCTGTGCATTCAACTAACAGGGTTGAACCTTACTTTTGATTGAGCCTTTCTGAAACACTCTTTCTGTAGAAACTGCAATTGGACATTCTGAGCGCTAAGAGGCCTATATTGGGAAAAATAATATCTTCAAATAAAAACTACACAGAAGCATTGTGTGAAACTTATTTCTGATATGTTCATTAAGCTAACACAGTTAAACCATACTTTTGATTGCGCAGTTCTGAACACTCTTTCTGTAGATAATGCAAGTGGACATTCGGAGCGCTAAGAGGGTAATAGTGGAAAAAGGAATATATTCAAATATAAACTACACAGTAGCATTCTGTGAAAATTCTTTCTGTTCTGTGCATTCAACTAACAGAGTTGAACCTTACTTTTGATTGAGCCGTTCTGAAACACTCTTTCTGTAGAAACTGCAATTGGACATGCTAAGCGCTAAGAGGCCTACATTGGGAAAAAGAATATCTTCAAATAAAAACTACACAGATGTATTCTGTGAAACTTATTTCTGATCTGTAAATTCAGTTAACAGAGATAAAACATATTTTTGATTGAGCAGTTATGAAACACTCTTTTTGTAGAAAATGCAAGTGGAGATTCGGAGCGCTAAGAGGGTAATAGTGGAAAAAGGAATGTCTTCAAATATAAACTGCACAGAATCATTCGGTGAAACTTCTTTCTGATCTGTGCATTCAGCTAACAGAGTTAAACCATACTTTTGATTGAGCAGATCTGAACACTCTTTCTGTAGAAAATGCAACTGGACATTTGGAGCGCTAAGAGCGTAGTAGTGGAAAAAGGAATATATTCAAATATAAACTACACAGAAGCCTTCTGTCAAACTTCTTTCTGATCTGAGCATTCAGCTAACAGAGTTAAACCATACTTTTGATTGAGCAGTTTTGAAACACTCTGTCTGTAGAAAATGCAACTGGACATTCGTAGCGCTAAGTGGGTAATAGTGGAAAAAAGAATATGTTCAAATATAAACTACACAGAAGCATTGTATGAAACTTCTTTCTGTTCTGTGCATTGAACTAACAGAGTTGAACCTTACTTTTGATTAAGCCGTTCTGAAACACTCTTTCTGTAGAAACTGCAATTGGACTTTCTGAGCGCTAAGAGGCCTCTATTGGGAAAAAGAATGTCTACAAATAAAAACTACACAGAAGAATTGTGTGAAACTTCTTTCTGTTCTGTTTGTTGAAGTAAAAGAGTTGAACCTTAGTTTTGATTGAGCCGTTCTGAAACACTCTTTCTGTAGAAAATGCAAGTGGAGATTCGGAGCGCTAATAGGGTAATAGTGGAAAAAGGAATGTCTCCAAATATAAACTACACAGAATCATTCTGTTAAACTTCTTTCTGATCTGTGCATTCAGCTAACAGAGTTAAACCATACTTTTGATTGAGCAGATCTGAACACTCTTTCTGTAGAAAATGCAACTGGACATTTGGAGCGCTAAGAGAGTAGTAGTGGAAAAAGGAATATATTCAAATATAAACTACACAGAAGCATTCTGTGAAACTTATTTCTGATCTGAGCATTCAGCTAACAGTGTTAAACCATACTTTTGATTGAGCAGTTTTGAAACACTCTGTCTGTAGAAAAGGCAACTGGACATTCGTAGCGCTAAGTGGGTAATAGTTGAAAAAAGAGTATGTTCAGATATAAACTACACAGAAGCATTGTATGAAACTTCTTTCTGTTCTGTGCATTCAACTAACAGAGTTGAACCTTACTTTTGATTGAGCCTTTCTGAAACACTCTTTCTGTAGAAACTGCAATTGGACATTCTGAGCGCTAAGAGGCCTCTATTGGGAAAAATAATATCTTCAAATAAAAACTACACAGAAGCATTGTGTGAAACTTATTTCTGATATGTTCATTAAGCTAACAGAGTTAAACCATACTTTTGATTGCGCAGTTCTGAACACTCTTTCTGTAGAAAATGCAAGTGGACATTCGGAGCGCTAAGAGGGTAATAGTGGAAAAAGGAATATATTCAAATATAAACTACACAGTAGCATTCTGTGAAAATTCTTTCTGTTCTGTGCATTCAACTAACAGAGTTGAACCTTACTTTTGATTGAGCCGTTCTGAAACACTCTTTCTGAAGAAACTGCAATTGGACATGCTAAGCGCTAAGAGGCCTACATTGGGAAAAAGAATATCTTCAAATAAAAACTACACAGATGCATTCTGTGAAAATTATTTCTGATCTGTAAATTCAGTTAACAGAGATAAAACATATTTTTGATTGAGCAGTTATGAAACACTCTTTTTGTAGAAAATGCAAGTGGAGATTCGGAGCGCTAAGAGGGTAATAGTGGAAAAAGAAATGTCTTCAAATATAAACTACACAGAATCATTCGGTGAAACTTCTTTCTGATCTGTGCATTCAGCTAACAGTGTTAAACCATACTTTTGACTGAGCAGATCTGAACACTCTTTCTGTAGAAAATGCAACTGGACATTTGGAGCGCTAAGAGCGTAGTAGTTGAAAAAGGAATATATTCAAATATAAACTACACAGAAGCCTTCTGTGAAACTTCTTTCTGATCTGAGCATTCAGCTAACAGAGTTAAACCATTCTTTTGATTGAGCAGTTTTGAAACACTCTGTCTGTAGAAAATGCAACTGGACATTCGTAGCGCTAAGTGGGTAATAGTGCAAAAAAGAATATGTTCAAATATAAACTACACAGAAGCATTGTATGAAACTTCTTTCTGTTCTGTGCATTCAACTAACAGAGTTGAACCTTACTTTTGATTGAGCCGTTCTGAAACACTCTTTCTGTAGAAACTGCAATTGGACATTCTGAGCGCTAAGAGGCATATATTGGGAAAAAGAATGTCTACAAATAAAAACTACACAGAAGAATTGTGTGAAACTTCTTTCTGTTCTGTTTGTTCAAGTAAAAGAGTTGAACCTTAGTTTTGATTGAGCCGTTCTGAAACACTCTTTCTGTAGAAAATGCAAGTGGAGATTCGGAGCGCTAATAGGGTAATAGTGGAAAAAGGAATGTCTCCAAATATAAACTACACAGAATCATTCTGTGAAACTTCTTTCTGATCTGTGCATTCAGCTAACAGAGTTAAACCATACTTTTGATTGAGCAGATCTGAACACTCTTTCTGTAGAAAATGCAACTGGACATTTGGAGCGCTAAGAGAGTAGTAGTGGAAAAAGGAATATATTCATATATAAACTACACAGAAGCATTCTGTGAAACTTCTTTCTGATCTGAGCATTCAGCTAACAGTGTTAAACCATACTTTTGATTGAGCAGTTTTGAAACACTCTGTCTGTAGAAAATGCAATTGGACATTCGTAGCGCTAAGTGGGTAATAGTGGAAAAAAGAGTATGTTCAGATATAAACTACACAGAAGCATTGTATGAAACTTCTTTCTGTTCTGTGCATTCAACTAACAGAGTTGAACCTTACTTTTGATTGAGCCTTTCTGAAACACTCTTTCTGTAGAAACTGCAATTGGACATTCTGAGCGCTAAGAGGCCTCTATTGGGAAAAATAATATCTTCAAATAAAAACTACACAGAAGCATTGTGTGAAACTTATTTCTGATATGTTCATTAAGCTAACAGAGTTAAACCATACTTTTGGTTGCGCAGTTCTTAACACTCTTTCTGTAGAAAATGCAAGTGGACATTCGGAGCGCTAAGAGGGTAATAGTGGAAAAAGGAATATATTCAAATATAAACTACACAGTAGCATTCTGTGAAAATTCTTTCTGTTCTGTGCATTCAACTAACAGAGTTGAACCTTACTTTTGATTGAGCCGTTCTGAAACACTCTTTCTGTAGAAACTGCAATTGGACATGCTAAGCGCTAAGAGGCCTACATTGGGAAAAAGAATATCTTCAAATAAAAACTACACAGATGCATTCTGTGAAACTTATTTCTGATCTGTAAATTCAGTTAACAGAGATAAAACATATTTTTGATTGAGCAGTTATGAAACACTCTTTTTGTAGAAAATGCAAGTGGAGATTCGGAGCGCTAAGTGGGTAATAGTGGAAAAAGGAATGTCTCCCAATATAAACTACACAGAATCATTCGGTGAAACTTCTTTCTGATCTGTGCATTCAGCTAACAGAGTTAAACCATACTTTTGATTGAGCAGATCTGAACACTCTTTCTCTAGAAAATGCAACTGGACATTTGGAGCGCTAATAGCGTAGTAGTGGAAAAAGGAATATATTCAAATATAAACTACACAGAAGCATTCTGTGAAACTTTTTTCTGATCTGAGCATTCATCTAGCAGAGTTAAACCATACTTTTGATTGAGCAGTTTTGAAACACTCTGTCTGTAGAAAATGCAACTGGACATTCGTAGCGCTAAGTGGGTAATAGTGGAAAAAAGAATATGTTCAAATATAAACTACACAGAAGCATTGTATGAAACTTCTTTCTGTTCTGCGCATTCAACTAACAGAGTTGAACCTTACTTTTGATTGAGCCGTTCTGAAACACTCTTTCTGTAGAAACTGCAATTGGACATTCTGAGCGCTAAGAGGCCTATATTGGGAAAAAGAATGTCTACAAATAAAAACTACACAGAGGAATTGTGTGAAACTTCTTTCTGTTCTGTTTGTTCAACTAAAAGAGTTGAACCTTAGCTTTGATTGAGCCGTTCTGAAACACTCTTTCGGTAGAAAATGCAAGTGGAGATTCGGAGCGCTAAGGGGGTAATAGTGGAAAAAGGAATGTCTCCAAATATAAACTACACAGAATCATTCTGTGAAACTTCTTTCTGATCTGTGCATTCAGCTAACAGAGTTAAACGATACTTTTGATTGAGCAGATCTGAACTCTCTTTCTGTAGAAAATGCAACTGGACATTTGGAGCGCTAAGAGAGTAGTAGTGGAAAAAGGAATATATTCAAATATGAACTACACAGAAGCATTTTGTGAAACTTCTTTCTGATCTGAGCATTCAGCTAACAGAGTTAAACCATACTTTTGATTGAGCAGTTTTGAAACACTCTGTCTGTAGAAAATGCAACTGGACATTCGTAGCGCTAAGTGGGTAATAGTGGAAAAAAGAATATGTTCAAATATAAACTACACAGAAGCATTGTATGAAACTTCTTTCTGTTCTGTGCATTCAACTAACGGAGTTGAACCTTACTTTTGATTGAGCCTTTCTGAAACACTCTTTCTGTAGAAACTGCAATTGGACATTCTGAGCGCTAAGAGGCCTATATTGGGAAAAATAATATCTTCAAATAAAAACTACACAGAAGCATTGTGTGAAACTTATTTCTGATATGTTCATTAAGCTAACACAGTTAAACCATACTTTTGATTGCGCAGTTCTGAACACTCTTTCTGTAGATAATGCAAGTGGACATTCGGAGCGCTAAGAGGGTAATAGTGGAAAAAGGAATATATTCAAATATAAACTACACAGTAGCATTCTGTGAAAATTCTTTCTGTTCTGTGCATTCAACTAACAGAGTTGAACCTTACTTTTGATTGAGCCGTTCTGAAACACTCTTTCTGTAGAAACTGCAATTGGACATGCTAAGCGCTAAGAGGCCTACATTGGGAAAAAGAATATCTTCAAATAAAAACTACACAGATGTATTCTGTGAAACTTATTTCTGATCTGTAAATTCAGTTAACAGAGATAAAACATATTTTTGATTGAGCAGTTATGAAACACTCTTTTTGTAGAAAATGCAAGTGGAGATTCGGAGCGCTAAGAGGGTAATAGTGGAAAAAGGAATGTCTTCAAATATAAACTGCACAGAATCATTCGGTGAAACTTCTTTCTGATCTGTGCATTCAGCTAACAGAGTTAAACCATACTTTTGATTGAGCAGATCTGAACACTCTTTCTGTAGAAAATGCAACTGGACATTTGGAGCGCTAAGAGCGTAGTAGTGGAAAAAGGAATATATTCAAATATAAACTACACAGAAGCCTTCTGTCAAACTTCTTTCTGATCTGAGCATTCAGCTAACAGAGTTAAACCATACTTTTGATTGAGCAGTTTTGAAACACTCTGTCTGTAGAAAATGCAACTGGACATTCGTAGCGCTAAGTGGGTAATAGTGGAAAAAAGAATATGTTCAAATATAAACTACACAGAAGCATTGTATGAAACTTCTTTCTGTTCTGTGCATTGAACTAACAGAGTTGAACCTTACTTTTGATTAAGCCGTTCTGAAACACTCTTTCTGTAGAAACTGCAATTGGACTTTCTGAGCGCTAAGAGGCCTCTATTGGGAAAAAGAATGTCTACAAATAAAAACTACACAGAAGAATTGTGTGAAACTTCTTTCTGTTCTGTTTGTTGAAGTAAAAGAGTTGAACCTTAGTTTTGATTGAGCCGTTCTGAAACACTCTTTCTGTAGAAAATGCAAGTGGAGATTCGGAGCGCTAATAGGGTAATAGTGGAAAAAGGAATGTCTCCAAATATAAACTACACAGAATCATTCTGTTAAACTTCTTTCTGATCTGTGCATTCAGCTAACAGAGTTAAACCATACTTTTGATTGAGCAGATCTGAACACTCTTTCTGTAGAAAATGCAACTGGACATTTGGAGCGCTAAGAGAGTAGTAGTGGAAAAAGGAATATATTCAAATATAAACTACACAGAAGCATTCTGTGAAACTTATTTCTGATCTGAGCATTCAGCTAACAGTGTTAAACCATACTTTTGATTGAGCAGTTTTGAAACACTCTGTCTGTAGAAAAGGCAACTGGACATTCGTAGCGCTAAGTGGGTAATAGTTGAAAAAAGAGTATGTTCAGATATAAACTACACAGAAGCATTGTATGAAACTTCTTTCTGTTCTGTGCATTCAACTAACAGAGTTGAACCTTACTTTTGATTGAGCCTTTCTGAAACACTCTTTCTGTAGAAACTGCAATTGGACATTCTGAGCGCTAAGAGGCCTCTATTGGGAAAAATAATATCTTCAAATAAAAACTACACAGAAGCATTGTGTGAAACTTATTTCTGATATGTTCATTAAGCTAACAGAGTTAAACCATACTTTTGATTGCGCAGTTCTGAACACTCTTTCTGTAGAAAATGCAAGTGGACATTCGGAGCGCTAAGAGGGTAATAGTGGAAAAAGGAATATATTCAAATATAAACTACACAGTAGCATTCTGTGAAAATTCTTTCTGTTCTGTGCATTCAACTAACAGAGTTGAACCTTACTTTTGATTGAGCCGTTCTGAAACACTCTTTCTGAAGAAACTGCAATTGGACATGCTAAGCGCTAAGAGGCCTACATTGGGAAAAAGAATATCTTCAAATAAAAACTACACAGATGCATTCTGTGAAAATTATTTCTGATCTGTAAATTCAGTTAACAGAGATAAAACATATTTTTGATTGAGCAGTTATGAAACACTCTTTTTGTAGAAAATGCAAGTGGAGATTCGGAGCGCTAAGAGGGTAATAGTGGAAAAAGAAATGTCTTCAAATATAAACTACACAGAATCATTCGGTGAAACTTCTTTCTGATCTGTGCATTCAGCTAACAGTGTTAAACCATACTTTTGACTGAGCAGATCTGAACACTCTTTCTGTAGAAAATGCAACTGGACATTTGGAGCGCTAAGAGCGTAGTAGTTGAAAAAGGAATATATTCAAATATAAACTACACAGAAGCCTTCTGTGAAACTTCTTTCTGATCTGAGCATTCAGCTAACAGAGTTAAACCATTCTTTTGATTGAGCAGTTTTGAAACACTCTGTCTGTAGAAAATGCAACTGGACATTCGTAGCGCTAAGTGGGTAATAGTGCAAAAAAGAATATGTTCAAATATAAACTACACAGAAGCATTGTATGAAACTTCTTTCTGTTCTGTGCATTCAACTAACAGAGTTGAACCTTACTTTTGATTGAGCCGTTCTGAAACACTCTTTCTGTAGAAACTGCAATTGGACATTCTGAGCGCTAAGAGGCATATATTGGGAAAAAGAATGTCTACAAATAAAAACTACACAGAAGAATTGTGTGAAACTTCTTTCTGTTCTGTTTGTTCAAGTAAAAGAGTTGAACCTTAGTTTTGATTGAGCCGTTCTGAAACACTCTTTCTGTAGAAAATGCAAGTGGAGATTCGGAGCGCTAATAGGGTAATAGTGGAAAAAGGAATGTCTCCAAATATAAACTACACAGAATCATTCTGTGAAACTTCTTTCTGATCTGTGCATTCAGCTAACAGAGTTAAACCATACTTTTGATTGAGCAGATCTGAACACTCTTTCTGTAGAAAATGCAACTGGACATTTGGAGCGCTAAGAGAGTAGTAGTGGAAAAAGGAATATATTCATATATAAACTACACAGAAGCATTCTGTGAAACTTCTTTCTGATCTGAGCATTCAGCTAACAGTGTTAAACCATACTTTTGATTGAGCAGTTTTGAAACACTCTGTCTGTAGAAAATGCAATTGGACATTCGTAGCGCTAAGTGGGTAATAGTGGAAAAAAGAGTATGTTCAGATATAAACTACACAGAAGCATTGTATGAAACTTCTTTCTGTTCTGTGCATTCAACTAACAGAGTTGAACCTTACTTTTGATTGAGCCTTTCTGAAACACTCTTTCTGTAGAAACTGCAATTGGACATTCTGAGCGCTAAGAGGCCTCTATTGGGAAAAATAATATCTTCAAATAAAAACTACACAGAAGCATTGTGTGAAACTTATTTCTGATATGTTCATTAAGCTAACAGAGTTAAACCATACTTTTGGTTGCGCAGTTCTTAACACTCTTTCTGTAGAAAATGCAAGTGGACATTCGGAGCGCTAAGAGGGTAATAGTGGAAAAAGGAATATATTCAAATATAAACTACACAGTAGCATTCTGTGAAAATTCTTTCTGTTCTGTGCATTCAACTAACAGAGTTGAACCTTACTTTTGATTGAGCCGTTCTGAAACACTCTTTCTGTAGAAACTGCAATTGGACATGCTAAGCGCTAAGAGGCCTACATTGGGAAAAAGAATATCTTCAAATAAAAACTACACAGATGCATTCTGTGAAACTTATTTCTGATCTGTAAATTCAGTTAACAGAGATAAAACATATTTTTGATTGAGCAGTTATGAAACACTCTTTTTGTAGAAAATGCAAGTGGAGATTCGGAGCGCTAAGTGGGTAATAGTGGAAAAAGGAATGTCTCCCAATATAAACTACACAGAATCATTCGGTGAAACTTCTTTCTGATCTGTGCATTCAGCTAACAGAGTTAAACCATACTTTTGATTGAGCAGATCTGAACACTCTTTCTCTAGAAAATGCAACTGGACATTTGGAGCGCTAATAGCGTAGTAGTGGAAAAAGGAATATATTCAAATATAAACTACACAGAAGCATTCTGTGAAACTTTTTTCTGATCTGAGCATTCATCTAGCAGAGTTAAACCATACTTTTGATTGAGCAGTTTTGAAACACTCTGTCTGTAGAAAATGCAACTGGACATTCGTAGCGCTAAGTGGGTAATAGTGGAAAAAAGAATATGTTCAAATATAAACTACACAGAAGCATTGTATGAAACTTCTTTCTGTTCTGCGCATTCAACTAACAGAGTTGAACCTTACTTTTGATTGAGCCGTTCTGAAACACTCTTTCTGTAGAAACTGCAATTGGACATTCTGAGCGCTAAGAGGCCTATATTGGGAAAAAGAATGTCTACAAATAAAAACTACACAGAGGAATTGTGTGAAACTTCTTTCTGTTCTGTTTGTTCAACTAAAAGAGTTGAACCTTAGCTTTGATTGAGCCGTTCTGAAACACTCTTTCGGTAGAAAATGCAAGTGGAGATTCGGAGCGCTAAGGGGGTAATAGTGGAAAAAGGAATGTCTCCAAATATAAACTACACAGAATCATTCTGTGAAACTTCTTTCTGATCTGTGCATTCAGCTAACAGAGTTAAACGATACTTTTGATTGAGCAGATCTGAACTCTCTTTCTGTAGAAAATGCAACTGGACATTTGGAGCGCTAAGAGAGTAGTAGTGGAAAAAGGAATATATTCAAATATGAACTACACAGAAGCATTTTGTGAAACTTCTTTCTGATCTGAGCATTCAGCTAACAGAGTTAAACCATACTTTTGATTGAGCAGTTTTGAAACACTCTGTCTGTAGAAAATGCAACTGGACATTCGTAGCGCTAAGTGGGTAATAGTGGAAAAAAGAATATGTTCAAATATAAACTACACAGAAGCATTGTATGAAACTTCTTTCTGTTCTGTGCATTCAACTAACGGAGTTGAACCTTACTTTTGATTGAGCCTTTCTGAAACACTCTTTCTGTAGAAACTGCAATTGGACATTCTGAGCGCTAAGAGGCCTCTATTGGGAAAAATAATATCTTCAAATAAAAACTACACAGAAGCATTGTGTGAAACTTATTTCTGATATGTTCATTAAGCTAACAGAGTTAAACCATACTTTGGATTGCGCAGTTCTGAACACTCTTTCTGTAGAAAATGCAAGTGGACATTCAGAGCGCTAAGAGGGTAATAGTGGAAAAAGGAATATATTCAAATATAAACTACACAGTAGCATTCTGTGAAAATTCTTTCTGTTCTGTGCATTCAACTAACAGAGTTGAACCTTACTTTTGATTGAGCCGTTCTGAAACACTCTTTCTGTAGAAACTGCAATTGGACATGCTAAGCGCTAAGAGGCCTACATTGGGAAAAAGAATATCTTCAAATAAAAACTACACAGATGCATTCTGTGAAACTTATTTCTGATCTGTAAATTCAGTTAACAGAGATAAAACATATTTTTGATTGAGCAGTTATGAAACACTCTTTTTGTAGAAAATGCAAGTGGAGATTCGGAGCGCTAAGAGGGTAATAGTGGAAAAAGGAATGTCTTCAAATATAAACTACACAGAATCATTCGGTGAAACTTCTTTCTGATCTGTGCATTCAGCTAACAGAGTTAAACCATACTTTTGATTGAGCAGATCTGAACACTCTTTCTGTAGAAAATGCAACTGGACATTTGGAGCGCTAAGAGCGTAGTAGTGGAAAAAGGAATATATTCAAATATAAACTACACAGAAGCCTTCTGTGAAACTTCTTTCTGATCTGAGCATTCAGCTAACAGAGTTAAACCATACTTTTGATTGAGCAGTTTTGAAACACTCTGTCTGTAGAAAATGCAACTGGACATTCGTAGCGCTAAGTGTGTAATAGTGGAAAAAAGAATTTGTTCAAATATAAACTACACAGAAGCATTGTATGAAACTACTTTCTGTTCTGTGCATTCAACTAACAGAGTTGAACCTTACTTTTGATTGAGCCGTTCTGAAACACTCTTTCTGTAGAAACTGCAATTGGACATTCTGAGCGCTAAGAGGCCTATATTGGGAAAAAGAATGTCTACAAATAAAAACTACACAGAAGAATTGTGTGAAACTTCTTTCTGTTCTGTTTGTTCAAGTAAAAGAGTTGAACCTTAGTTTTGATTGAGCCGTTCTGAAACACTCTTTCTGTAGAAAATGCAAGTGGAGATTTGGAGCGCTAATAGGGTAATAGTGGAAAAAGGAATGTCTCCAAATATAAACTACACAGAATCATTCTGTGAAACTTCTTTCTGATCTGTGCATTCAGCTAACAGAGTTAAACCATACTTTTGATTGAGCAGATCTGAACACTCTTTCTGTAGAAAATGCAACTGGACATTTGGAGCGCTAAGAGAGTAGTAGTGGAAAAAGGAATATATTCAAATATAAACTACACAGAAGCATTCTGTGAAACTTCTTTCTGATCTGAGCATTCAGCTAACAGAGTTAAACCATACTTTTGATTGAGCAGTTTTGAAACACTCTGTCTGTAGAAAAGGCAACTGGACATTCGTAGCGCTAAGTGGGTAATAGTGGAAAAAAGGGTATGTTCAGATATAAACTACACAGAAGCATTGTATGAAACTTCTTTCTGTTCTGTGCATTCAACTAACAGGGTTGAACCTTACTTTTGATTGAGCCTTTCTGAAACACTCTTTCTGTAGAAACTGCAATTGGACATTCTGAGCGCTAAGAGGCCTATATTGGGAAAAATAATATCTTCAAATAAAAACTACACAGAAGCATTGTGTGAAACTTATTTCTGATATGTTCATTAAGCTAACACAGTTAAACCATACTTTTGATTGCGCAGTTCTGAACACTCTTTCTGTAGATAATGCAAGTGGACATTCGGAGCGCTAAGAGGGTAATAGTGGAAAAAGGAATATATTCAAATATAAACTACACAGTAGCATTCTGTGAAAATTCTTTCTGTTCTGTGCATTCAACTAACAGAGTTGAACCTTACTTTTGATTGAGCCGTTCTGAAACACTCTTTCTGTAGAAACTGCAATTGGACATGCTAAGCGCTAAGAGGCCTACATTGGGAAAAAGAATATCTTCAAATAAAAACTACACAGATGTATTCTGTGAAACTTATTTCTGATCTGTAAATTCAGTTAACAGAGACAAAACATATTTTTGATTGAGCAGTTATGAAACACTCTTTTTGTAGAAAATGCAAGTGGAGATTCGGAGCGCTAAGAGGGTAATAGTGGAAAAAGGAATGTCTTCAAATATAAACTGCACAGAATCATTCGGTGAAACTTCTTTCTGATCTGTGCATTCAGCTAACAGAGTTAAACCATACTTTTGATTGAGCAGATCTGAACACTCTTTCTGTAGAAAATGCAACTGGACATTTGGAGCGCTAAGAGCGTAGTAGTGGAAAAAGGAATATATTCAAATATAAACTACACAGAAGCCTTCTGTCAAACTTCTTTCTGATCTGAGCATTCAGCTAACAGAGTTAAACCATACTTTTGATTGAGCAGTTTTGAAACACTCTGTCTGTAGAAAATGCAACTGGACATTCGTAGCGCTAAGTGGGTAATAGTGGAAAAAAGAATATGTTCAAATATAAACTACACAGAAGCATTGTATGAAACTTCTTTCTGTTCTGTGCATTGAACTAACAGAGTTGAACCTTACTTTTGATTAAGCCGTTCTGAAACACTCTTTCTGTAGAAACTGCAATTGGACTTTCTGAGCGCTAAGAGGCCTATATTGGGAAAAAGAATGTCTACAAATAAAAACTACACAGAAGAATTGTGTGAAACTTCTTTCTGTTCTGTTTGTTGAAGTAAAAGAGTTGAACCTTAGTTTTGATTGAGCCGTTCTGAAACACTCTTTCTGTAGAAAATGCAAGTGGAGATTCGGAGCGCTAATAGGGTAATAGTGGAAAAAGGAATGTCTCCAAATATAAACTACACAGAATCATTCTGTTAAACTTCTTTCTGATCTGTGCATTCAGCTAACAGAGTTAAACCATACTTTTGATTGAGCAGATCTGAACACTCTTTCTGTAGAAAATGCAACTGGACATTTGGAGCGCTAAGAGAGTAGTAGTGGAAAAAGGAATATATTCAAATATAAACTACACAGAAGCATTCTGTGAAACTTATTTCTGATCTGAGCATTCAGCTAACAGTGTTAAACTATACTTTTGATTGAGCAGTTTTGAAACACTCTGTCTGTAGAAAAGGCAACTGGACATTCGTAGCGCTAAGTGGGTAATAGTTGAAAAAAGAGTATGTTCAGATATAAACTACACAGAAGCATTGTATGAAACTTCTTCCTGTTCTGTGCATTCAACTAACAGAGTTGAACCTTACTTTTGATTGAGCCTTTCTGAAACACTCTTTCTGTAGAAACTGCAATTGGACATTCTGAGCGCTAAGAGGCCTCTATTGGGAAAAATAATATCTTCAAATAAAAACTACACAGAAGCATTGTGTGAAACTTATTTCTGATATGTTCATTAAGCTAACAGAGTTAAACCATACTTTTGATTGCGCAGTTCTGAACACTCTTTCTGTAGAAAATGCAAGTGGACATTCGGAGCGCTAAGAGGGTAATAGTGGAAAAAGGAATATATTCAAATATAAACTACACAGTAGCATTCTGTGAAAATTCTTTCTGTTCTGTGCATTCAACTAACAGAGTTGAACCTTACTTTTGATTGAGCCGTTCTGAAACACTCTTTCTGTAGAAACTGCAATTGGACATGCTAAGCGCTAAGAGGCCTACATTGGGAAAAAGAATATCTTCAAATAAAAACTACACAGATGCATTCTGTGAAACTTATTTCTGATCTGTAAATTCAGTTAACAGAGATAAAATATATTTTTGATTGAGCAGTTATGAAACACTCTTTTTGTAGAAAATGCAAGTGGAGATTCGGAGCGCTAAGAGGGTAATAGTGGAAAAAGGAATGTCTTCAAATATAAACTACACAGAATCATTCGGTGAAACTTCTTTCTGATCTGTGCATTCAGCTAACAGAGTTAAACCATACTTTTGATTGAGCAGATCTGAACACTCTTTCTCTAGAAAATGCAACTGGACATTTGGAGCGCTAATAGCGTAGTAGTGGAAAAAGGAATATATTCAAATATAAACTACACAGAAGCATTCTGTGAAACTTTTTTCTGATCTGAGCATTCATCTAACAGAGTTAAACCATACTTTTGATTGAGCAGTTTTGAAACACTCTGTCTGTAGAAAATGCAACTGGACATTCGTAGCGCTAAGTGGGTAATAGTGGAAAAAAGAATATGTTCAAATATAAACTACACAGAAGCATTGTATGAAACTTCTTTCTGTTCTGCGCCTTCAACTAACAGAGTTGAACCTTACTTTTGATTGAGCCGTTCTGAAACACTCTTTCTGTAGAAACTGCAATTTGACATTCTGAGCGCTAAGAGGCCTATATTGGGAAAAAGAATGTCTACAAATAAAAACTACACAGAAGAATTGTGTGAAACTTCTTTCTGTTCTGTTTGTTCAACTAAAAGAGTTGAACCTTAGTTTTGATTGAGCCGTTCTGAAACACTCTTTCTGTAGAAAATGCAAGTGGAGATTCGGAGCGCTAAGGGGGTAATAGTGGAAAAAGGAATGTCTCCAAATATAAACTACACAGAATCATTCTGTGAAACTTCTTTCTGATCTGTGCATTCAGCTAACAGAGTTAAACCATACTTTTGATTGAGCAGATCTGAACTCTCTTTCTGTAGAAAATGCAACTGGACATTTGGAGCGCTAAGAGCGTAGTAGTGGAAAAAGGAATATATTCAAATATAAACAACACAGAAGCATTCTGTGAAACTTCTTTCTGATCTGAGCATTCAGCTAACAGAGTTAAACCATACTTTTGATTGAGCAGTTTTGAAACACTCTGTCTGTAGAAAATGCAACTGGACATTCGTAGCGCTAAGTGGGTAATAGTGGAAAAAAGAATATGTTCAAATATAAACTACACAGAAGCATTGTATGAAACTTCTTTCTGTTCTGTGCATTCAACTAACAGAGTTGAACCTTATTTTTGATTGAGCCTTTGTGAAACACTCTTTCTGTAGAAACTGCAATTGGACATTCTGAGCGCTAAGAGGCCTATATTGGGAAAAATAATATCTTCAAATAAAAACTACACAGAAGCATTGTGTGAAACTTATTTCTGATATGTTCATTAAGCTAACACAGTTAAACCATACTTTTGATTGCGCAGTTCTGAACACTCTTTCTGTAGATAATGCAAGTGGACATTCGGAGCGCTAAGAGGGTAATAGTGGAAAAAGGAATATATTCAAATATAAACTACACAGTAGCATTCTGTGAAAATTCTTTCTGTTCTGTGCATTCAACTAACAGAGTTGAACCTTACTTTTGATTGAGCCGTTCTGAAACACTCTTTCTGTAGAAACTGCAATTGGACATGCTAAGCGCTAAGAGGCCTACATTGGGAAAAAGAATATCTTCAAATAAAAACTACACAGATGTATTCTGTGAAACTTATTTCTGATCTGTAAATTCAGTTAACAGAGATAAAACATATTTTTGATTGAGCAGTTATGAAACACTCTTTTTGTAGAAAATGCAAGTGGAGATTCGGAGCGCTAAGAGGGTAATAGTGGAAAAAGGAATGTCTTCAAATATAAACTGCACAGAATCATTCGGTGAAACTTCTTTCTGATCTGTGCATTCAGCTAACAGAGTTAAACCATACTTTTGATTGAGCAGATCTGAACACTCTTTCTGTAGAAAATGCAACTGGACATTTGGAGCGCTAAGAGCGTAGTAGTGGAAAAAGGAATATATTCAAATATAAACTACACAGAAGCCTTCTGTCAAACTTCTTTCTGATCTGAGCATTCAGCTAACAGAGTTAAACCATACTTTTGATTGAGCAGTTTTGAAACACTCTGTCTGTAGAAAATGCAACTGGACATTCGTAGCGCTAAGTGGGTAATAGTGGAAAAAAGAATATGTTCAAATATAAACTACACAGAAGCATTGTATGAAACTTCTTTCTGTTCTGTGCATTGAACTAACAGAGTTGAACCTTACTTTTGATTAAGCCGTTCTGAAACACTCTTTCTGTAGAAACTGCAATTGGACATTCTGAGCGCTAAGAGGCCTATATTGGGAAAAAGAATGTCTACAAATAAAAACTACACAGAAGAATTGTGTGAAACTTCTTTCTGTTCTGTTTGTTGAAGTAAAAGAGTTGAACCTTAGTTTTGATTGAGCCGTTCTGAAACACTCTTTCTGTAGAAAATGCAAGTTGAGATTCGGAGCGCTAATAGGGTAATAGTGGAAAAAGGAATGTCTCCAAATATAAACTACACAGAATCATTCTGTTAAACTTCTTTCTGATCTGTGCATTCAGCTAACAGAGTTAAACCATACTTTTGATTGAGCAGATCTGAACACTCTTTCTGTAGAAAATGCAACTGGACATTTGGAGCGCTAAGAGAGTAGTAGTGGAAAAAGGAATATATTCAAATATAAACAACACAGAAGCATTCTGTGAAACTTATTTCTGATCTGAGCATTCAGCTAACAGTGTTAAACCATACTTTTGATTGAGCAGTTTTGAAACACTCTGTCTGTAGAAAAGGCAACTGGACATTCGTAGCGCTAAGTGGGTAATAGTTGAAAAAAGAGTATGTTCAGATATAAACTACACAGAAGCATTGTATGAAACTTCTTTCTGTTCTGTGCATTCAACTAACAGAGTTGAACCTTACTTTTGATTGAGCCTTTCTGAAACACTCTTTCTGTAGAAACTGCAATTGGACATTCTGAGCGCTAAGAGGCCTCTATTGGGAAAAATAATATCTTCAAATAAAAACTACACAGAAGCATTGTGTGAAACTTATTTCTGATATGTTCATTAAGCTAACAGAGTTAAACCATACTTTTGATTGCGCAGTTCTGAACACTCTTTCTGTAGAAAATGCAAGTGGACATTCGGAGCGCTAAGAGGGTAATAGTGGAAAAAGGAATATATTCAAATATAAACTACACAGTAGCATTCTGTGAAAATTCTTTCTGTTCTGTGCATTCAACTAACAGAATTGAACCTTACTTTTGATTGAGCCGTTCTGAAACACTCTTTCTGTAGAAACTGCAATTGGACATGCTAAGCGCTAAGAGGCCTACATTGGGAAAAAGAATATCTTCAAATAAAAACTACACAGATGCATTCTGTGAAACTTATTTCTGATCTGTAAATTCAGTTAACAGAGATAAAATATATTTTTGATTGAACAGTTCTGAAACACTCTTTTTGTAGAAAATGCAAGTGGAGATTCGGAGCGCTAAGAGGGTAATAGTGGAAAAAGTAATGTCTTCAAATATAAACTACACAGAATCATTCGGTGAAACTTCTTTCTGATCTGTGCATTCAGCTAACAGAGTTAAACCATACTTTTGATTGAGCAGATCTGAACACTCTTTCTCTAGAAAATGCAACTGGACATTTGGAGCGCTAAGAGCGTAGTAGTGGAAAAAGGAATATATTCAAATATAAACTACACAGAAGCATTCTGTGAAACTTTTTTCTGATCTGAGCATTCATCTAGCAGAGTTAAACGATACTTTTGATTGAGCAGTTTTGAAACACTCTGTCTGTAGAAAATGCAACTGGACATTCGTAGCGCTAAGTGGGTAATAGTGGAAAAAAGAATATGTTCAAATATAAACTACACAGAAGCATTGTATGAAACTTCTTTCTGTTCTGCGCATTCAAATAACAGAGTTGAACCTTACTTTTGATTGAGCCGTTCTGAAACACTCTTTCTGTAGAAACTGCAATTGGACATTCTGAGCGCTAAGAGGCCTATATTGGGAAAAAGAATGTCTACAAATAAAAACTACACAGAGGAATTGTGTGAAACTTCTTTCTGTTCTGTTTGTTCAACTAAAAGAGTTGAACCTTAGCTTTGATTGAGCCGTTCTGAAACACTCTTTCTGTAGAAAATCCAAGTGGAGATTCGGAGCGCTAAGGGGGTAATAGTGGAAAAAGGAATGTCTCCAAATATAAACTACACAGAATCATTCTGTGAAACTTCTTTCTGATCTGTGCATTCAGCTAACAGAGTTAAACCATACTTTTGATTGAGCAGATCTGAACTCTCTTTCTGTAGAAAATGCAACTGGACATTTGGAGCGCTAAGAGAGTAGTAGTGGAAAAAGGAATATATTCAAATATAAACTACACAGAAGCATTTTGTGAAACTTCTTTCTGATCTGTGCATTCAGCTAACAGAGTTAAACCATACTTTTGATTGAGCAGTTTTGAAACACTCTGTCTGTAGAAAATGCAACTGGACATTCGTAGCGCTAAGTGGGTAATAGTGGAAAAAAGAATATGTTCAAATATAAACTACACAGAAGCATTGTATGAAACTTCTTTCTGTTCTGTGCATTCAACTAACGGAGTTGAACCTTACTTTTGATTGAGCCTTTCTGAAACACTCTTTCTGTAGAAACTGCAATTGGACATTCTGAGCGCTAAGAGGCCTCTATTGGGAAAAATAATATCTTCAAATAAAAACTACACAGAAGCATTGTGTGAAACTTATTTCTGATATGTTCATTAAGCTAACAGAGTTAAACCATACTTTTGATTGCGCAGTTCTGAACACTCTTTCTGTAGAAAATGCAAGTGGACATTCAGAGCGCTAAGAGGGTAATAGTGGAAAAAGGAATATATTCAAATATAAACTACACAGTAGCATTCTGTGAAAATTCTTTCTGTTCTGTGCATTCAACTAACAGAGTTGAACCTTACTTTTGATTGAGCCGTTCTGAAACACTCTTTCTGTAGAAACTGCAATTGGACATGCTAAGCGCTAAGAGGCCTACATTGGGAAAAAGAATATCTTCAAATAAAAACTACACAGATGCATTCTGTGAAACTTATTTCTGATCTGTAAATTCAGTTAACAGAGATAAAACATATTTTTGATTGAGCAGTTATGAAACACTCTTTTTGTAGAAAATGCAAGTGGAGATTCGGAGCGCTAAGAGGGTAATAGTGGAAAAAGGAATGTCTTCAAATATAAACTACACAGAATCATTCGGTGAAACTTCTTTCTGATCTGTGCATTCAGCTAACAGAGTTAAACCATACTTTTGATTGCGCAGTTCTGAACACTCTTTCTGTAGAAAATGCAAGTGGACATTCAGAGCGCTAAGAGGGTAATAGTGGAAAAAGGAATATATTCAAATATAAACTACACAGTAGCATTCTGTGAAAATTCTTTCTGTTCTGTGCATTCAACTAACAGAGTTGAACCTTACTTTTGATTGAGCCGTTCTGAAACACTCTTTCTGTAGAAACTGCAATTGGACATGCTAAGCGCTAAGAGGCCTACATTGGGAAAAAGAATATCTTCAAATAAAAACTACACAGATGCATTCTGTGAAACTTATTTCTGATCTGTAAATTCAGTTAACAGAGATAAAACATATTTTTGATTGAGCAGTTATGAAACACTCTTTTTGTAGAAAATGCAAGTGGAGATTCGGAGCGCTAAGAGGGTAATAGTGGAAAAAGGAATGTCTTCAAATATAAACTACACAGAATCATTCGGTGAAACTTCTTTCTGATCTGTGCATTCAGCTAACAGAGTTAAACCATACTTTTGATTGAGCAGATCTGAACACTCTTTCTGTAGAAAATGCAACTGGACATTTGGAGCGCTAAGAGCGTAGTAGTGGAAAAAGGAATATATTCAAATATAAACTACACAGAAGCCTTCTGTGAAACTTCTTTCTGATCTGAGCATTCAGCTAACAGAGTTAAACCATACTTTTGATTGAGCAGTTTTGAAACACTCTGTCTGTAGAAAATGCAACTGGACATTCGTAGCGCTAAGTGTGTAATAGTGGAAAAAAGAATTTGTTCAAATATAAACTACACAGAAGCATTGTATGAAACTACTTTCTGTTCTGTGCATTCAACTAACAGAGTTGAACCTTACTTTTGATTGAGCCGTTCTGAAACACTCTTTCTGTAGAAACTGCAATTGGACATTCTGAGCGCTAAGAGGCCTATATTGGGAAAAAGAATGTCTACAAATAAAAACTACACAGAAGAATTGTGTGAAACTACTTTCTGTTCTGTTTGTTCAAGTAAAAGAGTTGAACCTTAGTTTTGATTGAGCCGTTCTGAAACACTCTTTCTGTAGAAAATGCAAGTGGAGATTTGGAGCGCTAATAGGGTAATAGTGGAAAAAGGAATGTCTCCAAATATAAACTACACAGAATCATTCTGTGAAACTTCTTTCTGATCTGTGCATTCAGCTAACAGAGTTAAACCATACTTTTGATTGAGCAGATCTGAACACTCTTTCTGTAGAAAATGCAACTGGACATTTGGAGCGCTAAGAGAGTAGTAGTGGAAAAAGGAATATATTCAAATATAAACTACACAGAAGCATTCTGTGAAACTTCTTTCTGATCTGAGCATTCAGCTAACAGAGTTAAACCATACTTTTGATTGAGCAGTTTTGAAACACTCTGTCTGTAGAAAAGGCAACTGGACATTCGTAGCGCTAAGTGGGTAATAGTGGAAAAAAGGGTATGTTCAGATATAAACTACACAGAAGCATTGTATGAAACTTCTTTCTGTTCTGTGCATTCAACTAACAGGGTTGAACCTTACTTTTGATTGAGCCTTTCTGAAACACTCTTTCTGTAGAAACTGCAATTGGACATTCTGAGCGCTAAGAGGCCTATATTGGGAAAAATAATATCTTCAAATAAAAAGTACACAGAAGCATTGTGTGAAACTTATTTCTGATATGTTCATTAAGCTAACAGAGTTAAACCATACTTTTGATTGCGCAGTTCTGAACACTCTTTCTGTAGAAAATGCAAGTGGACATTCGGAGCGCTAAGAGGGTAATAGTGGAAAAAGGAATATATTCAAATATAAACTACACAGTAGCATTCTGTGAAAATTCTTTCTGTTCTGTGCATTCAACTAACAGAGTTGAACCTTACTTTTGATTGAGCCGTTCTGAAACACTCTTTCTGTAGAAACTGCAATTGGACATGCTAAGCGCTAAGAGGCCTACATTGGGAAAAAGAATATCTTCAAATAAAAACTACACAGATGCATTCTGTGAAACTTATTTCTGATCTGTAAATTCAGTTAACAGAGATAAAACATATTTTTGATTGAGCAGTTATGAAACACTCTTTTTGTAGAAAATGCAAGTGGAGATTCGGAGCGCTAAGAGGGTAATAGTGGAAAAAGGAATGTCTTCAAATATCAACTACACAGAATCATTCGCTGAAACTTCTTTCTGATCTGTGCATTCAGCTAACAGAGTTAAACCATACTTTTGATTGAGCAGATCTGAACACTCTTTCTCTAGAAAATGCAACTGGACATTTGGAGCGCTAATAGCGTAGTAGTGGAAAAAGGAATATATTCAAATATAAACTACACAGAAGCATTCTGTGAAACTTTTTTCTGATCTGAGCATTCATCTAACAGAGTTAAACCATACTTTTGATTGAGCAGTTTTGAAACACTCTGTCTGTAGAAAATGCAACTGGACATTCGTAGCGCTAAGTGGGTAATAGTGGAAAAAAGAATATGTTCAAATATAAACTACACAGAAGCATTGTATGAAACTTCTTTCTGTTCTGCGCATTCAACTAACAGAGTTGAACCTTACTTTTGATTGAGCCGTTCTGAAACACTCTTTCTGTAGAAACTGCAATTTGACATTCTGAGCGCTAAGAGGCCTATATTGGGAAAAATAATGTCTACAAATAAAAACTACACAGAAGAATTGTGTGAAACTTCTTTCTGTTCTGTTTGTTCAACTAAAAGAGTTGAACCTTAGTTTTGATTGAGCCGTTCTGAAACACTCTTTCTGTAGAAAATGCAAGTGGAGATTTGGAGCGCTAATAGGGTAATAGTGGAAAAAGGAATGTCTCCAAATATAAACTACACAGAATCATTCTGTTAAACTTCTTTCTGATCTGTGCATTCAGCTAACAGAGTTAAACCATACTTTTGATTGAGCAGTTTTGAAACACTCTTTCTGTAGAAACTGCAATTGGACATTCTGAGCGCTAAGAGGCCTATATTGGGAAAAAGAATGTCTACAAATAAAAACTACACAGAAGAATTGTGTGAAACTCCTTTCTGTTCTGTTTGTTCAACTAAAAGAGTTGAACCTTAGTTTTGATTGAGCCGTTCTGAAACACTCTTTCTGTAGAAAATGCAAGTGGAGATTCGGAGCGCTAAGAGGGTAATAGTGGAAAAAGGAATGTCTCCAAATATAAACTACACAGAATCATTCGGTGAAACTTCTTTCTGATCTGTGCATTCAGCTAAAAGAGTTAAACCATACTTTTGATTGAGCAGATCTGAACTCTCTTTCTGTAGAAAATGCAACTGGACATTTGGAGCACTAAGAGAGTAGTAGTGGAAAAAGGAATATATTCAAATATAAACTACACAGAAGCATTCTGTGAAACTTCTTTCTGATCTGAGCATTCAGCTAACAGAGTTAAACCATACTTTTGATTGAGCAGTTTTGAAACACTCTGTCTGTAGAAAATGCAACTGGACATTCGTAGCGCTAAGTGGGTAATAGTGGAAAAAAGAATATGTTCAAATATAAACTACACAGAAGCATTGTATGAAACTTCTTTCTGTTCTGTGCATTCAACTAACAGAGTTGAACCTTACTTTTGATTGAGCCTTTCTGAAACAATCTTTGTGTAGAAACTGCAATTCGACATTCTGAGCGCTAAGAGGCCTATATTGGGAAAAATAATATCTTCAAATAAAAAGTACACAGAAGCATTGTGTGAAACTTATTTCTGATATGTTCATTAAGCAAACAGAGTTAAACCATACTTTTGATTGCGCAGTTCTGAACACTCTTTCTGTAGAAAATGCAAGTGGACATTCGGAGCGCTAAGAGGGTAATAGTGGAAAAAGGAATATATTCAAATATAAACTACACAGTAGCATTCTGTGAAAATTCTTTCTGTTCTGTGCATTCAACTAACAGAGTTGAACCTTACTTTTGATTGAGCCGTTCTGAAACACTCTTTCTGTAGAAACTGCAATTGGACATGCTAAGCGCTAAGAGGCCTACATTGGGAAAAAGAATATCTTCAAATAAAAACTACACAGATGCATTCTGTGAAACTTATTTCTGATCTGTAAATTCAGTTAACAGAGATAAAACATATTTTTGATTGAGCAGTTATGAAACACTCTTTTTGTAGAAAATGCAAGTGGAGATTCGGAGCGCTAAGAGGGTAATAGTGGAAAAAGGAATGTCTTCAAATATCAACTACACAGAATCATTCGCTGAAACTTCTTTCTGATCTGTGCATTCAGCTAACAGAGTTAAACCATACTTTTGATTGAGCAGATCTGAACACTCTTTCTCTAGAAAATGCAACTGGACATTTGGAGCGCTAATAGCGTAGTAGTGGAAAAAGGAATATATTCAAATATAAACTACACAGAAGCATTCTGTGAAACTTTTTTCTGATCTGAGCATTCATCTAACAGAGTTAAACCATACTTTTGATTGAGCAGTTTTGAAACACTCTGTCTGTAGAAAATGCAACTGGACATTCGTAGCGCTAAGTGGGTAATAGTGGAAAAAAGAATATGTTCAAATATAAACTACACAGAAGCATTGTATGAAACTTCTTTCTGTTCTGCGCATTCAACTAACAGAGTTGAACCTTACTTTTGATTGAGCCGTTCTGAAACACTCTTTCTGTAGAAACTGCAATTTGACATTCTGAGCGCTAAGAGGCCTATATTGGGAAAAAGAATGTCTACAAATAAAAACTACACAGAAGAATTGTGTGAAACTTCTTTCTGTTCTGTTTGTTCAACTAAAAGAGTTGAACCTTAGTTTTGATTGAGCCGTTCTGAAACACTCTTTCTGTAGAAAATGCAAGTGGAGATTCGGAGCGCTAAGGGGGTAATAGTGGAAAAAGGAATGTCTCCAAATATAAACTACACAGAATCATTCTGTGAAACTTCTTTCTGATCTGTGCATTCAGCTAACAGAGTTAAACCATACTTTTGATTGAGCAGATCTGAACTCTCTTTCTGTAGAAAATGCAACTGGACATTTGGAGCGCTAAGAGCGTAGTAGTGGAAAAAGGAATATATTCAAATATAAACTACACAGAAGCATTCTGTGAAACTTCTTTCTGATCTGAGCATTCAGCTAACAGAGTTAAACCATACTTTTGATTGAGCAGTTTTGAAACACTCTGTCTGTAGAAAATGCAACTGGACATTCGTAGCGCTAAGTGGGTAATAGTGGAAAAAAGAATATGTTCAAATATAAACTACACAGAAGCATTGTATGAAACTTCTTTCTGTTCTGTGCATTCAACTAACAGAGTTGAACCTTATTTTTGATTGAGCCTTTGTGAAACACTCTTTCTGTAGAAACTGCAATTGGACATTCTGAGCGCTAAGAGGCCTATATTGGGAAAAATAATATCTTCAAATAAAAACTACACAGAAGCATTGTGTGAAACTTATTTCTGATATGTTCATTAAGCTAACACAGTTAAACCATACTTTTGATTGCGCAGTTCTGAACACTCTTTCTGTAGATAATGCAAGTGGACATTCGGAGCGCTAAGAGGGTAATAGTGGAAAAAGGAATATATTCAAATATAAACTACACAGTAGCATTCTGTGAAAATTCTTTCTGTTCTGTGCATTCAACTAACAGAGTTGAACCTTACTTTTGATTGAGCCGTTCTGAAACACTCTTTCTGTAGAAACTGCAATTGGACATGCTAAGCGCTAAGAGGCCTACATAGGGAAAAAGAATATCTTCAAATAAAAACTACACAGATGTATTCTGTGAAACTTATTTCTGATCTGTAAATTCAGTTAACAGAGATAAAACATATTTTTGATTGAGCAGTTATGAAACACTCTTTTTGTAGAAAATGCAAGTGGAGATTCGGAGCGCTAAGAGGGTAATAGTGGAAAAAGGAATGTCTTCAAATATAAACTGCACAGAATCATTCGGTGAAACTTCTTTCTGATCTGTGCATTCAGCTAACAGAGTTAAACCATACTTTTGATTGAGCAGATCTGAACACTCTTTCTGTAGAAAATGCAACTGGACATTTGGAGCGCTAAGAGCGTAGTAGTGGAAAAAGGAATATATTCAAATATAAACTACACAGAAGCCTTCTGTCAAACTTCTTTCTGATCTGAGCATTCAGCTAACAGAGTTAAACCATACTTTTGATTGAGCAGTTTTGAAACACTCTGTCTGTAGAAAATGCAACTGGACATTCGTAGCGCTAAGTGGGTAATAGTGGAAAAAAGAATATGTTCAAATATAAACTACACAGAAGCATTGTATGAAACTTCTTTCTGTTCTGTGCATTCAACTAACAGAGTTGAACCTTACTTTTGATTGAGCCTTTCTGAAACACTCTTTCTGTAGAAACTGCAATTGGACATTCTGAGCGCTAAGAGGCCTCTATTGGGAAAAATAATATCTTCAAATAAAAATTACACAGAAGCATTGTGTGAAACTTATTTCTGATATGTTCATTAAGCTAACAGAGTTAAACCATACTTTTGATTGCGCAGTTCTGAACACTCTTTCTGTAGAAAATGCAAGTGGACATTCGGAGCGCTAAGAGGGTAATAGTGGAAAAAGGAATATATTCAAATATAAACTACACAGTAGCATTCTGTGAAAATTCTTTCTGTTCTGTGCATTCAACTAACAGAGTTGAACCTTACTTTTGATTGAGCCGTTCTGAAACACTCTTTCTGTAGAAACTGCAATTGGACATGCTAAGCGCTAAGAGGCCTACATTGGGAAAAAGAATATCTTCAAATAAAAACTACACAGATGCATTCTGTGAAACTTATTTCTGATCTGTAAATTCAGTTAACAGAGATAAAACATATTTTTGATTGAGCAGTTATGAAACACTCCTTTGTAGAAAATGCAAGTGGAGATTCGGAGCGCTAAGGGCGTAGTAGTGGAAAAAGGAATATTTTCAAATATAAACTACACAGAAGCATTCTGTGAAACTTCTTTCTGATCTGAGCATTCAGCTAACAGAGTTAAACCATACTTTTGATTGAGCAGTTTTGAAACACTCTGTCTGTAGAAAATGCAACTGGACATTCGTAGCGCTAAGTGGGTAATAGTGGAAAAAAGAATATGTTCAAATATAAACTACACAGAAGCATTGTATGAAACTTCTTTCTGTTCTGTGCATTCAACTAACAGAGTTGAACCTTACTTTTGATTGAGCCGTTCTGAAACACTCTTTCTGTAGAAACTGCAATTGGACATTCTGAGCGCTAAGAGGCCTATATTGGGAAAAAGAATGTCTACAAATAAAAACTACACAGAAGAATTGTGTGAAACTACTTTCTGTTCTGTTTGTTCAACTAAAAGAGTTGAACCTTAGTTTTGATTGAGCCGTTCTGAAACACTCTTTCTGTAGAAAATGCAAGTGGAGATTCGGAGCGCTAAGAGGGTAATAGTGGAAAAAGGAATGTCTCCAAATATAAACTACACAGAATCATTCGGTGAAACTTCTTTCTGATCTGTGCATTCAGCTATCAGGGTTAAACCATACTTTTGATTGAGCAGATCTGAACTCTCTTTCTGTAGAAAATGCAACTGGACATTTGGAGCGCTAAGAGATTAGTAGTGGAAAAAGGAATATATTCAAATATAAACTACACAGAAGCATTCTGTGAAACTTCTTTCTGATCTGGGCATTCAGCTAACAGAGTTTAACCATACTTTTGATTGAGCAGTTTTGAAACACTCTGTCTGTAGAAAATGCAACTGGACATTCGTAGCGCTAAGTGGGTAATAGTGGAAAAAAGTATATGTTCAAATATAAACTACACAGAAGCATTGTATGAAACTTCTTTCTGTTCTGTGCATTCAACTAACAGAGTTGAACCTTACTTTTGATTGAGCCTTTCTGAAACACTCTTTCTGTAGAAACTGCAATTCGACATTCTGAGCGCTAAGAGGCCTATATTGGGAAAAATAATATCTACAAATAAAAACTACACAGAAGCATTGTGTGAAACTTATTTCTGATATGTTCATTAAGCTAACAGAGTTAAACCATACTTTTGATTGCGCAGTTCTGAACACTCTTTCTGTAGAAAATGCAAGTGGACATTCGGAGCGCTAAGAGGGTAATAGTGGAAAAAGGAATATATTCAAATATAAACTACACAGTAGCATTCTGTGAAAATTCTTTCTGTTCTGTGCATTCAACTAACAGAGTTGAACCTTACTTTTGATTGAGCCGTTCTGAAACACTCTTTCTGTAGAAACTGCAATTGGACATGCTAAGCGCTAAGAGGCCTACATTTTGAAAAAGAATATCTTCAAATAAAAACTACACAGATGCATTCTGTGATACTTATTTCTGATCTGTAAATTCAGTTAACAGAGATAAAACATATTTTTGATTTAGCAGTTATGAAACACTCTTTTTGTAGAAAATGCAAGTGGAGATTCGGAGCGCTAAGAGGGTAATAGTGGAAAAAGGAATGTCTTCAAATATAAACTACACAGAATCATTCGGTGAAACTTCTTTCTGATCTGTGCATTCAGCTAACAGAGTTAAACCATACTTTTGATTGAGCAGATCTGAACACTCTTTCTGTAGAAAATGCAACTGGACATTTGGAGCGCTAAGAGCGTAGTAGTGGAAAAAGGAATATATTCAAATATAAACTACACAGAAGCATTCTGTGAAACTTCTTTCTGATCTGAGCATTCAGCTAACAGAGTTAAACCATACTTTTGATTGAGCAGTTTTGAAACACTCTGTCTGTAGAAAATGCAACTGGACATTCGTAGCGCTAAGTGGGTAATAGTGGAAAAAAGAATATGTTCAAATATAAACTACACAGAAGCATTGTATGAAACTTCTTTCTGTTCTGTGCATTGAACTAACAGAGTTGAACCTTACTTTTGATTGAGCCGTTCTGAAACACTCTTTCTGTAGAAACTGCAATTGGACATTCTGAGCGCTAAGAGGCCTATATTGGGAAAAAGAATGTCTACAAATAAAAACTACACAGAAGAATTGTGTGAAACTTCTTTCTGTTCTGTTTTTTCAACTAAAAGAGTTGAACCTTAGTTTTGATTGAGCCGTTCTGAAACACTCTTTCTGTAGAAAATGCAAGTGGAGATTCGGAGCGCTAAGAGGGTAATAGTGGAAAAAGGAATGTCTCCAAATATAAACTACACAGAATCATTCGGTGAAACTTCTTTCTGATCTGTGCATTCAGCTAAAAGAGTTAAACCATACTTTTGATTGAGCAGATCTGAACTCTCTTTCTGTAGAAAATGCAACTGGACATTTGGACCGCTAAGAGAGTAGTAGTGGAAAAAGGAATATATTCAAATATAAACTACACAGAAGCATTCTGTGAAACTTCTTTCTGATCTGAGCATTCAGCTAACAGAGTTAAACCATACTTTTGATTGAGCAGTTTTGAAACACTCTGTCTGTAGAAAATGCAACTGGACATTCGTAGCGCTAAGTGGGTAATAGTGGAAAAAAGAATATGTTCAAATATAAACTACACAGAAGCATTGTATGAAACTTCTTTCTGTTCTGTGCATTCAACTAACAGAGTTGAACCTTACATTTGATTGAGCCTTTCTGAAACAATCTTTGTGTAGAAACTGCAATTCGACATTCTGAGCGCTAAGAGGCCTATATTGGGAAAAATAATATCTTCAAATAAAAAGTACACAGAAGCATTGTGTGAAACTTATTTCTGATATGTTCATTAAGCTAACAGAGTTAAACCATACTTTTGATTGCGCAGTTCTGAACACTCTTTCTGTAGAAAATGCAAGTGGACATTCGGAGCGCTAAGAGGGTAATAGTGGAAAAAGGAATATATTCAAATATAAACTACACAGTAGCATTCTGTGAAAATTCTTTCTGTTCTGTGCATTCAACTAACAGAGTTGAACCTTACTTTTGATTGAGCCGTTCTGAAACACTCTTTCTGTAGAAACTGCAATTGGACATGCTAAGCGCTAAGAGGCCTACATTGGGAAAAAGAATATCTTCAAATAAAAACTACACAGATGCATTCTGTGAAACTTATTTCTGATCTGTAAATTCAGTTAACAGAGATAAAACATATTTTTGATTGAGCAGTTATGAAACACTCTTTTTGTAGAAAATGCAAGTGGAGATTCGGAGCGCTAAGAGGGTAATAGTGGAAAAAGGAATGTCTTCAAATATCAACTACACAGAATCATTCGCTGAAACTTCTTTCTGATCTGTGCATTCAGCTAACAGAGTTAAACCATACTTTTGATTGAGCAGATCTGAACACTCTTTCTCTAGAAAATGCAACTGGACATTTGGAGCGCTAATAGCGTAGTAGTGGAAAAAGGAATATATTCAAATATAAACTACACAGAAGCATTCTGTGAAACTTTTTTCTGATCTGAGCATTCATCTAACAGAGTTAAACCATACTTTTGATTGAGCAGTTTTGAAACACTCTGTCTGTAGAAAATGCAACTGGACATTCGTAGCGCTAAGTGGGTAATAGTGGAAAAAAGAATATGTTCAAATATAAACTACACAGAAGCATTGTATGAAACTTCTTTCTGTTCTGCGCATTCAACTAACAGAGTTGAACCTTACTTTTGATTGAGCCGTTCTGAAACACTCTTTCTGTAGAAACTGCAATTTGACATTCTGAGCGCTAAGAGGCCTATATTGGGAAAAAGAATGTCTACAAATAAAAACTACACAGAAGAATTGTGTGAAACTTCTTTCTGTTCTGTTTGTTCAACTAAAAGAGTTGAACCTTAGTTTTGATTGAGCCGTTCTGAAACACTCTTTCTGTAGAAAATGCAAGTGGAGATTCGGAGCGCTAAGGGGGTAATAGTGGAAAAAGGAATGTCTCCAAATATAAACTACACAGAATCATTCTGTGAAACTTCTTTCTGATCTGTGCATTCAGCTAACAGAGTTAAACCATACTTTTGATTGAGCAGATCTGAACTCTCTTTCTGTAGAAAATGCAACTGGACATTTGGAGCGCTAAGAGCGTAGTAGTGGAAAAAGGAATATATTCAAATATAAACTACACAGAAGCATTCTGTGAAACTTCTTTCTGATCTGAGCATTCAGCTAACAGAGTTAAACCATACTTTTGATTGAGCAGTTTTGAAACACTCTGTCTGTAGAAAATGCAACTGGACATTCGTAGCGCTAAGTGGGTAATAGTGGAAAAAAGAATATGTTCAAATATAAACTACACAGAAGCATTGTATGAAACTTCTTTCTGTTCTGTGCATTCAACTAACAGAGTTGAACCTTATTTTTGATTGAGCCTTTGTGAAACACTCTTTCTGTAGAAACTGCAATTGGACATTCTGAGCGCTAAGAGGCCTATATTGGGAAAAATAATATCTTCAAATAAAAACTACACAGAAGCATTGTGTGAAACTTATTTCTGATATGTTCATTAAGCTAACACAGTTAAACCATACTTTTGATTGCGCAGTTCTGAACACTCTTTCTGTAGATAATGCAAGTGGACATTCGGAGCGCTAAGAGGGTAATAGTGGAAAAAGGAATATATTCAAATATAAACTACACAGTAGCATTCTGTGAAAATTCTTTCTGTTCTGTGCATTCAACTAACAGAGTTGAACCTTACTTTTGATTGAGCCGTTCTGAAACACTCTTTCTGTAGAAACTGCAATTGGACATGCTAAGCGCTAAGAGGCCTACATAGGGAAAAAGAATATCTTCAAATAAAAACTACACAGATGTATTCTGTGAAACTTATTTCTGATCTGTAAATTCAGTTAACAGAGATAAAACATATTTTTGATTGAGCAGTTATGAAACACTCTTTTTGTAGAAAATGCAAGTGGAGATTCGGAGCGCTAAGAGGGTAATAGTGGAAAAAGGAATGTCTTCAAATATAAACTGCACAGAATCATTCGGTGAAACTTCTTTCTGATCTGTGCATTCAGCTAACAGAGTTAAACCATACTTTTGATTGAGCAGATCTGAACACTCTTTCTGTAGAAAATGCAACTGGACATTTGGAGCGCTAAGAGCGTAGTAGTGGAAAAAGGAATATATTCAAATATAAACTACACAGAAGCCTTCTGTCAAACTTCTTTCTGATCTGAGCATTCAGCTAACAGAGTTAAACCATACTTTTGATTGAGCAGTTTTGAAACACTCTGTCTGTAGAAAATGCAACTGGACATTCGTAGCGCTAAGTGGGTAATAGTGGAAAAAAGAATATGTTCAAATATAAACTACACAGAAGCATTGTATGAAACTTCTTTCTGTTCTGTGCATTCAACTAACAGAGTTGAACCTTACTTTTGATTGAGCCTTTCTGAAACACTCTTTCTGTAGAAACTGCAATTGGACATTCTGAGCGCTAAGAGGCCTCTATTGGGAAAAATAATATCTTCAAATAAAAATTACACAGAAGCATTGTGTGAAACTTATTTCTGATATGTTCATTAAGCTAACAGAGTTAAACCATACTTTTGATTGCGCAGTTCTGAACACTCTTTCTGTAGAAAATGCAAGTGGACATTCGGAGCGCTAAGAGGGTAATAGTGGAAAAAGGAATATATTCAAATATAAACTACACAGTAGCATTCTGTGAAAATTCTTTCTGTTCTGTGCATTCAACTAACAGAGTTGAACCTTACTTTTGATTGAGCCGTTCTGAAACACTCTTTCTGTAGAAACTGCAATTGGACATGCTAAGCGCTAAGAGGCCTACATTGGGAAAAAGAATATCTTCAAATAAAAACTACACAGATGCATTCTGTGAAACTTATTTCTGATCTGTAAATTCAGTTAACAGAGATAAAACATATTTTTGATTGAGCAGTTATGAAACACTCCTTTGTAGAAAATGCAAGTGGAGATTCGGAGCGCTAAGGGCGTAGTAGTGGAAAAAGGAATATTTTCAAATATAAACTACACAGAAGCATTCTGTGAAACTTCTTTCTGATCTGAGCATTCAGCTAACAGAGTTAAACCATACTTTTGATTGAGCAGTTTTGAAACACTCTGTCTGTAGAAAATGCAACTGGACATTCGTAGCGCTAAGTGGGTAATAGTGGAAAAAAGAATATGTTCAAATATAAACTACACAGAAGCATTGTATGAAACTTCTTTCTGTTCTGTGCATTCAACTAACAGAGTTGAACCTTACTTTTGATTGAGCCGTTCTGAAACACTCTTTCTGTAGAAACTGCAATTGGACATTCTGAGCGCTAAGAGGCCTATATTGGGAAAAAGAATGTCTACAAATAAAAACTACACAGAAGAATTGTGTGAAACTACTTTCTGTTCTGTTTGTTCAACTAAAAGAGTTGAACCTTAGTTTTGATTGAGCCGTTCTGAAACACTCTTTCTGTAGAAAATGCAAGTGGAGATTCGGAGCGCTAAGAGGGTAATAGTGGAAAAAGGAATGTCTCCAAATATAAACTACACAGAATCATTCGGTGAAACTTCTTTCTGATCTGTGCATTCAGCTATCAGGGTTAAACCATACTTTTGATTGAGCAGATCTGAACTCTCTTTCTGTAGAAAATGCAACTGGACATTTGGAGCGCTAAGAGATTAGTAGTGGAAAAAGGAATATATTCAAATATAAACTACACAGAAGCATTCTGTGAAACTTCTTTCTGATCTGGGCATTCAGCTAACAGAGTTTAACCATACTTTTGATTGAGCAGTTTTGAAACACTCTGTCTGTAGAAAATGCAACTGGACATTCGTAGCGCTAAGTGGGTAATAGTGGAAAAAAGTATATGTTCAAATATAAACTACACAGAAGCATTGTATGAAACTTCTTTCTGTTCTGTGCATTCAACTAACAGAGTTGAACCTTACTTTTGATTGAGCCTTTCTGAAACACTCTTTCTGTAGAAACTGCAATTCGACATTCTGAGCGCTAAGAGGCCTATATTGGGAAAAATAATATCTACAAATAAAAACTACACAGAAGCATTGTGTGAAACTTATTTCTGATATGTTCATTAAGCTAACAGAGTTAAACCATACTTTTGATTGCGCAGTTCTGAACACTCTTTCTGTAGAAAATGCAAGTGGACATTCGGAGCGCTAAGAGGGTAATAGTGGAAAAAGGAATATATTCAAATATAAACTACACAGTAGCATTCTGTGAAAATTCTTTCTGTTCTGTGCATTCAACTAACAGAGTTGAACCTTACTTTTGATTGAGCCGTTCTGAAACACTCTTTCTGTAGAAACTGCAATTGGACATGCTAAGCGCTAAGAGGCCTACATTTTGAAAAAGAATATCTTCAAATAAAAACTACACAGATGCATTCTGTGATACTTATTTCTGATCTGTAAATTCAGTTAACAGAGATAAAACATATTTTTGATTTAGCAGTTATGAAACACTCTTTTTGTAGAAAATGCAAGTGGAGATTCGGAGCGCTAAGAGGGTAATAGTGGAAAAAGGAATGTCTTCAAATATAAACTACACAGAATCATTCGGTGAAACTTCTTTCTGATCTGTGCATTCAGCTAACAGAGTTAAACCATACTTTTGATTGAGCAGATCTGAACACTCTTTCTGTAGAAAATGCAACTGGACATTTGGAGCGCTAAGAGCGTAGTAGTGGAAAAAGGAATATATTCAAATATAAACTACACAGAAGCATTCTGTGAAACTTCTTTCTGATCTGAGCATTCAGCTAACAGAGTTAAACCATACTTTTGATTGAGCAGTTTTGAAACACTCTGTCTGTAGAAAATGCAACTGGACATTCGTAGCGCTAAGTGGGTAATAGTGGAAAAAAGAATATGTTCAAATATAAACTACACAGAAGCATTGTATGAAACTTCTTTCTGTTCTGTGCATTGAACTAACAGAGTTGAACCTTACTTTTGATTGAGCCGTTCTGAAACACTCTTTCTGTAGAAACTGCAATTGGACATTCTGAGCGCTAAGAGGCCTATATTGGGAAAAAGAATGTCTACAAATAAAAACTACACAGAAGAATTGTGTGAAACTTCTTTCTGTTCTGTTTTTTCAACTAAAAGAGTTGAACCTTAGTTTTGATTGAGCCGTTCTGAAACACTCTTTCTGTAGAAAATGCAAGTGGAGATTCGGAGCGCTAAGAGGGTAATAGTGGAAAAAGGAATGTCTCCAAATATAAACTACACAGAATCATTCGGTGAAACTTCTTTCTGATCTGTGCATTCAGCTAAAAGAGTTAAACCATACTTTTGATTGAGCAGATCTGAACTCTCTTTCTGTAGAAAATGCAACTGGACATTTGGAGCGCTAAGAGAGTAGTAGTGGAAAAAGGAATATATTCAAATATAAACTACACAGAAGCATTCTGTGAAACTTCTTTCTGATCTGAGCATTCAGCTAACAGAGTTAAACCATACTTTTGATTGAGCAGTTTTGAAACACTCTGTCTGTAGAAAATGCAACTGGACATTCGTAGCGCTAAGTGGGTAATAGTGGAAAAAAGAATATGTTCAAATATAAACTACACAGAAGCATTGTATGAAACTTCTTTCTGTTCTGTGCATTCAACTAACAGAGTTGAACCTTACTTTTGATTGAGCCTTTCTGAAACAATCTTTGTGTAGAAACTGCAATTCGACATTCTGAGCGCTAAGAGGCCTATATTGGGAAAAATAATATCTTCAAATAAAAAGTACACAGAAGCATTGTGTGAAACTTATTTCTGATATGTTCATTAAGCTAACAGAGTTAAACCATACTTTTGATTGCGCAGTTCTGAACACTCTTTCTGTAGAAAATGCAAGTGGACATTCGGAGCGCTAAGAGGGTAATAGTGGAAAAAGGAATATATTCAAATATAAACTACACAGTAGCATTCTGTGAAAATTCTTTCTGTTCTGTGCATTCAACTAACAGAGTTGAACCTTACTTTTGATTGAGCCGTTCTGAAACACTCTTTCTGTAGAAACTGCAATTGGACATGCTAAGCGCTAAGAGGCCTACATTGGGAAAAAGAATATCTTCAAATAAAAACTACACAGATGCATTCTGTGAAACTTATTTCTGATCTGTAAATTCAGTTAACAGAGATAAAACATATTTTTGATTGAGCAGTTATGAAACACTCTTTTTGTAGAAAATGCAAGTGGAGATTCGGAGCGCTAAGAGGGTAATAGTGGAAAAAGGAATGTCTTCAAATATCAACTACACAGAATCATTCGCTGAAACTTCTTTCTGATCTGTGCATTCAGCTAACAGAGTTAAACCATACTTTTGATTGAGCAGATCTGAACACTCTTTCTCTAGAAAATGCAACTGGACATTTGGAGCGCTAATAGCGTAGTAGTGGAAAAAGGAATATATTCAAATATAAACTACACAGAAGCATTCTGTGAAACTTTTTTCTGATCTGAGCATTCATCTAACAGAGTTAAACCATACTTTTGATTGAGCAGTTTTGAAACACTCTGTCTGTAGAAAATGCAACTGGACATTCGTAGCGCTAAGTGGGTAATAGTGGAAAAAAGAATATGTTCAAATATAAACTACACAGAAGCATTGTATGAAACTTCTTTCTGTTCTGCGCATTCAACTAACAGAGTTGAACCTTACTTTTGATTGAGCCGTTCTGAAACACTCTTTCTGTAGAAACTGCAATTTGACATTCTGAGCGCTAAGAGGCCTATATTGGGAAAAAGAATGTCTACAAATAAAAACTACACAGAAGAATTGTGTGAAACTTCTTTCTGTTCTGTTTGTTCAACTAAAAGAGTTGAACCTTAGTTTTGATTGAGCCGTTCTGAAACACTCTTTCTGTAGAAAATGCAAGTGGAGATTCGGAGCGCTAAGGGGGTAATAGTGGAAAAAGGAATGTCTCCAAATATAAACTACACAGAATCATTCTGTGAAACTTCTTTCTGATCTGTGCATTCAGCTAACAGAGTTAAACCATACTTTTGATTGAGCAGATCTGAACTCTCTTTCTGTAGAAAATGCAACTGGACATTTGGAGCGCTAAGAGCGTAGTAGTGGAAAAAGGAATATATTCAAATATAAACTACACAGAAGCATTCTGTGAAACTTCTTTCTGATCTGAGCATTCAGCTAACAGAGTTAAACCATACTTTTGATTGAGCAGTTTTGAAACACTCTGTCTGTAGAAAATGCAACTGGACATTCGTAGCGCTAAGTGGGTAATAGTGGAAAAAAGAATATGTTCAAATATAAACTACACAGAAGCATTGTATGAAACTTCTTTCTGTTCTGTGCATTCAACTAACAGAGTTGAACCTTACTTTTGATTGAGCCGTTCTGAAACACTCTTTCTGTAGAAACTGCAATTGGACATTCTGAGCGCTAAGAGGCCTATATTGGGAAAAAGAATGTCTACAAATAAAAACTACACAGAAGAATTGTGTGAAACTACTTTCTGTTCTGTTTGTTCAACTAAAAGAGTTGAACCTTAGTTTTGATTGAGCCGTTCTGAAACACTCTTTCTGTAGAAAATGCAAGTGGAGATTCGGAGCGCTAAGAGGGTAATAGTGGAAAAAGGAATGTCTCCAAATATAAACTACACAGAATCATTCGGTGAAACTTCTTTCTGATCTGTGCATTCAGCTATCAGGGTTAAACCATACTTTTGATTGAGCAGATCTGAACTCTCTTTCTGTAGAAAATGCAACTGGACATTTGGAGCGCTAAGAGATTAGTAGTGGAAAAAGGAATATATTCAAATATAAACTACACAGAAGCATTCTGTGAAACTTCTTTCTGATCTGGGCATTCAGCTAACAGAGTTTAACCATACTTTTGATTGAGCAGTTTTGAAACACTCTGTCTGTAGAAAATGCAACTGGACATTCGTAGCGCTAAGTGGGTAATAGTGGAAAAAAGTATATGTTCAAATATAAACTACACAGAAGCATTGTATGAAACTTCTTTCTGTTCTGTGCATTCAACTAACAGAGTTGAACCTTACTTTTGATTGAGCCTTTCTGAAACACTCTTTCTGTAGAAACTGCAATTCGACATTCTGAGCGCTAAGAGGCCTATATTGGGAAAAATAATATCTACAAATAAAAACTACACAGAAGCATTGTGTGAAACTTATTTCTGATATGTTCATTAAGCTAACAGAGTTAAACCATACTTTTGATTGCGCAGTTCTGAACACTCTTTCTGTAGAAAATGCAAGTGGACATTCGGAGCGCTAAGAGGGTAATAGTGGAAAAAGGAATATATTCAAATATAAACTACACAGTAGCATTCTGTGAAAATTCTTTCTGTTCTGTGCATTCAACTAACAGAGTTGAACCTTACTTTTGATTGAGCCGTTCTGAAACACTCTTTCTGTAGAAACTGCAATTGGACATGCTAAGCGCTAAGAGGCCTACATTTTGAAAAAGAATATCTTCAAATAAAAACTACACAGATGCATTCTGTGATACTTATTTCTGATCTGTAAATTCAGTTAACAGAGATAAAACATATTTTTGATTTAGCAGTTATGAAACACTCTTTTTGTAGAAAATGCAAGTGGAGATTCGGAGCGCTAAGAGGGTAATAGTGGAAAAAGGAATGTCTTCAAATATAAACTACACAGAATCATTCGGTGAAACTTCTTTCTGATCTGTGCATTCAGCTAACAGAGTTAAACCATACTTTTGATTGAGCAGATCTGAACACTCTTTCTGTAGAAAATGCAACTGGACATTTGGAGCGCTAAGAGCGTAGTAGTGGAAAAAGGAATATATTCAAATATAAACTACACAGAAGCATTCTGTGAAACTTCTTTCTGATCTGAGCATTCAGCTAACAGAGTTAAACCATACTTTTGATTGAGCAGTTTTGAAACACTCTGTCTGTAGAAAATGCAACTGGACATTCGTAGCGCTAAGTGGGTAATAGTGGAAAAAAGAATATGTTCAAATATAAACTACACAGAAGCATTGTATGAAACTTCTTTCTGTTCTGTGCATTGAACTAACAGAGTTGAACCTTACTTTTGATTGAGCCGTTCTGAAACACTCTTTCTGTAGAAACTGCAATTGGACATTCTGAGCGCTAAGAGGCCTATATTGGGAAAAAGAATGTCTACAAATAAAAACTACACAGAAGAATTGTGTGAAACTTCTTTCTGTTCTGTTTTTTCAACTAAAAGAGTTGAACCTTAGTTTTGATTGAGCCGTTCTGAAACACTCTTTCTGTAGAAAATGCAAGTGGAGATTCGGAGCGCTAAGAGGGTAATAGTGGAAAAAGGAATGTCTCCAAATATAAACTACACAGAATCATTCGGTGAAACTTCTTTCTGATCTGTGCATTCAGCTAAAAGAGTTAAACCATACTTTTGATTGAGCAGATCTGAACTCTCTTTCTGTAGAAAATGCAACTGGACATTTGGAGCGCTAAGAGAGTAGTAGTGGAAAAAGGAATATATTCAAATATAAACTACACAGAAGCATTCTGTGAAACTTCTTTCTGATCTGAGCATTCAGCTAACAGAGTTAAACCATACTTTTGATTGAGCAGTTTTGAAACACTCTGTCTGTAGAAAATGCAACTGGACATTCGTAGCGCTAAGTGGGTAATAGTGGAAAAAAGAATATGTTCAAATATAAACTACACAGAAGCATTGTATGAAACTTCTTTCTGTTCTGTGCATTCAACTAACAGAGTTGAACCTTACTTTTGATTGAGCCTTTCTGAAACAATCTTTGTGTAGAAACTGCAATTCGACATTCTGAGCGCTAAGAGGCCTATATTGGGAAAAATAATATCTTCAAATAAAAAGTACACAGAAGCATTGTGTGAAACTTATTTCTGATATGTTCATTAAGCTAACAGAGTTAAACCATACTTTTGATTGCGCAGTTCTGAACACTCTTTCTGTAGAAAATGCAAGTGGACATTCGGAGCGCTAAGAGGGTAATAGTGGAAAAAGGAATATATTCAAATATAAACTACACAGTAGCATTCTGTGAAAATTCTTTCTGTTCTGTGCATTCAACTAACAGAGTTGAACCTTACTTTTGATTGAGCCGTTCTGAAACACTCTTTCTGTAGAAACTGCAATTGGACATGCTAAGCGCTAAGAGGCCTACATTGGGAAAAAGAATATCTTCAAATAAAAACTACACAGATGCATTCTGTGAAACTTATTTCTGATCTGTAAATTCAGTTAACAGAGATAAAACATATTTTTGATTGAGCAGTTATGAAACACTCTTTTTGTAGAAAATGCAAGTGGAGATTCGGAGCGCTAAGAGGGTAATAGTGGAAAAAGGAATGTCTTCAAATATCAACTACACAGAATCATTCGCTGAAACTTCTTTCTGATCTGTGCATTCAGCTAACAGAGTTAAACCATACTTTTGATTGAGCAGATCTGAACACTCTTTCTCTAGAAAATGCAACTGGACATTTGGAGCGCTAATAGCGTAGTAGTGGAAAAAGGAATATATTCAAATATAAACTACACAGAAGCATTCTGTGAAACTTTTTTCTGATCTGAGCATTCATCTAACAGAGTTAAACCATACTTTTGATTGAGCAGTTTTGAAACACTCTGTCTGTAGAAAATGCAACTGGACATTCGTAGCGCTAAGTGGGTAATAGTGGAAAAAAGAATATGTTCAAATATAAACTACACAGAAGCATTGTATGAAACTTCTTTCTGTTCTGCGCATTCAACTAACAGAGTTGAACCTTACTTTTGATTGAGCCGTTCTGAAACACTCTTTCTGTAGAAACTGCAATTTGACATTCTGAGCGCTAAGAGGCCTATATTGGGAAAAAGAATGTCTACAAATAAAAACTACACAGAAGAATTGTGTGAAACTTCTTTCTGTTCTGTTTGTTCAACTAAAAGAGTTGAACCTTAGTTTTGATTGAGCCGTTCTGAAACACTCTTTCTGTAGAAAATGCAAGTGGAGATTCGGAGCGCTAAGGGGGTAATAGTGGAAAAAGGAATGTCTCCAAATATAAACTACACAGAATCATTCTGTGAAACTTCTTTCTGATCTGTGCATTCAGCTAACAGAGTTAAACCATACTTTTGATTGAGCAGATCTGAACTCTCTTTCTGTAGAAAATGCAACTGGACATTTGGAGCGCTAAGAGCGTAGTAGTGGAAAAAGGAATATATTCAAATATAAACTACACAGAAGCATTCTGTGAAACTTCTTTCTGATCTGAGCATTCAGCTAACAGAGTTAAACCATACTTTTGATTGAGCAGTTTTGAAACACTCTGTCTGTAGAAAATGCAACTGGACATTCGTAGCGCTAAGTGGGTAATAGTGGAAAAAAGAATATGTTCAAATATAAACTACACAGAAGCATTGTATGAAACTTCTTTCTGTTCTGTGCATTCAACTAACAGAGTTGAACCTTACTTTTGATTGAGCCGTTCTGAAACACTCTTTCTGTAGAAACTGCAATTGGACATTCTGAGCGCTAAGAGGCCTATATTGGGAAAAAGAATGTCTACAAATAAAAACTACACAGAAGAATTGTGTGAAACTACTTTCTGTTCTGTTTGTTCAACTAAAAGAGTTGAACCTTAGTTTTGATTGAGCCGTTCTGAAACACTCTTTCTGTAGAAAATGCAAGTGGAGATTCGGAGCGCTAAGAGGGTAATAGTGGAAAAAGGAATGTCTCCAAATATAAACTACACAGAATCATTCGGTGAAACTTCTTTCTGATCTGTGCATTCAGCTATCAGGGTTAAACCATACTTTTGATTGAGCAGATCTGAACTCTCTTTCTGTAGAAAATGCAACTGGACATTTGGAGCGCTAAGAGATTAGTAGTGGAAAAAGGAATATATTCAAATATAAACTACACAGAAGCATTCTGTGAAACTTCTTTCTGATCTGGGCATTCAGCTAACAGAGTTTAACCATACTTTTGATTGAGCAGTTTTGAAACACTCTGTCTGTAGAAAATGCAACTGGACATTCGTAGCGCTAAGTGGGTAATAGTGGAAAAAAGTATATGTTCAAATATAAACTACACAGAAGCATTGTATGAAACTTCTTTCTGTTCTGTGCATTCAACTAACAGAGTTGAACCTTACTTTTGATTGAGCCTTTCTGAAACACTCTTTCTGTAGAAACTGCAATTCGACATTCTGAGCGCTAAGAGGCCTATATTGGGAAAAATAATATCTACAAATAAAAACTACACAGAAGCATTGTGTGAAACTTATTTCTGATATGTTCATTAAGCTAACAGAGTTAAACCATACTTTTGATTGCGCAGTTCTGAACACTCTTTCTGTAGAAAATGCAAGTGGACATTCGGAGCGCTAAGAGGGTAATAGTGGAAAAAGGAATATATTCAAATATAAACTACACAGTAGCATTCTGTGAAAATTCTTTCTGTTCTGTGCATTCAACTAACAGAGTTGAACCTTACTTTTGATTGAGCCGTTCTGAAACACTCTTTCTGTAGAAACTGCAATTGGACATGCTAAGCGCTAAGAGGCCTACATTTTGAAAAAGAATATCTTCAAATAAAAACTACACAGATGCATTCTGTGATACTTATTTCTGATCTGTAAATTCAGTTAACAGAGATAAAACATATTTTTGATTTAGCAGTTATGAAACACTCTTTTTGTAGAAAATGCAAGTGGAGATTCGGAGCGCTAAGAGGGTAATAGTGGAAAAAGGAATGTCTTCAAATATAAACTACACAGAATCATTCGGTGAAACTTCTTTCTGATCTGTGCATTCAGCTAACAGAGTTAAACCATACTTTTGATTGAGCAGATCTGAACACTCTTTCTGTAGAAAATGCAACTGGACATTTGGAGCGCTAAGAGCGTAGTAGTGGAAAAAGGAATATATTCAAATATAAACTACACAGAAGCATTCTGTGAAACTTCTTTCTGATCTGAGCATTCAGCTAACAGAGTTAAACCATACTTTTGATTGAGCAGTTTTGAAACACTCTGTCTGTAGAAAATGCAACTGGACATTCGTAGCGCTAAGTGGGTAATAGTGGAAAAAAGAATATGTTCAAATATAAACTACACAGAAGCATTGTATGAAACTTCTTTCTGTTCTGTGCATTGAACTAACAGAGTTGAACCTTACTTTTGATTGAGCCGTTCTGAAACACTCTTTCTGTAGAAACTGCAATTGGACATTCTGAGCGCTAAGAGGCCTATATTGGGAAAAAGAATGTCTACAAATAAAAACTACACAGAAGAATTGTGTGAAACTTCTTTCTGTTCTGTTTTTTCAACTAAAAGAGTTGAACCTTAGTTTTGATTGAGCCGTTCTGAAACACTCTTTCTGTAGAAAATGCAAGTGGAGATTCGGAGCGCTAAGAGGGTAATAGTGGAAAAAGGAATGTCTCCAAATATAAACTACACAGAATCATTCGGTGAAACTTCTTTCTGATCTGTGCATTCAGCTAAAAGAGTTAAACCATACTTTTGATTGAGCAGATCTGAACTCTCTTTCTGTAGAAAATGCAACTGGACATTTGGAGCGCTAAGAGAGTAGTAGTGGAAAAAGGAATATATTCAAATATAAACTACACAGAAGCATTCTGTGAAACTTCTTTCTGATCTGAGCATTCAGCTAACAGAGTTAAACCATACTTTTGATTGAGCAGTTTTGAAACACTCTGTCTGTAGAAAATGCAACTGGACATTCGTAGCGCTAAGTGGGTAATAGTGGAAAAAAGAATATGTTCAAATATAAACTACACAGAAGCATTGTATGAAACTTCTTTCTGTTCTGTGCATTCAACTAACAGAGTTGAACCTTACTTTTGATTGAGCCTTTCTGAAACAATCTTTGTGTAGAAACTGCAATTCGACATTCTGAGCGCTAAGAGGCCTATATTGGGAAAAATAATATCTTCAAATAAAAAGTACACAGAAGCATTGTGTGAAACTTATTTCTGATATGTTCATTAAGCTAACAGAGTTAAACCATACTTTTGATTGCGCAGTTCTGAACACTCTTTCTGTAGAAAATGCAAGTGGACATTCGGAGCGCTAAGAGGGTAATAGTGGAAAAAGGAATATATTCAAATATAAACTACACAGTAGCATTCTGTGAAAATTCTTTCTGTTCTGTGCATTCAACTAACAGAGTTGAACCTTACTTTTGATTGAGCCGTTCTGAAACACTCTTTCTGTAGAAACTGCAATTGGACATGCTAAGCGCTAAGAGGCCTACATTGGGAAAAAGAATATCTTCAAATAAAAACTACACAGATGCATTCTGTGAAACTTATTTCTGATCTGTAAATTCAGTTAACAGAGATAAAACATATTTTTGATTGAGCAGTTATGAAACACTCTTTTTGTAGAAAATGCAAGTGGAGATTCGGAGCGCTAAGAGGGTAATAGTGGAAAAAGGAATGTCTTCAAATATCAACTACACAGAATCATTCGCTGAAACTTCTTTCTGATCTGTGCATTCAGCTAACAGAGTTAAACCATACTTTTGATTGAGCAGATCTGAACACTCTTTCTCTAGAAAATGCAACTGGACATTTGGAGCGCTAATAGCGTAGTAGTGGAAAAAGGAATATATTCAAATATAAACTACACAGAAGCATTCTGTGAAACTTTTTTCTGATCTGAGCATTCATCTAACAGAGTTAAACCATACTTTTGATTGAGCAGTTTTGAAACACTCTGTCTGTAGAAAATGCAACTGGACATTCGTAGCGCTAAGTGGGTAATAGTGGAAAAAAGAATATGTTCAAATATAAACTACACAGAAGCATTGTATGAAACTTCTTTCTGTTCTGCGCATTCAACTAACAGAGTTGAACCTTACTTTTGATTGAGCCGTTCTGAAACACTCTTTCTGTAGAAACTGCAATTTGACATTCTGAGCGCTAAGAGGCCTATATTGGGAAAAAGAATGTCTACAAATAAAAACTACACAGAAGAATTGTGTGAAACTTCTTTCTTTTCTGTTTGTTCAACTAAAAGAGTTGAACCTTAGTTTTGATTGAGCCGTTCTGAAACACTCTTTCTGTAGAAAATGCAAGTGGAGATTCGGAGCGCTAAGGGGGTAATAGTGGAAAAAGGAATGTCTCCAAATATAAACTACACAGAATCATTCTGTGAAACTTCTTTCTGATCTGTGCATTCAGCTAACAGAGTTAAACCATACTTTTGATTGAGCAGATCTGAACTCTCTTTCTGTAGAAAATGCAACTGGACATTTGGAGCGCTAAGAGCGTAGTAGTGGAAAAAGGAATATATTCAAATATAAACTACACAGAAGCATTCTGTGAAACTTCTTTCTGATCTGAGCATTCAGCTAACAGAGTTAAACCATACTTTTGATTGAGCAGTTTTGAAACACTCTGTCTGTAGAAAATGCAACTGGACATTCGTAGCGCTAAGTGGGTAATAGTGGAAAAAAGAATATGTTCAAATATAAACTACACAGAAGCATTGTATGAAACTTCTTTCTGTTCTGTGCATTCAACTAACAGAGTTGAACCTTATTTTTGATTGAGCCTTTGTGAAACACTCTTTCTGTAGAAACTGCAATTGGACATTCTGAGCGCTAAGAGGCCTATATTGGGAAAAATAATATCTTCAAATAAAAACTACACAGAAGCATTGTGTGAAACTTATTTCTGATATGTTCATTAAGCTAACACAGTTAAACCATACTTTTGATTGCGCAGTTCTGAACACTCTTTCTGTAGATAATGCAAGTGGACATTCGGAGCGCTAAGAGGGTAATAGTGGAAAAAGGAATATATTCAAATATAAACTACACAGTAGCATTCTGTGAAAATTCTTTCTGTTCTGTGCATTCAACTAACAGAGTTGAACCTTACTTTTGATTGAGCCGTTCTGAAACACTCTTTCTGTAGAAACTGCAATTGGACATGCTAAGCGCTAAGAGGCCTACATAGGGAAAAAGAATATCTTCAAATAAAAACTACACAGATGTATTCTGTGAAACTTATTTCTGATCTGTAAATTCAGTTAACAGAGATAAAACATATTTTTGATTGAGCAGTTATGAAACACTCTTTTTGTAGAAAATGCAAGTGGAGATTCGGAGCGCTAAGAGGGTAATAGTGGAAAAAGGAATGTCTTCAAATATAAACTGCACAGAATCATTCGGTGAAACTTCTTTCTGATCTGTGCATTCAGCTAACAGAGTTAAACCATACTTTTGATTGAGCAGATCTGAACACTCTTTCTGTAGAAAATGCAACTGGACATTTGGAGCGCTAAGAGCGTAGTAGTGGAAAAAGGAATATATTCAAATATAAACTACACAGAAGCCTTCTGTCAAACTTCTTTCTGATCTGAGCATTCAGCTAACAGAGTTAAACCATACTTTTGATTGAGCAGTTTTGAAACACTCTGTCTGTAGAAAATGCAACTGGACATTCGTAGCGCTAAGTGGGTAATAGTGGAAAAAAGAATATGTTCAAATATAAACTACACAGAAGCATTGTATGAAACTTCTTTCTGTTCTGTGCATTCAACTAACAGAGTTGAACCTTACTTTTGATTGAGCCTTTCTGAAACACTCTTTCTGTAGAAACTGCAATTGGACATTCTGAGCGCTAAGAGGCCTCTATTGGGAAAAATAATATCTTCAAATAAAAATTACACAGAAGCATTGTGTGAAACTTATTTCTGATATGTTCATTAAGCTAACAGAGTTAAACCATACTTTTGATTGCGCAGTTCTGAACACTCTTTCTGTAGAAAATGCAAGTGGACATTCGGAGCGCTAAGAGGGTAATAGTGGAAAAAGGAATATATTCAAATATAAACTACACAGTAGCATTCTGTGAAAATTCTTTCTGTTCTGTGCATTCAACTAACAGAGTTGAACCTTACTTTTGATTGAGCCGTTCTGAAACACTCTTTCTGTAGAAACTGCAATTGGACATGCTAAGCGCTAAGAGGCCTACATTGGGAAAAAGAATATCTTCAAATAAAAACTACACAGATGCATTCTGTGAAACTTATTTCTGATCTGTAAATTCAGTTAACAGAGATAAAACATATTTTTGATTGAGCAGTTATGAAACACTCCTTTGTAGAAAATGCAAGTGGAGATTCGGAGCGCTAAGGGCGTAGTAGTGGAAAAAGGAATATTTTCAAATATAAACTACACAGAAGCATTCTGTGAAACTTCTTTCTGATCTGAGCATTCAGCTAACAGAGTTAAACCATACTTTTGATTGAGCAGTTTTGAAACACTCTGTCTGTAGAAAATGCAACTGGACATTCGTAGCGCTAAGTGGGTAATAGTGGAAAAAAGAATATGTTCAAATATAAACTACACAGAAGCATTGTATGAAACTTCTTTCTGTTCTGTGCATTCAACTAACAGAGTTGAACCTTACTTTTGATTGAGCCGTTCTGAAACACTCTTTCTGTAGAAACTGCAATTGGACATTCTGAGCGCTAAGAGGCCTATATTGGGAAAAAGAATGTCTACAAATAAAAACTACACAGAAGAATTGTGTGAAACTACTTTCTGTTCTGTTTGTTCAACTAAAAGAGTTGAACCTTAGTTTTGATTGAGCCGTTCTGAAACACTCTTTCTGTAGAAAATGCAAGTGGAGATTCGGAGCGCTAAGAGGGTAATAGTGGAAAAAGGAATGTCTCCAAATATAAACTACACAGAATCATTCGGTGAAACTTCTTTCTGATCTGTGCATTCAGCTATCAGGGTTAAACCATACTTTTGATTGAGCAGATCTGAACTCTCTTTCTGTAGAAAATGCAACTGGACATTTGGAGCGCTAAGAGATTAGTAGTGGAAAAAGGAATATATTCAAATATAAACTACACAGAAGCATTCTGTGAAACTTCTTTCTGATCTGGGCATTCAGCTAACAGAGTTTAACCATACTTTTGATTGAGCAGTTTTGAAACACTCTGTCTGTAGAAAATGCAACTGGACATTCGTAGCGCTAAGTGGGTAATAGTGGAAAAAAGTATATGTTCAAATATAAACTACACAGAAGCATTGTATGAAACTTCTTTCTGTTCTGTGCATTCAACTAACAGAGTTGAACCTTACTTTTGATTGAGCCTTTCTGAAACACTCTTTCTGTAGAAACTGCAATTCGACATTCTGAGCGCTAAGAGGCCTATATTGGGAAAAATAATATCTACAAATAAAAACTACACAGAAGCATTGTGTGAAACTTATTTCTGATATGTTCATTAAGCTAACAGAGTTAAACCATACTTTTGATTGCGCAGTTCTGAACACTCTTTCTGTAGAAAATGCAAGTGGACATTCGGAGCGCTAAGAGGGTAATAGTGGAAAAAGGAATATATTCAAATATAAACTACACAGTAGCATTCTGTGAAAATTCTTTCTGTTCTGTGCATTCAACTAACAGAGTTGAACCTTACTTTTGATTGAGCCGTTCTGAAACACTCTTTCTGTAGAAACTGCAATTGGACATGCTAAGCGCTAAGAGGCCTACATTTTGAAAAAGAATATCTTCAAATAAAAACTACACAGATGCATTCTGTGATACTTATTTCTGATCTGTAAATTCAGTTAACAGAGATAAAACATATTTTTGATTTAGCAGTTATGAAACACTCTTTTTGTAGAAAATGCAAGTGGAGATTCGGAGCGCTAAGAGGGTAATAGTGGAAAAAGGAATGTCTTCAAATATAAACTACACAGAATCATTCGGTGAAACTTCTTTCTGATCTGTGCATTCAGCTAACAGAGTTAAACCATACTTTTGATTGAGCAGATCTGAACACTCTTTCTGTAGAAAATGCAACTGGACATTTGGAGCGCTAAGAGCGTAGTAGTGGAAAAAGGAATATATTCAAATATAAACTACACAGAAGCATTCTGTGAAACTTCTTTCTGATCTGAGCATTCAGCTAACAGAGTTAAACCATACTTTTGATTGAGCAGTTTTGAAACACTCTGTCTGTAGAAAATGCAACTGGACATTCGTAGCGCTAAGTGGGTAATAGTGGAAAAAAGAATATGTTCAAATATAAACTACACAGAAGCATTGTATGAAACTTCTTTCTGTTCTGTGCATTGAACTAACAGAGTTGAACCTTACTTTTGATTGAGCCGTTCTGAAACACTCTTTCTGTAGAAACTGCAATTGGACATTCTGAGCGCTAAGAGGCCTATATTGGGAAAAAGAATGTCTACAAATAAAAACTACACAGAAGAATTGTGTGAAACTTCTTTCTGTTCTGTTTTTTCAACTAAAAGAGTTGAACCTTAGTTTTGATTGAGCCGTTCTGAAACACTCTTTCTGTAGAAAATGCAAGTGGAGATTCGGAGCGCTAAGAGGGTAATAGTGGAAAAAGGAATGTCTCCAAATATAAACTACACAGAATCATTCGGTGAAACTTCTTTCTGATCTGTGCATTCAGCTAAAAGAGTTAAACCATACTTTTGATTGAGCAGATCTGAACTCTCTTTCTGTAGAAAATGCAACTGGACATTTGGAGCGCTAAGAGAGTAGTAGTGGAAAAAGGAATATATTCAAATATAAACTACACAGAAGCATTCTGTGAAACTTCTTTCTGATCTGAGCATTCAGCTAACAGAGTTAAACCATACTTTTGATTGAGCAGTTTTGAAACACTCTGTCTGTAGAAAATGCAACTGGACATTCGTAGCGCTAAGTGGGTAATAGTGGAAAAAAGAATATGTTCAAATATAAACTACACAGAAGCATTGTATGAAACTTCTTTCTGTTCTGTGCATTCAACTAACAGAGTTGAACCTTACTTTTGATTGAGCCTTTCTGAAACAATCTTTGTGTAGAAACTGCAATTCGACATTCTGAGCGCTAAGAGGCCTATATTGGGAAAAATAATATCTTCAAATAAAAAGTACACAGAAGCATTGTGTGAAACTTATTTCTGATATGTTCATTAAGCTAACAGAGTTAAACCATACTTTTGATTGCGCAGTTCTGAACACTCTTTCTGTAGAAAATGCAAGTGGACATTCGGAGCGCTAAGAGGGTAATAGTGGAAAAAGGAATATATTCAAATATAAACTACACAGTAGCATTCTGTGAAAATTCTTTCTGTTCTGTGCATTCAACTAACAGAGTTGAACCTTACTTTTGATTGAGCCGTTCTGAAACACTCTTTCTGTAGAAACTGCAATTGGACATGCTAAGCGCTAAGAGGCCTACATTGGGAAAAAGAATATCTTCAAATAAAAACTACACAGATGCATTCTGTGATACTTATTTCTGATCTGTAAATTCAGTTAACAGAGATAAAACATATTTTTGATTTAGCAGTTATGAAACACTCTTTTTGTAGAAAATGCAAGTGGAGATTCGGAGCGCTAAGAGGGTAATAGTGGAAAAAGGAATGTCTTCAAATATAAACTACACAGAATCATTCGGTGAAACTTCTTTCTGATCTGTGCATTCAGCTAACAGAGTTAAACCATACTTTTGATTGAGCAGATCTGAACACTCTTTCTGTAGAAAATGCAACTGGACATTTGGAGCGCTAAGAGCGTAGTAGTGGAAAAAGGAATATATTCAAATATAAACTACACAGAAGCATTCTGTGAAACTTCTTTCTGATCTGAGCATTCAGCTAACAGAGTTAAACCATACTTTTGATTGAGCAGTTTTGAAACACTCTGTCTGTAGAAAATGCAACTGGACATTCGTAGCGCTAAGTGGGTAATAGTGGAAAAAAGAATATGTTCAAATATAAACTACACAGAAGCATTGTATGAAACTTCTTTCTGTTCTGTGCATTGAACTAACAGAGTTGAACCTTACTTTTGATTGAGCCGTTCTGAAACACTCTTTCTGTAGAAACTGCAATTGGACATTCTGAGCGCTAAGAGGCCTATATTGGGAAAAAGAATGTCTACAAATAAAAACTACACAGAAGAATTGTGTGAAACTTCTTTCTGTTCTGTTTTTTCAACTAAAAGAGTTGAACCTTAGTTTTGATTGAGCCGTTCTGAAACACTCTTTCTGTAGAAAATGCAAGTGGAGATTCGGAGCGCTAAGAGGGTAATAGTGGAAAAAGGAATGTCTCCAAATATAAACTACACAGAATCATTCGGTGAAACTTCTTTCTGATCTGTGCATTCAGCTAAAAGAGTTAAACCGTACTTTTGATTGAGCAGATCTGAACTCTCTTTCTGTAGAAAATGCAACTGGACATTTGGAGCGCTAAGAGAGTAGTAGTGGAAAAAGGAATATATTCAAATATAAACTACACAGAAGCATTCTGTGAAACTTCTTTCTGATCTGAGCATTCAGCTAACAGAGTTAAACCATACTTTTGATTGAGCAGTTTTGAAACACTCTGTCTGTAGAAAATGCAACTGGACATTCGTAGCGCTAAGTGGGTAATAGTGGAAAAAAGAATATGTTCAAATATAAACTACACAGAAGCATTGTATGAAACTTCTTTCTGTTCTGTGCATTCAACTAACAGAGTTGAACCTTACTTTTGATTGAGCCTTTCTGAAACAATCTTTGTGTAGAAACTGCAATTCGACATTCTGAGCGCTAAGAGGCCTATATTGGGAAAAATAATATCTTCAAATAAAAAGTACACAGAAGCATTGTGTGAAACTTATTTCTGATATGTTCATTAAGCTAACAGAGTTAAACCATACTTTTGATTGCGCAGTTCTGAACACTCTTTCTGTAGAAAATGCAAGTGGACATTCGGAGCGCTAAGAGGGTAATAGTGGAAAAAGGAATATATTCAAATATAAACTACACAGTAGCATTCTGTGAAAATTCTTTCTGTTCTGTGCATTCAACTAACAGAGTTGAACCTTACTTTTGATTGAGCCGTTCTGAAACACTCTTTCTGTAGAAACTGCAATTGGACATGCTAAGCGCTAAGAGGCCTACATTGGGAAAAAGAATATCTTCAAATAAAAACTACACAGATGCATTCTGTGAAACTTATTTCTGATCTGTAAATTCAGTTAACAGAGATAAAACATATTTTTGATTGAGCAGTTATGAAACACTCTTTTTGTAGAAAATGCAAGTGGAGATTCGGAGCGCTAAGAGGGTAATAGTGGAAAAAGGAATGTCTTCAAATATCAACTACACAGAATCATTCGCTGAAACTTCTTTCTGATCTGTGCATTCAGCTAACAGAGTTAAACCATACTTTTGATTGAGCAGATCTGAACACTCTTTCTCTAGAAAATGCAACTGGACATTTGGAGCGCTAATAGCGTAGTAGTGGAAAAAGGAATATATTCAAATATAAACTACACAGAAGCATTCTGTGAAACTTTTTTCTGATCTGAGCATTCATCTAACAGAGTTAAACCATACTTTTGATTGAGCAGTTTTGAAACACTCTGTCTGTAGAAAATGCAACTGGACATTCGTAGCGCTAAGTGGGTAATAGTGGAAAAAAGAATATGTTCAAATATAAACTACACAGAAGCATTGTATGAAACTTCTTTCTGTTCTGCGCATTCAACTAACAGAGTTGAACCTTACTTTTGATTGAGCCGTTCTGAAACACTCTTTCTGTAGAAACTGCAATTTGACATTCTGAGCGCTAAGAGGCCTATATTGGGAAAAAGAATGTCTACAAATAAAAACTACACAGAAGAATTGTGTGAAACTTCTTTCTGTTCTGTTTGTTCAACTAAAAGAGTTGAACCTTAGTTTTGATTGAGCCGTTCTGAAACACTCTTTCTGTAGAAAATGCAAGTGGAGATTCGGAGCGCTAAGGGGGTAATAGTGGAAAAAGGAATGTCTCCAAATATAAACTACACAGAATCATTCTGTGAAACTTCTTTCTGATCTGTGCATTCAGCTAACAGAGTTAAACCATACTTTTGATTGAGCAGATCTGAACTCTCTTTCTGTAGAAAATGCAACTGGACATTTGGAGCGCTAAGAGCGTAGTAGTGGAAAAAGGAATATATTCAAATATAAACTACACAGAAGCATTCTGTGAAACTTCTTTCTGATCTGAGCATTCAGCTAACAGAGTTAAACCATACTTTTGATTGAGCAGTTTTGAAACACTCTGTCTGTAGAAAATGCAACTGGACATTCGTAGCGCTAAGTGGGTAATAGTGGAAAAAAGAATATGTTCAAATATAAACTACACAGAAGCATTGTATGAAACTTCTTTCTGTTCTGTGCATTCAACTAACAGAGTTGAACCTTATTTTTGATTGAGCCTTTGTGAAACACTCTTTCTGTAGAAACTGCAATTGGACATTCTGAGCGCTAAGAGGCCTATATTGGGAAAAATAATATCTTCAAATAAAAACTACACAGAAGCATTGTGTGAAACTTATTTCTGATATGTTCATTAAGCTAACACAGTTAAACCATACTTTTGATTGCGCAGTTCTGAACACTCTTTCTGTAGATAATGCAAGTGGACATTCGGAGCGCTAAGAGGGTAATAGTGGAAAAAGGAATATATTCAAATATAAACTACACAGTAGCATTCTGTGAAAATTCTTTCTGTTCTGTGCATTCAACTAACAGAGTTGAACCTTACTTTTGATTGAGCCGTTCTGAAACACTCTTTCTGTAGAAACTGCAATTGGACATGCTAAGCGCTAAGAGGCCTACATAGGGAAAAAGAATATCTTCAAATAAAAACTACACAGATGTATTCTGTGAAACTTATTTCTGATCTGTAAATTCAGTTAACAGAGATAAAACATATTTTTGATTGAGCAGTTATGAAACACTCTTTTTGTAGAAAATGCAAGTGGAGATTCGGAGCGCTAAGAGGGTAATAGTGGAAAAAGGAATGTCTTCAAATATAAACTGCACAGAATCATTCGGTGAAACTTCTTTCTGATCTGTGCATTCAGCTAACAGAGTTAAACCATACTTTTGATTGAGCAGATCTGAACACTCTTTCTGTAGAAAATGCAACTGGACATTTGGAGCGCTAAGAGCGTAGTAGTGGAAAAAGGAATATATTCAAATATAAACTACACAGAAGCCTTCTGTCAAACTTCTTTCTGATCTGAGCATTCAGCTAACAGAGTTAAACCATACTTTTGATTGAGCAGTTTTGAAACACTCTGTCTGTAGAAAATGCAACTGGACATTCGTAGCGCTAAGTGGGTAATAGTGGAAAAAAGAATATGTTCAAATATAAACTACACAGAAGCATTGTATGAAACTTCTTTCTGTTCTGTGCATTCAACTAACAGAGTTGAACCTTACTTTTGATTGAGCCTTTCTGAAACACTCTTTCTGTAGAAACTGCAATTGGACATTCTGAGCGCTAAGAGGCCTCTATTGGGAAAAATAATATCTTCAAATAAAAATTACACAGAAGCATTGTGTGAAACTTATTTCTGATATGTTCATTAAGCTAACAGAGTTAAACCATACTTTTGATTGCGCAGTTCTGAACACTCTTTCTGTAGAAAATGCAAGTGGACATTCGGAGCGCTAAGAGGGTAATAGTGGAAAAAGGAATATATTCAAATATAAACTACACAGTAGCATTCTGTGAAAATTCTTTCTGTTCTGTGCATTCAACTAACAGAGTTGAACCTTACTTTTGATTGAGCCGTTCTGAAACACTCTTTCTGTAGAAACTGCAATTGGACATGCTAAGCGCTAAGAGGCCTACATTGGGAAAAAGAATATCTTCAAATAAAAACTACACAGATGCATTCTGTGAAACTTATTTCTGATCTGTAAATTCAGTTAACAGAGATAAAACATATTTTTGATTGAGCAGTTATGAAACACTCCTTTGTAGAAAATGCAAGTGGAGATTCGGAGCGCTAAGGGCGTAGTAGTGGAAAAAGGAATATTTTCAAATATAAACTACACAGAAGCATTCTGTGAAACTTCTTTCTGATCTGAGCATTCAGCTAACAGAGTTAAACCATACTTTTGATTGAGCAGTTTTGAAACACTCTGTCTGTAGAAAATGCAACTGGACATTCGTAGCGCTAAGTGGGTAATAGTGGAAAAAAGAATATGTTCAAATATAAACTACACAGAAGCATTGTATGAAACTTCTTTCTGTTCTGTGCATTCAACTAACAGAGTTGAACCTTACTTTTGATTGAGCCGTTCTGAAACACTCTTTCTGTAGAAACTGCAATTGGACATTCTGAGCGCTAAGAGGCCTATATTGGGAAAAAGAATGTCTACAAATAAAAACTACACAGAAGAATTGTGTGAAACTACTTTCTGTTCTGTTTGTTCAACTAAAAGAGTTGAACCTTAGTTTTGATTGAGCCGTTCTGAAACACTCTTTCTGTAGAAAATGCAAGTGGAGATTCGGAGCGCTAAGAGGGTAATAGTGGAAAAAGGAATGTCTCCAAATATAAACTACACAGAATCATTCGGTGAAACTTCTTTCTGATCTGTGCATTCAGCTATCAGGGTTAAACCATACTTTTGATTGAGCAGATCTGAACTCTCTTTCTGTAGAAAATGCAACTGGACATTTGGAGCGCTAAGAGATTAGTAGTGGAAAAAGGAATATATTCAAATATAAACTACACAGAAGCATTCTGTGAAACTTCTTTCTGATCTGGGCATTCAGCTAACAGAGTTTAACCATACTTTTGATTGAGCAGTTTTGAAACACTCTGTCTGTAGAAAATGCAACTGGACATTCGTAGCGCTAAGTGGGTAATAGTGGAAAAAAGTATATGTTCAAATATAAACTACACAGAAGCATTGTATGAAACTTCTTTCTGTTCTGTGCATTCAACTAACAGAGTTGAACCTTACTTTTGATTGAGCCTTTCTGAAACACTCTTTCTGTAGAAACTGCAATTCGACATTCTGAGCGCTAAGAGGCCTATATTGGGAAAAATAATATCTACAAATAAAAACTACACAGAAGCATTGTGTGAAACTTATTTCTGATATGTTCATTAAGCTAACAGAGTTAAACCATACTTTTGATTGCGCAGTTCTGAACACTCTTTCTGTAGAAAATGCAAGTGGACATTCGGAGCGCTAAGAGGGTAATAGTGGAAAAAGGAATATATTCAAATATAAACTACACAGTAGCATTCTGTGAAAATTCTTTCTGTTCTGTGCATTCAACTAACAGAGTTGAACCTTACTTTTGATTGAGCCGTTCTGAAACACTCTTTCTGTAGAAACTGCAATTGGACATGCTAAGCGCTAAGAGGCCTACATTTTGAAAAAGAATATCTTCAAATAAAAACTACACAGATGCATTCTGTGATACTTATTTCTGATCTGTAAATTCAGTTAACAGAGATAAAACATATTTTTGATTTAGCAGTTATGAAACACTCTTTTTGTAGAAAATGCAAGTGGAGATTCGGAGCGCTAAGAGGGTAATAGTGGAAAAAGGAATGTCTTCAAATATAAACTACACAGAATCATTCGGTGAAACTTCTTTCTGATCTGTGCATTCAGCTAACAGAGTTAAACCATACTTTTGATTGAGCAGATCTGAACACTCTTTCTGTAGAAAATGCAACTGGACATTTGGAGCGCTAAGAGCGTAGTAGTGGAAAAAGGAATATATTCAAATATAAACTACACAGAAGCATTCTGTGAAACTTCTTTCTGATCTGAGCATTCAGCTAACAGAGTTAAACCATACTTTTGATTGAGCAGTTTTGAAACACTCTGTCTGTAGAAAATGCAACTGGACATTCGTAGCGCTAAGTGGGTAATAGTGGAAAAAAGAATATGTTCAAATATAAACTACACAGAAGCATTGTATGAAACTTCTTTCTGTTCTGTGCATTGAACTAACAGAGTTGAACCTTACTTTTGATTGAGCCGTTCTGAAACACTCTTTCTGTAGAAACTGCAATTGGACATTCTGAGCGCTAAGAGGCCTATATTGGGAAAAAGAATGTCTACAAATAAAAACTACACAGAAGAATTGTGTGAAACTTCTTTCTGTTCTGTTTTTTCAACTAAAAGAGTTGAACCTTAGTTTTGATTGAGCCGTTCTGAAACACTCTTTCTGTAGAAAATGCAAGTGGAGATTCGGAGCGCTAAGAGGGTAATAGTGGAAAAAGGAATGTCTCCAAATATAAACTACACAGAATCATTCGGTGAAACTTCTTTCTGATCTGTGCATTCAGCTAAAAGAGTTAAACCATACTTTTGATTGAGCAGATCTGAACTCTCTTTCTGTAGAAAATGCAACTGGACATTTGGAGCGCTAAGAGAGTAGTAGTGGAAAAAGGAATATATTCAAATATAAACTACACAGAAGCATTCTGTGAAACTTCTTTCTGATCTGAGCATTCAGCTAACAGAGTTAAACCATACTTTTGATTGAGCAGTTTTGAAACACTCTGTCTGTAGAAAATGCAACTGGACATTCGTAGCGCTAAGTGGGTAATAGTGGAAAAAAGAATATGTTCAAATATAAACTACACAGAAGCATTGTATGAAACTTCTTTCTGTTCTGTGCATTCAACTAACAGAGTTGAACCTTACTTTTGATTGAGCCTTTCTGAAACAATCTTTGTGTAGAAACTGCAATTCGACATTCTGAGCGCTAAGAGGCCTATATTGGGAAAAATAATATCTTCAAATAAAAAGTACACAGAAGCATTGTGTGAAACTTATTTCTGATATGTTCATTAAGCTAACAGAGTTAAACCATACTTTTGATTGCGCAGTTCTGAACACTCTTTCTGTAGAAAATGCAAGTGGACATTCGGAGCGCTAAGAGGGTAATAGTGGAAAAAGGAATATATTCAAATATAAACTACACAGTAGCATTCTGTGAAAATTCTTTCTGTTCTGTGCATTCAACTAACAGAGTTGAACCTTACTTTTGATTGAGCCGTTCTGAAACACTCTTTCTGTAGAAACTGCAATTGGACATGCTAAGCGCTAAGAGGCCTACATTGGGAAAAAGAATATCTTCAAATAAAAACTACACAGATGCATTCTGTGAAACTTATTTCTGATCTGTAAATTCAGTTAACAGAGATAAAACATATTTTTGATTGAGCAGTTATGAAACACTCTTTTTGTAGAAAATGCAAGTGGAGATTCGGAGCGCTAAGAGGGTAATAGTGGAAAAAGGAATGTCTTCAAATATCAACTACACAGAATCATTCGCTGAAACTTCTTTCTGATCTGTGCATTCAGCTAACAGAGTTAAACCATACTTTTGATTGAGCAGATCTGAACACTCTTTCTCTAGAAAATGCAACTGGACATTTGGAGCGCTAATAGCGTAGTAGTGGAAAAAGGAATATATTCAAATATAAACTACACAGAAGCATTCTGTGAAACTTTTTTCTGATCTGAGCATTCATCTAACAGAGTTAAACCATACTTTTGATTGAGCAGTTTTGAAACACTCTGTCTGTAGAAAATGCAACTGGACATTCGTAGCGCTAAGTGGGTAATAGTGGAAAAAAGAATATGTTCAAATATAAACTACACAGAAGCATTGTATGAAACTTCTTTCTGTTCTGCGCATTCAACTAACAGAGTTGAACCTTACTTTTGATTGAGCCGTTCTGAAACACTCTTTCTGTAGAAACTGCAATTTGACATTCTGAGCGCTAAGAGGCCTATATTGGGAAAAAGAATGTCTACAAATAAAAACTACACAGAAGAATTGTGTGAAACTTCTTTCTGTTCTGTTTGTTCAACTAAAAGAGTTGAACCTTAGTTTTGATTGAGCCGTTCTGAAACACTCTTTCTGTAGAAAATGCAAGTGGAGATTCGGAGCGCTAAGGGGGTAATAGTGGAAAAAGGAATGTCTCCAAATATAAACTACACAGAATCATTCTGTGAAACTTCTTTCTGATCTGTGCATTCAGCTAACAGAGTTAAACCATACTTTTGATTGAGCAGATCTGAACTCTCTTTCTGTAGAAAATGCAACTGGACATTTGGAGCGCTAAGAGCGTAGTAGTGGAAAAAGGAATATATTCAAATATAAACTACACAGAAGCATTCTGTGAAACTTCTTTCTGATCTGAGCATTCAGCTAACAGAGTTAAACCATACTTTTGATTGAGCAGTTTTGAAACACTCTGTCTGTAGAAAATGCAACTGGACATTCGTAGCGCTAAGTGGGTAATAGTGGAAAAAAGAATATGTTCAAATATAAACTACACAGAAGCATTGTATGAAACTTCTTTCTGTTCTGTGCATTCAACTAACAGAGTTGAACCTTATTTTTGATTGAGCCTTTGTGAAACACTCTTTCTGTAGAAACTGCAATTGGACATTCTGAGCGCTAAGAGGCCTATATTGGGAAAAATAATATCTTCAAATAAAAACTACACAGAAGCATTGTGTGAAACTTATTTCTGATATGTTCATTAAGCTAACACAGTTAAACCATACTTTTGATTGCGCAGTTCTGAACACTCTTTCTGTAGATAATGCAAGTGGACATTCGGAGCGCTAAGAGGGTAATAGTGGAAAAAGGAATATATTCAAATATAAACTACACAGTAGCATTCTGTGAAAATTCTTTCTGTTCTGTGCATTCAACTAACAGAGTTGAACCTTACTTTTGATTGAGCCGTTCTGAAACACTCTTTCTGTAGAAACTGCAATTGGACATGCTAAGCGCTAAGAGGCCTACATAGGGAAAAAGAATATCTTCAAATAAAAACTACACAGATGTATTCTGTGAAACTTATTTCTGATCTGTAAATTCAGTTAACAGAGATAAAACATATTTTTGATTGAGCAGTTATGAAACACTCTTTTTGTAGAAAATGCAAGTGGAGATTCGGAGCGCTAAGAGGGTAATAGTGGAAAAAGGAATGTCTTCAAATATAAACTGCACAGAATCATTCGGTGAAACTTCTTTCTGATCTGTGCATTCAGCTAACAGAGTTAAACCATACTTTTGATTGAGCAGATCTGAACACTCTTTCTGTAGAAAATGCAACTGGACATTTGGAGCGCTAAGAGCGTAGTAGTGGAAAAAGGAATATATTCAAATATAAACTACACAGAAGCCTTCTGTCAAACTTCTTTCTGATCTGAGCATTCAGCTAACAGAGTTAAACCATACTTTTGATTGAGCAGTTTTGAAACACTCTGTCTGTAGAAAATGCAACTGGACATTCGTAGCGCTAAGTGGGTAATAGTGGAAAAAAGAATATGTTCAAATATAAACTACACAGAAGCATTGTATGAAACTTCTTTCTGTTCTGTGCATTCAACTAACAGAGTTGAACCTTACTTTTGATTGAGCCTTTCTGAAACACTCTTTCTGTAGAAACTGCAATTGGACATTCTGAGCGCTAAGAGGCCTCTATTGGGAAAAATAATATCTTCAAATAAAAATTACACAGAAGCATTGTGTGAAACTTATTTCTGATATGTTCATTAAGCTAACAGAGTTAAACCATACTTTTGATTGCGCAGTTCTGAACACTCTTTCTGTAGAAAATGCAAGTGGACATTCGGAGCGCTAAGAGGGTAATAGTGGAAAAAGGAATATATTCAAATATAAACTACACAGTAGCATTCTGTGAAAATTCTTTCTGTTCTGTGCATTCAACTAACAGAGTTGAACCTTACTTTTGATTGAGCCGTTCTGAAACACTCTTTCTGTAGAAACTGCAATTGGACATGCTAAGCGCTAAGAGGCCTACATTGGGAAAAAGAATATCTTCAAATAAAAACTACACAGATGCATTCTGTGAAACTTATTTCTGATCTGTAAATTCAGTTAACAGAGATAAAACATATTTTTGATTGAGCAGTTATGAAACACTCCTTTGTAGAAAATGCAAGTGGAGATTCGGAGCGCTAAGGGCGTAGTAGTGGAAAAAGGAATATTTTCAAATATAAACTACACAGAAGCATTCTGTGAAACTTCTTTCTGATCTGAGCATTCAGCTAACAGAGTTAAACCATACTTTTGATTGAGCAGTTTTGAAACACTCTGTCTGTAGAAAATGCAACTGGACATTCGTAGCGCTAAGTGGGTAATAGTGGAAAAAAGAATATGTTCAAATATAAACTACACAGAAGCATTGTATGAAACTTCTTTCTGTTCTGTGCATTCAACTAACAGAGTTGAACCTTACTTTTGATTGAGCCGTTCTGAAACACTCTTTCTGTAGAAACTGCAATTGGACATTCTGAGCGCTAAGAGGCCTATATTGGGAAAAAGAATGTCTACAAATAAAAACTACACAGAAGAATTGTGTGAAACTACTTTCTGTTCTGTTTGTTCAACTAAAAGAGTTGAACCTTAGTTTTGATTGAGCCGTTCTGAAACACTCTTTCTGTAGAAAATGCAAGTGGAGATTCGGAGCGCTAAGAGGGTAATAGTGGAAAAAGGAATGTCTCCAAATATAAACTACACAGAATCATTCGGTGAAACTTCTTTCTGATCTGTGCATTCAGCTATCAGGGTTAAACCATACTTTTGATTGAGCAGATCTGAACTCTCTTTCTGTAGAAAATGCAACTGGACATTTGGAGCGCTAAGAGATTAGTAGTGGAAAAAGGAATATATTCAAATATAAACTACACAGAAGCATTCTGTGAAACTTCTTTCTGATCTGGGCATTCAGCTAACAGAGTTTAACCATACTTTTGATTGAGCAGTTTTGAAACACTCTGTCTGTAGAAAATGCAACTGGACATTCGTAGCGCTAAGTGGGTAATAGTGGAAAAAAGTATATGTTCAAATATAAACTACACAGAAGCATTGTATGAAACTTCTTTCTGTTCTGTGCATTCAACTAACAGAGTTGAACCTTACTTTTGATTGAGCCTTTCTGAAACACTCTTTCTGTAGAAACTGCAATTCGACATTCTGAGCGCTAAGAGGCCTATATTGGGAAAAATAATATCTACAAATAAAAACTACACAGAAGCATTGTGTGAAACTTATTTCTGATATGTTCATTAAGCTAACAGAGTTAAACCATACTTTTGATTGCGCAGTTCTGAACACTCTTTCTGTAGAAAATGCAAGTGGACATTCGGAGCGCTAAGAGGGTAATAGTGGAAAAAGGAATATATTCAAATATAAACTACACAGTAGCATTCTGTGAAAATTCTTTCTGTTCTGTGCATTCAACTAACAGAGTTGAACCTTACTTTTGATTGAGCCGTTCTGAAACACTCTTTCTGTAGAAACTGCAATTGGACATGCTAAGCGCTAAGAGGCCTACATTTTGAAAAAGAATATCTTCAAATAAAAACTACACAGATGCATTCTGTGATACTTATTTCTGATCTGTAAATTCAGTTAACAGAGATAAAACATATTTTTGATTTAGCAGTTATGAAACACTCTTTTTGTAGAAAATGCAAGTGGAGATTCGGAGCGCTAAGAGGGTAATAGTGGAAAAAGGAATGTCTTCAAATATAAACTACACAGAATCATTCGGTGAAACTTCTTTCTGATCTGTGCATTCAGCTAACAGAGTTAAACCATACTTTTGATTGAGCAGATCTGAACACTCTTTCTGTAGAAAATGCAACTGGACATTTGGAGCGCTAAGAGCGTAGTAGTGGAAAAAGGAATATATTCAAATATAAACTACACAGAAGCATTCTGTGAAACTTCTTTCTGATCTGAGCATTCAGCTAACAGAGTTAAACCATACTTTTGATTGAGCAGTTTTGAAACACTCTGTCTGTAGAAAATGCAACTGGACATTCGTAGCGCTAAGTGGGTAATAGTGGAAAAAAGAATATGTTCAAATATAAACTACACAGAAGCATTGTATGAAACTTCTTTCTGTTCTGTGCATTGAACTAACAGAGTTGAACCTTACTTTTGATTGAGCCGTTCTGAAACACTCTTTCTGTAGAAACTGCAATTGGACATTCTGAGCGCTAAGAGGCCTATATTGGGAAAAAGAATGTCTACAAATAAAAACTACACAGAAGAATTGTGTGAAACTTCTTTCTGTTCTGTTTTTTCAACTAAAAGAGTTGAACCTTAGTTTTGATTGAGCCGTTCTGAAACACTCTTTCTGTAGAAAATGCAAGTGGAGATTCGGAGCGCTAAGAGGGTAATAGTGGAAAAAGGAATGTCTCCAAATATAAACTACACAGAATCATTCGGTGAAACTTCTTTCTGATCTGTGCATTCAGCTAAAAGAGTTAAACCATACTTTTGATTGAGCAGATCTGAACTCTCTTTCTGTAGAAAATGCAACTGGACATTTGGAGCGCTAAGAGAGTAGTAGTGGAAAAAGGAATATATTCAAATATAAACTACACAGAAGCATTCTGTGAAACTTCTTTCTGATCTGAGCATTCAGCTAACAGAGTTAAACCATACTTTTGATTGAGCAGTTTTGAAACACTCTGTCTGTAGAAAATGCAAGTGGACATTCGTAGCGCTAAGTGGGTAATAGTGGAAAAAAGAATATGTTCAAATATAAACTACACAGAAGCATTGTATGAAACTTCTTTCTGTTCTGTGCATTCAACTAACAGAGTTGAACCTTACTTTTGATTGAGCCTTTCTGAAACAATCTTTGTGTAGAAACTGCAATTCGACATTCTGAGCGCTAAGAGGCCTATATTGGGAAAAATAATATCTTCAAATAAAAAGTACACAGAAGCATTGTGTGAAACTTATTTCTGATATGTTCATTAAGCTAACACAGTTAAACCATACTTTTGATTGCGCAGTTCTGAACACTCTTTCTGTAGAAAATGCAAGTGGACATTCGGAGCGCTAAGAGGGTAATAGTGGAAAAAGGAATATATTCAAATATAAACTACACAGTAGCATTCTGTGAAAATTCTTTCTGTTCTGTGCATTCAACTAACAGAGTTGAACCTTACTTTTGATTGAGCCGTTCTGAAACACTCTTTCTGTAGAAACTGCAATTGGACATGCTAAGCGCTAAGAGGCCTACATTGGGAAAAAGAATATCTTCAAATAAAAACTACACAGATGCATTCTGTGAAACTTATTTCTGATCTGTAAATTCAGTTAACAGAGATAAAACATATTTTTGATTGAGCAGTTATGAGACACTCTTTTTGTAGAAAATGCAAGTGGAGATTCGGAGCGCTAAGAGGGTAATAGTGGAAAAAGGAATGTCTTCAAATATCAACTACACAGAATCATTCGCTGAAACTTCTTTCTGATCTGTGCATTCAGCTAACAGAGTTAAACCATACTTTTGATTGAGCAGATCTGAACACTCTTTCTCTAGAAAATGCAACTGGACATTTGGAGCGCTAATAGCGTAGTAGTGGAAAAAGGAATATATTCAAATATAAACTACACAGAAGCATTCTGTGAAACTTTTTTCTGATCTGAGCATTCATCTAACAGAGTTAAACCATACTTTTGATTGAGCAGTTTTGAAACACTCTGTCTGTAGAAAATGCAACTGGACATTCGTAGCGCTAAGTGGGTAATAGTGGAAAAAAGAATATGTTCAAATATAAACTACACAGAAGCATTGTATGAAACTTCTTTCTGTTCTGCGCATTCAACTAACAGAGTTGAACCTTACTTTTGATTGAGCCGTTCTGAAACACTCTTTCTGTAGAAACTGCAATTTGACATTCTGAGCGCTAAGAGGCCTATATTGGGAAAAAGAATGTCTACAAATAAAAACTACACAGAAGAATTGTGTGAAACTTCTTTCTGTTCTGTTTGTTCAACTAAAAGAGTTGAACCTTAGTTTTGATTGAGCCGTTCTGAAACACTCTTTCTGTAGAAAATGCAAGTGGAGATTCGGAGCGCTAAGGGGGTAATAGTGGAAAAAGGAATGTCTCCAAATATAAACTACACAGAATCATTCTGTGAAACTTCTTTCTGATCTGTGCATTCAGCTAACAGAGTTAAACCATACTTTTGATTGAGCAGATCTGAACTCTCTTTCTGTAGAAAATGCAACTGTACATTTGGAGCGCTAAGAGCGTAGTAGTGGAAAAAGGAATATATTCAAATATAAACTACACAGAAGCATTCTGTGAAACTTCTTTCTGATCTGAGCATTCAGCTAACAGAGTTAAACCATACTTTTGATTGAGCAGTTTTGAAACACTCTGTCTGTAGAAAATGCAACTGGACATTCGTAGCGCTAAGTGGGTAATAGTGGAAAAAAGAATATGTTCAAATATAAACTACACAGAAGCATTGTATGAAACTTCTTTCTGTTCTGTGCATTCAACTAACAGAGTTGAACCTTATTTTTGATTGAGCCTTTGTGAAACACTCTTTCTGTAGAAACTGCAATTGGACATTCTGAGCGCTAAGAGGCCTATATTGGGAAAAATAATATCTTCAAATAAAAACTACACAGAAGCATTGTGTGAAACTTATTTCTGATATGTTCATTAAGCTAACACAGTTAAACCATACTTTTGATTGCGCAGTTCTGAACACTCTTTCTGTAGATAATGCAAGTGGACATTCGGAGCGCTAAGAGGGTAATAGTGGAAAAAGGAATATATTCAAATATAAACTACACAGTAGCATTCTGTGAAAATTCTTTCTGTTCTGTGCATTCAACTAACAGAGTTGAACCTTACTTTTGATTGAGCCGTTCTGAAACACTCTTTCTGTAGAAACTGCAATTGGACATGCTAAGCGCTAAGAGGCCTACATAGGGAAAAAGAATATCTTCAAATAAAAACTACACAGATGTATTCTGTGAAACTTATTTCTGATCTGTAAATTCAGTTAACAGAGATAAAACATATTTTTGATTGAGCAGTTATGAAACACTCTTTTTGTAGAAAATGCAAGTGGAGATTCGGAGCGCTAAGAGGGTAATAGTGGAAAAAGGAATGTCTTCAAATATAAACTGCACAGAATCATTCGGTGAAACTTCTTTCTGATCTGTGCATTCAGCTAACAGAGTTAAACCATACTTTTGATTGAGCAGATCTGAACACTCTTTCTGTAGAAAATGCAACTGGACATTTGGAGCGCTAAGAGCGTAGTAGTGGAAAAAGGAATATATTCAAATATAAACTACACAGAAGCCTTCTGTCAAACTTCTTTCTGATCTGAGCATTCAGCTAACAGAGTTAAACCATACTTTTGATTGAGCAGTTTTGAAACACTCTGTCTGTAGAAAATGCAACTGGACATTCGTAGCGCTAAGTGGGTAATAGTGGAAAAAAGAATATGTTCAAATATAAACTACACAGAAGCATTGTATGAAACTTCTTTCTGTTCTGTGCATTCAACTAACAGAGTTGAACCTTACTTTTGATTGAGCCTTTCTGAAACACTCTTTCTGTAGAAACTGCAATTGGACATTCTGAGCGCTAAGAGGCCTCTATTGGGAAAAATAATATCTTCAAATAAAAATTACACAGAAGCATTGTGTGAAACTTATTTCTGATATGTTCATTAAGCTAACAGAGTTAAACCATACTTTTGATTGCGCAGTTCTGAACACTCTTTCTGTAGAAAATGCAAGTGGACATTCGGAGCGCTAAGAGGGTAATAGTGGAAAAAGGAATATATTCAAATATAAACTACACAGTAGCATTCTGTGAAAATTCTTTCTGTTCTGTGCATTCAACTAACAGAGTTGAACCTTACTTTTGATTGAGCCGTTCTGAAACACTCTTTCTGTAGAAACTGCAATTGGACATGCTAAGCGCTAAGAGGCCTACATTGGGAAAAAGAATATCTTCAAATAAAAACTACACAGATGCATTCTGTGAAACTTATTTCTGATCTGTAAATTCAGTTAACAGAGATAAAACATATTTTTGATTGAGCAGTTATGAAACACTCCTTTGTAGAAAATGCAAGTGGAGATTCGGAGCGCTAAGGGCGTAGTAGTGGAAAAAGGAATATTTTCAAATATAAACTACACAGAAGCATTCTGTGAAACTTCTTTCTGATCTGAGCATTCAGCTAACAGAGTTAAACCATACTTTTGATTGAGCAGTTTTGAAACACTCTGTCTGTAGAAAATGCAACTGGACATTCGTAGCGCTAAGTGGGTAATAGTGGAAAAAAGAATATGTTCAAATATAAACTACACAGAAGCATTGTATGAAACTTCTTTCTGTTCTGTGCATTCAACTAACAGAGTTGAACCTTACTTTTGATTGAGCCGTTCTGAAACACTCTTTCTGTAGAAACTGCAATTGGACATTCTGAGCGCTAAGAGGCCTATATTGGGAAAAAGAATGTCTACAAATAAAAACTACACAGAAGAATTGTGTGAAACTACTTTCTGTTCTGTTTGTTCAACTAAAAGAGTTGAACCTTAGTTTTGATTGAGCCGTTCTGAAACACTCTTTCTGTAGAAAATGCAAGTGGAGATTCGGAGCGCTAAGAGGGTAATAGTGGAAAAAGGAATGTCTCCAAATATAAACTACACAGAATCATTCGGTGAAACTTCTTTCTGATCTGTGCATTCAGCTATCAGGGTTAAACCATACTTTTGATTGAGCAGATCTGAACTCTCTTTCTGTAGAAAATGCAACTGGACATTTGGAGCGCTAAGAGATTAGTAGTGGAAAAAGGAATATATTCAAATATAAACTACACAGAAGCATTCTGTGAAACTTCTTTCTGATCTGGGCATTCAGCTAACAGAGTTTAACCATACTTTTGATTGAGCAGTTTTGAAACACTCTGTCTGTAGAAAATGCAACTGGACATTCGTAGCGCTAAGTGGGTAATAGTGGAAAAAAGTATATGTTCAAATATAAACTACACAGAAGCATTGTATGAAACTTCTTTCTGTTCTGTGCATTCAACTAACAGAGTTGAACCTTACTTTTGATTGAGCCTTTCTGAAACACTCTTTCTGTAGAAACTGCAATTCGACATTCTGAGCGCTAAGAGGCCTATATTGGGAAAAATAATATCTACAAATAAAAACTACACAGAAGCATTGTGTGAAACTTATTTCTGATATGTTCATTAAGCTAACAGAGTTAAACCATACTTTTGATTGCGCAGTTCTGAACACTCTTTCTGTAGAAAATGCAAGTGGACATTCGGAGCGCTAAGAGGGTAATAGTGGAAAAAGGAATATATTCAAATATAAACTACACAGTAGCATTCTGTGAAAATTCTTTCTGTTCTGTGCATTCAACTAACAGAGTTGAACCTTACTTTTGATTGAGCCGTTCTGAAACACTCTTTCTGTAGAAACTGCAATTGGACATGCTAAGCGCTAAGAGGCCTACATTTTGAAAAAGAATATCTTCAAATAAAAACTACACAGATGCATTCTGTGATACTTATTTCTGATCTGTAAATTCAGTTAACAGAGATAAAACATATTTTTGATTTAGCAGTTATGAAACACTCTTTTTGTAGAAAATGCAAGTGGAGATTCGGAGCGCTAAGAGGGTAATAGTGGAAAAAGGAATGTCTTCAAATATAAACTACACAGAATCATTCGGTGAAACTTCTTTCTGATCTGTGCATTCAGCTAACAGAGTTAAACCATACTTTTGATTGAGCAGATCTGAACACTCTTTCTGTAGAAAATGCAACTGGACATTTGGAGCGCTAAGAGCGTAGTAGTGGAAAAAGGAATATATTCAAATATAAACTACACAGAAGCATTCTGTGAAACTTCTTTCTGATCTGAGCATTCAGCTAACAGAGTTAAACCATACTTTTGATTGAGCAGTTTTGAAACACTCTGTCTGTAGAAAATGCAACTGGACATTCGTAGCGCTAAGTGGGTAATAGTGGAAAAAAGAATATGTTCAAATATAAACTACACAGAAGCATTGTATGAAACTTCTTTCTGTTCTGTGCATTGAACTAACAGAGTTGAACCTTACTTTTGATTGAGCCGTTCTGAAACACTCTTTCTGTAGAAACTGCAATTGGACATTCTGAGCGCTAAGAGGCCTATATTGGGAAAAAGAATGTCTACAAATAAAAACTACACAGAAGAATTGTGTGAAACTTCTTTCTGTTCTGTTTTTTCAACTAAAAGAGTTGAACCTTAGTTTTGATTGAGCCGTTCTGAAACACTCTTTCTGTAGAAAATGCAAGTGGAGATTCGGAGCGCTAAGAGGGTAATAGTGGAAAAAGGAATGTCTCCAAATATAAACTACACAGAATCATTCGGTGAAACTTCTTTCTGATCTGTGCATTCAGCTAAAAGAGTTAAACCATACTTTTGATTGAGCAGATCTGAACTCTCTTTCTGTAGAAAATGCAACTGGACATTTGGAGCGCTAAGAGAGTAGTAGTGGAAAAAGGAATATATTCAAATATAAACTACACAGAAGCATTCTGTGAAACTTCTTTCTGATCTGAGCATTCAGCTAACAGAGTTAAACCATACTTTTGATTGAGCAGTTTTGAAACACTCTGTCTGTAGAAAATGCAACTGGACATTCGTAGCGCTAAGTGGGTAATAGTGGAAAAAAGAATATGTTCAAATATAAACTACACAGAAGCATTGTATGAAACTTCTTTCTGTTCTGTGCATTCAACTAACAGAGTTGAACCTTACTTTTGATTGAGCCTTTCTGAAACAATCTTTGTGTAGAAACTGCAATTCGACATTCTGAGCGCTAAGAGGCCTATATTGGGAAAAATAATATCTTCAAATAAAAAGTACACAGAAGCATTGTGTGAAACTTATTTCTGATATGTTCATTAAGCTAACAGAGTTAAACCATACTTTTGATTGCGCAGTTCTGAACACTCTTTCTGTAGAAAATGCAAGTGGACATTCGGAGCGCTAAGAGGGTAATAGTGGAAAAAGGAATATATTCAAATATAAACTACACAGTAGCATTCTGTGAAAATTCTTTCTGTTCTGTGCATTCAACTAACAGAGTTGAACCTTACTTTTGATTGAGCCGTTCTGAAACACTCTTTCTGTAGAAACTGCAATTGGACATGCTAAGCGCTAAGAGGCCTACATTGGGAAAAAGAATATCTTCAAATAAAAACTACACAGATGCATTCTGTGAAACTTATTTCTGATCTGTAAATTCAGTTAACAGAGATAAAACATATTTTTGATTGAGCAGTTATGAAACACTCTTTTTGTAGAAAATGCAAGTGGAGATTCGGAGCGCTAAGAGGGTAATAGTGGAAAAAGGAATGTCTTCAAATATCAACTACACAGAATCATTCGCTGAAACTTCTTTCTGATCTGTGCATTCAGCTAACAGAGTTAAACCATACTTTTGATTGAGCAGATCTGAACACTCTTTCTCTAGAAAATGCAACTGGACATTTGGAGCGCTAATAGCGTAGTAGTGGAAAAAGGAATATATTCAAATATAAACTACACAGAAGCATTCTGTGAAACTTTTTTCTGATCTGAGCATTCATCTAACAGAGTTAAACCATACTTTTGATTGAGCAGTTTTGAAACACTCTGTCTGTAGAAAATGCAACTGGACATTCGTAGCGCTAAGTGGGTAATAGTGGAAAAAAGAATATGTTCAAATATAAACTACACAGAAGCATTGTATGAAACTTCTTTCTGTTCTGCGCATTCAACTAACAGAGTTGAACCTTACTTTTGATTGAGCCGTTCTGAAACACTCTTTCTGTAGAAACTGCAATTTGACATTCTGAGCGCTAAGAGGCCTATATTGGGAAAAAGAATGTCTACAAATAAAAACTACACAGAAGAATTGTGTGAAACTTCTTTCTGTTCTGTTTGTTCAACTAAAAGAGTTGAACCTTAGTTTTGATTGAGCCGTTCTGAAACACTCTTTCTGTAGAAAATGCAAGTGGAGATTCGGAGCGCTAAGGGGGTAATAGTGGAAAAAGGAATGTCTCCAAATATAAACTACACAGAATCATTCTGTGAAACTTCTTTCTGATCTGTGCATTCAGCTAACAGAGTTAAACCATACTTTTGATTGAGCAGATCTGAACTCTCTTTCTGTAGAAAATGCAACTGGACATTTGGAGCGCTAAGAGCGTAGTAGTGGAAAAAGGAATATATTCAAATATAAACTACACAGAAGCATTCTGTGAAACTTCTTTCTGATCTGAGCATTCAGCTAACAGAGTTAAACCATACTTTTGATTGAGCAGTTTTGAAACACTCTGTCTGTAGAAAATGCAACTGGACATTCGTAGCGCTAAGTGGGTAATAGTGGAAAAAAGAATATGTTCAAATATAAACTACACAGAAGCATTGTATGAAACTTCTTTCTGTTCTGTGCATTCAACTAACAGAGTTGAACCTTATTTTTGATTGAGCCTTTGTGAAACACTCTTTCTGTAGAAACTGCAATTGGACATTCTGAGCGCTAAGAGGCCTATATTGGGAAAAATAATATCTTCAAATAAAAACTACACAGAAGCATTGTGTGAAACTTATTTCTGATATGTTCATTAAGCTAACACAGTTAAACCATACTTTTGATTGCGCAGTTCTGAACACTCTTTCTGTAGATAATGCAAGTGGACATTCGGAGCGCTAAGAGGGTAATAGTGGAAAAAGGAATATATTCAAATATAAACTACACAGTAGCATTCTGTGAAAATTCTTTCTGTTCTGTGCATTCAACTAACAGAGTTGAACCTTACTTTTGATTGAGCCGTTCTGAAACACTCTTTCTGTAGAAACTGCAATTGGACATGCTAAGCGCTAAGAGGCCTACATAGGGAAAAAGAATATCTTCAAATAAAAACTACACAGATGTATTCTGTGAAACTTATTTCTGATCTGTAAATTCAGTTAACAGAGATAAAACATATTTTTGATTGAGCAGTTATGAAACACTCTTTTTGTAGAAAATGCAAGTGGAGATTCGGAGCGCTAAGAGGGTAATAGTGGAAAAAGGAATGTCTTCAAATATAAACTGCACAGAATCATTCGGTGAAACTTCTTTCTGATCTGTGCATTCAGCTAACAGAGTTAAACCATACTTTTGATTGAGCAGATCTGAACACTCTTTCTGTAGAAAATGCAACTGGACATTTGGAGCGCTAAGAGCGTAGTAGTGGAAAAAGGAATATATTCAAATATAAACTACACAGAAGCCTTCTGTCAAACTTCTTTCTGATCTGAGCATTCAGCTAACAGAGTTAAACCATACTTTTGATTGAGCAGTTTTGAAACACTCTGTCTGTAGAAAATGCAACTGGACATTCGTAGCGCTAAGTGGGTAATAGTGGAAAAAAGAATATGTTCAAATATAAACTACACAGAAGCATTGTATGAAACTTCTTTCTGTTCTGTGCATTCAACTAACAGAGTTGAACCTTACTTTTGATTGAGCCTTTCTGAAACACTCTTTCTGTAGAAACTGCAATTGGACATTCTGAGCGCTAAGAGGCCTCTATTGGGAAAAATAATATCTTCAAATAAAAATTACACAGAAGCATTGTGTGAAACTTATTTCTGATATGTTCATTAAGCTAACAGAGTTAAACCATACTTTTGATTGCGCAGTTCTGAACACTCTTTCTGTAGAAAATGCAAGTGGACATTCGGAGCGCTAAGAGGGTAATAGTGGAAAAAGGAATATATTCAAATATAAACTACACAGTAGCATTCTGTGAAAATTCTTTCTGTTCTGTGCATTCAACTAACAGAGTTGAACCTTACTTTTGATTGAGCCGTTCTGAAACACTCTTTCTGTAGAAACTGCAATTGGACATGCTAAGCGCTAAGAGGCCTACATTGGGAAAAAGAATATCTTCAAATAAAAACTACACAGATGCATTCTGTGAAACTTATTTCTGATCTGTAAATTCAGTTAACAGAGATAAAACATATTTTTGATTGAGCAGTTATGAAACACTCCTTTGTAGAAAATGCAAGTGGAGATTCGGAGCGCTAAGGGCGTAGTAGTGGAAAAAGGAATATTTTCAAATATAAACTACACAGAAGCATTCTGTGAAACTTCTTTCTGATCTGAGCATTCAGCTAACAGAGTTAAACCATACTTTTGATTGAGCAGTTTTGAAACACTCTGTCTGTAGAAAATGCAACTGGACATTCGTAGCGCTAAGTGGGTAATAGTGGAAAAAAGAATATGTTCAAATATAAACTACACAGAAGCATTGTATGAAACTTCTTTCTGTTCTGTGCATTCAACTAACAGAGTTGAACCTTACTTTTGATTGAGCCGTTCTGAAACACTCTTTCTGTAGAAACTGCAATTGGACATTCTGAGCGCTAAGAGGCCTATATTGGGAAAAAGAATGTCTACAAATAAAAACTACACAGAAGAATTGTGTGAAACTACTTTCTGTTCTGTTTGTTCAACTAAAAGAGTTGAACCTTAGTTTTGATTGAGCCGTTCTGAAACACTCTTTCTGTAGAAAATGCAAGTGGAGATTCGGAGCGCTAAGAGGGTAATAGTGGAAAAAGGAATGTCTTCAAATATCAACTACACAGAATCATTCGCTGAAACTTCTTTCTGATCTGTGCATTCAGCTAACAGAGTTAAACCATACTTTTGATTGAGCAGATCTGAACACTCTTTCTCTAGAAAATGCAACTGGACATTTGGAGCGCTAATAGCGTAGTAGTGGAAAAAGGAATATATTCAAATATAAACTACACAGAAGCATTCTGTGAAACTTTTTTCTGATCTGAGCATTCATCTAACAGAGTTAAACCATACTTTTGATTGAGCAGTTTTGAAACACTCTGTCTGTAGAAAATGCAACTGGACATTCGTAGCGCTAAGTGGGTAATAGTGGAAAAAAGAATATGTTCAAATATAAACTACACAGAAGCATTGTATGAAACTTCTTTCTGTTCTGCGCATTCAACTAACAGAGTTGAACCTTACTTTTGATTGAGCCGTTCTGAAACACTCTTTCTGTAGAAACTGCAATTTGACATTCTGAGCGCTAAGAGGCCTATATTGGGAAAAAGAATGTCTACAAATAAAAACTACACAGAAGAATTGTGTGAAACTTCTTTCTGTTCTGTTTGTTCAACTAAAAGAGTTGAACCTTAGTTTTGATTGAGCCGTTCTGAAACACTCTTTCTGTAGAAAATGCAAGTGGAGATTCGGAGCGCTAAGGGGGTAATAGTGGAAAAAGGAATGTCTCCAAATATAAACTACACAGAATCATTCTGTGAAACTTCTTTCTGATCTGTGCATTCAGCTAACAGAGTTAAACCATACTTTTGATTGAGCAGATCTGAACTCTCTTTCTGTAGAAAATGCAACTGGACATTTGGAGCGCTAAGAGCGTAGTAGTGGAAAAAGGAATATATTCAAATATAAACTACACAGAAGCATTCTGTGAAACTTCTTTCTGATCTGAGCATTCAGCTAACAGAGTTAAACCATACTTTTGATTGAGCAGTTTTGAAACACTCTGTCTGTAGAAAATGCAACTGGACATTCGTAGCGCTAAGTGGGTAATAGTGGAAAAAAGAATATGTTCAAATATAAACTACACAGAAGCATTGTATGAAACTTCTTTCTGTTCTGTGCATTCAACTAACAGAGTTGAACCTTATTTTTGATTGAGCCTTTGTGAAACACTCTTTCTGTAGAAACTGCAATTGGACATTCTGAGCGCTAAGAGGCCTATATTGGGAAAAATAATATCTTCAAATAAAAACTACACAGAAGCATTGTGTGAAACTTATTTCTGATATGTTCATTAAGCTAACACAGTTAAACCATACTTTTGATTGCGCAGTTCTGAACACTCTTTCTGTAGATAATGCAAGTGGACATTCGGAGCGCTAAGAGGGTAATAGTGGAAAAAGGAATATATTCAAATATAAACTACACAGTAGAATTCTGTGAAAATTCTTTCTGTTCTGTGCATTCAACTAACAGAGTTGAACCTTACTTTTGATTGAGCCGTTCTGAAACACTCTTTCTGTAGAAACTGCAATTGGACATGCTAAGCGCTAAGAGGCCTACATAGGGAAAAAGAATATCTTCAAATAAAAACTACACAGATGTATTCTGTGAAACTTATTTCTGATCTGTAAATTCAGTTAACAGAGATAAAACATATTTTTGATTGAGCAGTTATGAAACACTCTTTTTGTAGAAAATGCAAGTGGAGATTCGGAGCGCTAAGAGGGTAATAGTGGAAAAAGGAATGTCTTCAAATATAAACTGCACAGAATCATTCGGTGAAACTTCTTTCTGATCTGTGCATTCAGCTAACAGAGTTAAACCATACTTTTGATTGAGCAGATCTGAACACTCTTTCTGTAGAAAATGCAACTGGACATTTGGAGCGCTAAGAGCGTAGTAGTGGAAAAAGGAATATATTCAAATATAAACTACACAGAAGCCTTCTGTCAAACTTCTTTCTGATCTGAGCATTCAGCTAACAGAGTTAAACCATACTTTTGATTGAGCAGTTTTGAAACACTCTGTCTGTAGAAAATGCAACTGGACATTCGTAGCGCTAAGTGGGTAATAGTGGAAAAAAGAATATGTTCAAATATAAACTACACAGAAGCATTGTATGAAACTTCTTTCTGTTCTGTGCATTCAACTAACAGAGTTGAACCTTACTTTTGATTGAGCCTTTCTGAAACACTCTTTCTGTAGAAACTGCAATTGGACATTCTGAGCGCTAAGAGGCCTCTATTGGGAAAAATAATATCTTCAAATAAAAATTACACAGAAGCATTGTGTGAAACTTATTTCTGATATGTTCATTAAGCTAACAGAGTTAAACCATACTTTTGATTGCGCAGTTCTGAACACTCTTTCTGTAGAAAATGCAAGTGGACATTCGGAGCGCTAAGAGGGTAATAGTGGAAAAAGGAATATATTCAAATATAAACTACACAGTAGCATTCTGTGAAAATTCTTTCTGTTCTGTGCATTCAACTAACAGAGTTGAACCTTACTTTTGATTGAGCCGTTCTGAAACACTCTTTCTGTAGAAACTGCAATTGGACATGCTAAGCGCTAAGAGGCCTACATTGGGAAAAAGAATATCTTCAAATAAAAACTACACAGATGCATTCTGTGAAACTTATTTCTGATCTGTAAATTCAGTTAACAGAGATAAAACATATTTTTGATTGAGCAGTTATGAAACACTCCTTTGTAGAAAATGCAAGTGGAGATTCGGAGCGCTAAGGGCGTAGTAGTGGAAAAAGGAATATTTTCAAATATAAACTACACAGAAGCATTCTGTGAAACTTCTTTCTGATCTGAGCATTCAGCTAACAGAGTTAAACCATACTTTTGATTGAGCAGTTTTGAAACACTCTGTCTGTAGAAAATGCAACTGGACATTCGTAGCGCTAAGTGGGTAATAGTGGAAAAAAGAATATGTTCAAATATAAACTACACAGAAGCATTGTATGAAACTTCTTTCTGTTCTGTGCATTCAACTAACAGAGTTGAACCTTACTTTTGATTGAGCCGTTCTGAAACACTCTTTCTGTAGAAACTGCAATTGGACATTCTGAGCGCTAAGAGGCCTATATTGGGAAAAAGAATGTCTACAAATAAAAACTACACAGAAGAATTGTGTGAAACTACTTTCTGTTCTGTTTGTTCAACTAAAAGAGTTGAACCTTAGTTTTGATTGAGCCGTTCTGAAACACTCTTTCTGTAGAAAATGCAAGTGGAGATTCGGAGCGCTAAGAGGGTAATAGTGGAAAAAGGAATGTCTCCAAATATAAACTACACAGAATCATTCGGTGAAACTTCTTTCTGATCTGTGCATTCAGCCATCAGGGTTAAACCATACTTTTGATTGAGCAGATCTGAACTCTCTTTCTGTAGAAAATGCAACTGGACATTTGGAGCGCTAAGAGATTAGTAGTGGAAAAAGGAATATATTCAAATATAAACTACACAGAAGCATTCTGTGAAACTTCTTTCTGATCTGGGCATTCAGCTAACAGAGTTTAACCATACTTTTGATTGAGCAGTTTTGAAACACTCTGTCTGTAGAAAATGCAACTGGACATTCGTAGCGCTAAGTGGGTAATAGTGGAAAAAAGTATATGTTCAAATATAAACTACACAGAAGCATTGTATGAAACTTCTTTCTGTTCTGTGCATTCAACTAACAGAGTTGAACCTTACTTTTGATTGAGCCTTTCTGAAACACTCTTTCTGTAGAAACTGCAATTCGACATTCTGAGCGCTAAGAGGCCTATATTGGGAAAAATAATATCTACAAATAAAAACTACACAGAAGCATTGTGTGAAACTTATTTCTGATATGTTCATTAAGCTAACAGAGTTAAACCATACTTTTGATTGCGCAGTTCTGAACACTCTTTCTGTAGAAAATGCAAGTGGACATTCGGAGCGCTAAGAGGGTAATAGTGGAAAAAGGAATATATTCAAATATAAACTACACAGTAGCATTCAGTGAAAATTCTTTCTGTTCTGTGCATTCAACTAACAGAGTTGAACCTTACTTTTGATTGAGCCGTTCTGAAACACTCTTTCTGTAGAAACTGCAATTGGACATGCTAAGCGCTAAGAGGCCTACATTTTGAAAAAGAATATCTTCAAATAAAAACTACACAGATGCATTCTGTGATACTTATTTCTGATCTGTAAATTCAGTTAACAGAGATAAAACATATTTTTGATTTAGCAGTTATGAAACACTCTTTTTGTAGAAAATGCAAGTGGAGATTCGGAGCGCTAAGAGGGTAATAGTGGAAAAAGGAATGTCTTCAAATATAAACTACACAGAATCATTCGGTGAAACTTCTTTCTGATCTGTGCATTCAGCTAACAGAGTTAAACCATACTTTTGATTGAGCAGATCTGAACACTCTTTCTGTAGAAAATGCAACTGGACATTTGGAGCGCTAAGAGCGTAGTAGTGGAAAAAGGAATATATTCAAATATAAACTACACAGAAGCATTCTGTGAAACTTCTTTCTGATCTGAGCATTCAGCTAACAGAGTTAAACCATACTTTTGATTGAGCAGTTTTGAAACACTCTGTCTGTAGAAAATGCAACTGGACATTCGTAGCGCTAAGTGGGTAATAGTGGAAAAAAGAATATGTTCAAATATAAACTACACAGAAGCATTGTATGAAACTTCTTTCTGTTCTGTGCATTGAACTAACAGAGTTGAACCTTACTTTTGATTGAGCCGTTCTGAAACACTCTTTCTGTAGAAACTGCAATTTGACATTCTGAGCACTAAGAGGCCTATATTGGGAAAAAGAATGTCTACAAATAAAAACTACACAGAAGAATTGTGTGAAACTTCTTTCTGTTCTGTTTGTTCAACTAAAAGAGTTGAACCTTAGTTTTGATTGAGCCGTTCTGAAACACTCTTTCTGTAGAAAATGCAAGTGGAGATTCGGAGCGCTAAGGGGGTAATAGTGGAAAAAGGAATGTCTCCAAATATAAACTACACAGAATCATTCTGTGAAACTTCTTTCTGATCTGTGCATTCAGCTAACAGAGTTAAACCATACTTTTGATTGAGCAGATCTGAACTCTCTTTCTGTAGAAAATGCAACTGGACATTTGGAGCGCTAAGAGCGTAGTAGTGGAAAAAGGAATATATTCAAATATAAACTACACAGAAGCATTCTGTGAAACTTCTTTCTGATCTGAGCATTCAGCTAACAGAGTTAAACCATACTTTTGATTGAGCAGTTTTGAAACACTCTGTCTGTAGAAAATGCAACTGGACATTCGTAGCGCTAAGTGGGTAATAGTGGAAAAAAGAATATGTTCAAATATAAACTACACAGAAGCATTGTATGAAACTTCTTTCTGTTCTGTGCATTCAACTAACAGAGTTGAACCTTATTTTTGATTGAGCCTTTGTGAAACACTCTTTCTGTAGAAACTGCAATTGGACATTCTGAGCGCTAAGAGGCCTATATTGGGAAAAATAATATCTTCAAATAAAAACTACACAGAAGCATTGTGTGAAACTTATTTCTGATATGTTCATTAAGCTAACACAGTTAAACCATACTTTTGATTGCGCAGTTCTGAACACTCTTTCTGTAGATAATGCAAGTGGACATTCGGAGCGCTAAGAGGGTAATAGTGGAAAAAGGAATATATTCAAATATAAACTACACAGTAGCATTCTGTGAAAATTCTTTCTGTTCTGTGCATTCAACTAACAGAGTTGAACCTTACTTTTGATTGAGCCGTTCTGAAACACTCTTTCTGTAGAAACTGCAATTGGACATGCTAAGCGCTAAGAGGCCTACATAGGGAAAAAGAATATCTTCAAATAAAAACTACACAGATGTATTCTGTGAAACTTATTTCTGATCTGTAAATTCAGTTAACAGAGATAAAACATATTTTTGATTGAGCAGTTATGAAACACTCATTTTGTAGAAAATGCAAGTGGAGATTCGGAGCGCTAAGAGGGTAATAGTGGAAAAAGGAATGTCTTCAAATATAAACTGCACAGAATCATTCGGTGAAACTTCTTTCTGATCTGTGCATTCAGCTAACAGAGTTAAACCATACTTTTGATTGAGCAGATCTGAACACTCTTTCTGTAGAAAATGCAACTGGACATTTGGAGCGCTAAGAGCGTAGTAGTGGAAAAAGGAATATATTCAAATATAAACTACACAGAAGCCTTCTGTCAAACTTCTTTCTGATCTGAGCATTCAGCTAACAGAGTTAAACCATACTTTTGATTGAGCAGTTTTGAAACACTCTGTCTGTAGAAAATGCAACTGGACATTCGTAGCGCTAAGTGGGTAATAGTGGAAAAAAGAATATGTTCAAATATAAACTACACAGAAGCATTGTATGAAACTTCTTTCTGTTCTGTGCATTCAACTAACAGAGTTGAACCTTACTTTTGATTGAGCCTTTCTGAAACACTCTTTCTGTAGAAACTGCAATTGGACATTCTGAGCGCTAAGAGGCCTCTATTGGGAAAAATAATATCTTCAAATAAACATTACACAGAAGCATTGTGTGAAACTTATTTCTGATATGTTCATTAAGCTAACAGAGTTAAACCATACTTTTGATTGCGCAGTTCTGAACACTCTTTCTGTAGAAAATGCAAGTGGACATTCGGAGCGCTAAGAGGGTAATAGTGGAAAAAGGAATATATTCAAATATAAACTACACAGTAGCATTCTGTGAAAATTCTTTCTGTTCTGTGCATTCAACTAACAGAGTTGAACCTTACTTTTGATTGAGCCGTTCTGAAACACTCTTTCTGTAGAAACTGCAATTGGACATGCTAAGCGCTAAGAGGCCTACATTGGGAAAAAGAATATCTTCAAATAAAAACTACACAGATGCATTCTGTGAAACTTATTTCTGATCTGTAAATTCAGTTAACAGAGATAAAACATATTTTTGATTGAGCAGTTATGAAACACTCCTTTGTAGAAAATGCAAGTGGAGATTCGGAGCGCTAAGGGCGTAGTAGTGGAAAAAGGAATATTTTCAAATATAAACTACACAGAAGCATTCTGTGAAACTTCTTTCTGATCTGAGCATTCAGCTAACAGAGTTAAACCATACTTTTGATTGAGCAGTTTTGAAACACTCTGTCTGTAGAAAATGCAACTGGACATTCGTAGCGCTAAGTGGGTAATAGTGGAAAAAAGAATATGTTCAAATATAAACTACACAGAAGCATTGTATGAAACTTCTTTCTGTTCTGTGCATTCAACTAACAGAGTTGAACCTTACTTTTGATTGAGCCGTTCTGAAACACTCTTTCTGTAGAAACTGCAATTGGACATTCTGAGCGCTAAGAGGCCTATATTGGGAAAAAGAATGTCTACAAATAAAAACTACACAGAAGAATTGTGTGAAACTACTTTCTGTTCTGTTTGTTCAACTAAAAGAGTTGAACCTTAGTTTTGATTGAGCCGTTCTGAAACACTCTTTCTGTAGAAAATGCAAGTGGAGATTCGGAGCGCTAAGAGGGTAATAGTGGAAAAAGGAATGTCTCCAAATATAAACTACACAGAATCATTCGGTGAAACTTCTTTCTGATCTGTGCATTCAGCTATCAGGGTTAAACCATACTTTTGATTGAGCAGATCTGAACTCTCTTTCTGTAGAAAATGCAACTGGACATTTGGAGCGCTAAGAGATTAGTAGTGGAAAAAGGAATATATTCAAATATAAACTACACAGAAGCATTCTGTGAAACTTCTTTCTGATCTGGGCATTCAGCTAACAGAGTTTAACCATACTTTTGATTGAGCAGTTTTGAAACACTCTGTCTGTAGAAAATGCAACTGGACATTCGTAGCGCTAAGTGGGTAATAGTGGAAAAAAGTATATGTTCAAATATAAACTACACAGAAGCATTGTATGAAACTTCTTTCTGTTCTGTGCATTCAACTAACAGAGTTGAACCTTACTTTTGATTGAGCCTTTCTGAAACACTCTTTCTGTAGAAACTGCAATTCGACATTCTGAGCGCTAAGAGGCCTATATTGGGAAAAATAATATCTACAAATAAAAACTACACAGAAGCATTGTGTGAAACTTATTTCTGATATGTTCATTAAGCTAACAGAGTTAAACCATACTTTTGATTGCGCAGTTCTGAACACTCTTTCTGTAGAAAATGCAAGTGGACATTCGGAGCGCTAAGAGGGTAATAGTGGAAAAAGGAATATATTCAAATATAAACTACACAGTAGCATTCTGTGAAAATTCTTTCTGTTCTGTGCATTCAACTAACAGAGTTGAACCTTACTTTTGATTGAGCCGTTCTGAAACACTCTTTCTGTAGAAACTGCAATTGGACATGCTAAGCGCTAAGAGGCCTACATTTTGAAAAAGAATATCTTCAAATAAAAACTACACAGATGCATTCTGTGATACTTATTTCTGATCTGTAAATTCAGTTAACAGAGATAAAACATATTTTTGATTTAGCAGTTATGAAACACTCTTTTTGTAGAAAATGCAAGTGGAGATTCGGAGCGCTAAGAGGGTAATAGTGGAAAAAGGAATGTCTTCAAATATAAACTACACAGAATCATTCGGTGAAACTTCTTTCTGATCTGTGCATTCAGCTAACAGAGTTAAACCATACTTTTGATTGAGCAGATCTGAACACTCTTTCTGTAGAAAATGCAACTGGACATTTGGAGCGCTAAGAGCGTAGTAGTGGAAAAAGGAATATATTCAAATATAAACTACACAGAAGCATTCTGTGAAACTTCTTTCTGATCTGAGCATTCAGCTAACAGAGTTAAACCATACTTTTGATTGAGCAGTTTTGAAACACTCTGTCTGTAGAAAATGCAACTGGACATTCGTAGCGCTAAGTGGGTAATAGTGGAAAAAAGAATATGTTCAAATATAAACTACACAGAAGCATTGTATGAAACTTCTTTCTGTTCTGTGCATTGAACTAACAGAGTTGAACCTTACTTTTGATTGAGCCGTTCTGAAACACTCTTTCTGTAGAAACTGCAATTGGACATTCTGAGCGCTAAGAGGCCTATATTGGGAAAAAGAATGTCTACAAATAAAAACTACACAGAAGAATTGTGTGAAACTTCTTTCTGTTCTGTTTTTTCAACTAAAAGAGTTGAACCTTAGTTTTGATTGAGCCGTTCTGAAACACTCTTTCTGTAGAAAATGCAAGTGGAGATTCGGAGCGCTAAGAGGGTAATAGTGGAAAAAGGAATGTCTCCAAATATAAACTACACAGAATCATTCGGTGAAACTTCTTTCTGATCTGTGCATTCAGCTAAAAGAGTTAAACCATACTTTTGATTGAGCAGATCTGAACTCTCTTTCTGTAGAAAATGCAACTGGACATTTGGAGCGCTAAGAGAGTAGTAGTGGAAAAAGGAATATATTCAAATATAAACTACACAGAAGCATTCTGTGAAACTTCTTTCTGATCTGAGCATTCAGCTAACAGAGTTAAACCATACTTTTGATTGAGCAGTTTTGAAACACTCTGTCTGTAGAAAATGCAACTGGACATTCGTAGCGCTAAGTGGGTAATAGTGGAAAAAAGAATATGTTCAAATATAAACTACACAGAAGCATTGTATGAAACTTCTTTCTGTTCTGTGCATTCAACTAACAGAGTTGAACCTTACTTTTGATTGAGCCTTTCTGAAACAATCTTTGTGTAGAAACTGCAATTCGACATTCTGAGCGCTAAGAGGCCTATATTGGGAAAAATAATATCTTCAAATAAAAAGTACACAGAAGCATTGTGTGAAACTTATTTCTGATATGTTCATTAAGCTAACAGAGTTAAACCATACTTTTGATTGCGCAGTTCTGAACACTCTTTCTGTAGAAAATGCAAGTGGACATTCGGAGCGCTAAGAGGGTAATAGTGGAAAAAGGAATATATTCAAATATAAACTACACAGTAGCATTCTGTGAAAATTCTTTCTGTTCTGTGCATTCAACTAACAGAGTTGAACCTTACTTTTGATTGAGCCGTTCTGAAACACTCTTTCTGTAGAAACTGCAATTGGACATGCTAAGCGCTAAGAGGCCTACATTGGGAAAAAGAATATCTTCAAATAAAAACTACACAGATGCATTCTGTGAAACTTATTTCTGATCTGTAAATTCAGTTAACAGAGATAAAACATATTTTTGATTGAGCAGTTATGAAACACTCTTTTTGTAGAAAATGCAAGTGGAGATTCGGAGCGCTAAGAGGGTAATAGTGGAAAAAGGAATGTCTTCAAATATCAACTACACAGAATCATTCGCTGAAACTTCTTTCTGATCTGTGCATTCAGCTAACAGAGTTAAACCATACTTTTGATTGAGCAGATCTGAACACTCTTTCTCTAGAAAATGCAACTGGACATTTGGAGCGCTAATAGCGTAGTAGTGGAAAAAGGAATATATTCAAATATAAACTACACAGAAGCATTCTGTGAAACTTTTTTCTGATCTGAGCATTCATCTAACAGAGTTAAACCATACTTTTGATTGAGCAGTTTTGAAACACTCTGTCTGTAGAAAATGCAACTGGACATTCGTAGCGCTAAGTGGGTAATAGTGGAAAAAAGAATATGTTCAAATATAAACTACACAGAAGCATTGTATGAAACTTCTTTCTGTTCTGCGCATTCAACTAACAGAGTTGAACCTTACTTTTGATTGAGCCGTTCTGAAACACTCTTTCTGTAGAAACTGCAATTTGACATTCTGAGCGCTAAGAGGCCTATATTGGGAAAAAGAATGTCTACAAATAAAAACTACACAGAAGAATTGTGTGAAACTTCTTTCTGTTCTGTTTGTTCAACTAAAAGAGTTGAACCTTAGTTTTGATTGAGCCGTTCTGAAACACTCTTTCTGTAGAAAATGCAAGTGGAGATTCGGAGCGCTAAGGGGGTAATAGTGGAAAAAGGAATGTCTCCAAATATAAACTACACAGAATCATTCTGTGAAACTTCTTTCTGATCTGTGCATTCAGCTAACAGAGTTAAACCATACTTTTGATTGAGCAGATCTGAACTCTCTTTCTGTAGAAAATGCAACTGGACATTTGGAGCGCTAAGAGCGTAGTAGTGGAAAAAGGAATATATTCAAATATAAACTACACAGAAGCATTCTGTGAAACTTCTTTCTGATCTGAGCATTCAGCTAACAGAGTTAAACCATACTTTTGATTGAGCAGTTTTGAAACACTCTGTCTGTAGAAAATGCAACTGGACATTCGTAGCGCTAAGTGGGTAATAGTGGAAAAAAGAATATGTTCAAATATAAACTACACAGAAGCATTGTATGAAACTTCTTTCTGTTCTGTGCATTCAACTAACAGAGTTGAACCTTATTTTTGATTGAGCCTTTGTGAAACACTCTTTCTGTAGAAACTGCAATTGGACATTCTGAGCGCTAAGAGGCCTATATTGGGAAAAATAATATCTTCAAATAAAAACTACACAGAAGCATTGTGTGAAACTTATTTCTGATATGTTCATTAAGCTAACACAGTTAAACCATACTTTTGATTGCGCAGTTCTGAACACTCTTTCTGTAGATAATGCAAGTGGACATTCGGAGCGCTAAGAGGGTAATAGTGGAAAAAGGAATATATTCAAATATAAACTACACAGTAGCATTCTGTGAAAATTCTTTCTGTTCTGTGCATTCAACTAACAGAGTTGAACCTTACTTTTGATTGAGCCGTTCTGAAACACTCTTTCTGTAGAAACTGCAATTGGACATGCTAAGCGCTAAGAGGCCTACATAGGGAAAAAGAATATCTTCAAATAAAAACTACACAGATGTATTCTGTGAAACTTATTTCTGATCTGTAAATTCAGTTAACAGAGATAAAACATATTTTTGATTGAGCAGTTATGAAACACTCTTTTTGTAGAAAATGCAAGTGGAGATTCGGAGCGCTAAGAGGGTAATAGTGGAAAAAATAATGTCTTCAAATATAAACTGCACAGAATCATTCGGTGAAACTTCTTTCTGATCTGTGCATTCAGCTAACAGAGTTAAACCATACTTTTGATTGAGCAGATCTGAACACTCTTTCTGTAGAAAATGCAACTGGACATTTGGAGCGCTAAGAGCGTAGTAGTGGAAAAAGGAATATATTCAAATATAAACTACACAGAAGCCTTCTGTCAAACTTCTTTCTGATCTGAGCATTCAGCTAACAGAGTTAAACCATACTTTTGATTGAGCAGTTTTGAAACACTCTGTCTGTAGAAAATGCAACTGGACATTCGTAGCGCTAAGTGGGTAATAGTGGAAAAAAGAATATGTTCAAATATAAACTACACAGAAGCATTGTATGAAACTTCTTTCTGTTCTGTGCATTCAACTAACAGAGTTGAACCTTACTTTTGATTGAGCCTTTCTGAAACACTCTTTCTGTAGAAACTGCAATTGGACATTCTGAGCGCTAAGAGGCCTCTATTGGGAAAAATAATATCTTCAAATAAAAATTACACAGAAGCATTGTGTGAAACTTATTTCTGATATGTTCATTAAGCTAACAGAGTTAAACCATACTTTTGATTGCGCAGTTCTGAACACTCTTTCTGTAGAAAATGCAAGTGGACATTCGGAGCGCTAAGAGGGTAATAGTGGAAAAAGGAATATATTCAAATATAAACTACACAGTAGCATTCTGTGAAAATTCTTTCTGTTCTGTGCATTCAACTAACAGAGTTGAACCTTACTTTTGATTGAGCCGTTCTGAAACACTCTTTCTGTAGAAACTGCAATTGGACATGCTAAGCGCTAAGAGGCCTACATTGGGAAAAAGAATATCTTCAAATAAAAACTACACAGATGCATTCTGTGAAACTTATTTCTGATCTGTAAATTCAGTTAACAGAGATAAAACATATTTTTGATTGAGCAGTTATGAAACACTCCTTTGTAGAAAATGCAAGTGGAGATTCGGAGCGCTAAGGGCGTAGTAGTGGAAAAAGGAATATTTTCAAATATAAACTACACAGAAGCATTCTGTGAAACTTCTTTCTGATCTGAGCATTCAGCTAACAGAGTTAAACCATACTTTTGATTGAGCAGTTTTGAAACACTCTGTCTGTAGAAAATGCAACTGGACATTCGTAGCGCTAAGTGGGTAATAGTGGAAAAAAGAATATGTTCAAATATAAACTACACAGAAGCATTGTATGAAACTTCTTTCTGTTCTGTGCATTCAACTAACAGAGTTGAACCTTACTTTTGATTGAGCCGTTCTGAAACACTCTTTCTGTAGAAACTGCAATTGGACATTCTGAGCGCTAAGAGGCCTATATTGGGAAAAAGAATGTCTACAAATAAAAACTACACAGAAGAATTGTGTGAAACTACTTTCTGTTCTGTTTGTTCAACTAAAAGAGTTGAACCTTAGTTTTGATTGAGCCGTTCTGAAACACTCTTTCTGTAGAAAATGCAAGTGGAGATTCGGAGCGCTAAGAGGGTAATAGTGGAAAAAGGAATGTCTCCAAATATAAACTACACAGAATCATTCGGTGAAACTTCTTTCTGATCTGTGCATTCAGCTATCAGGGTTAAACCATACTTTTGATTGAGCAGATCTGAACTCTCTTTCTGTAGAAAATGCAACTGGACATTTGGAGCGCTAAGAGATTAGTAGTGGAAAAAGGAATATATTCAAATATAAACTACACAGAAGCATTCTGTGAAACTTCTTTCTGATCTGGGCATTCAGCTAACAGAGTTTAACCATACTTTTGATTGAGCAGTTTTGAAACACTCTGTCTGTAGAAAATGCAACTGGACATTCGTAGCGCTAAGTGGGTAATAGTGGAAAAAAGTATATGTTCAAATATAAACTACACAGAAGCATTGTATGAAACTTCTTTCTGTTCTGTGCATTCAACTAACAGAGTTGAACCTTACTTTTGATTGAGCCTTTCTGAAACACTCTTTCTGTAGAAACTGCAATTCGACATTCTGAGCGCTAAGAGGCCTATATTGGGAAAAATAATATCTACAAATAAAAACTACACAGAAGCATTGTGTGAAACTTATTTCTGATATGTTCATTAAGCTAACAGAGTTAAACCATACTTTTGATTGCGCAGTTCTGAACACTCTTTCTGTAGAAAATGCAAGTGGACATTCGGAGCGCTAAGAGGGTAATAGTGGAAAAAGGAATATATTCAAATATAAACTACACAGTAGCATTCTGTGAAAATTCTTTCTGTTCTGTGCATTCAACTAACAGAGTTGAACCTTACTTTTGATTGAGCCGTTCTGAAACACTCTTTCTGTAGAAACTGCAATTGGACATGCTAAGCGCTAAGAGGCCTACATTTTGAAAAAGAATATCTTCAAATAAAAACTACACAGATGCATTCTGTGATACTTATTTCTGATCTGTAAATTCAGTTAACAGAGATAAAACATATTTTTGATTTAGCAGTTATGAAACACTCTTTTTGTAGAAAATGCAAGTGGAGATTCGGAGCGCTAAGAGGGTAATAGTGGAAAAAGGAATGTCTTCAAATATAAACTACACAGAATCATTCGGTGAAACTTCTTTCTGATCTGTGCATTCAGCTAACAGAGTTAAACCATACTTTTGATTGAGCAGATCTGAACACTCTTTCTGTAGAAAATGCAACTGGACATTTGGAGCGCTAAGAGCGTAGTAGTGGAAAAAGGAATATATTCAAATATAAACTACACAGAAGCATTCTGTGAAACTTCTTTCTGATCTGAGCATTCAGCTAACAGAGTTAAACCATACTTTTGATTGAGCAGTTTTGAAACACTCTGTCTGTAGAAAATGCAACTGGACATTCGTAGCGCTAAGTGGGTAATAGTGGAAAAAAGAATATGTTCAAATATAAACTACACAGAAGCATTGTATGAAACTTCTTTCTGTTCTGTGCATTGAACTAACAGAGTTGAACCTTACTTTTGATTGAGCCGTTCTGAAACACTCTTTCTGTAGAAACTGCAATTGGACATTCTGAGCGCTAAGAGGCCTATATTGGGAAAAAGAATGTCTACAAATAAAAACTACACAGAAGAATTGTGTGAAACTTCTTTCTGTTCTGTTTTTTCAACTAAAAGAGTTGAACCTTAGTTTTGATTGAGCCGTTCTGAAACACTCTTTCTGTAGAAAATGCAAGTGGAGATTCGGAGCGCTAAGAGGGTAATAGTGGAAAAAGGAATGTCTCCAAATATAAACTACACAGAATCATTCGGTGAAACTTCTTTCTGATCTGTGCATTCAGCTAAAAGAGTTAAACCATACTTTTGATTGAGCAGATCTGAACTCTCTTTCTGTAGAAAATGCAACTGGACATTTGGAGCGCTAAGAGAGTAGTAGTGGAAAAAGGAATATATTCAAATATAAACTACACAGAAGCATTCTGTGAAACTTCTTTCTGATCTGAGCATTCAGCTAACAGAGTTAAACCATACTTTTGATTGAGCAGTTTTGAAACACTCTGTCTGTAGAAAATGCAACTGGACATTCGTAGCGCTAAGTGGGTAATAGTGGAAAAAAAATATGTTCAAATATAAACTACACAGAAGCATTGTATGAAACTTCTTTCTGTTCTGTGCATTCAACTAACAGAGTTGAACCTTACTTTTGATTGAGCCTTTCTGAAACAATCTTTGTGTAGAAACTGCAATTCGACATTCTGAGCGCTAAGAGGCCTATATTGGGAAAAATAATATCTTCAAATAAAAAGTACACAGAAGCATTGTGTGAAACTTATTTCTGATATGTTCATTAAGCTAACAGAGTTAAACCATACTTTTGATTGCGCAGTTCTGAACACTCTTTCTGTAGAAAATGCAAGTGGACATTCGGAGCGCTAAGAGGGTAATAGTGGAAAAAGGAATATATTCAAATATAAACTACACAGTAGCATTCTGTGAAAATTCTTTCTGTTCTGTGCATTCAACTAACAGAGTTGAACCTTACTTTTGATTGAGCCGTTCTGAAACACTCTTTCTGTAGAAACTGCAATTGGACATGCTAAGCGCTAAGAGGCCTACATTGGGAAAAAGAATATCTTCAAATAAAAACTACACAGATGCATTCTGTGAAACTTATTTCTGATCTGTAAATTCAGTTAACAGAGATAAAACATATTTTTGATTGAGCAGTTATGAAACACTCTTTTTGTAGAAAATGCAAGTGGAGATTCGGAGCGCTAAGAGGGTAATAGTGGAAAAAGGAATGTCTTCAAATATCAACTACACAGAATCATTCGCTGAAACTTCTTTCTGATCTGTGCATTCAGCTAACAGAGTTAAACCATACTTTTGATTGAGCAGATCTGAACACTCTTTCTCTAGAAAATGCAACTGGACATTTGGAGCGCTAATAGCGTAGTAGTGGAAAAAGGAATATATTCAAATATAAACTACACAGAAGCATTCTGTGAAACTTTTTTCTGATCTGAGCATTCATCTAACAGAGTTAAACCATACTTTTGATTGAGCAGTTTTGAAACACTCTGTCTGTAGAAAATGCAACTGGACATTCGTAGCGCTAAGTGGGTAATAGTGGAAAAAAGAATATGTTCAAATATAAACTACACAGAAGCATTGTATGAAACTTCTTTCTGTTCTGCGCATTCAACTAACAGAGTTGAACCTTACTTTTGATTGAGCCGTTCTGAAACACTCTTTCTGTAGAAACTGCAATTTGACATTCTGAGCGCTAAGAGGCCTATATTGGGAAAAAGAATGTCTACAAATAAAAACTACACAGAAGAATTGTGTGAAACTTCTTTCTGTTCTGTTTGTTCAACTAAAAGAGTTGAACCTTAGTTTTGATTGAGCCGTTCTGAAACACTCTTTCTGTAGAAAATGCAAGTGGAGATTCGGAGCGCTAAGGGGGTAATAGTGGAAAAAGGAATGTCTCCAAATATAAACTACACAGAATCATTCTGTGAAACTTCTTTCTGATCTGTGCATTCAGCTAACAGAGTTAAACCATACTTTTGATTGAGCAGATCTGAACTCTCTTTCTGTAGAAAATGCAACTGGACATTTGGAGCGCTAAGAGCGTAGTAGTGGAAAAAGGAATATATTCAAATATAAACTACACAGAAGCATTCTGTGAAACTTCTTTCTGATCTGAGCATTCAGCTAACAGAGTTAAACCATACTTTTGATTGAGCAGTTTTGAAACACTCTGTCTGTAGAAAATGCAACTGGACATTCGTAGCGCTAAGTGGGTAATAGTGGAAAAAAGAATATGTTCAAATATAAACTACACAGAAGCATTGTATGAAACTTCTTTCTGTTCTGTGCATTCAACTAACAGAGTTGAACCTTATTTTTGATTGAGCCTTTGTGAAACACTCTTTCTGTAGAAACTGCAATTGGACATTCTGAGCGCTAAGAGGCCTATATTGGGAAAAATAATATCTTCAAATAAAAACTACACAGAAGCATTGTGTGAAACTTATTTCTGATATGTTCATTAAGCTAACACAGTTAAACCATACTTTTGATTGCGCAGTTCTGAACACTCTTTCTGTAGATAATGCAAGTGGACATTCGGAGCGCTAAGAGGGTAATAGTGGAAAAAGGAATATATTCAAATATAAACTACACAGTAGCATTCTGTGAAAATTCTTTCTGTTCTGTGCATTCAACTAACAGAGTTGAACCTTACTTTTGATTGAGCCGTTCTGAAACACTCTTTCTGTAGAAACTGCAATTGGACATGCTAAGCGCTAAGAGGCCTACATAGGGAAAAAGAATATCTTCAAATAAAAACTACACAGATGTATTCTGTGAAACTTATTTCTGATCTGTAAATTCAGTTAACAGAGATAAAACATATTTTTGATTGAGCAGTTATGAAACACTCTTTTTGTAGAAAATGCAAGTGGAGATTCGGAGCGCTAAGAGGGTAATAGTGGAAAAAGGAATGTCTTCAAATATAAACTGCACAGAATCATTCGGTGAAACTTCTTTCTGATCTGTGCATTCAGCTAACAGAGTTAAACCATACTTTTGATTGAGCAGATCTGAACACTCTTTCTGTAGAAAATGCAACTGGACATTTGGAGCGCTAAGAGCGTAGTAGTGGAAAAAGGAATATATTCAAATATAAACTACACAGAAGCCTTCTGTCAAACTTCTTTCTGATCTGAGCATTCAGCTAACAGAGTTAAACCATACTTTTGATTGAGCAGTTTTGAAACACTCTGTCTGTAGAAAATGCAACTGGACATTCGTAGCGCTAAGTGGGTAATAGTGGAAAAAAGAATATGTTCAAATATAAACTACACAGAAGCATTGTATGAAACTTCTTTCTGTTCTGTGCATTCAACTAACAGAGTTGAACCTTACTTTTGATTGAGCCTTTCTGAAACACTCTTTCTGTAGAAACTGCAATTGGACATTCTGAGCGCTAAGAGGCCTCTATTGGGAAAAATAATATCTTCAAATAAAAATTACACAGAAGCATTGTGTGAAAATTATTTCTGATATGTTCATTAAGCTAACAGAGTTAAACCATACTTTTGATTGCGCAGTTCTGAACACTCTTTCTGTAGAAAATGCAAGTGGACATTCGGAGCGCTAAGAGGGTAATAGTGGAAAAAGGAATATATTCAAATATAAACTACACAGTAGCATTCTGTGAAAATTCTTTCTGTTCTGTGCATTCAACTAACAGTGTTGAACCTTACTTTTGATTGAGCCGTTCTGAAACACTCTTTCTGTAGAAACTGCAATTGGACATGCTAAGCGCTAAGAGGCCTACATTGGGAAAAAGAATATCTTCAAATAAAAACTACACAGATGCATTCTGTGAAACTTATTTCTGATCTGTAAATTCAGTTAACAGAGATAAAACATATTTTTGATTGAGCAGTTATGAAACACTCCTTTGTAGAAAATGCAAGTGGAGATTCGGAGCGCTAAGGGCGTAGTAGTGGAAAAAGGAATATTTTCAAATATAAACTACACAGAAGCATTCTGTGAAACTTCTTTCTGATCTGAGCATTCAGCTAACAGAGTTAAACCATACTTTTGATTGAGCAGTTTTGAAACACTCTGTCTGTAGAAAATGCAACTGGACATTCGTAGCGCTAAGTGGGTAATAGTGGAAAAAAGAATATGTTCAAATATAAACTACACAGAAGCATTGTATGAAACTTCTTTCTGTTCTGTGCATTCAACTAACAGAGTTGAACCTTACTTTTGATTGAGCCGTTCTGAAACACTCTTTCTGTAGAAACTGCAATTGGACATTCTGAGCGCTAAGAGGCCTATATTGGGAAAAAGAATGTCTACAAATAAAAACTACACAGAAGAATTGTGTGAAACTACTTTCTGTTCTGTTTGTTCAACTAAAAGAGTTGAACCTTAGTTTTGATTGAGCCGTTCTGAAACACTCTTTCTGTAGAAAATGCAAGTGGAGATTCGGAGCGCTAAGAGGGTAATAGTGGAAAAAGGAATGTCTCCAAATATAAACTACACAGAATCATTCGGTGAAACTTCTTTCTGATCTGTGCATTCAGCTATCAGGGTTAAACCATACTTTTGATTGAGCAGATCTGAACTCTCTTTCTGTAGAAAATGCAACTGGACATTTGGAGCGCTAAGAGATTAGTAGTGGAAAAAGGAATATATTCAAATATAAACTACACAGAAGCATTCTGTGAAACTTCTTTCTGATCTGGGCATTCAGCTAACAGAGTTTAACCATACTTTTGATTGAGCAGTTTTGAAACACTCTGTCTGTAGAAAATGCAACTGGACATTCGTAGCGCTAAGTGGGTAATAGTGGAAAAAAGTATATGTTCAAATATAAACTACACAGAAGCATTGTATGAAACTTCTTTCTGTTCTGTGCATTCAACTAACAGAGTTGAACCTTACTTTTGATTGAGCCTTTCTGAAACACTCTTTCTGTAGAAACTGCAATTCGACATTCTGAGCGCTAAGAGGCCTATATTGGGAAAAATAATATCTACAAATAAAAACTACACAGAAGCATTGTGTGAAACTTATTTCTGATATGTTCATTAAGCTAACAGAGTTAAACCATACTTTTGATTGCGCAGTTCTGAACACTCTTTCTGTAGAAAATGCAAGTGGACATTCGGAGCGCTAAGAGGGTAATAGTGGAAAAAGGAATATATTCAAATATAAACTACACAGTAGCATTCTGTGAAAATTCTTTCTGTTCTGTGCATTCAACTAACAGAGTTGAACCTTACTTTTGATTGAGCCGTTCTGAAACACTCTTTCTGTAGAAACTGCAATTGGACATGCTAAGCGCTAAGAGGCCTACATTTTGAAAAAGAATATCTTCAAATAAAAACTACACAGATGCATTCTGTGATACTTATTTCTGATCTGTAAATTCAGTTAACAGAGATAAAACATATTTTTGATTTAGCAGTTATGAAACACTCTTTTTGTAGAAAATGCAAGTGGAGATTCGGAGCGCTAAGAGGGTAATAGTGGAAAAAGGAATGTCTTCAAATATAAACTACACAGAATCATTCGGTGAAACTTCTTTCTGATCTGTGCATTCAGCTAACAGAGTTAAACCATACTTTTGATTGAGCAGATCTGAACACTCTTTCTGTAGAAAATGCAACTGGACATTTGGAGCGCTAAGAGCGTAGTAGTGGAAAAAGGAATATATTCAAATATAAACTACACAGAAGCATTCTGTGAAACTTCTTTCTGATCTGAGCATTCAGCTAACAGAGTTAAACCATACTTTTGATTGAGCAGTTTTGAAACACTCTGTCTGTAGAAAATGCAACTGGACATTCGTAGCGCTAAGTGGGTAATAGTGGAAAAAAGAATATGTTCAAATATAAACTACACAGAAGCATTGTATGAAACTTCTTTCTGTTCTGTGCATTGAACTAACAGAGTTGAACCTTACTTTTGATTGAGCCGTTCTGAAACACTCTTTCTGTAGAAACTGCAATTGGACATTCTGAGCGCTAAGAGGCCTATATTGGGAAAAAGAATGTCTACAAATAAAAACTACACAGAAGAATTGTGTGAAACTTCTTTCTGTTCTGTTTTTTCAACTAAAAGAGTTGAACCTTAGTTTTGATTGAGCCGTTCTGAAACACTCTTTCTGTAGAAAATGCAAGTGGAGATTCGGAGCGCTAAGAGGGTAATAGTGGAAAAAGGAATGTCTCCAAATATAAACTACACAGAATCATTCGGTGAAACTTCTTTCTGATCTGTGCATTCAGCTAAAAGAGTTAAACCATACTTTTGATTGAGCAGATCTGAACTCTCTTTCTGTAGAAAATGCAACTGGACATTTGGAGCGCTAAGAGAGTAGTAGTGGAAAAAGGAATATATTCAAATATAAACTACACAGAAGCATTCTGTGAAACTTCTTTCTGATCTGAGCATTCAGCTAACAGAGTTAAACCATACTTTTGATTGAGCAGTTTTGAAACACTCTGTCTGTAGAAAATGCAACTGGACATTCGTAGCGCTAAGTGGGTAATAGTGGAAAAAAGAATATGTTCAAATATAAACTACACAGAAGCATTGTATGAAACTTCTTTCTGTTCTGTGCATTCAACTAACAGAGTTGAACCTTACTTTTGATTGAGCCTTTCTGAAACAATCTTTGTGTAGAAACTGCAATTCGACATTCTGAGCGCTAAGAGGCCTATATTGGGAAAAATAATATCTTCAAATAAAAAGTACACAGAAGCATTGTGTGAAACTTATTTCTGATATGTTCATTAAGCTAACAGAGTTAAACCATACTTTTGATTGCGCAGTTCTGAACACTCTTTCTGTAGAAAATGCAAGTGGACATTCGGAGCGCTAAGAGGGTAATAGTGGAAAAAGGAATATATTCAAATATAAACTACACAGTAGCATTCTGTGAAAATTCTTTCTGTTCTGTGCATTCAACTAACAGAGTTGAACCTTACTTTTGATTGAGCCGTTCTGAAACACTCTTTCTGTAGAAACTGCAATTGGACATGCTAAGCGCTAAGAGGCCTACATTGGGAAAAAGAATATCTTCAAATAAAAACTACACAGATGCATTCTGTGAAACTTATTTCTGATCTGTAAATTCAGTTAACAGAGATAAAACATATTTTTGATTGAGCAGTTATGAAACACTCTTTTTGTAGAAAATGCAAGTGGAGATTCGGAGCGCTAAGAGGGTAATAGTGGAAAAAGGAATGTCTTCAAATATCAACTACACAGAATCATTCGCTGAAACTTCTTTCTGATCTGTGCATTCAGCTAACAGAGTTAAACCATACTTTTGATTGAGCAGATCTGAACACTCTTTCTCTAGAAAATGCAACTGGACATTTGGAGCGCTAATAGCGTAGTAGTGGAAAAAGGAATATATTCAAATATAAACTACACAGAAGCATTCTGTGAAACTTTTTTCTGATCTGAGCATTCATCTAACAGAGTTAAACCATACTTTTGATTGAGCAGTTTTGAAACACTCTGTCTGTAGAAAATGCAACTGGACATTCGTAGCGCTAAGTGGGTAATAGTGGAAAAAAGAATATGTTCAAATATAAACTACACAGAAGCATTGTATGAAACTTCTTTCTGTTCTGCGCATTCAACTAACAGAGTTGAACCTTACTTTTGATTGAGCCGTTCTGAAACACTCTTTCTGTAGAAACTGCAATTTGACATTCTGAGCGCTAAGAGGCCTATATTGGGAAAAAGAATGTCTACAAATAAAAACTACACAGAAGAATTGTGTGAAACTTCTTTCTGTTCTGTTTGTTCAACTAAAAGAGTTGAACCTTAGTTTTGATTGAGCCGTTCTGAAACACTCTTTCTGTAGAAAATGCAAGTGGAGATTCGGAGCGCTAAGGGGGTAATAGTGGAAAAAGGAATGTCTCCAAATATAAACTACACAGAATCATTCTGTGAAACTTCTTTCTGATCTGTGCATTCAGCTAACAGAGTTAAACCATACTTTTGATTGAGCAGATCTGAACTCTCTTTCTGTAGAAAATGCAACTGGACATTTGGAGCGCTAAGAGCGTAGTAGTGGAAAAAGGAATATATTCAAATATAAACTACACAGAAGCATTCTGTGAAACTTCTTTCTGATCTGAGCATTCAGCTAACAGAGTTAAACCATACTTTTGATTGAGCAGTTTTGAAACACTCTGTCTGTAGAAAATGCAACTGGACATTCGTAGCGCTAAGTGGGTAATAGTGGAAAAAAGAATATGTTCAAATATAAACTACACAGAAGCATTGTATGAAACTTCTTTCTGTTCTGTGCATTCAACTAACAGAGTTGAACCTTATTTTTGATTGAGCCTTTGTGAAACACTCTTTCTGTAGAAACTGCAATTGGACATTCTGAGCGCTAAGAGGCCTATATTGGGAAAAATAATATCTTCAAATAAAAACTACACAGAAGCATTGTGTGAAACTTATTTCTGATATGTTCATTAAGCTAACACAGTTAAACCATACTTTTGATTGCGCAGTTCTGAACACTCTTTCTGTAGATAATGCAAGTGGACATTCGGAGCGCTAAGAGGGTAATAGTGGAAAAAGGAATATATTCAAATATAAACTACACAGTAGCATTCTGTGAAAATTCTTTCTGTTCTGTGCATTCAACTAACAGAGTTGAACCTTACTTTTGATTGAGCCGTTCTGAAACACTCTTTCTGTAGAAACTGCAATTGGACATGCTAAGCGCTAAGAGGCCTACATAGGGAAAAAGAATATCTTCAAATAAAAACTACACAGATGTATTCTGTGAAACTTATTTCTGATCTGTAAATTCAGTTAACAGAGATAAAACATATTTTTGATTGAGCAGTTATGAAACACTCTTTTTGTAGAAAATGCAAGTGGAGATTCGGAGCGCTAAGAGGGTAATAGTGGAAAAAGGAATGTCTTCAAATATAAACTGCACAGAATCATTCGGTGAAACTTCTTTCTGATCTGTGCATTCAGCTAACAGAGTTAAACCATACTTTTGATTGAGCAGATCTGAACACTCTTTCTGTAGAAAATGCAACTGGACATTTGGAGCGCTAAGAGCGTAGTAGTGGAAAAAGGAATATATTCAAATATAAACTACACAGAAGCCTTCTGTCAAACTTCTTTCTGATCTGAGCATTCAGCTAACAGAGTTAAACCATACTTTTGATTGAGCAGTTTTGAAACACTCTGTCTGTAGAAAATGCAACTGGACATTCGTAGCGCTAAGTGGGTAATAGTGGAAAAAAGAATATGTTCAAATATAAACTACACAGAAGCATTGTATGAAACTTCTTTCTGTTCTGTGCATTCAACTAACAGAGTTGAACCTTACTTTTGATTGAGCCTTTCTGAAACACTCTTTCTGTAGAAACTGCAATTGGACATTCTGAGCGCTAAGAGGCCTCTATTGGGAAAAATAATATCTTCAAATAAAAATTACACAGAAGCATTGTGTGAAACTTATTTCTGATATGTTCATTAAGCTAACAGAGTTAAACCATACTTTTGATTGCGCAGTTCTGAACACTCTTTCTGTAGAAAATGCAAGTGGACATTCGGAGCGCTAAGAGGGTAATAGTGGAAAAAGGAATATATTCAAATATAAACTACACAGTAGCATTCTGTGAAAATTCTTTCTGTTCTGTGCATTCAACTAACAGAGTTGAACCTTACTTTTGATTGAGCCGTTCTGAAACACTCTTTCTGTAGAAACTGCAATTGGACATGCTAAGCGCTAAGAGGCCTACATTGGGAAAAAGAATATCTTCAAATAAAAACTACACAGATGCATTCTGTGAAACTTATTTCTGATCTGTAAATTCAGTTAACAGAGATAAAACATATTTTTGATTGAGCAGTTATGAAACACTCCTTTGTAGAAAATGCAAGTGGAGATTCGGAGCGCTAAGGGCGTAGTAGTGGAAAAAGGAATATTTTCAAATATAAACTACACAGAAGCATTCTGTGAAACTTCTTTCTGATCTGAGCATTCAGCTAACAGAGTTAAACCATACTTTTGATTGAGCAGTTTTGAAACACTCTGTCTGTAGAAAATGCAACTGGACATTCGTAGCGCTAAGTGGGTAATAGTGGAAAAAAGAATATGTTCAAATATAAACTACACAGAAGCATTGTATGAAACTTCTTTCTGTTCTGTGCATTCAACTAACAGAGTTGAACCTTACTTTTGATTGAGCCGTTCTGAAACACTCTTTCTGTAGAAACTGCAATTGGACATTCTGAGCGCTAAGAGGCCTATATTGGGAAAAAGAATGTCTACAAATAAAAACTACACAGAAGAATTGTGTGAAACTACTTTCTGTTCTGTTTGTTCAACTAAAAGAGTTGAACCTTAGTTTTGATTGAGCCGTTCTGAAACACTCTTTCTGTAGAAAATGCAAGTGGAGATTCGGAGCGCTAAGAGGGTAATAGTGGAAAAAGGAATGTCTCCAAATATAAACTACACAGAATCATTCGGTGAAACTTCTTTCTGATCTGTGCATTCAGCTATCAGGGTTAAACCATACTTTTGATTGAGCAGATCTGAACTCTCTTTCTGTAGAAAATGCAACTGGACATTTGGAGCGCTAAGAGATTAGTAGTGGAAAAAGGAATATATTCAAATATAAACTACACAGAAGCATTCTGTGAAACTTCTTTCTGATCTGGGCATTCAGCTAACAGAGTTTAACCATACTTTTGATTGAGCAGTTTTGAAACACTCTGTCTGTAGAAAATGCAACTGGACATTCGTAGCGCTAAGTGGGTAATAGTGGAAAAAAGTATATGTTCAAATATAAACTACACAGAAGCATTGTATGAAACTTCTTTCTGTTCTGTGCATTCAACTAACAGAGTTGAACCTTACTTTTGATTGAGCCTTTCTGAAACACTCTTTCTGTAGAAACTGCAATTCGACATTCTGAGCGCTAAGAGGCCTATATTGGGAAAAATAATATCTACAAATAAAAACTACACAGAAGCATTGTGTGAAACTTATTTCTGATATGTTCATTAAGCTAACAGAGTTAAACCATACTTTTGATTGCGCAGTTCTGAACACTCTTTCTGTAGAAAATGCAAGTGGACATTCGGAGCGCTAAGAGGGTAATAGTGGAAAAAGGAATATATTCAAATATAAACTACACAGTAGCATTCTGTGAAAATTCTTTCTGTTCTGTGCATTCAACTAACAGAGTTGAACCTTACTTTTGATTGAGCCGTTCTGAAACACTCTTTCTGTAGAAACTGCAATTGGACATGCTAAGCGCTAAGAGGCCTACATTTTGAAAAAGAATATCTTCAAATAAAAACTACACAGATGCATTCTGTGATACTTATTTCTGATCTGTAAATTCAGTTAACAGAGATAAAACATATTTTTGATTTAGCAGTTATGAAACACTCTTTTTGTAGAAAATGCAAGTGGAGATTCGGAGCGCTAAGAGGGTAATAGTGGAAAAAGGAATGTCTTCAAATATAAACTACACAGAATCATTCGGTGAAACTTCTTTCTGATCTGTGCATTCAGCTAACAGAGTTAAACCATACTTTTGATTGAGCAGATCTGAACACTCTTTCTGTAGAAAATGCAACTGGACATTTGGAGCGCTAAGAGCGTAGTAGTGGAAAAAGGAATATATTCAAATATAAACTACACAGAAGCATTCTGTGAAACTTCTTTCTGATCTGAGCATTCAGCTAACAGAGTTAAACCATACTTTTGATTGAGCAGTTTTGAAACACTCTGTCTGTAGAAAATGCAACTGGACATTCGTAGCGCTAAGTGGGTAATAGTGGAAAAAAGAATATGTTCAAATATAAACTACACAGAAGCATTGTATGAAACTTCTTTCTGTTCTGTGCATTGAACTAACAGAGTTGAACCTTACTTTTGATTGAGCCGTTCTGAAACACTCTTTCTGTAGAAACTGCAATTGGACATTCTGAGCGCTAAGAGGCCTATATTGGGAAAAAGAATGTCTACAAATAAAAACTACACAGAAGAATTGTGTGAAACTTCTTTCTGTTCTGTTTTTTCAACTAAAAGAGTTGAACCTTAGTTTTGATTGAGCCGTTCTGAAACACTCTTTCTGTAGAAAATGCAAGTGGAGATTCGGAGCGCTAAGAGGGTAATAGTGGAAAAAGGAATGTCTCCAAATATAAACTACACAGAATCATTCGGTGAAACTTCTTTCTGATCTGTGCATTCAGCTAAAAGAGTTAAACCATACTTTTGATTGAGCAGATCTGAACTCTCTTTCTGTAGAAAATGCAACTGGACATTTGGAGCGCTAAGAGAGTAGTAGTGGAAAAAGGAATATATTCAAATATAAACTACACAGAAGCATTCTGTGAAACTTCTTTCTGATCTGAGCATTCAGCTAACAGAGTTAAACCATACTTTTGATTGAGCAGTTTTGAAACACTCTGTCTGTAGAAAATGCAACTGGACATTCGTAGCGCTAAGTGGGTAATAGTGGAAAAAAGAATATGTTCAAATATAAACTACACAGAAGCATTGTATGAAACTTCTTTCTGTTCTGTGCATTCAACTAACAGAGTTGAACCTTACTTTTGATTGAGCCTTTCTGAAACAATCTTTGTGTAGAAACTGCAATTCGACATTCTGAGCGCTAAGAGGCCTATATTGGGAAAAATAATATCTTCAAATAAAAAGTACACAGAAGCATTGTGTGAAACTTATTTCTGATATGTTCATTAAGCTAACAGAGTTAAACCATACTTTTGATTGCGCAGTTCTGAACACTCTTTCTGTAGAAAATGCAAGTGGACATTCGGAGCGCTAAGAGGGTAATAGTGGAAAAAGGAATATATTCAAATATAAACTACACAGTAGCATTCTGTGAAAATTCTTTCTGTTCTGTGCATTCAACTAACAGAGTTGAACCTTACTTTTGATTGAGCCGTTCTGAAACACTCTTTCTGTAGAAACTGCAATTGGACATGCTAAGCGCTAAGAGGCCTACATTGGGAAAAAGAATATCTTCAAATAAAAACTACACAGATGCATTCTGTGAAACTTATTTCTGATCTGTAAATTCAGTTAACAGAGATAAAACATATTTTTGATTGAGCAGTTATGAAACACTCTTTTTGTAGAAAATGCAAGTGGAGATTCGGAGCGCTAAGAGGGTAATAGTGGAAAAAGGAATGTCTTCAAATATCAACTACACAGAATCATTCGCTGAAACTTCTTTCTGATCTGTGCATTCAGCTAACAGAGTTAAACCATACTTTTGATTGAGCAGATCTGAACACTCTTTCTCTAGAAAATGCAACTGGACATTTGGAGCGCTAATAGCGTAGTAGTGGAAAAAGGAATATATTCAAATATAAACTACACAGAAGCATTCTGTGAAACTTTTTTCTGATCTGAGCATTCATCTAACAGAGTTAAACCATACTTTTGATTGAGCAGTTTTGAAACACTCTGTCTGTAGAAAATGCAACTGGACATTCGTAGCGCTAAGTGGGTAATAGTGGAAAAAAGAATATGTTCAAATATAAACTACACAGAAGCATTGTATGAAACTTCTTTCTGTTCTGCGCATTCAACTAACAGAGTTGAACCTTACTTTTGATTGAGCCGTTCTGAAACACTCTTTCTGTAGAAACTGCAATTTGACATTCTGAGCGCTAAGAGGCCTATATTGGGAAAAAGAATGTCTACAAATAAAAACTACACAGAAGAATTGTGTGAAACTTCTTTCTGTTCTGTTTGTTCAACTAAAAGAGTTGAACCTTAGTTTTGATTGAGCCGTTCTGAAACACTCTTTCTGTAGAAAATGCAAGTGGAGATTCGGAGCGCTAAGGGGGTAATAGTGGAAAAAGGAATGTCTCCAAATATAAACTACACAGAATCATTCTGTGAAACTTCTTTCTGATCTGTGCATTCAGCTAACAGAGTTAAACCATACTTTTGATTGAGCAGATCTGAACTCTCTTTCTGTAGAAAATGCAACTGGACATTTGGAGCGCTAAGAGCGTAGTAGTGGAAAAAGGAATATATTCAAATATAAACTACACAGAAGCATTCTGTGAAACTTCTTTCTGATCTGAGCATTCAGCTAACAGAGTTAAACCATAATTTTGATTGAGCAGTTTTGAAACACTCTGTCTGTAGAAAATGCAACTGGACATTCGTAGCGCTAAGTGGGTAATAGTGGAAAAAAGAATATGTTCAAATATAAACTACACAGAAGCATTGTATGAAACTTCTTTCTGTTCTGTGCATTGAACTAACAGAGTTGAACCTTACTTTTGATTGAGCCGTTCTGAAACACTCTTTCTGTAGAAACTGCAATTGGACATTCTGAGCGCTAAGAGGCCTATATTGGGAAAAAGAATGTCTACAAATAAAAACTACACAGAAGAATTGTGTGAAACTTCTTTCTGTTCTGTTTTTTCAACTAAAAGAGTTGAACCTTAGTTTTGATTGAGCCGTTCTGAAACACTCTTTCTGTAGAAAATGCAAGTGGAGATTCGGAGCGCTAAGAGGGTAATAGTGGAAAAAGGAATGTCTCCAAATATAAACTACACAGAATCATTCGGTGAAACTTCTTTCTGATCTGTGCATTCAGCTAAAAGAGTTAAACCATACTTTTGATTGAGCAGATCTGAACTCTCTTTCTGTAGAAAATGCAACTGGACATTTGGAGCGCTAAGAGAGTAGTAGTGGAAAAAGGAATATATTCAAATATAAACTACACAGAAGCATTCTGTGAAACTTCTTTCTGATCTGAGCATTCAGCTAACAGAGTTAAACCATACTTTTGATTGAGCAGTTTTGAAACACTCTGTCTGTAGAAAATGCAACTGGACATTCGTAGCGCTAAGTGGGTAATAGTGGAAAAAAGAATATGTTCAAATATAAACTACACAGAAGCATTGTATGAAACTTCTTTCTGTTCTGTGCATTCAACTAACAGAGTTGAACCTTACTTTTGATTGAGCCTTTCTGAAACAATCTTTGTGTAGAAACTGCAATTCGACATTCTGAGCGCTAAGAGGCCTATATTGGGAAAAATAATATCTTCAAATAAAAAGTACACAGAAGCATTGTGTGAAACTTATTTCTGATATGTTCATTAAGCTAACAGAGTTAAACCATACTTTTGATTGCGCAGTTCTGAACACTCTTTCTGTAGAAAATGCAAGTGGACATTCGGAGCGCTAAGAGGGTAATAGTGGAAAAAGGAATATATTCAAATATAAACTACACAGTAGCATTCTGTGAAAATTCTTTCTCTTCTGTGCATTCAACTAACAGAGTTGAACCTTACTTTTGATTGAGCCGTTCTGAAACACTCTTTCTGTAGAAACTGCAATTGGACATGCTAAGCGCTAAGAGGCCTACATTGGGAAAAAGAATATCTTCAAATAAAAACTACACAGATGCATTCTGTGAAACTTATTTCTGATCTGTAAATTCAGTTAACAGAGATAAAACATATTTTTGATTGAGCAGTTATGAAACACTCTTTTTGTAGAAAATGCAAGTGGAGATTCGGAGCGCTAAGAGGGTAATAGTGGAAAAAGGAATGTCTTCAAATATCAACTACACAGAATCATTCGCTGAAACTTCTTTCTGATCTGTGCATTCAGCTAACAGAGTTAAACCATACTTTTGATTGAGCAGATCTGAACACTCTTTCTCTAGAAAATGCAACTGGACATTTGGAGCGCTAATAGCGTAGTAGTGGAAAAAGGAATATATTCAAATATAAACTACACAGAAGCATTCTGTGAAACTTTTTTCTGATCTGAGCATTCATCTAACAGAGTTAAACCATACTTTTGATTGAGCAGTTTTGAAACACTCTGTCTGTAGAAAATGCAACTGGACATTCGTAGCGCTAAGTGGGTAATAGTGGAAAAAAGAATATGTTCAAATATAAACTACACAGAAGCATTGTATGAAACTTCTTTCTGTTCTGCGCATTCAACTAACAGAGTTGAACCTTACTTTTGATTGAGCCGTTCTGAAACACTCTTTCTGTAGAAACTGCAATTTGACATTCTGAGCGCTAAGAGGCCTATATTGGGAAAAAGAATGTCTACAAATAAAAACTACACAGAAGAATTGTGTGAAACTTCTTTCTGTTCTGTTTGTTCAACTAAAAGAGTTGAACCTTAGTTTTGATTGAGCCGTTCTGAAACACTCTTTCTGTAGAAAATGCAAGTGGAGATTCGGAGCGCTAAGGGGGTAATAGTGGAAAAAGGAATGTCTCCAAATATAAACTACACAGAATCATTCTGTGAAACTTCTTTCTGATCTGTGCATTCAGCTAACAGAGTTAAACCATACTTTTGATTGAGCAGATCTGAACTCTCTTTCTGTAGAAAATGCAACTGGACATTTGGAGCGCTAAGAGCGTAGTAGTGGAAAAAGGAATATATTCAAATATAAACTACACAGAAGCATTCTGTGAAACTTCTTTCTGATCTGAGCATTCAGCTAACAGAGTTAAACCATACTTTTGATTGAGCAGTTTTGAAACACTCTGTCTGTAGAAAATGCAACTGGACATTCGTAGCGCTAAGTGGGTAATAGTGGAAAAAAGAATATGTTCAAATATAAACTACACAGAAGCATTGTATGAAACTTCTTTCTGTTCTGTGCATTCAACTAACAGAGTTGAACCTTATTTTTGATTGAGCCTTTGTGAAACACTCTTTCTGTAGAAACTGCAATTGGACATTCTGAGCGCTAAGAGGCCTATATTGGGAAAAATAATATCTTCAAATAAAAACTACACAGAAGCATTGTGTGAAACTTATTTCTGATATGTTCATTAAGCTAACACAGTTAAACCATACTTTTGATTGCGCAGTTCTGAACACTCTTTCTGTAGATAATGCAAGTGGACATTCGGAGCGCTAAGAGGGTAATAGTGGAAAAAGGAATATATTCAAATATAAACTACACAGTAGCATTCTGTGAAAATTCTTTCTGTTCTGTGCATTCAACTAACAGAGTTGAACCTTACTTTTGATTGAGCCGTTCTGAAACACTCTTTCTGTAGAAACTGCAATTGGACATGCTAAGCGCTAAGAGGCCTACATAGGGAAAAAGAATATCTTCAAATAAAAACTACACAGATGTATTCTGTGAAACTTATTTCTGATCTGTAAATTCAGTTAACAGAGATAAAACATATTTTTGATTGAGCAGTTATGAAACACTCTTTTTGTAGAAAATGCAAGTGGAGATTCGGAGCGCTAAGAGGGTAATAGTGGAAAAAGGAATGTCTTCAAATATAAACTGCACAGAATCATTCGGTGAAACTTCTTTCTGATCTGTGCATTCAGCTAACAGAGTTAAACCATACTTTTGATTGAGCAGATCTGAACACTCTTTCTGTAGAAAATGCAACTGGACATTTGGAGCGCTAAGAGCGTAGTAGTGGAAAAAGGAATATATTCAAATATAAACTACACAGAAGCCTTCTGTCAAACTTCTTTCTGATCTGAGCATTCAGCTAACAGAGTTAAACCATACTTTTGATTGAGCAGTTTTGAAACACTCTGTCTGTAGAAAATGCAACTGGACATTCGTAGCGCTAAGTGGGTAATAGTGGAAAAAAGAATATGTTCAAATATAAACTACACAGAAGCATTGTATGAAACTTCTTTCTGTTCTGTGCATTCAACTAACAGAGTTGAACCTTACTTTTGATTGAGCCTTTCTGAAACACTCTTTCTGTAGAAACTGCAATTGGACATTCTGAGCGCTAAGAGGCCTCTATTGGGAAAAATAATATCTTCAAATAAAAATTACACAGAAGCATTGTGTGAAACTTATTTCTGATATGTTCATTAAGCTAACAGAGTTAAACCATACTTTTGATTGCGCAGTTCTGAACACTCTTTCTGTAGAAAATGCAAGTGGACATTCGGAGCGCTAAGAGGGTAATAGTGGAAAAAGGAATATATTCAAATATAAACTACACAGTAGCATTCTGTGAAAATTCTTTCTGTTCTGTGCATTCAACTAACAGAGTTGAACCTTACTTTTGATTGAGCCGTTCTGAAACACTCTTTCTGTAGAAACTGCAATTGGACATGCTAAGCGCTAAGAGGCCTACATTGGGAAAAAGAATATCTTCAAATAAAAACTACACAGATGCATTCTGTGAAACTTATTTCTGATCTGTAAATTCAGTTAACAGAGATAAAACATATTTTTGATTGAGCAGTTATGAAACACTCCTTTGTAGAAAATGCAAGTGGAGATTCGGAGCGCTAAGGGCGTAGTAGTGGAAAAAGGAATATTTTCAAATATAAACTACACAGAAGCATTCTGTGAAACTTCTTTCTGATCTGAGCATTCAGCTAACAGAGTTAAACCATACTTTTGATTGAGCAGTTTTGAAACACTCTGTCTGTAGAAAATGCAACTGGACATTCGTAGCGCTAAGTGGGTAATAGTGGAAAAAAGAATATGTTCAAATATAAACTACACAGAAGCATTGTATGAAACTTCTTTCTGTTCTGTGCATTCAACTAACAGAGTTGAACCTTACTTTTGATTGAGCCGTTCTGAAACACTCTTTCTGTAGAAACTGCAATTGGACATTCTGAGCGCTAAGAGGCCTATATTGGGAAAAAGAATGTCTACAAATAAAAACTACACAGAAGAATTGTGTGAAACTACTTTCTGTTCTGTTTGTTCAACTAAAAGAGTTGAACCTTAGTTTTGATTGAGCCGTTCTGAAACACTCTTTCTGTAGAAAATGCAAGTGGAGATTCGGAGCGCTAAGAGGGTAATAGTGGAAAAAGGAATGTCTCCAAATATAAACTACACAGAATCATTCGGTGAAACTTCTTTCTGATCTGTGCATTCAGCTATCAGGGTTAAACCATACTTTTGATTGAGCAGATCTGAACTCTCTTTCTGTAGAAAATGCAACTGGACATTTGGAGCGCTAAGAGATTAGTAGTGGAAAAAGGAATATATTCAAATATAAACTACACAGAAGCATTCTGTGAAACTTTTTTCTGATCTGAGCATTCATCTAACAGAGTTAAACCATACTTTTGATTGAGCAGTTTTGAAACACTCTGTCTGTAGAAAATGCAACTGGACATTCGTAGCGCTAAGTGGGTAATAGTGGAAAAAAGAATATGTTCAAATATAAACTACACAGAAGCATTGTATGAAACTTCTTTCTGTTCTGCGCATTCAACTAACAGAGTTGAACCTTACTTTTGATTGAGCCGTTCTGAAACACTCTTTCTGTAGAAACTGCAATTTGACATTCTGAGCGCTAAGAGGCCTATATTGGGAAAAAGAATGTCTACAAATAAAAACTACACAGAAGAATTGTGTGAAACTTCTTTCTGTTCTGTTTGTTCAACTAAAAGAGTTGAACCTTAGTTTTGATTGAGCCGTTCTGAAACACTCTTTCTGTAGAAAATGCAAGTGGAGATTCGGAGCGCTAAGGGGGTAATAGTGGAAAAAGGAATGTCTCCAAATATAAACTACACAGAATCATTCTGTGAAACTTCTTTCTGATCTGTGCATTCAGCTAACAGAGTTAAACCATACTTTTGATTGAGCAGATCTGAACTCTCTTTCTGTAGAAAATGCAACTGGACATTTGGAGCGCTAAGAGCGTAGTAGTGGAAAAAGGAATATATTCAAATATAAACTACACAGAAGCATTCTGTGAAACTTCTTTCTGATCTGAGCATTCAGCTAACAGAGTTAAACCATACTTTTGATTGAGCAGTTTTGAAACACTCTGTCTGTAGAAAATGCAACTGGACATTCGTAGCGCTAAGTGGGTAATAGTGGAAAAAAGAATATGTTCAAATATAAACTACACAGAAGCATTGTATGAAACTTCTTTCTGTTCTGTGCATTCAACTAACAGAGTTGAACCTTATTTTTGATTGAGCCTTTGTGAAACACTCTTTCTGTAGAAACTGCAATTGGACATTCTGAGCGCTAAGAGGCCTATATTGGGAAAAATAATATCTTCAAATAAAAACTACACAGAAGCATTGTGTGAAACTTATTTCTGATATGTTCATTAAGCTAACACAGTTAAACCATACTTTTGATTGCGCAGTTCTGAACACTCTTTCTGTAGATAATGCAAGTGGACATTCGGAGCGCTAAGAGGGTAATAGTGGAAAAAGGAATATATTCAAATATAAACTACACAGTAGCATTCTGTGAAAATTCTTTCTGTTCTGTGCATTCAACTAACAGAGTTGAACCTTACTTTTGATTGAGCCGTTCTGAAACACTCTTTCTGTAGAAACTGCAATTGGACATGCTAAGCGCTAAGAGGCCTACATAGGGAAAAAGAATATCTTCAAATAAAAACTACACAGATGTATTCTGTGAAACTTATTTCTGATCTGTAAATTCAGTTAACAGAGATAAAACATATTTTTGATTGAGCAGTTATGAAACACTCTTTTTGTAGAAAATGCAAGTGGAGATTCGGAGCGCTAAGAGGGTAATAGTGGAAAAAGGAATGTCTTCAAATATAAACTGCACAGAATCATTCGGTGAAACTTCTTTCTGATCTGTGCATTCAGCTAACAGAGTTAAACCATACTTTTGATTGAGCAGATCTGAACACTCTTTCTGTAGAAAATGCAACTGGACATTTGGAGCGCTAAGAGCGTAGTAGTGGAAAAAGGAATATATTCAAATATAAACTACACAGAAGCCTTCTGTCAAACTTCTTTCTGATCTGAGCATTCAGCTAACAGAGTTAAACCATACTTTTGATTGAGCAGTTTTGAAACACTCTGTCTGTAGAAAATGCAACTGGACATTCGTAGCGCTAAGTGGGTAATAGTGGAAAAAAGAATATGTTCAAATATAAACTACACAGAAGCATTGTATGAAACTTCTTTCTGTTCTGTGCATTCAACTAACAGAGTTGAACCTTACTTTTGATTGAGCCGTTCTGAAACACTCTTTCTGTAGAAACTGCAATTGGACATTCTGAGCGCTAAGAGGCCTATATTGGGAAAAAGAATGTCTACAAATAAAAACTACACAGAAGAATTGTGTGAAACTACTTTCTGTTCTGTTTGTTCAACTAAAAGAGTTGAACCTTAGTTTTGATTGAGCCGTTCTGAAACACTCTTTCTGTAGAAAATGCAAGTGGAGATTCGGAGCGCTAAGGGGGTAATAGTGGAAAAAGGAATGTCTCCAAATATAAACTACACAGAATCATTCGGTGAAACTTCTTTCTGATCTGTGCATTCAGCTATCAGGGTTAAACCATACTTTTGATTGAGCAGATCTGAACTCTCTTTCTGTAGAAAATGCAACTGGACATTTGGAGCGCTAAGAGATTAGTAGTGGAAAAAGGAATATATTCAAATATAAACTACACAGAAGCATTCTGTGAAACTTCTTTCTGATCTGGGCATTCAGCTAACAGAGTTTAACCATACTTTTGATTGAGCAGTTTTGAAACACTCTGTCTGTAGAAAATGCAACTGGACATTCGTAGCGCTAAGTGGGTAATAGTGGAAAAAAGTATATGTTCAAATATAAACTACACAGAAGCATTGTATGAAACTTCTTTCTGTTCTGTGCATTCAACTAACAGAGTTGAACCTTACTTTTGATTGAGCCTTTCTGAAACACTCTTTCTGTAGAAACTGCAATTCGACATTCTGAGCGCTAAGAGGCCTATATTGGGAAAAATAATATCTACAAATAAAAACTACACAGAAGCATTGTGTGAAACTTATTTCTGATATGTTCATTAAGCTAACAGAGTTAAACCATACTTTTGATTGCGCAGTTCTGAACACTCTTTCTGTAGAAAATGCAAGTGGACATTCGGAGCGCTAAGAGGGTAATAGTGGAAAAAGGAATATATTCAAATATAAACTACACAGTAGCATTCTGTGAAAATTCTTTCTGTTCTGTGCATTCAACTAACAGAGTTGAACCTTACTTTTGATTGAGCCGTTCTGAAACACTCTTTCTGTAGAAACTGCAATTGGACATGCTAAGCGCTAAGAGGCCTACATTTTGAAAAAGAATATCTTCAAATAAAAACTACACAGATGCATTCTGTGATACTTATTTCTGATCTGTAAATTCAGTTAACAGAGATAAAACATATTTTTGATTTAGCAGTTATGAAACACTCTTTTTGTAGAAAATGCAAGTGGAGATTCGGAGCGCTAAGAGGGTAATAGTGGAAAAAGGAATGTCTTCAAATATAAACTACACAGAATCATTCGGTGAAACTTCTTTCTGATCTGTGCATTCAGCTAACAGAGTTAAACCATACTTTTGATTGAGCAGATCTGAACACTCTTTCTGTAGAAAATGCAACTGGACATTTGGAGCGCTAAGAGCGTAGTAGTGGAAAAAGGAATATATTCAAATATAAACTACACAGAAGCATTCTGTGAAACTTCTTTCTGATCTGAGCATTCAGCTAACAGAGTTAAACCATACTTTTGATTGAGCAGTTTTGAAACACTCTGTCTGTAGAAAATGCAACTGGACATTCGTAGCGCTAAGTGGGTAATAGTGGAAAAAAGAATATGTTCAAATATAAACTACACAGAAGCATTGTATGAAACTTCTTTCTGTTCTGTGCATTGAACTAACAGAGTTGAACCTTACTTTTGATTGAGCCGTTCTGAAACACTCTTTCTGTAGAAACTGCAATTGGACATTCTGAGCGCTAAGAGGCCTATATTGGGAAAAAGAATGTCTACAAATAAAAACTACACAGAAGAATTGTGTGAAACTTCTTTCTGTTCTGTTTTTTCAACTAAAAGAGTTGAACCTTAGTTTTGATTGAGCCGTTCTGAAACACTCTTTCTGTAGAAAATGCAAGTGGAGATTCGGAGCGCTAAGAGGGTAATAGTGGAAAAAGGAATGTCTCCAAATATAAACTACACAGAATCATTCGGTGAAACTTCTTTCTGATCTGTGCATTCAGCTAAAAGAGTTAAACCATACTTTTGATTGAGCAGATCTGAACTCTCTTTCTGTAGAAAATGCAACTGGACATTTGGAGCGCTAAGAGAGTAGTAGTGGAAAAAGGAATATATTCAAATATAAACTACACAGAAGCATTCTGTGAAACTTCTTTCTGATCTGAGCATTCAGCTAACAGAGTTAAACCATACTTTTGATTGAGCAGTTTTGAAACACTCTGTCTGTAGAAAATGCAACTGGACATTCGTAGCGCTAAGTGGGTAATAGTGGAAAAAAGAATATGTTCAAATATAAACTACACAGAAGCATTCTATGAAACTTCTTTCTGTTCTGTGCATTCAACTAACAGAGTTGAACCTTACTTTTGATTGAGCCTTTCTGAAACAATCTTTGTGTAGAAACTGCAATTCGACATTCTGAGCGCTAAGAGGCCTATATTGGGAAAAATAATATCTTCAAATAAAAAGTACACAGAAGCATTGTGTGAAACTTATTTCTGATATGTTCATTAAGCTAACAGAGTTAAACCATACTTTTGATTGCGCAGTTCTGAACACTCTTTCTGTAGAAAATGCAAGTGGACATTCGGAGCGCTAAGAGGGTAATAGTGGAAAAAGGAATATATTCAAATATAAACTACACAGTAGCATTCTGTGAAAATTCTTTCTGTTCTGTGCATTCAACTAACAGAGTTGAACCTTACTTTTGATTGAGCCGTTCTGAAACACTCTTTCTGTAGAAACTGCAATTGGACATGCTAAGCGCTAAGAGGCCTACATTGGGAAAAAGAATATCTTCAAATAAAAACTACACAGATGCATTCTGTGAAACTTATTTCTGATCTGTAAATTCAGTTAACAGAGATAAAACATATTTTTGATTGAGCAGTTATGAAACACTCTTTTTGTAGAAAATGCAAGTGGAGATTCGGAGCGCTAAGAGGGTAATAGTGGAAAAAGGAATGTCTTCAAATATCAACTACACAGAATCATTCGCTGAAACTTCTTTCTGATCTGTGCATTCAGCTAACAGAGTTAAACCATACTTTTGATTGAGCAGATCTGAACACTCTTTCTCTAGAAAATGCAACTGGACATTTGGAGCGCTAATAGCGTAGTAGTGGAAAAAGGAATATATTCAAATATAAACTACACAGAAGCATTCTGTGAAACTTTTTTCTGATCTGAGCATTCATCTAACAGAGTTAAACCATACTTTTGATTGAGCAGTTTTGAAACACTCTGTCTGTAGAAAATGCAACTGGACATTCGTAGCGCTAAGTGGGTAATAGTGGAAAAAAGAATATGTTCAAATATAAACTACACAGAAGCATTGTATGAAACTTCTTTCTGTTCTGCGCATTCAACTAACAGAGTTGAACCTTACTTTTGATTGAGCCGTTCTGAAACACTCTTTCTGTAGAAACTGCAATTTGACATTCTGAGCGCTAAGAGGCCTATATTGGGAAAAAGAATGTCTACAAATAAAAACTACACAGAAGAATTGTGTGAAACTTCTTTCTGTTCTGTTTGTTCAACTAAAAGAGTTGAACCTTAGTTTTGATTGAGCCGTTCTGAAACACTCTTTCTGTAGAAAATGCAAGTGGAGATTCGGAGCGCTAAGGGGGTAATAGTGGAAAAAGGAATGTCTCCAAATATAAACTACACAGAATCATTCTGTGAAACTTCTTTCTGATCTGTGCATTCAGCTAACAGAGTTAAACCATACTTTTGATTGAGCAGATCTGAACTCTCTTTCTGTAGAAAATGCAACTGGACATTTGGAGCGCTAAGAGCGTAGTAGTGGAAAAAGGAATATATTCAAATATAAACTACACAGAAGCATTCTGTGAAACTTCTTTCTGATCTGAGCATTCAGCTAACAGAGTTAAACCATACTTTTGATTGAGCAGTTTTGAAACACTCTGTCTGTAGAAAATGCAACTGGACATTCGTAGCGCTAAGTGGGTAATAGTGGAAAAAAGAATATGTTCAAATATAAACTACACAGAAGCATTGTATGAAACTTCTTTCTGTTCTGTGCATTCAACTAACAGAGTTGAACCTTATTTTTGATTGAGCCTTTGTGAAACACTCTTTCTGTAGAAACTGCAATTGGACATTCTGAGCGCTAAGAGGCCTATATTGGGAAAAATAATATCTTCAAATAAAAACTACACAGAAGCATTGTGTGAAACTTATTTCTGATATGTTCATTAAGCTAACACAGTTAAACCATACTTTTGATTGCGCAGTTCTGAACACTCTTTCTGTAGATAATGCAAGTGGACATTCGGAGCGCTAAGAGGGTAATAGTGGAAAAAGGAATATATTCAAATATAAACTACACAGTAGCATTCTGTGAAAATTCTTTCTGTTCTGTGCATTCAACTAACAGAGTTGAACCTTACTTTTGATTGAGCCGTTCTGAAACACTCTTTCTGTAGAAACTGCAATTGGACATGCTAAGCGCTAAGAGGCCTACATAGGGAAAAAGAATATCTTCAAATAAAAACTACACAGATGTATTCTGTGAAACTTATTTCTGATCTGTAAATTCAGTTAACAGAGATAAAACATATTTTTGATTGAGCAGTTATGAAACACTCTTTTTGTAGAAAATGCAAGTGGAGATTCGGAGCGCTAAGAGGGTAATAGTGGAAAAAGGAATGTCTTCAAATATAAACTGCACAGAATCATTCGGTGAAACTTCTTTCTGATCTGTGCATTCAGCTAACAGAGTTAAACCATACTTTTGATTGAGCAGATCTGAACACTCTTTCTGTAGAAAATGCAACTGGACATTTGGAGCGCTAAGAGCGTAGTAGTGGAAAAAGGAATATATTCAAATATAAACTACACAGAAGCCTTCTGTCAAACTTCTTTCTGATCTGAGCATTCAGCTAACAGAGTTAAACCATACTTTTGATTGAGCAGTTTTGAAACACTCTGTCTGTAGAAAATGCAACTGGACATTCGTAGCGCTAAGTGGGTAATAGTGGAAAAAAGAATATGTTCAAATATAAACTACACAGAAGCATTGTATGAAACTTCTTTCTGTTCTGTGCATTCAACTAACAGAGTTGAACCTTACTTTTGATTGAGCCTTTCTGAAACACTCTTTCTGTAGAAACTGCAATTGGACATTCTGAGCGCTAAGAGGCCTCTATTGGGAAAAATAATATCTTCAAATAAAAATTACACAGAAGCATTGTGTGAAACTTATTTCTGATATGTTCATTAAGCTAACAGAGTTAAACCATACTTTTGATTGCGCAGTTCTGAACACTCTTTCTGTAGAAAATGCAAGTGGACATTCGGAGCGCTAAGAGGGTAATAGTGGAAAAAGGAATATATTCAAATATAAACTACACAGTAGCATTCTGTGAAAATTCTTTCTGTTCTGTGCATTCAACTAACAGAGTTGAACCTTACTTTTGATTGAGCCGTTCTGAAACACTCTTTCTGTAGAAACTGCAATTGGACATGCTAAGCGCTAAGAGGCCTACATTGGGAAAAAGAATATCTTCAAATAAAAACTACACAGATGCATTCTGTGAAACTTATTTCTGATCTGTAAATTCAGTTAACAGAGATAAAACATATTTTTGATTGAGCAGTTATGAAACACTCCTTTGTAGAAAATGCAAGTGGAGATTCGGAGCGCTAAGGGCGTAGTAGTGGAAAAAGGAATATTTTCAAATATAAACTACACAGAAGCATTCTGTGAAACTTCTTTCTGATCTGAGCATTCAGCTAACAGAGTTAAACCATACTTTTGATTGAGCAGTTTTGAAACACTCTGTCTGTAGAAAATGCAACTGGACATTCGTAGCGCTAAGTGGGTAATAGTGGAAAAAAGAATATGTTCAAATATAAACTACACAGAAGCATTGTATGAAACTTCTTTCTGTTCTGTGCATTCAACTAACAGAGTTGAACCTTACTTTTGATTGAGCCGTTCTGAAACACTCTTTCTGTAGAAACTGCAATTGGACATTCTGAGCGCTAAGAGGCCTATATTGGGAAAAAGAATGTCTACAAATAAAAACTACACAGAAGAATTGTGTGAAACTACTTTCTGTTCTGTTTGTTCAACTAAAAGAGTTGAACCTTAGTTTTGATTGAGCCGTTCTGAAACACTCTTTCTGTAGAAAATGCAAGTGGAGATTCGGAGCGCTAAGAGGGTAATAGTGGAAAAAGGAATGTCTCCAAATATAAACTACACAGAATCATTCGGTGAAACTTCTTTCTGATCTGTGCATTCAGCTATCAGGGTTAAACCATACTTTTGATTGAGCAGATCTGAACTCTCTTTCTGTAGAAAATGCAACTGGACATTTGGAGCGCTAAGAGATTAGTAGTGGAAAAAGGAATATATTCAAATATAAACTACACAGAAGCATTCTGTGAAACTTCTTTCTGATCTGGGCATTCAGCTAACAGAGTTTAACCATACTTTTGATTGAGCAGTTTTGAAACACTCTGTCTGTAGAAAATGCAACTGGACATTCGTAGCGCTAAGTGGGTAATAGTGGAAAAAAGTATATGTTCAAATATAAACTACACAGAAGCATTGTATGAAACTTCTTTCTGTTCTGTGCATTCAACTAACAGAGTTGAACCTTACTTTTGATTGAGCCTTTCTGAAACACTCTTTCTGTAGAAACTGCAATTCGACATTCTGAGCGCTAAGAGGCCTATATTGGGAAAAATAATATCTACAAATAAAAACTACACAGAAGCATTGTGTGAAACTTATTTCTGATATGTTCATTAAGCTAACAGAGTTAAACCATACTTTTGATTGCGCAGTTCTGAACACTCTTTCTGTAGAAAATGCAAGTGGACATTCGGAGCGCTAAGAGGGTAATAGTGGAAAAAGGAATATATTCAACTATAAACTACACAGTAGCATTCTGTGAAAATTCTTTCTGTTCTGTGCATTCAACTAACAGAGTTGAACCTTACTTTTGATTGAGCCGTTCTGAAACACTCTTTCTGTAGAAACTGCAATTGGACATGCTAAGCGCTAAGAGGCCTACATTTTGAAAAAGAATATCTTCAAATAAAAACTACACAGATGCATTCTGTGATACTTATTTCTGATCTGTAAATTCAGTTAACAGAGATAAAACATATTTTTGATTTAGCAGTTATGAAACACTCTTTTTGTAGAAAATGCAAGTGGAGATTCGGAGCGCTAAGAGGGTAATAGTGGAAAAAGGAATGTCTTCAAATATAAACTACACAGAATCATTCGGTGAAACTTCTTTCTGATCTGTGCATTCAGCTAACAGAGTTAAACCATACTTTTGATTGAGCAGATCTGAACACTCTTTCTGTAGAAAATGCAACTGGACATTTGGAGCGCTAAGAGCGTAGTAGTGGAAAAAGGAATATATTCAAATATAAACTACACAGAAGCATTCTGTGAAACTTCTTTCTGATCTGAGCATTCAGCTAACAGAGTTAAACCATACTTTTGATTGAGCAGTTTTGAAACACTCTGTCTGTAGAAAATGCAACTGGACATTCGTAGCGCTAAGTGGGTAATAGTGGAAAAAAGAATATGTTCAAATATAAACTACACAGAAGCATTGTATGAAACTTCTTTCTGTTCTGTGCATTGAACTAACAGAGTTGAACCTTACTTTTGATTGAGCCGTTCTGAAACACTCTTTCTGTAGAAACTGCAATTGGACATTCTGAGCGCTAAGAGGCCTATATTGGGAAAAAGAATGTCTACAAATAAAAACTACACAGAAGAATTGTGTGAAACTTCTTTCTGTTCTGTTTTTTCAACTAAAAGAGTTGAACCTTAGTTTTGATTGAGCCGTTCTGAAACACTCTTTCTGTAGAAAATGCAAGTGGAGATTCGGAGCGCTAAGAGGGTAATAGTGGAAAAAGGAATGTCTCCAAATATAAACTACACAGAATCATTCGGTGAAACTTCTTTCTGATCTGTGCATTCAGCTAAAAGAGTTAAACCATACTTTTGATTGAGCAGATCTGAACTCTCTTTCTGTAGAAAATGCAACTGGACATTTGGAGCGCTAAGAGAGTAGTAGTGGAAAAAGGAATATATTCAAATATAAACTACACAGAAGCATTCTGTGAAACTTCTTTCTGATCTGAGCATTCAGCTAACAGAGTTAAACCATACTTTTGATTGAGCAGTTTTGAAACACTCTGTCTGTAGAAAATGCAACTGGACATTCGTAGCGCTAAGTGGGTAATAGTGGAAAAAAGAATATGTTCAAATATAAACTACACAGAAGCATTGTATGAAACTTCTTTCTGTTCTGTGCATTCAACTAACAGAGTTGAACCTTACTTTTGATTGAGCCTTTCTGAAACAATCTTTGTGTAGAAACTGCAATTCGACATTCTGAGCGCTAAGAGGCCTATATTGGGAAAAATAATATCTTCAAATAAAAAGTACACAGAAGCATTGTGTGAAACTTATTTCTGATATGTTCATTAAGCTAACAGAGTTAAACCATACTTTTGATTGCGCAGTTCTGAACACTCTTTCTGTAGAAAATGCAAGTGGACATTCGGAGCGCTAAGAGGGTAATAGTGGAAAAAGGAATATATTCAAATATAAACTACACAGTAGCATTCTGTGAAAATTCTTTCTCTTCTGTGCATTCAACTAACAGAGTTGAACCTTACTTTTGATTGAGCCGTTCTGAAACACTCTTTCTGTAGAAACTGCAATTGGACATGCTAAGCGCTAAGAGGCCTACATTGGGAAAAAGAATATCTTCAAATAAAAACTACACAGATGCATTCTGTGAAACTTATTTCTGATCTGTAAATTCAGTTAACAGAGATAAAACATATTTTTGATTGAGCAGTTATGAAACACTCTTTTTGTAGAAAATGCAAGTGGAGATTCGGAGCGCTAAGAGGGTAATAGTGGAAAAAGGAATGTCTTCAAATATCAACTACACAGAATCATTCGCTGAAACTTCTTTCTGATCTGTGCATTCAGCTAACAGAGTTAAACCATACTTTTGATTGAGCAGATCTGAACACTCTTTCTCTAGAAAATGCAACTGGACATTTGGAGCGCTAATAGCGTAGTAGTGGAAAAAGGAATATATTCAAATATAAACTACACAGAAGCATTCTGTGAAACTTTTTTCTGATCTGAGCATTCATCTAACAGAGTTAAACCATACTTTTGATTGAGCAGTTTTGAAACACTCTGTCTGTAGAAAATGCAACTGGACATTCGTAGCGCTAAGTGGGTAATAGTGGAAAAAAGAATATGTTCAAATATAAACTACACAGAAGCATTGTATGAAACTTCTTTCTGTTCTGCGCATTCAACTAACAGAGTTGAACCTTACTTTTGATTGAGCCGTTCTGAAACACTCTTTCTGTAGAAACTGCAATTTGACATTCTGAGCGCTAAGAGGCCTATATTGGGAAAAAGAATGTCTACAAATAAAAACTACACAGAAGAATTGTGTGAAACTTCTTTCTGTTCTGTTTGTTCAACTAAAAGAGTTGAACCTTAGTTTTGATTGAGCCGTTCTGAAACACTCTTTCTGTAGAAAATGCAAGTGGAGATTCGGAGCGCTAAGGGGGTAATTGTGGAAAAAGGAATGTCTCCAAATATAAACTACACAGAATCATTCTGTGAAACTTCTTTCTGATCTGTGCATTCAGCTAACAGAGTTAAACCATACTTTTGATTGAGCAGATCTGAACTCTCTTTCTGTAGAAAATGCAACTGGACATTTGGAGCGCTAAGAGCGTAGTAGTGGAAAAAGGAATATATTCAAATATAAACTACACAGAAGCATTCTGTGAAACTTCTTTCTGATCTGAGCATTCAGCTAACAGAGTTAAACCATACTTTTGATTGAGCAGTTTTGAAACACTCTGTCTGTAGAAAATGCAACTGGACATTCGTAGCGCTAAGTGGGTAATAGTGGAAAAAAGAATATGTTCAAATATAAACTACACAGAAGCATTGTATGAAACTTCTTTCTGTTCTGTGCATTCAACTAACAGAGTTGAACCTTATTTTTGATTGAGCCTTTGTGAAACACTCTTTCTGTAGAAACTGCAATTGGACATTCTGAGCGCTAAGAGGCCTATATTGGGAAAAATAATATCTTCAAATAAAAACTACACAGAAGCATTGTGTGAAACTTATTTCTGATATGTTCATTAAGCTAACACAGTTAAACCATACTTTTGATTGCGCAGTTCTGAACACTCTTTCTGTAGATAATGCAAGTGGACATTCGGAGCGCTAAGAGGGTAATAGTGGAAAAAGGAATATATTCAAATATAAACTACACAGTAGCATTCTGTGAAAATTCTTTCTGTTCTGTGCATTCAACTAACAGAGTTGAACCTTACTTTTGATTGAGCCGTTCTGAAACACTCTTTCTGTAGAAACTGCAATTGGACATGCTAAGCGCTAAGAGGCCTACATAGGGAAAAAGAATATCTTCAAATAAAAACTACACAGATGTATTCTGTGAAACTTATTTCTGATCTGTAAATTCAGTTAACAGAGATAAAACATATTTTTGATTGAGCAGTTATGAAACACTCTTTTTGTAGAAAATGCAAGTGGAGATTCGGAGCGCTAAGAGGGTAATAGTGGAAAAAGGAATGTCTTCAAATATAAACTGCACAGAATCATTCGGTGAAACTTCTTTCTGATCTGTGCATTCAGCTAACAGAGTTAAACCATACTTTTGATTGAGCAGATCTGAACACTCTTTCTGTAGAAAATGCAACTGGACATTTGGAGCGCTAAGAGCGTAGTAGTGGAAAAAGGAATATATTCAAATATAAACTACACAGAAGCCTTCTGTCAAACTTCTTTCTGATCTGAGCATTCAGCTAACAGAGTTAAACCATACTTTTGATTGAGCAGTTTTGAAACACTCTGTCTGTAGAAAATGCAACTGGACATTCGTAGCGCTAAGTGGGTAATAGTGGAAAAAAGAATATGTTCAAATATAAACTACACAGAAGCATTGTATGAAACTTCTTTCTGTTCTGTGCATTCAACTAACAGAGTTGAACCTTACTTTTGATTGAGCCTTTCTGAAACACTCTTTCTGTAGAAACTGCAATTGGACATTCTGAGCGCTAAGAGGCCTCTATTGGGAAAAATAATATCTTCAAATAAAAATTACACAGAAGCATTGTGTGAAACTTATTTCTGATATGTTCATTAAGCTAACAGAGTTAAACCATACTTTTGATTGCGCAGTTCTGAACACTCTTTCTGTAGAAAATGCAAGTGGACATTCGGAGCGCTAAGAGGGTAATAGTGGAAAAAGGAATATATTCAAATATAAACTACACAGTAGCATTCTGTGAAAATTCTTTCTGTTCTGTGCATTCAACTAACAGAGTTGAACCTTACTTTTGATTGAGCCGTTCTGAAACACTCTTTCTGTAGAAACTGCAATTGGACATGCTAAGCGCTAAGAGGCCTACATTGGGAAAAAGAATATCTTCAAATAAAAACTACACAGATGCATTCTGTGAAACTTATTTCTGATCTGTAAATTCAGTTAACAGAGATAAAACATATTTTTGATTGAGCAGTTATGAAACACTCCTTTGTAGAAAATGCAAGTGGAGATTCGGAGCGCTAAGGGCGTAGTAGTGGAAAAAGGAATATTTTCAAATATAAACTACACAGAAGCATTCTGTGAAACTTCTTTCTGATCTGAGCATTCAGCTAACAGAGTTAAACCATACTTTTGATTGAGCAGTTTTGAAACACTCTGTCTGTAGAAAATGCAACTGGACATTCGTAGCGCTAAGTGGGTAATAGTGGAAAAAAGAATATGTTCAAATATAAACTACACAGAAGCATTGTATGAAACTTCTTTCTGTTCTGTGCATTCAACTAACAGAGTTGAACCTTACTTTTGATTGAGCCGTTCTGAAACACTCTTTCTGTAGAAACTGCAATTGGACATTCTGAGCGCTAAGAGGCCTATATTGGGAAAAAGAATGTCTACAAATAAAAACTACACAGAAGAATTGTGTGAAACTACTTTCTGTTCTGTTTGTTCAACTAAAAGAGTTGAACCTTAGTTTTGATTGAGCCGTTCTGAAACACTCTTTCTGTAGAAAATGCAAGTGGAGATTCGGAGCGCTAAGAGGGTAATAGTGGAAAAAGGAATGTCTCCAAATATAAACTACACAGAATCATTCGGTGAAACTTCTTTCTGATCTGTGCATTCAGCTATCAGGGTTAAACCATACTTTTGATTGAGCAGATCTGAACTCTCTTTCTGTAGAAAATGCAACTGGACATTTGGAGCGCTAAGAGATTAGTAGTGGAAAAAGGAATATATTCAAATATAAACTACACAGAAGCATTCTGTGAAACTTCTTTCTGATCTGGGCATTCAGCTAACAGAGTTTAACCATACTTTTGATTGAGCAGTTTTGAAACACTCTGTCTGTAGAAAATGCAACTGGACATTCGTAGCGCTAAGTGGGTAATAGTGGAAAAAAGTATATGTTCAAATATAAACTACACAGAAGCATTGTATGAAACTTCTTTCTGTTCTGTGCATTCAACTAACAGAGTTGAACCTTACTTTTGATTGAGCCTTTCTGAAACACTCTTTCTGTAGAAACTGCAATTCGACATTCTGAGCGCTAAGAGGCCTATATTGGGAAAAATAATATCTACAAATAAAAACTACACAGAAGCATTGTGTGAAACTTATTTCTGATATGTTCATTAAGCTAACAGAGTTAAACCATACTTTTGATTGCGCAGTTCTGAACACTCTTTCTGTAGAAAATGCAAGTGGACATTCGGAGCGCTAAGAGGGTAATAGTGGAAAAAGGAATATATTCAAATATAAACTACACAGTAGCATTCTGTGAAAATTCTTTCTGTTCTGTGCATTCAACTAACAGAGTTGAACCTTACTTTTGATTGAGCCGTTCTGAAACACTCTTTCTGTAGAAACTGCAATTGGACATGCTAAGCGCTAAGAGGCCTACATTTTGAAAAAGAATATCTTCAAATAAAAACTACACAGATGCATTCTGTGATACTTATTTCTGATCTGTAAATTCAGTTAACAGAGATAAAACATATTTTTGATTTAGCAGTTATGAAACACTCTTTTTGTAGAAAATGCAAGTGGAGATTCGGAGCGCTAAGAGGGTAATAGTGGAAAAAGGAATGTCTTCAAATATAAACTACACAGAATCATTCGGTGAAACTTCTTTCTGATCTGTGCATTCAGCTAACAGAGTTAAACCATACTTTTGATTGAGCAGATCTGAACACTCTTTCTGTAGAAAATGCAACTGGACATTTGGAGCGCTAAGAGCGTAGTAGTGGAAAAAGGAATATATTCAAATATAAACTACACAGAAGCATTCTGTGAAACTTCTTTCTGATCTGAGCATTCAGCTAACAGAGTTAAACCATACTTTTGATTGAGCAGTTTTGAAACACTCTGTCTGTAGAAAATGCAACTGGACATTCGTAGCGCTAAGTGGGTAATAGTGGAAAAAAGAATATGTTCAAATATAAACTACACAGAAGCATTGTATGAAACTTCTTTCTGTTCTGTGCATTGAACTAACAGAGTTGAACCTTACTTTTGATTGAGCCGTTCTGAAACACTCTTTCTGTAGAAACTGCAATTGGACATTCTGAGCGCTAAGAGGCCTATATTGGGAAAAAGAATGTCTACAAATAAAAACTACACAGAAGAATTGTGTGAAACTTCTTTCTGTTCTGTTTTTTCAACTAAAAGAGTTGAACCTTAGTTTTGATTGAGCCGTTCTGAAACACTCTTTCTGTAGAAAATGCAAGTGGAGATTCGGAGCGCTAAGAGGGTAATAGTGGAAAAAGGAATGTCTCCAAATATAAACTACACAGAATCATTCGGTGAAACTTCTTTCTGATCTGTGCATTCAGCTAAAAGAGTTAAACCATACTTTTGATTGAGCAGATCTGAACTCTCTTTCTGTAGAAAATGCAACTGGACATTTGGAGCGCTAAGAGAGTAGTAGTGGAAAAAGGAATATATTCAAATATAAACTACACAGAAGCATTCTGTGAAACTTCTTTCTGATCTGAGCATTCAGCTAACAGAGTTAAACCATACTTTTGATTGAGCAGTTTTGAAACACTCTGTCTGTAGAAAATGCAACTGGACATTCGTAGCGCTAAGTGGGTAATAGTGGAAAAAAGAATATGTTCAAATATAAACTACACAGAAGCATTGTATGAAACTTCTTTCTGTTCTGTGCATTCAACTAACAGAGTTGAACCTTACTTTTGATTGAGCCTTTCTGAAACAATCTTTGTGTAGAAACTGCAATTCGACATTCTGAGCGCTAAGAGGCCTATATTGGGAAAAATAATATCTTCAAATAAAAAGTACACAGAAGCATTGTGTGAAACTTATTTCTGATATGTTCATTAAGCTAACAGAGTTAAACCATACTTTTGATTGCGCAGTTCTGAACACTCTTTCTGTAGAAAATGCAAGTGGACATTCGGAGCGCTAAGAGGGTAATAGTGGAAAAAGGAATATATTCAAATATAAACTACACAGTAGCATTCTGTGAAAATTCTTTCTGTTCTGTGCATTCAACTAACAGAGTTGAACCTTACTTTTGATTGAGCCGTTCTGAAACACTCTTTCTGTAGAAACTGCAATTGGACATGCTAAGCGCTAAGAGGCCTACATTGGGAAAAAGAATATCTTCAAATAAAAACTACACAGATGCATTCTGTGAAACTTATTTCTGATCTGTAAATTCAGTTAACAGAGATAAAACATATTTTTGATTGAGCAGTTATGAAACACTCTTTTTGTAGAAAATGCAAGTGGAGATTCGGAGCGCTAAGAGGGTAATAGTGGAAAAAGGAATGTCTTCAAATATCAACTACACAGAATCATTCGCTGAAACTTCTTTCTGATCTGTGCATTCAGCTAACAGAGTTAAACCATACTTTTGATTGAGCAGATCTGAACACTCTTTCTCTAGAAAATGCAACTGGACATTTGGAGCGCTAATAGCGTAGTAGTGGAAAAAGGAATATATTCAAATATAAACTACACAGAAGCATTCTGTGAAACTTTTTTCTGATCTGAGCATTCATCTAACAGAGTTAAACCATACTTTTGATTGAGCAGTTTTGAAACACTCTGTCTGTAGAAAATGCAACTGGACATTCGTAGCGCTAAGTGGGTAATAGTGGAAAAAAGAATATGTTCAAATATAAACTACACAGAAGCATTGTATGAAACTTCTTTCTGTTCTGCGCATTCAACTAACAGAGTTGAACCTTACTTTTGATTGAGCCGTTCTGAAACACTCTTTCTGTAGAAACTGCAATTTGACATTCTGAGCGCTAAGAGGCCTATATTGGGAAAAAGAATGTCTACAAATAAAAACTACACAGAAGAATTGTGTGAAACTTCTTTCTGTTCTGTTTGTTCAACTAAAAGAGTTGAACCTTAGTTTTGATTGAGCCGTTCTGAAACACTCTTTCTGTAGAAAATGCAAGTGGAGATTCGGAGCGCTAAGGGGGTAATAGTGGAAAAAGGAATGTCTCCAAATATAAACTACACAGAATCATTCTGTGAAACTTCTTTCTGATCTGTGCATTCAGCTAACAGAGTTAAACCATACTTTTGATTGAGCAGATCTGAACTCTCTTTCTGTAGAAAATGCAACTGGACATTTGGAGCGCTAAGAGCGTAGTAGTGGAAAAAGGAATATATTCAAATATAAACTACACAGAAGCATTCTGTGAAACTTCTTTCTGATCTGAGCATTCAGCTAACAGAGTTAAACCATACTTTTGATTGAGCAGTTTTGAAACACTCTGTCTGTAGAAAATGCAACTGGACATTCGTAGCGCTAAGTGGGTAATAGTGGAAAAAAGAATATGTTCAAATATAAACTACACAGAAGCATTGTATGAAACTTCTTTCTGTTCTGTGCATTCAACTAACAGAGTTGAACCTTATTTTTGATTGAGCCTTTGTGAAACACTCTTTCTGTAGAAACTGCAATTGGACATTCTGAGCGCTAAGAGGCCTATATTGGGAAAAATAATATCTTCAAATAAAAACTACACAGAAGCATTGTGTGAAACTTATTTCTGATATGTTCATTAAGCTAACACAGTTAAACCATACTTTTGATTGCGCAGTTCTGAACACTCTTTCTGTAGATAATGCAAGTGGACATTCGGAGCGCTAAGAGGGTAATAGTGGAAAAAGGAATATATTCAAATATAAACTACACAGTAGCATTCTGTGAAAATTCTTTCTGTTCTGTGCATTCAACTAACAGAGTTGAACCTTACTTTTGATTGAGCCGTTCTGAAACACTCTTTCTGTAGAAACTGCAATTGGACATGCTAAGCGCTAAGAGGCCTACATAGGGAAAAAGAATATCTTCAAATAAAAACTACACAGATGTATTCTGTGAAACTTATTTCTGATCTGTAAATTCAGTTAACAGAGATAAAACATATTTTTGATTGAGCAGTTATGAAACACTCTTTTTGTAGAAAATGCAAGTGGAGATTCGGAGCGCTAAGAGGGTAATAGTGGAAAAAGGAATGTCTTCAAATATAAACTGCACAGAATCATTCGGTGAAACTTCTTTCTGATCTGTGCATTCAGCTAACAGAGTTAAACCATACTTTTGATTGAGCAGTTTTGAAACACTCTGTCTGTAGAAAATGCAACTGGACATTCGTAGCGCTAAGTGGGTAATAGTGGAAAAAGGAATATATTCAAATATAAACTACACAGTAGCATTCTGTGAAAATTCTTTCTGTTCTGTGCATTCAACTAACAGAGTTGAACCTTACTTTTGATTGAGCCGTTCTGAAACACTCTTTCTGTAGAAACTGCAATTGGACATGCTAAGCGCTAAGAGGCCTACATTGGGAAAAAGAATATCTTCAAATAAAAACTACACAGATGCATTCTGTGAAACTTATTTCTGATCTGTAAATTCAGTTAACAGAGATAAAACATATTTTTGATTGAGCAGTTATGAAACACTCCTTTGTAGAAAATGCAAGTGGAGATTCGGAGCGCTAAGGGCGTAGTAGTGGAAAAAGGAATATTTTCAAATATAAACTACACAGAAGCATTCTGTGAAACTTCTTTCTGATCTGAGCATTCAGCTAACAGAGTTAAACCATACTTTTGATTGAGCAGTTTTGAAACACTCTGTCTGTAGAAAATGCAACTGGACATTCGTAGCGCTAAGTGGGTAATAGTGGAAAAAAGAATATGTTCAAATATAAACTACACAGAAGCATTGTATGAAACTTCTTTCTGTTCTGTGCATTCAACTAACAGAGTTGAACCTTACTTTTGATTGAGCCGTTCTGAAACACTCTTTCTGTAGAAACTGCAATTGGACATTCTGAGCGCTAAGAGGCCTATATTGGGAAAAAGAATGTCTACAAATAAAAACTACACAGAAGAATTGTGTGAAACTACTTTCTGTTCTGTTTGTTCAACTAAAAGAGTTGAACCTTAGTTTTGATTGAGCCGTTCTGAAACACTCTTTCTGTAGAAAATGCAAGTGGAGATTCGGAGCGCTAAGAGGGTAATAGTGGAAAAAGGAATGTCTCCAAATATAAACTACACAGAATCATTCGGTGAAACTTCTTTCTGATCTGTGCATTCAGCTATCAGGGTTAAACCATACTTTTGATTGAGCAGATCTGAACTCTCTTTCTGTAGAAAATGCAACTGGACATTTGGAGCGCTAAGAGATTAGTAGTGGAAAAAGGAATATATTCAAATATAAACTACACAGAAGCATTCTGTGAAACTTCTTTCTGATCTGGGCATTCAGCTAACAGAGTTTAACCATACTTTTGATTGAGCAGTTTTGAAACACTCTGTCTGTAGAAAATGCAACTGGACATTCGTAGCGCTAAGTGGGTAATAGTGGAAAAAAGTATATGTTCAAATATAAACTACACAGAAGCATTGTATGAAACTTCTTTCTGTTCTGTGCATTCAACTAACAGAGTTGAACCTTACTTTTGATTGAGCCTTTCTGAAACACTCTTTCTGTAGAAACTGCAATTCGACATTCTGAGCGCTAAGAGGCCTATATTGGGAAAAATAATATCTACAAATAAAAACTACACAGAAGCATTGTGTGAAACTTATTTCTGATATGTTCATTAAGCTAACAGAGTTAAACCATACTTTTGATTGCGCAGTTCTGAACACTCTTTCTGTAGAAAATGCAAGTGGACATTCGGAGCGCTAAGAGGGTAATAGTGGAAAAAGGAATATATTCAAATATAAACTACACAGTAGCATTCTGTGAAAATTCTTTCTGTTCTGTGCATTCAACTAACAGAGTTGAACCTTACTTTTGATTGAGCCGTTCTGAAACACTCTTTCTGTAGAAACTGCAATTGGACATGCTAAGCGCTAAGAGGCCTACATTTTGAAAAAGAATATCTTCAAATAAAAACTACACAGATGCATTCTGTGATACTTATTTCTGATCTGTAAATTCAGTTAACAGAGATAAAACATATTTTTGATTTAGCAGTTATGAAACACTCTTTTTGTAGAAAATGCAAGTGGAGATTCGGAGCGCTAAGAGGGTAATAGTGGAAAAAGGAATGTCTTCAAATATAAACTACACAGAATCATTCGGTGAAACTTCTTTCTGATCTGTGCATTCAGCTAACAGAGTTAAACCATACTTTTGATTGAGCAGATCTGAACACTCTTTCTGTAGAAAATGCAACTGGACATTTGGAGCGCTAAGAGCGTAGTAGTGGAAAAAGGAATATATTCAAATATAAACTACACAGAAGCATTCTGTGAAACTTCTTTCTGATCTGAGCATTCAGCTAACAGAGTTAAACCATACTTTTGATTGAGCAGTTTTGAAACACTCTGTCTGTAGAAAATGCAACTGGACATTCGTAGCGCTAAGTGGGTAATAGTGGAAAAAAGAATATGTTCAAATATAAACTACACAGAAGCATTGTATGAAACTTCTTTCTGTTCTGTGCATTGAACTAACAGAGTTGAACCTTACTTTTGATTGAGCCGTTCTGAAACACTCTTTCTGTAGAAACTGCAATTGGACATTCTGAGCGCTAAGAGGCCTATATTGGGAAAAAGAATGTCTACAAATAAAAACTACACAGAAGAATTGTGTGAAACTTCTTTCTGTTCTGTTTTTTCAACTAAAAGAGTTGAACCTTAGTTTTGATTGAGCCGTTCTGAAACACTCTTTCTGTAGAAAATGCAAGTGGAGATTCGGAGCGCTAAGAGGGTAATAGTGGAAAAAGGAATGTCTCCAAATATAAACTACACAGAATCATTCGGTGAAACTTCTTTCTGATCTGTGCATTCAGCTAAAAGAGTTAAACCATACTTTTGATTGAGCAGATCTGAACTCTCTTTCTGTAGAAAATGCAACTGGACATTTGGAGCGCTAAGAGAGTAGTAGTGGAAAAAGGAATATATTCAAATATAAACTACACAGAAGCATTCTGTGAAACTTCTTTCTGATCTGAGCATTCAGCTAACAGAGTTAAACCATACTTTTGATTGAGCAGTTTTGAAACACTCTGTCTGTAGAAAATGCAACTGGACATTCGTAGCGCTAAGTGGGTAATAGTGGAAAAAAGAATATGTTCAAATATAAACTACACAGAAGCATTGTATGAAACTTCTTTCTGTTCTGTGCATTCAACTAACAGAGTTGAACCTTACTTTTGATTGAGCCTTTCTGAAACAATCTTTGTGTAGAAACTGCAATTCGACATTCTGAGCGCTAAGAGGCCTATATTGGGAAAAATAATATCTTCAAATAAAAACTACACAGAAGAATTGTGTGAAACTTATTTCTGATATGTTCATTAAGCTAACAGAGTTAAACCATACTTTTGATTGCGCAGTTCTGAACACTCTTTCTGTAGAAAATGCAAGTGGACATTCGGAGCGCTAAGAGGGTAATAGTGGAAAAAGGAATATATTCAAATATAAACTACACAGTAGCATTCTGTGAAAATTCTTTCTGTTCTGTGCATTCAACTAACAGAGTTGAACCTTACTTTTGATTGAGCCGTTCTGAAACACTCTTTCTGTAGAAACTGCAATTGGACATGCTCAGCGCTAAGAGGCCTACATTGGGAAAAAGAATATCTTCAAATAAAAACTACACAGATGCATTCTGTGAAACTTATTTCTGATCTGTAAATTCAGTTAACAGAGATAAAACATATTTTTGACTGAGCAGTTATGAAACACTCTTTTTGTAGAAAATGCAAGTGGAGATTCGGAGCGCTAAGAGGGTAATAGTGGAAAAAGGAATGTCTTCAAATATAAAATACACAGAATCATTCGGTGAAACTTCTTTCTGATCTGTGCATTCAGCTAACAGAGTTAAACCATAGTTTTGATTGAGCAGATCTTAACACTCTTTCTCTAGAAAATGCAACTGGACATTTGGAGCGCTAAGAGCGTAGTAGTGGAAAAAGGAATATATTCAAATATAAACTACACAGAAGCATTCTGTAAAACTTTTTTCTGATCTGAGCATTCATCTAACAGAGTTAAACCATACTTTTGATTGAGCAATTTTGAAACACTCTGTCTGTAGAAAATGCAACTGGACATTCGTAGAGCTAAGTGGGTAATAGTGGAAAAAAGAATATGTTCAAATATAAACTACACAGAAGCATTGTATGAAACTTCTTTCTGTTCTGTGCATTCAACTAACAGAGTTGAACCTTACTTTTGATTGAGCCTTTCTGAAACACTCTTTCTGTAGAAACTGCAATTGGACATTCTGAGCACTAAGAGGCCTATATTGGGAAAAAGAATGTCTACAAACAAAAACTACACAGAAGAATTGTGTGAAACTTCTTTCTGTTCTGTTTGTTCAACTAAAAGAGTTGAACCTTAGTTTTGATTGAGCCGTTCTGAAACACTCTTTCTGTAGAAAATGCAAGTGGAGATTCGGAGCGCTAACGGGGTAATAGTGGAAAAAGGAATGTCTCCAAATATAAACTACACAGAATCATTCTGTGAAACTTCTTTCTGATCTGTGCATTCAGCTAACAGAGTTAAACCATACTTTTGATTGAGCAGATCTGAACTCTCTTTCTGTAGAAAATGCAACTGGACATTTGGAGCGCTAAGAGAGTAGTAGTGGAAAAAGGAATATATTCAAATATAAACTGCACAGAAGGATTCTGTGAAACTTCTTTCTGATCTGAGCATTCAGCTAACAGAGTTAAACCATACTTTTGATTGAGCAGTTTTGAAACACTCTGTCTGTAGAAAATGCAACTAGACATTCGTAGCGCTAAGTGGGTAATAGTGGAAAAAAGAATATGTTCAAATATAAACTACACAGAAGCAGTGTATGAAACTTCTTTCTGTTCTGTGCATTCAACTAACAGAGTTGAACCTTACTTTTGATTGAGCCTTTCTGAAACACTCTTTCTGTAGAAACTGCAATTGGACATTCTGAGCGCTAAGAGACCTCTATTGGGAAAAATAATATCTTCAAATAAAAACTACACAGAAGCATTGTGTGAAACTTATTTCTGATATGTTCATTAAGCTAACAGAGTTAAACCATACTTTTGATTGCGCAGTTCTGAACACTCTTTCTGTAGAAAATGCAAGTGGACATTCACAGCGCTAAGAGGGTAATAGTGGAAAAAGGAATATATTCAAATATAAACTACACAGTAGCATTCTGTGAAAATTCTTTCTGTTCTGTGCATTCAACTAACAGAGTTGAACCTTACTTTTGATTGAGCCGTTCTGAAACACTCTTTCTGTAGAAACTGCAATTGGACATGCTAAGCGCTAAGAGGCCTACATTGGGAAAAAGAATATCTTCAAATAAAAACTACACAGATGCATTCTGTGAAACTAATTTCTGATCTGTAAATTCAGTTAACAGAGATAAAACATATTTTTGATTGAGCAGTTATGAAACACTCTTTTTGTAGAAAATGCAAGTGGAGATTCGGAGCGCTAAGAGGGTAATAGTGGATAAAGGAATGTCTTCAAATATAAACTACACAGAATCATTCGGTGAAACTTCTTTCTGATCTGTGCATTCAGCTAACAGAGTTAAACCATACTTTTGATTGAGCAGATCTGAACACTCTTTCTCTAGAAAATGCAACTGGACATTTGGAGCGCTAATAGCGTAGTAGTGGAAAAAGGAATATATTCAAATATAAACTACACAGAAGCATTCTGTGAAACTTTTTTCTGATCTGAGCATTCATATAACAGAGTTAAACCATACTTTTGATTGAGCAGTTTTGAAACTCTCTGTCTGTAGAAAATGCAACTGGACATTCGTAGCGCTAAGTGGGTAATAGTGGAAAAAAGAATATGTTCAAATATAAACTACACAGAAGCATTGTATGAAACTTCTTTCTGTTCTGTGCATTCAACTAACAGAGTTGAACCTTACTTTTGATTGAGCCTTTCTGAAACACTCTTTCTGTAGAAAATGCAAGTGGAGATTCGGAGCGCTAAGAGGGTAATAGTGGAAATAGGAATGTCTCCAAATATAAACTACACAGAATCATTCTGTGAAACTTCTTTCTGATCTGTGCATTCAGCTAACAGAGTTAAACCATACTTTTGATTGAGCAGATCTGAACTCTCTTTCTGTAGAAAATGCAACTGGACATTTGGAGCGCTAAGAGAGTAGTAGTGGAAAAAGGAATATATTCAAATATAAACTACACAGAAGGATTCTGTGAAACTTCTTTCTGATCTGAGAATTCAGCTAACAGAGTTAAACCATACTTTTGATTGAGCAGTTTTGAAACACTCTGTCTGTAGGAAATGCAACTGGACATTCGTAGCGCTAAGTGGGTAATAGTGGAAAAAAGAATATTTTCAAATATAAACTACACAGAAGCAGTGTATGAAACTTCTTTCTGTTCTGTGCATTCAACTAACAGAGTTGAACCTTACTTTTGATTGAGCCTTTCTGAAACACTCTTTCTGTAGAAACTGCAATTGGACATTCTGAGCGCTAAGAGGCCTCTATTGGGAAAAATAATATCTTCAAATAAAAACTACACAGAAGCATTGTGTGAAACTTCTTTCTGATATGTTCATTAAGCTAACAGAGTTAAACCATACTTTTGATTGCGCAGTTCTGAACACTCTTTCGGTAGAAAATGCAAGTGGACATTCGGAGCGCTAAGAGGGTAATAGTGGAAAAAGGGATATATTCAAATATAAACTACACAGTAGCATTCTGTGAAAATTCTTTCTGTTCTGTGCATTCAACTAACAGAGTTGAACCTTACTTTTGATTGAGCCGTTCTGAAACACTCTTTCTGTAGAAACTGCAATTGGACATGCTAAGCGCTAAGAGGCCTACATTGGGAAAAAGAATATCTTCAAATAAAAACTACACAGATGCATTCTGTGAAACTTATTTCTGATCTGTAAATTCAGTTAACAGAGATAAAACATATTTTTGATTGAGCAGTTATGAAACACTCTTTTTGTAGAAAATGCAAGTGGAGATTCGGAGCGCTAAGAGGGTAATAGTGGAAAAAGGAATATCTTCAAATATAAACTACACAGAATCATTCGGTGAAACTTCTTTCTGATCTGTGCATTCAGCTAACAGAGTTAAACCATACTTTTGATTGAGCAGATCTGAACACTCTTTCTGTAGAAAATGCAACTGGACATTTTGAGCGCTAAGAGCGTAGTAGTGGAAAAAGGAATATATTCAAATATAAACTACACAGAAGCATTCTGTGAAACTTCTTTCTGATCTGAGCATTCAGCTAACAGAGTTAAACCATACTTTTGATTGAGCAGTTTTGAAACACTCTGTCTGTAGATAATGCAACTTGACATTTGTAGCGCTAAGTGGGTAATAGTGGAAAAAAGAATATGTTCAAATATAAACTACACAGAAGCATTGTATGAAACTTCTTTCTGTTCTGTGCATTCAACTAACAGAGTTGAACCTTACTTTTGATTGAGCCGTTCTGAAACACTCTTTCTGTAGAAACTGCAATTGGACATTCTGAGCGCTAAGAGGCCTATATTGGGAAAAAGAATGTCTACAAATAAAAACTACACAGAAGAATTGTGTGAAACTTCTTTCTGTTCTGTTTGTTCAACTAAAAGAGTTGAACCTTAGTTTTGATTGAGCCGTTCTGAAACACACTTTCTGTAGAAAATGCAAGTGGAGATTCGGAGCGCTAAGAAGGTAATAGTGGAAAAAGGAATGTCTCCAAATATAAACTACACAGAATCATTCTGTGAAACTTCTTTCTGATCTGTGCATTCAGCTAACAGAGTTAAACCATACTTTTGATGGAGCAGTTTTGAAACACTCTGTCTGTAGAAAATGCAACTGGACATTCGTAGCGCTAAGTGGGTAATAGTGGAAAAAAGAATATGTTCAAATATAAACTACACAGAAGCAGTGTATGAAACTTCTTTCTGTTCTGTGCATTCAACTAACAGAGTTGAACCTTACTTTTGATTGAGCCTTTCTGAAACACTCTTTCTGTAGAAACTGCAATTGGACATTCTGAGCGCTAAGAGGCCTCTATTGGGAAAAATAATATCTTCAAATAAAAACTACACAGAAGCATTGTGTGAAACTTCTTTCTGATACGTTCATTAAGCTAACAGAGTTAAACCATACTTTTGATTGCGCAGTTCTGAGCACTCTTTCGGTAGAAAATGCAAGTGGACATTCGGAGCGCTAAGAGGGTAATAGTGGAAAAAGGAATATATTCAAATATAAACTACACAGTAGCATTCTGTGAAAATTCTTTCTGTTCTGTGCATTCAACTAACAGAGTTGAACCTTACTTTTGATTGAGCCGTTCTGAAACACTTTCTGTAGAAACTGCAATTGGACATGCTAAGCGCTAAGAGGCCTACATTGGGAAAAAGAATATCTTCAAATATAAACTACACAGATGCATTCTGTGAAACTTATTTCTGATCTGTAAATTCAGTTAACAGAGATAAAACATATTTTTGAATGAGCAGTTATGAAACACTCTTTTTGTAGAAAATGCAAGTGGAGATTCGGAGCGCTAAGAGGGTAATAGTGGAAAAAGGAATGTCTTCAAATATAAACTACACAGAATCATTCGGTGAAACTACTTTCTGATCTGTGCATTCAGCTAACAGAGTTAAACCATACTTTTGATTGAGCAGATCTGAACTCTCTTTCTGTAGAAAATGCAACTGGACATTTGGAGCGCTAAGAGAGTAGTAGTGGAAAAAGGAATATATTCAAATATAAACTACACAGAAGGATTCTGTGAAACTTCTTTCTGATCTGAGCATTCAGCTAACAGAGTTAAACCATACTTTTGATTGAGCAGTTTTGAAACACTCTGTCTGTAGAAAATGCAACTGGACATTCGTAGCGCTAAGTGGGTAATAGTGGAAAAAAGAATATGTTCAAATATAAACTACACAGAAGCAGTGTATGAAACTTCTTTCTGTTCTGTGCATTCAACTAACAGAGTTGAACCTTACTTTTGATTGAGCCTTTCTGAAACACTCTTTCTGTAGAAACTGCAATTGGACATTCTGAGCGCTAAGACGCCTCTATTGGGAAAAATAATATCTTCAAATAAAAACTACACAGAAGCATTGTGTGAAACTTCTTTCTGATATGTTCATTAAGCTAACAGAGTTAAACCATACTTTTGATTGCGCAGTTTTGAAACACTCTTTTTGTAGAAAATGCAAGTGGAGATTCGGAGCGCTAAGAGGGTAATAGTGGAAAAAGGAATGTCTTCAAATATAAACTACACAGAATCATTCGGTGAAACTTCTTTCTGATCTGTGCATTCAGCTAACAGAGTTAAACCATACTTTTGATTGAGGAGATCTGAACACTCTTTCTGTAGAAAATGCAACTGGACATTTGGAGCGCTAAGAGCGTAGTAGTGGAAAAAGGAATATATTCAAATATAAACTACACAGAAGCATTCTGTGAAACTTTTTTCTGATCTGAGCATTCAGCTAACAGAGTTAAACCATACTTTTGATTGAGCAGATCTGAACACTCTTTCTGTAGAAAATGCAACTGGACATTTGGAGCGCTAAGAGCGTAGTAGTGGAAAAAGGAATATATTCAAATATAAACTACACAGAAGCATTCTGTGAAACTTCTTTCTGATCTGAGCATTCAGCTAACAGAGTTAAACCATACTTTTGATTGAGCAGTTTTGAAACACTCTGTCTGTAGAAAATGCAACTTGACATTCGGAGCGCTAAGTGGGTAATAGTGGAAAAAAGAATATGTTCAAATATAAACTACACAGAAGCATTGTATGAAACTTCTTTCTGTTCTGTGCATTCAACTAACAGAGTTGAACCTTACTTTTGATTGAGCCGTTCTGAAACACTCTTTCTGTAGAAACTGCAATTGGACATTCTGAGCGCTAAGAGGCCTATATTGGGAAAAAGAATGTCTACAAATAAAAACTACACAGAAGAATTGTGTGAAACGTCTTTCTGTTCTGTTTGTTCAACTAAAAGAGTTGAACCTTAGTTTTGATTGAGCCGTTCTGAAACACTCTTTCTGTAGAAAATGCAAGTGGAGATTCGGAGCGCTAAGAGGGTAATAGTCGAAAAAGGAATGTCTCCAAATATAAACTACACAGAATCATTCTGTGAAACTTCTTTCTGATCTGTGCATTCAGCTAACAGAGTTAAACCATACTTTTGATTGAGCAGATCTGAACTCTCTTTCTGTAGAAAATGCAACTGGACATTTGGAGCGCTAAGAGTGTAGTAGTGGAAAAAGGAATATATTCAAATATAAACTACACAGAAGGATTCTGTGAAACTTCTTTCTGATCTGAGCATTCAGCTAACAGAGTTAAACCATACTTTTGATTGAGCAGTTTTGAAACACTCTGTCTGTAGAAAATGCAACTGGACATTCGTAGCGCTAAGTGGGTAATAGTGGAAAAAAGAATATGTTCAAATATAAACTACACAGAAGCAGTGTATGAAACTTCTTTCTGTTCTGTGCATTCAACTAACAGAGTTGAACCTTACTTTTGATTGAGCCTTTCTGAAACACTCTTTCTGTAGAAACTGCAATTGGACATTCTGAGCGCTAAGACGCCTCTATTGGGAAATATAATATCTTCAAATAAAAACTACACAGAAGCATTGTGTGAAACTTCTTTCTGATATGTTCATTAAGCTAACAGAGTTAAACCATACTTTTGATTGCGCAGTTTTGAAACACTCTTTTTGTAGAAAATGCAAGTGGAGATTCGGAGCTCTAAGAGGGTAATAGTGGAAAAAGGAATGTCTTCAAATATAAACTACACAGAATCATTCGGTGAAAGTTCTTTCTGATCTGTGCATTCAGCTAACAGAGTTAAACCATACTTTTGATTGAGGAGATCTGAACACTCTTTCTGTAGAAAATGCAACTGGACATTTGGAGCGCTAAGAGCGTAGTAGTGGAAAAAGGAATATATTCAAATATAAACTACACAGAAGCATTCTGTGAAACTTTTTTCTGATCTGAGCATTCAGCTAACAGAGTTAAACCATACTTTTGATTGAGCAGATCTGAACACTCTTTCTGTAGAAAATGCAACTGGACATTTGGAGCGCTAAGAGCGTAGTAGTGGAAAAAGGAATATATTCAAATATAAACTACACAGAAGCATTCTGTGAAACTTCTTTCTGATCTGAGCATTCAGCTAACGGAGTTAAACCATACTTTTGATTGAGCAGTTTTGAAACACTCTGTCTGTAGAAAATGCAACTTGACATTCGTAGCGCTAAGTGGGTAATAGTGGAAAAAAGAATATGTTCAAATATAAACTACACAGAAGCATTGTATGAAACTTCTTTCTGTTCTGTGCATTCAACTAACAGAGTTGAACCTTACTTTTGATTGAGCCGTTCTGAAACACTCTTTCTGTAGAAACTGCAATTGGACATTCTGAGCGCTAAGAGGCCTATATTGGGAAAAAGAATGTCTACAAATAAAAACTACACAGAAGAATTGTGTGAAACTTCTTTCTGTTCTGTTTGTTCAACTAAAAGAGTTGAACCTTAGTTTTGATTGAGCCGTTCTGAAACACTCTTTCTGTAGAAAATGCAAGTGGAGATTCGGAGCGCTAAGAGGGTAATAGTCGAAAAAGGAATGTCTCCAAATATAAACTACACAGAATCATTCTGTGAAACTTCTTTCTGATCTGTGCATTCAGCTAACAGAGTTAAACCATACTTTTGATTGAGCAGATCTGAACACTCTTTCGGTAGAAAATGCAACTGGACATTTGGAGCGCTAAGAGAGTAGTAGTGGAAAAAGGAATATATTCAAATATAAACTACACAGAAGCATTCTGTGAAACTTCTTTCTGATCTGAGCATTCAGCTAACAGAGTTAAACCATACTTTTGATTGAGCAGTTTTGAAACACTCTGTCTGTAGAAAATGCAACTGGACATTCGTGGCGCTAAGTGGGTAATAGTGGAAAAAAGAATATGTTCAAATATAAACTACACAGAAGCATTGTATGAAACTTCTTTCTGTTCTGTGCATTCAACTAACAGAGTTGAACCTTACTTTTGATTGAGCCTTTCTGAAACACTCTTTCTGTAGAAACAGCAATTAGACATTCTGAGCGCTAAGAGGCCTCTATTGGGAAAAATAATATCTTCAAATAAAAACTACACAGAAGCATTGTGTGAAACTTATTTCTGATATGTTCATTAAGCTAACAGAGTTAAATCATACTTTTGATTGCGCAGTTCTGAACACTCTTTCTGTAGAAAATGCAAGTGGACATTCGGAGCGCTAAGAGGGTAATAGTGGAAAAAGAATATATTCAAATATAAACTACACAGTAGCATTCTGTGAAAATTCTTTCTGTTCTGTGCATTCAACTAACAGAGTTGAACCTTACTTTTGATTGAGCCGTTCTGAAACACTCTTTCTGTAGAAACTGCAATTGGACATGCTAAGCGCTAAGAGGCCTACATTGGGAAAAAGAATATCTTCAAATAAAAACTACACAGATGCATTCTGTGAAACTTATTTCTGATCTGTAAATTCAGTTAACAGAGATAAAACATATTTTTGAATGAGCAGTTATGAAACACTCTTTTTGTAGAAAATGCAAGTGGAGTTTCGGAGCGCTAAGTGGGTAATAGTGGAAAAAGGAATGTCTTCAAATATAAACTACACAGAATCATTCGGTGAAACTTCTTTCTGATCTGTGCATTCAGCTAACAGAGTTAAACCATACTTTTGATTGAGCAGTTTTGAAACACTCTGTCTGTAGAAAATGCAACTGGACATTCGTAGCGCTAAGTGGGTAATAGTGGAAAAAAGAATATGTTCAAATATAAACTACACAGATGCATTGTATGAAACTTCTTTCTGTTCTGTGCATTCAACTAACAGAGTTGAACCTTACTTTTGATTGAGCCGTTCTGAAACACTCTTTCTGTAGAAACTGCAATTGGACATTCTGAGCGCTAAGAGGCCTATATTGGGAAAAAGAATGTCTACAAATAAAAACTACACAGAAGAATTGTGTGAAACTTCTTTCTGTTCTGTTTGTTCAACTAAAAGAGTTGAACCTTAGTTTTGATTGAGCCGTTCTGAAACAGTCTTTCTGTAGAAAATGCAAGTGGATATTCGGAGCGCTAAGGGGGTAATAGTGGAAAAAGGAATGTCTCCAAATATGAACTACACAGAATCATTCTGTGAAACTTCTTTCTGATCTGTGCATTCAGCTAACAGAGTTAAACCATACTTTTGATTGAGCAGATCTGAACACTCTTTCTGTAGAAAATGCAACTGGACATTTGGAGCGCTAAGAGAGTAGTAGTGGAAAAAGGAATATATTCAAATATAAACTACACAGAAGCATTCTGTGAAACTTCTTTCTGATCTGAGCATTCAGCTAACAGAGTTAAACCATACTTTTGATTGAGCAGTTTTGAAACACTCTGTCTGTAGAAAATGCAACTGGACATTCGTAGCGCTAAGTGGGTAATAGTGGAAAAAAGAATATGTTCAAATATAAACTACACAGAAGCATTGTATGAAACTTCTTTCTGTTCTGTGCATTCAACTAACAGAGTTGAACCTTACTTTTGATTGAGCCGTTCTGAAACACTCTTTCTGTAGAAATTGCAATTGGACATTCTGAGCGCTAAGAGGCCTCTATTGGGAAAAATAATATCTTCAAATAAAAACTACACAGAAGCATTGTGTGAAACTTCTTTCTGATATGTTCATTAAGCTAACAGAGTTAAACCATACTTTTGATTGCGCAGTTCTGAACACTCTTTCTGTAGATAATGCAAGTGGACATTCGGAGTGTTAAGAGGGTAATAGTGGAAAAAGGAATATATTCAAATATAAACTACACAGTAGCATTCTGTGAAAATTCTTTCTGTTCTGTGCATTCAACTAACAGAGTTGAACCTTACTTTTCATTGAGCCGTTCTGAAACACTCTTTCTGTAGAAAGTGCAATTGGACATGCTAAGCGCTAAGAGGCCTACATTGGGTAAAAGAATATCTTCAAATAAAAACTACACAGATGCATTCTGTGGAACTTATTTCTGATCTGTAAATTCATTTAACAGAGATAAAACATATTTTTGATTGAGCAGTTATGAAACACTCTTTTTGTAGAAAATGCAAGTGGAGATTCGGAGCGCTAAGAGGGTAATAGTGGATAAAGGAATGTCTTCAAATATTAACTACACAGAATCATTCGGTGAAACTTCTTTCTGATCTGTGCATTCAGCTAACAGAGTTAAACCATAGTTTTGATTGAGCAGATCTGAACACTCTTTCTGTAGAAAATGCAACTGGACATTTGGAGCGCTAAGAGAGTAGTAGTGGAAAAAGAAATATATTCAAATATAAACTACACAGAAGCATTCTGTGAAACTTCTTTCTGATCTGAGCATTCAGCTAACAGAGTTAAACCATACTTTTGATTGAGCAGTTTTGAAACACTCTGTCTGTAGAAAATGCAACTGGACATTCGTAGCGCTAAGTGGGTAATAGTGGAAAAAAGAATATGTTCAAATATAAACTACACAGAAGCATTGTATGAAAATTCTTTCTGTTCTGTGCATTCAACTAACAGAGTTGAACCTTACTTTTGATTGAGCCGTTCTGAAACACTCTTTCTGTAGAAACTGCAATTGGACATTCTGAGCGCTAAGAGGCCTATATTGGGAAAAAGAATGTCTACAAATAAAAACTACACAGAAGAATTGTGTGAAACTTCTTTTTCTTCTGTTTGTTCAACTAAAAGATTTGAACCTTAGTTTTGATTGAGCCGTTCTGAAACACTCTTTCTGTAGAAAATGCAAGTGGAGATTCGGAGCGCTAAGGGGGTAATAGTGGAAAAGGAATGTCTCCAAATATGAACTACACAGAATCATTCTGTGAAACTTCTTTCTGATCTGTGCATTCAGCTAACAGAGTTAAACCATACTTTTGATTGAGCAGATCTGAACACTCTTTCTGTAGAAAATGCAACTGGACATTTGGAGCGCTAAGAGAGTAGTAGTGGAAAAAGGAATATATTCAAATATAAACTACACAGAAGCATTCTGTGAAACTTCTTTCTGATCTGAGCATTCAGCTAACAGAGTTAAACCATACTTTTGATTGAGCAGTTTTGAAACACTCTGTCTGTAGAAAATGCAACTGGACATTCGTAGCGCTAAGTGGGTAATAGAGGAAAAAAGAATATGTTCAAATATAAACTACACAGAAGCATCGTATGAAACTTCTTTCTGTTCTGTGCATTCAACTAACAGAGTTGAACCTTACTTTTGATTGAGCCTTTCTGAAACACTCTTTCTGTAGAAACTGCAATTGGACATTCTGAGCGCTAAGAGGCCTCTATTGGGAAAAATAATATCTTCAAATAAAAACTACACAGAAGCATTGTGTGAAACTTATTTCTGATATGTTCATTAAGCTAACAGAGTTAAACCATACTTTGGATTGCGCAGTTCTGAACACTCTTTCTGTAGAAAATGCAAGTGGACATTCGGAGCGCTAAGAGTGTAATAGTGGAAAAAGGAATATATTCAAATATAAACTACACAGTAGCATTCTGTGAAAATTCTTTCTGTTCTGTGCATTCAACAAACAGAGTTGAACCTTACTTTTGATTGAGCCGTTCTGAAACACTCTTTCTGTAGAAACTGCAATTGGACATGCTAAGCGCTAAGAGGCCTACATTGGGAAAAAGAATATCTTCAAATAAAAACTACACAGATGCATTCTGTGAAACTTATTTCTGATCTGTAAATTCAGTTAACAGAGATAAAACATATTTTTGATTGAGCAGTTATGAAACACTCTTTTTGTAGAAAATGCAAGTGGAGATTCGAAGCGCTAAGAGGGTAATAGTGGAAAAAGGAATGTCTTCAAATATAAACTACACAGAATCATTCGGTGAAACTTCTTTCTGATCTGTGCATTCAGCAAACAGAGTTAAACCATACTTTTGATTGAGCAGTTTTGAAACACTCTGTCTGTAGAAAATGCAACTGGACATTCGTAGCGCTAAGTGGGTAATAGTGGAAAAAAGAATATGTTCAAATATAAACTACACAGAAGCATTGTATGAAACTTCTTTCTGTTCTGTGCATTCAACTAACAGAGTTGAACCTTACTTTTGATTGAGCCGTTCTGAAACACTCTTTCTGTAGAAACTGCAATTGGACATTCTGAGCGCTAAGAGGCCTATATTGGGAAAAAGAATGTCTACAAATAAAAACTACACAGAAGAATTGTGTGAAACTTCTTTCTGTTCTGTTTGTTCAACTAAAAGAGTTGAACCTTAGTTTTGATTGAGCCGTTCTGAAACACTCTTTCTGTAGAAAATGCAAGTGGAGATTCGGAGCGCTAAGGGGGTAATAGTGGAAAAAGGAATGTCTCCAAATATGAACTACACAGAATCATTCTGTGAAACTTCTTTCTGATCTGTGCATTCAGCTAACAGAGTTAAACCACACTTTTGAATGAGCAGTTTTGAAACACTCTGTCTGTAGAAAATGAAACTGCACATTCGTAGCGCTAAGTGGGTAATAGTGGAAAAAAGAATATGTTCAAATATAAACTACACAGAAGCATTCTGTGAAACTTCTTTCTGTTCTGTGCATTCAACTAACAGAGTTGAACCTTACTTTTGATTGAGCCTTTCTGAAACACTCTTTCTGTAGAAACTGCAATTGGACATTCTGAGCGCTAAGAGGCCTCTATTGGGAAAAATAATATCTTCAAATAAAATCTACACAGAAGCATTGTGTGAAACTTATTTCTGATATGTTCATTAAGCTAACAGAGTTAAACCATACTTTTGATTGCGCAGTTCTGAACACTCTTTCTGTAGAAAATGCAAGTGGACATTCGGAGCGCTAAGAGGGTAATAGTGGAAAAAGGAATATATTCAAATATAAACTACACAGTAGCATTCTGTGAAAATTCTTTCTGTTCTGTGCATTCAACTAACAGAGTTGAACCTTACTTTTGATTGAGCCGTTCTGAAACACTCTTTCTGTAGAAACTGCAATTGGACATTCTGAGCGCTAAGAGGCCTATATTGGGAAAAAGAATGTCTACAAATAAAAACTACACAGAAGAATTGTGTGAAACTTCTTTCTGTTCTGTTTGTTCAACTAAAAGAGTTGAACATTTGTTTTCATTGAGCCGTTCTGAAACACTCTTTCTGTAGAAAATGCAAGTGAAGATTCGGAGCGCTAAGAGGGTAATAGTGGAAAAAGGAATGTCTCCAAATATAAACTACACAGAATCATTCTGTGAAAATTCTTTCTGATCTGTGCATTCAGCTAACAGAGTTAAACCATACTTTTGATTGAGCAGATCTGAACACTCTTTCTGTAGAAAATGCAACTGGACATTTGGAGCTCTAAGAGAGTAGTAGTGGAAAAAGGAATATATTCAAATATAAACTACACAGAAGCATTCTGTGAAACTTCTTTCTGATCTGAGCATTCAGCTAACAGAGTTAAACCATACTTTTGATTGAGCAGTTTTGAAACACTCTGTCTGTAGAAAATGCAACTGGACATTCGTAGCGCTAAGTGGGTAATAGTGGAAAAAAGAATATGTTCAAATATAAACTACACAGAAGCATTGTATGAAACTTCTTTCTGTTCTGTGCATTCAACTAACATAGTTGAACCTTACTTTTGATTGAGCCTTTCTGAAACACTCTTTCTGTAGAAACTGCAATTGGACATTCTGAGCGCTAAGAGGCCTCTATTGGGAAAAATAATATCTTCAAATAAAAACTACACAGCAGAATTGTGTGAAACTTATTTCTGATATGTTCATTAAGCTAACAGAGTTAAACCATACTTTTGATTGCGCAGTTCTGAACACTCTTTCTGTAGAAAATGCAAGTGGACATTCGGAGCGCTAAGAGGGTAGTAGTGGAAAAAGGAATATATTCAAATATAAACTACACAGTAGCATTCTGTGAAAATTCTTTCTGTTCTGTGCATTCAACTAACAGATTTGAACCTTACTTTTGATTGAGCCGTTCTGAAACTCTCTTTCTGTAGAAACTGCAATTGGACATGCTAAGCGCTAACAGGCCTACATTGGGTAAAAGAATATCCTCAAATAAAAACTACACAGATGCATTCTGTGGAACTTATTTCTGATCTGTAAATTCATTTAACAGAGATAAAACATATTTTTGATTGAGCATTTATGAAACACTCTTTTTGTAGAAAATGCAAGTGGAGATTCGGAGCGCTAAGAGGGTAATAGTGGAAAAAGGAATGTCTTCAAATATAAACTACACAGAATCATTCGGTGAAACTTCTTTCTGATCTGTGCATTCAGCTAACAGAGTTAAAACATACTTTTGATTGAGCAGATCTGAACACTCTTTCTGTTGAAAATGCAACTGGACAATTGGAGCGCTAAGAGCGTAGTAGTGGAAAAAGGAATATATTCAAATATAAACTACACAGAAGCATTCTGTGAAACTTCTTTCTGATCTGAACATTCAGCTAACAGAGTTAAACCATACTTTTGATTGAGCAGTTTTGAAACACTCTGTCTGTAGAAAATTCAACTGGACATTCGTAGCGCTAAGTGGGTAATAGTGGAAAAAAAATATGTTCAAATATAAACTACACAGAAGCATTGTATGAAACTTCTTTCTGTTCTGTGCATTCAACTACAGAATTGAACCTTACTTTTGATTGAGCCGTTCTGAAACACACTTTCTGTAGAAAGTGCAATTGGACATTCTGAGCGCTAAGAGGCCTATATTGGGAAAAAGAATGTCTACAAATAAAAACTACACAGAAGAGTTGTGTGAAACTTCTTTCTGTTCTGTTTGTTCAACTAAAACTGTTGAACCTTAGTTTTGATTGAGCCGTTCTGTAACAGTTTTTCTGTAGAAAATGCAAGTGGAGATTCGGAGCGCTAAGGGGGTAATAGTGGAAAAAGGAATGTCTCCAAATATAAACTACACAAAATCATTCTGTGAAACTTCTTTCTGATCTGTGCATTCAGCTAACAGAGTTAAACCATACTTTTGATTGAGCAGATCTGAACACTCCTTCTGTAGAAAATGCAACTGGACATTTGGAGCGCTAAGAGAGTAGTAGTGGAAAAAGGAATATATTCAAATATAAACTACACAGAAGCATTCTGTGAAACTTCTTTCTGATCTGAGCATTCAGCTAACAGAGTTAAACCATACTTTAGATTGAGCAGTTTTGAAACACTCTGTCTGTAGAAAATGCAACTGGACATTCGTAGCGCTAAGTGGGTAATAGTGGAAAAAAGAATATGTTCAAATATAAACTACACAGAAGCAGTGTATGAAACTTCTTTCTGTTCTGTGCATTCAACTAACAGAGTTGAACCTTACTTTTGATTGAGCCTTTCTGAAACACTCTTTCTGTAGAAACTGCAATTGGACATTCTGAGCGCTAAGACGCCTCTATTGGGAAAAATAATATCTTCAAATAAAAACTACACAGAAGCATTGTGTGAAACTTCTTTCTGATATGTTCATTAAGCTAACAGAGTTAAACCATACTTTTGATTGCGCAGTTTTGAAACACTCTTTTTGTAGAAAATGCAAGTGGAGATTCGGAGCGCTAAGAGGGTAATAGTGGAAAAAGGAATGTCTTCAAATATAAACTACACAGAATCATTCGGTGAAACTTCTTTCTGATCTGTGCATTCAGCTAACAGAGTTAAACCATACTTTTGATTGAGGAGATCTGAACACTCTTTCTGTAGAAAATGCAACTGGACATTTGGAGCGCTAAGAGCGTAGTAGTGGAAAAAGGAATATATTCAAATATAAACTACACAGAAGCATTCTGTGAAACTTTTTTCTGATCTGAGCATTCAGCTAACAGAGTTAAACCATACTTTTGATTGAGCAGATCTGAACACTCTTTCTGTAGAAAATGCAACTGGACATTTGGAGCGCTAAGAGCGTAGTAGTGGAAAAAGGAATATATTCAAATATAAACTACACAGAAGCATTCTGTGAAACTTCTTTCTGATCTGAGCATTCAGCTAACAGAGTTAAACCATACTTTTGATTGAGCAGTTTTGAAACACTCTGTCTGTAGAAAATGCAACTTGACATTCGGAGCGCTAAGTGGGTAATAGTGGAAAAAAGAATATGTTCAAATATAAACTACACAGAAGCATTGTATGAAACTTCTTTCTGTTCTGTGCATTCAACTAACAGAGTTGAACCTTACTTTTGATTGAGCCGTTCTGAAACACTCTTTCTGTAGAAACTGCAATTGGACATTCTGAGCGCTAAGAGGCCTATATTGGGAAAAAGAATGTCTACAAATAAAAACTACACAGAAGAATTGTGTGAAACGTCTTTCTGTTCTGTTTGTTCAACTAAAAGAGTTGAACCTTAGTTTTGATTGAGCCGTTCTGAAACACTCTTTCTGTAGAAAATGCAAGTGGAGATTCGGAGCGCTAAGAGGGTAATAGTCGAAAAAGGAATGTCTCCAAATATAAACTACACAGAATCATTCTGTGAAACTTCTTTCTGATCTGTGCATTCAGCTAACAGAGTTAAACCATACTTTTGATTGAGCAGATCTGAACTCTCTTTCTGTAGAAAATGCAACTGGACATTTGGAGCGCTAAGAGTGTAGTAGTGGAAAAAGGAATATATTCAAATATAAACTACACAGAAGGATTCTGTGAAACTTCTTTCTGATCTGAGCATTCAGCTAACAGAGTTAAACCATACTTTTGATTGAGCAGTTTTGAAACACTCTGTCTGTAGAAAATGCAACTGGACATTCGTAGCGCTAAGTGGGTAATAGTGGAAAAAAGAATATGTTCAAATATAAACTACACAGAAGCAGTGTATGAAACTTCTTTCTGTTCTGTGCATTCAACTAACAGAGTTGAACCTTAATTTTGATTGAGCCTTTCTGAAACACTCTTTCTGTAGAAACTGCAATTGGACATTCTGAGCGCTAAGACGCCTCTATTGGGAAATATAATATCTTCAAATAAAAACTACACAGAAGCATTGTGTGAAACTTCTTTCTGATATGTTCATTAAGCTAACAGAGTTAAACCATACTTTTGATTGCGCAGTTTTGAAACACTCTTTTTGTAGAAAATGCAAGTGGAGATTCGGAGCTCTAAGAGGGTAATAGTGGAAAAAGTAATGTCTTCAAATATAAACTACACAGAATCATTCGGTGAAAGTTCTTTCTGATCTGTGCATTCAGCTAACAGAGTTAAACCATACTTTTGATTGAGGAGATCTGAACACTCTTTCTGTAGAAAATGCAACTGGACATTTGGAGCGCTAAGAGCGTAGTAGTGGAAAAAGGAATATATTCAAATATAAACTACACAGAAGCATTCTGTGAAACTTTTTTCTGATCTGAGCATTCAGCTAACAGAGTTAAACCATACTTTTGATTGAGCAGATCTGAACACTCTTTCTGTAGAAAATGCAACTGGACATTTGGAGCGCTAAGAGCGTAGTAGTGGAAAAAGGAATATATTCAAATATAAACTACACAGAAGCATTCTGTGAAACTTCTTTCTGATCTGAGCATTCAGCTAACGGAGTTAAACCATACTTTTGATTGAGCAGTTTTGAAACACTCTGTCTGTAGAAAATGCAACTTGACATTCGTAGCGCTAAGTGGGTAATAGTGGAAAAAAGAATATGTTCAAATATAAACTACACAGAAGCATTGTATGAAACTTCTTTCTGTTCTGTGCATTCAACTAACAGAGTTGAACCTTACTTTTGATTGAGCCGTTCTGAAACACTCTTTCTGTAGAAACTGCAATTGGACATTCTGAGCGCTAAGAGGCCTATATTGGGAAAAAGAATGTCTACAAATAAAAACTACACAGAAGAATTGTGTGAAAATTCTTTCTGTTCTGTTTGTTCAACTAAAAGAGTTGAACCTTAGTTTTGATTGAGCCGTTCTGAAACACTCTTTCTGTAGAAAATGCAAGTGGAGATTCGGAGCGCTAAGAGGGTAATAGTCGAAAAAGGAATGTCTCCAAATATAAACTACACAGAATCATTCTGTGAAACTTCTTTCTGATCTGTGCATTCAGCTAACAGAGTTAAACCATACTTTTGATTGAGCAGATCTGAACACTCTTTCTGTAGAAAATGCAACTGGACATTTGGAGCGCTAAGAGAGTACTAGTGGAAAAAGGAATATATTCAAATATAAACTACACAGAAGCATTCTGTGAAACTTCTTTCTGATCTGAGCATTCAGCTAACAGAGTTAAACCATACTTTTGATTGAGCAGTTTTGAAACACTCTGTCTGTAGAAAATGCAACTGGACATTCGTGGCGCTAAGTGGGTAATAGTGGAAAAAAGAATATGTTCAAATATAAACTACACAGAAGCATTGTATGAAACTTCTTTCTGTTCTGTGCATTCAACTAACAGAGTTGAACCTTACTTTTGATTGAGCCTTTCTGAAACACTCTTTCTGTAGAAACAGCAATTAGACATTCTGAGCGCTAAGAGGCCTCTATTGGGAAAAATAATATCTTCAAATAAAAACTACACAGAAGCATTGTGTGAAACTTATTTCTGATATGTTCATTAAGCTAACAGAGTTAAATCATACTTTTGATTGCGCAGTTCTGAACACTCTTTCTGTAGAAAATGCAAGTGGACATTCGGAGCGCTAAGAGGGTAATAGTGGAAAAAGAATATATTCAAATATAAACTACACAGTAGCATTCTGTGAAAATTCTTTCTGTTCTGTGCATTCAACTAACAGAGTTGAACCTTACTTTTGATTGAGCCGTTCTGAAACACTCTTTCTGTAGAAACTGCAATTGGACATGCTAAGCGCTAAGAGGCCTACATTGGGAAAAAGAATATCTTCAAATAAAAACTACACAGATGCATTCTGTGAAACTTATTTCTGATCTGTAAATTCAGTTAACAGAGATAAAACATATTTTTGAATGAGCAGTTATGAAACACTCTTTTTGTAGAAAATGCAAGTGGAGTTTCGGAGCGCTAAGTGGGTAATAGTGGAAAAAGGAATGTCTTCAAATATAAACTACACAGAATCATTCGGTGAAACTTCTTTCTGATCTGTGCATTCAGCTAACAGAGTTAAACCATACTTTTGATTGAGCAGTTTTGAAACACTCTGTCTGTAGAAAATGCAACTGGACATTCGTAGCGCTAAGTGGGTAATAGTGGAAAAAAGAATATGTTCAAATATAAACTACACAGATGCATTGTATGAAACTTCTTTCTGTTCTGTGCATTCAACTAACAGAGTTGAACCTTACTTTTGATTGAGCCGTTCTGAAACACTCTTTCTGTAGAAACTGCAATTGGACATTCTGAGCGCTAAGAGGCCTATATTGGGAAAAAGAATGTCTACAAATAAAAACTACACAGAAGAATTGTGTGAAACTTCTTTCTGTTCTGTTTGTTCAACTAAAAGAGTTGAACCTTAGTTTTGATTGAGCCGTTCTGAAACAGTCTTTCTGTAGAAAATGCAAGTGGATATTCGGAGCGCTAAGGGGGTAATAGTGGAAAAAGGAATGTCTCCAAATATGAACTACACAGAATCATTCTGTGAAACTTCTTTCTGATCTGTGCATTCAGCTAACAGAGTTAAACCATACTTTTGATTGAGCAGATCTGAACACTCTTTCTGTAGAAAATGCAACTGGACATTTGGAGCGCTAAGAGAGTAGTAGTGGAAAAAGGAATATATTCAAATATAAACTACACAGAAGCATTCTGTGAAACTTCTTTCTGATCTGAGCATTCAGCTAACAGAGTTAAACCATACTTTTGATTGAGCAGTTTTGAAACACTCTGTCTGTAGAAAATGCAACTGGACATTCGTAGCGCTAAGTGGGTAATAGTGGAAAAAAGAATATGTTCAAATATAAACTACACAGAAGCATTGTATGAAACTTCTTTCTGTTCTGTGCATTCAACTAACAGAGTTGAACCTTACTTTTGATTGAGCCGTTCTGAAACACTCTTTCTGTAGAAATTGCAATTGGACATTCTGAGCGCTAAGAGGCCTCTATTGGGAAAAATAATATCTTCAAATAAAAACTACACAGAAGCATTGTGTGAAACTTCTTTCTGATATGTTCATTAAGCTAACAGAGTTAAACCATACTTTTGATTGCGCAGTTCTGAACACTCTTTCTGTAGATAATGCAAGTGGACATTCGGAGTGTTAAGAGGGTAATAGTGGAAAAAGGAATATATTCAAATATAAACTACACAGTAGCATTCTGTGAAAATTCTTTCTGTTCTGTGCATTCAACTAACAGAGTTGAACCTTACTTTTCATTGAGCCGTTCTGAAACACTCTTTCTGTAGAAAGTGCAATTGGACATGCTAAGCGCTAAGAGGCCTACATTGGGTAAAAGAATATCTTCAAATAAAAACTACACAGATGCATTCTGTGGAACTTATTTCTGATCTGTAAATTCATTTAACAGAGATAAAACATATTTTTGATTGAGCAGTTATGAAACACTCTTTTTGTAGAAAATGCAAGTGGAGATTCGGAGCGCTAAGAGGGTAATAGTGGAAAAAGAAATATATTCAAATATAAACTACACAGAAGCATTCTGTGAAACTTCTTTCTGATCTGAGCATTCAGCTAACAGAGTTAAACCATACTTTTGATTGAGCAGTTTTGAAACACTCTGTCTGTAGAAAATGCAACTGGACATTCTTAGCGCTAAGTGGGTAATAGTGGAAAAAAGAATATGTTCAAATATAAACTACACAGAAGCATTGTATGAAAATTCTTTCTGTTCTGTGCATTCAACTAACAGAGTTGAACCTTACTTTTGATTGAGCCGTTCTGAAACACTCTTTCTGTAGAAACTGCAATTGGACATTCTGAGCGCTAAGAGGCCTATATTGGGAAAAAGAATGTCTACAAATAAAAACTACACAGAAGAATTGTGTGAAACTTCTTTTTCTTCTGTTTGTTCAACTAAAAGATTTGAACCTTAGTTTTGATTGAGCCGTTCTGAAACACTCTTTCTGTAGAAAATGCAAGTGGAGATTCGGAGCGCTAAGGGGGTAATAGTGGAAAAGGAATGTCTCCAAATATGAACTACACAGAATCATTCTGTGAAACTTCTTTCTGATCTGTGCATTCAGCTAACAGAGTTAAACCATAGTTTTGATTGAGCAGATCTGAACACTCTTTCTGTAGAAAATGCAACTGGACATTTGGAGCGCTAAGAGAGTAGTAGTGGAAAAAGGAATATATTCAAATATAAACTACACAGAAGCATTCTGTGAAACTTCTTTCTGATCTGAGCATTCAGCTAACAGAGTTAAACCATACTTTTGATTGAGCAGTTTTGAAACACTCTGTCTGTAGAAAATGCAACTGGACATTCGTAGCGCTAAGTGGGTAATAGAGGAAAAAAGAATATGTTCAAATATAAACTACACAGAAGCATCGTATGAAACTTCTTTCTGTTCTGTGCATTCAACTAACAGAGTTGAACCTTACTTTTGATTGAGCCTTTCTGAAACACTCTTTCTGTAGAAACTGCAATTGGACATTCTGAGCGCTAAGAGGCCTCTATTGGGAAAAATAATATCTTCAAATAAAAACTACACAGAAGCATTGTGTGAAACTTATTTCTGATATGTTCATTAAGCTAACAGAGTTAAACCATACTTTGGATTGCGCAGTTCTGAACACTCTTTCTGTAGAAAATGCAAGTGGACATTCGGAGCGCTAAGAGTGTAATAGTGGAAAAAGGAATATATTCAAATATAAACTACACAGTAGCATTCTGTGAAAATTCTTTCTGTTCTGTGCATTCAACAAACAGAGTTGAACCTTACTTTTGATTGAGCCGTTCTGAAACACTCTTTCTGTAGAAACTGCAATTGGACATGCTAAGCGCTAAGAGGCCTACATTGGGAAAAAGAATATCTTCAAATAAAAACTACACAGATGCATTCTGTGAAACTTATTTCTGATCTGTAAATTCAGTTAACAGAGATAAAACATATTTTTGATTGAGCAGTTATGAAACACTCTTTTTGTAGAAAATGCAAGTGGAGATTCGAAGCGCTAAGAGGGTAATAGTGGAAAAAGGTATGTCTTCAAATATAAACTACACAGAATCATTCGGTGAAACTTCTTTCTGATCTGTGCATTCAGCAAACAGAGTTAAACCATACTTTTGATTGAGCAGTTTTGAAACACTCTGTCTGTAGAAAATGCAACTGGACATTCGTAGCGCTAAGTGGGTAATAGTGGAAAAAAGAATATGTTCAAATATAAACTACACAGAAGCATTGTATGAAACTTCTTTCTGTTCTGTGCATTCAACTAACAGAGTTGAACCTTACTTTTGATTGAGCCGTTCTGAAACACTCTTTCTGTAGAAACTGCAATTGGACATTCTGAGCGCTAAGAGGCCTATATTGGGAAAAAGAATGTCTACAAATAAAAACTACACAGAAGAATTGTGTGAAACTTCTTTCTGTTCTGTTTGTTCAACTAAAAGAGTTGAACCTTAGTTTTGATTGAGCCGTTCTGAAACACTCTTTCTGTAGAAAATGCAAGTGGAGATTCGGAGCGCTAAGGGGGTAATAGTGGAAAAAGGAATGTCTCCAAATATGAACTACACAGAATCATTCTGTGAAACTTCTTTCTGATCTGTGCATTCAGCTAACAGAGTTAAACCACACTTTTGAATGAGCAGTTTTGAAACACTCTGTCTGTAGAAAATGAAACTGCACATTCGTAGCGCTAAGTGGGTAATAGTGGAAAAAAGAATATGTTCAAATATAAACTACACAGAAGCATTCTGTGAAACTTCTTTCTGTTCTGTGCATTCAACTAACAGAGTTGAACCTTACTTTTGATTGAGCCTTTCTGAAACACTCTTTCTGTAGAACCTGCAATTGGACATTCTGAGCGCTAAGAGGCCTCTATTGGGAAAAATAATATCTTCAAATAAAATCTACACAGAAGCATTGTGTGAAACTTATTTCTGATATGTTCATTAAGCTAACAGAGTTAAACCATACTTTTGATTGCGCAGTTCTGAACACTCTTTCTGTAGAAAATGCAAGTGGACATTCGGAGCGCTAAGAGGGTAATAGTGGAAAAAGGAATATATTCAAATATAAACTACACAGTAGCATTCTGTGAAAATTCTTTCTGTTCTGTGCATTCAACTAACAGAGTTGAACCTTACTTTTGATTGAGCCGTTCTGAAACACTCTTTCTGTAGAAACTGCAATTGGACATTCTGAGCGCTAAGAGGCCTATATTGGGAAAAAGAATGTCTACAAATAAAAACTACACAGAAGAATTGTGTGAAACTTCTTTCTGTTCTGTTTGTTCAACTAAAAGAGTTGAACATTTGTTTTCATTGAGCCGTTCTGAAACACTCTTTCTGTAGAAAATGCAAGTGAAGATTCGGAGCGCTAAGAGGGTAATAGTGGAAAAAGGAATGTCTCCAAATATAAACTACACAGAATCATTCTGTGAAAATTCTTTCTGATCTGTGCATTCAGCTAACAGAGTTAAACCATACTTTTGATTGAGCAGATCTGAACACTCTTTCTGTAGAAAATGCAACTGGACATTTGGAGCTCTAAGAGAGTAGTAGTGGAAAAAGGAATATATTCAAATATAAACTACACAGAAGCATTCTGTGAAACTTCTTTCTGATCTGAGCATTCAGCTAACAGAGTTAAACCATACTTTTGATTGAGCAGTTTTGAAACACTCTGTCTGTAGAAAATGCAACTGGACATTCGTAGCGCTAAGTGGGTAATAGTGGAAAAAAGAATATGTTCAAATATAAACTACACAGAAGCATTGTATGAAACTTCTTTCTGTTCTGTGCATTCAACTAACATAGTTGAACCTTACTTTTGATTGAGCCTTTCTGAAACACTCTTTCTGTAGAAACTGCAATTGGACATTCTGAGCGCTAAGAGGCCTCTATTGGGAAAAATAATATCTTCAAATAAAAACTACACAGCAGAATTGTGTGAAACTTATTTCTGATATGTTCATTAAGCTAACAGAGTTAAACCATACTTTTGATTGCGCAGTTCTGAACACTCTTTCTGTAGAAAATGCAAGTGGACATTCGGAGCGCTAAGAGGGTAGTAGTGGAAAAAGGAATATATTCAAATATAAACTACACAGTAGCATTCTGTGAAAATTCTTTCTGTTCTGTGCATTCAACTAACAGATTTGAACCTTACTTTTGATTGAGCCGTTCTGAAACTCTCTTTCTGTAGAAACTGCAATTGGACATGCTAAGCGCTAACAGGCCTACATTGGGTAAAAGAATATCCTCAAATAAAAACTACACAGATGCATTCTGTGGAAATTATTTCTGATCTGTAAATTCATTTAACAGAGATAAAACATATTTTTGATTGAGCATTTATGAAACACTCTTTTTGTAGAAAATGCAAGTGGAGATTCGGAGCGCTAAGAGGGTAATAGTGGAAAAAGGAATGTCTTCAAATATAAACTACACAGAATCATTCGGTGAAACTTCTTTCTGATCTGTGCATTCAGCTAACAGAGTTAAAACATACTTTTGATTGAGCAGATCTGAACACTCTTTCTGTTGAAAATGCAACTGGACAATTGGAGCGCTAAGAGCGTAGTAGTGGAAAAAGGAATATATTCAAATATAAACTACACAGAAGCATTCTGTGAAACTTCTTTCTGATCTGAACATTCAGCTAACAGAGTTAAACCATACTTTTGATTGAGCAGTTTTGAAACACTCTGTCTGTAGAAAATTCAACTGGACATTCGTAGCGCTAAGTGGGTAATAGTGGAAAAAAAATATGTTCAAATATAAACTACACAGAAGCATTGTATGAAACTTCTTTCTGTTCTTTGCATTCAACTACAGAATTGAACCTTACTTTTGATTGAGCCGTTCTGAAACACACTTTCTGTAGAAAGTGCAATTGGACATTCTGAGCGCTAAGAGGCCTATATTGGGAAAAAGAATGTCTACAAATAAAAACTACACAGAAGAGTTGTGTGAAACTTCTTTCTGTTCTGTTTGTTCAACTAAAACTGTTGAACCTTAGTTTTGATTGAGCCGTTCTGTAACAGTTTTTCTGTAGAAAATGCAAGTGGAGATTCGGAGCGCTAAGGGGGTAATAGTGGAAAAAGGAATGTCTCCAAATATAAACTACACAAAATCATTCTGTGAAACTTCTTTCTGATCTGTGCATTCAGCTAACAGAGTTAAACCATACTTTTGATTGAGCAGATCTGAACACTCCTTCTGTAGAAAATGCAACTGGACATTTGGAGCGCTAAGAGAGTAGTAGTGGAAAAAGGAATATATTCAAATATAAACTACACAGAAGCATTCTGTGAAACTTCTTTCTGATCTGAGCATTCAGCTAACAGAGTTAAACCATACTTTATATTGAGCAGTTTTGAAACACTCTGTCTGTAGAAAATGCAACTGGACATTCGTAGCGCTAAGTGGGTAATAGTGGAAAAAAGAATATGTTCAAATATAAACTACACAGAAGCATTGTATGAAACTTCTTTCTGTTCTGTGCATTCAACTAACAGAGTTGAACCTTACTTTTGATTGAGCCGTTCTGAAACACTCTTTCTGTAGAAACTGCAATTGGACATTCTGAGCGCTAAGAGGCCTCTATTGGGAAAAATAATATCTTCAAATAAAAACTACACAGAAGTATTGTGTGAAACTTATTTCTGATATGTTCATTAAGCTAACAGAGTTAAACCATACTTTTGATTGCGCAGTTCTGAACACTCTTTCTGTAGAAAATGCAAGTGGACATTCGGAGCGCTAAGAGGGTAATAGTGGAAAAAGGAATATATTCAAATATAAACTACACAGTAGCATTCTGTGAATATTCTTTCTGTTCTGTGCATTCAACTAACAGATTTGAACCTTACTTTTGATTGAGCCGTTCTGAAACTCTCTTTCTGTAGAAACTGCAATTGGACATGCTAAGCGCTAAGAGGCCTACATTGGGTAAAAGAATATCTTCAAATAAAAACTACACAGATGCATTCTGTGGAACTTATTTCTGATCTGTAAATTCAGTTAACAGAGATAAAACATATTTTTGATTGAGCAGTTATGAAACACTCTTTTAGTAGAAAATGCAAGTGGAGATTCGGAGCGCTAAGAGGGTAATAGTGGAAAAAGGAATGTCTTCAAATATAAACTACACAGAATCATTCGGTGAAACTTCTTTCTGATCTGTGCATTCAGCTAACAGAGTTAAACCATACTTTGATTGAGCAGATCTGAACACTCTTTCTGTAGAAAATGCAACTGGACATTTGGAGCGCTAAGAGCGTAGTAGTGGAAAAAGTAATATATTCAAATATAAACTACACAGAAGCATTCTGTGAAACTTCTTTCTGATCTGAGCATTCAGCTAACAGAGTTAAACCATACTTTTGATTGAGCAGTTTTGAAACACTCTGTCTGTAGAAAATGCAACTGGACATTCGTAGCGCTAAGTGGGTAATAGTGTAAAAAATAATATGTTCAAATATAAACTACACAGAAGCATTGTATGAAACTTCTTTCTGTTCTGTGCATTGAACTAACAGAGTTGAACCTTACTTTTGATTGAGCCTTTCTGAAACGCTCTTTCTGTAGAAACTGCAATTGGACATTCTGAGCGCTAAGAGGCCTATATTGGGAAAAATAATATCTTCAAATAAAAACCACACAGAAGCATTGTGTGAAACTTATTTCTGATATGTTCATTAAGCTAACAGGGTTAAACCATACTTTTGATTGCGCAGTTCTGAACACTCTTTCTGTAGAAAATGCAAGTGGACATTCGGAGCGCTAAGAAGGTAATAGTGGAAAAATGAATATATTCAAATATAAACTACACAGTAGCATTCTGTGAAAATTCTTTCTGTTCTGTGCATTCAACTAACAGAGTTGAACCTTACTTTTGATGGAGCCGTTCTGAAACACTCTTTCTGTAGAAACTGCAATTGGACATGCTAAGCGCTAAGAGGCCTACATTGGGAAAAAGAATATCTTCAAATAAAAACTACACAGATGCATTCTGTGAAACTTATTTCTGATCTGTAAATTCAGTTAACAGAGATAAAACATATTTTTGATTGAGCAGTTATGAAACACACTTTTTGTAGAAAATGCAAGTGGAGATTCGGAGCGCTAAGGGGGTAATAGTGGAAAAAGGAATGTCTTCAAATATAAACTACACAGAATCATTCGGTGAAACTTCTTTCTGATCTGTGCATTCAGCTAACAGAGTTAAACCATACTTTTGATTGAGCAGATCTGAACACTCTTTCTGTAGAAAATGCAACTGGACATTTGGAGCGCTAAGAGCGTAGTAGTGGAAAAAGGAATATATTCAAATATAAACTACACAGAAGCATTCTGTGAAACTTCTTTCTGATCTGAGCATTCAGCTAACAGAGTTAAACCATACTTTTGATTGAGCAGTTTTGAAACACTCTGTAGAAAATGCAACTGGACATTCGTAGCGCTAAGTGGGTAATAGTGGAAAAAAGAATATGTTCAAATATAAACTACACAGAAGCATTGTATGAAACTACTTTCTGTTCTGTGCATTCAACTAACAGAGTTGAACCTTACTTTTGATTGAGCCGTTCTGAAACACTCTTTCTGTAGAAACTGCAATTGGACATTCTGAGCGCTAAGAGGCCTATATTGGGAAAAAGAATGTCTACAAATAAAAACTACACAGAAGAATTGTGTGAAACTTCTTTCTGTTCTGTCTGTTCAACTAAAAGAGTTGAACCTTAGTTTTGATTGAGCCGTTCTGAAACACTCTTTCTGTAGAATATGCAATGGAGATTCGGAGCGCTAAGAGGGTAATAGTGGAAAAAGGAATATATTCAAATATAAACTACACAGTAGCATTCTGTGAAAATTCTTTCTGTTCTGTGCATTCAACTAACAGAGTTGAACCTTACTTTTGATTGAGCCGTTCTGAAACACTCTTTCTGTAGAAACTGCAATTGGACATGCTAAGCGCTAAGAGGCCTACATTGGGAAAAAGAATATCTTCAAATAAAAACTACACAGATGCATTCTGTGAAACTTATTTCTGATCTGTAAATTCAGTTAACAGAGATAAAACATATTTTTGATTGAGCAGTTATGAAACACTCTTTTTGTAGAAAATGCAAGTGGAGATTCGGAGCGCTAAGTGGGTAATAGTTGAAAAAGGAATGTCTTCAAATATAAACTACACAGAATCATTCGGTGAAACTTCTTTCTGATCTGTGCATTCAGCTAACAGAGTTAAACCATACTTTTGATTGAGCAGATCTGAACACTCTTTCTGTAGAAAATGCAACTGGACATTTGAAGCGCTAAGAGCGTAGTAGAGGAAAAAGGAATATATTCAAATATAAACTACACAGAAGCATTCTGTGAAACTTCTTTCTGATCTGAGAATTCAGCTAACAGAGTTAAACCATACTTTTGATTGAGCAGTTTTGAAACACTCTGTCTGTAGAAAATGCAACTGGGCATTCGTAGCGCTAAGTGGGTAATAGTGGAAAAAAGAATATGTTCAAATATAAACTACACAGAAGCATTCTATGAAACTTCTTTCTGTTCTGTGCATTCAACTAACAGAGTTGAACCTTACTTTTGATTGAGCCGTTCTGAAACACTCTTTCTGTAGAAACTGCAATTGGACATTCTGAGCGCTAAGAGGCCTATATTGGGAAAAAGAATGTCTACAAATAAAAACTACACAGAAGAATTGTGTGAAACTTCTTTCTGTTCTGTTTGTTCAACTAAAAGAGTTGAACCTTAGTTTTGATTGAGCCGTTCTGAAACACTCTTTCTGTAGAAAATGCAAGTGGAGATTCGGAGCGCTAAGAGGGTAATAGTGGAAAAAGGAATGTCTCCAAACATAAACTACACAGAATCATTCTGTGAAACTTCTTTCTGATCTGTGCATTCAGCTAACAGAGTTAAACCACACTTTTGATTGAGCAGATCTGAACACTCTTTCTGTAGAAAATGCAACTGGACATTTGGAGCGCTAAGAGAGTAGTAGTGGAAAAAGGAATATATTCAAATATAAACTACACAGAAGCATTCTGTGAAACTTCTTTCTGATCTGAGCATTCAGCTAACAGAGTTAAACCATACTTTTGATTGAGCAGTTTTGAAACACTCTGTCTGTAGAAAATGCAACTGGACATTCGCAGCGCTAAGTGGGTAATAGTGGAAAAAAGAATATGTTCAAATATAAACTACACAGAAGCATTGTATGAAACTTCTTTCTGTTCTGTGCATTCAACTAACAGAGTTGAACCTTACTTTTGATTGAGCCTTTCTGAAACACTCTTTCTGTAGAAACTGCAATTGGACATTCTGAGCGCTAAGAGGCCTCTATTGGGAAAAATAATATCTTCAAATAAAAACTACACAGAAGCATTGTGTGAAACTTATTTCTGATATGTTCATTAAGCTAACAGAGTTAAACCATACTTTTGATTGCACAGTTCTGAACACACTTTCTGTAGAAAATGCAAGTGGACATTCGGAGCGCTAAGAGGGTAATAGTGGAAAAAGGAATATATTCAAATATAAACTACACAGTAGCATTCTGTGAAAATTCTTTCTGTTCTGTGCATTCAACTAACAGAGTTGAACCTTACTTTTGATTGAGCCGTTCTGAAACACTCTTTCTGTAGAAACTGCAATTGGACATGCTAAGCGCTAAGAGGCCTACATTGGGAAAAAGAATATCTTCAAATAAAAACTACACAGATGCATTCTGTGAAACTTATTTCTGATCTGTAAATTCAGTTAACAGAGATAAAACATATTTTTGATTGAGCAGTTATGAAACACTCCTTTGTAGAAAATGCAGGTGGAGATTCGGAGCGCTAAGAGCGTAGTAGTGGAAAAAGGAATATTTTCAAATATAAACTACACAGAAGCATTCTGTGAAACTTCTTTCTGATCTGAGCATTCAGCTAACAGAGTTAAACCATACTTTTGATTGAGCAGTTTTGAAACACTCTGTCTGTAGAAAATGCAACTGGACATTCGTAGCGCTAAGTGGGTAATAGTGGAAAAAAATATGTTCAAATATAAACTACACAGAAGCATTGTATGAAACTTCTTTCTGTTCTGTGCATTCAACTAACAGAGTTGAACCTTACTTTTGATTGAGCCGTTCTGAAACACTCTTTCTGTAGAAACTGCAATTGGACATTCTGAGCGCTAGGAGGCCTATATTGGGAAAAAGAATGTCTACAAATAAAAACTACACAGAAGAATTGTGTGAAACTTCTTTCTGTTCTGTTTGTTCAACTAAAAGAGTTGAACCTTAGTTTTGATTGAGCCGTTCTGAAACACTTTTTCTGTAGAAAATGCAAGTGGAGATTCGGAGCGCTATGAGGGTAATAGTGGAAAAAGGAATGTCTCCAAATATAAACTTCACAGAATCATTCGGTGAAACTTGTTTCTGATCTGTGCATTCAGCTAACAGAGTTAAACCATACTTTTGATTGAGCAGATCTGAACTCTCTTTCTGTAGAAAATGCAACTGGACATTTGGAGCGCTAAGAGAGTAGTAGTGGAAAAAGGAATATATTCAAATATAAACTACACGGAAGCATTCTGTGAAACTTCTTTCTGATCTGAGCATTCAGCTAACAGAGTTAAATCATAGTTTTGATTGAGCAGTTTTGAAACACTCTGTCTGTAGAAAATGCAACTGGACATTCGTAGCGCTAAGTGGGTTATAGTGGAAAAAAGAATATGTTCAAATATAAACTACACAGAAGCATTGTATGAAACTTCTTTCTGTTCTGTGCATTCAACTAACAGAGTTGAACCTTATTTTGATTGAGCCTTTCTGAAACACTCTTTCTGTAGAAACTGCAATTGGACATTCTGAGCGCTAAGAGGCCTATATTGGGAAAAATAATATCTTCAAATAAAAACTACACAGAAGCATTGTGTGAAACTTATTTCTGATATGTTCATTAAGCTAACAGAGTTAAACCATACTTTTGATTGCGCAGTTCTGAACACACTTTCTGTAGAAAATGCAAGTGGACATTCGGAGCGCTAAGAGGGTAATAGTGGAAAAAGGAATATATTCAAATATAAACTACACAGTAGCATTCTGTGAAAATTCTTTCTGTTCTGTGCATTCAACTAACAGAGTTGAACCTTACTTTTGATTGAGCCGTTCTGAAACACTCTTTCTGTAGAAACTGCAATTGGACATGCTAAGCGCTAAGAGGCCTACATTGGGAAAAAGAATATCTTCAAATAAAAACTACACAGATGCATTCTGTGAAACTTATTTCTGATCTGTAAATTCAGTTAACAGAGATAAAACATATTTTTGATTGAGCAGTTATGAAACACTCCTTTGTAGAAAATGCAAGTGGAGATTCGCAGCGCTAAGAGGGTAATAGTAGAAAAAGGAATATCTTCAAATATAAACTACACAGAATCATTCGGTGAAACTTCTTTCTGATCTGTGCATTCAGCTAACAGAGTTAAACCATACTTTTGATTGAGCAGATCTGAACACTATTTCTGTAGAAAATGCAACTGGACATGTGGAGCGCTAAGAGCGTAGTAGTGGAAAAAGGAATATATTGAAATATAAACTACACAGAAGCATTCTGTGAAACTTCTTTCTGATCTGAGCATTCAGCTAACAGAGTTAAACCATACTTTTGATTGAGCAGTTCTGAAACACTCTGTCTGTAGAAAATGCAACTGGACATTCGTAGCACTAAGTGGGTAATAGTGGAAAAAAGAATATGTTCAAATATAAACTACACAGAAGCATTGTATGAAACTTCTTTCTGTTCTGTGCATTCAACTAACAGAGTTGAACCATACTTTTGATTGAGCCGTTCTGAAACACTCTTTCTGTAGAAACTGCAATTGGACATTCTGAGCGCTAAGAGGCCTATATTGGGAAAAAGAATGTCTACAAATAAAAACTACACAGAAGAATTGTGTGAAACTACTTTCTGTTCTGTTTGTTCAACTAAAAGAGTTGAACCTTAGTTTTGATTGAGCCGTTCTGAAACACTCTTTCTGTAGAAACTGCAATTGGACATTCTGAGCGCTAAGAGGCCTATATTGGGAAAAAAAATATCTTCAAATAAAAACTACACAGAAGCATTGTGTGAAACTTATTTCTGATATGTTCATTAAGCTAACAGAGTTAAAACATACTTTTGATTGTGCAGTTCTGAACACTCTTTCTGTAGAAAATGCAAGTGGACATTCGGAGCGCTAAGAGGGTAATAGTGGAAAAAGGAATATATTCAAATATAAACTACACAGTAGCATTCTGTGAAAATTCTTTCTGTTCTGTGCATTCAACTAACAGAGTTGAACCTTACTTTTGAATGAGCCGTTCTGAAACACTCTTTCTGTAGAAACTGCAATTGCACATGCTAAGCGCTAAGAGGCCTACATTGGGAAAAAGAATATCTTCAAATAAAAACTACACAGATGCATTCTGTGAAACTTATTTCTGATCTGTAAATTCAGTTAACAGAGATAAAACATATTTTTGATTGAGCAGTTATGAAACACTCCTTTGTAGAAAATGCAAGTGGAGATTCGGAGCGCTAAGAGCGTAGTAGTGGAAAAAGGAATATTTTCAAATATAAACTACACAGAAGCATTCTGTGAAACTTCTTTCTGATCTGAGCATTCAGCTAACAGAGTTAAACCATACTTTTGATTGAGCAGTTTTGAAACACTCTGTCTGTAGAAAATGCAACTGGACATTCGTAGCGCTAAGTGGGTAATAGTGGAAAAAAGAATATGTTCAAATATAAACTACACAGAAGCATTGTATGAAACTTCTTTCTGTTCTGTGCATTCAACTAACAGAGTTGAACCTTACTTTTGATTGAGCCGTTTTGAAACACTCTTTCTGTAGAAAGTGCAATTGGACATTCTGAGCGCTAAGAGGCCTATATTGGGAAAAATAATGTCTACAAATAAAAACTACACAGAAGAATTGTGTGAAACTTCTTTCTGTTCTGTTTGTTCAACTAAAAGTGTTGAACCTTAGTTTTGATTGAGCCGTTCTGAAACACTCTTTTTGTAGGAAATGCAAGTGGAGATTCGGAGCGCTAAGAGGGTAATAGTGGAAAAAGGAATGTCTCCATATATAAACTTCACAGAATCATTCTGTGAAACTTCTTTCTGATCTGTGCATTCAGCTAACAGAGTTAAACCATACTTTTGATTGAGCAGATCTGAACACTCTTTCTGTAGAAAATGCAACTGGACATTTGGAGCGCTAAGAGAGTAGTAGTGGAAAAAGGAATATATTCAAATATAAACTACACAGAAGCATTCTGTGAAACTTCTTTCTGATCTGAGCATTCAGCTAACAGAGTTAAACCATACTTTTGATTGAGCAGTTTTGAAACACTCTGTCTGTAGAAAATGCAACTGGACATTCGTAGCGCTAAGTGGGTAATAGTGGAAAAAAGAATATGTTCAAATATAAACTACACAGAAGCATTGTATGAAACTTCTTTCTGTTCTGTGCATTCAACTAACAGAGTTGAACCTTACTTTTGATTGAGCCTTTCTGAAACACTCTTTCTGTAGAAACTGCAATTGGACATTCTGAGCGCTAAGAGGCCTCTATTGGGAAAAATAATATCTTCAAATAAAAACTACACAGAAGCATTGTGTGAAACTTATTTCTGATATGTTCATTAAGCTAACAGAGTTAAACCATACTTTTGATTGCGCAGTTCTGAACACTCTTTCTGTAGAAAATGCAAGTGGACATTCGGAGCGCTAAGAGGGTAATAGTGGAAAAAGGAATATATTCAAATATAAACTACACAGTAGCATTCTGTGAAAATTCTTTCTGTTCTGTGCATTCAACTAACAGAGTTGAACCTTACTTTTGATTGAGCCGTTCTGAAACACTCTTTCTGTAGAAACTGCAATTGGACATGCTAAGCGCTTAGAGGCCTACATTTTGAAAAAGAATATCTTCAAATAAAAACTACACAGATGCATTCTGTGAAACTTATTTCTGATCTGTAAATTCAGTTAACAGAGATAAAACATATTTTTGATTGAGCAGTTATGAAACACTCTTTTTGTAGAAAATGCAAGTGGAGATTCGGAGCGCTAAGAGGGTAATAGTGGAAAAAGGAATGTCTTCAAATATAAACTACACAGAAGCATTGTATGAAACTTCTTTCTGTTCTGTGCATTCAACTAACAGAGTTGAACCTTACTTTTGATTGAGCCGTTCTGAAACACTCTTTCTGTAGAAACTGCAATTGGACATTCTGAGCGCTAAGATGCCTATATTGGGAAAAAGAATGTCTACAAATAAAAACTACACAGAAGAATTGTGTGAAACTTCTTTCTGTTCTGTTTGTTCAACTAAAAGAGTTGAACCTTAGTTTTGATTGAGCCGTTCTGAAACACTCTTTCTGTAGAAAATGCAAGTGGAGATTCGGAGCGCTAAGAGGGTAATAGTGGAAAAAGGAATGTCTCCAAATATAAACTACACAGAATCATTCGGTGAAACTACTTTCTGATCTGTGCATTCAGCTAACAGAGTTAAACCATACTTTTGATTGAGGAGATCTGAACTCTCTTTCTGTAGAAAATGCAACTGGACATTTGGAGCGCTAAGAGAGTAGTAGTGGAAAAAGGAATATATTCAAATATAAACTACACAGAAGCATTCTGTGAAACTTCTTTCTGATCTGAGCATTCAGCTAACAGAGTTTAACCATACTTTTGATTGAGCAGTTTTGAAACACTCTGTCTGTAGAAAATGCAACTGGACATTCGTAGCGCTAAGTGGGTAATAGTGGAAAAAAGAATATGTTCAAATATAAACTACACAGAAGCATTGTATGAAACTTCTTTCTGTTCTGTGCATTCAACTAACAGAGTTGAACCTTACTTTTGATTGAGCCTTTCTGAAACACTCTTTCTGTAGAAACTGCAATTGGACATTCTGAGCGCTAAGAGGCCTATATTGGGAAAAATAATATCTTCAAATAAAAACTACACAGAAGCATTGTGTGAAACTTATTTCTGATATGTTCATTAAGCTAACAGATTTAAACCATACTTTTGATTGCGCAGTTCTGAACACTCTTTCTGTAGAAAATGCAAGTGGACATTCGGAGCGCTAAGAGGGTAATAGTGGAAAAAGGAATATATTCAAATATAAACTACACAGTAGCATTCTGTGAAAATACTTTCTGTTCTGTGCATTCAACTAACAGAGTTGAACCTTACTTTTGATTGAGCCGTTCTGAAACACTCTTTCTGTAGAAACTGCAATTGGACATGCTAAGCGCTAAGAGGCCTACATTTTGAAAAAGAATATCTTCAAATAAAAACTACACAGATGAATTCTGTGAAACTTATTTCTGATCTGTAAATTCAGTTAACAGAGATAAAACATATTTTTGATTGAGCAGTTATGAAACACTCTTTTTGTAGAAAATGCAAGTGGAGATTCGGAGCGCTAAGAGGGTAATAGTGGAAAAAGGAATGTCTTCAAATATAAACTACACAGAATCATTCGGTGAAACTTCTTTCTGATCTGTGCATTCAGCTAACAGAGTTAAACCATACTTTTGATTGAGCAGATCTGAACACTCTTTCTGTAGAAAATGCAACTGGACATTTGGAGTGCTAAGAGCGTAGTAGTGGAAAAAGGAATATATTCAAATATAAACTACACAGAAGCATTCTGTGAAACTTCTTTCTGATCTGAGCATTCAGCTAACAGAGTTAAACCATACTTTTGATTGAGCAGTTTTGAAACACTCTGTCTGTAGGAAATGCAACTGGACATTCGTAGCGCTAAGTGGGTAATAGTGGAAAAAAGAATATGTTCAAATATAAACTACACAGAAGCATTGTATGAAACTTCTTTCTGTTCTGTGCATTCAACTAACAGAGTTGAACCTTACTTTTGATTGAGCCTTTCTGAAACCCTCTTTCTGTAGAAACTGCAATTGGACATTCTGAGCGCTAAGAGGCCTATATTGGGAAAAATAATATCTTCAAATAAACACTACACAGAAGCATTGTGTGAAACTTATTTCTGATATGTTCATTAAGCTAACAGAGTTAAACCATACTTTTGATTGCGCAGTTCTGAACACTCTTTCTGTAGAAAATGCAAGTGGATATTCGGAGCGCTAAGAGGGTAATAGTGGAAAAAGGAATATATTCAAATATAAACTACACAGTAGCATTCTGTGAAAATTCTTTCTGTTCTGTGCATTCAACTAACAGGGTTGAACCTTACTTTTGATTGAGCCGTTCTGAAACACTCTTTCTGTAGAAACTGCAATTGGACATGCTAAGCGCTTAGAGGCCTACATTTTGAAAAAGAATATCTTCAAATAAAAACTACACAGATGCATTCTGTGAAACTTATTTCTGATCTGTAAATTCAGTTAACAGAGATAAAACATATTTCTGATTGAGCAGTTATGAAACACTCTTTTTGTAGAAAATGCAAGTGGAGATTCGGAGCGCTAAGTGGGTAATACTGGAAAAAGGAATGTCTTCAAATATAAACTACACAGAATCATTCGATGAAACTTCTTTCTGATCTGTGCATTCAGCTAACAGAGTTAAACCATACTTTTGATTGAGCAGATCTGAACACTCTTTCTGTAGAAAATGCAACTGGACATTTGGAGCGCTAAGAGCGTAGTAGTGGAAAAAGGAATATATTCAAATATAAACTACACAGAAGCATTCTGTGAAACTTCTTTCTGATCTGAGCATTCAGCTAACAGAGTTAAACCATACTTTTGATTGAGCAGTTTTGAAACACTCTGTCTGTAGAAAATGCAACTGGACATTCGTAGCGCTAAGTGGGTAATAGTGGAAAAAAGAATATGTTCAAATATAAACTACACAGAAGCATTGTATGAAACTTCTTTCTGTTCTGTGCATTCAACTAACAGAGTTGAACCTTACTTTTGATTGAGCCGTTCTGAAACACTCTTTCTGTAGAAACTGCAATTGGACATTCTGAGCGCTAAGAGGCCTATATTGGGAAAAAGAATGTCTACAAATAAAAACTACACAGAAGAATTGTGTGAAACTTCTTTCTGTTCTGTTTGTTCAACTAAAAGAGTTGAACCTTAGTTTTGATTGAGCCGTTCTGAAACACTCTTTCTGTAGAAAATGCAAGTGGAGATTCGGAGTGCTAAGAGGGTAATAGTGGAAAAAGGAATGTCTCCAAATATAAACTACACAGAATCATTCGGTGAAACTTCTTTCTGATCTGTGCATTCAGCTAACAGAGTTAAACCATACTTTTGATTGAGCAGATCTGAAATCTCTTTCTGTAGAAAATGCAACTGGACATTTGGAGCGCTAAGAGAGTAGTAGTGGAAAAAGGAATATATTCAAATATAAACTACACAGAAGCATTCTGTGAAACTTCTTTCTGATCTGAGCATTCAGCTAACAGAGTTTAACCATACTTTTGATTGAGCAGTTTTGAAACACTCTGTCTGTAGAAAATGCAACTGGACATTCATAGCGCTAAGTGGGTAATAGTGGAAAAAAGAATATGTTCAAATATAAACTACACAGAAGCATTGTATGAAACTTCTTTCTGTTCTGTGCATTCAACTAACAGAGTTGAACCTTACTTTTGATTGAGCCTTTCTGAAACACTCTTTCTGTAGAAACTGCAATTGGACATTCTGAGCGCTAAGAGGCCTATATTGGGAAAAATAATATCTTCAAATAAAAACTACACAGAAGCATTGTGTGAAACTTATTTCTGATATGTTCATTAAGCTAACAGAGTTAAACCATACTTTTGATTGCGCAGTTCTGAACACTCTTTCTGTAGAAAATGCAAGTGGACATTCGGAGCGCTAAGAGGGTAATAGTGGAAAAAGGAATATATTCAAATATAAACTACACAGTAGCATTCTGTGAAAATTCTTTCTGTTCTGTGCATTCAACTAACAGAGTTGAACCTTACTTTTGATTGAGCCGTTCTGAAACACTCTTTCTGTAGAACTGCAATTGGACATGCTAAGCGCTAAGAGGCCTACATTTTGAAAAAGAATATCTTCAAATAAAAACTACACAGATGCATTCTGTGAAACTTATTTCTGATCTGTAAATTCAGTTAACAGAGATAAAACATATTTTTGATTGAGCAGTTATGAAACACTCTTTTTGTAGAAAATGCAAGTGGAGATTCGGAGCGCTAAGAGGGTAATAGTGGAAAAAGGAATGTCTTCAAATATAATCTACACAGAATCATTCGGTGAAACTTCTTTCTGATCTGTGCATTCAGCTAACAGAGTTAAACAATACTTTTGATTGAGCAGATCTGAACACTCTTTCTGTAGAAAATGCAACTGGACATTTGGAGCGCTAAGAGCGTAGTAGTGGAAAAAGGAATATATTCAAATATAAACTACACAGAAGCATTCTGTGAAACTTCTTTCTGATCTGAGCATTCAGCTAACAGAGTTAAACCATACTTTTGATTGAGCAGTTTTGAAACACTCTGTCTGTAGAAAATGCAACTGGACATTCGTAGCGCTAAGTGGGTAATAGTGGAAAAAAGAATATGTTCAAATATAAACTACACAGAAGCATTGTATGAAACTTCTTTCTGTTCTGTGCATTCAACTAACAGAGTTGAACCTTACTTTTGATTGAGCCGTTCTGAAACACTCTTTCTGTAGAAACTGCAATTGGACATTCTGAGCGCTAAGAGGCCTATATTGGGAAAAAGAATGTCTACAAATAAAAACTACACAGAAGCATTGTGTGAAACTTCTTTCTGTTCTGTTTGTTCAACTAAAAGAGTTGAACCTTAGTTTTGATTGAGCCGTTCTGAAACACTCCTTCTGTAGAAAATGCAAGTGGAGATTCGGAGCGCTAAGAGGGTAATAGTGGAAAAAGGAATATATTCAAATATAAACTACACAGAAGCATTCTGTGAAACTTCTTTCTGATCTGAGCATTCAGCTAACAGAGTTAAACCATACTTTTGATTGAGCAGTTTTGAAACATTCTGTCTGTAGAAAATGCAACTGGACATTCGTAGCGCTAAGTGGTAATAGTGGAAAAAAGAATATGTTCAAATATAAACTACACAGAAGCATTGTATGAAACTTCTTTCTGTTCTGTGCATTCAACTAACAGAGTTGAACCTTACTTTTGATTGAGCCTTTCTGAAACACTCTTTCTGTAGAAACTGCAATTGGACATTCTGAGCGCTAAGAGGCCTCTATTGGGAAAAATAATATCTTCAAATAAAAATTACACAGAAGCATTGTGTGAAACTTATTTCTGATATGTTCATTAAGCTAACAGAGTTAAACCATACTTTTGATTGCGCAGTTCTGAACACTCTTTCTGTAGAAAATGCAAGTGGACATTCGGAGCGCTAAGAGGGTAATAGTGGAAAAAGGAATATATTCAAATATAAACTACACAGTAGCATTCTGTGAAAATTCTTTCTGTTCTCTGCATTCAACTAACAGAGTTGAACCTTACTTTTGATTGAGCCGTTCTGAAACACTCTTTCTGTAGAAACTGCAATTGGACATGCTAAGCGCTAAGAGGCCTACATTGGGAAAAAGAATATCTTCAAATAAAAACTACACAGATGCATTCTGTGAAACTTATTTCTGATCTGTAAATTCAGTTAACAGAGATAAAACATATTTTTGATTGAGCAGATATGAAACACTCCTTTGTAGAAAATGCAAGTGGAGATTCGGAGCGCTAAGGGCGTAGTAGTGGAAAAATGAATATTTTCAAATATAAACTACACAGAAGCATTCTGTGAAACTTCTTTCTGATCTGAGCATTCAGCTAACAGAGTTAAACCATACTTTTGATTGAGCAGTTTTGAAACACTCTGTCTGTAGAAAATGCAACTGAACATTCGTAGCGCTAAGTGGGTAATAGTGGAAAAAAGAATATGTTCAAATATAAACTACACAGAAGCATTGTATGAAACTTCTTTCTGTTCTGTGCATTCAACTAACAGAGTTGAACCTTACTTTTGATTGAGCCGTTCTGAAACACTCTTTCTGTAGAAACTGCAATTGGACATTCTGAGTGCTAAGAGGCCTATATTGGGAAAAAGAATGTCTACAAATAAAAACTACACAGAAGAATTGTGTGAAACTACTTTCTGTTCTGTTTGTTCAACTAAAAGAGTTGAACCTTAGTTTTGATTGAGCCGTTCTGAAACACTCTTTCTGTAGAAAATGCAAGTGGAGATTCGGAGCGCTAAGAGGGTAATAGTGGAAAAAGGAATGTCTCCAAATATAAACTACACAGAATCATTCGGTGAAACTTCTTTCTGATCTGTGCATTCAGCTATCAGGGTTAAACCATACTTTTGATTGAGCAGATCTGAACTCTCTTTCTGTAGAAAATGCAACTGGACATTTGGAGCGCTAAGAGAGTAGTAGTGGAAAAAGGAATATATTCAAATATAAACTACACAGAAGCATTCTGTGAAACTTCTTTCTGATCTGGGCATTCAGCTAACAGAGTTTAACCATACTTTTGATTGAGCAGTTTTGAAACACTCTGTCTGTAGAAAATGCAACTGGACATTCGTAGCGCTAAGTGGGTAATAGTGGAAAAAAGTATATGTTCAAATATAAACTACACAGAAGCATTGTATGAAACTTCTTTCTGTTCTGTGCATTCAACTAACAGAGTTGAACCTTACTTTTGATTGAGCCTTTCTGAAACACTCTTACTGTAGAAACTGCAATTCGACATTCTGAGCGCTAAGAGGCCTATATTGGGAAAAATAATATCTTCAAATAAAAACTACACAGAAGCATTGTGTGAAACTTATTTCTGATATGTTCATTAAGCTAACAGAGTTAAACCATACTTTTGATTGCGCAGTTCTGAACACTCTTTCTGTAGAAAATGCAAGTGGACATTCGGAGCGCTAAGAGGGTAATAGTGGAAAAAGGAATATATTCAAATATAAACTACACAGTAGCATTCTGTGAAAATTCTTTCTGTTCTGTGCATTCAACTAACAGAGTTGAACCTTACTTTTGATTGAGCCGTTCTGAAACACTCTTTCTGTAGAAACTGCAATTGGACATGCTAAGCGCTAAGAGGCCTACATTGGGAAAAAGAATATCTTCAAATAAAAACTACACAGATGCATTCTGTGAAACTTATTTCTGATCTGTAAATTCAGTTAACAGAGATAAAACATATTTTTGATTGAGCAGTTATGAAACACTCCTTTGTAGAAAATGCAGGTGGAGATTCGGAGCGCTAAGAGCGTAGTAGTGGAAAAAGGAATATTTTCAAATATAAACTACACAGAAGCATTCTGTGAAACTTCTTTCTGATCTGAGCATTCAGCTAACAGAGTTAAACCATACTTTTGATTGAGCAGTTTTGAAACACTCTGTCTGTAGAAAATGCAACTGGACATTCGTAGCGCTAAGTGGGTAATAGTGGAAAAAAGAATATGTTCAAATATAAACTACACAGAAGCATTGTATGAAACTTCTTTCTGTTCTGTGCATTCAACTAACAGAGTTGAACCTTACTTTTGATTGAGCCGTTCTGAAACACTCTTTCTGTAGAAACTGCAATTGGACATTCTGAGCGCTAGGAGGCCTATATTGGGAAAAAGAATGTCTACAAATAAAAACTACACAGAAGAATTGTGTGAAACTTCTTTCTGTTCTGTTTGTTCAACTAAAAGAGTTGAACCTTAGTTTTGATTGAGCCGTTCTGAAACACTCTTTCTGTAGAAAATGCAAGTGGAGATTCGGAGCGCTAAGAGGGTAATAGTGGAAAAAGGAATGTCTCCAAATATAAACTTCACAGAATCATTCGGTGAAACTTGTTTCTGATCTGTGCATTCAGCTAACAGAGTTAAACCATACTTTTGATTGAGCAGATCTGAACTCTCTTTCTGTAGAAAATGCAACTGGACATTTGGAGCGCTAAGAGAGTAGTAGTGGAAAAAGGAATATATTCAAATATAAACTACACGGAAGCATTCTGTGAAACTTCTTTCTGATCTGAGCATTCAGCTAACAGAGTTAAATCATACTTTTGATTGAGCAGTTTTGAAACACTCTGTCTGTAGAAAATGCAACTGGACATTCGTAGCGCTAAGTGGGTTATAATGGAAAAAAGAATATGTTCAAATATAAACTACACAGAAGCATTGTATGAAACTTCTTTCTGTTCTGTGCATTCAACTAACAGAGTTGAACCTTATTTTGATTGAGCCTTTCTGAAACACTCTTTCTGTAGAAATTGCAATTGGACATTCTGAGCGCTAAGAGGCCTATATTGGGAAAAATAATATCTTCAAATAAAAACTACACAGAAGCATTGTGTGAAACTTATTTCTGATATGTTCATTAAGCTAACAGAGTTAAACCATACTTTTGATTGCGCAGTTCTGAACACTCTTTCTGTAGAAAATGCAAGTGGACATTCGGAGCGCTAAGAGGGTAATAGTGGAAAAAGGAATATATTCAAATATAAACTACACAGTAGCATTCTGTGAAAATTCTTTCTGTTCTGTGCATTCAACTAACAGAGTTGAACCTTACTTTTGATTGAGCCGTTCTGAAACACTCTTTCTGTAGAAACTGCAATTGGACATGCTAAGCGCTAAGAGGCCTACATTTTGAAAAAGAATATCTTCAAATAAAAACTACACAGATGAATTCTGTGAAACTTATTTCTGATCTGTAAATTCAGTTAACAGAGATAAAACATATTTTTGATTGAGCAGTTATGAAACACTCTTTTTGTAGAAAATGCAAGTGGAGATTCGGAGCGCTAAGAGGGTAATAGTGGAAAAAGGAATGTCTTCAAATATAAACTACACAGAATCATTCGGTGAAACTTCTTTCTGATCTGTGCATTCAGCTAACAGAATTAAACCATACTTTTGATTGAGCAGATCTGAACACTCTTTCTGTAGAAAATGCAACTGGACATTTGGAGCGCTAAGAGCGTAGTAGTGGAAAAAGGAATATATTCAAATATAAACTACACAGAAGCATTCTGTGAAACTTCTTTCTGATCTGAGCATTCAGCTAACAGAGTTAAACCATACTTTTGATTGAGCAGTTTTGAAACACTCTGTCTGTAGAAAATGCAACTGGACATTCGTAGCGCTAAGTGGGTAATAGTGGAAAAAAGAATATGTTCAAATATAAACTACACAGAAGCATTGTATGAAACTTCTTTCTGTTCTGTGCATTCAACTAACAGAGTTGAACCTTACTTTTGATTGAGCCGTTCTGAAACACTCTTTCTGTAGAAACTGCAATTGGACATTCTGAGCGCTAAGAGGCCTATATTGGGAAAAAGAATGTCTACAAATAAAAACTACACAGAAGAATTGTGTGAAACTTCTTTCTGTTCTGTTTTTTCAACTAAAAGAGTTGAACCTTAGTTTTGATTGAGCCGTTCTGAAACACTCTTTCTGTAGAAAATGCAAGTGGAGATTCCGAGCGCTAAGAGGGTAATAGTGGAAAAAGGAATGTCTCCAAATATAAACTACACAGAATCATTCGGTGAAACTTCTTTCTGATCTGTGCATTCAGCTAAAAGAGTTAAACCATACTTTTGATTGAGCAGATCTGAACTCTCTTTCTGTAGAAAATGCAACTGGACATTTGGAGCGCTAAGAGAGTAGTAGTGGAAAAAGGAATATATTCAAATATAAACTACACAGAAGCATTCTGTGAAACTTTTTCTGATCTGAGCATTCAGCTAACAGAGTTAAACCATACTTTTGATTGAGCAGTTTTGAAACATTCTGTCTGTAGAAAATGCAACTGGACATTCGTAGCGCTAAGTGGGTAATAGTGGAAAAAAGAATATGTTCAAATATAAACTACACAGAAGCATTGTATGAAACTTCTTTCTGTTCTGTGCATTCAACTAACAGAGTTGAACCTTACTTTTGATTGAGCCTTTCTGAAACACTCTTTCTGTGGAAACTGCAATTGGACATTCTGAGCGCTAAGAGGCCTATATTGGGAAAAATAATAACTTCAAATAAAAACTACACAGAAGCATTGTGTGAAACTTATTTCTGATATGTTCATTAAGCTAACAGAGTTAAACCATACTTTTGATTGCGCAGTTCTGAACACTCTTTCTGTAGAAAATGCAAGTGGACATTCGGAGCGCTAAGAGGGTAATAGTGGAAAAAGGAATATATTCAAATATAAACTACACAGTAGCATTCTGTGAAAATTCTTTCTGTTCTGTGCATTCAACTAACAGAGTTGAACCTTACTTTTGATTGAGCCGTTCTGAAACACTCTTTCTGTAGAAACTGCAATTGGACATGCTAAGCGCTAAGAGGCCTACATTGGGAAAAAGAATATCTTCAAATAAAAACTACACAGATGCATTCTGTGAAAGTTATTTCTGATCTGTAAATTCAGTTAACAGAGATAAAACATATTTTTGATTGAGCAGTTATGAAACACTCCTTTGTAGAAAATGCAAGTGGAGATTCGGAGCGCTAAGAGCGTAGTAGTGGAAAAAGGAATATTTTCAAATATAAACTACACAGAAGCATTCTGTGAAACTTCTTTCTGATCTGAGCATTCAGCTAACAGAGTTAAACCATACTTTTGATTGAGCAGTTTTGAAACACTCTGTCTGTAGAAAATGCAACTTGACATTCGTAGCGCTAAGTGGGTAATAGTGGAAAAAAGAATATGTTCAAATATAAACTACACAGAAGCATTGTATGAAACTTCTTTCGGTTCTGTGCATTCAACTAACAGAGTTGAACCTTACTTTTGATTGAGCCGTTCTGAAACACTCTTTCTGTAGAAACTGCAATTGGACATTCTGAGCGCTAAGAGGCCTATATTGGGAAAAAGAATGTCTACAAATAAAAACTACACAGAAGAATTGTGTGAAACTTCTTTCTGTTCTGTTTGTTCAACTAAAAGAGTTGAACCTTAGTTTTGATTGAGCCGTTCTGAAACACACTTTCTGTAGAAAATGCAAGTGGAGATTCGGAGCGCTAAGAGGGTAATAGTGGAAAAAGGAATGTCTCCAAATATAAACTACACAGAATCATTCGGTGAAACTTCTTTCTGATCTGTGCATTCAGCTAACAGAGTTAAACCATACTTTAGATTGAGCAGATCTGAACTCTCTTTCTGTAGATAATGCAACTAGACATTTGGAGCGCTAAGAGAGTAGTAGTGGAAAAAGGAATATATTCAAATATAAACTACACAGAAGCATTCTGTGAAACTTCTTTCTGATCTGAGCATTCAGCTAACAGAGTTAAACCATACTTTTGATTGAGCAGTTTTGAAACACTCTGTCTGTAGAAAATGCAACTGGACATTCGTAGCGCTAAGTGGGTAATAGTGGAAAAAAGAATATGTTCAAATATAAACTACACAGAAGCATTGTATGAAACTTCTTTTTGTTCTGTGCATTCAACTAACAGAGTTGAACCTTACTTTTGATTGAGCCTTTCTGAAACACTCTTTCTGTAGAAACTGCAATTGGACATTCTGAGCGCTAAGAGGCCTTTATTGGGAAAAATAATATCTTCAAATAAAAACTACACAGAAGCATTGTGTGAAACTTATTTCTGATATGTTCATTAAGCTAACAGAGTTAAACCATACTTTTGATTGCGCAGTTCTGAACACTCTTTCTGTAGAAAATGCAAGTGGACATTCGGAGCGCTAAGAGGGTAATAGTGGAAAAAGGAATATATTCAAATATAAACTACACAGTAGCATTCTGTGAAAATTCTTTCTGTTCTGTGCATTCAACTAACAGAGTTGAACCTTACTTTTGATTGAGCCGTTCTGAAACACTCTTTCTGTAGAAACTGCAATTGGACATGCTAAGCGCTAAGAGGCCTACATTTTGAAAAAGAATATCTTCAAATAAAAACTACACAGATGCATTCTGTGAAACTTATTTCTGATCTGTAAATTCAGTTAACAGAGATAAAACATATTTTTGATTGAGCAGTCATGAAACACTCTTTTTGTAGAAAATGCAAGTGGAGATTCGGAGCGCTAAGAGGGTAATAGTGGAAAAAGGAATGTCTTCAAATATAAACTACACAGAATCATTCGGTGAAACTTCTTTCTGATCTGTGCATTCAGCTAACAGAGTTAAAACATACTTTTGATTGAGCAGATCTGAACACTCTTTCTGTAGAAAATGCAACTGGACATTTGGAGCGCTAAGAGCGTAGTAGTGGAAAAAGGAATATATTCAAATATAAACTACACAGAAGCATTCTGTGAAACTTCTTTCTGATCTGAGCATTCAGCTAACAGAGTTAAACCATACTTTTGATTGAGCAGTTTTGAAACACTCTGTCTGTAGAAAATGCAACTGGACATTCGTAGCGCTAAGTTGGTAATAGTGGAAAAAAGAATATGTTCAAATATAAACTACACAGAAGCATTGTATGAAACTTCTTTCTGTTGTGTGCATTCAACTAACAGAGTTGAACCTTACTTTTGATTGAGCCGTTCTGAAACACTCTTTCTGTAGAAACTGCAATTGGACATTCTGAGCGCTAAGAGGCCTATATTGGGAAAAAGAATGTCTACAAATAAAAACTACACAGAAGAATTGTGTGAAACTCCTTTCTGTTCTGTTTGTTCAACTAAAAGAGTTGAACCTTAGTTTTGATTGTGCCGTTCTGAAACACTCTTTCTGTAGAAAATGCAAGTGGAGATTCGGAGCGCTAAGAGGGTAATAGTGGAAAAAGGAATGTCTCCAAATATAAACTACACAGAATCATTCGGTGAAACTTCTTTCTGATCTGTGCATTCAGCTAACAGAGTTAAACCATACTTTTGATTGAGCAGATCTGAACTCTCTTTCTGTAGAAAATGCAACTGGACATTTGGAGCGATAAGAGAGTAGTAGTGGAAAAAGGAATATATTCAAATATAAACTACACAGAAGCATTCTGTGAAACTTCTTTCTGATCTGAGCATTCAGCTAACAGAGTTAAACCATACTTTTGATTGAGCAGTTTTGAAACACTCTGTCTGTAGAAAATGCAACTGGACATTCGTAGCGCTAAGTGGGTAATAGTGGAAAAAAGAATATGTTCAAATATAAACTACACAGAAGCATTGTATGAAACTTCTTTCTGTTCTGTGCATTCAACTAACAGAGTTGAACCTTACTTTTGATTAAGCCTTTCTGAAACACTCTTTCTGTAGAAACTGCAATTGGACATTCTAAGCGCTAAGAGGCCTATATTGGGAAATATAATATCTTCAAATAAAAACTACACAGAAGACTTGTGTGAAACTTATTTCTGATATGTTCATTAAGCTAACAGAGTTAAACCATACTCTTGATTGCGCAGTTCTGAACACTCTTTCTGTAGAAAATGCAAGTGGACATTCGGAGCGCTAAGAGGGTAATAGTGGAAAAAGGAATATATTCAAATATAAACTACACAGTAGCATTCTGTGAAAATTCTCTCTGTTCTGTGCATTCAACTAACAGAGTTGAACCTTACTTTTGATTGAGCCGTTCTGAAACACTCTTTCTGTAGAAACTGCAATTGGACATGCTAAGCGCTAAGAGGCCTACATTTTGAAAAAGAATATCTTCAAATAAAAACTACACAGATGCATTCTGTGAAACTTATTTCTGATCTGTAAATTCAGTTAACAGAGATAAAACATATTTTTGATTGAGCAGTTATGAAACACTCTTTTTGTAGAAAATGCAAGTGGAGATTCGGAGCGCCTAGAGGGTAATAGTGGAAAAAGGAATGTCTTCAAATATAAACTACACAGAATCATTCGGTGAAACGTCTTTCTGATCTGTGCATTCAGCTAACAGAGTTAAACCATACTTTTGATTGAGCAGATCTGAACACTCTTTCTGTAGAAAATGCAACTGGACATTTGGAGCGCTAAGAGCGTAGTAGTGGAAAAAGGAATATATTCAAATATAAACTACACAGAAGCATTCTGTGAAACTTCTTTCTGATCTGAGCATTCAGCTAACAGAGTTAAACCATACTTTTGATTGAGCAGTTTTGAAACACTCTGTCTGTAGAAAATGCAACTGGACATTCGTAGCGCTAAGTGGGTAATAGTGGAAAAAAGAATATGTTCAAATATAAACTACACAGAAGCATTCTATGAAACTTCTTTCTGTTCTGTGCATTCAACTAACAGAGTTGAACCTTACTTTTGATTGAGCCGTTCTGAAACACTCTTTCTGTAGAAACTGCAATTGGACATTCTGAGCGCTAAGAGGCCTATATTGGGAAAAAGAATGTCTACAAATAAAAACTACACAGAAGAATTGTGTGAAACTTCTTTCTGTTCTGTTTGTTCAACTAAAAGAGTTGAACCTTAGTTTTGATTGAGCCGTTCTGAAACACTCTTTCTGTAGAAAATGCAAGTGGAGATTCGGAGCGCTAAGAGGGTAATAGTGGAAAAAGGAATGTCTCCAAATATAAACTACACAGAATCATTCTGTGAAACTTATTTCTGATATGTGCATTCAGCTAACAGAGTTAAACCATACTTTTGATTGAGCAGATCTGAACTCTCTTTCTGTAGAAAATGCAACTGGACATTTGGAGCGCTAAGAGAGTAGTAGTGGAAAAAGGAATATATTCAAATATAAACTACACAGAAGCATTCTGTGAAACTTCTTTCTGATCTGAGCATTCAGCAAACAGAGTTAAACCATACTTTTGATTGAGCAGTTTTGAAACACTCTGTCTGTAGAAAATGCAACTGGACATTCGTAGCGCTAAGTGGGTAATTGTGGAAAAAAGAATATGTTCAAATATAAACTCCACAGAAGCAGTGTATGAAACTTCTTTCTGTTCTGTGCATTCAACTAACAGAGTTGAACCTTACTTTTGATTGAGCCTTTCTGAAACACTCTTTCTGTAGAAACTGCAATTGGACATTCTGAGCGCTAAGAGGCCTATATTGGGAAAAAAAATATCTTCAAATAAAAACTACACAGAAGCATTGTGTGAAACTTACTTCTGATATGTTCATTAAGCTAACAGAGTTAAACCATACTTTTGATTGCGCAGTTCTGAACACTCTTTCTGTAGAAAATGCAAGTGGACATTCGGAGCGCTAAGAGGGTAATAGTGGAAAAAGGAATATATTCAAATTTAAACTACACAGTAGCATTCTGTGAAAATTCTTTCTGTTTGTGCATTCAACTAACAGAGTTGAACCTTACTTTTGATTGAGCCGTTCTGAAACACTCTTTCTGTAGAAACTGCAATTGGACATGCTAAGCGCTAAGAGGACTACATTGGGAAAAGAATATCTTCAAATAAAAACTACACAGATGCATTCTGTGAAACTTATTTCTGATCTGTAAATTCAGTTAACAGAGATAAAACATATTTTTGATTGAGCAGTTATGAAACACTCTTTTTGTAGAAAATGCAAGTGGAGATTCGGAGCGCTAAGAGGGTAATAGTGGAAAAAGGAATGTCTTCAAATATAAACTACACAGAATCATTCGGTGAAACTTCTTTCTGATCTGTGCATTCAGCTAACAGAGTTAAACCATACTTTTGATTGAGCAGATCTGAACACTCTTTCTGTAGAAAATGCAACTGGACATTTGGAGCGCTAAGAGCGTAGTAGTGGAAAAAGGAATATATTCAAATATAAACTACACAGAAGCATTCTGTGAAACTTCTTTCTGATCTGAGCATTCAGCTAACAGAGTTAAACCATACTTTTGATTGAGCAGTTTTGAAACACTCTGTCTGTAGGAAATGCAACTGGACATTCGTAGCGCTAAGTGGGTAATAGTGGAAAAAAGAATATGTTCAAATATAAACTACACAGAACCATTGTATGAAACTTCTTTCTGTTCTGTGCATTCAACTAACAGAGTTGAACTTTACTTTTGATTGAGCCGTTCTGAAACACTCTTTTGTAGAAACTGCAATTGGACATTCTGAGAGCTAAGAGGCCTATATTGGGAAAAAGAATGTCTACAAATAAAAACTACACAGAAGAATTGTGTGAAACTACTTTTTGCTCTGTTTGTTCAACTAAAAGAGTTGAACCTTTGTTTTGATTTAGCCATTCTGAAACACTCTTTCTGTAGAAAATGCAAGTGGAGATTCGGAGCGCTAAGAGGGTAATAGTGGAAAAAGGAATGTCTCCAAATATAAACTACACAGAATCATTCTGTGAAACTTCTTTCTGATCTGTGCATTCAGCTAACAGAGTTAAACCATACTTTTGATTGAGCAGATCTGAACTCTCTTTCTGTAGAAAATGCAACTGGACATTTGGAGCGATAAGAGAGTAGTAGTGGAAAAAGGAATATATTCAAATATAAACTACACAGAAGCATTCTGTGAAACTTCTTTCTGATCTGAGCATTCAGCTAACAGAGTTAAACCATACTTTTGATTGAGCAGTTTTGAAACGCTCTGTCTGTAGAAAATGCAACTGGACATTCGTAGCGCTAAGTGGGTAATAGTGGAAAAAAGAATATGTTCAAATATAAACTACACAGAAGCATTGTATGAAACTTCTTTCTGTTCTGTGCATTCAACTAACAGAGTTGAACCTTACTTTTGATTGAGCCTTTCTGAAACACTCTTTCTGTAGAAACTGCAATTGGACATTCTAAGCGCTAAGAGGCCTATATTGGGAAAAATAATATCTTCAAATAAAAACTACACAGAAGCCTTGTGTGAAACTTATTTCTGATATGTTCATTAAGCTAACAGAGTTAAACCATACTCTTGATTGCGCAGTTCTGAACACTCTTTCTGTAGAAAATGCAAGTGGACATTCGGAGCGCTAAGAGGGTAATAGTGGAAAAAGGAATATATTCAAATATAAACTACACAGTAGCATTCTGTGAAAATTCTCTCTGTTCTGTGCATTCAACTAACAGAGTTGAACCTTACTTTTGATTGAGCCGTTCTGAAACACTCTTTCTGTAGAAACTGCAATTGGACATGCTAAGCGCTAAGAGGCCTACATTTTGAAAAAGAATATCTTCAAATAAAAACTACACAGATGCATTCTGTGAAACTTATTTCTGATCTGTAAATTCAGTTAACAGAGATAAAACATATTTTTGATTGAGCAGTTATGAAACACTCTTTTTGTAGAAAATGCAAGTGGAGATTCGGAGCGCCTAGAGGGTAATAGTGGAAAAAGGAATGTCTTCAAATATAAACTACACAGAATCATTCGGTGAAACGTCTTTCTGATCTGTGCATTCAGCTAACAGAGTTAAACCATACTTTTGATTGAGCAGATCTGAACACTCTTTCTGTAGAAAATGCAACTGGACATTTGGAGCGCTAAGAGCGTAGTAGTGGAAAAAGGAATATATTCAAATATAAACTACACAGAAGCATTCTGTGAAACTTCTTTCTGATCTGAGCATTCAGCTAACAGAGTTAAACCATACTTTTGATTGAGCAGTTTTGAAACACCCTGTCTGTAGAAAATGCAACTGGACATTCGTAGCGCTAAGTGGGTAATAGTGGAAAAAAGAATATGTTCAAATATAAACTACACAGAAGCATTCTATGAAACTTCTTTCTGTTCTGTGCATTCAACTAACAGAGTTGAACCTTACTTTTGATTGAGCCGTTCTGAAACACTCTTTCTGTAGAAACTGCAATTGGACATTCTGAGCGCTAAGAGGCCTATATTGGGAAAAAGAATGTCTACAAATAAAAACTACACAGAAGAATTGTGTGAAACTTCTTTCTGTTCTGTTTGTTCAACTAAAAGAGTTGAACCTTAGTTTTGATTGAGCCGTTCTGAAACACTCTTTCTGTAGAAAATGCAAGTGGAGATTCGGAGCGCTAAGAGGGTAATAGTGGAAAAAGGAATGTCTCCAAATATAAACTACACAGTATCATTCTGTGAAACTTATTTCTGATATGTGCATTCAGCTAACAGAGTTAAACCATACTTTTGATTGAGCAGATCTGAACTCTCTTTCTGTAGAAAATGCAACTGGACATTTGGAGCGCTAAGAGAGTAGTAGTGGAAAAAGGAATATATTCAAATATAAACTACACAGAAGCATTCTGTGAAACTTCTTTCTGATCTGAGCATTCAGCAAACAGAGTTAAACCATACTTTTGATTGAGCAGTTTTGAAACACTCTGTCTGTAGAAAATGCAACTGGACATTCGTAGCGCTAAGTGGGTAATTGTGGAAAAAAGAATATGTTCAAATATAAACTCCACAGAAGCAGTGTATGAAACTTCTTTCTGTTCTGTGCATTCAACTAACAGAGTTGAACCTTACTTTTGATTGAGCCTTTCTGAAACACTCTTTCTGTAGAAACTGCAATTGGACATTCTGAGCGCTAAGAGGCCTATATTGGGAAAAAAAATATCTTCAAATAAAAACTACACAGAAGCATTGTGTGAAACTTACTTCTGATATGTTCATTAAGCTAACAGAGTTAAACCATACTTTTGATTGCGCAGTTCTGAACACTCTTTCTGTAGAAAATGCAAGTGGACATTCGGAGCGCTAAGAGGGTAATAGTGGAAAAAGGAATATATTCAAATTTAAACTACACAGTAGCATTCTGTGAAAATTCTTTCTGTTTGTGCATTCAACTAACAGAGTTGAACCTTACTTTTGATTGAGCCGTTCTGAAACACTCTTTCTGTAGAAACTGCAATTGGACATGCTAAGCGCTAAGAGGACTACATTGGGAAAAGAATATCTTCAAATAAAAACTACACAGATGCATTCTGTGAAACTTATTTCTGATCTGTAAATTCAGTTAACAGAGATAAAACATATTTTTGATTGAGCAGTCATGAAACACTCTTTTTGTAGAAAATGCAAGTGGAGATTCGGAGCGCTAAGAGGGTAATAGTGGAAAAAGGAATGTCTTCAAATATAAACTACACAGAATCATTCGGTGAAACTTCTTTCTGATCTGTGCATTCAGCTAACAGAGTTAAAACATACTTTTGATTGAGCAGATCTGAACACTCTTTCTGTAGAAAATGCAACTGGACATTTGGAGCGCTAAGAGCGTAGTAGTGGAAAAAGGAATATATTCAAATATAAACTACACAGAAGCATTCTGTGAAACTTCTTTCTGATCTGAGCATTCAGCTAACAGAGTTAAACCATACTTTTGATTGAGCAGTTTTGAAACACTCTGTCTGTAGAAAATGCAACTGGACATTCGTAGCGCTAAGTTGGTAATAGTGGAAAAAAGAATATGTTCAAATATAAACTACACAGAAGCATTGTATGAAACTTCTTTCTGTTCTGTGCATTCAACTAACAGAGTTGAACCTTACTTTTGATTGAGCCGTTCTGAAACACTCTTTCTGTAGAAACTGCAATTGGACATTCTGAGCGCTAAGAGGCCTATATTGGGAAAAAGAATGTCTACAAATAAAAACTACACAGAAGAATTGTGTGAAACTCCTTTCTGTTCTGTTTGTTCAACTAAAAGAGTTGAACCTTAGTTTTGATTGTGCCGTTCTGAAACACTCTTTCTGTAGAAAATGCAAGTGGAGATTCGGAGCGCTAAGAGGGTAATAGTGGAAAAAGGAATGTCTCCAAATATAAACTACACAGAATCATTCGGTGAAACTTCTTTCTGATCTGTGCATTCAGCTAACAGAGTTAAACCATACTTTTGATTGAGCAGATCTGAACTCTCTTTCTGTAGAAAATGCAACTGGACATTTGGAGCGATAAGAGAGTAGTAGTGGAAAAAGGAATATATTCAAATATAAACTACACAGAAGCATTCTGTGAAACTTCTTTCTGATCTGAGCATTCAGCTAACAGAGTTAAACCATACTTTTGATTGAGCAGTTTTGAAACACTCTGTCTGTAGAAAATGCAACTGGACATTCGTAGCGCTAAGTGGGTAATAGTGGAAAAAAGAATATGTTCAAATATAAACTACACAGAAGCATTGTATGAAACTACTTTCTGTTCTGTGCATTCAACTAACAGAGTTGAACCTTACTTTTGATTAAGCCTTTCTGAAACACTCTTTCTGTAGAAACTGCAATTGGACATTCTAAGCGCTAAGAGGCCTATATTGGGAAAAATAATATCTTCAAATAAAAACTACACAGAAGACTTGTGTGAAACTTATTTCTGATATGTTCATTAAGCTAACAGAGTTAAACCATACTCTTGATTGCGCAGTTCTGAACACTCTTTCTGTAGAAAATGCAAGTGGACATTCGGAGCGCTAAGAGGGTAATAGTGGAAAAAGGAATATATTCAAATATAAACTACACAGTAGCATTCTGTGAAAATTCTCTCTGTTCTGTGCATTCAACTAACAGAGTTGAACCTTACTTTTGATTGAGCCGTTCTGAAACACTCTTTCTGTAGAAACTGCAATTGGACATGCTAAGCGCTAAGAGGCCTACATTTTGAAAAAGAATATCTTCAAATAAAAACTACACAGATGCATTCTGTGAAACTTATTTCTGATCTGTAAATTCAGTTAACAGAGATAAAACATATTTTTGATTGAGCAGTTATGAAACACTCTTTTTGTAGAAAATGCAAGTGGAGATTCGGAGCGCCTAGAGGGTAATAGTGGAAAAAGGAATGTCTTCAAATATAAACTACACAGAATCATTCGGTGAAACGTCTTTCTGATCTGTGCATTCAGCTAACAGAGTTAAACCATACTTTTGATTGAGCAGATCTGAACACTCTTTCTGTAGAAAATGCAACTGGACATTTGGAGCGCTAAGAGCGTAGTAGTGGAAAAAGGAATATATTCAAATATAAACTACACAGAAGCATTCTGTGAAACTTCTTTCTGATCTGAGCATTCAGCTAACAGAGTTAAACCATACTTTTGATTGAGCAGTTTTGAAACACTCTGTCTGTAGAAAATGCAACTGGACATTCGTAGCGCTAAGTGGGTAATAGTGGAAAAAAGAATATGTTCAAATATAAACTACACAGAAGCATTCTATGAAACTTCTTTCTGTTCTGTGCATTCAACTAACAGAGTTGAACCTTACTTTTGATTGAGCCGTTCTGAAACACTCTTTCTGTAGAAACTGCAATTGGACATTCTGAGCGCTAAGAGGCCTATATTGGGAAAAAGAATGTCTACAAATAAAAACTACACAGAAGAATTGTGTGAAACTTCTTTCTGTTCTGTTTGTTCAACTAAAAGAGTTGAACCTTAGTTTTGATTGAGCCGTTCTGAAACACTCTTTCTGTAGAAAATGCAAGTGGAGATTCGGAGCGCTAAGAGGGTAATAGTGGAAAAAGGAATGTCTCCAAATATAAACTACACAGAATCATTCTGTGAAACTTATTTCTGATATGTGCATTCAGCTAACAGAGTTAAACCATACTTTTGATTGAGCAGATCTGAACTCTCTTTCTGTAGAAAATGCAACTGGACATTTGGAGCGCTAAGAGAGTAGTAGTGGAAAAAGGAATATATTCAAATATAAACTACACAGAAGCATTCTGTGAAACTTCTTTCTGATCTGAGCATTCAGCAAACAGAGTTAAACCATACTTTTGATTGAGCAGTTTTGAAACACTCTGTCTGTAGAAAATGCAACTGGACATTCGTAGCGCTAAGTGGGTAATTGTGGAAAAAAGAATATGTTCAAATATAAACTCCACAGAAGCAGTGTATGAAACTTCTTTCTGTTCTGTGCATTCAACTAACAGAGTTGAACCTTACTTTTGATTGAGCCTTTCTGAAACACTCTTTCTGTAGAAACTGCAATTGGACATTCTGAGCGCTAAGAGGCCTATATTGGGAAAAAAAATATCTTCAAATAAAAACTACACAGAAGCATTGTGTGAAACTTACTTCTGATATGTTCATTAAGCTAACAGAGTTAAACCATACTTTTGATTGCGCAGTTCTGAACACTCTTTCTGTAGAAAATGCAAGTGGACATTCGGAGCGCTAAGAGGGTAATAGTGGAAAAAGGAATATATTCAAATTTAAACTACACAGTAGCATTCTGTGAAAATTCTTTCTGTTTGTGCATTCAACTAACAGAGTTGAACCTTACTTTTGATTGAGCCGTTCTGAAACACTCTTTCTGTAGAAACTGCAATTGGACATGCTAAGCGCTAAGAGGACTACATTGGGAAAAGAATATCTTCAAATAAAAACTACACAGATGCATTCTGTGAAACTTATTTCTGATCTGTAAATTCAGTTAACAGAGATAAAACATATTTTTGATTGAGCAGTTATGAAACACTCTTTTTGTAGAAAATGCAAGTGGAGATTCGGAGCGCTAAGAGGGTAATAGTGGAAAAAGGAATGTCTTCAAATATAAACTACACAGAATCATTCGGTGAAACTTCTTTCTGATCTGTGCATTCAGCTAACAGAGTTAAACCATACTTTTGATTGAGCAGATCTGAACACTCTTTCTGTAGAAAATGCAACTGGACATTTGGAGCGCTAAGAGCGTAGTAGTGGAAAAAGGAATATATTCAAATATAAACTACACAGAAGCATTCTGTGTAACTTCTTTCTGATCTGAGCATTCAGCTAACAGAGTTAAACCATACTTTTGATTGAGCAGTTTTGAAACACTCTGTCTGTAGGAAATGCAACTGGACATTCGTAGCGCTAAGTGGGTAATAGTGGAAAAAAGAATATGTTCAAATATAAACTACACAGAACCATTGTATGAAACTTCTTTCTGTTCTGTGCATTCAACTAACAGAGTTGAACTTTACTTTTGATTGAGCCGTTCTGAAACACTCTTTTGTAGAAACTGCAATTGGACATTCTGAGAGCTAAGAGGCCTATATTGGGAAAAAGAATGTCTACAAATAAAAACTACACAGAAGAATTGTGTGAAACTACTTTTTGCTCTGTTTGTTCAACTAAAAGAGTTGAACCTTTGTTTTGATTTAGCCATTCTGAAACACTCTTTCTGTAGAAAATGCAAGTGGAGATTCGGAGCGCTAAGAGGGTAATAGTGGAAAAAGGAATGTCTCCAAATATAAACTACACAGAATCATTCTGTGAAACTTCTTTCTGATCTGTGCATTCAGCTAACAGAGTTAAACCATACTTTTGATTGAGCAGATCTGAACTCTCTTTCTGTAGAAAATGCAACTGGACATTTGGAGCGATAAGAGAGTAGTAGTGGAAAAAGGAATATATTCAAATATAAACTACACAGAAGCATTCTGTGAAACTTCTTTCTGATCTGAGCATTCAGCTAACAGAGTTAAACCATACTTTTGATTGAGCAGTTTTGAAACACTCTGTCTGTAGAAAATGCAACTGGACATTCGTAGCGCTAAGTGGGTAATAGTGGAAAAAAGAATATGTTCAAATATAAACTACACAGAAGCATTGTATGAAACTTCTTTCTGTTCTGTGCATTCAACTAACAGAGTTGAACCTTACTTTTGATTGAGCCTTTCTGAAACACTCTTTCTGTAGAAACTGCAATTGGACATTCTAAGCGCTAAGAGGCCTATATTGGGAAAAATAATATCTTCAAATAAAAACTACACAGAAGCCTTGTGTGAAACTTATTTCTGATATGTTCATTAAGCTAACAGAGTTAAACCATACTCTTGATTGCGCAGTTCTGAACACTCTTTCTGTAGAAAATGCAAGTGGACATTCGGAGCGCTAAGAGGGTAATAGTGGAAAAAGGAATATATTCAAATATAAACTACACAGTAGCATTCTGTGAAAATTCTCTCTGTTCTGTGCATTCAACTAACAGAGTTGAACCTTACTTTTGATTGAGCCGTTCTGAAACACTCTTTCTGTAGAAACTGCAATTGGACATGCTAAGCGCTAAGAGGCCTACATTTTGAAAAAGAATATCTTCAAATAAAAACTACACAGATGCATTCTGTGAAACTTATTTCTGATCTGTAAATTCAGTTAACAGAGATAAAACATATTTTTGATTGAGCAGTTATGAAACACTCTTTTTGTAGAAAATGCAAGTGGAGATTCGGAGCGCCTAGAGGGTAATAGTGGAAAAAGGAATGTCTTCAAATATAAACTACACAGAATCATTCGGTGAAACGTCTTTCTGATCTGTGCATTCAGCTAACAGAGTTAAACCATACTTTTGATTGAGCAGATCTGAACACTCTTTCTGTAGAAAATGCAACTGGACATTTGGAGCGCTAAGAGCGTAGTAGTGGAAAAAGGAATATATTCAAATATAAACTACACAGAAGCATTCTGTGAAACTTCTTTCTGATCTGAGCATTCAGCTAACAGAGTTAAACCATACTTTTGATTGAGCAGTTTTGAAACACCCTGTCTGTAGAAAATGCAACTGGACATTCGTAGCGCTAAGTGGGTAATAGTGGAAAAAAGAATATGTTCAAATATAAACTACACAGAAGCATTCTATGAAACTTCTTTCTGTTCTGTGCATTCAACTAACAGAGTTGAACCTTACTTTTGATTGAGCCGTTCTGAAACACTCTTTCTGTAGAAACTGCAATTGGACATTCTGAGCGCTAAGAGGCCTATATTGGGAAAAAGAATGTCTACAAATAAAAACTACACAGAAGAATTGTGTGAAACTTCTTTCTGTTCTGTTTGTTCAACTAAAAGAGTTGAACCTTAGTTTTGATTGAGCCGTTCTGAAACACTCTTTCTGTAGAAAATGCAAGTGGAGATTCGGAGCGCTAAGAGGGTAATAGTGGAAAAAGGAATGTCTCCAAATATAAACTACACAGTATCATTCTGTGAAACTTATTTCTGATATGTGCATTCAGCTAACAGAGTTAAACCATACTTTTGATTGAGCAGATCTGAACTCTCTTTCTGTAGAAAATGCAACTGGACATTTGGAGCGCTAAGAGAGTAGTAGTGGAAAAAGGAATATATTCAAATATAAACTACACAGAAGCATTCTGTGAAACTTCTTTCTGATCTGAGCATTCAGCAAACAGAGTTAAACCATACTTTTGATTGAGCAGTTTTGAAACACTCTGTCTGTAGAAAATGCAACTGGACATTCGTAGCGCTAAGTGGGTAATTGTGGAAAAAAGAATATGTTCAAATATAAACTCCACAGAAGCAGTGTATGAAACTTCTTTCTGTTCTGTGCATTCAACTAACAGAGTTGAACCTTACTTTTGATTGAGCCTTTCTGAAACACTCTTTCTGTAGAAACTGCAATTGGACATTCTGAGCGCTAAGAGGCCTATATTGGGAAAAAAAATATCTTCAAATAAAAACTACACAGAAGCATTGTGTGAAACTTACTTCTGATATGTTCATTAAGCTAACAGAGTTAAACCATACTTTTGATTGCGCAGTTCTGAACACTCTTTCTGTAGAAAATGCAAGTGGACATTCGGAGCGCTAAGAGGGTAATAGTGGAAAAAGGAATATATTCAAATTTAAACTACACAGTAGCATTCTGTGAAAATTCTTTCTGTTTGTGCATTCAACTAACAGAGTTGAACCTTACTTTTGATTGAGCCGTTCTGAAACACTCTTTCTGTAGAAACTGCAATTGGACATGCTAAGCGCTAAGAGGACTACATTGGGAAAAGAATATCTTCAAATAAAAACTACACAGATGCATTCTGTGAAACTTATTTCTGATCTGTAAATTCAGTTAACAGAGATAAAACATATTTTTGATTGAGCAGTTATGAAACACTCTTTTTGTAGAAAATGCAAGTGGAGATTCGGAGCGCTAAGAGGGTAATAGTGGAAAAAGGAATGTCTTCAAATATAAACTACACAGAATCATTCGGTGAAACTTCTTTCTGATCTGTGCATTCAGCTAACAGAGTTAAACCATACTTTTGATTGAGCAGATCTGAACACTCTTTCTGTAGAAAATGCAACTGGACATTTGGAGCGCTAAGAGCGTAGTAGTGGAAAAAGGAATATATTCAAATATAAACTACACAGAAGCATTCTGTGAAACTTCTTTCTGATCTGAGCATTCAGCTAACAGAGTTAAACCATACTTTTGATTGAGCAGTTTTGAAACACTCTGTCTGTAGGAAATGCAACTGGACATTCGTAGCGCTAAGTGGGTAATAGTGGAAAAAAGAATATGTTCAAATATAAACTACACAGAACCATTGTATGAAACTTCTTTCTGTTCTGTGCATTCAACTAACAGAGTTGAACTTTACTTTTGATTGAGCCGTTCTGAAACACTCTTTTGTAGAAACTGCAATTGGACATTCTGAGCGCTAAGAGGCCTATATTGGGAAAAAGAATGTCTACAAATAAAAACTACACAGAAGAATTGTGTGAAACTACTTTTTGCTCTGTTTGTTCAACTAAAAGAGTTGAACCTTTGTTTTGATTGAGCCATTCTGAAACACTCTTTCTGTAGAAAATGCAAGTGGAGATTCGGAGCGCTAAGAGGGTAATAGTGGAAAAAGGAATGTCTCCAAATATAAACTACACAGAATCATTCTGTGAAACTTCTTTCTGATCTGTGCATTCAGCTAACAGAGTTAAACCATACTTTTGATTGAGCAGATCTGAACACTCTTTCTGTAGAAAATGCAACTGGACATTTGGAGCGCTAAGAGAGTAGTAGTGGAAAAAGGAATATATTCAAATATAAACTACACAGAAGCATTCTGTGAAACTTCTTTCTGATCTGAGCATTCAGCTAACAGAGTTAAACCATACTTTTGATTGAGCAGTTTTGAAACACTCTGTCTGTAGAAAATGCAACTGGACATTCGTAGCGCTAAGTGGGTAATAGTGGAAAAAAGAATATGTTCAAATATAAACTACACAGAAGCATTGTATGAAACTTCTTTCTGTTCTGTGCATTCAACTAACAGAGTTGAACCTTACTTTTGATTGAGCCTTTCTGAAACACTCTTTCTGTAGAAACTGCAATTGGACATTCTGAGCGCTAAGAGGCCTCTATTGGGAAAAATAATATCTTCAAATAAAAACTACACAGAAGCATTGTGTGAAACTTATTTCTGATATGTTCATTAAGCTAACAGAGTTAAACCATACTTTTGATTGCGCAGTTCTGAACACTCTTTCTGTAGAAAATGCAAGTGGACATTCGGAGCGCTAAGAGGGTAATAGTGGAAAAAGGAATATATTCAAATATAAACTACACAGTAGCATTCTGTGAAAATTCTTTCTGTTCTGTGCATTCAACTAACAGAGTTGAACCTTACTTTTGATTGAGCCGTTCTGAAACACTCTTTCTGTAGAAACTGAAATTGGACATGCTAAGCGCTTAGAGGCCTACATTTTGAAAAAGAATATCTTCAAATAAAAACTACACAGATGCATTCTGTGAAACTTATTTCTGATCTGTAAATTCAGTTAACAGAGATAAAACATATTTCTGATTGAGCAGTTATGAAACACTCTTTTTGTAGAAAATGCAAGTGGAGATTCGGAGCGCTAAGTGGGTAATACTGGAAAAAGGAATGTCTTCAAATATAAACTACACAGAATCATTCGGTGAAACTTCTTTCTGATCTGTGCATTCAGCTAACAGAGTTAAACCATACTTTTGATTGAGCAGATCTGAACACTCTTTCTGTAGAAAATGCAACTGGACATTTGGAGCGCTAAGAGCGTAGTAGTGGAAAAAGGAATATATTCAAATATAAACTACACAGAAGCATTCTGTGAAACTTCTTTCTGATCTGAGCATTCAGCTAACAGAGTTAAACCATACTTTTGATTGAGCAGTTTTGAAACACTCTGTCTGTAGAAAATGCAACTGGACATTCGTAGCGCTAAGTGGGTAATAGTGGAAAAAAGAATATGTTCAAATATAAACTACACAGAAGCATTGTATGAAACTTCTTTCTGTTCTGTGCATTCAACTAACAGAGTTGAACCTTACTTTTGATTGAGCCGTTCTGAAACACTCTTTCTGTAGAAACTGCAATTGGACATTCTGAGTGCTAAGAGGCCTATATTGGGAAAAAGAATGTCTACAAATAAAAACTACACAGAAGAATTGTGTGAAACTTCTTTCTGTTCTGTTTGTTCAACTAAAAGAGTTGAACCTTAGTTTTGATTGAGCCGTTCTGAAACACTCTTTCTGTAGAAAATGCAAGTGGAGATTCGGAGCGCTAAGAGGGTAATAGTGGAAAAAGGAATGTCTCCAAATATAAACTACACAGAATCATTCGGTGAAACTTCTTTCTGATCTGTGCATTCAGCTATCAGGGTTAAACCATACTTTTGATTGAGCAGATCTGAACTCTCTTTCTGTAGAAAATGCAACTGGACATTTGGAGCCCTAAGAGAGTAGTAGTGGAAAAAGGAATATATTCAAATATAAACTACACAGAAGCATTCTGTGAAACTTCTTTCTGATCTGAGCATTCAGCTAACAGAGTTTAACCATACTTTTGATTGAGCAGTTTGAAACACTCTGTCTGTAGAAAATGCAACTGGACATTCGTAGCGCTAAGTGGGTAATAGTGGAAAAAAGTATATGTTCAAATATAAACTACACAGAAGCATTGTATGAAACTTCTTTCTGTTCTGTGCATTCAACTAACAGAGTTGAACCTTACTTTTGATTGAGCCTTTCTGAAACACTCTTTCTGTAGAAACTGCAATTGGACATTCTGAGCGCTAAGAGGCCTATATTGGGAAAAATAATATCTTCAAATAAAAACTACACAGAAGCATTGTGTGAAACTTATTTCTGATATGTTCATTAACCTAACAGAGTTAAACCATACTTTTGATTGCGCAGTTCTGAACACTCTTTCTGTAGAAACTGCAAGTGGACATTCGGAGCGCTAAGAGGGTAATAGTGGAAAAAGGAATATATTCAAATATAAACTACACAGTAGCATTCTGTGAAAATTCTTTCTGTTCTGTGCATTCAACTAACAGAGTTGAACCTTACTTTTGATTGAGCCGTTCTGAAACACTCTTTCTGTAGAAACTGCAATTGGACATGCTAAGCGCTAAGAGGCCTACATTTTGAAAAAGAATATCTTCAAATAAAAACTACACAGATGCATTCTGTGATACTTATTTCTGATCTGTAAATTCAGTTAACAGAGATAAAACATATTTTTGATTTAGCAGTTATGAAACACTCTTTTTGTAGAAAATGCAAGTGGAGATTCGGAGCGCTAAGAGGGTAATAGTGGAAAAAGGAATGTCTTCAAATATAAACTACACAGAATCATTCGGTGAAACTTCTTTCTGATCTGTGCATTCAGCTAACAGAGTTAAACCATACTTTTGATTGAGCAGATCTGAACACTCTTTCTGTAGAAAATGCAACTGGACATTTGGAGCGCTAAGAGCGTAGTAGTGGAAAAAGGAATATATTCAAATATAAACTACACAGAAGCATTCTGTGAAACTTCTTTCTGATCTGAGCATTCAGCTAACAGAGTTAAACCATACTTTTGATTGAGCAGTTTTGAAACACTCTGTCTGTAGAAAATGCAACTGGACATTCGTAGCGCTAAGTGGGTAATAGTGGAAAAAAGAATATGTTCAAATATAAACTACACAGAAGCATTGTATGAAACTTCTTTCTGTTCTGTGCATTGAACTAACAGAGTTGAACCTTACTTTTGATTGAGCCGTTCTGAAACACTCTTTCTGTAGAAACTGCAATTGGACATTCTGAGCGCTAAGAGGCCTATATTGGGAAAAAGAATGTCTACAAATAAAAACTACACAGAAGAATTGTGTGAAACTTCTTTCTGTTCTGTTTTTTCAACTAAAAGAGTTGAACCTTAGTTTTGATTGAGCCGTTCTGAAACACTCTTTCTGTAGAAAATGCAAGTGGAGATTCGGAGCGCTAAGAGGGTAATAGTGGAAAAAGGAATGTCTCCAAATATAAACTACACAGAATCATTCGGTGAAACTTCTTTCTGATCTGTGCATTCAGCTAAAAGAGTTAAACCATACTTTTGATTGAGCAGATCTGAACTCTCTTTCTGTAGAAAATGCAACTGGACATTTGGAGCGCTAAGAGAGTAGTAGTGGAAAAAGGAATATATTCAAATATAAACTACACAGAAGCATTCTGTGAAACTTCTTTCTGATCTGAGCATTCAGCTAACAGAGTTAAACCATACTTTTGATTGAGCAGTTTTGAAACACTCTGTCTGTAGAAAATGCAACTGGACATTCGTAGCGCTAAGTGGGTAATAGTGGAAAAAAGAATATGTTCAAATATAAACTACACAGAAGCATTGTATGAAACTTCTTTCTGTTCTGTGCATTCAACTAACAGAGTTGAACCTTACTTTTGATTGAGCCTTTCTGAAACAATCTTTGTGTAGAAACTGCAATTGGACATTCTGAGCGCTAAGAGGCCTATATTGGGAAAAATAATATCTTCAAATAAAAACTACACAGAAGCATTGTGTGAAACTTATTTCTGATATGTTCATTAAGCTAACAGAGTTAAACCATACTTTTGATTGCGCAGTTCTGAACACTCTTCCTGTAGAAAATGCAAGTGGACATTCGGAGCGCTAAGAGGGTAATAGTGGAAAAAGGAATATATTCAAATATAAACTACACAGTAGCATTCTGTGAAAATTCTTTCTGTTCTGTGCATTCAACTAACAGAGTTGAACCTTACTTTTGATTGAGCCGTTCTGAAACACTCTTTCTGTAGAAACTGCAATTGGACATGCTAAGCGCTAAGAGGCCTACATTGGGAAAAAATATCTTCAAATAAAAACTACACAGATGCATTCTGTGAAAGTTATTTCTGATCTGTAAATTCAGTTAACAGAGATAAAACATATTTTTGATTGAGCAGTTATGAAACACTCCTTTGTAGAAAATGCAAGTGGAGATTCGGAGCGCTAAGAGCGTAGTAGTGGAAAAAGGAATATTTTCAAATATAAACTACACAGAAGCATTCTGTGAAACTTCTTTCTGATCTGAGCATTCAGCTAACAGAGTTAAACCATACTTTTCATTGAGCAGTTTTGAAACACTCTGTCTGTAGAAAATGCCACTGGACATTCGTAGCGCTAAGTGGGTAATAGTGGAAAAAAGAATATGTTCAAATATAAACTACACAGAAGCATTGTATGAAACTTCTTTCTGTTCTGTGCATTCAACTAACAGAGTTGAACCTTACTTTTGATTGAGCCGTTCTGAAACACTCTTTCTGTAGAAACTGCAATTGGACATTCTGAGCGCTAAGAGGCCTATATTGGGAAAAAGAATGTCTACAAATAAAAACTACACAGAAGAATTGTGTGAAACTTCTTTCTGTTCTGTTTGTTCAACTAAAAGAGTTGAACCTTAGTTTTGATTGAGCCGTTCTGAAACACTCTTTCTGTAGAAAATGCAAGTGGAGATTCGGAGCGCTAAGAGGGTAATAGTGGAAAAAGGAATGTCTCCAAATATAAACTTCACAGAATCATTCGGTGAAACTTGTTTCTGATCTGTGCATTCAGCTAACAGAGTTAAACCATACTTTTGATTGAGCAGATCTGAACTCTCTTTCTGTAGAAAATGCAACTGGACATTTGGAGCGCTAAGAGAGTAGTAGTGGAAAAAGGAATATATTCAAATATAAACTACACGGAAGCATTCTGTGAAACTTCTTTCTGATCTGAGCATTCAGCTAACAGATTTAAACCATACTTTTGATTGAGCAGTTTTGAAACACTCTGTCTGTAGAAAATGCAACTGGACATTCGTAGCGCTAAGTGGGTAATAGTGGAAAAAAGAATATGTTCAAATATAAACTACACAGAAGCATTGTATGAAACTTCTTTCTGTTCTGTGCATTCAACTAACAGAGTTGAACCTTATTTTGATTGAGCCTTTCTGAAACACTCTTTCTGTAGAAACTGCAATTGGACATTCTGAGCGCTAAGAGGCCTATATTGGGAAAAATAATATCTTCAAATAAAAACTACACAGAAGCATTGTGTGAAACTTATTTCTGATATGTTCATTAAGCTAACAGAGTTAAACCATACTTTGGATTGCGCAGTTCTGAACACTCTTTCTGTAGAAAATGCAAGTGGACATTCGGAGCGCTAAGAGGGTAATAGTGGAAAAAGGAATATATTCAAATATAAACTACACAGTAGCATTCTGTGAAAATTCTTTCTGTTCTGTGCATTCAACTAACAGAGTTGAACCTTACTTTTGATTGAGCCGCTCTGAAACACTCTTTCTGTAGAAACTGCAATTGGACATGCTAAGCGCTAAGAGGCCTACATTTTGAAAAAGAATATCTTCAAATAAAAACTACACAGATGCATTCTGTGAAACTTATTTCTTATCTGTAAATTCAGTTAACAGAGATAAAACATATTTTTGATTGAGCAGTTATGAAACACTCTTTTTGTAGAAAATGCAAGTGGAGATTCGGAGCGCTAAGAGGGTAATAGTGGAAAAAGGAATGTCTTCAAATATAAACTACACAGAATCATTCGGTGAAACTTCTTTCTGATCTGTGCATTCAGCTAACAGAATTAAACCATACTTTTGATTGAGCAGATCTGAACACTCTTTCTGTAGAAAATGCAACTGGACATTTGGAGCGCTAAGAGCGTAGTAGTGGAAAAAGGAATATATTCAAATATAAACTACACAGAAGCATTCTGTGAAACTTCTTTCTGATCTGAGCATTCAGCTAACAGAGTTAAACCATACTTTTGATTGAGCAGTTTTGAAACACTCTGTCTGTAGAAAATGCAACTGGACATTCGTAGCGCTAAGTGGGTAATAGTGGAAAAAAGAATATGTTCAAATATAAACTACACAGAAGCATTGTATGAAACTTCTTTCTGTTCTGTGCATTCAACTAACAGAGTTGAACCTTACTTTTGATTGAGCCGTTCTGAAACACTCTTTCTGTAGAAACTGCAATTGGACATTCTGAGCGCTAAGAGGCCTATATTGGGAAAAAGAATGTCTACAAATAAAAAGTACACAGAAGAATTGTGTGAAACTTCTTTCTGTTCTGTTTTTTCAACTAAAAGAGTTGAACCTTAGTTTTGATTGAGCCGTTCTGAAACACTCTTTCTGTAGAAAATGCAAGTGGAGATTCCGAGCGCTAAGAGGGTAATAGTGGAAAAAGGAATGTCTCCAAATATAAACTACACAGAATCATTCGGTGAAACTTCTTTCTGATCTGTGCATTCAGCTAAAAGAGTTAAACCATACTTTTGATTGAGCAGATCTGAACTCTCTTTCTGTAGAAAATGCAACTGGACATTTGGAGCGCTAAGAGAGTAGTAGTGGAAATAGGAATATATTCAAATATAAACTACACAGAAGCATTCTGTGAAACTTTTTCTGATCTGAGCATTCAGCTAACAGAGTTAAACCATACTTTTGATTGAGCAGTTTTGAAACATTCTGTCTGTAGAAAATGCAACTGGACATTCGTAGCGCTAAGTGGGTAATAGTGGAAAAAAGAATATGTTCAAATATAAACTACACAGAAGCATTGTATGAAACTTCTTTCTGTTCTGTGCATTCAACTAACAGAGTTGAACCTTACTTTTGATTGAGCCTTTCTGAAACACTCTTTCTGTGGAAACTGCAATTGGACATTCTGAGCGCTAAGAGGCCTATATTGGGAAAAATAATAACTTCAAATAAAAACTACACAGAAGAATTGTGTGAAACTTATTTCTGATATGTTCATTAAGCTAACAGAGTTAAACCATACTTTTGATTGCGCAGTTCTGAACACTCTTTCTGTAGAAAATGCAAGTGGACATTCGGAGCGCTAAGAGGGTAATAGTGGAAAAAGGAATATATTCAAATATAAACTACACAGTAGCATTCTGTGAAAATTCTTTCTGTTCTGTGCATTCAACTAACAGAGTTGAACCTTACTTTTGATTGAGCCGTTCTGAAACACTCTTTCTGTAGAAACTGCAATTGGACATGCTAAGCGCTAAGAGGCCTACATTGGGAAAAAGAATATCTTCAAATAAAAACTACACAGATGCATTCTGTGAAAGTTATTTCTGATCTGTAAATTCAGTTAACAGAGATAAAACATATTTTTGATTGAGCAGTTATGAAACACTCCTTTGTAGAAAATGCAAGTGGAGATTCGGAGCGCTAAGAGCATAGTAGTGGAAAAAGGAATATTTTCAAATATAAACTACACAGAAGCATTCTGTGAAACTTCTTTCTGATCTGAGCATTCAGCTAACAGAGTTAAACCATACTTTTGATTGAGCAGTTTTGAAACACTCTGTCTGTAGAAAATGCAACGTTACATTCGTAGCGCTAAGAGGGTAATAGTGGAAAAAAGAATATGTTCAAATATAAACTACACAGAAGCATTGTATGAAACTTCTTTCTGTTCTGTGCATTCAACTAACAGAGTTGAACCTTACTTTTGATTGAGCCGTTCTGAAACACTCTTTCTGTAGAAACTGCAATTGGACATTCTGAGCGCTAAGAGGCCTATATTGGGAAAAAGAATGTCTACAAATAAAAACTACACAGAAGAATTGTGTGAAACTTCTTTCTGTTCTGTTTGTTCAACTAAAAGAGTTGAACCTTAGTTTTGATTGAGCCGTTCTGAAACACTCTTTCTGTAGAAAATGCAAGTGGAGATTCGGAGCGCTAAGAGGGTAATAGTGGAAAAAGGAATGTCTCCAAATATAAACTACACAGAATCATTCGGTGAAACTTCTTTCTGATCTGTGCATTCAGCTAACAGAGTTAAACCATACTTTTGATTGAGCAGATCTGAACTCTCTTTCTGTAGATAATGCAACTGGACATTTGGAGCGCTAAGAGAGTAGTAGTGGAAAAAGGAATATATTCAAATATAAACTACACAGAAGCATTCTGTGAAACTTCTTTCTGATCTGAGCATTCAGCTAACAGAGTTAAACCATACTTTTGATTGAGCAGTTTTGAAACACTCTGTCTGTAGAAAATGCAACTGGACATTCGTAGCGCTAAGTGGGTAATAGTGGAAAAAAGAATATGTTCAAATATAAACTACACAGAAGCATTGTATGAAACTTCTTTTTGTTCTGTGCATTCAACTAACAGAGTTGAACCTTACTTTTGATTGAGCCTTTCTGAAACACTCTTTCTGTAGAAACTGCAATTGGACATTCTGAGCGCTAAGAGGCCTATATTGGGAAAAATAATATCTTCAAATAAAAACTACACAGAAGCATTGTGTGAAACTTATTTCTGATATGTTCATTAAGCTAACAGAGTTAAACCATACTTTTGATTGCGCAGTTCTGAACACTCTTTCTGTAGAAAATGCAAGTGGACATTCGGAGCGCTAAGAGGGTAATAGTGGAAAAAGGAATATATTCAAATATAAACTACACAGTAGCATTCTGTGAAAATTCTTTCTGTTCTGTGCATTCAACTAACAGAGTTGAACCTTACTTTTGATTGAGCCGTTCTGAAACACTCTTTCTGTAGAAACTGCAATTGGACATGCTAAGCGCTAAGAGGCCTACATTTTGAAAAAGAATATCTTCAAATAAAAACTACACAGATGCATTCTGTGAAACTTATTTCTGATCTGTAAATTCAGTTAACAGAGATAAAACATATTTTTGATTGACCAGTTATGAAACACACTTTTTGTAGAAAATGCAAGTGGAGATTCGGAGCGCTAAGAGGGTAATAGTGGAAAAAGGAATGTCTTCAAATATAAACTACACAGAATCATTCGGTGAAACTTCTTTCTGATCTGTGCATTCAGCTAACAGAGTTAAACCATACTTTTGATTGAGCAGATCTGAACACTCTTTCTGTAGAAAATGCAACTGGACATTTGGAGCGCTAAGAGCGTAGTAGTGGAAAAAGGAATATATTCAAATATAAACTACACAGAAGCATTCTGTGAAACTTATTTCTGATCTGAGCATTCAGCTAACAGAGTTAAACCATACTTTTGATTGAGCAGTTTTGAAACACTCTGTCTGTAGAAAATGCAACTGGACATTCGTAGCGCTAAGTGGGTAATAGTGGAAAAAAGAATATGTTCAAATATAAACTACACAGAAGCATTGTATGAAACTTCTTTCTGTTCTGTGCATTCAACTAACAGAGTTGAACCTTACTTTTGATTGAGCCGCTCTGAAACACTCTTTCTGTAGAAACTGCAATTGAACATTCTGAGCGCTAAGAGGCCTATATTGGGAAAAAGAATGTCTACAAATAAAAACTACACAGAAGAATTGTGTGAAACTCCTTTCTGTTCTGTTTGTTCAACTAAAAGAGTTGAACCTTAGTTTTGATTGTGCCGTTCTGAAACACTCTTTCTGTAGAAAATGCAAGTGGAGATTCGGAGCGCTAAGAGGGTAATAGTGGAAAAAGGAATGTCTCCAAATATAAACTACACAGAATCATTCGGTGAAACTTCTTTCTGATCTGTGCATTCAGCTAACAGAGTTAAACCATACTTTTGATTGAGCAGATCTGAACACTCTTTCTGTAGAAAATGCAACTGGACATTTGGAGCGATAAGAGAGTAGTAGTGGAAAAAGGAATATATTCAAATATAAACTACACAGAAGCATTCTGTGAAACTTCTTTCTGATCTGAGCATTCAGCTAACAGAGTTAAACCATACTTTTGATTGAGCAGTTTTGAAACACTCTGTCTGTAGAAAATGCAACTGGACATTCGTAGCGCTAAGTGGGTAATAGTGGAAAAAAGAATATGTTCAAATATAAACTACACAGAAGCATTGTATGAAACTACTTTCTGTTCTGTGCATTCAACTAACAGAGTTGAACCTTACTTTTGATTGAGCCTTTCTGAAACACTCTTTCTGTAGAAACTGCAATTGGACATTCTAAGCGCTAAGAGGCCTATATTGGGAAAAATAATATCTTCAAATAAAAACTACACAGAAGCCTTGTGTGAAACTTATTTCTGATATGTTCATTAAGCTAACAGAGTTAAACCATACTTTTGATTGCGCAGTTCTGAACACTCTTTCTGTAGAAAATGCAAGTGGACATTCGGAGCGCTAAGAGGGTAATAGTGGAAAAAGGAATATATTCAAATATAAACTACACAGTAGCATTCTGTGAAAATTCTCTCTGTTCTGTGCATTCAACTAACAGAGTTGAACCTTACTTTTGATTGAGCCGTTCTGAAACACTCTTTCTGTAGAAACTGCAATTGGACATGCTAAGCGCTAAGAGGCCCACATTTTGAAAAAGAATATCTTCAAATAAAAACTACACAGATGAATTCTGTGAAACTTATTTCTGATCTGTAAATTCAGTTAACAGAGATAAAACATATTTTTGATTGAGCAGTTATGAAACACTCTTTTTGTAGAAAATGCAAGTGGAGATTCGGAGCGCTAAGAGGGTAATAGTGGAAAAAGGAATGTCTTCAAATATAAACTACACAGAATCATTCGGTGAAACTTCTTTCTGATCTGTGCATTCAGCTAACAGAGTTAAACCATACTTTTGATTGAGCAGATCTGAACACTCTTTCTGTAGAAAATGCAACTGGACATTTGGAGCGCTAAGAGCATAGTAGTGGAAAAAGGAATATATTCAAATATAAACTACACAGAAGCATTCTGTGAAACTTCTTTCTGATCTGAGCATTCAGCTAACAGAGTTAAACCATACTTTTGATTGAGCAGTTTTGAAACACTCTGTCTGTAGAAAATGCAACTGGACATTCGTAGCGCTAAGTGGGTAATAGTGGAAAAAAGAATATGTTCAAATATAAACTACACAGAAGCATTGTGTGAAACTACTTTCTGTTCTGTGCATTCAACTAACAGAGTTGAACCTTACTTTTGATTGAGCCGTTCTGAAACACTCTTTCTGTAGAAACTGCAATTGGACATTCTGAGCGCTAAGAGGCCTATATTGGGAAAAAGAATGTCTACAAATAAAAACTACACAGAAGAATTGTGTGAAACTCCTTTCTGTTCTGTTTGTTCAACTAAAAGAGTTGAACCTTAGTTTTGATTGTGCCGTTCTGAAACACTCTTTCTGTAGAAAATCCAAGTGGAGATTCGGAGCGCTAAGAGGGTAATAGTGGAAAAAGGAATGTCTCCAAATATAAACTACACAGAATCATTCGGTGAAACATCTTTCTGATCTGTGCATTCAGCTAACAGAGTTAAACCATACTTTTGATTGAGCAGATCTGAACTCTCTTTCTGTAGAAAATGCAACTGGACATTTGGAGCGATAAGAGAGTAGTAGTGGAAAAAGGAATATATTCAAATATAAACTACACAGAAGCATTCTGTGAAACTTCTTTCTGATCTGAGCATTCAGCTAACAGAGTTAAACCATACTTTTGATTGAGCAGTTTTGAAACACTCTGTCTGTAGAAAATGCAACTGGACATTCGTAGCGCTAAGTGGGTAATAGTGGAAAAAAGAATATGTTCAAATATAAACTACACAGAAGCATTGTATGAAACTTCTTTCTGTTCTGTGCATTCAACTAACAGAGTTGAATCTTACTTTTGATTGAGCCGTTCTTAAACACTCTTTCTGTAGAAACTGCAATTGGACATTCTGAGCGCTAAGAGGCCTATATTGGGAAAAAGAATGTCTACAAATAAAAACTACACAGAAGAATTGTGTGAAACTTCTTTCTGTTCTGTTTGTTCAACTAAAAGAGTTGAACCTTAGTTTTGATTGAGCCGTTCTGAAACACTCTTTCTGTAGAAAATGCAAGTGGAGATTCGGAGCGCTAAGAGGGTAATAGTGGAAAAAGGAATGTCTCCAAATATAAACTACACAGAATCATTCGGTGAAACTTCTTTCTGATCTGTGCATTCAGCTAACAGAGTTAAACCATACTTTTGATTGAGCAGATCTGAACTCTCTTTCTGTAGATAATGCAACTGGACATTTGGAGCGCTAAGAGAGTAGTAGTGGAAAAAGGAATATATTCAAATATAAACTACACAGAAGCATTCTGTGAAACTTCTTTCTGATCTGAGCATTCAGCTAACAGAGTTAAACCATACTTTTGATTGAGCAGTTTTGAAACACTCTGTCTGTAGAAAATGCAACTGGACATTCGTAGCGCTAAGTGGGTAATAGTGGAAAAAAGAATATGTTCAAATATAAACTACACAGAAGCATTGTATGAAACTTCTTTTTGTTCTGTGCATTCAACTAACAGAGTTGAACCTTACTTTTGATTGAGCCTTTCTGAAACACTCTTTCTGTAGAAACTGCAATTGGACATTCTGAGCGCTAAGAGGCCTATATTGGGAAAAATAATATCTTCAAATAAAAACTACACAGAAGCATTGTGTGAAACTTATTTCTGATATGTTCATTAAGCTAACAGAGTTAAACCATACTTTTGATTGCGCAGTTCTGAACACTCTTTCTGTAGAAAATGCAAGTGGACATTCGGAGCGCTAAGAGGGTAATAGTGGAAAAAGGAATATATTCAAATATAAACTACACAGTAGCATTCTGTGAAAATTCTTTCTGTTCTGTGCATTCAACTAACAGAGTTGAACCTTACTTTTGATTGAGCCGTTCTGAAACACTCTTTCTGTAGAAACTGCAATTGGACATGCTAAGCGCTAAGAGGCCTACATTTTGAAAAAGAATATCTTCAAATAAAAACTACACAGATGCATTCTGTGAAACTTATTTCTGATCTGTAAATTCAGTTAACAGAGATAAAACATATTTTTGATTGAGCAGTTATGAAACACACTTTTTGTAGAAAATGCAAGTGGAGATTCGGAGCGCTAAGAGGGTAATAGTGGAAAAGGGAATGTCTTCAAATATAAACTACACAGAATCATTCGGTGAAACTTCTTTCTGATCTGTGCATTCAGCTAACAGAGTTAAACCATACTTTTGATTGAGCAGATCTGAACACTCTTTCTGTAGAAAATGCAACTGGACATTTGGAGCGCTAAGAGCGTAGTAGTGGAAAAAGGAATATATTCAAATATAAACTACACAGAAGCATTCTGTGAAACTTATTTCTGATCTGAGCATTCAGCTAACAGAGTTAAACCATACTTTTGATTGAGCAGTTTTGAAACACTCTGTCTGTAGAAAATGCAACTGGACATTCGTAGCGCTAAGTGGGTAATAGTGGAAAAAAGAATATGTTCAAATATAAACTACACAGAAGCATTGTATGAAACTTCTTTCTGTTCTGTGCATTCAACTAACAGAGTTGAACCTTACTTTTGATTGAGCCGTTCTGAAACACTCTTTCTGTAGAAACTGCAATTGAACATTCTGAGCGCTAAGAGGCCTATATTGGGAAAAAGAATGTCTACAAATAAAAACTACACAGAAGAATTGTGTGAAACTCCTTTCTGTTCTGTTTGTTCAACTAAAAGAGTTGAACCTTAGTTTTGATTGTGCCGTTCTGAAACACTCTTTCTGTAGAAAATGCAAGTGGAGATTCGGAGCGCTAAGAGGGTAATAGTGGAAAAAGGAATGTCTCCAAATATAAACTACACAGAATCATTCGGTGAAACTTCTTTCTGATCTGTGCATTCAGCTAACAGAGTTAAACCATACTTTTGATTGAGCAGATCTGAACTCTCTTTCTGTAGAAAATGCAACTGGACATTTGGAGCGATAAGAGAATAGTAGTGGAAAAAGGAATATATTCAAATATAAACTACACAGAAGCATTCTGTGAAACTTCTTTCTGATCTGAGCATTCAGCTAACAGAGTTAAACCATACTTTTGATTGAGCAGTTTTGAAACACTCTGTCTGTAGAAAATGCAACTGGACATTCGTAGCGCTAAGTGGGTAATAGTGGAAAAAAGAATATGTTCAAATATAAACTACACAGAAGCATTGTATGAAACTACTTTCTGTTCTGTGCATTCAACTAACAGAGTTGAACCTTACTTTTGATTGAGCCTTTCTTAAACACTCTTTCTGTAGAAACTGCAATTGGACATTCTAAGCGCTAAGAGGCCTATATTGGGAAAAATAATATCTTCAAATAAAAACTACACAGAAGCCTTGTGTGAAACTTATTTCTGATATGTTCATTAAGCTAACAGAGTTAAACCATACTTTTGATTGCGCAGTTCTGAACACTCTTTCTGTAGAAAATGCAAGTGGACATTCGGAGCGCTAAGAGGGTAATAGTGGAAAAAGGAATATATTCAAATATAAACTACACAGTAGCATTCTGTGAAAATTCTCTCTGTTCTGTGCATTCAACTAACAGAGTTGAACCTTACTTTTGATTGAGCCGTTCTGAAACACTCTTTCTGTAGAAACTGCAATTGGACATGCTAAGCGCTAAGAGGCCCACATTTTGAAAAAGAATATCTTCAAATAAAAACTACACAGATGCATTCTGTGAAACTTATTTCTGATCTGTAAATTCAGTTAACAGAGATAAAACATATTTTTGATTGAGCAGTTATGAAACACTCTTTTTGTAGAAAATGCAAGTGGAGATTCGGAGCGCTAAGAGGGTAATAGTGGAAAAAGGAATGTCTTCAAATATAAACTACACAGAATCATTCGGTGAAACTTCTTTCTGATCTGTGCATTCAGCTAACAGAGTTAAACCATACTTTTGATTGAGCAGATCTGAACACTCTTTCTGTAGAAAATGCAACTGGACATTTGGAGCGCTAAGAGCATAGTAGTGGAAAAAGGAATATATTCAAATATAAACTACACAGAAGCATTCTGTGAAACTTCTTTCTGATCTGAGCATTCAGCTAACAGAGTTAAACCATACTTTTGATTGAGCAGTTTTGAAACACTCTGTCTGTAGAAAATGCAACTGGACATTCGTAGCGCTAAGTGGGTAATAGTGGAAAAAAGAATATGTTCAAATATAAACTACACAGAAGCATTGTGTGAAACTACTTTCTGTTCTGTGCATTCAACTAACAGAGTTGAACCTTACTTTTGATTGAGCCGTTCTGAAACACTCTTTCTGTAGAAACTGCAATTGGACATTCTGAGCGCTAAGAGGCCTATATTGGGAAAAAGAATGTCTACAAATAAAAACTACACAGAAGAATTGTGTGAAACTCCTTTCTGTTCTGTTTGTTCAACTAAAAGAGTTGAACCTTAGTTTTGATTGTGCCGTTCTGAAACACTCTTTCTGTAGAAAATCCAAGTGGAGATTCGGAGCGCTAAGAGGGTAATAGTGGAAAAAGGAATGTCTCCAAATATAAACTACACAGAATCATTCGGTGAAACATCTTTCTGATCTGTGCATTCAGCTAACAGAGTTAAACCATACTTTTGATTGAGCAGATCTGAACTCTCTTTCTGTAGAAAATGCAACTGGACATTTGGAGCGATAAGAGAGTAGTAGTGGAAAAAGGAATATATTCAAATATAAACTACACAGAAGCATTCTGTGAAACTTCTTTCTGATCTGAGCATTCAGCTAACAGAGTTAAACCATACTTTTGATTGAGCAGTTTTGAAACACTCTGTCTGTAGAAAATGCAACTGGACATTCGTAGCGCTAAGTGGGTAATAGTGGAAAAAAGAATATGTTCAAATATAAACTACACAGAAGCATTGTATGAAACTTCTTTCTGTTCTGTGCATTCAACTAACAGAGTTGAAACTTACTTTTGATTGAGCCGTTCTGAAACACTCTTTCTGTAGAAACTGCAATTGGACATTCTGAGCGCTAAGAGGCCTATATTGGGAAAAAGAATGTCTACAAATAAAAACTACACAGAAGAATTGTGTGAAACTTCTTTCTGTTCTGTTTTTTCAACTAAAAGAGTTGAACCTTAGTTTTGATTGAGCCGTTCTGAAACACTCTTTCTGTAGAAAATGCAAGTGGAGATTCCGAGCGCTAAGAGGGTAATAGTGGAAAAAGGAATGTCTCCAAATATAAACTACACAGAATCATTCGGTGAAACTTCTTTCTGATCTGTGCATTCAGCTAAAAGAGTTAAACCATACTTTTGATTGAGCAGATCTGAACTCTCTTTCTGTAGAAAATGCAACTGGACATTTGGAGCGCTAAGAGAGTAGTAGTGGAAATAGGAATATATTCAAATATAAACTACACAGAAGCATTCTGTGAAACTTTTTCTGATCTGAGCATTCAGCTAACAGAGTTAAACCATACATTTGATTGAGCAGTTTTGAAACATTCTGTCTGTAGAAAATGCAACTGGACATTCGTAGCGCTAAGTGGGTAATAGTGGAAAAAAGAATATGTTCAAATATAAACTACACAGAAGCATTGTATGAAACTTCTTTCTGTTCTGTGCATTCAACTAACAGAGTTGAACCTTACTTTTGATTGAGCCTTTCTGAAACACTCTTTCTGTGGAAACTGCAATTGGACATTCTGAGCGCTAAGAGGCCTATATTGGGAAAAATAATAACTTCAAATAAAAACTACACAGAAGCATTGTGTGAAACTTATTTCTGATATGTTCATTAAGCTAACAGAGTTAAACCATACTTTTGATTGCGCAGTTCTGAACACTCTTTCTGTAGAAAATGCAAGTGGACATTCGGAGCGCTAAGAGGGTAATAGTGGAAAAAGGAATATATTCAAATATAAACTACACAGTAGCATTCTGTGAAAATTCTTTCTGTTCTGTGCATTCAACTAACAGAGTTGAACCTTACTTTTGATTGAGCCGTTCTGAAACACTCTTTCTGTAGAAACTGCAATTGGACATGCTAAGCGCTAAGAGGCCTACATTGGGAAAAAGAATATCTTCAAATAAAAACTACACAGATGCATTCTGTGAAAGTTATTTCTGATCTGTAAATTCAGTTAACAGAGATAAAACATATTTTTGATTGAGCAGTTATGAAACACTCCTTTGTAGAAAATACAAGTGGAGATTCGGAGCGCTAAGAGCATAGTAGTGGAAAAAGGAATATTTTCAAATATAAACTACACAGAAGCATTCTGTGAAACTTCTTTCTGATCTGAGCATTCAGCTAACAGAGTTAAACCATACTTTTGATTGAGCAGTTTTGAAACACTCTGTCTGTAGAAAATGCAACTGGACATTCGTAGCGCTAAGAGGGTAATAGTGGAAAAAAGAATATGTTCAAATATAAACTACACAGAAGCATTGTATGAAACTTCTTTTTGTTCTGTGCATTCAACTAACAGAGTTGAACCTTACTTTTGATTGAGCCTTTCTGAAACACTCTTTCTGTAGAAACTGCAATTGGACATTCTGAGCGCTAAGAGGCCTATATTGGGAAAAATAATATCTTCAAATAAAAACTACACAGAAGCATTGTGTGAAACTTATTTCTGATATGTTCATTAAGCTAACAGAGTTAAACCATACTTTTGATTGCGCAGTTCTGAACACTCTTTCTGTAGAAAATGCAAGTGGACATTCGGAGCGCTAAGAGGGTAATAGTGGAAAAAGGAATATATTCAAATATAAACTACACAGTAGCATTCTGTGAAAATTCTTTCTGTTCTGTGCATTCAACTAACAGAGTTGAACCTTACTTTTGATTGAGCCGTTCTGAAACACTCTTTCTGTAGAAACTGCAATTGGACATGCTAAGCGCTAAGAGGCCTACATTTTGAAAAAGAATATCTTCAAATAAAAACTACACAGATGCATTCTGTGAAACTTATTTCTGATCTGTAAATTCAGTTAACAGAGATAAAACATATTTTTGATTGAGCAGTTATGAAACACACTTTTTGTAGAAAATGCAAGTGGAGATTCGGAGCGCTAAGAGGGTAATAGTGGAAAAAGGAATGTCTTCAAATATAAACTACACAGAATCATTCGGTGAAACTTCTTTCTGATCTGTGCATTCAGCTAACAGAGTTAAACCATACTTTTGATTGAGCAGATCTGAACACTCTTTCTGTAGAAAATGCAACTGGACATTTGGAGCGCTAAGAGCGTAGTAGTGGAAAAAGGAATATATTCAAATATAAACTACACAGAAGCATTCTGTGAAACTTATTTCTGATCTGAGCATTCAGCTAACAGAGTTAAACCATACTTTTGATTGAGCAGTTTTGAAACACTCTGTCTGTAGAAAATGCAACTGGACATTCGTAGCGCTAAGTGGGTAATAGTGGAAAAAAGAATATGTTCAAATATAAACTACACAGAAGCATTGTATGAAACTTCTTTCTGTTCTGTGCATTCAACTAACAGAGTTGAACCTTACTTTTGATTGAGCCGTTCTGAAACACTCTTTCTGTAGAAACTGCAATTGAACATTCTGAGCGCTAAGAGGCCTATATTGGGAAAAAGAATGTCTACAAATAAAAACTACACAGAAGAATTGTGTGAAACTCCTTTCTGTTCTGTTTGTTCAACTAAAAGAGTTGAACCTTAGTTTTGATTGTGCCGTTCTGAAACACTCTTTCTGTAGAAAATGCAAGTGGAGATTCGGAGCGCTAAGAGGGTAATAGTGGAAAAAGGAATGTCTCCAAATATAAACTACACAGAATCATTCGGTGAAACTTCTTTCTGATCTGTGCATTCAGCTAACAGAGTTAAACCATACTTTTGATTGAGCAGATCTGAACTCTCTTTCTGTAGAAAATGCAACTGGACATTTGGAGCGATAAGAGAGTAGTAGTGGAAAAAGGAATATATTCAAATATAAACTACACAGAAGCATTCTGTGAAACTTCTTTCTGATCTGAGCATTCAGCTAACAGAGTTAAACCATACTTTTGATTGAGCAGTTTTGAAACACTCTGTCTGTAGAAAATGCAACTGGACATTCGTAGCGCTAAGTGGGTAATAGTGGAAAAAAGAATATGTTCAAATATAAACTACACAGAAGCATTGTATGAAACTACTTTCTGTTCTGTGCATTCAACTAACAGAGTTGAACCTTACTTTTGATTGAGCCTTTCTGAAACACTCTTTCTGTAGAAACTGCAATTGGACATTCTAAGCGCTAAGAGGCCTATATTGGGAAACATAATATCTTCAAATAAAAACTACACAGAAGCCTTGTGTGAAACTTATTTCTGATATGTTCATTAAGCTAACAGAGTTAAACCATACTTTTGATTGCGCAGTTCTGAACACTCTTTCTGTAGAAAATGCAAGTGGACATTCGGAGCGCTAAGAGGGTAATAGTGGAAAAAGGAATATATTCAAATATAAACTACACAGTAGCATTCTGTGAAAATTCTCTCTGTTCTGTGCATTCAACTAACAGAGTTGAACCTTACTTTTGATTGAGCCGTTCTGAAACACTCTTTCTGTAGAAACTGCAATTGGACATGCTAAGCGCTAAGAGGCCCACATTTTGAAAAAGAATATCTTCAAATAAAAACTACACAGATGCATTCTGTGAAACTTATTTCTGATCTGTAAATTCAGTTAACAGAGATAAAACATATTTTTGATTGAGCAGTTATGAAACACTCTTTTTGTAGAAAATGCAAGTGGAGATTCGGAGCGCTAAGAGGGTAATAGTGGAAAAAGGAATGTCTTCAAATATAAACTACACAGAATCATTCGGTGAAACTTCTTTCTGATCTGTGCATTCAGCTAACAGAGTTAAACCATACTTTTGATTGAGCAGATCTGAACACTCTTTCTGTAGAAAATGCAACTGGACATTTGGAGCGCTAAGAGCATAGTAGTGGAAAAAGGAATATATTCAAATATAAACTACACAGAAGCATTCTGTGAAAGTTCTTTCTGATCTGAGCATTCAGCTAACAGAGTTAAACCATACTTTTGATTGAGCAGTTTTGAAACACTCTGTCTGTAGAAAATGCAACTGGACATTCGTAGCGCTAAGTGGGTAATAGTGGAAAAAAGAATATGTTCAAATATAAACTACACAGAAGCATTGTGTGAAACTACTTTCTGTTCTGTGCATTCAACTAACAGAGTTGAACCTTACTTTTGATTGAGCCGTTCTGAAACACTCTTTCTGTAGAAACTGCAATTGGACATTCTGAGCGCTAAGAGGCCTATATTGGGAAAAAGAATGTCTACAAATAAAAACTACACAGAAGAATTGTGTGAAACTCCTTTCTGTTCTGTTTGTTCAACTAAAAGAGTTGAACCTTAGTTTTGATTGTGCCGTTCTGAAACACTCTTTCTGTAGAAAATCCAAGTGGAGATTCGGAGCGCTAAGAGGGTAATAGTGGAAAAAGGAATGTCTCCAAATATAAACTACACAGAATCATTCGGTGAAACATCTTTCTGATCTGTGCATTCAGCTAACAGAGTTAAACCATACTTTTGATTGAGCAGATCTGAACTCTCTTTCTGTAGAAAATGCAACTGGACATTTGGAGCGATAAGAGAGTAGTAGTGGAAAAAGGAATATATTCAAATATAAACTACACAGAAGCATTCTGTGAAACTTCTTTCTGATCTGAGCATTCAGCTAACAGAGTTAAACCATACTTTTGATTGAGCAGTTTTGAAACACTCTGTCTGTAGAAAATGCAACTGGACATTCGTAGCGCTAAGTGGGTAATAGTGGAAAAAAGAATATGTTCAAATATAAACTACACAGAAGCATTGTATGAAACTTCTTTCTGTTCTGTGCATTCAACTAACAGAGTTGAAACTTACTTTTGATTGAGCCTTTCTGAAACACTCTTTCTGTAGAAACTGCAATTGGACATTCTAAGCGCTAAGAGGCCTATATTGGGAAAAATAATATCTTCAAATAAAAACTACACAGAAGCCTTGTGTGAAACTTATTTCTGATATGTTCATTAAGCTAACAGAGTTAAACCATACTTTTGATTGCGCAGTTCTGAACACTCTTTCTGTAGAAAATGCAAGTGGACATTCGGAGCGCTAAGAGGGTAATAGTGGAAAAAGGAATACATTCAAATATAAACTACACAGTAGCATTCTGTGAAAATTCTCTCTGTTCTGTGCATTCAACTAACAGAGTTGAACCTTACTTTTGATTGAGCCGTTCTGAAACACTCTTTCTGTAGAAACTGCAATTGGACATGCTAAGCGCTAAGAGGCCTACATTTTGAAAAATAATATCTTCAAATAAAAACTACACAGATGCATGCTGTGAAACTTATTTCTGATCTGTAAATTCAGTTAACAGAGATAAAACATATTTTTGATTGAGCAGTTATGAAACACTCTTTTTTAGAAAATGCAAGTGGAGATTCGGAGCGCCTAGAGGGTAATAGTGGAAAAAGGAATGTCTTCAAATATAAACTACACAGAATCATTCGGTGAAACTTCTTTCTGATCTGTGCATTCAGCTAACAGAGTTAAACCATACTTTTGATTGAGCAGATCTGAACACTCTTTCTGTAGAAAATGCAACTGGACATTTGGAGCGCTAAGAGCGTAGTAGTGGAAAAAGGAATATATTCAAATATAAACTACACAGAAGCATTCTGTGAAACTTCTTTCTGATCTGAGCATTCAGCTAACAGAGTTAAACCATACTTTTGATTGAGCAGTTTTGAAACACTCTGTCTGTAGAAAATGCAACTGGACATTCGTAGCGCTAAGTGGGTAATAGTGGAAAAAAGAATATGTTCAAATATAAACTACACAGAAACATTCTATGAAACTTCTTTCTGTTCTGTGCATTCAACTAACAGAGTTGAACCTTACTTTTGATTGAGCCGTTCTGAAACACTCTTTCTGTAGAAACTGCAATTGGACATTCTGAGCGCTAAGAGGCCTATATTGGGAAAAAGAATGTCTACAAATAAAAACTACACAGAAGAATTGTGTGAAACTTCTTTCTGTTCTGTTTGTTCAACTAAAAGAGTTGAACCTTAGTTTTGATTGAGCCGTTCTGAAACACTCTTTCTGTAGAAAATGCAAGTGGAGATTCGGAGCGCTAAGAGGGTAATAGTGGAAAAAGGAATGTCTCTAAATATAAACTACACAGAATCATTCTGTGAAACTTCTTTCTGATCTGTGCATTCAGCTAACAGAGTTAAACCATACTTTTGATTGAGCAGATCTGAACTCTCTTTCTGTAGAAAATGCAACTGGACATTTGGAGCGCTAAGAGAGTAGTAGTGGAAAAAGGAATATATTCAAATATAAACTACACAGAAGCATTCTGTGAAACTTCTTTCTGATCTGAGCATTCAGCAAACAGAGTTAAACCATACTTTTGATTGAGCAGTTTTGAAACACTCTGTCTGTAGAAAATGCAACTGGACATTCGTAGCGCTAAGTGGGTAATTGTGGAAAAAAGAATATGTTCAAATATAAACTACACAGAAGCAGTGTATGAAACTTCTTTCTGTTCTGTGCATTCAACTAACAGAGTTGAACCTTACTTTTGATTGAGCCTTTCTGAAACACTCTTTCTGTAGAAACTGCAATTGGACATTCTGAGCGCTAAGAGGCCTATATTGGGAAAAAAAATATCTTCAAATAAAAACTACACAGAAGCATTGTGTGAAACTTACTTCTGATATGTTCATTAAGCTAACAGAGTTAAACCATACTTTTGATTGCGCAGTTCTGAACACTCTTTCTGTAGAAAATGCAAGTGGACATTCGGAGCGCTAAGAGGGTAATAGTGGAAAAAGGAATATATTCAAATTTAAACTACACAGTAGCATTCTGTGAAAATTCTTTCTGTTCTGTGCATTCAACTAACAGAGTTGAACCTTACTTTTGATTGAGCCGTTCTGAAACACTCTTTCTGTAGAAACTGCAATTGGACATGCTAAGCGCTAAGAGGACTACATTGGGAAAAAGAATATCTTCAAATAAAAACTACACAGATGCATTCTGTGAAACTTATTTCTGATCTGTAAATTCAGTTAACAGAGATAAAACATATTTTTGATTGAGCAGTTATGAAACACTCTTTTTGTAGAAAATGCAAGTGGAGATTCGGAGCGCTAAGAGGGTAATAGTGGAAAAAGGAATGTCTTCAAATATAAACTACACAGAATCATTCGGTGAAACTTCTTTCTGATCTGTGCATTCAGCTAACAGAGTTAAACCATACTTTTGATTGAGCAGATCTGAACACTCTTTCTGTAGAAAATGCAACTGGACATTTGGAGCGCTAAGAGCGTAGTAGTGGAAAAAGGAATATATTCAAATATAAACTACACAGAATCATTCTGTGTAACTTCTTTCTGATCTGAGCATTCAGCTAACAGAGTTAAACCATACTTTTGATTGAGCAGTTTTGAAACCCTCTGTCTGTAGGAAATGCAACTGGACATTCGTAGCGCTAAGTGGGTAATAGTGGAAAAAAGAATATGTTCAAATATAAACTACACAGAACCATTGTATGAAACTTCTTTCTGTTCTGTGCATTCAACTAACAGAGTTGAACTTTACTTTTGATTGAGCCGTTCTGAAACACTCTTTTGTAGAAACTGCAATTGGACATTCTGAGCGCTAAGAGGCCTATATTGGGAAAAAGAATGTCTACAAATAAAAACTACACAGAAGAATTGTGTGAAACTACTTTTTGCTCTGTTTGTTCAACTAAAAGAGTTGAACCTTTGTTTTGATTGAGCCGTTCTGAAACACTCTTTCTGTAGAAAATGCAAGTGGAGATTCGGAGCGCTAAGAGGGTAATAGTGGAAAAAGGAATGTCTCCAAATATAAACTACACAGAATCATTCTGTGAAACTTCTTTCTGATCTGTGCATTCAGCTAACGGAGTTAAACCATACTTTTGATTGAGCAGATCTGAACACTCTTTCTGTAGAAAATGCAACTGGACATTTGGAGCGCTAAGAGAGTAGAAGTGGAAAAAGGAATATATTCAAATATAAACTACACAGAAGCATTCTGTGAAACTTCTTTCTGATCTGAGCATTCAGCTAACAGAGTTAAACCATACTTTTGATTGAGCAGTTTTGAAACACTCTGTCTGTAGAAAATGCAACTGGACATTCGTAGCGCTAAGTGGGTAATAGTGGAAAAAAGAATATGTTCAAATATAAACTACACAGAAGCATTGTATGAAACTTCTTTCTGTTCTGTGCATTCAACTAACAGTGTTGAACCTTAATTTTGATTGAGCCTTTCTGAAACACTCTTTCTGTAGAAACTGCAATTGGACATTCTGAGCGCTAAGAGGCCTCTATTGGGAAAAATAACATCTTCAAATAAAAACTACACAGAAGCATTGTGTGAAACTTATTTCTGATATGTTCATTAAGCTAACAGAGTTAAACCACACTTTTGATTGCGCAGTTCTGAAAACTCTTTCTGTAGAAAATGCAAGTGGACATTCCGAGCGCTAAGAGGGTAATAGTGGAAAAAGGAATATATTCAAATATAAACTACACAGTAGCATTCTGTGAAAATTCTTTCTGTTCTGTGCATTCAACTAACAGAGTTGAACCTTACTTTTGATTGAGCCGTTCTGAAACACTCTTTCTGTAGAAACTGCAATTGGACATGCTAAGCGCTAAGAGGCCTACATTTTGAAAAAGAATATCTTCAAATAAAAACTACACAGATGCATTCTGTGAAACTTATTTCTGATCTGTAAATTCAGTTAACAGAGATAAAACATATTTTTGATTGAGCCGTTCTGAAACACTCTTTTTGTAGAAAATGCAAGTGGAGATTCGGAGCGCTAAGAGGGTAATAGTGGAAAAAGGAATGTCTCCAAATATAAACTACACAGAATCATTCTGTGAAACTTCTTTCTGATCTGTGCATTCAGCTAACAGAGTTAAACCATACTTTTGATTGAACAGATCTGAACACTCTTTCTGTAGAAAATGCAACTGGACATTTGGAGCGCTAAGAGAGTAGTAGTGGAAAAAGGAATATATTCAAATATAAACTACACAGAAGCATTCTGTGAAACTTCTTTCTGATCTGAGCATTCAGCTAACAGAGTTAAACCATACTTTTGATTGAGCAGTTTTGAAACACTCTGTCTGTAGAAAATGCAACTGGACATTCGTAGCACTAAGTGGGTAATAGTGGAAAAAAGAATATGTTCAAATATAAACTACACAGAAGCATTGTATGAAACTCCTTTCTGTTCTGTGCATTCAACTAACAGAGTTGAACCTTACTTTTTATTGAGCCTTTCTGAAACACTCTTTCTGTAGAAACTGCAATTGGACATTCTGAGCGCTAAGAGGCCTCTATTGGGAAAAATAAAATCTTCAAATAAAAACTACACAGAAGCATTGTGTGAAACTTATTTCTGATATGTTCATTAAGCTAACAGAGTTAAACCATACTTTTGATTGCGCAGTTCTGAACACTCTTCCTGTAGAAAATGCAAGTGGACATTCGGAGCGCTAAGAGGGTAATAGTGGAAAAAGGAATATATTCAAATATAAACTACACAGTAGCATTCTGTGAAAATTCTTTCTGTTCTGTGCATTCAACTAACAGAGTTGAACCTTGCTTTTGATTGAGCCGTTCTGAAACACTCTTTCTGTAGAAACTGCAATTGGACATGCTAAGCGCTAAGAGGCCTACATTGGGAAAAAGAATATCTTCAAATAAAAACTACACAGATGCATTCTGTGAAACTTATTTCTGATCTGTAAATTCAGTTAACAGAGATAAAACATATTTTTGATTGAGCAGTTATGAAACACTCTTTTTGTAGAAAATGCAAGTGGAGATTCGGAGCGCTAAGAGGGTAATAGTGGAAAAAGGAATGTCTTCAAATATAAACTACACAGAATCATTCGGTGAAACTTCTTTCTGATCTGTGCACTCAGCTAACAGAGTTAAACCATACTTTTGATTGAGCAGATCTGAACACTCTTTCTGTAGAAAATGCAACTGGACATTTGGAACGCTAAGAGCGTAGTAGTGGAAAAAGGAATATATTCAAATATAAACTACACAGAAGCATTCTGTGAAACTTCTTTCTGATCTGAGCATTCAGCTAACAGAGTTAAACCATACTTTTGATTGAGCAGTTTTGAAACACTCTGTCTGTAGAAAATGCAACTGGACATTCGTAGCGCTAATTGGGTAATAGTGGAAAAAAGAATATGTTCAAATATAAACTACACAGAAGCATTGTATGAAACTTCTTTCTGTTCTGTGCATTCAACTAACAGAGTTGAACCTTACTTTTGATTGAGCCGTTCTGAAACACTCTTTCTGTAGAAACTTCAATTGGACATTCTAAGCGCTAAGAGGCCTATATTGGGAAAAAGAATGTCTACAAATAAAAACTACACAGAAGAATTGTGTGAAACTTCTTTCTGTTCTGTTTGTTCAACTAAAAGAGTTGAACCTTAGTTTTGATTGTGCCGTTCTGAAACACACTTTCTGTAGAAAATGCAAGTGGAGATTCGGAGCGCTAAGAGGGTAATAGTGGAAAAAGGAATGTCTCCAAATATAAACTACACAGAATCATTCTGTGAAACTTCTTTCTGATCTGTGCATTCAGCTAACAGAGTTAAACCATACTTTTGATTGAGCAGATCTGAACACTCTTTCTGTAGAAAATGCAACTGGACATTTGGAGCGCTAAGAGAGTAGTAGTGGAAAAAGGAATATATTCAAATATAAACTACACAGAAGCATTCTGTGAAACTTCTTTCTGATCTGAGCATTCAGCTAACAGAGTTAAACCATACTTTTGATTGAGCAGTTTTGAAACACTCTGTCTGTAGAAAATGCAACTGGACATTCGGAGCGCTAAGTGGGTAATAGTGGAAAAAAGAATATGTTCAAATATAAACTACACAGAAGCATTGTATGAAACTTCTTTCTGTTCTGTGCATTCAACGAACAGAGTTGAACCTTACTTTTGATTGAGCCTTTCTGAAACACTCTTTCTGTAGAAACTGCAATTGGACATTCTGAGCGCTAAGAGGCCTCTATTGGGAAAAATAATATCTTCAAATAAAAACTACACAGAAGCATTGGGTGAAACTTATTTCTGATATGTTCATTAAGCTAACAGAGTTAAACCATACTTTTGATTGTGCAGTTCGGAACACTCTTTCTGTAGAAAATGCAAGTGGACATTCGGAGCGCTAAGAGGGTAATAGTGGAAAAAGTAATATATTCAAATATAAACTACACAGTAGCATTCTGTGAAAATACTTTCTGTTCTGTGCATTCAACTAACAGAGTTGAACCTTACTTTTGATTGAGCCGTTCTGAAACACTCTTTCTGTAGAAACTGCAATTGGACATGCTAATCGCTAAGAGGCCTACATTGGGAAAAAGAATATCTTCAAATAAAAACTACACAGATGCATTCTGTGAAACTTATTTCTGATCTGTAAATTCAGTTAACAGAGATAAAACATATTTTTGATTGAGCAGTTATGAAACACTCTTTTTGTAGAAAATGCAAGTGGAGATTCGGAGCGCTAAGAGGGTAATAGTGGAAAAAGGAATGTCTTCAAATATAAACTACACAGAATCATTCGGTGAAACTTCTTTCTGATCTGTGCATTCAGCTAACAGAGTTAAACCATACTTTTGATTGAACAGATCTGAACACTCTTTCTGTAGAAAATGCAACTGGACATTTGGAGCGCTAAGAGAGTAGTAGTGGAAAAAGGAATATATTCAAATATAAACTACACAGAAGCATTCTGTGAAACTTCTTTCTGATCTGAGCATTCAGCTAACAGAGTTAAACCATACTTTTGATTGAGCAGTTTTGAAACACTCTGTCTGTAGAAAATGCAACTGGACATTCGTAGCACTAAGTGGGTAATAGTGGAAAAAAGAATATGTTCAAATATAAACTACACAGAAGCATTGTATGAAACTTCTTTCTGTTCTGTGCATTCAACTAACAGAGTTGAACCTTACTTTTTATTGAGCCTTTCTGAAACACTCTTTCTGTAGAAACTGCAATTGGACATTCTGAGCGCTAAGAGGCCTCTATTGGGAAAAATAAAATCTTCAAATAAAAACTACACAGAAGCATTGTGTGAAACTTATTTCTGATATGTTCATTAAGCTAACAATGTTAAACCATACTTTTGATTGCGCAGTTCTGAACACTCTTCCTGTAGAAAATGCAAGTGGACATTCGGAGCGCTAAGAGGGTAATAGTGGAAAAAGGAATATATTCAAATATAAACTACACAGTAGCATTCTGTGAAAATTCTTTCTGTTCTGTGCATTCAACTAACAGAGTTGAACCTTGCTTTTGATTGAGCCGTTCTGAAACACTCTTTCTGTAGAAACTGCAATTGGACATGCTAAGCGCTAAGAGGCCTACATTGGGAAAAAGAATATCTTCAAATAAAAACTACACAGATGCATTCTGTGAAACTTATTTCTGATCTGTAAATTCAGTTAACAGAGATAAAACATATTTTTGATTGAGCAGTTATGAAACACTCTTTTTGTAGAAAATGCAAGTGGAGATTCGGAGCGCTAAGAGGGTAATAGTGGAAAAAGGAATGTCTTCAAATATAAACTACACAGAATCATTCGGTGAAACTTCTTTCTGATCTGTGCACTCAGCTAACAGAGTTAAACCATACTTTTGATTGAGCAGATCTGAACACTCTTTCTGTAGAAAATGCAACTGGACATTTGGAACGCTAAGAGCGTAGTAGTGGAAAAAGGAATATATTCAAATATAAACTACACAGAAGCATTCTGTGAAACTTCTTTCTGATCTGAGCATTCAGCTAACAGAGTTAAACCATACTTTTGATTGAGCAGTTTTGAAACACTCTGTCTGTAGAAAATGCAACTGGACATTCGTAGCGCTAATTGGGTAATAGTGGAAAAAAGAATATGTTCAAATATAAACTACACAGAAGCATTGTATGAAACTTCTTTCTGTTCTGTGCATTCAACTAACAGAGTTGAACCTTACTTTTGATTGAGCCGTTCTGAAACACTCTTTCTGTAGAAACTTCAATTGGACATTCTAAGCGCTAAGAGGCCTATATTGGGAAAAAGAATGTCTACAAATAAAAACTACACAGAAGAATTGTGTGAAACTTCTTTCTGTTCTGTTTGTTCAACTAAAAGAGTTGAACCTTAGTTTTGATTGTGCCGTTCTGAAACACACTTTCTGTAGAAAATGCAAGTGGAGATTCAGAGCGCTAAGAGGGTAATAGTGGAAAAAGGAATGTCTCCAAATATAAACTACACAGAATCATTCTGTGAAACTTCTTTCTGATCTGTGAATTCAGCTAACAGAGTTAAACCATACTTTTGATTGAGCAGATCTGAACACTCTTTCTGTAGAAAATGCAACTGGACATTTGGAGCGCTAAGAGAGTAGTAGTGGAAAAAGGAATATATTCAAATATAAACTACACAGAAGCATTCTGTGAAACTTCTTTCTGATCTGAGCATTCAGCTAACAGAGTTAAACCATACTTTTGATTGAGCAGTTTTGAAACACTCTGTCTGTAGAAAATGCAACTGGACATTCGTAGCGCTAAGTGGGTAATAGTGGAAAAAAGAATATGTTCAAATATAAACTACACAGAAGCATTGTATGAAACTTCTTTCTGTTCTGTGCATTCAACTAACAGAGTTGAACCTTACTTTTGATTGAGCCTTTCTGAAACACTCTTTCTGTAGAAACTGCAATTGGACATTCTGAGCGCTAAGAGGCCTCTATTGGGAAAAATAATATCTTCAAATAAAAACTACACAGAAGCATTGTGTGAAACTTATTTCTGATATGTTCATTAAGCTAACAGAGTTAAACCATACTTTTGATTGCGCAGTTCGGAACACTCTTTCTGTAGAAAATGCAAGTGGACATTCGGAGCGCTAAGAGGGTAATAGTGGAAAAAGGAATATATTCAAATATAAACTACACAGTAGCATTCTGTGAAAATACTTTCTGTTCTGTGCATTCAACTAACAGAGTTGAACCTTACTTTTGATTGAGCCGTTCTGAAACACTCTTTCTGTAGAAACTGCAATTGGACATGCTAAGCGCTAAGAGGCCTACATTGGGAAAAAGAATATCTTCAAATAAAAACTACACAGATGCATTCTGTGAAACTTATTTCTGATCTGTAAATTCAGTTAACAGAGATAAAACATATTTTTGATTGAGCAGTTATGAAACACTCTTTTTGTAGAAAATGCAAGTGGAGATTCGGAGCGCTAAGAGGGTAATAGTGGAAAAAGGAATGTCTTCAAATATAAACTACACAGAATCATTCGGTGAAACTTCTTTCTGATCTGTGCATTCAGCTAACAGAGTTAAACCATACTTTTGATTGAGCAGATCTGAACACTCTTTCTGTAGAAAATGCAACTGGACATTTGGAGCGCTAAGAGCGTAGTAGTGGATAAAGGAATATATTCAAATATAAACTACACAGAAGCATTCTGTGAAACTTCTTTCTGATCTGAGCATTCAGCTAACAGAGTTAAACCATACTTTTGATTGAGCAGTTTTGAAACACTCTGTCTGTAGAAAATGCAACTGGACATTCGTAGCGCTAAGTGGGTAATAGTGGAAAAAAGAATATGTTCAAATATAAACTACACAGAAGCATTGTATGAAACTTCTTTCTGTTCTGTGCATTCAACTAACAGAGTTGAGCCTTACTTTTGATTGAGCCGTTCTGAAACACTCTTTCTGTAGAAACTGCAATTGGACATTCTGAGCGCTAAGAGGCCTATATTGGGAAAAAGAATGTCTACAAATAAAAAATACACAGAAGAATTGTGTGAAACTTCTTTCTGTTCTGTTTGTTCAACTAAAAGAGTTGAACCTTAGTTTTGATTGAGCCGTTCTGAAACACACTTTCTGTAGAAAATGCAAGTGGAGATTCGGAGCGCTAAGAGGGTAATAGTGGAAAAAGGAATGTCTCCAAATATAAACTACACAGAATCATACTGTGAAACTTCTTCCTGATCTGTGCATTCAGCTAACAGAGTTAAACCATACTTTTGATTGAGCAGATCTGAACACTCTTTCTGTAGAAAATGCAACTGGACATTTGGAGCGCTAAGAGAGTAGTAGTGGAAAAAGGAATATATTCAAATATAAACTACACAGAAGCATTCTGTGAATCTTCTTTCTGATCTGAGCATTCAGCTAACAGAATTAAACCATACTTTTGATTGAGCAGTTTTGAAACACTCTGTCTGTAGAAAATGCAACTGGACATTCGTAGCGCTAAGTGGGGAATAGTGGAAAAAAGAATATGTTCAAATATAAACTACACAGAAGCATTGTATGAAACTTCTTTCTGTTCTGTGCATTCAACTAACAGAGTTGAACCTTACTTTTGATTGAGCCTTTCTGAAACACTCTTTCTGTAGAAACTGTAATTGGACATTCTGAGCGCTAAGAGGCCTCTATTGGGAAAAATAATATCTTCAAATAAAAACTACACAGAAGCATTGTGTGAAACTTATTTCTGATATGTTCATTAAGCTAACAGAGTTAAACCATACTTTTGATTGCGCAGTTCTGAACACTCTTTCTGTAGAAAATGCAAGTGGACATTCGGAGCGCTAAGAGGGTAATAGTGGAAAAAGGAATGTCTTCAAATATAAACTACACAGAATCATTCTGTGAAACTTCTTTCTGATCTGAGCATTCAGCTAACAGAGTTAAACCATACTTTTGATTGCGCAGTTCTGAACACTCTTCCTGTAGAAAATGCAAGTGGACATTCGGAGCGCTAAGAGGGTAATAGTGGAAAAAGGAATATATTCAAATATAAACTACACAGTAGCATTCTGTGAAAATTCTTTCTGTTCTGTGCATTCAACTAACAGAGTTGAACCTTGCTTTTGATTGAGCCGTTCTGAAACACTCTTTCTGTAGAAACTGCAATTGGACATGCTAAGCGCTAAGAGGCCTACATTGGGAAAAAGAATATCTTCAAATAAAAACTACACAGATGCATTCTGTGAAACTTAATTCTGATCTGTAAATTCAGTTAACAGAGATAAAACATATTTTTGATTGAGCAGTTATGAAACACTCTTTTTGTAGAAAATGCAAGTGGAGATTCGGAGCGCTAAGAGGGTAATAGTGGAAAAAGGAATGTCTTCAAATATAAACTACACAGAATCATTCGGTGAAACTTCTTTCTGATCTGTGCATTCAGCTAACAGAGTTAAACCATACTTTTGATTGAGCAGATCTGAACACTCTTTCTGTAGAAAATGCAACTGGACATTTGGAACGCTAAGAGCGTAGTAGTGGAAAAAGGAATATATTCAAATATAAACTACACAGAAGCATTCTGTGAAACTTCTTTCTGATCTGAGCATTCAGCTAACAGAGTTAAACCATACTTTTGATTGAGCAGTTTTGAAACACTCTGTCTGTAGAAAATGCAACTGGACATTCGTAGCGCTAATTGGGTAATAGTGGAAAAAAGAATATGTTCAAATATAAACTACACAGAAGCATTGTATGAAACTTCTTTCTGTTCTGTGCATTCAACTAACAGAGTTGAACCTTACTTTTGATTGAGCCGTTCTGAAACACTCTTTCTGTAGAAACTTCAATTGGACATTCTAAGCGCTAAGAGGCCTATATTGGGAAAAAGAATGTCTACAAATAAAAACGACACAGAAGAATTGTGTGAAACTTCTTTCTGTTCTGTTTGTTCAACTAAAAGAGTTGAACCTTAGTTTTGATTGTGCCGTTCTGAAACACACTTTCTGTAGAAAATGCAAGTGGAGATTCGGAGCGCTAAGAGGGTAATAGTGGAAAAAGGAATGTCTCCAAATATAAACTACACAGAATCATTCTGTGAAACTTCTTTCTGATCTGTGCATTCAGCTAACAGAGTTAAACCATACTTTTGATTGAGCAGATCTGAACACTCTTTCTGTAGAAAATGCAACTGGACATTTGGAGCGCTAAGAGAGTAGTAGTGGAAAAAGGAATATATTCAAATATAAACTACACAGAAGCATTCTGTGAAACTTCTTTCTGATCTGAGCATTCAGCTAACAGAGTTAAACCATACTTTTGATTGAGCAGTTTTGAAACACTCTGTCTGTAGAAAATGCAACTGGACATTCGTAGCGCTAAGTGGGTAATAGTGGAAAAAAGAATATGTTCAAATATAAACTACACAGAAGCATTGTATGAAACTTCTTTCTGTTCTGTGCATTCAAATAACAGAGTTGAACCTTACTTTTGATTGAGCCTTTCTGAAACACTCTTTCTGTAGAAACTGCAATTGGACATTCTGAGCGCTAAGAGGCCTCTATTGGGAAAAATAATATCTTCAAATAAAAACTACACAGAAGCATTGTGTGAAACTTATTTCTGATATGTTCATTAAGCTAACAGAGTTAAACCATACTTTTGATTGCGCAGTTCGGAACACTCTTTCTGTAGAAAATGCAAGTGGACATTCGGAGCGCTAAGAGGGTAATAGTGGAAAAAGGAATATATTCAAATATAAACTACACAGTAGCATTCTGTGAAAATACTTTCTGTTCTGTGCATTCAACTAACAGAGTTGAACCTTACTTTTGATTGAGCCGTTCTGAAACACTCTTTCTGTAGAAACTGCAATTGGACATGCTAAGCGCTAAGAGGCCTACATTGGGAAAAAGAATATCTTCAAATAAAAACTACACAGATTCATTCTGTGAAACTTATTTCTGATCTGTAAATTCAGTTAACAGAGATAAAACATATTTTTGATTGAGCAGTTATGAAACACTCTTTTTGTAGAAAATGCAAGTGGAGATTCGGAGCGCTAAGAGGGTAATAGTGGAAAAAGGAATGTCTTCAAATATAAACTACACAGAATCATTCGGTGAAACTTCTTTCTGATCTGTGCATTCAGCTAACAGAGTTAAAACATACTTTTGATTGAGCAGATCTGAACACTCTTTCTGTAGAAAATGCAACTGGACATTTGGAGCGCTAATAGCGTAGTAGTGGATAAAGGAATATATTCAAATATAAACTACACAGAAGCATTCTGTGAAACTTCTTTCTGATCTGAGCATTCAGCTAACAGAGTTAAACCATACTTTTGATTGAGCAGTTTTGAAACACTCTGTCTGTAGAAAATGCAACTGGACATTCGTAGCGCTAAGTGGGTAATAGTGGAAAAAAGAATATGTTCAAATATAAACTACACAGAAGCATTGTATGAAACTTCTTTCTGTTCTGTGCATTCAACTAACAGAGTTGAACCTTACTTTTGATTGAGCCGTTCTGAAACACTCTTTCTGTAGAAACTGCAATTGGACATTCTGAGCGCTAAGAGGCCTATATTGGGAAAAAGAATGTCTACAAATAAAAACTACACAGAAGAATTGTGTGAAACTTCTTTCTGTTCTGTTTGTTCAACTAAAAGAGTTGAACCTTAGTTTTGATTGAGCCGTTCTGAAACACACTTTCTGTAGAAAATGCAAGTGGAGATTCGGAGCGCTAAGAGGGTAATAGTGGAAAAAGGAATGTCTCCAAATATAAACTACACAGAATCATACTGTGAAACTTCTTTCTGATCTGTGCATTCAGCTAACAGAGTTAAACCATACATTTGATTGAGCAGATCTGAACACTCTTTCTGTAGAAAATGCAACTGGACATTTGGAGCGCTAAGAGAGTAGTAGTGGAAAAAGGAATATATTCAAATATAAACTACACAGAAGCATTCTGTGAATCTTCTTTCTGATCTGAGCATTCAGCTAACAGAATTAAACCATACTTTTGATTGAGCAGTTTTGAAACACTCTGTCTGTAGAAAATGCAACTGGACATTCGTAGCGCTAAGTTGGGAATAGTGGAAAAAAGAATATGTTCAAATATAAACTACACAGAAGCATTGTATGAAACTTCTTTCTGTTCTGTGCATTCAACTAACAGAGTTGAACCTTACTTTTGATTGAGCCTTTCTGAAACACTCTTTCTGTAGAAACTGCAATTGGACATTTTGAGCGCTAAGAGGCCTCTATTGGGAAAAATAATATCTTCAAATAAAAACTACACAGAAGCATTGTGTGAAACTTATTTCTGATATGTTCATTAAGCTAACAGAGTTAAACCATACTTTTGATTGCGCAGTTCTGAACACTCTTTCTGTAGAAAATGCAAGTGGACATTCGGAGCGCTAAGAGGGTAATAGTGGAAAAAGGAATATATTCAAATATAAACTACACAGTAGCATTCTGTGAAAATTCTTTCTGTTCTGTGCATTCAACTAACAGAGTTGAACCTTACTTTTGATTGAGCCGTTCTGAAACACTCTTTCTGTAGAAACTGCAATTGGACATGCTAAGCGCTAAGAGGCCTACATTGGGAAAAAGAATATCTTCAAATAAAAACTACACAGATGCATTCTGTGAAACTTATTTCTGATCTGTAAATTCAGTTAACAGAGATAAAACATATTTAAATTGAGCAGTTATGAAACACTCTTTTTGTAGAAAATGCAAGTGGAGATTCGGAGCGCTAAGAGGGTAATAGTGGAAAAAGGAATGTCTTCAAATATAAACTACACAGAATCATTCGGTGAAATTTCTTTCTGATCTGTGCATTCAGCTAACAGAGTTAAACCATACTTTTGATTGAGCAGATCTGAACACTCTTTCTGTAGAAAATGCAACTGGACATTTGGAGCGCTAAGAGCGTAGTAGTGGAAAAAGGAATATATTCAAATATAAACTACACAGAAGCATTCTGTGAAACTTCTTTCTGATCTGAGCATTCAGCTAACAGAGTTAAACCATACTTTTGATTGAGCAGTTTTGAAACACTCTGTCTGTACAAAATGCAACTGGACATTCGTAGCGCTAAGTGGGTAATAGTGGAAAAAAGAATATGTTCAAATATAAACTACACAGAAGCATTGTATGAAACTTCTTTCTGTTCTGTGCATTCAACTAACAGAGTTGAACCTCACTTTTGATTGAGCCGTTCTGAAACACTCTTTCTGTAGAAACTGCCATTGGACATTCTGAGCGCTAAGAGGCCTATATTGGGAAAAAGAATGTCTACAAATAAAAACTACACAGAAGAATTGTGTGAAACTTCTTTCTGTTCTGTTTGTTCAACTAAAAGAGTTGAACCTTAGTTTTGATGGAGCCGTTCTGAAACACTCTTTCTGTAGAAAATGCAAGTGGAGATTCGGAGCACTAAGAGGGTAATAGTGGAAAAATGAATGTCTCCAAATATAAACTACACAGAATCATTCGTTGAAACTTCTTTCTGATCTGTGCATTCAGCTAACAGAGTTAAACCATACTTTTGATTGAGCAGATCTGAACACTCTTTCTGTAGAAAATGCAACTGGACATTTGGAGCGCTAAGAGAGTAGTAGTGGAAAAAGGAATATATTCAAATATAAACTACACAGAAGCATTCTGTGAAACTTCTTTCTGATCTGAGCATTCAGCTAACAGAGTTAAACCATACTTTTGATTGAGCAGTTTTGAAACACTCTGTCTGTAGAAAATGCAACTGGACATTCGCAGCGCTAAGTGGGTAATAGTGGAAAAAAGAATATGTTCTAATATAAACTACACAGAAGCATTGTATGAAACTTCTTTCTGTTCTGTGCATTCAACTAACAGAGTTGAACCTTACTTTTGATTGAGCCTTTCTGAAACACTCTTTCTGTAGAAACTGCAATTGGACATTCTGAGCGCTAAGAGGCCTCTATTGGGAAAAATAAAATCTTCAAATAAAAACTACACAGAAGCATTGTGTGAAACTTATTTCTGATATGTTCATTAAGCTAACAGAGTTAAACCATACTTTTGATTGCGCAGTTCTGAACACTCTTTCTGTAGAAAATGCAAGTGGACATTCGGAGCGCTAAGAGGGTAATAGTGGAAAAAGGAATATATTCAAATATAAACTACACAGTAGCATTCTGTGAAAATTCTTTCTGTTCTGTGCATTCAACTAACAGAGTTGAACCTTATTTTTGATTGAGCCGTTCTGAAACACTCTTTCTGTAGAAACTGCAATTGGACATGCTAAGCGCTATGAGGCCTACATTGGGAAAAAGAATATCTTCAAATAAAAACTACACAGATGCATTCTGTGAAACTTATTTCTGATCTGTAAATTCAGTTAACAGAGATAAAACATATTTTTGATTGAGCAGTTATGAAACACTCTTTTTGTAGAAAATGCAAGTGGAGATTCGGAGCGCTAAGAGGGTAATAGTGGAAAAAGGAATGTCTTCAAATATAAACTACACAGAATCATTCGGTGAAACTTCTTTCTGATCTGTGCATTCAGCTAACAGAGTTAAACCATACTTTTGATTGAGCAGATCTGAACACTCTTTCTGTAGAAAATGCAACTGGACATTTGGAGCGCTAAGAGCGTAGTAGTGGAAAAAGGAATATATTCAAATATAAACTACACAGAAGCATTCTGTGAAACTTCTTTCTGATCTGAGCATTCAGCTAACAGAGTTAAACCATACTTTTGATTGAGCAGTTTTGAAACACTCTGTCTGTAGAAAATGCAACTGGACATTCGTAGCGCTAAGTGGGTAATAGTGGAAAAAAGAATATGTTCAAATATAAACTACACAGAAGCATTGTATGAAACTTCTTTCTGTTCTGTGCATTCAACTAACAGAGTTGAACCTTACTTTTGATTGAGCCGTTCTGAAACACTCTTTCTGTAGAAACTGCAATTGGACATTCTGAGCGCTAAGAGGCCTATATTGGGAAAAAGTATGTCTACAAATAAAAATTACACAGAAGAATTGTGTGAAACATCTTTCTGTTCTGTTTGTTCAACTAAAAGAGTTGAACCTTAGTTTTGATGGAGCCGTTCTGAAACACTCTTTCTGTAGAAAATGCAAGTGGAGATTCGGAGTGCTAAGAGGGTAATAGTGGAAAAAGGAATGTCTCCAAATATAAACTACACAGAATCATTCTGTGAAACTTCATTCTGATCCGTGCATTCAGCTAACAGAGTTAAACCATACTTTTGATTGAGCAGATCTGAACACTCTTTCTGTAGAAAATGCAACTGGACATTTGGAGCGCTAGGAGAGTAGTAGTGGAAAAAGGAATATATTCAAATATAAACTACACAGAAGCATTCTGTGAAACTTCTTTCTGATCTGAGCATTCAGCTAACAGAGTTAAACCATACTTTTGATTGAGCAGTTTTGAAACACTCTGTCTGTAGAAAATGCAACTGGACATTCGTAGCGCTAAGTGGGTAATAGTGGAAAAAAGAATATGTTCAAATATAAACTACACAGAAGCATTGTATGAAACTTCTTTCTGTTCTGTGCATTCAACTAACAGAGTTGAACCTTACTTTTGATTGAGCCTTTCTGAAACACTCTTTCTGTAGAAACTGCAATTGGACATTCTGAGCGCTAAGAGGCCTCTATTGGGAAAAATAAAATCTTCAAATAAAAACTACACAGAAGCATTGTGTGAAACTTATTTCTGATATGTTCATTAAGCTAACAGAGTTAAACCATACTTTTGATTGCGCAGTTCTGAACACTCTTTCTGTAGAAAATGCAAGTGGACATTCGGAGCGCTAAGAGGGTAATAGTGGAAAAAGGAATATATTCAAATATAAACTACACAGTAGCATTCTGTGAAAATTCTTTCTGTTCTGTGCATTCAACTAACAGAGTTGAACCTTACTTTTGATTGAGCCGTTCTGAAACACTCTTTCTGTAGAAACTGCAATTGGACATGCTAAGCCCTAAGAGGCCTACATTGGGAAAAAGAATATCTTCAAATAAAAACTACACAGATGCATTCTGTGAAACTTATTTCTGATCTGTAAATTCAGTTAACAGAGATAAAACATATTTTTGATTGAGCAGTTATGAAACACTCTTTTTGTAGAAAATGCAAGTGGAGATTCGGAGCGCTAAGAGGGTAATAGTGGAAAAAGGAATGTCTTCAAATATAAACTACACAGAATCATTCGGTGAAACTTCTTTCTGATCTGTGCATTCAGCTAACAGAGTTAAACCATACTTTTGATTGAGCAGATCTGAACACTCTTTCTGTAGAAAATGCAACTGGACATTTCGAGCGCTAAGAACGTAGTAGTGGAAAAAGGAATATATTCAAATATAAACTACACAGAAGCATTCTGTGAAACTTCTTTCTGATCTGAGCATTCAGCTAACAGAGTTAAACCATACTTTTGATTGAGCAGTTTTGAAACACTCTGTCTGTAGAAAATGCAACTGGACATTCGTAGCGCTAAGTGGGTAATAGTGGAAAAAAGAATATGTTCAAATATGAACTACACAGAAGCATTGTATGAAACTTCTTTGTGTTCTGTGCATTCAACTAACAGAGTTGAACCTTACTTTTTATTGAGCCGTTCTGAAACACTCTTTCTGTAGAAACTGCAATTGGACATTCTGAGCGCTAAAGGCCTATATTGGGAAAAAGAATGTCTACAAATAAAAACAACACAGAAGAATTGTGTGAAACTTCTTTCTGTTCTGTTTGTTCAACTAAAAGAGTTGAACCTTAGTTTTGATTGAGCCGTTCTGAAACACTCTTTCTGTAGAAAATGCAAGTGGAGATTCGGAGCGCTAAGAGGGTAATAGTGGAAAAAGGAATGTCTCCAAATATAAACTACACAGAATCATTCTGTGAAACTTCTTTCTGATCTGTGCATTCAGCTAACAGAGTTAAACCATACTTTTGATTGAGCAGATCTGAACTCTCTTTCTGTAGAAAATGCAACTGGACATTTGGAGCGCTTAGAGAGTAGTAGTGGAAAAAGAATATATTCAAATATAAACTACACAGAAGCATTCTGTGAAACTTCTTTCTGATCTGAGCATTCAGCTAACAGAGTTAAACCATACATTTGATTGAGCAGTTTTGAAACACTCTGTCTGTAGAAAATGCAACTGGACATTCGTAGCGCTAAGTGGGTAATAGTGGAAAAAAGAATATGTTCAAATATAAACTACACAGAAGCATTGCATGAAACTTCTTTCTGTTCTGTGCATTCAACTAACAGAGTTGAACCTTACTTTTGATTGAGCCTTTCTGAAACACTCTCTCTGTAGAAACTGCAATTGGACATTCTGAGCGCTAAGAGGCCTCTATTGGGAAAAATAAAATCTTCAAATAAAAACTACACAGAAGCATTGTGTGAAACTTATTTCTGATATGTTCATTAAGCTAACAGAGTTAAACCATACTTTTGATTGCGCAGTTCTGAACACTCTTTCTGTAGAAAATGCAAGTGGACATTCGGAGCGCTAAGAGGGTAATAGTGGAAAAAGGAATATATTCAAATATAAACTACACAGTAGCATTCTGTGAAAATTCTTTCTGTTCTGTGCATTCAACTAACAGAGTTGAACCTTACTTTTGATTGAGCCGTTCTGAAACACTCTTTCTGTAGAAACTGCAATTGGACATGCTAAGCCCTAAGAGGCCTACATTGGGAAAAAGAATATCTTCAAATAAAAACTACACAGATGCATTCTGTGAAACTTATTTCTGATCTGTAAATTCAGTTAACAGAGATAAAACATATTTTTGATTGAGCAGTTATGAAACACTCTTTTTGTAGAAAATGCAAGTGGAGATTCGGAGCGCTAAGAGGGTAATAGTGGAAAAAGGAATGTCTTCAAATATAAACTACACAGAATCATTCGGTGAAACTTCTTTCTGATCTGTGCATTCAGCTAACAGAGTTAAACCATACTTTTGATTGAGCAGATCTGAACACTCTTTCTGTAGAAAATGCAACTGGACATTTCGAGCGCTAAGAACGTAGTAGTGGAAAAAGGAATATATTCAAATATAAACTACACAGAAGCATTCTGTGAAACTTCTTTCTGATCTGAGCATTCAGCTAACAGAGTTAAACCATACTTTTGATTGAGCAGTTTTGAAACACTCTGTCTGTAGAAAATGCAACTGGACATTCGTAGCGCTAAGTGGGTAATAGTGGAAAAAAGAATATGTTCAAATATGAACTACACAGAAGCATTGTATGAAACTTCTTTGTGTTCTGTGCATTCAACTAACAGAGTTGAACCTCACTTTTGATTGAGCCGTTCTGAAACACTCTTTCTGTAGAAACTGCAATTGGACATTCTGAGCGCTAAGAGGCCTATATTGGGAAAAAGAATGTCTACAAATAAAAACTACACAGAAGAATTGTGTGAAACTTCTTTCTGTTCTGTTTGTTCAACTAAAAGAGTTGAACCTTAGTTTTGATTGAGCCGTTCTGAAACACACTTTCTGTAGAAAATGCAAGTGGAGATTCGGAGCGCTAAGAGGGTAATAGTGGAAAAAGGAATGTCTCCAAATATAAACTACACAGAATCATACTGTGAAACTTCTTTCTGATCTGTGCATTCAGCTAACAGAGTTAAACCATACATTTGATTGAGCAGATCTGAACACTCTTTCTGTAGAAAATGCAACTGGACATTTGGAGCGCTAAGAGAGTAGTAGTGGAAAAAGGAATATATTCAAATATAAACTACACAGAAGCATTCTGTGAGTCTTCTTTCTGATCTGAGCATTCAGCTAACAGAATTAAACCATACTTTTGATTGAGCAGTTTTGAAACACTCTGTCTGTAGAAAATGCAACTGGACATTCGTAGCGCTAAGTTGGGAATAGTGGAAAAAAGAATATGTTCAAATATAAACTACACAGAAGCATTGTATGAAACTTCTTTCTGTTCTGTGCATTCAACTAACAGAGTTGAACCTTACTTTTGATTGAGCCTTTCTGAAACACTCTTTCTGTAGAAACTGCAATTGGACATTTTGAGCGCTAAGAGGCCTCTATTGGGAAAAATAATATCTTCAAATAAAAACTACACAGAAGCATTGTGTGAAACTTATTTCTGATATGTTCATTAAGCTAACAGAGTTAAACCATACTTTTGATTGCGCAGTTCTGAACACTCTTTCTGTAGAAAATGCAAGTGGACATTCGGAGCGCTAAGAGGGTAATAGTGGAAAAAGGAATATATTCAAATATAAAGTACACAGTAGCATTCTGTGAAAATTCTTTCTGTTCTGTGCATTCAACTAACAGAGTTGAACCTTACTTTTGATTGAGCCGTTCTGAAACACTCTTTCTGTAGAAACTGCAATTGGACATGCTAAGCGCTAAGAGGCCTACATTGGGAAAAAGAATATCTTCAAATAAAAACTACACAGATGCATTCTGTGAAACTTATTTCTGATCTGTAAATTCAGTTAACAGAGATAAAACATATTTAAATTGAGCAGTTATGAAACACTCTTTTTGTAGAAAATGCAAGTGGAGATTCGGAGCGCTAAGAGGGTAATAGTGGAAAAAGGAATGTCTTCAAATATAAACTACACAGAATCATTCGGTGAAATTTCTTTCTGATCTGTGCATTCAGCTAACAGAGTTAAACCATACTTTTGATTGAGCAGATCTGAACACTCTTTCTGTAGAAAATGCAACTGGACATTTGGAGCGCTAAGAGCGTAGTAGTGGAAAAAGGAATATATTCAAATATAAACTACACAGAAGCATTCTGTGAAACTTCTTTCTGATCTGAGCATTCAGCTAACAGAGTTAAACCATACTTTTGATTGAGCAGTTTTGAAACACTCTGTCTGTACAAAATGCAACTGGACATTCGTAGCGCTAAGTGGGTAATAGTGGAAAAAAGAATATGTTCAAATATAAACTACACAGAAGCATTGTATGAAACTTCTTTCTGTTCTGTGCATTCAACTAACAGAGTTGAACCTCACTTTTGATTGAGCTGTTCTGAAACACTCTTTCTGTAGAAACTGCAATTGGACATTCTGAGCGCTAAGAGGCCTATATTGGGAAAAAGAATGTCTACAAATAAAAACTACACAGAAGAATTGTGTGAAACTTCTTTCTGTTCTGTTTGTTCAACTAAAAGAGTTGAACCTTAGTTTTGATGGAGCCGTTCTGAAACACTCTTTCTGTAGAAAATGCAAGTGGAGATTCGGAGCGCTAAGAGGGTAATAGTGGAAAAATGAATGTCTCCAAATATAAACTACACAGAATCATTCGGTGAAACTTCTTTCTGATCTGTGCATTCAGCTAACAGAGTTAAACCATACTTTTGATTGAGCAGATCTGAACACTCTTTCTGTAGAAAATGCAACTGGACATTTGGAGCGCTAAGAGAGTAGTAGTGGAAAAAGGAATATATTCAAATATAAACTACACAGAAGCATTCTGTGAAACTTCTTTCTGATCTGAGCATTCAGCTAACAGAGTTAAACCATACTTTTGATTGAGCAGTTTTGAAACACTCTGTCTGTAGAAAATGCAACTGGACATTCGCAGCGCTAAGTGGGTAATAGTGGAAAAAAGAATATGTTCTAATATAAACTACACAGAAGCATTGTATGAAACTTCTTTCTGTTCTGTGCATTCAACTAACAGAGTTGAACCTTACTTTTGATTGAGCCTTTCTGAAACACTCTTTCTGTAGAAACTGCAATTGGACATTCTGAGCGCTAAGAGGCCTCTATTGGGAAAAATAAAATCTTCAAATAAAAACTACACAGAAGCATTGTGTGAAACTTATTTCTGATATGTTCATTAAGCTAACAGAGTTAAACCATACTTTTGATTGCGCAGTTCTGAACACTCTTTCTGTAGAAAATGCAAGTGGACATTCGGAGCGCTAAGAGGGTAATAGTGGAAAAAGGAATATATTCAAATATAAACTACACAGTAGCATTCTGTGAAAATTCTTCCTGTTCTGTGCATTCAGCTAACAGAGTTGAACCTTATTTTTGATTGAGCCGTTCTGAAACACTCTTTCTGTAGAAACTGCAATTGGACATGCTAAGCGCTATGAGGCCTACATTGGGAAAAAGAATATCTTCAAATAAAAACTACACAGATGCATTCTGTGAAACTTATTTCTGATCTGTAAATTCAGTTAACAGAGATAAAACATATTTTTGATTGAGCAGTTATGAAACACTCTTTTTGTAGAAAATGCAAGTGGAGATTCGGAGCGCTAAGAGGGTAATAGTGGAAAAAGGAATGTCTTCAAATATAAACTACACAGAATCATTCGGTGAAACTTCTTTCTGATCTGTGCATTCAGCTAACAGAGTTAAACCATACTTTTGATTGAGCAGATCTGAACACTCTTTCTGTAGAAAATGCAACTGGACATTTGGAGCGCTAAGAGCGTAGTAGTGGAAAAAGGAATATATTCAAATATAAACTACACAGAAGCATTCTGTGAAACTTCTTTCTGATCTGAGCATTCAGCTAACAGAGTTAAACCATACTTTTGATTGAGCAGTTTTGAAACACTCTGTCTGTAGGAAATGCAACTGGACATTCGTAGCGCTAAGTGGGTAATAGTGGAAAAAAGAATATGTTCAAATATAAACTACACAGAAGCATTGTATGAAACTTCTTTCTGTTCTGTGCATTCAACTAACAGAGTTGAACCTTACTTTTGATTGAGCCGTTCTGAAACACTCTTTCTGTAGAAACTGCAATTGGACATTCTGAGCACTAAGAGGCCTATATTGGGAAAAAGAATGTCTACAAATAAAAATTACACAGAAGAATTGTGTGAAACATCTTTCTGTTCTGTTTGTTCAACTAAAAGAGTTGAACCTTAGTTTTGATGGAGCCGTTCTGAAACACTCTTTCTGTAGAAAATGCAAGTGGAGATTCGGAGTGCTAAGAGGGTAATAGTGGAAAAAGGAATGTCTCCAAATATAAACTACACAGAATCATTCTGTGAAACTTCATTCTGATCCGTGCATTCAGCTAACAGAGTTAAACCATACTTTTGATTGAGCAGATCTGAACACTCTTTCTGTAGAAAATGCAACTGGACATTTGGAGCGCTAGGAGAGTAGTAGTGGAAATAGGAATATATTCAAATATAAACTACACAGAAGCATTCTGTGAAACTTCTTTCTGATCTGAGCATTCAGCTAACAGAGTTAAACCATACTTTTGATTGAGCAGTTTTGAAACACTCTGTCTGTAGAAAATGCAACTGGACATTCGTAGCGCTAAGTGGGTAATAGTGGAAAAAAGAATATGTTCAAATATAAACTACACAGAAGCATTGTATGAAACTTCTTTCTGTTCTGTGCATTCAACTAACAGAGTTGAACCTTACTTTTGATTGAGCCTTTCTGAAACACTCTTTCTGTAGAAACTGCAATTGGACATTCTGAGCGCTAAGAGGCCTCTATTGGGAAAAATAAAATCTTCAAATAAAAACTACACAGAAGCATTGTGTGAAACTTATTTCTGATATGTTCATTAAGCTAACAGAGTTAAACCATACTTTTGATTGTGCAGTTCTGAACACTCTTTCTGTAGAAAATGCAAGTGGACATTCGGAGCGCTAAGAGGGTAATAGTGGAAAAAGGAATATATTCAAATATAAACTACACAGTAGCATTCTGTGAAAATTCTTTCTGTTCTGTGCATTCAACTAACAGAGTTGAACCTTACTTTTGATTGAGCCGTTCTGAAACACTCTTTCTGTAGAAACTGCAATTGGACATGCTAAGCCCTAAGAGGCCTACATTGGGAAAAAGAATATCTTCAAATAAAAACTACACAGATGCATTCTGTGAAACTTATTTCTGATCTGTAAATTCAGTTAACAGAGATAAAACATATTTTTGATTGAGCAGTTATGAAACACTCTTTTTGTAGAAAATGCAAGTGGAGATTCGGAGCGCTAAGAGGGTAATAGTGGAAAAAGGAATGTCTTCAAATATAAACTACACAGAATCATTCGGTGAAACTTCTTTCTGATCTGTGCATTCAGCTAACAGAGTTAAACCATACTTTTGATTGAGCAGATCTGAACACTCTTTCTGTAGAAAATGCAACTGGACATTTCGAGCGCTAAGAACGTAGTAGTGGAAAAAGGAATATATTCAAATATAAACTACACAGAAGCATTCTGTGAAACTTCTTTCTGATCTGAGCATTCAGCTAACAGAGTTAAACCATACTTTTGATTGAGCAGTTTTGAAACACTCTGTCTGTAGAAAATGCAACTGGACATTCGTAGCGCTAAGTGGGTAATAGTGGAAAAAAGAATATGTTCAAATATGAACTACACAGAAGCATTGTATGAAACTTCTTTGTGTTCTGTGCATTCAACTAACAGAGTTGAACCTTACTTTTTATTGAGCCGTTCTGAAACACTCTTTCTGTAGAAACTGCAATTGGACATTCTGAGCGCTAAAGGCCTATATTGGGAAAAAGAATGTCTACAAATAAAAACAACACAGAAGAATTGTGTGAAACTTCTTTCTGTTCTGTTTGTTCAACTAAAAGAGTTGAACCTTAGTTTTGATTGAGCCGTTCTGAAACACTCTTTCTGTAGAAAATGCAAGTGGAGATTCGGAGCGCTAAGAGGGTAATAGTGGAAAAAGGAATGTCTCCAAATATAAACTACACAGAATCATTCTGTGAAACTTCTTTCTGATCTGTGCATTCAGCTAACAGAGTTAAACCATACTTTTGATTGAGCAGATCTGAACTCTCTTTCTGTAGAAAATGCAACTGGACATTTGGAGCGCTTAGAGAGTAGTAGTGGAAAAAGAATATATTCAAATATAAACTACACAGAAGCATTCTGTGAAACTTCTTTCTGATCTGAGCATTCAGCTAACAGAGTTAAACCATACATTTGATTGAGCAGTTTTGAAACACTCTGTCTGTAGAAAATGCAACTGGACATTCGTAGCGCTAAGTGGGTAATAGTGGAAAAAAGAATATGTTCAAATATAAACTACACAGAAGCATTGCATGAAACTTCTTTCTGTTCTGTGCATTCAACTAACAGAGTTGAACCTTACTTTTGATTGAGCCTTTCTGAAACACTCTCTCTGTAGAAACTGCAATTGGACATTCTGAGCGCTAAGAGGCCTCTATTGGGAAAAATAAAATCTTCAAATAAAAACTACACAGAAGCATTGTGTGAAACTTATTTCTGATATGTTCATTAAGCTAACAGAGTTAAACCATACTTTTGATTGCGCAGTTCTGAACACTCTTTCTGTAGAAAATGCAAGTGGACATTCGGAGCGCTAAGAGGGTAATAGTGGAAAAAGGAATATATTCAAATATAAACTACACAGTAGCATTCTGTGAAAATTCTTTCTGTTCTGTGCATTCAACTAACAGAGTTGAACCTTACTTTTGATTGAGCCGTTCTGAAACACTCTTTCTGTAGAAACTGCAATTGGACATGCTAAGCCCTAAGAGGCCTACATTGGGAAAAAGAATATCTTCAAATAAAAACTACACAGATGCATTCTGTGAAACTTATTTCTGATCTGTAAATTCAGTTAACAGAGATAAAACATATTTTTGATTGAGCAGTTATGAAACACTCTTTTTGTAGAAAATGCAAGTGGAGATTCGGAGCGCTAAGAGGGTAATAGTGGAAAAAGGAATGTCTTCAAATATAAACTACACAGAATCATTCGGTGAAACTTCTTTCTGATCTGTGCATTGAGCTAACAGAGTTAAACCATACTTTTGATTGAGCAGATCTGAACACTCTTTCTGTAGAAAATGCAACTGGACATTTCGAGCGCTAAGAACGTAGTAGTGGAAAAAGGAATATATTCAAATATAAACTACACAGAAGCATTCTGTGAAACTTCTTTCTGATCTGAGCATTCAGCTAACAGAGTTAAACCATACTTTTGATTGAGCAGTTTTGAAACACTCTGTCTGTAGAAAATGCAACTGGACATTCGTAGCGCTAAGTGGGTAATAGTGGAAAAAAGAATATGTTCAAATATGAACTACACAGAAGCATTGTATGAAACTTCTTTGTGTTCTGTGCATTCAACTAACAGAGTTGAACCTTACTTTTTATTGAGCCGTTCTGAAACACTCTTTCTGTAGAAACTGCAGTTGGACATTCTGAGCGCTAAGAGGCCTATATTGGGAAAAAGAATGTCTACAAATAAAAACTACGCAGAAGAATTGTGTGAAACATCTTTCTGTTCTGTTTGTTCAACTAAAAGAGTTGAACCTTAGTTTTGATTGAGCCGTTCTGAAACACTATTTCTGTAGAAAATGCAAGTGGAGATTCGGAGCGCTAAGAGGGTAATAGTGGAAAAAGGAATGTCTCCAAATATAAACTACACAGAATCATTCTGTGAAATTTCTTTCTGATCTGTGCATTCAGCTAACAGAGTTAAACCATACTTTTGATTGAGCAGATCTGAACACTCTTTCTGTAGAAAATGCAACTGGACATTTGGAGCGCTAAGAGAGTAGTAGTGGAAAAAGGAATATATTCAAATATAAACTACACAGAAGCATTCTGTGAAACTTCTTTCTGATCTGAGCATTCAGCTAACAGAATTAAACCATACATTTGATTGAGCAGTTTTGAAACACTCTGTCTGTAGAAAATGCAACTGGAAATTCGTAGCGCTAAGTGGGTAATAGTGGAAAAAAGAATATGTTCAAATATAAACTACACAGAAGCATTGTATGAAACTTCTTTCTGTTCTGTGCATTCAACTAACAGAGTTGAACCTTACTTTTGATTGAGCCTTTCTGAAACACTCTTTCTGTAGAAACTGCAATTGGACATTCTGAGCGCTAAGAGGCCTCTATTGGGAAAAATAAAATCTTCAAATAAAAACTACACAGAAGCATTGTGTGAAACTTATTTCTGATATGTTCATTAAGCTAACAGAGTTAAACCATACTTTTGATTGCGCAGTTCTGAACACTCTTTCTGTAGAAAATGCAAGTGGACATTCGAAGCGCTAAGAGGGTAATAGTGGAAAAAGGAATATATTCAAATATAAACTACACAGTAGCATTCTGTGAAAATTCTTTCTGTTCTGTGCATTCAACTAACAGAGTTGAACCTTACTTTTGATTGAGCCGTTCTGAAACACTCTTTCTGTAGAAACTGCAAATGGACATGCTAAGCACTAAGAGGCCTACATTGGGAAAAAGAATATTTTCAAATAAAAACTACACAGATGCATTCTGTGAAACTTATTTCTGATCTGTAAATTCAGTTAACAGAGATAAAACATATTTTTGATTGAGCAGTTATGAAACACTCTTTTTGTAGAAAATGCAAGTGGAGATTCGGAGCGCTAAGAGGGTAATAGTGGAAAAAGGAATGTCTTCAAATATAAACTACACAGAATCATTCGGTGAAACTTCTTTCTGATCTGTGCATTCAGCTAACAGAGTTAAACCATACTTTTGATTGAGCAGATCTGAACACTCTTTCTGTAGAAAATGCAACTGGACATTTCGAGCGCTAAGAACGTAGTAGTGGAAAAAGGAATATATTCAAATATAAACTACACAGAAGCATTCTGTGAAACTTCTTTCTGATCTGAGAATTCAGCTAACAGAGTTAAACCATACTTTTGATTGAGCAGTTTTGAAACACTCTGTCTGTAGAAAATGCAACTGGACATTCGTAGCGCTAAGTGGGTAATAGTGGAAAAAAGAATATGTTCAAATATGAACTACACAGAAGCATTGTATGAAACTTCTTTGTGTTCTGTGCATTCAACTAACAGAGTTGAACCTTACTTTTTATTGAGCCGTTCTGAAACACTCTTTCTGTAGAAACTGCAATTGGACATTCTGAGCGCTAAAGGCCTATATTGGGAAAATGAATGTCTACAAATAAAAACTACACAGAAGAATTGTGTGAAACTTCTTTCTGTTCTGTTTGTTCAACTAAAAGAGTTGAACCTTAGTTTTGATTGAGCCGTTCTGAAACACTCTTTCTGTAGAAAATGCAAGTGGAGATTCGGAGCGCTAAGAGGGTAATAGTGGAAAAAGGAATGTCTCCAAATATAAACTACACGGAATCATTCTGTGATACTTCTTTCTGATCTGTGCATTCAGCTAACAGAGTTAAACCATACCTTTGATTGAGCAGATCTGAACACTCTTTCTGTAGAAAATGCAACTGGACATTTGGAGCGCTAAGAGAGTAGTAGTGGAAAAAGGAATATATTCAAATATAAACTACACAGAAGCATTCTGTGAAACTTCTTTCTGATCTGAGCATTCAGCTATCAGAGTTAAACCATACTTTTGATTGAGCAGTTTTGAAACACTCTGTCTGTAGAAAATGCAACTGGACATTCGTAGCGCTAAGTGGGTAATAGTGGAAAAAAGAATATGTTCAAATATAAACTACACAGAAGCATTGTTTGAAACTTCTTTCTGTTCTGTGCATTCAACTAACAGAGTTGAACCTTACTTTTGATTGAGCCTTTCTGAAACACTCTTTCTGTAGAAACTGCAATTGGACATTCTGAGCGCTAAGAGGCCTCTATTGGGAAAAACAATATCTTCAAATAAAAACTACACAGAGGCATTGTGTGAAACTTATTTCTGATATGTTCATTAAGCTAACAGAGTTAAACCATACTTTGGATTGCGCAGTTCTGAAAACTCTTTCTGTAGAAAATGCAAGTGGACATTCGGAGCGCTAAGAGGGTAATAGTGGAAAAAGGAATATATTCAAATATAAACTACACAGTAGCATTCTGTGAAAATTCTTTCTGTTCTGTGCATTCAACTAACAGAGTTGAACCTTACTTTTGATTGAGCCGTTCTGAAACACTCTTTCTGTAGAAACTGCAATTGGACATGCTAAGCGCTAAGAAGCCTACATTGGGAAAAAGAATATCTTCAAATAAAAACTACACAGATGCATTCTGTGAAACTTATTTCTGATCTGTAAATTCAGTTAACAGAGATAAAACTTATTTTTGATTGAGCAGTTATGAAACACTCTTTTTGTAGAAAATGCAAGTGGAGATTCGGAGCGCTAAGAGGGTAATAGTGGAAAAAGGAATGTCTTCAAATATAAACTACACAGAATCATTCGGTGAAACTTCTTTCTGATCTGTGCATTCAGCTAACAGAGTTAAACCATACTTTTGATTGAGCAGATCTGAACACTCTTTCTGTAGAAAATGCAACTGGACATTTGGAGCGCTAAGAGCGTAGTAGTGGAAAAAGGAATATATTCAAATATAAACTACACAGAAGCATTCTGTGAAACTTCTTTCTGTTCTGAGCATTCAGCTAACAGAGTTAAACCATACTTTTGATTGAGCAGTTTTGAAACACTCTGTCTGTAGAAAATGCAACTGGACATTCGTAGCGCTAAGTGGGTAATAGTGGAAAAAAGAATATGTTCAAATATAAACTACACAGAACCATTGTATGAAACTTCTTTCTGTTCTGTGCATTCAACTAACAGAGTTGAACCTTACTTTTGATTGAGCCGTTCTGAAACACTCTTTCTGTAGAAACTGAAATTGGATATTCTGAGCGCTAAGAGGCCTATATTGGGAAAAAGAATGTCTACAAATAAAAACTACACAGAAGAATTGTGTGAAACTTCTTTCTGTTCTGTTTGTTCAACTAAAAGAGTTGAACCTTAGTTTTGATTGAGCCGTTCTGAAACACACTTTCTGTAGAAAATGCAAGTGGAGATTCGGAGCGCTAAGAGGGTAATAGTGGAAAAAGGAATGTCTCCAAATATAAACTACACAAAAGTGTCAATCTACTAATTTATCTTCTAATAACTTTCCACCCAGGAGCATTCGTCCCTCTCATTAGACAGTTGTTCTATGCTTCTTTTTTTCACATTCGAATTGCCTCACCTGAACCAAAAAAAGAATGTGGATCTAGGATCAATACCTTTTGAAAAGTCATTTATTTCATTATATATTTTTTTCATATATCTGCATTATTGCATAGAATACCTGATTGGTCTTATGCTAAGTTTTTCATGTAACATTACCTCTGCAAGATGTTAATAAGTATCCTTCCAAAAATGTTTGAAAATCTTGGGTAAAACATATTACGTAAGTTCCTGTTTTATAGTTTTCCAAGAGTTTTACTATCCTTGGCCAATGACAAAATTCAAAGCAGAGATACAGTACACAACTTTTGTAAAACTTACCTATTTTTCTTATAAGACTGTGGCTTTGTTTTGTTTTGTTTTGAACTTCTTTTCTGTGATGTGACATGAGACTGTGTGTTGAGTTAGGGGTGGGGACATACATTAACAGAGGTTTAGGAACTGCTTTGCTAAAGCAAATTTGAGGAGAAAATGGGGAGACTAATACAAGATTTCTCTTTAAACAGTGGGAGTTGAAGGGGTAGGTGGTTTTTGGAGAAAGAAGAGACCCATTCATGGCACAGGCTTCTTTATGTTTCTGCTCTGTGTGATACTTAATGAGGATACAGACATTCACTTCCTCTATTTCCCAACCCTGGCCGGGGGTAACCCAAAGGTACCTGATAAAGACACAGCCTTATAGCTGTATCAAGTATCCCTGAGTGTGTTAGGACTGGAGAGGCCTAAGGAATAAAAAACATACATGCATTAAATGGAACAAATACAGAGAAGAAGAAAACTCAGACATGGTACATTAATTGTGTACCTTTCCTTACAACCCAGCACATCACAGGGTACATGACCTGCTTCCTTTTGACCTGCTTCCTTTATGTTCACTGCATGAACAGGGAAGGGGGTTGGGGTACACGTGGGAGATAATTGTGTTTACTATGTACCTGGTATTAATACATCTATAGAGACAATTGGAATGACTATACTGGAGAAACAGCAAGAGAAGAACTGAAAAGGCTAAAACAAATACTTGGTTCTCTAAAAAATACTCCAAAGGATTTCTCATGTCTGACAAATTACATTTTAGTCTAATAGTAATAAGTGACCAAAACTAAGGTGATTTGATAAATATCATAAGGTATTTTACTGTGAAATTGATATCTATACGTATTGCTTATAAAGCTCAGTAATCTGTTCTTGAATTGAGAAATTACTGAGACAACATCAAAAGCTGTCATTTTTGTTTCTATGTTGTCGTTGTTATTGTTTGTGAGGTCAGAGCTTCTAAACTTTATGACTGTTTGAAAGGGGCCTATATAGACCTTGCCTGAATATTAAGTCATGTGAAATGATAAAAAGCTTTCTGATTTATTGGGTTAGACAAAGAAAAAATTGAGAAATTGAGCATCATTAAAATTAAAGACTTTTGTTATTAAAACTGTGCTTAGAATGAAAACAAAAGCCACAGGTTGGGAGAAAATTTTTTCAAAACACATTCAAAACATTTTCAAAACATATCAGATAAATTACTGGTATTTAAAGTATACAGAGAACTCGAAAATAAGAAAGAAAACAACTCATTTAAAAAATAGTCCAAAGGTCTAAATACAGCTGTCAAATGGGGATTTTGAAGTTACTAGTCATGTATCATTAGGGAACTGCAAGTCACAGCAACCGTGAGATATTATTACATGACTATTAAAATGACCAATATCCAAAAGTCTGATGATACCAAAAGCTGGCAAATGTGAGGAGAAACAGGAACTTTTATTCATTGCTTGTGAGAATGCAGAATAGTACAGCTACTTTGGCAGTCAGTTTGGCAGTTTCTTATAAAACTAAACATACTCCTACCACACAACCCAGCAATTACATTCCCGGTATTTACTTAAAGGATTTGAAAACTTACATGCACACAAAAGCCTTCTTCCCATGAATGTTACAGGAGCCTTATTCATGATCACTAAAATCGAAATGTCCTTCAGGAAGTGAATGGAAAAATAAACTGTGGTATATCCAGGCAATGGAATAGTATTCTGTCAAGCTACAGAAGACACACAGGAACCTTTAAATGCATATTGCCAAGTGAAAGAAGCCAGTCTGAAAAGTCTACATACCGTATGATTCAACTACATGACCTTCTGGAGAAAGCAAAACTATGGAGACAGTAAAGAGATCAGTGACTATTAGGGATTTGGAGGAGATTTGTGCAGTCTAAACATGTCATGTGCCAACAATGACGTAAAGATATGTGAGATAAAGTATGACGAATTCTATTGACAAACACACGCAATGGCTTCCATTTAACTGAGAAGAAACCATATACCTAGCACAAGTCTTTTTCTGTGCATTAACTTTTTGTAATACAACTATATGAAGTTATAGCCTATTTTATATATGAATAAAAGCATTTCCA